>NC_140579.1:1277695599-1278921245 GCF_964204655.1 Triturus cristatus
GTTTCTTATCTAACTCTTTTTTTCGTTTTTTTTACAGGGCTTCCCCGGTCCCGGCCGTTCCCGTGCAGCGTCGTGCATGGAGCGCTTTCCCCGGTATGTATGATGCTGTTTGCCGGTCTTAGGTAAGGCATCTGGTCTGTTTCTTATCTAAATCGTTTTTTTCCTGTTTTTTACAGGGCTTCCCCGGGCCGGGCCGTGCCGTTCCCGTGCAGCGTCGTGCATGGAGCGCTTTCCTCGGTATGTATGATGCTATTTGCGGGTCTTAGGTAAGGCATCTGGTCTGTTTCTTATCCAACTCGTTTTTTTTCATTTTTTTTTACAGGGCTTCCCCGGGCCGTGCCGTTCCCGTGCATCGTCGTGCATGGAGCGCTTTCCCCGGTATGTATGATGCTGTTTGCGGGTCTTCGGTAAGGCATTTTCTATGTTTCTTATCTAACTCTTTTTTTCGTTTTTTTTACAGGGCTTCCCCGGTCCCTGCCGTTCCCGTGCAGCGTCGTGCATGGAGCGCTTTCCCCGGTATGTATGGTGCTGTTTGCGGGTCTTAGGTAAGGCATCTGGTCTGTTTCTTATCTAACTCTTTTTTTTCTGTTTTTTTACAGGGCTTCTCCTGTCCGTGCCGTTCCTGTGTGTCGTGCATGGAGCGCTTTTCCCGGTATGTATGATGCTGTTTGCGGGTCGTAGGTAAGGCATCTGGTCTGTTTCTTATCTAACTCGTTTTTTTTCTGTTTTTTTACAGGGCTTCCCCGGTCCGTTCCGTTCCCGTGCAGCGTCGTGCATGGAGCGCTTTCCCCGGTATGTATGATGCTGTTTGCGGGTATTAGGTAAGGCATTTTGTATGTTTCTTATCTAACTCTTTTTTTTCGTTTTTTTTACAGGGCTTCCCCGGTCCCTGCCGTTCCCGTGCAGCGTCGTGCATGGAGCGCTTTCCCCGGTATGAATGGTGCTGTTTGCTGGTCTTAGGTAAGGCATCTGGTCTGTTTCTTATCTAACTCTTTTTTTTCTGTTTTTTTACAGGGCTTCCCTGGTCCGTGCCGTTCCCGTGCAGCGTCGTGCATGGAGCGCTTTCCCCGGTATGTATGATGCTGTTTGCGGGTCTTAGGTAAGGCATCTGGTCTGTTTCTTATCTAACTCTTTTTTTCTGTTTTTTTACAGGGCTTCCCCGGTCCGTGCCGTTCCCGTGCAGCGTCATGCATAGAGCACTTCCCCCGGTATGTATGGTGCTGTTTGCGGGTCTTAGGTAAGGCATCTTCTATGTTTCTTAACTAACTCTTTTTTTTTCCTGTGTTTTTACAGGGCTTCCCCGGTCCATGCCGTTCCCGTGCAGCGTCGTGCATGGAGTGCTTTCCCCGGTATGTATGATGCTGTTTGCGGGTGTTAGGTAAGTCATCTAGTCTGTTTCTTCTCTAACTCTTTTTTTTCCTGTTTTTTTACAGGGCTTCCGCGGTCTGTGCCGTTCCCGTGCAGCGTCGTGCATGGAGCGCTTTCCCCGGTATGTATGATGATGTTTGCGGGTCTTAGGTAAGGCATCTGGTCTGTTTCTTATCTAACTCTTTTTTTTCTGTTTTTTTACAGGGCTTCCCTGGTCTGGGCCGTTCCCGTGCAGCGTCGTGCATGGAGTGCTTTCCCCGGTATGTATGGTGCTGTTTGCGGGTCTTAGGTAAGGCATCTTCTATGTTTCATAACTAACTCTTTTTTTTCTGTTTTTTTACAGGGCTTCCGCGGTCTGTGCCGTTCCCGTGCAGCGTCGTGCATGGAGCGCTTTCCCCGGTATGTATGATGCTGTTTGCGGGTCTTAGGTAAGGCATCTGGTCTGTTTCTTATCGAACTCGTTTTTTTTCTGTTTTTTTACAGAGCTTCCCCGGTCCGTTCCGTTCCCGTGCAGCGTCGTGCATGGAGCGCTTTCCCCGGTATGTATGATGCTGTTTGCGGGTATTAGGTAAGGCATTTTGTATGTTTCTTATCTAACACTTTTTTTCGTTTTTTTTACAGGGCTTCCCCGGTCCCTGCCGTTCCCGTGCAGCGTCGTGCATGGAGCGCTTTCCCCGGTATGTATGATGCTGTTTGCGTGTCTTAGGTAAGGCATCTGGTCTGTTTCTTATCTAAGTCTTTTTTTTCAGTTTTTTTACAGGGCTTCCCCGGTCCGTGCCGTTCCCGTGCAGCGTCGTGCATGGAGCGCTTCCCCCGGTATGTATGATGCTGTTTGCGGGTCTTAGGTAAGGCATCTGGTCTGTTTCTTATCTAACTCTTTTTTTTCTGTTTTTTTACAGGGCTTCCCCTGTCCGTGCCGTTCCTGTGCGTCGTGCATGGAGCGCTTTCCCCGGTATGTATGATGCTGTTTGCGGGTCTTAGGTAAGGCATCTGGTCTGTTTCTTACCTAACTCGTTTTTTTTCTGTTTTTTTACAGGGCTTCCCTGGTCCGTTCCGTTCCCGTGCAGCGTCGTGCATGGAGCGCTTTCCCCGGTATGTATGATGCTGTTTGCCGGTCTTAGGTAAGGCATCTGGTCTGTTTCTTATCTAACTCTTTTTTTCTGTTTTTTTACAGGGCTTCCCCGGGCGGGGCCGTGCCGTTCCCGTGCAGCGTCGTGCATGGAGCGCTTTCCCCGGTATGTATGATGCTGTTTGCGGGTCTTAGGTAAGGCATCTGGTCTGTTTCTTATCTAACTCGTTTTTTTTCAGTTTTTTTACAGGGCTTCCCCGGTCCGTTCCGTTCCCGTGCAGCGTCGTGCATGGAGCGCTTTCCCCGGTATGTATGGTGCTGTTTGCGGGTCTTAGGTAAGGCATCTGGTCTGTTTCTTATCTAACTCTTTTTTTTCTGTTTTTTTACAGGGCTTCCCCGGGCCATGCCATTCCCGTGCAGCGTCGTGCATGGAGCGCTTTCCCCGGTATGTATGATGCTGTTTGCGGGTCTTAGGTAAGGCATCTGGTCTGTTTCTTATCTAACTCTTTTTTTTCTGTTTTTTTACAGGGCTTCCCCGGTCCGTGCCGTTCCCGTGCAGCGTCGTGCATGGAGCGCTTCCCCCGGTATGTATGATGCTGATTGCGGGTCTTAGGTAAGGCATCTGGTCTGTTTTTTATCTAACTCTTTTTTTTCTGTTTTTTTACAGGGCTTCCCCTGTCCGTGCCGTTCCTGTGCGTCGTGCATGGAGCGCTTTCCCCGGTATGTATGATGCTGTTTGCGGGTCTTAGGTAAGGCATCTGGTCTGTTTCTTATCTAACTCGTTTTTTTTCTGTTTTTTTACAGGGCTTCCCTGGTCCGTTCCGTTCCCGTGCAGCGTCGTGCATTGAGCGCTTTCCCCGGTATGTATGATGCTGTTTGCGGGTATTAGGTAAGGCATCTGGTCAGTTTCTTCTCTAACTCTTTTTTTTGTTGTTTTTTTACAGGGCTTTCCCGGTCCCTGCCGTTCCCGTTCAGCGTCGTGCATGGCACGCTTTCCCCGGTATGTATGATGCTGTTTGCGGGTCTTAGGTAAGGCATTTTGTATGTTTCTTATCTAACTCTTTTTTTTCTGTTTTTTTACAGGGCTTCCCCGGTCCCTGCCGTTCCCGTGCAGCGTCGTGCATGGAACGCTTTCCCCGGTATGTATGGTGCTGTTTACGGGTCTTAGGTAAGGCATCTAGTCTGTTCCTTATCTAACTCCTTTTTTTTCTGTTTTTTTACAGGGCTTCCCCGGTCCGTGCCGTTCCTGTGCAGCGTCGTGCATGGAGCGCTTCCCCCGGTATGTATGATGCTGTTTGCGGGTCTTAGGTAAGGCATCTGGTCTGTTTCTTATCTAACTCTTTTTTTTCTGTTTTTTTACAGGGCTTCCTCGGTCCGTGCCGTTCCCGTGCAGCGTCGTGCATGGAGCGCTTCCCCCGGTGTGTATGATGCTGTTTGCGGGTCTCAGGAAAGGCATCTGGTCAGTTTCTTATCTAACTCTTTTTTTTCTGTTTTTTCACAGGGCTTCCCCGGTCCGTGCCGTTCCCGTGCAGCGTCGTGCATGGAGCGCTTTCCCCGGTATGTATGGTGCTGTTTGCGGGTCTTAGGTAAGGCATCTGGTCTGTTTCTTATCTAACTCTTTTTTTCTGTTTTTTTACAGGGCTTCCCCGGTCCGTGCCGTTCCCGTGCAGCGTCATGCATAGAGCACTTCCCCCAGTATGTATGGTGCTGTTTGCGGGTCTTAGGTAAGGCATCTTCTATGTTTCTTAACTAACTCATTTTTTTTCCTGTTTTTTTACAGGGCTTCCCCGGTCCATGCCGTTCCCGTGCAGCGTCGTGCATGGAGTGCTTTCCCCGGTATGTATGATACTGTTTGCGACTGTTAGGTAAGTCATCTAGTCTGTTTCTTCTCTAACTCTTTTTTTTCCTGTTTTTTTACAGGGCTTCCGCGGTCTGTGCCGTTCCCGTGCAGCGTCGTGCATGGAGCGCTTTCCCCGGTATGTATGATGATGTTTGCGGGTCTTAGGTAAGGCATCTTCTATGTTTCATAACTAACTCTTTTTTTCTGTTTTTTTTACAGGGCTTCCGCGGTCTGTGCCGTTCCCGTGCAGCGTCGTGCATGGAGCGCTTTCCCCGGTATGTATGATGCTGTTTGCGGGTCTTAGGTAAGGCATCTGGTCTGTTTCTTATTTAACTCTTTTTTTTCTGTTTTTTTACAGGGCTTCCCCGGTCTGTGCCGTTCCCGTGCAGCGTCGTGCATGGAGTGCTTTCCCCGGTATGTATGGTGCTGTTTGCGAGTCTTAGGTAAGGCATCTTCTATGTTTCTTAACTAACTCTTTTTTTCCTGTTTTTTTACAGGGCTTCCCCGGTCCGTGCCGTTCCCGTGCAGCGTCATGCATGGAGTGCTTTCCCCGGTATGTATGATGCTGTTTGCGGGTCTTAGGTAAGGCATCTGGTCTGTTTCTTATCTAACTCTTTTTTTTCTGTTTTTTTACAGGGCTTCCCCGGTCCGTGCCGTTCCCGTGCAGCGTCGTGCATGGAGGGCTTTCCCCGGTATGTATGATGCTGTTTGCGGGTCTTAGGTAAGGCATCTAGTCTGTTTCTTATCTAACTCTTTTTTTTCTGTTTTTTTACAGGGCTTCCCCTGTCCGTGCCGTTCCTGTGCGTCGTGCATGGAGCGCTTTCCCCGGTATGTATGATGCTGTTTGCGGGTCTTAGGTAAGGCATCTGGTCTGTTTCTTATCTAACTCGTTTTTTTTCTGTTTTTTTACAGAGCTTCCCCGGTCCGTTCCGTTCCCGTGCAGCGTCATGCATGGAGCGCTTTCCCCGGTATGTATGATGCTGTTTGCGGGTATTAGATAAGGCATTTTGTATGTTTCTTATCTAACTCTTTTTTTCGTTTTTTTTACAGGGCTTCCCCGGTCCCTGCCATTCCCGTGCAGCGTCGTGCATGGAGCGCTTTCCCCGGTATGTATGGTGCTGTTTGCGGGTCTTAGGTAAGGCATCTGGTCTGTTTCTTATCTAACTCTTTTTTTCTGTTTTTTTGCAGGGCTTCCCCGGGCCGTGCCGTTCCCGTGCAGCGTCGTGCATGGATCGCTTTCCCCGGTATGTATGATGCTGTTTGCGGGTCTTAGGTAAGGCATCTGGTCTGTTTCTTATCTAACTCTTTTTTTTCTGTTTTTTTACAGGGCTTCCCCGGGCCGTGCCGTTCCCGTGCAGCGTCGTGCATGGAGCGCTTTCCCCGGTATGTATGATGCTGTTTGCGTGTCTTACGTAAGTCATCTGGTCTGTTTCTTATCTAACTCTTTTTTGTCTGTTTTTTTACAGGGCTTCCCCGGTCCGTGCCGTTCCCGTGCAGCGTTGGGCATGGAGCGCTTCCCCCGGTATGTATGATGCTGTTTGCGGGTCTTAGGTAAGGCATCTGGTCTGTTTCTTATCTAACTCTTTTTTTTCTGTTTTTTTACAGGGCTTCCCCTGTCCGTGCCGTCCCTGTGCGTCGTGCATGGAGCGCTTTCCCCGGTATGTATGATGCTGTTTGCGGGTCTTAGGTAAGGCATCTGGTCTGTTTCTTATCTAACTCGGTTTTTTTCTGTTTTTTTTACAGGGCTTCCCTGGTCCGTTCCGTTCCCGTGCAGCGTCGTGCATGGAACGCTTTCCCCGGTATGTATGATGCTGTTTGCCGGTCTTAGGTAAGGCATCTGGTCTGTTTCTTATCTAACTCTTTTTTTCTGTTTTTTTACAGGGCTTCCCCGGGCCGTGCCGTGCCGTTCCCGTGCAGCGTCGTGCATGGAGCGCTTTCCCCGGTATGTATGATGCTGTTTGCCGGTCTTAGGTAAGGCATCTGGTCTGTTTCTTATCTAAATCGTTTTTTTCCTGTTTTTTACAGGGCTGGGCCGGGCCGTGCCGTTCCCGTGCAGCGTCGTGCATGGAGCGCTTTCCCCGGTATGTATGATGCTATTTGCGGGTCTTAGGTAAGGCATCTGGTCTGTTTCTTATCCAACTCGTTTTTTTTCTGTTTTTTTTACAGGGCTTCCCCGGGCCGTGCCGTTCCCGTGCATCGTCGTGCATGGAGCGCTTTCCCCGGTATGTATGATGCTGTTTGCGGGTCTTAGGTAAGGCATTTTCTATGTTTCTTATCTAACTCTTTTTTTCGTTTTTTTTACAGGGCTTCCCTGGTCCCTGCCGTTCCCGTGCAGCGTCGTGCATGGAGCGCTTTCCCCGGTATGTATGGTGCTGTTTGCGGGTCTTAGGTAAGGCATCTGGTCTGTTTCTTATCTAACTCTTTTTTTTCTGTTTTTTTACAGGGCTTCTCCTGTCCGTGCCGTTCCTGTGTGTCGTGCATGGAGCGCTTTCCCCGGTATGTATGATGCTGTTTGCGGGTCGTAGGTAAGGCATCTGGTCTGTTTCTTATCTAACTCGTTTTTTTTCTGTTTTTTTACAGGGCTTCCCCGGTCCGTTCCGTTCCCGTGCAGCGTCGTGCATGGAGCGCTTTCCCCGGTATGTATGATGCTGTTTGCGGGTATTAGGTAAGGCATTTTGTATGTTTCTTATCTAACTCTTTTTTTTCGTCTTTTTTTACAGGGCTTCCCCGGTCCCTGCCGTTCCCGTGCAGCGTCGTGCATGGAGCGCTTTCCCCGGTATGTATGGTGCTGTTTGCTGGTCTTAGGTAAGGCATCTGGTCTGTTTCTTATCTAACTCTTTTTTTTCTGTTTTCTTACAGGGCTTCCCCGGTCCGTGCCGTTCCCGTGCAGCGTCGTGCATGGAGCGCTTCCCCCGGTATGTATGATGCTGTTTGCGGGTCTTAGGTAAGGCATCTGGTCTGTTTCTTATCTAACTCTTTTTTTTCAGTTTTTTTACAGGGCTTCCCCTGTCCGTGCCGTTCCTGTGCGTCGTGCATGGAGCTCTTTCCACGGTATGTATGATGCTGTTTGCGGGTCTTAGGTAAGGCATCTGGTCTGTTTCTTATCTAACTCGTTTTTTTTCAGTTTTTTTACAGGGCTTCCCTGGTCCGTTCCGTTCCCGTGCAGCGTCGTGCATTGAGCGCTTTCCCCTGTATGTATGATGCTGTTTGCGGGTATTAGGTAAGGCATCTGGTCAGTTTCTTCTCTAACTCTTTTTTTTTCTGTTTTTTTACAGGGCTTTCCCGGTCCCTGCCGTTCCCGTTCAGCGTCGTGCATGGCGCGCTTTCCCCGGTATGTATGATGCTGTTTGCGGGTCTTAGGTAAGGCATCTGGTCTGTTTCTTATCTAACTCGTTTTTTTTCAGTTTTTTTACAGAGCTTCCCCGGTCCGTTCCGTTCCCGTGCAGCGTCGTGCATGGAGCGCTTTCCCCGGTATGTATGATGCTGTTTGCGGGTATTAGGTAAGGCATTTTGTATGTTTCTTATCTAACGCTTTTTTTTCGTTTTTTTTACAGGGCTTCCCCGGTCCCTGCCATTCCCGTGCAGCGTCGTGCATGGAGCGCTTTCCCCGGTATGTATGATGCTGTTTGCGTGTCTTAGGTAAGGCATCTGGTCTGTTTCTTATCTAACTCTTTTTTTTTGTTTTTTTACAGGGCTTCCCCGGTCCGTGCCGTTCCCGTGCAGCGTCGTGCATGGAGCGCTTCCCCCGGTATGTATGATGCTGTTTGCGGGTCTTAGGTAAGGCATCTGGTCTGTTTCTTATCTAACTCTTTTTTTTCTGTTTTTTTACAGGGCTTCCCCTGTCCGTGCCGTTCCTGTGCGTCGTGCATGGAGCGCTTTCCCCGGTATGTATGATGCTGTTTGCGGGTCTTAGGTAAGGCATCTGGTCTGTTTCTTACCTAACTCGTTTTTTTTCTGTTTTTTTACAGGGCTTCCCTGGTCCGTTCCGTTCCCGTGCAGCGTCGTGCATGGAGCGCGTTCCCCGGTATGTATGATGCTGTTTGCCGGTCTTAGGTAAGGCATCTGGTCTGTTTCTTATCTAACTCTTTTTTTCTGTTTTTTTACAGGGCTTCCCCGGGCGGGGCCGTGCCGTTCCCGTGCAGCGTCGTGCATGGAGCGCTTTCCCCGGTATGTATGATGCTGTTTGCGGGTCTTAGGTAAGGCATCTGGTCTGTTTCTTATCTAACTCGGTTTTTTTCTGTTTTTTTACAGGGCTTCCCCGGTCCGTTCCGTTCCCGTGCAGCGTCGTGCATGAAGCGCTTTCCCCGGTATGTATGGTGCTGTTTGCGGGTCTTAGGTAAGGCATCTGGTCTGTTTCTTATCTAACTCTTTTTTTTCTGTTTTTTTACAGGGCTTCCCCGGGCCGTGCCATTCCCGTGCAGCGTCGTGCATGGAGCGCTTTCCCCGGTATGTATGATGCTGTTTGCGGGTCTTAGGTAAGGCATCTGGTCTGTTTCTTATCTAACTCTTTTTTTTCTGTTTTTTTACAGGGCTTTCCCGGTCCCTGCCGTTCCCGTTCAGCGTCGTGCATGGCGCGCTTTCCCCGGTATGTATGATGCTGTTTGCGGGTCTTAGGTAAGGCATTTTGTATGTTTCTTATCTAACTCTTTTTTTTCAGTTTTTTTACAGGGCTTCCCCGGTCCGTGCCGTTCCCGTGCAGCGTCGTGCATGGAGCGCTTCCCCCGGTATGTATGATGCTGTTTGCGGGTCTTAGGTAAGGCATCTGGTCTGTTTCTTATCTAACTTTTTTTTCTGTTTTTTTACAGGGCTTCCTCGGTCCGTGCCGTTCCCGTGCAGCGTCGTGCATGGAGCGCTTCCCCCGGTGTGTATGATGCTGTTTGCGGGTCTCAGGTAAGGCATCTGGTCAGTTTCTTATCTAACTCTTTTTTTTCTGTTTTTTTACAGGGCTTCCCCGGTCCGTGCCGTTCCCGTGCAGCGTCGTGCATGGAGCGCTTTCCCCGGTATGTATGGTGCTGTTTGCGGGTCTTAGGTAAGGCATCTGGTCTGTTTCTTATCTAACTCTTTTTTTCTGTTTTTTTACAGGGCTTCCCCGGTCCGTGCCGTTCCCGTGCAGCGTCATGCATAGAGCACTTCCCCCGGTATATATGGTGCTGTTTGCGGGTCTTAGGTAAGGCATCTTCTATGTTTCTTAACTAACTCTTTTTTTTTCCTGTTTTTTTACAGGGCTTCCCCGGTCCATGCCGTTCCCGTGCAGCGTCGTGCATGGAGTGCTTTCCCCGGTATGTATGATGCTGTTTGCGGGTGTTAGGTAAGTCATCTAGTCTGTTTCTTCTCTAACTCTTTTTTTTCCTGTTTTTTTACATGGCTTCCGCGGTCTGTGCCGTTCCCGTGCAGCGTCGTGCATGGAGCGCTTTCCCCGGTATGTATGATGATGTTTGCGGGTCTTAGGTAAGGCATCTGGTCTGTTTCTTATCTAACTCTTTTTTTTCTGTTTTTTTACAGGGCTTCCCTGGTCTGTGCCGTTCCCGTGCAGCGTCGTGCATGGAGTGCTTTCCCCGGGATGTATAGTGCTGTTTGCGGGTCTTAGGAAAGGCATCTTCTATGTTTCATAACTAACTCTTTTTTTTCTGTTTTTTTACAGGGCTTCCCCGGTCCGTGCCGTTCCCGTGCAGCGTCGTGCATGGAGCGCTTTCCCCGGGATGTATGATGCTGTTTGCGGGTCTTAGGTAAGGCATCTGGTCTGTTTCTTATCTAACTCTTTTTTTTCTGTTTTTTTACAGGGCTTCCCCTGTCCGTGCCGTTCCTGTGCGTCGTGCATGGAGCGCTTTCCCCGGTATGTATGATGCTGTTTGCGGGTCTTAGGTAAGGCATCTGGTCTGTTTCTTATCTAACTCGTTTTTTTTCTGTTTTTTTACAGAGCTTCCCCGGTCCGTTCCGTTCCCGTGCAGCGTCGTGCATGGAGCGCTTTCCCCGGTATGTATGATGCTGTTTGCGGGTATTAAGTAAGGCATTTTGTATGTTTCTTATCTAACTCTTTTTTTTCGTTTTTTTTACAGGGCTTCCCCGGTCCCTGCCATTCCCGTGCAGCGTCGTGCATGGAGCGCTTTCCCCGGTATGTATGGTGCTGTTTGCGGGTCTTAGGTAAGGCATCTGGTCTGTTTCTTATCTAACTCTTTTTTTTCTGTTTTTTTGCAGGGCTTCCCCGGGCCGTGCCATTCCCGTGCAGCGTCGTGCATGGAACGCTTTCCCCGGTATGTATGATGCTGTTTGCGGGTCTTAGGTAAGGCATCTGGTCTGTTTCTTATCTAACTCTTTTTTTTCTGTTTTTTTACAGGGCTTCCCCGGGCCGTGCCGTTCCCGTGCAGCGTCGTGCATGGAGCGCTTTCCCCGGTATGTATGATGCTGTTTGCGTGTCTTAGGTAAGGCATCTGGTCTGTTTCTTATCTAACTCTTTTTTTTCTGTTTTTTTACAGGGCTTCCCCGGTCCGTGCCGTTCCCATGCAGCGTCGGGCATGGAGCGCTTCCCCCGGTATGTATGATGCTGTTTGCGGGTCTTAGGTAAGGCATCTGGTCTGTTTCTTATCTAACTCTTTTTTTTCTGTTTTTTTTCAGGGCTTCCCCTGTCCGTGCCGTTCCTGTGCGTCGTGCATGGAGCGCTTTCCCCGGTATGTATGATGCTGTTTGCCGGTGTTAGGTAAGGCATCTGGTCTGTTTCTTATCTAACTCTTTTTATCTGTTTTTTTACAGGGCTTCCCCGGGCCGTGCCGTGCCGTTCCCGTGCAGCGTCGTGCATGGAGCGCTTTCCCCGGTATGTATGATGCTGTTTGCGGGTCTTAGGTAAGGCATTTTCTATGTTTCTTATCTAACTCTTTTTTTCGTTTTTTTTACAGGGCTTCCCCGGTCCCGGCCGTTCCCGTGCAGCGTCGTGCATGGAGCGCTTTCCCCGGTATCTATGATGCTGTTTGCCGGTCTTAGGTAAGGCATCTGGTCTATTTCTTATCTAAATCGTTTTTTTCCTGTTTTTTACAGGGCTTCCCCGGGCCGGGCCGTGCCGTTCCCGTGCAGCGTCGTGCATGGAGCGCTTTCCCCGGTATGTATGATGCTGTTTGCGGGTCTTAGGTAAGGCATCTGGTCTGTTTCTTATCCAACTCGTTTTTTTTCTGTTTTTTTTACAGGGCTTCCCCGGGCCGTGCCGTTCCCGTGCATCGTCGTGCATGGAGCGCTTTCCCCGGTATGTATGATGCTGTTTGCGGGTCTTAGGTAAGGCATCTGGTCTGTTTCTTATCTAACTCGTTTTTTTCTGTTTTTTTACAGGGCTTCCCCGGCCCGGTCCGTTCCCGTGCAGCGTCGTGCATGGAGCGCTTTCCCCGGTATGTATGATGCTGTTTGCGGGTATTAGGTAAGGCATTTTGTATTTTTCTTATCTAACTCTTTTTTTTCGTTTTTTTTACAGGGCTTCCCCGGTCCCTGCCGTTCCCGTGCAGCGTCGTGCATGGAGCGCTTTCCCCGGTATGTATGGTGCTGTTTGCGGGTCTTAGGTAAGGCATCTGGTCTGTTTCTTATCTAACTCTTTTTTTTCTGTTTTTTTACAGGGCTTTCCCGGTCCCTGCCGTTCCCGTTCAGCGTCGTGCATGGCGCGATTTCCCCGGTATGTATGATGCTGTTTGCGGGTCTTAGGTAAGGCATTTTGTATGTTTCTTATCTAACTCTTTTTTTTCAGTTTTTTTACAGGGCTTCCCCGGTCCGTGCCGTTCCCGTGCAGCGTCGTGCATGGAGCGCTTCCCCCGGTATGTATGATGCTGTTTGCGGGTCTTAGGTAAGGCATCTGGTCTGTTTCTTATCTAACTTTTTTTTCTGTTTTTTTACAGGGCTTCCTCGGTCCGTGCCGTTCCCGTGCAGCGTCGTGCATGGAGCGCTTCCCCCGGTGTGTATGATGCTGTTTGCGGGTCTCAGGTAAGGCATCTGGTCAGTTTCTTATCTAACTCTTTTTTTTCTGTTTTTTTACAGGGCTTCCCCGGTCCGTGCCGTTCCCGTGCAGCGTCGTGCATGGAGCGCTTTCCCCGGTATGTATGGTGCTGTTTGCGGGTCTTAGGTAAGGCATCTGGTCTGTTTCTTATCTAACTCTTTTTTTCTGTTTTTTTACAGGGCTTCCCCGGTCCGTGCCGTTCCCGTGCAGCGTCATGCATAGAGCACTTCCCCCGGTATATATGGTGCTGTTTGCGGGTCTTAGGTAAGGCATCTTCTATGTTTCTTAACTAACTCTTTTTTTTTCCTGTTTTTTTACAGGGCTTCCCCGGTCCATGCCGTTCCCGTGCAGCGTCGTGCATGGAGTGCTTTCCCCGGTATGTATGATGCTGTTTGCGGGTGTTAGGTAAGTCATCTAGTCTGTTTCTTCTCTAACTCTTTTTTTTCCTGTTTTTTTACATGGCTTCCGCGGTCTGTGCCGTTCCCGTGCAGCGTCGTGCATGGAGCGCTTTCCCCGGTATGTATGATGATGTTTGCGGGTCTTAGGTAAGGCATCTGGTCTGTTTCTTATCTAACTCTTTTTTTTCTGTTTTTTTACAGGGCTTCCCTGGTCTGTGCCGTTCCCGTGCAGCGTCGTGCATGGAGTGCTTTCCCCGGGATGTATAGTGCTGTTTGCGGGTCTTAGGAAAGGCATCTTCTATGTTTCATAACTAACTCTTTTTTTTCTGTTTTTTTACAGGGCTTCCCCGGTCCGTGCCGTTCCCGTGCAGCGTCGTGCATGGAGCGCTTTCCCCGGGATGTATGATGCTGTTTGCGGGTCTTAGGTAAGGCATCTGGTCTGTTTCTTATCTAACTCTTTTTTTTCTGTTTTTTTACAGGGCTTCCCCTGTCCGTGCCGTTCCTGTGCGTCGTGCATGGAGCGCTTTCCCCGGTATGTATGATGCTGTTTGCGGGTCTTAGGTAAGGCATCTGGTCTGTTTCTTATCTAACTCGTTTTTTTTCTGTTTTTTTACAGAGCTTCCCCGGTCCGTTCCGTTCCCGTGCAGCGTCGTACATGGAGCGCTTTCCCCGGTATGTATGATGCTGTTTGCGGGTATTAAGTAAGGCATTTTGTATGTTTCTTATCTAACTCTTTTTTTTCGTTTTTTTTACAGGGCTTCCCCGGTCCCTGCCATTCCCGTGCAGCGTCGTGCATGGAGCGCTTTCCCCGGTATGTATGGTGCTGTTTGCGGGTCTTAGGTAAGGCATCTGGTCTGTTTCTTATCTAACTCTTTTTTTTCTGTTTTTTTGCAGGGCTTCCCCGGGCCGTGCCATTCCCGTGCAGCGTCGTGCATGGAACGCTTTCCCCGGTATGTATGATGCTGTTTGCGGGTCTTAGGTAAGGCATCTGGTCTGTTTCTTATCTAACTCTTTTTTTTCTGTTTTTTTACAGGGCTTCCCCGGGCCGTGCCGTTCCCGTGCAGCGTCGTGCATGGAGCGCTTTCCCCGGTATGTATGATGCTGTTTGCGTGTCTTAGGTAAGGCATCTGGTCTGTTTCTTATCTAACTCTTTTTTTTCTGTTTTTTTACAGGGCTTCCCCGGTCCGTGCCGTTCCCATGCAGCGTCGGGCATGGAGAGCTTCCCCCGGTATGTATGATGCTGTTTGCGGGTCTTAGGTAAGGCATCTGGTCTGTTTCTTATCTAACTCTTTTTTTTCTGTTTTTTTTCAGGGCTTCCCCTGTCCGTGCCGTTCCTGTGCGTCGTGCATGGAGCGCTTTCCCCGGTATGTATGATGCTGTTTGCCGGTGTTAGGTAAGGCATCTGGTCTGTTTCTTATCTAACTCTTTTTATCTGTTTTTTTACAGGGCTTCCCCGGGCCGTGCCGTGCCGTTCCCGTGCAGCGTCGTGCATGGAGCGCTTTCCCCGGTATGTATGATGCTGTTTGCGGGTCTTAGGTAAGGCATTTTCTATGTTTCTTATCTAACTCTTTTTTTCGTTTTTTTTACAGGGCTTCCCCGGTCCCGGCCGTTCCCGTGCAGCGTCGTGCATGGAGCGCTTTCCCCGGTATCTATGATGCTGTTTGCCGGTCTTAGGTAAGGCATCTGGTCTATTTCTTATCTAAATCGTTTTTTTCCTGTTTTTTACAGGGCTTCCCCGGGCCGGGCCGTGCCGTTCCCGTGCAGCGTCGTGCATGGAGCGCTTTCCCCGGTATGTATGATGCTGTTTGCGGGTCTTAGGTAAGGCATCTGGTCTGTTTCTTATCCAACTCGTTTTTTTTCTGGTTTTTTTACAGGGCTTCCCCGGGCCGTGCCGTTCCCGTGCATCGTCGTGCATGGAGCGCTTTCCCCGGTATGTATGATGCTGTTTGCGGGTCTTAGGTAAGGCATCTGGTCTGTTTCTTATCTAACTCTTTTTTTTCTGTTTTTTTACAGGGCTTCCCTGGTCTGTGCCGTTCCCGTGCAGCGTCGTGCATGGAGTGCTTTCCCCGGGATGTATAGTGCTGTTTGCGGGTCTTAGGAAAGGCATCTTCTATGTTTCATAACTAACTCTTTTTTTTCTGTTTTTTTACAGGGCTTCCCCGGTCCGTGCCGTTCCCGTGCAGCGTCGTGCATGGAGCGCTTTCCCCGGGATGTATGATGCTGTTTGCGGGTCTTAGGTAAGGCATCTGGTCTGTTTCTTATCTAACTCTTTTTTTTCTGTTTTTTTACAGGGCTTCCCCTGTCCGTGCCGTTCCTGTGCGTCGTGCATGGAGCGCTTTCCCCGGTATGTATGATGCTGTTTGCGGGTCTTAGGTAAGGCATCTGGTCTGTTTCTTATCTAACTCGTTTTTTTTCTGTTTTTTTACAGAGCTTCCCCGGTCCGTTCCGTTCCCGTGCAGCGTCGTGCATGGAGCGCTTTCCCCGGTATGTATGATGCTGTTTGCGGGTATTAAGTAAGGCATTTTGTATGTTTCTTATCTAACTCTTTTTTTTCGTTTTTTTTACAGGGCTTCCCCGGTCCCTGCCATTCCCGTGCAGCGTCGTGCATGGAGCGCTTTCCCCGGTATGTATGGTGCTGTTTGCGGGTCTTAGGTAAGGCATCTGGTCTGTTTCTTATCTAACTCTTTTTTTTCTGTTTTTTTGCAGGGCTTCCCCGGGCCGTGCCATTCCCGTGCAGCGTCGTGCATGGAACGCTTTCCCCGGTATGTATGATGCTGTTTGCGGGTCTTAGGTAAGGCATCTGGTCTGTTTCTTATCTAACTCTTTTTTTTCTGTTTTTTTACAGGGCTTCCCCGGGCCGTGCCGTTCCCGTGCAGCGTCGTGCATGGAGCGCTTTCCCCGGTATGTATGATGCTGTTTGCGTGTCTTAGGTAAGGCATCTGGTCTGTTTCTTATCTAACTCTTTTTTTTCTGTTTTTTTACAGGGCTTCCCCGGTCCGTGCCGTTCCCATGCAGCGTCGGGCATGGAGCGCTTCCCCCGGTATGTATGATGCTGTTTGCGGGTCTTAGGTAAGGCATCTGGTCTGTTTCTTATCTAACTCTTTTTTTTCTGTTTTTTTTCAGGGCTTCCCCTGTCCGTGCCGTTCCTGTGCGTCGTGCATGGAGCGCTTTCCCCGGTATGTATGATGCTGTTTGCCGGTGTTAGGTAAGGCATCTGGTCTGTTTCTTATCTAACTCTTTTTATCTGTTTTTTTACAGGGCTTCCCCGGGCCGTGCCGTGCCGTTCCCGTGCAGCGTCGTGCATGGAGCGCTTTCCCCGGTATGTATGATGCTGTTTGCGGGTCTTAGGTAAGGCATTTTCTATGTTTCTTATCTAACTCTTTTTTTCGTTTTTTTTACAGGGCTTCCCCGGTCCCGGCCGTTCCCGTGCAGCGTCGTGCATGGAGCGCTTTCCCCGGTATCTATGATGCTGTTTGCCGGTCTTAGGTAAGGCATCTGGTCTATTTCTTATCTAAATCGTTTTTTCCTGTTTTTTACAGGGCTTCCCCGGGCCGGGCCGTGCCGTTCCCGTGCAGCGTCGTGCATGGAGCGCTTTCCCCGGTATGTATGATGCTGTTTGCGGGTCTTAGGTAAGGCATCTGGTATGTTTCTTATCCAACTCGTTTTTTTTCTGTTTTTTTTACAGGGCTTCCCCGGGCCGTGCCGTTCCCGTGCATCGTCGTGCATGGAGCGCTTTCCCCGGTATGTATGATGCTGTTTGCGGGTCTTAGGTAAGGCATCTGGTCTGTTTCTTATCTAACTCGTTTTTTTCTGTTTTTTTACAGGGCTTCCCCGGCCCGGTCCGTTCCCGTGCAGCGTCGTGCATGGAGCGCTTTCCCCGGTATGTATGATGCTGTTTGCGGGTATTAGGTAAGGCATTTTGTATTTTTCTTATCTAACTCTTTTTTTTCGTTTTTTTTACAGGGCTTCCCCGGTCCCTGCCGTTCCCGTGCAGCGTCGTGCATGGAGCGCTTTCCCCGGTATGTATGGTGCTGTTTGCGGGTCTTAGGTAAGGCATCTGGTCTGTTTCTTATCTAACTCTTTTTTTTCTGTTTTTTTACAGGGCTTTCCCGGTCCCTGCCGTTCCCGTTCAGCGTCGTGCATGGCGCGATTTCCCCGGTATGTATGATGCTGTTTGCGGGTCTTAGGTAAGGCATTTTGTATGTTTCTTATCTAACTCTTTTTTTTCAGTTTTTTTACAGGGCTTCCCCGGTCCGTGCCGTTCCCGTGCAGCGTCGTGCATGGAGCGCTTCCCCCGGTATGTATGATGCTGTATGCGGGTCTTAGGTAAGGCATCTGGTCTGTTTCTTATCTAACTTTTTTTTCTGTTTTTTTACAGGGCTTCCTCGGTCCGTGCCGTTCCCGTGCAGCGTCGTGCATGGAGCGCTTCCCCCGGTGTGTATGATGCTGTTTGCGGGTCTCAGGTAAGGCATCTGGTCAGTTTCTTATCTAACTCTTTTTTTTCTGTTTTTTTACAGGGCACCCCGGTCCGTGCCGTTCCCGTGCAGCGTCGTGCATGGAGCGCTTTCCCCGGTATGTATGGTGCTGTTTGCGGGTCTTAGGTAAGGCATCTGGTCTGTTTCTTATCTAACTCTTTTTTTCTGTTTTTTTACAGGGCTTCCCCGGTCCGTGCCGTTCCCGTGCAGCGTCATGCATAGAGCACTTCCCCCGGTATATATGGTGCTGTTTGCGGGTCTTAGGTAAGGCATCTTCTATGTTTCTTAACTAACTCTTTTTTTTTCCTGTTTTTTTACAGGGCTTCCCCGGTCCATGCCGTTCCCGTGCAGCGTCGTGCATGGAGTGCTTTCCCCGGTATGTATGATGCTGTTTGCGGGTGTTAGGTAAGTCATCTAGTCTGTTTCTTCTCTAACTCTTTTTTTTCCTGTTTTTTTACATGGCTTCCGCGGTCTGTGCCGTTCCCGTGCAGCGTCGTGCATGGAGCGCTTTCCCCGGTATGTATGATGATGTTTGCGGGTCTTAGGTAAGGCATCTGGTCTGTTTCTTATCTAACTCTTTTTTTTCTGTTTTTTTACAGGGCTTCCCTGGTCTGTGCCGTTCCCGTGCAGCGTCGTGCATGGAGTGCTTTCCCCGGGATGTATAGTGCTGTTTGCGGGTCTTAGGAAAGGCATCTTCTATGTTTCATAACTAACTCTTTTTTTTCTGTTTTTTTACAGGGCTTCCCCGGTCCGTGCCGTTCCCGTGCAGCGTCGTGCATGGAGCGCTTTCCCCGGGATGTATGATGCTGTTTGCGGGTCTTAGGTAAGGCATCTGGTCTGTTTCTTATCTAACTCTTTTTTTTCTGTTTTTTTACAGGGCTTCCCCTGTCCGTGCCGTTCCTGTGCGTCGTGCATGGAGCGCTTTCCCCGGTATGTATGATGCTGTTTGCGGGTCTTAGGTAAGGCATCTGGTCTGTTTCTTATCTAACTCGTTTTTTTTCTGTTTTTTTACAGAGCTTCCCCGGTCCGTTCCGTTCCCGTGCAGCGTCGTGCATGGAGCGCTTTCCCCGGTATGTATGATGCTGTTTGCGGGTATTAAGTAAGGCATTTTGTATGTTTCTTATCTAACTCTTTTTTTTCGTTTTTTTTACAGGGCTTCCCCGGTCCCTGCCATTCCCGTGCAGCGTCGTGCATGGAGCGCTTTCCCCGGTATGTATGGTGCTGTTTGCGGGTCTTAGGTAAGGCATCTGGTCTGTTTCTTATCTAACTCTTTTTTTTCTGTTTTTTTGCAGGGCTTCCCCGGGCCGTGCCATTCCCGTGCAGCGTCGTGCATGGAACGCTTTCCCCGGTATGTATGATGCTGTTTGCGGGTCTTAGGTAAGGCATCTGGTCTGTTTCTTATCTAACTCTTTTTTTTCTGTTTTTTTACAGGGCTTCCCCGGGCCGTGCCGTTCCCGTGCAGCGTCGTGCATGGAGCGCTTTCCCCGGTATGTATGATGCTGTTTGCGTGTCTTAGGTAAGGCATCTGGTCTGTTTCTTATCTAACTCTTTTTTTTCTGTTTTTTTACAGGGCTTCCCCGGTCCGTGCCGTTCCCATGCAGCGTCGGGCATGGAGCGCTTCCCCCGGTATGTATGATGCTGTTTGCGGGTCTTAGGTAAGGCATCTGGTCTGTTTCTTATCTAACTCTTTTTTTTCTGTTTTTTTTCAGGGCTTCCCCTGTCCGTGCCGTTCCTGTGCGTCGTGCATGGAGCGCTTTCCCCGGTATGTATGATGCTGTTTGCCGGTGTTAGGTAAGGCATCTGGTCTGTTTCTTATCTAACTCTTTTTATCTGTTTTTTTACAGGGCTTCCCCGGGCCGTGCCGTGCCGTTCCCGTGCAGCGTCGTGCATGGAGCGCTTTCCCCGGTATGTATGATGCTGTTTGCGGGTCTTAGGTAAGGCATTTTCTATGTTTCTTATCTAACTCTTTTTTTCGTTTTTTTTACAGGGCTTCCCCGGTCCCGGCCGTTCCCGTGCAGCGTCGTGCATGGAGCGCTTTCCCCGGTATCTATGATGCTGTTTGCCGGTCTTAGGTAAGGCATCTGGTCTATTTCTTATCTAAATCGTTTTTTTCCTGTTTTTTACAGGGCTTCCCCGGGCCGGGCCGTGCCGTTCCCGTGCAGCGTCGTGCATGGAGCGCTTTCCCCGGTATGTATGATGCTGTTTGCGGGTCTTAGGTAAGGCATCTGGTCTGTTTCTTATCCAACTCGTTTTTTTTCTGTTTTTTTTACAGGGCTTCCCCGGGCCGTGCCGTTCCCGTGCATCGTCGTGCATGGAGCGCTTTCCCCGGTATGTATGATGCTGTTTGCGGGTCTTAGGTAAGGCATCTGGTCTGTTTCTTATCTAACTCGTTTTTTTCTGTTTTTTTACAGGGCTTCCCCGGCCCGGTCCGTTCCCGTGCAGCGTCGTGCATGGAGCGCTTTCCCCGGTATGTATGATGCTGTTTGCGGGTATTAGGTAAGGCATTTTGTATTTTTCTTATCTAACTCTTTTTTTTCGTTTTTTTTACAGGGCTTCCCCGGTCCCTGCCGTTCCCGTGCAGCGTCGTGCATGGAGCGCTTTCCCCGGTATGTATGGTGCTGTTTGCGGGTCTTAGGTAAGGCATCTGGTCTGTTTCTTATCTAACTCTTTTTTTTCTGTTTTTTTACAGGGCTTTCCCGGTCCCTGCCGTTCCCGTTCAGCGTCGTGCATGGCGCGATTTCCCCGGTATGTATGATGCTGTTTGCGGGTCTTAGGTAAGGCATTTTGTATGTTTCTTATCTAACTCTTTTTTTTCAGTTTTTTTACAGGGCTTCCCCGGTCCGTGCCGTTCCCGTGCAGCGTCGTGCATGGAGCGCTTCCCCCGGTATGTATGATGCTGTTTGCGGGTCTTAGGTAAGGCATCTGGTCTGTTTCTTA
This sequence comes from Triturus cristatus, assembly GCF_964204655.1. Taxonomy (NCBI): domain Eukaryota; kingdom Metazoa; phylum Chordata; class Amphibia; order Caudata; family Salamandridae; genus Triturus; species Triturus cristatus. The sequence continues at coordinate 1,277,715,653 of NC_140579.1, forward strand.
TCTAACTTTTTTTTCTGTTTTTTTACAGGGCTTCCTCGGTCCGTGCCGTTCCCGTGCAGCGTCGTGCATGGAGCGCTTCCCCCGGTGTGTATGATGCTGTTTGCGGGTCTCAGGTAAGGCATCTGGTCAGTTTCTTATCTAACTCTTTTTTTTCTGTTTTTTTACAGGGCTTCCCCGGTCCGTGCCGTTCCCGTGCAGCGTCGTGCATGGAGCGCTTTCCCCGGTATGTATGGTGCTGTTTGCGGGTCTTAGGTAAGGCATCTGGTCTGTTTCTTATCTAACTCTTTTTTTCTGTTTTTTTACAGGGCTTCCCCGGTCCGTGCCGTTCCCGTGCAGCGTCATGCATAGAGCACTTCCCCCGGTATATATGGTGCTGTTTGCGGGTCTTAGGTAAGGCATCTTCTATGTTTCTTAACTAACTCTTTTTTTTTCCTGTTTTTTTACAGGGCTTCCCCGGTCCATGCCGTTCCCGTGCAGCGTCGTGCATGGAGTGCTTTCCCCGGTATGTATGATGCTGTTTGCGGGTGTTAGGTAAGTCATCTAGTCTGTTTCTTCTCTAACTCTTTTTTTTCCTGTTTTTTTACATGGCTTCCGCGGTCTGTGCCGTTCCCGTGCAGCGTCGTGCATGGAGCGCTTTCCCCGGTATGTATGATGATGTTTGCGGGTCTTAGGTAAGGCATCTGGTCTGTTTCTTATCTAACTCTTTTTTTTCTGTTTTTTTACAGGGCTTCCCTGGTCTGTGCCGTTCCCGTGCAGCGTCGTGCATGGAGTGCTTTCCCCGGGATGTATAGTGCTGTTTGCGGGTCTTAGGAAAGGCATCTTCTATGTTTCATAACTAACTCTTTTTTTTCTGTTTTTTTACAGGGCTTCCCCGGTCCGTGCCGTTCCCGTGCAGCGTCGTGCATGGAGCGCTTTCCCCGGGATGTATGATGCTGTTTGCGGGTCTTAGGTAAGGCATCTGGTCTGTTTCTTATCTAACTCTTTTTTTTCTGTTTTTTTACAGGGCTTCCCCTGTCCGTGCCGTTCCTGTGCGTCGTGCATGGAGCGCTTTCCCCGGTATGTATGATGCTGTTTGCGGGTCTTAGGTAAGGCATCTGGTCTGTTTCTTATCTAACTCGTTTTTTTTCTGTTTTTTTACAGAGCTTCCCCGGTCCGTTCCGTTCCCGTGCAGCGTCGTGCATGGAGCGCTTTCCCCGGTATGTATGATGCTGTTTGCGGGTATTAAGTAAGGCATTTTGTATGTTTCTTATCTAACTCTTTTTTTTCGTTTTTTTTACAGGGCTTCCCCGGTCCCTGCCATTCCCGTGCAGCGTCGTGCATGGAGCGCTTTCCCCGGTATGTATGGTGCTGTTTGCGGGTCTTAGGTAAGGCATCTGGTCTGTTTCTTATCTAACTCTTTTTTTTCTGTTTTTTTGCAGGGCTTCCCCGGGCCGTGCCATTCCCGTGCAGCGTCGTGCATGGAACGCTTTCCCCGGTATGTATGATGCTGTTTGCGGGTCTTAGGTAAGGCATCTGGTCTGTTTCTTATCTAACTCTTTTTTTTCTGTTTTTTTACAGGGCTTCCCCGGGCCGTGCCGTTCCCGTGCAGCGTCGTGCATGGAGCGCTTTCCCCGGTATGTATGATGCTGTTTGCGTGTCTTAGGTAAGGCATCTGGTCTGTTTCTTATCTAACTCTTTTTTTTCTGTTTTTTTACAGGGCTTCCCCGGTCCGTGCCGTTCCCATGCAGCGTCGGGCATGGAGCGCTTCCCCCGGTATGTATGATGCTGTTTGCGGGTCTTAGGTAAGGCATCTGGTCTGTTTCTTATCTAACTCTTTTTTTTCTGTTTTTTTTCAGGGCTTCCCCTGTCCGTGCCGTTCCTGTGCGTCGTGCATGGAGCGCTTTCCCCGGTATGTATGATGCTGTTTGCCGGTGTTAGGTAAGGCATCTGGTCTGTTTCTTATCTAACTCTTTTTATCTGTTTTTTTACAGGGCTTCCCCGGGCCGTGCCGTGTCGTTCCCGTGCAGCGTCGTGCATGGAGCGCTTTCCCCGGTATGTATGATGCTGTTTGCGGGTCTTAGGTAAGGCATTTTCTATGTTTCTTATCTAACTCTTTTTTTCGTTTTTTTTACAGGGCTTCCCCGGTCCCGGCCGTTCCCGTGCAGCGTCGTGCATGGAGCGCTTTCCCCGGTATCTATGATGCTGTTTGCCGGTCTTAGGTAAGGCATCTGGTCTATTTCTTATCTAAATCGTTTTTTTCCTGTTTTTTACAGGGCTTCCCCGGGCCGGGCCGTGCCGTTCCCGTGCAGCGTCGTGCATGGAGCGCTTTCCCCGGTATGTATGATGCTGTTTGCGGGTCTTAGGTAAGGCATCTGGTCTGTTTCTTATCCAACTCGTTTTTTTTCTGGTTTTTTTACAGGGCTTCCCCGGGCCGTGCCGTTCCCGTGCATCGTCGTGCATGGAGCGCTTTCCCCGGTATGTATGATGCTGTTTGCGGGTCTTAGGTAAGGCATCTGGTCTGTTTCTTATCTAACTCTTTTTTTTCTGTTTTTTTACAGGGCTTCCCTGGTCTGTGCCGTTCCCGTGCAGCGTCGTGCATGGAGTGCTTTCCCCGGGATGTATAGTGCTGTTTGCGGGTCTTAGGAAAGGCATCTTCTATGTTTCATAACTAACTCTTTTTTTTCTGTTTTTTTACAGGGCTTCCCCGGTCCGTGCCGTTCCCGTGCAGCGTCGTGCATGGAGCGCTTTCCCCGGGATGTATGATGCTGTTTGCGGGTCTTAGGTAAGGCATCTTGGTCTGTTTCTTATCTAACTCTTTTTTTTCTGTTTTTTTACAGGGCTTCCCCTGTCCGTGCCGTTCCTGTGCGTCGTGCATGGAGCGCTTTCCCCGGTATGTATGATGCTGTTTGCGGGTCTTAGGTAAGGCATCTGGTCTGTTTCTTATCTAACTCGTTTTTTTTCTGTTTTTTTACAGAGCTTCCCCGGTCCGTTCCGTTCCCGTGCAGCGTCGTGCATGGAGCGCTTTCCCCGGTATGTATGATGCTGTTTGCGGGTATTAAGTAAGGCATTTTGTATGTTTCTTATCTAACTCTTTTTTTTCGTTTTTTTTACAGGGCTTCCCCGGTCCCTGCCATTCCCGTGCAGCGTCGTGCATGGAGCGCTTTCCCCGGTATGTATGGTGCTGTTTGCGGGTCTTAGGTAAGGCATCTGGTCTGTTTCTTATCTAACTCTTTTTTTTCTGTTTTTTTGCAGGGCTTCCCCGGGCCGTGCCATTCCCGTGCAGCGTCGTGCATGGAACGCTTTCCCCGGTATGTATGATGCTGTTTGCGGGTCTTAGGTAAGGCATCTGGTCTGTTTCTTATCTAACTCTTTTTTTTCTGTTTTTTTACAGGGCTTCCCCGGGCCGTGCCGTTCCCGTGCAGCGTCGTGCATGGAGCGCTTTCCCCGGTATGTATGATGCTGTTTGCGTGTCTTAGGTAAGGCATCTGGTCTGTTTCTTATCTAACTCTTTTTTTTCTGTTTTTTTACAGGGCTTCCCCGGTCCGTGCCGTTCCCATGCAGCGTCGGGCATGGAGCGCTTCCCCCGGTATGTATGATGCTGTTTGCGGGTCTTAGGTAAGGCATCTGGTCTGTTTCTTATCTAACTCTTTTTTTTCTGTTTTTTTTCAGGGCTTCCCCTGTCCGTGCCGTTCCTGTGCGTCGTGCATGGAGCGCTTTCCCCGGTATGTATGATGCTGTTTGCCGGTGTTAGGTAAGGCATCTGGTCTGTTTCTTATCTAACTCTTTTTATCTGTTTTTTTACAGGGCTTCCCCGGGCCGTGCCGTGCCGTTCCCGTGCAGCGTCGTGCATGGAGCGCTTTCCCCGGTATGTATGATGCTGTTTGCGGGTCTTAGGTAAGGCATTTTCTATGTTTCTTATCTAACTCTTTTTTTCGTTTTTTTTACAGGGCTTCCCCGGTCCCGGCCGTTCCCGTGCAGCGTCGTGCATGGAGCGCTTTCCCCGGTATCTATGATGCTGTTTGCCGGTCTTAGGTAAGGCATCTGGTCTATTTCTTATCTAAATCGTTTTTTTCCTGTTTTTTACAGGGCTTCCCCGGGCCGGGCCGTGCCGTTCCCGTGCAGCGTCGTGCATGGAGCGCTTTCCCCGGTATGTATGATGCTGTTTGCGGGTCTTAGGTAAGGCATCTGGTATGTTTCTTATCCAACTCGTTTTTTTTCTGTTTTTTTTACAGGGCTTCCCCGGGCCGTGCCGTTCCCGTGCATCGTCGTGCATGGAGCGCTTTCCCCGGTATGTATGATGCTGTTTGCGGGTCTTAGGTAAGGCATCTGGTCTGTTTCTTATCTAACTCGTTTTTTTCTGTTTTTTTACAGGGCTTCCCCGGCCCGGTCCGTTCCCGTGCAGCGTCGTGCATGGAGCGCTTTCCCCGGTATGTATGATGCTGTTTGCGGGTATTAGGTAAGGCATTTTGTATTTTTCTTATCTAACTCTTTTTTTTCGTTTTTTTTACAGGGCTTCCCCGGTCCCTGCCGTTCCCGTGCAGCGTCGTGCATGGAGCGCTTTCCCCGGTATGTATGGTGCTGTTTGCGGGTCTTAGGTAAGGCATCTGGTCTGTTTCTTATCTAACTCTTTTTTTTCTGTTTTTTTACAGGGCTTTCCCGGTCCCTGCCGTTCCCGTTCAGCGTCGTGCATGGCGCGATTTCCCCGGTATGTATGATGCTGTTTGCGGGTCTTAGGTAAGGCATTTTGTATGTTTCTTATCTAACTCTTTTTTTTCAGTTTTTTTACAGGGCTTCCCCGGTCCGTGCCGTTCCCGTGCAGCGTCGTGCATGGAGCGCTTCCCCCGGTATGTATGATGCTGTATGCGGGTCTTAGGTAAGGCATCTGGTCTGTTTCTTATCTAACTTTTTTTTCTGTTTTTTTACAGGGCTTCCTCGGTCCGTGCCGTTCCCGTGCAGCGTCGTGCATGGAGCGCTTCCCCCGGTGTGTATGATGCTGTTTGCGGGTCTCAGGTAAGGCATCTGGTCAGTTTCTTATCTAACTCTTTTTTTTCTGTTTTTTTACAGGGCACCCCGGTCCGTGCCGTTCCCGTGCAGCGTCGTGCATGGAGCGCTTTCCCCGGTATGTATGGTGCTGTTTGCGGGTCTTAGGTAAGGCATCTGGTCTGTTTCTTATCTAACTCTTTTTTTCTGTTTTTTTACAGGGCTTCCCCGGTCCGTGCCGTTCCCGTGCAGCGTCATGCATAGAGCACTTCCCCCGGTATATATGGTGCTGTTTGCGGGTCTTAGGTAAGGCATCTTCTATGTTTCTTAACTAACTCTTTTTTTTTCCTGTTTTTTTACAGGGCTTCCCCGGTCCATGCCGTTCCCGTGCAGCGTCGTGCATGGAGTGCTTTCCCCGGTATGTATGATGCTGTTTGCGGGTGTTAGGTAAGTCATCTAGTCTGTTTCTTCTCTAACTCTTTTTTTTCCTGTTTTTTTACATGGCTTCCGCGGTCTGTGCCGTTCCCGTGCAGCGTCGTGCATGGAGCGCTTTCCCCGGTATGTATGATGATGTTTGCGGGTCTTAGGTAAGGCATCTGGTCTGTTTCTTATCTAACTCTTTTTTTTCTGTTTTTTTACAGGGCTTCCCTGGTCTGTGCCGTTCCCGTGCAGCGTCGTGCATGGAGTGCTTTCCCCGGGATGTATAGTGCTGTTTGCGGGTCTTAGGAAAGGCATCTTCTATGTTTCATAACTAACTCTTTTTTTTCTGTTTTTTTACAGGGCTTCCCCGGTCCGTGCCGTTCCCGTGCAGCGTCGTGCATGGAGCGCTTTCCCCGGGATGTATGATGCTGTTTGCGGGTCTTAGGTAAGGCATCTGGTCTGTTTCTTATCTAACTCTTTTTTTTCTGTTTTTTTACAGGGCTTCCCCTGTCCGTGCCGTTCCTGTGCGTCGTGCATGGAGCGCTTTCCCCGGTATGTATGATGCTGTTTGCGGGTCTTAGGTAAGGCATCTGGTCTGTTTCTTATCTAACTCGTTTTTTTTCTGTTTTTTTACAGAGCTTCCCCGGTCCGTTCCGTTCCCGTGCAGCGTCGTGCATGGAGCGCTTTCCCCGGTATGTATGATGCTGTTTGCGGGTATTAAGTAAGGCATTTTGTATGTTTCTTATCTAACTCTTTTTTTTCGTTTTTTTTACAGGGCTTCCCCGGTCCCTGCCATTCCCGTGCAGCGTCGTGCATGGAGCGCTTTCCCCGGTATGTATGGTGCTGTTTGCGGGTCTTAGGTAAGGCATCTGGTCTGTTTCTTATCTAACTATTTTTTTTCTGTTTTTTTGCAGGGCTTCCCCGGGCCGTGCCATTCCCGTGCAGCGTCGTGCATGGAACGCTTTCCCCGGTATGTATGATGCTGTTTGCGGGTCTTAGGTAAGGCATCTGGTCTGTTTCTTATCTAACTCTTTTTTTTCTGTTTTTTTACAGGGCTTCCCCGGGCCGTGCCGTTCCCGTGCAGCGTCGTGCATGGAGCGCTTTCCCCGGTATGTATGATGCTGTTTGCATGTCTTAGGTAAGGCATCTGGTCTGTTTCTTATCTAACTCTTTTTTTTCTGTTTTTTTACAGGGCTTCCCCGGTCCGTGCCGTTCCCATGCAGCGTCGGGCATGGAGCGCTTCCCCCGGTATGTATGATGCTGTTTGCGGGTCTTAGGTAAGGCATCTGGTCTGTTTCTTATCTAACTCTTTTTTTTCTGTTTTTTTTCAGGGCTTCCCCTGTCCGTGCCGTTCCTGTGCGTCGTGCATGGAGCGCTTTCCCCGGTATGTATGATGCTGTTTGCCGGTGTTAGGTAAGGCATCTGGTCTGTTTCTTATCTAACTCTTTTTATCTGTTTTTTTACAGGGCTTCCCCGGGCCGTGCCGTGCCGTTCCCGTGCAGCGTCGTGCATGGAGCGCTTTCCCCGGTATGTATGATGCTGTTTGCGGGTCTTAGGTAAGGCATTTTCTATGTTTCTTATCTAACTCTTTTTTTCGTTTTTTTACAGGGCTTCCCCGGTCCCGGCCGTTCCCGTGCAGCGTCGTGCATGGAGCGCTTTCCCCGGTATCTATGATGCTGTTTGCCGGTCTTAGGTAAGGCATCTGGTCTATTTCTTATCTAAATCGTTTTTTTCCTGTTTTTTACAGGGCTTCCCCGGGCCGGGCCGTGCCGTTCCCGTGCAGCGTCGTGCATGGAGCGCTTTCCCCGGTATGTATGATGCTGTTTGCGGGTCTTAGGTAAGGCATCTGGTCTGTTTCTTATCCAACTCGTTTTTTTTCTGTTTTTTTTACAGGGCTTCCCCGGGCCGTGCCGTTCCCGTGCATCGTCGTGCATGGAGCGCTTTCCCCGGTATGTATGATGCTGTTTGCGGGTCTTAGGTAAGGCATCTGGTCTGTTTCTTATCTAACTCTTTTTTTCCTGTTTTTTTACAGGGCTTCCCTGGTCTGTGCCGTTCCCGTGCAGCGTCGTGCATGGAGTGCTTTCCCCGGGATGTATAGTGCTGTTTGCGGGTCTTAGGAAAGGCATCTTCTATGTTTCATAACTAACTCTTTTTTTTCTGTTTTTTTACAGGGCTTCCCCGGTCCGTGCCGTTCCCGTGCAGCGTCGTGCATGGAGCGCTTTCCCCGGGATGTATGATGCTGTTTGCGGGTCTTAGGTAAGGCATCTGGTCTGTTTCTTATCTAACTCTTTTTTTTCTGTTTTTTTACAGGGCTTCCCCTGTCCGTGCCGTTCCTGTGCGTCGTGCATGGAGCGCTTTCCCCGGTATGTATGATGCTGTTTGCGGGTCTTAGGTAAGGCATCTGGTCTGTTTCTTATCTAACTCGTTTTTTTTCTGTTTTTTTACAGAGCTTCCCCGGTCCGTTCCGTTCCCGTGCAGCGTCGTGCATGGAGCGCTTTCCCCGGTATGTATGATGCTGTTTGCGGGTATTAAGTAAGGCATTTTGTATGTTTCTTATCTAACTCTTTTTTTTCGTTTTTTTTACAGGGCTTCCCCGGTCCCTGCCATTCCCGTGCAGCGTCATGCATGGAGCGCTTTCCCCGGTATGTATGGTGCTGTTTGCGGGTCTTAGGTAAGGCATCTGGTCTGTTTCTTATCTAACTCTTTTTTTTCTGTTTTTTTGCAGGGCTTCCCCGGGCCGTGCCATTCCCGTGCAGCGTCGTGCATGGAACGCTTTCCCCGGTATGTATGATGCTGTTTGCGGGTCTTAGGTAAGGCATCTGGTCTGTTTCTTATCTAACTCTTTTTTTTCTGTTTTTTTACAGGGCTTCCCCGGGCCGTGCCGTTCCCGTGCAGCGTCGTGCATGGAGCGCTTTCCCCGGTATGTATGATGCTGTTTGCGTGTCTTAGGTAAGGCATCTGGTCTGTTTCTTATCTAACTCTTTTTTTTCTGTTTTTTTACAGGGCTTCCCCGGTCCGTGCCGTTCCCATGCAGCGTCGGGCATGGAGCGCTTCCCCCGGTATGTATGATGCTGTTTGCGGGTCTTAGGTAAGGCATCTGGTCTGTTTCTTATCTAACTCTTTTTTTTCTGTTTTTTTTCAGGGCTTCCCCTGTCCGTGCCGTTCCTGTGCGTCGTGCATGGAGCGCTTTCCCCGGTATGTATGATGCTGTTTGCCGGTGTTAGGTAAGGCATCTGGTCTGTTTCTTATCTAACTCTTTTTATCTGTTTTTTTACAGGGCTTCCCCGGGCCGTGCCGTGCCGTTCCCGTGCAGCGTCGTGCATGGAGCGCTTTCCCCGGTATGTATGATGCTGTTTGCGGGTCTTAGGTAAGGCATTTTCTATGTTTCTTATCTAACTCTTTTTTTCGTTTTTTTTACAGGGCTTCCCCGGTCCCGGCCGTTCCCGTGCAGCGTCGTGCATGGAGCGCTTTCCCCGGTATCTATGATGCTGTTTGCCGGTCTTAGGTAAGGCATCTGGTCTATTTCTTATCTAAATCGTTTTTTTCCTGTTTTTTACAGGGCTTCCCCGGGCCGGGCCGTGCCGTTCCCGTGCAGCGTCGTGCATGGAGCGCTTTCCCCGGTATGTATGATGCTGTTTGCGGGTCTTAGGTAAGGCATCTGGTCTGTTTCTTATCCAACTCGTTTTTTTCTGTTTTTTTTACAGGGCTTCCCCGGGCCGTGCCGTTCCCGTGCATCGTCGTGCATGGAGCGCTTTCCCCGGTATGTATGATGCTGTTTGCGGGTCTTAGGTAAGGCATCTGGTCTGTTTCTTATCTAACTCGTTTTTTTCTGTTTTTTTACAGGGCTTCCCCGGCCCGGTCCGTTCCCGTGCAGCGTCGTGCATGGAGCGCTTTCCCCGGTATGTATGATGCTGTTTGCGGGTATTAGGTAAGGCATTTTGTATTTTTCTTATCTAACTCTTTTTTTTCGTTTTTTTTACAGGGCTTCCCCGGTCCCTGCCGTTCCCGTGCAGCGTCGTGCATGGAGCGCTTTCCCCGGTATGTATGGTGCTGTTTGCGGGTCTTAGGTAAGGCATCTGGTCTGTTTCTTATCTAACTCTTTTTTTTCTGTTTTTTTACAGGGCTTTCCCGGTCCCTGCCGTTCCCGTTCAGCGTCGTGCATGGCGCGATTTCCCCGGTATGTATGATGCTGTTTGCGGGTCTTAGGTAAGGCATTTTGTATGTTTCTTATCTAACTCTTTTTTTTCAGTTTTTTTACAGGGCTTCCCCGGTCCGTGCCGTTCCCGTGCAGCGTCGTGCATGGAGCGCTTCCCCCGGTATGTATGATGCTGTATGCGGGTCTTAGGTAAGGCATCTGGTCTGTTTCTTATCTAACTTTTTTTTCTGTTTTTTTACAGGGCTTCCTCGGTCCGTGCCGTTCCCGTGCAGCGTCGTGCATGGAGCGCTTCCCCCGGTGTGTATGATGCTGTTTGCGGGTCTTAGGTAAGGCATCTGGTCTGTTTCTTATCTAACTCTTTTTTTTCTGTTTTTTTACAGGGCTTCCCCTGTCCGTGCCGTTCCTGTGCGTCATGCATGGAGCTCTTTCCACGGTATGTATGATGCTGTTTGCGGGTCTTAGGTAAGGCATTTTCTATGTTTCTTATCTAACTCTTTTTTTCGTTTTTTTTACAGGGTTTCCCCGGTCCCTGCCGTTCCCGTTCAGCGTCGTGCATGGCGCGCTTTCCCCGGTATGTATGATGCTGTTTGCGAGTCTTAGGTAAGGCATTTTGTATGTTTCTTATCTAACTCTTATTTTCGTTTTTTTTACAGGGCTTCCCCGGTCCCTGCCGTTCCCGTGCAGCGTCGTGCATGGAGTGCTTTCCCCGGTATGTATGGTGCTGTTTGCGGGTCTTAGGTAAGGCATCTTCTATGTTTCTTAACTAACTCTTTTTTTCCTGTTTTTTTACAGGGCTTCCCCGGTCCGTGCCGTTCCCGTGCAGCGTCGTGCATGGAGCGCTTTCCCCGGTATGTATGGTGCTGTTTGCGGGTCTTAGGTAAGGCATCTTCTATGTTTCATAACTAACTCTTTTTTTTCTGTTTTTTTACAGGGCTTCCGCGGTCTGTGCCGTTCCCGTGCAGCGTCGTGCATGGAGCGCTTTGCCCGGTATGTATGATGCTGTTTGCGGGTCTTAGGTAAGGCATCTGGTCTGTTTCTTATTTAACTCTTTTTTTTTTCTGTTTTTTTACAGGGCTTCCCCGGTCTGTGCCGTTCCCGTGCAGCGTCGTGCATGGAGTGCTTTCCCCGGTATGTATGGTGCTGTTTGCGGGTCTTAGGTAAGGCATCTTCTATGTTTCTTAACTAACTCTTTTTTTCCTGTTTTTTTACAGGGCTTCCCCGGTCCGTGCCGTTCCCGTGCAGCGTCGTGCATGGAGCGCTTTCCCCGGTATGTATGATGCTGTTTGCGGGTCTTAGGTAAGGCATCTGGTCTGTTTCTTATCTAACTCTTTTTTTTCTGTTTTTTTACAGGGCTTCCCCGGTCCGTGCCGTTCCCGTGCAGCGTCGTGCATGGAGGGCTTTCCCCGGTATGTATGATGCTGTTTGCGGGTCTTAGGTAAGGCATCTGGTCTGTTTCTTATCTAACTCTTTTTTTTCTGTTTTTTTACAGGGCTTCCCCTGTCCGTGCCGTTCCTGTGCGTCGTGCATGGAGCGCTTTCCCCGGTATGTATGATGCTGTTTGCGGGTCTTAGGTAAGGCATCTGGTCTGTTTCTTATCTAACTCGTTTTTTTTCTGTTTTTTTACAGAGCTTCCCCGGTCCGTTCCGTTCCCGTGCAGCGTCGTGCATGGAGGGCTTTCCCCGGTATGTATGATGCTGTTTGCGGGTCTTAGGTAAGGCATCTGGTCTGTTTCTTATCTAACTCTTTTTTTTCTGTTTTTTTACAGGGCTTCCCCTGTCCGTGCCGGTCCTGTGCGTCGTGCATGGAGCGCTTTCCCCGGTATGTATGATGCTGTTTGCGGGTCTTAGGTAAGGCATCTGGTCTGTTTCTTATCTAACTCGTTTTTTTTCTGTTTTTTTACAGAGCTTCCCCGGTCCGTTCCGTTCCCGTGCAGCGTCGTGCATGGAGCGCTTTCCCCGGTATGTATGATGCTGTTTGCGGGTATTAGGTAAGGCATTTTGTATGTTTCTTATCTAACTCTTTTTTTTCGTTTTTTTTACAGGGCTTCCCCGGTCCCTGCCGTTCCCGTGCAGCGTCGTGCATGGAGCGCTTTCCCCGGTATGTATGGTGCTGTTTGCTGGTCTTAGGTAAGGCATCTGGTCTGTTTCTTATCTAACTCTTTTTTTTCTGTTTTTTTACATGGCTTCCCCGGTCCGTGCCGTTCCCGTGCAGCGTCGTGCATGGAGAGCTTTCCCCGGTATGTATGATGCTGTTTGCGGGTCTTAGGTAAGGCATCTGGTCTGTTTCTTATCTAACTCTTTTTTTTCTGTTTTTTTACAGGGCTTCCCCTGTCCGTGCCGTTCCTGTGCGTCGTGCATGGAGCGCTTTCCCCGGTATGTATGATGCTGTTTGCGGGTCTTAGGTAAGGCATCTGGTCTGTTTCTTATCTAACTCGTTTTTTTTCTGTTTTTTTACAGAGCTTCCCCGGTCCGTTCCGTTCCCGTGCAGCGTCGTGCATGGAGCGCTTTCCCCGGTATGTATGATGCTGTTTGCGGGTCTTAGGTAAGGCATCTGGTCTGTTTCTTATCTAACTCTTTTTTTTCTGTTTTTTTACAGGGCTTCCCCGGGCCGTGCCGTTCCCGTGCAGCGTCGTGCATGGAGCGCTTTCCCCGGTATGTATGATGCTGTTTTCGTGTCTTAGGTAAGTCATCTGGTCTGTTTCTTATCTAACTCTTTTTTGTCTGTTTTTTTACAGGGCTTCCCCGGTCCGTGCCGTTCCCGTGCAGCGTCTCGCATGGAGCGCTTGCCCCGGTATGTATGATGCTGTTTGCGGGTCTTAGGTAAGGCATCTGGTCTGTTTCTTATCTAACTCTTTTTTTTCTGTTTTTGTACAGGGCTTCCCCTGTCCGTGCCGTTCCTGTGCGTCGTGCATGGAGCGCTTTCCCCGGTATGTATGATGCTGTTTGCGGGTCTTAGGTAAGGCATCTGGTCTGTTTCTTATCTAACTCGTTTTTTTTCTGTTTTTTTTACAGGGCTTCCCTGGTCCGTGCCGTTCCCGTGCAGCGTCGTGCATGGAGCGCTTTCCCCGGTATGTATGATGCTGTTTGCGGGTCTTAGGTAAGGCATTTTCTATGTTTCTTATCTAACTCTTTTTTTCGTTTTTTTTACAGGGCTTCCCCGGTCCCGGCCGTTCCCGTGCAGCGTCGTGCATGGAGCGCTTTCCCCGGTATGTATGATGCTGTGTGCCGGTCTTAGGTAAGGCATCTGGTCTGTTTCTTATCTAAATCGTTTTTTTCCTGTTTTTTACAGGGCTTCCCCGGGCCGGGCCGTGCCGTTCCCGTGCAGCGTCGTGCATGGAGCGCTTTCCTCGGTATGTATGATGCTATTTGCGGGTCTTAGGTAAGGCATCTGGTCTGTTTCTTATCCAACTCGTTTTTTTTCATTTTTTTTTACAGGGCTTCCCCGGGCCGTGCCGTTCCCGTGCATCGTCGTGCATGGAGCGCTTTCCCCGGTATGTATGATGCTGTTTGCGGGTCTTAGGTAAGGCATTTTCTATGTTTCTTATCTAACTCTTTTTTTCGTTTTTTTTACAGGGCTTCCCCGGTCCCTGCCGTTCCCGTGCAGCGTCGTGCATGGAGCGCTTTCCCCGGTATGTATGGTGCTGTTTGCGGGTCTTAGGTAAGGCATCTGGTCTGTTTCTTATCTAACTCTTTTTTTTCTGTTTTTTTTACAGGGCTTCTCCTGTCCGTGCCGTTCCTGTGTGTCGTGCATGGAGCGCTTTCCCCGGTATGTATGATGCTGTTTGCGGGTCGTAGGTAAGGCATCTGGTCTGTTTCTTATCTAACTCGTTTTTTTTCTGTTTTTTTACAGGGCTTCCCCGGTCCGTTCCGTTCCCGTGCAGCGTCGTGCATGGAGCGCTTTCCCCGGTATGTATGATGCTGTTTGCGGGTATTAGGTAAGGCATTTTGTATGTTTCTTATCTAACTCTTTTTTTTCGTTTTTTTTACAGGGCTTCCCCGGTCCCTGCCGTTCCCGTGCAGCGTCGTGCATGGAGCGCTTTCCCCGGTATGTATGGTGCTGTTTGCTGGTCTTAGGTAAGGCATCTGGTCTGTTTCTTATCTAACTCTTTTTTGTCTGTTTTTTTACAGGGCTTCCCCGGTCCGTGCCGTTCCCGTGCAGCGTCGTGCATGGAGCGCTTCCCCCGGTATGTATGATGCTGTTTGCGGGTCTTAGGTAAGGCATCTGGTCTGTTTCTTATCTAACTCTTTTTTTTCTGTTTTTTTACAGGGCTTCCCCTGTCCGTGCCGTTCCTGTGCGTCGTGCATGGAGCTCTTTCCACGGTATGTATGATGCTGTTTGCGGGTCTTAGGTAAGGCATTTTCTATGTTTCTTATCTAACTCTTTTTTTCTGTTTTTTTTACAGGGCTTCCCGGTCCCTGCCGTTCCCGTTCAGCGTCGTGCATGGCGCGCTTTCCCCGGTATGTATGATGCTGTTTGCGGGTCTTAGGTAAGGCATTTTGTATGTTTCTTATCTAACTCTTTTTTTCAGTTTTTTTACAGGGCTTCCCCGGTCCCTGCCGTTCCCGTGCAGCGTCGTGCATGGAACGCTTTCCCCGGTATGTATGGTGCTGTTTACGGGTCTTAGGTAAGGCATCTAGTCTGTTCCTTATCTAACTCCTTTTTTTTCTGTTTTTTTACAGGGCTTCCCCGGTCCGTGCCGTTCCCGTGCAGCGTCGTGCATGGAGCGCTCCCCCCGGTATGTATGATGCTGTTTGCGGGTCTTAGGTAAGGCATCTGGTCTGTTTCTTATCTAACTCTTTTTTTTCTGTTTTTTTACAGGGCTTCCTCGGTCCGTGCCATTCCCGTGCAGCGTCGTGCATGGAGCGCTTCCCCCGGTGTGTATGATGCTGTTTGCGGGTCTCAGGTAAGGCATCTGGTCAGTTTCTTATCTAACTCTTTTTTTTCAGTTTTTTTACAGGGCTTCCCCGGTCCGTGCCGTTCCCGTGCAGCGTCGTGCATGGAGCGCTTTCCCCGGTATGTATGGTGCTGTTTGCGGGTCTTAGGTAAGGCATCTGGTCTGTTTCTTATCTAACTCTTTTTTTCTGTTTTTTTACAGGGCTTCCCCGGTCCGTGCCGTTCCCGTGCAGCGTCATGCATAGAGCACTTCCCCCGGTATGTATGGTGCTGTTTGCGGGTCTTAGGTAAGGCATCTTCTATGTTTCTTAACTAACTCTTTTTTTTTCCTGTTTTTTTACAGGGCTTCCCCGGTCCATGCCGTTCCCGTGCAGCGTCGTGCATGGAGTGCTTTCCCCGGTATGTATGATGCTGTTTGTGGGTGTTAGGTAAGTCATCTAGTCTGTTTCTTCTCTAACTCTTTTTTTTCCTGTTTTTTTACAGGGCTTCCGCGGTCTGTGCCGTTCCCGTGCAGCGTTGTGCATGGAGCGCTTTCCCCGGTATGTATGATGATGTTTGCGGGTCTTAGGTAAGGCATCTGGTCTGTTTCTTATCTAACTCTTTTTTTTCTGTTTTTTTACAGGGCTTCCCTGGTCTGTGCCGTTCCCGTGCAGCGTCGTGCATGGAGTGCTTTCCCCGGTATGTATGGTGCTGTTTGCGGGTCTTAGGTAAGGCATCTTCTATGTTTCATAACTAACTCTTTTTTTTCTGTTTTTTTACAGGGCTTCCGCGGTCTGTGCCGTTCCCGTGCAGCGTCGTGCATGGAGCGCTTTCCCCGGTATGTATGATGCTGTTTGCGGGTCTTAGGTTAGGCATCTGGTCTGTTTCTTATTTAACTCTTTTTTTTTCTGTTTTTTTACAGGGCTTCCCCGGTCTGTGCCGTTCCCGTGCAGCGTCGTGCATGGAGTGCTTTCCCCGGTATGTATGGTGCTGTTTGCGGGTCTTAGGTAAGGCATCTTCTATGTTTCTTAACTAACTCTTTTTTTCCTGTTTTTTTACAGGGCTTCCCCGGTCCGTGCCGTTCCCGTGCAGCGTCGTGCATTGAGCGCTTTCCCCGGTATGTATGATGCTGTTTGCGGGTCTTAGGTAAGGCATCTGGTCTGTTTCTTATCTAACTCTTTTTTTTCTGTTTTTTTACAGGGCTTCCCCGGTCCGTGCCGTTCCCGTGCAGCGTCGTGCATGGAGGGCTTTCCCCGGTATGTATGATGCTGTTTGCGGGTCTTAGGTAAGGCATCTGGTCTGTTTCTTATCTAACTCTTTTTTTTCTGTTTTTTTACAGGGCTTCCCCTGTCCGTGCCGTTCCTGTGCGTCGTGCATGGAGCGCTTTCCCCGGTATGTATGATGCTGTTTGCGGGTCTTAGGTAAGGCATCTGGTCTGTTTCTTATCTAACTCGTTTTTTTCTGTTTTTTTACAGAGCTTCCCCGGTCCGTTCCGTTCCCGTGCAGCGTCGTGCATGGAGCGCTTTCCCCGGTATGTATGATGCTGTTTGCGGGTATTAAGTAAGGCATTTTGTATGTTTCTTATCTAACTCTTTTTTTTCGTTTTTTTTACAGGGCTTCCCCGGTCCCTGCCATTCCCGTGCAGCGTCGTGCATGGAGCGCTTTCCCCGGTATGTATGGTGCTGTTTGCGGGTCTTAGGTAAGGCATCTGGTCTGTTTCTTATCTAACTCTTTTTTTTCTGTTTTTTTGCAGGGCTTCCCCGGGCCGTGCCGTTCCCGTGCAGCGTCGTGCATGGAACGCTTTCCCCGGTATGTATGATGCTGTTTGCGGGTCTTAGGTAAGGCATCTGATCTGTTTCTTATCTAACTCTTTTTTTTCTGTTTTTTTACAGGGCTTCCCGGGGCCGTGCCGTTCCCGTGCAGCGTCGTGCATGGAGCGCTTTCCCCGGTATGTATGATGCTGTTTGCGTGTCTTAGGTAAGGCATCTGGTCTGTTTCTTATCTAACTCTTTTTTTCTGTTTTTTTACAGGGCTTCCCCGGTCCGTGCCGTTCCCATGCAGCGTCGGGCATGGAGCGCTTCCCCCGGTATGTATGATGCTGTTTGCGGGTCTTAGGTAAGGCATCTGGTCTGTTTCTTATCTAACTCTTTTTTTTCAGTTTTTTTACAGGGCTTTCCCTGTCCGTGCCGTTCCTGTGCGTCGTGCATGGAGCGCTTTCCCCGGTATGTATGATGCTGTTTGCGGGTCTTAGGTAAGGCATCTGGTCTGTTTCTTATCTAACTCGTTTTTTTTCTGTTTTTTTACAGGGCTTCCCTGGTCCGTTCCGTTCCCGTGCAGCGTCGTGCATGGAGCGCTTTCCCCGGTATGTATGATGCTGTTTGCCGGTCTTAGGTAAGGCATCTGGTCTGTTTCTTATCTAACTCTTTTTATCTGTTTTTTTACAGGGCTTCCCCGTGCCGTGCCGTGCCGTTCCCGTGCAGCGTCGTGCATGGAGCGCTTTCCCCGGTATGTATGATGCTGTTTGCGGGTCTTAGGTAAGGCATTTTCTATGTTTCTTATCTAACTCTTTTTTTCGTTTTTTTTACAGGGCCTCCCCGGTCCCGGCCGTTCCCGTGCAGCGTCGTGCATGGAGCGCTTTCCCCGGTATCTATGATGCTGTTTGCCGGTCTTAGGTAAGGCATCTGGTCTGTTTCTTATCTAAATCGTTTTTTTCCTGTTTTTTACAGGGCTTCCCCGGGCCGGGCCGTGCCGTTCCCGCGCAGCGTCGTGCATGGAGCGCTTTCCCCGGTATGTATGATGCTGTTTGCGGGTCTTAGGTAAGGCATCTGGTCTGTTTCTTATCCAACTCGTTTTTTTTCTGTTTTTTTTACAGGGCTTCCCCGGGTTGTGCCGTTCCCGTGCATCGTCGTGCATGGAGCGCTTTCCCCGGTATGTATGATGCTGTTTGCGGGTCTTAGGTAAGGCATTTTCTATGTTTCTTATCTAACTCTTTTTTTCGTTTTTTTTACAGGGCTTCCCCGGTCCCTGCCGTTCCCGTGCAGCGTCGTGCATGTGGCGCTTTCCCCGGTATGTATGATGCTGTTTGCGGGTCTTAGGTAAGGCATCTGGTCTGTTTCTTATCTAACTCGTTTTTTTCTGTTTTTTTACAGGGCTTCCCCGGTCCGGTCCGTTCCCGTGCAGCGTCGTGCATGGAGCGCTTTCCCCGGTATGTATGATGCTGTTTGCGGGTATTAGGTAAGGCATTTTGTATGTTTCTTATCTAACTCTTTTTTTTCGTTTTTTTACAGGGCTTCCCCGGTCCCTGCCGTTCCCGTGCAGCGTCGTGCATGGAGCGCTTTCCCCGGTATGTATGGTGCTGTTTGCGGGTCTTAGGTAAGGCATCTGGTCTGTTTCTTATCTAACTCTTTTTTTTCTGTTTTTTTACAGGGCTTCCCCGTGCCATGCCATTCCCGTGCAGCGTCGTGCATGGAGCGCTTTCCCCGGTATGTATGATGCTTTTTGTGGGTCTTAGGTAAGGCATCTGGTCTGTTTCTTATCTAACACTTTTTTTTCTGTTTTTTTACAGGGCTTCCCCGGTCCGTGCCGTTCCCGTGCAGCGTCGTGCATGGAGCGCTTCCCCCGGTATGTATGATGCTGTTTGCGGGTCTTAGGTAAGGCATCTGGTCTGTTTCTTATCTAACTCTTTTTTTTCTGTTTTTTTACAGGGCTTCCCCTGTCCATGCCGTTCCTGTGCGTCGTGCATGGAGCTCTTTCCACGGTATGTATGATGCTGTTTGCGGGTCTTAGGTAAGGCATCTGGTCTGTTTCTTATCTAACCCGTTTTTTTTCTGTTTTTTTACAGGGCTTCCCTGGTCCGTTCCGTTACCGTGCAGCGTCGTGCATTGAGCGCTTTCCCCGGTATGTATGATGCTGTTTGCGGGTATTAGGTAAGGCATCTGGTCAGTTTCTTCTCTAACTCTTTTTTTTTCTGTTTTTTTACAGAGCTTCCCCGGTCCGTTCCGTTCCCGTGCAGCGTCGTGCATGGAGCGCTTTCCCCGGTATGTATGATGCTGTTTGCGGGTATTAAGTAAGGCATTTTGTATGTTTCTTATCTAACTCTTTTTTTTCGTTTTTTTTACAGGGCTTCCCCGGTCCCTGCCATTCCCGTGCAGCGTCGTGCATGGAGCGCTTTCCCCGGTATGTATGGTGCTGTTTGCGGGTCTTAGGTAAGGCATCTGGTCTGTTTCTTATCTAACTCTTTTTTTTCTGTTTTTTTACAGGGCTTCCCCGGGCCGTGCCGTTCCCGTGCAGCGTCGTGCATGGAGCGCTTTTCCCGGTATGTATGATGCTGTTTGGGTGTCTTAGGTAAGGCATCTGGTCTGTTTCTTATCTAACTCTTTTTTTTCTGTTTTTTTACAGGGCTTCCCCGGTCCGTGCCGTTCCCGTGCAGCGTCGGGCATGGAGCGCTTCCCCCGGTATGTATGATGCTGTTTGCGGGTCTTAGGTAAGGCATCTGGTCTGTTTCTTATCTAACTCTTTTTTTTCTGTTTTTTTACAGGGCTTCCCCTGTCCGTGCCGTTCCTGTGCGTCGTGCATGGAGCGCTTTCCCCGGTATGTATGATGCTGTTTGCGGGTCTTAGGTAAGGCATCTGGTCTGTTTCTTATCTAACTCGTTTTTTTTCTGTTTTTTTACAGGGCTTCCCCGGGCCGTGCCGTGCCGTTCCCGTGCAGCGTCGTGCATGGAGCGCTTTCCCCGGTATGTATGATGCTGTTTGCGGGTCTTAGGTAAGGCATTTTCTATGTTTCTTATCTAACTCTTTTTTTCGTTTTTTTTACAGGGCTTCCCCGGTCCCGGCCGTTCCCGTGCAGCGTCGTGCATGGAGCGCTTTCCCCGGTATGTATGATGCTGTTTGCCGGTCTTAGGTAAGGCATCTGGTCTGTTTCTTATCTAAATCGTTTTTTTCCTGTTTTTTACAGGGCTTCCCTGGGCCGGGCCGTGCCGTTCCCGTGCAGCGTCGTGCATGGAGCACTTTCCCCGGTATGTATGATGCTGTTTGCGGGTCTTAGGTAAGGCATCTGGTCTGTTTCTTATCCAACTCGTTTTTTTTCTGTTTTTTTTACAGGGCTTCCCCGGGCCGTGCCGTTCCCGTGCATCGTCGTGCATGGAGCGCTTTCCCCGGTATGTATGATGCTGTTTGCGTGTCTTAGGTAAGGCATCTGGTCTGTTTCTTATCTAACTCTTTTTTTCTGTTTTTTTACAGGGCTTCCCCGGTCCGTGCCGTTCCCATGCAGCGTCGGGCATGGAGCGCTTCCCCCGGTATGTATGATGCTGTTTGCGGGTCTTAGGTAAGGCATCTGGTCTGTTTCTTATCTAACTCTTTTTTTTCAGTTTTTTTACAGGGCTTTCCCTGTCCGTGCCGTTCCTGTGCGTCGTGCATGGAGCGCTTTCCCCGGTATGTATGATGCTGTTTGCGGGTCTTAGGTAAGGCATCTGGTCTGTTTCTTATCTAACTCGTTTTTTTTCTGTTTTTTTACAGGGCTTCCCTGGTCCGTTCCGTTCCCGTGCAGCGTCGTGCATGGAGCGCTTTCCCCGGTATGTATGATGCTGTTTGCCGGTCTTAGGTAAGGCATCTGGTCTGTTTCTTATCTAACTCTTTTTATCTGTTTTTTTACAGGGCTTCCCCGTGCCGTGCCGTGCCGTTCCCGTGCAGCGTCGTGCATGGAGCGCTTTCCCCGGTATGTATGATGCTGTTTGCGGGTCTTAGGTAAGGCATTTTCTATGTTTCTTATCTAACTCTTTTTTTCGTTTTTTTTACAGGGCCTCCCCGGTCCCGGCCGTTCCCGTGCAGCGTCGTGCATGGAGCGCTTTCCCGGTATCTATGATGCTGTTTGCCGGTCTTAGGTAAGGCATCTGGTCTGTTTCTTATCTAAATCGTTTTTTCCTGTTTTTTACAGGGCTTCCCCGGGCCGGGCCGTGCCGTTCCCGCGCAGCGTCGTGCATGGAGCGCTTTCCCCGGTATGTATGATGCTGTTTGCGGGTCTTAGGTAAGGCATCTGGTCTGTTTCTTATCCAACTCGTTTTTTTTCAGTTTTTTTTACAGGGCTTCCCCGGGTTGTGCCGTTCCCGTGCATCGTCGTGCATGGAGCGCTTTCCCCGGTATGTATGATGCTGTTTGCGGGTCTTAGGTAAGGCATTTTCTATGTTTCTTATCTAACTCTTTTTTTCGTTTTTTTTACAGGGCTTCCCCGGTCCCTGCCGTTCCCGTGCAGCGTCGTGCATGTGGCGCTTTCCCCGGTATGTATGATGCTGTTTGCGGGTCTTAGGTAAGGCATCTGGTCTGTTTCTTATCTAACTCGTTTTTTTCTGTTTTTTTACAGGGCTTCCCCGGTCCGGTCCGTTCCCGTGCAGCGTCGTGCATGGAGCGCTTTCCCCGGTATGTATGATGCTGTTTGCGGGTATTAGGTAAGGCATTTTGTATGTTTCTTATCTAACTCTTTTTTTTCGTTTTTTTTACAGGGCTTCCCCGGTCCCTGCCGTTCCCGTGCAGCGTCGTGCATGGAGCGCTTTCCCCGGTATGTATGGTGCTGTTTGCGGGTCTTAGGTAAGGCATCTGGTCTGTTTCTTATCTAACTCTTTTTTTTCTGTTTTTTTACAGGGCTTCCCCGTGCCATGCCATTCCCGTGCAGCGTCGTGCATGGAGCGCTTTCCCCGGTATGTATGATGCTGTTTGTGGGTCTTAGGTAAGGCATCTGGTCTGTTTCTTATCTAACACTTTTTTTTCTGTTTTTTTACAGGGCTTCCCCGGTCCGTGCCGTTCCCGTGCAGCGTCGTGCATGGAGCGCTTCCCCCGGTATGTATGATGCTGTTTGCGGGTCTTAGGTAAGGCATCTGGTCTGTTTCTTATCTAACTCTTTTTTTTCTGTTTTTTTACAGGGCTTCCCCTGTCCATGCCGTTCCTGTGCGTCGTGCATGGAGCTCTTTCCACGGTATGTATGATGCTGTTTGCGGGTCTTAGGTAAGGCATCTGGTCTGTTTCTTATCTAACCCGTTTTTTTTCTGTTTTTTTACAGGGCTTCCCTGGTCCGTTCCGTTACCGTGCAGCGTCGTGCATTGAGCGCTTTCCCCGGTATGTATGATGCTGTTTGCGGGTATTAGGTAAGGCATCTGGTCAGTTTCTTCTCTAACTCTTTTTTTTTCTGTTTTTTTACAGAGCTTCCCCGGTCCGTTCCGTTCCCGTGCAGCGTCGTGCATGGAGCGCTTTCCCCGGTATGTATGATGCTGTTTGCGGGTATTAAGTAAGGCATTTTGTATGTTTCTTATCTAACTCTTTTTTTTCGTTTTTTTTACAGGGCTTCCCCGGTCCCTGCCATTCCCGTGCAGTGTCGTGCATGGAGCGCTTTCCCCGGTATGTATGGTGCTGTTTGCGGGTCTTAGGTAAGGCATCTGGTCTGTTTCTTATCTAACTCTTTTTTTTCTGTTTTTTTACAGGGCTTCCCCGGGCCGTGCCGTTCCCGTGCAGCGTCGTGCATGGAGCGCTTTTCCCGGTATGTATGATGCTGTTTGGGTGTCTTAGGTAAGGCATCTGGTCTGTTTCTTATCTAACTCTTTTTTTTCTGTTTTTTTACAGGGCTTCCCCGGTCCGTGCCGTTCCCGTGCAGCGTCGGGCATGGAGCGCTTCCCCCGGTATGTATGATGCTGTTTGCGGGTCTTAGGTAAGGCATCTGGTCTGTTTCTTATCTAACTCTTTTTTTTCTGTTTTTTTACAGGGCTTCCCCTGTCCGTGCCGTTCCTGTGCGTCGTGCATGGAGCGCTTTCCCCGGTATGTATGATGCTGTTTGCGGGTCTTAGGTAAGGCATCTGGTCTGTTTCTTATCTAACTCGTTTTTTTTCTGTTTTTTTACAGGGCTTCCCCGGGCCGTGCCGTGCCGTTCCCGTGCAGCGTCGTGCATGGAGCGCTTTCCCCGGTATGTATGATGCTGTTTGCGGGTCTTAGGTAAGGCATTTTCTATGTTTCTTATCTAACTCTTTTTTTCGTTTTTTTTACAGGGCTTCCCCGGTCCCGGCCGTTCCCGTGCAGCGTCGTGCATGGAGCGCTTTCCCCGGTATGTATGATGCTGTTTGCCGGTCTTAGGTAAGGCATCTGGTCTGTTTCTTATCTAAATCGTTTTTTTCCTGTTTTTTACAGGGCTTCCCTGGGCCGGGCCGTGCCGTTCCCGTGCAGCGTCGTGCATGGAGCACTTTCCCCGGTATGTATGATGCTGTTTGCGGGTCTTAGGTAAGGCATCTGGTCTGTTTCTTATCCAACTCGTTTTTTTTCTGTTTTTTTTACAGGGCTTCCCCGGGCCGTGCCGTTCCCGTGCATCGTCGTGCATGGAGCGCTTTCCCCGGTATGTATGATGCTGTTTGCGGGTCTTAGGTAAGGCATTTTCTATGTTTCTTATCTAACTCTTTTTTTCGTTTTTTTTACAGGGCTTCCCCGGTCCCTGCCGTTCCCGTGCAGCGTCGTGCATGGAGCGCTTTCCCCGGTATGTATGATGCTGTTTGCGGGTCTTAGGTAAGGCATCCGGTCTGTTTCTTATCTAACTCGTTTTTTTCTGTTTTTTTACAGGGCTTCCCCGGTCCGGTCCGTTCCCGTGCAGCGTCGTGCATGGAGCGCTTTCCCCGGTATGTATGATGCTGTTTGCGGGTATTAGGTAAGGCATT
This sequence comes from Triturus cristatus, assembly GCF_964204655.1. Classification (NCBI taxonomy): domain Eukaryota; kingdom Metazoa; phylum Chordata; class Amphibia; order Caudata; family Salamandridae; genus Triturus; species Triturus cristatus. The sequence goes on from NC_140579.1 coordinate 1,277,738,743, forward strand.
TTGTATGTTTCTTATCTAACTCTTTTTTTTCGTTTTTTTTACAGGGCTTCCCCGGTCCCTGCCGTTCCCGTGCAGCGTCGTGCATGGAGCGCTTTCCCCGGTATGTATGGTGCTGTTTGCGGGTCTTAGGTAAGGCATCTGGTCTGTTTCTTATCTAACTCTTTTTTTTCTGTTTTTTTACAGGGCTTCCCCGTGCCGTGCCATTCCCGTGCAGCGTCGTGCATGGAGCGCTTTCCCCGGTATGTATGATGCTGTTTGCGGGTCTTAGGTAAGGCATCTGGTCTGTTTCTTATCTAACTCTTTTTTTTCTGTTTTTTTACAGGGCTTCCCCGGTCCGTGCCGTTCCCGTGCAGCGTCGTGCATGGAGCGCTTCCCCCGGTATGTATGATGCTGTTCGCGGGTCTTAGGTAAGGCATCTGGTCTGTTTCTTATCTAACTCTTTTTTTTTCTGTTTTTTTACAGGGCTTCCCCTGTCCATGCCGTTCCTGTGCGTCGTGCATGGAGCTCTTTCCACGGTATGTATGATGCTGTTTGCGGGTCTTAGGTAAGGCATCTGGTCTGTTTCTTATCTAACTCGTTTTTTTCTGTTTTTTTACAGGGCTTCCCTGGTCCGTTCCGTTCCCGTGCAGCGTCGTGCATTGAGCGCTTTCCCCGGTATGTATGATGCTGTTTGCGGGTATTAGGTAAGGCATCTGGTCAGTTTCTTCTCTAACTCTTTTTTTTTCTGTTTTTTTACAGGGCTTTCCCGGTCCCTGCCGTTCCCGTTCAGCGTCGTGCATGGCGCGCTTTCCCCGGTATGTATGATGCTGTTTGCGGGTCTTAGGTAAGGCATCTGGTCTGTTTCTTATCTAACTCGGTTTTTTTCTGTTTTTTTACAGAGCTTCCCCGGTCCGTTCCGTTCCCGTGCAGCGTCATGCATGGAGCGCTTTCCCCGGTATGTATGATGCTGTTTGCGGGTATTAGGTAAGGCATTTTGTATGTTTCTTATCTAACGCTTTTTTTCGGTTTTTTTACAGGGCTTCCCCGGTCCCTGCCGTTCCCGTGCAGCGTCGTGCATGGAGCGCTTTCCCCGGTATGTATGATGCTGTTTGCGTGTCTTAGGTAAGGCATCTTGTCTGTTTCTTATCTAACTCTTTTTTTTCTTTTTTTTTACAGGGCTTCCCCGGTCCGTGCCGTTCCCGTGCAGCGTCGTGCATGGAGCGCTTCCCCCGGTATGTATGATGCTGTTTGCGGGTCTTAGGTAAGGCATCTGGTCTGTTTCTTATCTAACTCTTTTTTTTCTGTTTTTTTACAGGGCTTCCCCTGTAAGTGCCGTTCCTGTGCGTCGTGCATGGAGCGCTTTCCCCGGTATGTATGATGCTGTTTGCGGGTCTTAGGTAAGGCATCTGGTCTGTTTCTTACCTAACTCGTTTTTTTTCTGTTTTTTTACAGGGCTTCCCTGGTCCGTTCCGTTCCCGTGCAGCGTCGTGCATGGAGCGCTTTCCCCGGTATGTATGATGCTGTTTGCCGGTCTTGGGTAAGGCATCTGGTCTGTTTCTTATCTAACTCTTTTTTTCTGCTTTTTTACAGGGCTTCCCCGGGCGGGGCCGGGCCGTTCCCGTGCAGCGTCGTGCATGGAGCGCTTTCCCCAGTATGTATGATGCTGTTTGCGGGTCTTAGGTAAGGCATCTGGTCTGTTTCTTATCTAACTCGTTTTTTTCTGTTTTTTTACAGGGCTTCCCCGGTCCGTTCCGTTCCCGTGCAGCGTCGTGCATGGAGCGCTTTCCCCGGTATGTATGGTGCTGTTTGCGGGTCTTAGGTAAGGCATCTGGTCTGTTTCTTATCTAACTCTTTTTTTTCAGTTTTTTTACAGGGCTTCCCCGGGTCGTGCCATTCCCGTGCAGCGTCGTGCATGGAGCGCTTTCCCCGGTATGTATGATGCTGTTTGCGGGTCTTAGGTAAGGCATCTGGTCTGTTTCTTATCTAACTCTTTTTTTTCTGTTTTTTTACAGGGCTTCCCCGGTCCGTGCCGTTCCCGTGCAGCGTCGTGCATGGAGCGCTTCCCCCGGTATGTATGATGCTGATTGCGGGTCTTAGGTAAGGCATCTGGTCTGTTTCTTATCTAACTCTTTTTTTTCTGTTTTTTTACAGGGCTTCCCCTGTCCGTGCCGTTCCTGTGCGTCGTGCATGGAGCGCTTTCCCGGTATGTATGATGCTGTTTGCGGGTCTTAGGTAAGGCATCTGGTCTGTTTCTTATCTAACTCGTTTTTTTTCTGTTTTTTTACAGGGCTTCCCTGGTCCGTTCCGTTCCCGTGCAGCGTCGTGCATTGAGCGCTTTCCCCAGTATGTATGATGCTGTTTGCGGGTATTAGGTAAGGCATCTGGTCTGTTTCTTATCTAACTCTTTTTTTTCTGATTTTTTACAGGGCTTCCTCGGTCCGTGCCGTTCCCGTGCAGCGTCGTGCATGGAGCGCTTCCCCCGGTGTGTATGATGCTGTTTGCGGGTCTCAGGTAAGGCATCTGGTCAGTTTCTTATCTAACTCTTTTTTTCTGTTTTTTTACAGGGCTTCCCCGGTCCGTGCCGTTCCCGTGCAGCGTCGTGCATGGAGCGCTTTCCCCGGTATGTATGGTGCTGTTTGCGGGTCTTAGGTAAGGCATCTGGTCTGTTTCTTATCTAACTCTTTTTTTCTGTTTTTTTACAGGGCTTCCCCGGTCCGTGCCGTTCCCGTGCAGCGTCATGCATAGAACACTTCCCCCGGTATGTATGGTGCTGTTTGCGGGTCTTAGGTAAGGCATCTTCTATGTTTCTTAACTAACTCTTTTTTTTTCCTGTTTTTTTACAGGGCTTCCCCGGTCCATGCCGTTCCCGTGCAGCGTCGTGAATGGAGTGCTTTCCCCGGTATGTATGATGCTGTTTGCGGGTGTTAGGTAAGTCATCTAGTCTGTTTCTTCTCTAACTCTTTTTTTTCCTGTTTTTTTACAGGGCTTCCGCGGTCTGTGCCGTTCCCGTGCAGCGCCGTGCATGGAGCGCTTTCCCCGGTATGTATGATGCTGTTTGCGGGTCTTAGGTAAGGCATCTGGTCTGTTTCTTATTTAACTCTTTTTTTTTCTGTTTTTTTACAGGGCTTCCCCGGTCTGTGCTGTTCCCGTGCAGCGTCGTGCATGGAGCGCTTTCCCCGGTATGTATGATGCTGTTTGCCGGTCTTAGGTAAGGCATCTGGTCTGTTTCTTATCTAACTCTTTTTTTCTGTTTTTTTACAGGGCTTCCCCGGGCCGTGCCGTGCCGTTCCCGTGCAGCATCGTGCATGGAGCGCTTTCCCCGGTATGTATGATGCTGTTTGCGGGTCTTAGGTAAGGCATTTTCTATGTTTCTTATCTAACTCTTTTTTTCGTTTTTTTTACAGGGCTTCCCCGGTTCCGGCCGTTCCCGTGCAGCGTCGTGCATGGAGCGCTTTCCCCGGTATGTATGATGCTGTTTGCCGGTCTTAGGTAAGGCATCTGGTCTGTTTCTTATCTAAATCGTTTTTTTCCTGTTTTTTACAGGGCTTCCCCGGGCCGGGCCGTTCCCGTGCAGCGTCGTGCATGGAGCGCTTTCCCCGGTATGTATGATGCTATTTGCGAGTCTTAGGTAAGGCATCTGGTCTGTTTCTTATCCAACTCGTTTTTTTCTGTTTTTTTTACAGGGCTTCCCCGGGCCGTGCCGTTCCCGTGCATCGTCGTGCATGGAGCGCTTTCCCCGGTATGTATGATGCTGTTTGCGGGTCTTAGGTAAGGCATTTTCTATGTTTCTTATCTAACTCTTTTTTTCGGTTTTTTTACAGGGCTTCCCCGGTCCCTGCCGTTCCCGTGCAGCGTCGTGCATGGAGCGCTTTCCCCGGTATGTATTGTGCTGTTTGCGGGTCTTAGGTAAGGCATCTGGTCTGTTTCTTATCTAACTCTTTTTTTTCTGTTTTTTTACAGGGCTTCTCCTGTCCGTGCCGTTCCTGTGTGTCGTGCATGGAGCGCTTTCCCCGGTATGTATGATGCTGTTTGCGGGTCGTAGGTAAGGCATCTGGTCTGTTTCTTATCTAACTCGTTTTTTTTCTGTTTTTTTACAGGGCTTCCCCGGTCCGTTCCGTTCCCGTGCAGCGTCGTGCATGGAGCGCTTTCCCCGGTATGAATGATGCTGTTTGCGGGTATTAGGTAAGGCATTTTGTATGTTTCTTATCTAACTCTTTTTTTTCGTTTTTTTTACAGGGCTTCCCCGGTCCCTGCCGTTCCCGTGCAGCGTCGTGCATGGAGCGCTTTCCCCGGTATGTCTGGTGCTGTTTGCTGGTCTTAGGTAAGGCATCTGGTCTGTTTCTTATCTAACTCTTTTTTTCTGTTTTTTTACAGGGCTTCCCCGGTCCGTGCCGTTCCCGTGCAGCGTCGTACATGGAGCGCTTCCCCCGGTATGTATGATGCTGTTTGCGGGTCTTAGGTAAGGCATCTGGTCTGTTTCTTATCTAACTCTTTTTTTTCTGTTTTTTTACAGGGCTTCCCCTGTCCGTGCCGTTCCTGTGCGTCGTGCATGGAGCTCTTTCCACGGTATGTATGATGCTGTTTGCGGGTCTTAGGTAAGGCATCTGGTCTGTTTCTTATCTAACTCGTTTTTTTTCAGTTTTTTTACAGGGCTTCCCTGGTCCGTTCCGTTCCCGTGCAGCGTCGTGCATTGAGCGCTTTCCCCTGTATGTATGATGCTGTTTGCGGGTATTAGGTAAGGCATCTGGTCAGTTTCTTCTCTAACTCTTTTTTTTTCTGTTTTTTTACAGGGCTTTCCCGGTCCCTGCCGTTCCCGTTCAGCGTCGTGCATGGCGCGCTTTCCCCGGTATGTATGATGCTGTTTGCGGGTCTTAGGTAAGGCATCTGGTCTGTTTCTTATCTAACTCGTTTTTTTTCAGTTTTTTTACAGAGCTTCCCCGGTCCGTTCCGTTCCCGTGCAGCGTCGTGCATGGAGCGCTTTCCCCGGTATGTATGATGCTGTTTGCGGGTATTAGGTAAGGCATTTTGTATGTTTCTTATCTAACGCTTTTTTTTCGTTTTTTTTACAGGGCTTCCCCGGTCCCTGCCATTCCCGTGCAGCGTCGTGCATGGAGCGCTTTCCCCGGTATGTATGATGCTGTTTGCGTGTCTTAGGTAAGGCATCTGGTCTGTTTCTTATCTAACTCTTTTTTTTCTGTTTTTTTACAGGGCTTCCCCGGTCCATGCCGTTCCCGTGCAGCGTCGTGCATGGAGTGCTTTCCCCGGTATGTATGATGCTGTTTGCGGGTGTTAGGTAAGTCATCTAGTCTGTTTCTTCTCTAACTCTTTTTTTTCCTGTTTTTTTACAGGGCTTCCGCGGTCTGTGCCGTTCCCGTGCAGCGTCGTGCATGGAGCGCTTTCCCCGGTATGTATGATGCTGTTTGCGGGTCTTAGGTAAGGCATCTGGTCTGTTTCTTATTTAACTCTTTTTTTTTCTGTTTTTTTACAGGGCTTCCCCGGTCTGTGCTGTTCCCGTGCAGCGTCGTGCATGGAGCGCTTTCCCCGGTATGTATGATGCTGTTTGCCGGTCTTAGGTAAGGCATCTGGTCTGTTTCTTATCTAACTCTTTTTTTCTGTTTTTTTACAGGGCTTCCCCCGGCCGTGCCGTGCCGTTCCCGTGCAGCATCGTGCATGGAGCGCTTTCCCCGGTATGTATGATGCTGTTTGCGGGTCTTAGGTAAGGCATTTTCTATGTTTCTTATCTAACTCTTTTTTTCGTTTTTTTTACAGGGCTTCCCCGGTCCCGGCCGTTCCCGGGCAGCGTCGTGCATGGAGCGCTTTCCCCGGTATGTATGATGCTGTTTGCCGGTCTTAGGTAAGGCATCTGGTCTGTTTCTTATCTAAATCGTTTTTTTCCTGTTTTTTACAGGGCTTCCCCGGGCCGGGCCGTTCCCGTGCAGCGTCGTGCATGGAGCGCTTTCCCCGGTATGTATGATGCTATTTGCGGGTCTTAGGTAAGGCATCTGGTCTGTTTCTTATCCAACTCGTTTTTTTCTGTTTGTTTTACAGGGCTTCCCCGGGCCGTGCCGTTCCCGTGCATCGTCGTGCATGGAGCGCTTTCCCTGGTATGTATGATGCTGTTTGCGGGTCTTAGGTAAGGCATTTTCTATGTTTCTTATCTAACTCTTTTTTTCGGTTTTTTTACAGGGCTTCCCCGGTCCCTGCCGTTCCCGTGCAGCGTCGTGCATGGAGCGCTTTCCCCGGTATGTATGGTGCTGTTTGCGGGTCTTAGGTAAGGCATCTGGTCTGTTTCTTATCTAACTCTTTTTTTTCTGTTTTTTTACAGGGCTTCTCCTGTCCGTGCCGTTCCTGTGTGTCGTGCATGGAGCGCTTTCCCCGGTATGTATGATGCTGTTTGCGGGTCGTAGGTAAGGCATCTGGTCTGTTTCTTATCTAACTCGTTTTTTTTCTGTTTTTTTACAGGGCTTCCCCGGTCCGTTCCGTTCCCGTGCAGCGTCGTGCATGGAGCGCTTTCCCCGGTATGAATGATGCTGTTTGCGGGTATTAGGTAAGGCATTTTGTATGTTTCTTATCTAACTCTTTTTTTTCGTTTTTTTTACAGGGCTTCCCCGGTCCCTGCCGTTCCCGTGCAGCGTCGTGCATGGAGCGCTTTCCCCGGTGTGTATGGTGCTGTTTGCTGGTCTTAGGTAAGGCATCTGGTCTGTTTCTTATCTAACTCTTTTTTTCTGTTTTTTTACAGGGCTTCCCCGGTCCGTGCCGTTCCCGTGCAGCGTCGTACATGGAGCGCTTCCCCCGGTATGTATGATGCTGTTTGCGGGTCTTAGGTAAGGCATCTGGTCTGTTTCTTATCTAACTCTTTTTTTTCTGTTTTTTTACAGGGCTTCCCCTGTCCGTGCCGTTCCTGTGCGTCGTGCATGGAGCGCTTTCCCCTGTATGTATGATGCTGTTTGCGGGTATTAGGTAAGGCATCTGGTCAGTTTCTTCTCTAACTCTTTTTTTTTCTGTTTTTTTACAGGGCTTTCCCGGTCCCTGCCGTTCCCGTTCAGCGTCGTGCATGGCGCGCTTTCCCCGGTATGTATGATGCTGTTTGCGGGTCTTAGGTAAGGCATCTGGTCTGTTTCTTATCTAACTCGTTTTTTTTCAGTTTTTTTACAGAGCTTCCCCGGTCCGTTCCGTTCCCGTGCAGCGTCGTGCATGGAGCGCTTTCCCCGGTATGTATGATGCTGTTTGCGGGTATTAGGTAAGGCATTTTGTATGTTTCTTATCTAACGCTTTTTTTTCGTTTTTTTTACAGGGCTTCCCCGGTCCCTGCCATTCCCGTGCAGCGTCGTGCATGGAGCGCTTTCCCCGGTATGTATGATGCTGTTTGCGTGTCTTAGATAAGGCATCTGGTCTGTTTCTTATCTAACTCTTTTTTTTCTGTTTTTTTACAGGGCTTCCCCGGTCCGTGCCGTTCCCGTGCAGCGTCGTGCATGGAGCGCTTCCCCCGGTATGTATGATGCTGTTTGCGGGTCTTAGGTAAGGCATCTGGTCTGTTTCTTACCTAACTCGTTTTTTTTCTGTTTTTTTACAGGGCTTCCCTGGTCCGTTCCGTTCCCGTGCAGCGTCGTGCATGGAGCGCTTTCCCCGGTATGTATGGTGCTGTTTGCGGGTCTTAGGTAAGGCATCTTCTATGTTTCATAACTAACTCTTTTTTTTCTGTTTTTTTACAGGGCTTCCGCGGTCTGTGCCGTTCCCGTGCAGCGTCGTGCATGGAGCGCTTTCCCCGGTATGTATGATGCTGTTTGCGGGTCTTAGGTAAGGCATCTGGTCTGTTTCTTATTTAACTCTTTTTTTTTTCTGTTTTTTTACAGGGCTTCCCCGGTCTGTGCCGTTCCCGTGCAGCGTCGTGCATGGAGTGCTTTCCCCGGTATGTATGGTGCTGTTTGCGGGTCTTAGGTAAGGCATCTTCTATGTTTCTTAACTAACTCTTTTTTTCCTGTTTTTTTACAGGGCTTCCCCGGTCCGTGCCGTTCCCGTGCAGCGTCGTGCATGGAGCGCTTTCCCCGGTATGTATGATGCTGTTTGCGGGTCTTAGGTAAGGCATCTGGTCTGTTTCTTATCTAACTCTTTTTTTTCTGTTTTTTTACAGGGCTTCCCCGGTCCGTGCCGTTCCCGTGCAGCGTCGTGCATGGAGGGCTTTCCCCGGTATGTATGGTGCTGTTTGCTGGTCTTAGGTAAGGCATCTGGTCTGTTTCTTATCTAACTCTTTTTTTTCTGTTTTTTTACAGGGCTTCCCCGGTCCGTGCCGTTCCCGTGCAGCGTCGTGCATGGAGCGCTTCCCCCGGTATGTATGATGCTGTTTGCGGGTCTTAGGTAAGGCATCTGGTCTGTTTCTTATCTAACTCTTTTTTTTCTGTTTTTTTACAGGGCTTCCCCTGTCCGTGCCGTTCCTGTGCGTCATGCATGGAGCTCTTTCCACGGTATGTATGATGCTGTTTGCGGGTCTTAGGTAAGGCATCTGGTCTGTTTCTTATCTAACTCGTTTTTTTTCTGTTTTTTTACAGGGCTTCCCTGGTCCGTTCCGTTCCCGTGCAGCGTCGTGCATTGAGCGCTTTCCCCTGTATGTATGATGCTGTTTGCGGGTATTAGGTAAGGCATCTGGTCAGTTTCTTCTCTAACTCTTTTTTTTCTGTTTTTTTACAGGGCTTTCCCGGTCCCTGCCGTTCCCGTTCAGCGTCGTGCATGGCGCGCTTTCCCCGGTATGTATGATGCTGTTTGCGGGTCTTAGGTAAGGCATCTGGTTTGTTTGTTATCTAACTCGTTTTTTTTCAGTTTTTTTACAGAGCTTCCCCGGTCCGTTCCGTTCCCGTGCAGCGTCGTGCATGGAGCGCTTTCCCCGGTATGTATGATGCTGTTTGCGGGTATTAGGTAAGGCATTTTGTATGTTTCTTATCTAACGCTTTTTTTTCGTTTTTTTTACAGGGCTTCCCCGGTCCCTGCCATTCCCGTGCAGCGTCGTGCATGGAGCGCTTTCCCCGGTATGTATGATGCTGTTTGCGTGTCTTAGGTAAGGCATCTGGTCTGTTTCTTATCTAACTCTTTTTTTTCTGTTTTTTTACAGGGCTTCCCCGGTCCGTGCCGTTCCCGTGCAGCGTCGTGCATGGAGCGCTTCCCCCGGTATGTATGATGCTGTTTGCGGGTCTTAGGTAAGGCATCTGGTCTGTTTCTCATCTAACTCTTTTTTTTCTGTTTTTTTACAGGGCTTCCCCTGTCCGTGCCGTTCCTGTGCGTCGTGCATGGAGCGCTTTCCCCGGTATGTATGATGCTGTTTGCGGGTCTTAGGTAAGGCATCTGGTCTGTTTCTTACCTAACTCGTTTTTTTTTCTGTTTTTTTACAGGGCTTCCCTGGTCCGTTCCGTTCCCGTGCAGCGTCGTGCATGGAGCGCTTTCCCCGGTATGTATGGTGCTGTTTGCGGGTCTTAGGTAAGGTATCTTCTATGTTTCATAACTAACTCTTTTTTTTCTGTTTTTTTACAGGGCTTCCGCGGTCTGTGCCGTTCCCGTGCAGCGTCGTGCATGGAGCGCTTTCCCCGGTATGTATGATGCTGTTTGCGGGTCTTAGGTAAGGCATCTGGTCTGTTTCTTATTTAACTCTTTTTTTTTCTGTTTTTTTACAGGGCTTCCCCGGTCTGTGCCGTTCCCGTGCAGCGTCGTGCATGGAGTGCTTTCCCCGGTATGTATGGTGCTGTTTGCGGGTCTTAGGTAAGGCATCTTCTATGTTTCTTAACTAACTCTTTTTTTCCTGTTTTTTTACAGGGCTTCCCCGGTCCGTGCCGATCCCGTGCAGCGTCGTGCATGGAGCGCTTTCCCCGGTATGTATGATGCTGTTTGCGGGTCTTAGGTAAGGCATCTGGTCTGTTTCTTATCTAACTCTTTTTTTCTGTTTTTTTACAGGGCTTCCCCGGTCCGTGCCGTTCCCGTGCAGCGTCGTGCATGGAGGGCTTTCCCCGGTATGTATGATGCTGTTTGCGGGTCTTAGGTAAGGCATCTGGTCTGTTTCTTATCTAACTCTTTTTTTTCTGTTTTTTTACAGGGCTTCCCCTGTCCGTGCCGTTCCTGTGCGTCGTGCATGGAGCGCTTTCCCCGGTATGTATGATGCTGTTTGCGGGTCTTAGGTAAGGCATCTGGTATGTTTCTTATCTAACTCGTTTTTTTTCAGTTTTTTTACAGAGCTTCCCCGGTCCGTTCCGTTCCCGTGCAGCGTCGTGCATGGAGCGCTTTCCCCGGTATGTATGATGCTGTTTGCGGGTATTAAGTAAGGCATTTTGTATGTTTCTTATCTAACTCTTTTTTTTCGTTTTTTTTACAGGGCTTCCCCGGTCCCTGCCATTCCCGTGCAGCGTCGTGCATGGAGCGCTTTCCCCGGTATGTATGGTGCTGTTTGCGGGTCTTAGGTAAGGCATCTGGTCTGTTTCTTATCTAACTCTTTTTTTTCTGTTTTTTTGCAGGGCTTCCCCGGGCCGTGCCGTTCCCGTGCAGCGTCGTGCATGGAATGCTTTCCCCGGTATGTATGATGCTGTTTGCGGGTCTTAGGTAAGGCATCTGGTCTGTTTCTTATCTAACTCTTTTTTTTCTGTTTTTTACAGGGCTTCCCCGGGCCGGGCCGTTCCCGTGCAGCGTCGTGCATGGAGCGCTTTCCCCGGTATGTATGATGCTGTTTGCGTGTCTTAGGTAAGGCATCTGGTCTGTTTCTTATCTAACTCTTTTTTTTCTGTTTTTTTACAGGGCTTCCCCGGTCCGTGCCGTTCCCATGCAGCGTCGGGCATGGAGCGCTTCCCCCGGTATGTATGATGCTGTTTGCGGGTCTTAGGTAAGGCATCTGGTCTGTTTCTTATCTAACTCTTTTTTTTTTCTGTTTTTTTACAGGGCTTCCCCGGTCCGTGCCGTTCCCGTGCAGCGTCGTGCATGGAGCGCTTTCCCCGGTATGTATGATGCTGTTTGCCGGTCTTAGGTAAGGCATCTGGTCTGTTTCTTATCTAACTCTTTTTATCTGTTTTTTTACAGGGCTTCCCCGGGCCGTGCCGTGCCGTTCCCGTGCAGCGTCGTGCATGGAGCGCTTTCCCCGGTATGTATGATGCTGTTTACGGGTCTTAGGTAAGGCATTTTCTATGTTTCTTATCTAACTCTTTTTTTCGTTTTTTTTACAGGGCTTCCCCGGTCCCGGCCGTTCCCGTGCAGCGTCGTGCATGGAGCGCTTTCCCCGGTATCTATGATGCTGTTTGCCGGTCTTAGGTAAGGCATCTGGTCTGTTTCTTATCTAAATCGTTTTTTTCCTGTTTTTTACAGGGCTTCCCCGGGCCGGGCCGTGCCGTTCCCGTGCAGCGTCGTGCATGGAGCGCTTTCCCCGGTATGTATGATGCTGTTTGTGGGTCTTAGGTAAGGCATCTGGTCTGTTTCTTATCCAACCCGTTTTTGTTCTGTTTTTTTACAGGGCTTCCCTGGTCCGTTCCGTTCCCGTGCAGCGTCGTGCATTGAGCGCTTTCCCCGGTATGTATGATGCTGTTTGCGGGTATTAGGTAAGGCATCTGGTCAGTTTCTTCTCTAACTCTTTTTTTTCTGTTTTTTTACAGAGCTTCCCCGGTCCGTTCCGTTCCCGTGCAGCGTCGTGCATGGAGCGCTTTCCCCGGTATGTATGATGCTGTTTGCGGGTATTAAGTAAGGCATTTTGTATGTTTCTTATCTAACTCTTTTTTTTCGTTTTTTTTACAGGGCTTCCCTGGTCCCTGCCATTCCCGTGCAGCGTCGTGCATGGAGCGCTTTCCCCGGTATGTATGGTGCTGTTTGCGGGTCTTAGGTAAGGCATCTGGTCTGTTTCTTATCTAACTCTTTTTTTTCTGTTTTTTTACAGGGCTTCCCCGGGCCGTGCCGTTCCCGTGCAGCGTCGTGCATGGAGCGCTTTCCCCGGTATGTATGATGCTGTTTGCGTGTCTTAGGTAAGGCATCTGGTCTGTTTCTTATCTAACTCTTTTTTTTCTGTTTTTTTACAGGGCTTCCCCGGTCCGTGCCGTTCCCGTGCAGCGTCGGGCATGGAGCGCTTCCCCCGGTATGTATGATGCTGTTTGCGGGTCTTAGGTAAGGCATCTGGTCTGTTTCTTATCTAACTCTTTTTTTTCTGTTTTTTTACAGGGCTTCCCCTGTCTGTGCCGTTCCTGTGCGTCGTGCATGGAGCGCTTTCCCCGGTATGTATGATGCTGTTTGCGGGTCTTAGGTAAGGCATCTGGTCTGTTTCTTATCTAACTCGTTTTTTTTCTGTTTTTTTACAGGGCTTCCCTGGTCCGTTCCGTTCCCGTGCAGCGTCGTGCATGGAGCGCTTTCCCCGGTATGTATGATGCTGTTTGCCGGTCTTAGGTAAGGCATCTGGTCTGTTTCTTATCTAACTCTTTTTATCTGTTTTTTTACAGGGCTTCCCCGGGCCGTGCCGTGCCGTTCCCGTGCAGCGTCGTGCATGGAGCGCTTTCCCCGGTATGTATGATGCTGTTTGCGGGTCTTAGGTAAGGCATTTTCTATGTTTCTTATCTAACTCTTTTTTTCGTTTTTTTTACAGGGCTTCCCCGGTCCCGGCCGTTCCCGTGCAGCGTCGTGCATGGAGCGCTTTCCCCGGTATGTATGATGCTGTTTGCCGGTCTTAGGTAAGGCATCTGGTCTGTTTCTTATCTAAATCGTTTTTTTCCTGTTTTTTACAGGGCTTCCCTGGGCCGGGCCGTGCCGTTCCCGTGCAGCGTCGTGCATGGAGCACTTTCCCCGGTATGTATGATGCTGTTTGCGGGTCTTAGGTAAGGCATCTGGTATGTTTCTTATCTAACTCGTTTTTTTTCTGTTTTTTTACAGAGCTTCCCCGGTCCGTTCCGTTCCCGTGCAGCGTTGTGCATGGAGCGCTTTCCCCGGTATGTATGATGCTGTTTGCGGGTATTAAGTAAGGCATTTTGTATGTTTCTTATCTAACTCTTTTTTTTCGTTTTTTTTACAGGGCTTCCCCGGTCCCTGCCATTCCCGTGCAGCGTCGTGCATGGAGCGCTTTCCCCGGTATGTATGGTGCTGTTTGCGGGTCTTAGGTAAGGCATCTGGTCTGTTTCTTATCTAACTCTTTTTTTTCTGTTTTTTTGCAGGGCTTCCCCGGGCCGTGCCGTTCCCGTGCAGCGTCGTGCATGGAATGCTTTCTCCGGTATGTATGATGCTGTTTGCGGGTCTTAGGTAAGGCATCTGGTCTGTTTCTTATCTAACTCTTTTTTTTCTGTTTTTTACAGGGCTTCCCCGGGCCGGGCCGTTCCCGTGCAGCGTCGTGCATGGAGCGCTTTCCCCGGTATGTATGATGCTGTTTGCGTGTCTTAGGTAAGGCATCTGGTCTGTTTCTTATCTAACTCTTTTTTTTCTGTTTTTTTACAGGGCTTCCCCGGTCCGTGCCGTTCCCATGCAGCGTCGGGCATGGAGCGCTTCCCCCGGTATGTATGATGCTGTTTGCGGGTCTTAGGTAAGGCATCTGGTCTGTTTCTTATCTAACTCTTTTTTTTTTCTGTTTTTTTACAGGGCTTCCCCTGTCCGTGCCGTTCCTGTGCGTCGTGCATGGAGCGCTTTCCCCGGTATGTATGATGCTGTTTGCGGGTCTTAGGTAAGGCATCTGGTCTGTTTCTTATCAACTCGTTTTTTTCTGTTTTTTTACAGGGCTTCCCTGGTCCGTTCCGTTCCCGTGCAGCGTCGTGCATGGAGCGCTTTCCCCGGTATGTATGATGCTGTTTGCCGGTCTTAGGTAAGGCATCTGGTCTGTTTCTTATCTAACTCTTTTTATCTGTTTTTTTACAGGGCTTCCCCGGGCCGTGCCGTGCCGTTCCCGTGCAGCGTCGTGCATGGAGCGCTTTCCCCGGTATGTATGATGCTGTTTGCGGGTCTTAGGTAAGGCATTTTCTATGTTTCTTATCTAACTCTTTTTTTCGTTTTTTTTACAGGGCTTCCCCGGTCCCGGCCGTTCCCGTGCAGCGTCGTGCATGGAGCGCTTTCCCCGGTATCTATGATGCTGTTTGCCGGTCTTAGGTAAGGCATCTGGTCTGTTTCTTATCTAAATCGTTTTTTTCCTGTTTTTTACAGGGCTTCCCCGGGCCGGGCCGTGCCGTTCCCGTGCAGCGTCGTGCATGGAGCGCTTTCCCCGGTATGTATGATGCTGTTTGTGGGTCTTAGGTAAGGCATCTGGTCTGTTTCTTATCCAACCCGTTTTTGTTCTGTTTTTTTACAGGGCTTCCCTGGTCCGTTCCGTTCCCGTGCAGCGTCGTGCATTGAGCGCTTTCCCCGGTATGTATGATGCTGTTTGCGGGTATTAGGTAAGGCATCTGGTCAGTTTCTTCTCTAACTCTTTTTTTTCTGTTTTTTTACAGAGCTTCCCCGGTCCGCTCCGTTCCCGTGCAGCGTCGTGCATGGAGCGCTTTCCCCGGTATGTATGATGCTGTTTGCGGGTATTAAGTAAGGCATTTTGTATGTTTCTTATCTAACTCTTTTTTTTCGTTTTTTTTACAGGGCTTCCCTGGTCCCTGCCATTCCCGTGCAGCGTCGTGCATGGAGCGCTTTCCCCGGTATGTATGGTGCTGTTTGCGGGTCTTAGGTAAGGCATCTGGTCTGTTTCTTATCTAACTCTTTTTTTTCTGTTTTTTTACAGGGCTTCCCCGGGCCGTGCTGTTCCCGTGCAGCGTCGTGCATGGAGCGCTTTCCCCGGTATGTATGATGCTGTTTGCGTGTCTTAGGTAAGGCATCTGGTCTGTTTCTTATCTAACTCTTTTTTTTCTGTTTTTTTACAGGGCTTCCCCGGTCCGTGCCGTTCCCGTGCAGCGTCGGGCATGGAGCGCTTCCCCCGGTATGTATGATGCTGTTTGCGGGTCTTAGGTAAGGCATCTGGTCTGTTTCTTATCTAACTCTTTTTTTCTGTTTTTTTACAGGGCTTCCCCTGTCTGTGCCGTTCCTGTGCGTCGTGCATGGAGCGCTTTCCCCGGTATGTATGATGCTGTTTGCGGGTCTTAGGTAAGGCATCTGGTCTGTTTCTTATCTAACTCGTTTATTTTCTGTTTTTTTACAGGGCTTCCCTGGTCCGTTCCGTTCCCGTGCAGCGTCGTGCATGGAGCGCTTTCCCCGGTATGTATGATGCTGTTTGCCGGTCTTAGGTAAGGCATCTGGTCTGTTTCTTATCTAACTCTTTTTATCTGTTTTTTTACAGGGCTTCCCCGGGCCGTGCCGTGCCGTTCCCGTGCAGCGTCGTGCATGGAGCGCTTTCCCCGGTATGTATGATGCTGTTTGCGGGTCTTAGGTAAGGCATTTTCTATGTTTCTTATCTAACTCTTTTTTTCGTTTTTTTTACAGGGCTTCCCCGGTCCCGGCCGTTCCCGTGCAGCGTCGTGCATGCAGCGCTTTCCCCGGTATGTATGATGCTGTTTGCCGGTCTTAGGTAAGGCATCTGGTCTGTTTCTTATCTAAATCGTTTTTTTCCTGTTTTTTACAGGGCTTCCCTGGGCCGGGCCGTGCCGTTCCCGTGCAGCGTCGTGCATGGAGCACTTTCCCCGGTATGTATGATGCTGTTTGCGGGTCTTAGGTAAGGCATCTGGTCTGTTTCTTATCCAACTCGTTTTTTTTCTGTTTTTTTTACAGGGCTTCCCCGGGCCGTGCCGTTCCCGTGCATCGTCGTGCATGGAGCGCTTTCCCCGGTATGTATGATGCTGTTTGCGGGTCTTAGGTAAGGCATTTTCTATGTTTCTTATCTAACTCTTTTTTTCGGTTTTTTTACAGGGCTTCCCCGGTCCCTGCCGTTCCCGTGCAGCGTCGTGCATGGAGCGCTTTCCCCGGTATGTATGATGCTGTTTGCGGGTCTTAGGTAAGGCATCCGGTCTGTTTCTTATCTAACTCGTTTTTTCTGTTTTTTTACAGGGCTTCCCCGGTCCGGTCCGTTCCCGTGCAGCGTCGTGCATGGAGCGCTTTCCCCGGTATGTATGATGCTGTTTGCGGGTATTAGGTAAGGCATTTTGTATGTTTCTTATCTAACTCTTTTTTTTCTGTTTTTTTACAGGGCTTCCCCGGTCCGTGCCGTTCCCGTGCAGCGTCGTGCATGGAGCGCTTTCCCCGGTATGTATGATGCTGTTTGCGGGTCTTAGGTAAGGCATTTTCTATGTTTCTTATCTAACTCTTTTTTTCGTTTTTTTTACAGGGCTTCCCCGGTCCCGGCCGTTCCCGTGCAGCGTCGTGCATGGAGCGCTTTCCCCGGTATGTATGATGCTGTTTGCCGGTCTTAGGTAAGGCATCTGGTCTGTTTCTTATCTAAATCGTTTTTTTCCTGTTTTTTACAGGGCTTCCCTGGGCCGGGCCGTGCCGTTCCCGTGCAGCGTCGTGCATGGAGCACTTTCCCCGGTATGTATGATGCTGTTTGCGGGTCTTAGGTAAGGCATCTGGTCTGTTTCTTATCCAACTCGTTTTTTTTCTGTTTTTTTTACAGGGCTTCCCCGGGCCGTGCCGTTCCCGTGCATCGTCGTGCATGGAGCGCTTTCCCCGGTATGTATGATGCTGTTTGCGGGTCTTAGGTAAGGCATTTTCTATGTTTCTTATCTAACTCTTTTTTTCGGTTTTTTTACAGGGCTTCCCCGGTCCCTGCCGTTCCCGTGCAGCGTCGTGCATGGAGCTCTTTCCCCGGTATGTATGATGCTGTTTGCGGGTCTTAGGTAAGGCATCCGGTCTGTTTCTTATCTAACTCGTTTTTTCTGTTTTTTTACAGGGCTTCCCCGGTCCGGTCCGTTCCCGTGCAGCGTCGTGCATGGAGCGCTTTCCCCGGTATGTATGATGCTGTTTGCGGGTATTAGGTAAGGCATTTTGTATGTTTCTTATCTAACTCTTTTTTTTCTGGTTTTTTACAGGGCTTCCCCGGTCCCTGCCGTTCCCGTGCAGCGTCGTGCATGGAGCGCTTCCCCCGGTATGTATGATGCTGTTTGCGGGTCTTAGGTAAGGCATCTGGTCTGTTTCTTATCTAACTCTTTTTTTTCTGTTTTTTTACAGGGCTGCCCCTGTCCGTGCCGTTCCTGTGCGTCGTGCATGGAGCTCTTTCCACGGTATGTATGATGCTGTTTGCGGGTCTTAGGTAAGGCATCTGGTCAGTTTCTTCTCTAACTCTTTTTTTTTCTGTTTTTTTACAGGGCTTTCCCGGTCCCTGCCGTTCCCGTTCAGCGTCGTGCATGGCGCGCTTTCCCCGGTATGTATGATGCTGTTTGCGGGTCTTAGGTAAGGCATCTGGTCTGTTTCTTATCTAACTCGTTTTTTTTCAGTTTTTTTACAGAGCTTCCCCGGTCCGTTCCGTTCCCGTGCAGCGTCGTGCATGGAGCGCTTTCCCCGGTATGTATGATGCTGTTTGCGGGTATTAGGTAAGGCATTTTGTATGTTTCTTATCTAACGCTTTTTTTTCGTTTTTTTTACAGGGCTTCCCCGGTCCCTGCCATTCCCGTGCAGCGTCGTGCATGGAGCGCTTTCCCCGGTATGTATGATGCTGTTTGCGTGTCTTAGGTAAGGCATCTGGTCTGTTTCTTATCTAACTCTTTTTTTTCTGTTTTTTTACAGGGCTTCCCCGGTCCGTGCCGTTCCCGTGCAGCGTCGTGCATGGAGCGCTTCCCCCGGTATGTATGATGCTGTTTGCGGGTCTTAGGTAAGGCATCTGGTCTGTTTCTTACCTAACTCGTTTTTTTTCTGTTTTTTTACAGGGCTTCCCTGGTCCGTTCCGTTCCCGTGCAGCGTCGTGCATGGAGCGCTTTCCCCGGTATGTATGGTGCTGTTTGCGGGTCTTAGGTAAGGCATCTTCTATGTTTCATAACTAACTCTTTTTTTTCAGTTTTTTTACAGGGCTTCCGCGGTCTGTGCCGTTCCCGTGCAGCGTCGTGCATGGAGCGCTTTCCCCGGTATGTATGATGCTGTTTGCGGGTCTTAGGTAAGGCATCTGGTCTGTTTCTTATTTAACTCTTTTTTTTTTCTGTTTTTTTACAGGGCTTCCCCGGTCTGTGCCGTTCCCGTGCAGCGTCGTGCATGGAGTGCTTTCCCCGGTATGTATGGTGCTGTTTGCGGGTCTTAGGTAAGGCATCTTCTATGTTTCTTAACTAACTCTTTTTTTCCTGTTTTTTTACAGGGCTTCCCCGGTCCGTGCCGTTCCCGTGCAGCGTCGTGCATGGAGCGCTTTCCCCGGTATGTATGATGCTGTTTGCGGGTCTTAGGTAAGGCATCTGGTCTGTTTCTTATCTAACTCTTTTTTTTCTGTTTTTTTACAGGGCTTCCCCGGTCCGTGCCGTTCCCGTGCAGCGTCGTGCATGGAGGGCTTTCCCCGGTATGTATGGTGCTGTTTGCTGGTCTTAGGTAAGGCATCTGGTCTGTTTCTTATCTAACTCATTTTTTTCTGTTTTTTTACAGGGCTTCCCCGGTCCGTGCCATTCCCGTGCAGCGTCGTGCATGGAGCGCTTCCCCCGGTATGTATGATGCTGTTTGCGGGTCTTAGGTAAGGCATCTGGTCTGTTTCTTATCTAACTCTTTTTTTTCTGTTTTTTTACAGGGCTTCCCCTGTCCGTGCCGTTCCTGTGCGTCATGCATGGAGCTCTTTCCACGGTATGTATGATGCTGTTTGCGGGTCTTAGGTAAGGCATCTGGTCTGTTTCTTATCTAACTCGTTTTTTTTCTGTTTTTTTACAGGGCTTCCCTGGTCCGTTCCGTTCCCGTGCAGCGTCGTGCATTGAGCGCTTTCCCCTGTATGTATGATGCTGTTTGCGGGTATTAGGTAAGGCATCTGGTCAGTTTCTTCTCTAACTCTTTTTTTTTCTGTTTTTTTACAGGGCTTTCCCGGTCCCTGCCGTTCCCGTTCAGCGTCGTGCATGGCGCGCTTTCCCCGGTATGTATGATGCTGTTTGCGGGTCTTAGGTAAGGCATCTGGTTTGATGCCTTACCTTGCGTGTCTTAGGTAAGGCATCTTGTCTGTTTCTTATCTAACTCGTTTTTTTTCAGTTTTTTTACAGAGCTTCCCCGGTCCGTTCCGTTCCCGTGCAGCGTCGTGCATGGAGCGCTTTCCCCGGTATGTATGATGCTGTTTGCGGGTATTAGGTAAGGCATTTTGTATGTTTCTTATCTAACGCTTTTTTTCGGTTTTTTTACAGGGCTTCCCCGGTCCCTGCCGTTCCCGTGCAGCGTCGTGCATGGAGCGCTTTCCCCGGTATGTATGATGCTGTTTGCGTGTCTTAGGTAAGGCATCTTGTCTGTTTCTTATCTAACTCTTTTTTTTCTGTTTTTTTACAGGGCTTCCCCGGTCCGTGCCGTTCCCGTGCAGCGTCGTGCATGGAGCGCTTCCCCCGGTATGTATGACGCTGTTTGCGGGTCTTAGGTAAGGCATCTGGTCTGTTTCTTATCTAACTCTTTTTTTTCTGTTTTTTTACAGGGCTTCCCCTGTCCGTGCCGTTCCTGTGCGTCGTGCATGGAGCGCTTTCCCCGGTATGTATGATGCTGTTTGCGGGTCTTAGGTAAGGCATCTGGTCTGTTTCTTACCTAACTCGTTTTTTTTCTGTTTTTTTACAGGGCTTCCCTGGTCCGTTCCGTTCCCGTGCAGCGTCGTGCATGGAGCGCTTTCCCCGGTATGTATGATGCTGTTTGCCGGTCTTGGGTAAGGCATCTGGTCTGTTTCTTATCTAACTCTTTTTTTCTGTTTTTTTACAGGGCTTCCCCGGGCGGGGCCGTGCCGTTCCCGTGCAGCGTCGTGCATGGAGCGCTTTCCCCAGTATGTATGATGCTGTTTGCGGGTCTTAGGTAAGGCATCTGGTCTGTTTCTTATCTAACTCGTTTTTTTCCTGTTTTTTTACAGGGCTTCCCCGGTCCGTTCCGTTCCCGTGCAGCGTCGTGCATGGAGCGCTTTCCCCGATATGTATGGTGCTGTTTGCGGGTCTTAGGTAAGGCATCTGGTCTGTTTCTTATCTAACTCTTTTTTTTCTGTTTTTTTACAGGGCTTCCCCGGGTCGTGCCATTCCCGTGCAGCGTCGTGCATGGAGCGCTTTCCCCGGTATGTATGATGCTGTTTGCGGGTCTTAGGTAAGGCATCTGGTCTGTTTCTTATCTAACTCTTTTTTTTCTGTTTTTTTACAGGGCTTCCCCGGTCCGTGCCGTTCCCGTGCAGCGTCGTGCATGGAGCGCTTCCCCCGGTATGTATGATGCTGATTGCGGGTCTTAGGTAAGGCATCTGGTCTGTTTCTTATCTAACTCTTTTTTTTCTGTTTTTTTACAGGGCTTCCCCTGTCCGTGCCGTTCCTGTGCGTCGTGCATGGAGCGCTTTCCCCGGTATGTATGATGCTGTTTGCGGGTCTTAGGTAAGGCATCTGGTCTGTTTCTTATCTAACTCGTTTTTTTTCTGTATTTTTACAGGGCTTCCCTGGTCCGTTCCGTTCCCGTGCAGCGTCGTGGATTGAGCGCTTTCCCCAGTATGTATGATGCTGTTTGCGGGTATTAGGTAAAGCATCTGGTCAGTTTCTTCTCTAACTCTTTTTTTTTTGTTTTTTTACAGGGCTTTCCCGGTCCCTGCCGTTCCCGTTCAGCGTCGTGCATGGCGCGCTTTCCCCGGTATGTATGATGCTGTTTGCGGGTCTTAGGTAAGGCATTTTGTATGTTTCTTATCTAACTCTTTTTTTTCGTTTTTTTTACAGGGCTTCCCCGGTCCCTGCCGTTCCCGTGCAGCGTCGTGCATGGAACGTTTTCCCCGGTATGTATGGTGCTGTTTACGGGTCTTAGGTAAGGCATCTAGTCTGTTCCTTATCTAACTCCTTTTTTTTCTGTTTTTTTACAGGGCTTCCCCGGTCCGTGCCGTTCCCGTGCAGCGTCGTGCATGGAGCGCTTCCCCCGGTATGTATGATGCTGTTTGCGGGTCTTAGGTAAGGCATCTGGTCTGTTTCTTATCTAACTCTTTTTTTTCTGATTTTTTACAGGGCTTCCTCGGTCCGTGCCGTTCCCGTGCAGCGTCGTGCATGGAGCGCTTCCCCCGGTGTGTATGATGCTGTTTGCGGGTCTCAGGTAAGGCATCTGGTCAGTTTCTTATCTAACTCTTTTTTTCTGTTTTTTTACAGGGCTTCCCCGGTCCGTGCCGTTCCCGTGCAGCGTCGTGCATGGAGCGCTTCCCCCGGTATGTATGGTGCTGTTTGCGGGTCTTAGGTAAGGCATCTTCTATGTTTCTTAACTAACTCTTTTTTTTTCCTGTTTTTTTACAGGGCTTCCCCGGTCCATGCCGTTCCCGTGCAGCGTCGTGCATGGAGTGCTTTCCCCGGTATGTATGATGCTGTTTGCGGGTGTTAGGTAAGTCATCTAGTCTGTTTCTTCTCTAACTCTTTTTTTTCCTGTTTTTTTACAGGGCTTCCGCGGTCTGTGCCGTTCCCGTGCAGCGTCGTGCATGGAGCGCTTTCCCCGGTATGTATGATGCTGTTTGCGGGTCTTAGGTAAGGCATCTGGTCTGTTTCTTATTTAACTCTTTTTTTTTCTGTTTTTTTACAGGGCTTCCCCGGTCTGTGCTGTTCCCGTGCAGCGTCGTGCATGGAGCGCTTTCCCCGGTATGTATGATGCTGTTTGCCGGTCTTAGGTAAGGCATCTGGTCTGTTTCTTATCTAAATCGTTTTTTTCCTGTTTTTTACAGGGCTTCCCCGGGCCGGGCCGTTCCCGTGCAGCGTCGTGCATGGAGCGCTTTCCCCGGTATGTATGATGCTATTTGCGGGTCTTAGGTAAGGCATCTGGTCTGTTTCTTATCCAACTCGTTTTTTTCTGGTTTTTTTACAGGGCTTCCCCGGGCCGTGCCGTTCCCGTGCATCGTCGTGCATGGAGCGCTTTCCCCGGTATGTATGATGCTGTTTGCGGGTCTTAGGTAAGGCATTTTCTATGTTTCTTATCTAACTCTTTTTTTCGTTTTTTTTACAGGGCTTCCCCGGTCCCTGCCGTTCCCGTGCAGCGTCGTGCATGGAGCGCTTTCCCCGGTATGTATGGTGCTGTTTGCGGGTCTTAGGTAAGGCATCTGGTCTGTTTCTTATCTAACTCTTTTTTTTCTGTTTTTTTACAGGGCTTCTCCTGTCCGTGCCGTTCCTGTGTGTCGTGCATGGAGCGCTTTCCCCGGTATGTATGATGCTGTTTGCGGGTCGTAGGTAAGGCATCTGGTCTGTTTCTTATCTAACTCGTTTTTTTTCTGTTTTTTTACAGGGCTTCCCCGGTCCGTTCCGTTCCCGTGCAGCGTCGTGCATGGAGCGCTTTCCCCGGTATGAATGATGCTGTTTGCGGGTATTAGGTAAGGCATTTTGTATGTTTCTTATCTAACTCTTTTTTTTCGTTTTTTTTACAGGGCTTCCCCGGTCCCTGCCGTTCCCGTGCAGCGTCGTGCATGGAGCGCTTTCCCCGGTATGTATGGTGCTGTTTGCTGGTCTTAGGTAAGGCATCTGGTCTGTTTCTTATCTAACTCTTTTTTTCTGTTTTTTTACAGGGCTTCCCCGGTCCGTGCCGTTCCCGTGCAGCGTCGTACATGGAGCGCTTCCCCCGGTATGTATGATGCTGTTTGCGGGTCTTAGGTAAGGCATCTGGTCTGTTTCTTATCTAACTCTTTTTTTTCTGTTTTTTTACAGGGCTTCCCCTGTCCGTGCCGTTCCTGTGCGTCGTGCATGGAGCTCTTTCCACGGTATGTATGATGCTGTTTGCGGGTCTTAGGTAAGGCATCTGGTCTGTTTCTTATCTAACTCGTTTTTTTTCTATTTTTTTACAGGGCTTCCCTGGTCCGTTCCGTTCCCGTGCAGCGTCGTGCATTGAGCGCTTTCCCCTGTATGTATGATGCTGTTTGCGGGTATTAGGTAAGGCATCTGGTCAGTTTC
The DNA here is from genome assembly GCF_964204655.1 of Triturus cristatus. Taxonomy (NCBI): domain Eukaryota; kingdom Metazoa; phylum Chordata; class Amphibia; order Caudata; family Salamandridae; genus Triturus; species Triturus cristatus. Next base: position 1,277,761,623 of record NC_140579.1, read on the forward strand.
TTCTCTAACTCTTTTTTTTTCTGTTTTTTTAAAGGGCTTTCCCGGTCCCTGCCGTTCCCGTTCAGCGTCGTGCATGGCGCGCTTTCCCCGGTATGTATGATGCTGTTTGCGGGTCTTAGGTAAGGCATCTGGTCTGTTTCTTATCTAACTCGTTTTTTTTCAGTTTTTTTACAGAGCTTCCCCGGTCCGTTCCGTTCCCGTGCAGCGTCGTGCATGAAGCGCTTTCCCCGGTATGTATGATGCTGTTTGCGGGTATTAGGTAAGGCATTTTGTATGTTTCTTATCTAACGCTTTTTTTTCGTTTTTTTTACAGGGCTTCCCCGGTCCCTGCCATTCCCGTGCAGCGTCGTGCATGGAGCGCTTTCCCCGGTATGTATGATGCTGTTTGCGTGTCTTAGGTAAGGCATCTGGTCTGTTTCTTATCTAACTCTTTTTTTTCTGTTTTTTTACAGGGCTTCCCCGGTCCGTGCCGTTCCCGTGCAGCGTCGTGCATGGAGCGCTTCCCCCGGTATGTATGATGCTGTTTGCGGGTCTTAGGTAAGGCATCTGGTCTGTTTCTTACCTAACTCGGTTTTTTTCTGTTTTTTTACAGGGCTTCCCTGGTCCGTTCCGTTCCCGTGCAGCGTCGTGCATGGAGCGCTTTCCCCGGTATGTATGGTGCTGTTTGCGGGTCTTAGGTAAGGCATCTTCTATGTTTCATAACTAACTCTTTTTTTTCTGTTTTTTTACAGGGCTTCCGCGGTCTGTGCCGTTCCCGTGCAGCGTCGTGCATGGAGCGCTTTCCCCGGTATGTATGATGCTGTTTGCGGGTCTTAGGTAAGGCATCTGGTCTGTTTCTTATTTAACTCTTTTTTTTTCTGTTTTTTTACAGGGCTTCCCCGGTCTGTGCCGTTCCCGTGCAGCGTCGTGCATGGAGTGCTTTCCCCGGTATGTATGGTGCTGTTTGCGGGTCGTAGGTAAGGCATCTTCTATGTTTCTTAACTAACTCTTTTTTTCCTGTTTTTTTACAGGGCTTCCCCGGTCCGTGCCGTTCCCGTGCAGCGTCGTGCATGGAGCGCTTTCCCCGGTATGTATGATGCTGTTTGCGGGTCTTAGGTAAGGCATCTGGTCTGTTTCTTATCTAACTCTTTTTTTTCTGTTTTTTTACAGGGCTTCCCCGGTCCGTGCCGTTCCCGTGCAGCGTCGTGCATGGAGGGCTTTCCCCGGTATGTATGGTGCTGTTTGCTGGTCTTAGGTAAGGCATCTGGTCTGTTTCTTATCTAACTCTTTTTTTTCTGTTTTTTTACAGGGCTTCCCCGGTCCGTGCCGTTCCCGTGCAGCGTCGTGCATGGAGCGCTTCCCCCGGTATGTATGATGCTGTTTGCGGGTCTTAGGTAAGGCATCTGGTCTGTTTCTTATCTAACTCTTTTTTTTCTGTTTTTTTACAGGGCTTCCCCTGTCCGTGCCGTTCCTGTGCGTCATGCATGGAGCTCTTTCCACGGTATGTATGATGCTGTTTGCGGGTCTTAGGTAAGGCATCTGGTCTGTTTCTTATCTAACTCGTTTTTTTTCTGTTTTTTTACAGGGCTTCCCTGGTCCGTTCCGTTCCCGTGCAGCGTCGTGCATTGAGCGCTTTCCCCTGTATGTATGATGCTGTTTGCGGGTATTAGATAAGGCATCTGGTCAGTTTCTTCTCTAACTCTTTTTTTTTCTGTTTTTTTACAGGGCTTTCCCGGTCCCTGCCGTTCCCGTTCAGCGTCGTGCATGGCGCGCTTTCCCCGGTATGTATGATGCTGTTTGCGGGTCTTAGGTAAGGCATCTGGTTTGTTTCTTATCTAACTCGTTTTTTTTCAGTTTTTTTACAGAGCTTCCCCGGTCCGTTCCGTTCCCGTGCAGCGTCGTGCATGGAGCGCTTTCCCCGGTATGTATGATGCTGTTTGCGGGTATTAGGTAAGGCATTTTGTATGTTTCTTATCTAACGCTTTTTTTTCGTTTTTTTTACAGGGCTTCCCCGGTCCCTGCCATTCCCGTGCAGCGTCGTGCATGGAGCGCTTTCCCCGGTATGTATGATGCTGTTTGCGTGTCTTAGGTAAGGCATCTTGTCTGTTTCTTATCTAACTCTTTTTTTTCTGTTTTTTTACAGGGCTTCCCCGGTCCGTGCCGTTCCCGTGCAGCGTCGTGCATGGAGCGCTTCCCCCGGTATGTATGATGCTGTTTGCGGGTCTTAGGTAAGGCATCTGGTCTGTTTCTCATCTAACTCTTTTTTTTCTGTTTTTTTACAGGGCTTCCCCTGTCCGTGCCGTTCCTGTGCGTCGTGCATGGAGCGCTTTCCCCGGTATGTATGATGCTGTTTGCGGGTCTTAGGTAAGGCATCTGGTCTGTTTCTTACCTAACTCGTTTTTTTTTCTGTTTTTTTACAGGGCTTCCCTGGTCCGTTCCGTTCCCGTGCAGCGTCGTGCATGGAGCGCTTTCCCCGGTATGTATGGTGCTAGTTGCGGGTCTTAGGTAAGGCATCTTCTATGTTTCATAACTAACTCTTTTTTTTCTGTTTTTTTACAGGGCTTCCGCGGTCTGTGCCGTTCCCGTGCAGCGTCGTGCATGGAGCGCTTTCCCCGGTATGTATGATGCTGTTTGCGGGTCTTAGGTAAGGCATCTGGTCTGTTTCTTATTTAACTCTTTTTTTTTCTGTTTTTTTACAGGGCTTCCCCGGTCTGTGCCATTCCCGTGCAGCGTCGTGCATGGAGTGCTTTCCCCGGTATGTATGGTGCTGTTTGCGGGTCTTAGGTAAGGCATCTTCTATGTTTCTTAACTAACTCTTTTTTTCCTGTTTTTTTACAGGGCTTCCCCGGTCCGTGCCGATCCCGTGCAGCGTCGTGCATGGAGCGCTTTCCCCGGTATGTATGATGCTGTTTGCGGGTCTTAGGTAAGGCATCTGGTCTGTTTCTTATCTAACTCTTTTTTTTCTGTTTTTTTACAGGGCTTCCCCGGTCCGTGCCGTTCCCGTGCAGCGTCGTGCATGGAGGGCTTTCCCCGGTATGTATGATGCTGTTTGCGGGTCTTAGGTAAGGCATCTGGTCTGTTTCTTATCTAACTCTTTTTTTTCTGTTTTTTTACAGGGCTTCCCCTGTCCGTGCCGTTCCTGTGCGTCGTGCATGGAGCGCTTTCCCCGGTATGTATGATGCTGTTTGCGGGTCTTAGGTAAGGCATCTGGTCTGTTTCTTATCTAACTCGTTTTTTTTCTGTTTTTTTACAGAGCTTCCCCGGTCCGTTCCGTTCCCGTGCAGCGTCGTGCATGGAGCGCTTTCCCCGGTATGTATGATGCTGTTTGCGGGTATTAAGTAAGGCATTTTGTATGTTTCTTATCTAACTCTTTTTTTTCGTTTTTTTTACAGGGCTTCCCCGGTCCCTGCCATTCCCGTGCAGCGTCGTGCATGGAGCGCTTTCCCCGGTATGTATGGTGCTGTTTGCGGGTCTTAGGTAAGGCATCTGGTCTGTTTCTTATCTAACTCTTTTTTTTCTGTTTTTTTGCAGGGCTTCCCCGGGCCGTGCCGTTCCCGTGCAGCGTCGTGCATGGAATGCTTTCCCCGGTATGTATGATGCTGTTTGCGGGTCTTAGGTAAGGCATCTGGTCTGTTTCTTATCTAACTCTTTTTTTTCTGTTTTTTTACAGAGCTTCCCCGGTCCGTTCCGTTCCCGTGCAGCGTCGTGCATGGAGCGCTTTCCCCGGTATGTATGATGCTGTTTGCGGGTATTAAGTAAGGCATTTTGTATGTTTCTTATCTAACTCTTTTTTTTCGTTTTTTTTACAGGGCTTCCCCGGTCCCTGCCATTCCCGTGCAGCGTCGTGCATGGAGCGCTTTCCCCGGTATGTATGGTGCTGTTTGCGGGTCTTAGGTAAGGCATCTGGTCTGTTTCTTATCTAACTCTTTTTTTTCTGTTTTTTTACAGGGCTTCCCCGGGCCGTGCCGTTCCCGTGCAGCGTCGTGCATGGAGCGCTTTCCCCGGTATGTATGATGCTGTTTGCGTGTCTTAGGTAAGGCATCTGGTCTGTTTCTTATCTAACTCTTTTTTTTCTGTTTTTTTACAGGGCTTCCCCGGTCCGTGCCGTTCCCGTGCAGCGTCGGGCATGGAGCGCTTCCCCCGGTATGTATGATGCTGTTTGCGGGTCTTAGGTAAGGCATCTGGTCTGTTTCTTATCTAACTCTTTTTTTTCTGTTTTTTTACAGGGCTTCCCCTGTCCGTGCCGTTCCTGTGCGTCGTGCATGGAGCGCTTTCCCCGGTATGTATGATGCTGTTTGCGGGTCTTAGGTAAGGCATCTGGTCTGTTTCTTATCTAACTCGTTTTTTTTCTGTTTTTTTACAGGGCTTCCCTGGTCCGTTCCGTTCCCGTGCAGCGTCGTGCATGGAGCGCTTTCCCCGGTATGTATGATGCTGTTTGCCGGTCTTAGGTAAGGCATCTGGTCTGTTTCTTATCTAACTCTTTTTATCTGTTTTTTTACAGGGCTTCCCCGGGCCGTGCCGTGCCGTTCCCGTGCAGCGTCGTGCATGGAGCGCTTTCCCCGGTATGTATGATGCTGTTTGCGGGTCTTAGGTAAGGCATTTTCTATGTTTCTTATCTAACTCTTTTTTTCGTTTTTTTTACAGGGCTTCCCCGGTCCCGGCCGTTCCCGTGCAGCGTCGTGCATGGAGCGCTTTCCCCGGTATGTATGATGCTGTTTGCCGGTCTTAGGTAAGGCATCTGGTCTGTTTCTTATCTAAATCGTTTTTTTCCTGTTTTTTACAGGGCTTCCCTGGGCCGGGCCGTGCCGTTCCCGTGCAGCGTCGTGCATGGAGCACTTTCCCCGGTATGTATGATGCTGTTTGCGGGTCTTAGGTAAGGCATCTGGTCTGTTTCTTATCCAACTCGTTTTTTTTCTGTTTTTTTTACAGGGCTTCCCCGGGCCGTGCCGTTCCCGTGCATCGTCGTGCATGGAGCGCTTTCCCCGGTATGTATGATGCTGTTTGCGGGTCTTAGGTAAGGCATTTTCTATGTTTCTTATCTAACTCTTTTTTTCGTTTTTTTTACAGGGCTTCCCCGGTCCCTGCCGTTCCCGTGCAGCGTCGTGCATGGAGCGCTTTCCCCAGTATGTATGATGCTGTTTGCGGGTCTTAGGTAAGGCATCCGGTCTGTTTCTTATCTAACTCGTTTTTTTCTGTTTTTTTACAGGGCTTCCCCGGTCCGGTCCGTTCCCGTGCAGCGTCGTGCATGGAGCGCTTTCCCCGGTATGTATGATGCTGTTTGCGGGTATTAGGTAAGGCATTTTGTATGTTTCTTATCTAACTCTTTTTTTTCTGTTTTTTTTACAGGGCTTCCCCGGTCCCTGCCGTTCCCGTGCAGCGTCGTGCATGGAGCGCTTCCCCCGGTATGTATGATGCTGTTTGCGGGTCTTAGGTAAGGCATCTGGTCTGTTTCTTATCTAACTCTTTTTTTTCTGTTTTTTTACAGGGCTGCCCCTGTCCGTGCCGTTCCTGTGCGTCGTGCATGGAGCTCTTTCCACGGTATGTATGATGCTGTTTGCGGGTCTTAGGTAAGGCATCTGGTCTGTTTCTTATCTAACTCGTTTTTTTTCTGTTTTTTTACAGGGCTTCCCTGGTCCGTTCCGTTCCCGTGCAGCGTCGTGCATTGAGCGCTTTCCCCTGTATGTATGATGCTGTTTGCGGGTATTAGGTAAGGCATCTGGTCAGTTTCTTCTCTAACTCTTTTTTTTTCTGTTTTTTTACAGGGCTTTCCCGGTCCCTGCCGTTCCCGTTCAGCGTCGTGCATGGCGCGCTTTCCCCGGTATGTATGATGCTGTTTGCGGGTCTTAGGTAAGGCATCTGGTCTGTTTCTTATCTAACTCGTTTTTTTTCAGTTTTTTTACAGAGCTTCCCCGGTCCGTTCCGTTCCCGTGCAGCGTCGTGCATGGAGCGCTTTCCCCGGTATGTATGATGCTGTTTGCGGGTATTAGGTAAGGCATTTTGTATGTTTCTTATCTAACGCTTTTTTTTCGTTTTTTTTACAGGGCTTCCCCGGTCCCTGCCATTCCCGTGCAGCGTCGTGCATGGAGCGCTTTCCCCGGTATGTATGATGCTGTTTGCGTGTCTTAGGTAAGGCATCTGGTCTGTTTCTTATCTAACTCTTTTTTTTCTGTTTTTTTACAGGGCTTCCCCGGTCCGTGCCGTTCCCGTGCAGCGTCGTGCATGGAGCGCTTCCCCCGGTATGTATGATGCTGTTTGCGGGTCTTAGGTAAGGCATCTGGTCTGTTTCTTACCTAACTCGTTTTTTTTCTGTTTTTTTACAGGGCTTCCCTGGTCCGTTCCGTTCCCGTGCAGCGTCGTGCATGGAGCGCTTTCCCCGGTATGTATGGTGCTGTTTGCGGGTCTTAGGTAAGGCATCTTCTATGTTTCATAACTAACTCTTTTTTTTCAGTTTTTTTACAGGGCTTCCGCGGTCTGTGCCGTTCCCGTGCAGCGTCGTGCATGGAGCGCTTTCCCCGGTATGTATGATGCTGTTTGCGGGTCTTAGGTAAGGCATCTGGTCTGTTTCTTATTTAACTCTTTTTTTTTTCTGTTTTTTTACAGGGCTTCCCCGGTCTGTGCCGTTCCCGTGCAGCGTCGTGCATGGAGTGCTTTCCCCGGTATGTATGGTGCTGTTTGCGGGTCTTAGGTAAGGCATCTTCTATGTTTCTTAACTAACTCTTTTTTTCCTGTTTTTTTACAGGGCTTCCCCGGTCCGTGCCGTTCCCGTGCAGCGTCGTGCATGGAGCGCTTTCCCCGGTATGTATGATGCTGTTTGCGGGTATTAAGTAAGGCATTTTGTATGTTTCTTATCTAACTCTTCTGTTTTTTTACAGGGCTTCCCCGGTCCGGTCCGTTCCCGTGCAGCGTCGTGCATGGAGCGCTTTCCCCGGTATGTATGATGCTGTTTGCGGGTATTAGGTAAGGCATTTTGTATGTTTCTTATCTAACTCTTTTTTTTCTGTTTTTTTACAGGGCTTCCCCGGTCCCTGCCGTTCCCGTGCAGCGTTGTGCATGGAGCGCTTCCCCCGGTATGTATGATGCTGTTTGCGGGTCTTAGGTAAGGCATCTGGTCTGTTTCTTATCTAACTCTTTTTTTTCTGTTTTTTTACAGGGCTGCCCCTGTCCGTGCCTTTCCTGTGCGTCGTGCATGGAGCTCTTTCCACGGTATGTATGATGCTGTTTGCGGGTCTTAGGTAAGGCATCTGGTCTGTTTCTTATCTAACTCGTTTTTTTTCTGTTTTTTTACAGGGCTTCCCTGGTCCGTTCCGTTCCCGTGCAGCGTCGTGCATTGAGCGCTTTCCCCTGTATGTATGATGCTGTTTGCGGGTATTAGGTAAGGCATCTGGTCAGTTTCTTCTCTAACTCTTTTTTTTTCTGTTTTTTTACAGGGCTTTCCCGGTCCCTGCCGTTCCCGTTCAGCGTCGTGCATGGCGCGCTTTCCCCGGTATGTATGATGCTGTTTGCGGGTCTTAGGTAAGGCATCTGGTCTGTTTCTTATCTAACTCGTTTTTTTTCAGTTTTTTTACAGAGCTTCCCCGGTCCGTTCCGTTCCCGTGCAGCGTCGTGCATGGAGCGCTTTCCCCGGTATGTATGATGCTGTTTGCGGGTATTAGGTAAGGCATTTTGTATGTTTCTTATCTAACGCTTTTTTTTCGTTTTTTTTACAGGGCTTCCCCGGTCCCTGCCATTCCCGTGCAGCGTCGTGCATGGAGCGCTTTCCCCGGTATGTATGATGCTGTTTGCGTGTCTTAGGTAAGGCATCTGGTCTGTTTCTTATCTAACTCTTTTTTTTCTGTTTTTTTACAGGGCTTCCCCGGTCCGTGCCGTTCCCGTGCAGCGTCGTGCATGGAGCGCTTCCCCCGGTATGTATGATGCTGTTTGCGGGTCTTAGGTAAGGCATCTGGTCTGTTTCTTACCTAACTCGTTTTTTTTCTGTTTTTTTACAGGGCTTCCCTGGTCCGTTCCGTTCCCGTGCAGCGTCGTGCATGGAGCGCTTTCCCCGGTATGTATGGTGCTGTTTGCGGGTCTTAGGTAAGGCATCTTCTATGTTTCATAACTAACTCTTTTTTTTCAGTTTTTTTACAGGGCTTCCGCGGTCTGTGCCGTTCCCGTGCAGCGTCGTGCATGGAGCGCTTTCCCCGGTATGTATGATGCTGTTTGCGGGTCTTAGGTAAGGCATCTGGTCTGTTTCTTATTTAACTCTTTTTTTTTTCTGTTTTTTTACAGGGCTTCCCCGGTCTGTGCCGTTCCCGTGCAGCGTCGTGCATGGAGTGCTTTCCCCGGTATGTATGGTGCTGTTTGCGGGTCTTAGGTAAGGCATCTTCTATGTTTCTTAACTAACTCTTTTTTTCCTGTTTTTTTACAGGGCTTCCCCGGTCCGTGCCGTTCCCGTGCAGCGTCGTGCATGGAGCGCTTTCCCCGGTATGTATGATGCTGTTTGCGGGTATTAAGTAAGGCATTTTGTATGTTTCTTATCTAACTCTTTTTTTTCTGTTTTTTTACAGGGCTTCCCCGGTCCGTGCCGTTCCCGTGCAGCGTCGTGCATGGAGGGCTTTCCCCGGTATGTATGGTGCTGTTTGCTGGTCTTAGGTAAGGCATCTGGTCTGTTTCTTATCTAACTCTTTTTTTTCTGTTTTTTTACAGGGCTTCCCCGGTCCGTGCCATTCCCGTGCAGCGTCGTGCATGGAGCGCTTCCCCCGGTATGTATGATGCTGTTTGCGGGTCTTAGGTAAAACATCTGGTCTGTTTCTTATCTAACTCTTTTTTTTCTGTTTTTTTACAGGGCTTCCCCTGTCCGTGCCGTTCCTGTGCGTCATGCATGGAGCTCTTTCCACGGTATGTATGATGCTGTTTGCGGGTCTTAGGTAAGGCATCTGGTCTGTTTCTTATCTAACTCGTTTTTTTTCTGTTTTTTTACAGGGCTTCCCTGGTCCGTTCCGTTCCCGTGCAGCGTCGTGCATTGAGCGCTTTCCCCTGTATGTATGATGCTGTTTGCGGGTATTAGGTAAGGCATCTGGTCAGTTTCTTCTCTAACTCTTTTTTTTTCTGTTTTTTTACAGGGCTTTCCCGGTCCCTGCCGTTCCCGTTCAGCGTCGTGCATGGCGCGCTTTCCCCGGTATGTATGATGCTGTTTGCGGGTCTTAGGTAAGGCATCTGGTTTGTTTCTTATCTAACTCGTTTTTTTTCAGTTTTTTTACAGAGCTTCCCCGGTCCGTTCCGTTCCCGTGCAGCGTCGTGCATGGAGCGCTTTCCCCGGTATGTATGATGCTGTTTGCGGGTATTAGGTAAGGCATTTTGTATGTTTCTTATCTAACGCTTTTTTTTCGTTTTTTTTACAGGGCTTCCCTGGTCCCTGCCATTCCCGTGCAGCGTCGTGCATGGAGCGCTTTCCCCGGTATGTATGATGCTGTTTGCGTGTCTTAGGTAAGGCATCTGGTCTGTTTCTTATCTAACTCTTTTTTTTCTGTTTTTTTACAGGGCTTCCCCGGTCCGTGCCGTTCCCGTGCAGCGTCGTGCATGGAGCGCTTCCCCCGGTATGTATGATGCTGTTTGCGGGTCTTAGGTAAGGCATCTGGTCTGTTTCTCATCTAACTCTTTTTTTTCTGTTTTTTTACAGGGCTTCCCCTGTCTGTGCCGTTCCTGTGCGTCGTGCATGGAGCGCTTTCCCCGGTATGTATGATGCTGTTTGCGGGTCTTAGGTAAGGCATCTGGTCTGTTTCTTACCTAACTCGTTTTTTTTCTGTTTTTTTACAGGGCTTCCCTGGTCCGTTCTGTTCCCGTGCAGCGTCGTGCATGGAGCGCTTTCCCCGGTATGTATGGTGCTGTTTGCGGGTCTTAGGTAAGGCATCTTCTATGTTTCATAACTAACTCTTTTTTTTTCTGTTTTTTTACAGGGCTTCCGCGGTCTGTGCCGTTCCCGTGCAGCGTCGTGCATGGAGCGCTTTCCCCGGTATGTATGATGCTGTTTGCGGGTCTTAGGTAAGGCATCTGGTCTGTTTCTTATTTAACTCTTTTTTTTTTCTGTTTTTTTACAGGGCTTCCCCGGTCTGTGCCGTTCCCGTGCAGCGTCGTGCATGGAGTGCTTTCCCCGGTATGTATGGTGCTGTTTGCGGGTCTTAGGTAAGGCATCTTCTATGTTTCTTAACTAACTCTTTTTTTCATGTTTTTTTACAGGGCTTCCCCGGTCCGTGCCGTTCCCGTGCAGCGTCGTGCATGGAGCGCTTTCCCCGGTATGTATGATGCTGTTTGCGGGTATTAAGTAAGGCATTTTGTATGTTTCTTATCTAACTCTTTTTTTTCGTTTTTTTTACAGGGCTTCCCCGGTCCCTGCCATTCCCGTGCAGCGTCGTGCATGGAGCGCTTTCCCCGGTATGTATGGTGCTGTTTGCGGGTCTTAGGTAAGGCATCTGGTCTGTTTCTTATCTAACTCTTTTTTTCTGTTTTTTTGCAGGGCTTCCCCGGGCCGTGCCGTTCCCGTGCAGCGTCGTGCATGGAACGCTTTCCCCGGTATGTATGATGCTGTTTGCGGGTCTTAGGTAAGGCATCTGGTCTGTTTCTTATCTAACTCTTTTTTTTCTGTTTTTTACAGGGCTTCCCCGGGCCGTGCCGTTCCCGTGCAGCGTCGTGCATGGAGCGCTTTCCCCGGTATGTATGATGCTGTTTGCGTGTCTTAGGTAAGGCATCTGGTCTGTTTCTTATCTAACTCTTTTTTTTCTGTTTTTTTACAGGGCTTCCCCGGTCCGTGCCGTTCCCATGCAGCGTCGGGCATGGAGCGCTTCCCCCGGTATGTATGATGCTGTTTGCGGGTCTTAGGTAAGGCATCTGGTCTGTTTCTTATCTAACTCTTTTTTTTCTGTTTTTTTACAGGGCTTCCCCTGTCCGTGCCGTTCCTGTGCGTCGTGCATGGAGCGCTTTCCCCGGTATGTATGATGCTGTTTGCGGGTCTTAGGTAAGGCATCTGGTCTGTTTCTTATCTAACTCGTTTTTTTCTGTTTTTTTACAGGGCTTCCCTGGTCCGTTCCGTTCCCGTGCAGCGTCGTGCATGGAGCGCTTTCCCCGGTATGTATGATGCTGTTTGCCGGTCTTAGGTAAGGCATCTGGTCTGTTTCTTATCTAACTCTTTTTATCTGTTTTTTTACAGGGCTTCCCCGTGCCGTGCCGTTCCCGTGCAGCGTCGTGCATGGAGCGCTTTCCCCGGTATGTATGATGCTGTTTGCGGGTCTTAGGTAAGGCATTTTCTATGTTTCTTATCTAACTCTTTTTTTCGTTTTTTTTACAGGGCTTCCCCGGTCCCGGCCGTTCCCGTGCAGCGTCGTGCATGGAGCGCTTTCCCCGGTATCTATGATGCTGTTTGCCGGTCTTAGGTAAGGCATCTGGTCTGTTTCTTATCTAAATCGTTTTTTTCCTGTTTTTTACAGGGCTTCCCCGGGCCGGGCCGTGCCGTTCCCGTGCAGCGTCGTGCATGGAGCGCTTTCCCCGGTATGTATGATGCTGTTTGTGGGTCTTAGGTAAGGCATCTGGTCTGTTTCTTATCCAACTCGTTTTTTTTCTGTTTTTTTTACAGGGCTTCCCCGGGCCGTGCCGTTCCCGTGCATCGTCGTGCATGGAGCGCTTTCCCCGGTATGTATGATGCTGTTTGCGGGTCTTAGGTAAGGCATTTTCTATGTTTCTTATCTAACTCTTTTTTTCGGTTTTTTTACAGGGCTTCCCCGGTCCCTGCCGTTCCCGTGCAGCGTCGTGCATGGAGCGCTTTCCCCGGTATGTATGATGCTGTTTGCGGGTCTTAGGTAAGGCATCTGGTCTGTTTCTTATCTAACTCGTTTTTTTCTGTTTTTTTACAGGGCTTCCCCGGTCCGGTCCGTTCCCGTGCAGCGTCGTGCATGGAGCGCTTTCCCCGGTATGTATGATGCTGTTTGCGGGTATTAGGTAAGGCATTTTGTATGTTTCTTATCTAACTCTTTTTTTTCGTTTTTTTTACAGGGCTTCCCCGGTCCCTGCCGTTCCCGTGCAGCGTCGTGCATGGAGCGCTTTCCCCGGTATGTATGGTGCTGTTTGCGGGTCTTAGGTAAGGCATCTGGTCTGTTTCTTATCTAACTCTTTTTTTTTCAGTTTTTTTACAGGGCTTCCCCGGTCTGTGCCGTTCCCGTGCAGCGTCGTGCATGGAGCGCTTTCCCCGGTATGTATGGTGCTGTTTGCGGGTCTTAGGTAAGGCATCTTCTATGTTTCTTAACTAACTCTTTTTTTCCTGTTTTTTTACAGGGCTTCCCCGGTCCGTGCCGTTCCCGTGCAGCGTCGTGCATGGAGCGCTTTCCCCGGTATGTATGATGCTGTTTGCGGGTATTAAGTAAGGCATTTTGTATGTTTCTTATCTAACTCTTTTTTTTTCGTTTTTTTTACAGGGCTTCCCCGGTCCCTGCCATTCCCGTGCAGCGTCGTGCATGGAGCGCTTTCCCCGGTATGTATGGTGCTGTTTGCGGGTCTTAGGTAAGGCATCTGGTCTGTTTCTTATCTAACTCTTTTTTTCTGTTTTTTTGCAGGGCTTCCCCGGGCCGTGCCGTTCCCGTGCAGCGTCGTGCATGGAACGCTTTCCCCGGTATGTATGATGCTGTTTGCGGGTCTTAGGTAAGGCATCTGGTCTGTTTCTTATCTAACTCTTTTTTTTCTGTTTTTTACAGGGCTTCCCCGGGCCGTGCCGTTCCCGTGCAGCGTCGTGCATGGAGCGCTTTCCCCGGTATGTATGATGCTGTTTGCGTGTCTTAGGTAAGGCATCTGGTCTGTTTCTTATCTAACTCTTTTTTTTCTGTTTTTTTACAGGGCTTCCCCGGTCCGTGCCGTTCCCATGCAGCGTCGGGCATGGAGCGCTTCCCCCGGTATGTATGATGCTGTTTGCGGGTCTTAGGTAAGGCATCTGGTCTGTTTCTTATCTAACTCTTTTTTTTCTGTTTTTTTACAGGGCTTCCCCTGTCCGTGCCGTTCCTGTGCGTCGTGCATGGAGCGCTTTCCCCGGTATGTATGATGCTGTTTGCGGGTCTTAGGTAAGGCATCTGGTCTGTTTCTTATCTAACTCGTTTTTTTCTGTTTTTTTACAGGGCTTCCCTGGTCCGTTCCGTTCCCGTGCAGCGTCGTGCATGGAGCGCTTTCCCCGGTATGTATGATGCTGTTTGCCGGTCTTAGGTAAGGCATCTGGTCTGTTTCTTATCTAACTCTTTTTATCTGTTTTTTTACAGGGCTTCCCCGTGCCGTGCCGTTCCCGTGCAGCGTCGTGCATGGAGCGCTTTCCCCGGTATGTATGATGCTGTTTGCGGGTCTTAGGTAAGGCATTTTCTATGTTTCTTATCTAACTCTTTTTTTCGTTTTTTTTACAGGGCTTCCCCGGTCCCGGCCGTTCCCGTGCAGCGTCGTGCATGGAGCGCTTTCCCCGGTATCTATGATGCTGTTTGCCGGTCTTAGGTAAGGCATCTGGTCTGTTTCTTATCTAAATCGTTTTTTTCCTGTTTTTTACAGGGCTTCCCCGGGCCGGGCCGTGCCGTTCCCGTGCAGCGTCGTGCATGGAGCGCTTTCCCCGGTATGTATGATGCTGTTTGTGGGTCTTAGGTAAGGCATCTGGTCTGTTTCTTATCCAACTCGTTTTTTTTCTGTTTTTTTTACAGGGCTTCCCCGGGCCGTGCCGTTCCCGTGCATCGTCGTGCATGGAGCGCTTTCCCCGGTATGTATGATGCTGTTTGCGGGTCTTAGGTAAGGCATTTTCTATGTTTCTTATCTAACTCTTTTTTTCGGTTTTTTTACAGGGCTTCCCCGGTCCCTGCCGTTCCCGTGCAGCGTCGTGCATGGAGCGCTTTCCCCGGTATGTATGATGCTGTTTGCGGGTCTTAGGTAAGGCATCTGGTCTGTTTCTTATCTAACTCGTTTTTTTCTGTTTTTTTACAGGGCTTCCCCGGTCCGGTCCGTTCCCGTGCAGCGTCGTGCATGGAGCGCTTTCCCCGGTATGTATGATGCTGTTTGCGGGTATTAGGTAAGGCATTTTGTATGTTTCTTATCTAACTCTTTTTTTTCGTTTTTTTTACAGGGCTTCCCCGGTCCCTGCCGTTCCCGTGCAGCGTCGTGCATGGAGCGCTTTCCCCGGTATGTATGGTGCTGTTTGCGGGTCTTAGGTAAGGCATCTGGTCTGTTTCTTATCTAACTCTTTTTTTTTCAGTTTTTTTACAGGGCTTCCCCGGTCTGTGCCGTTCCCGTGCAGCGTCGTGCATGGAGCGCTTTCCCCGGTATGTATGGTGCTGTTTGCGGGTCTTAGGTAAGGCATCTTCTATGTTTCTTAACTAACTCTTTTTATTTCCTGTTTTTTTACAGGGCTTCCCCGGTCCGTGCCGTTCCCGTGCAGCGTCGTGCATGGAGCGCTTTCCCCGGTATGTATGATGCTGTTTGCGGGTCTTAGGTAAGGCATCTGGTCTGTTTCTTATCTAACTCTTTTTTTTCTGTTTTTTTACAGGGCTTCCCCGGTCCGTGCCGTTCCCGTGCAGCGTCGTGCATGGAGGGCTTTCCCCGGTATGTATGATGCTGTTAGCGGGTCTTAGGTAAGGCATCTGGTCTGTTTCTTATCTAACTCTTTTTTTTCTGTTTTTTTACAGGGCTTTCCCTGTCCGTGCCGTTCCTGTGCGTCGTGCATGGAGCGCTTTCCCCGGTATGTATGATGCTGTTTGCGGGTCTTAGGTAAGGCATCTGGTCTGTTTCTTATCTAACTCGTTTTTTTTCTGTTTTTTTACAGAGCTTCCCCGGTCCGTTCCGTTCCCGTGCAGCGTCGTGCATGGAGCGCTTTCCCCGGTATGTATGATGCTGTTTGCGGGTATTAAGTAAGGCATTTTGTATGTTTCTTATCTAACTCTTTTTTTTCGTTTTTTTTACAGGGCTTCCCCGGTCCCTGCCATTCCCGTGCAGCGTCATGCATGGAGCGCTTTCCCCGGTATGTATGGTGCTGTTTGCGGGTCTTAGGTAAGGCATCTGGTCTGTTTCTTATCTAACTCTTTTTTTTCTGTTTTTTTGCAGGGCTTCCCCGGGCCGTGCCGTTCCCGTGCAGCGTCGTGCATGGAACGCTTTCCCCGGTATGTATGATGCTGTTTGCGGGTCTTAGGTAAGGCATCTGGTCTGTTTCTTATCTAACTCTTTTTTTTCTGTTTTTTACAGGGCTTCCCCGGGCCGTGCCGTTCCCGTGCAGCGTCGTGCATGGAGCGCTTTCCCCGGTATGTATGATGCTGTTTGCGTGTCTTAGGTAAGGCATCTGGTCTGTTTCTTATCTAACTCTTTTTTTTCTGTTTTTTTACAGGGCTTCCCCGGTCCGTGCCGTTCCCATGCAGCGTCGGGCATGGAGCGCTTCCCCCGGTATGTATGATGCTGTTTGCGGGTCTTAGGTAAGGCATCTGGTCTGTTTCTTATCTAACTCTTTTTTTTCTGTTTTTTTACAGGGCTTCCCCTGTCCGTGCCGTTCCTGTGCGTCGTGCATGGAGCGCTTTCCCCGGTATGTATGATGCTGTTTGCGGGTCTTAGGTAAGGCATCTGGTCTGTTTCTTATCTAACTCGTTTTTTTCTGTTTTTTTACAGGGCTTCCCTGGTCCGTTCCTTTCCCGTGCAGCGTCGTGCATGGAGCGCTTTCCCCGGTATGTATGATGCTGTTTGCCGGTCTTAGGTAAGGCATCTGGTCTGTTTCTTATCTAACTCTTTTTATCTGTTTTTTTTATAGGGCTTCCCCGGGCCGTGCCGTGCCGTTCCCGTGCAGCGTCGTGCATGGAGCGCTTTCCCCGGTATGTATGATGCTGTTTGCGGGTCTTAGGTAAGGCATTTTCTATGTTTCTTATCTAACTCTTTTTTTCGTTTTTTTTACAGGGCTTCCCCGGTCCCGGCCGTTCCCGTGCAGCGTCGTGCATGGAGCGCTTTCCCCGGTATCTATGATGCTGTTTGCCGGTCTTAGGTAAGGCATCTGGTCTGTTTCTTATCTAAATCGTTTTTTTCCTGTTTTTTACAGGGCTTCCCCGGGCCGGGCCGTGCCGTTCCCGTGCAGCGTCGTGCATGGAGCGCTTTCCCCGGTATGTATGATGCTGTTTGTGGGTCTTAGGTAAGGCATCTGGTCTGTTTCTTATCCAACTCGTTTTTTTTCTGTTTTTTTTACAGTGCTTCCCCGGGTCGTGCCGTTCCCGTGCATCGTCGTGCATGGAGCGCTTTCCCCGGTATGTATGATGCTGTTTGCGGGTCTTAGGTAAGGCATTTTCTATGTTTCTTATCTAACTCTTTTTTTCGGTTTTTTTACAGGGCTTCCCCGGTCCCTGCCGTTCCCGTGCAGCGTCGTGCATGGAGCGCTTTCCCCGGTATGTATGATGCTGTTTGCGGGTCTTAGGTAAGGCATCTGGTCTGTTTCTTATCTAACTCGTTTTTTTCTGTTTTTTTACAGGGCTTCCCCGGTCCGGTCCGTTCCCGTGCAGCGTCGTGCATGGAGCGCTTTCCCCGGTATGTATGATGCTGTTTGCGGGTATTAGGTAAGGCATTTTGTATGTTTCTTATCTAACTCTTTTTTTTCGTTTTTTTTACAGGGCTTCCCCGGTCCCTGCCGTTCCCGTGCAGCGTCGTGCATGGAGCGCTTTCCCCGGTATGCATGGTGCTGTTTGCGGGTCTTAGGTAAGGCATCTGGTCTGTTTCTTATCTAACTCTTTTTTTTCCTGTTTTTTTACAGGGCTTCCCCGTGCCGTGCCATTCCCGTGCAGCGTCGTGCATGGAGCGCTTTCCCCGGTATGTATGATGCTGTTTGCGGGTCTTAGGTAAGGCATCTGGTCTGTTTCTTATCTAACTCTTTTTTTCTGTTTTTTTACAGGGCTTCCCCGGTCCGTGCCGTTCCCGTGCAGCGTCGTGCATGGAGCGCTTCCCCCGGTATGTATGATGCTGTTTGCGGGTCTTAGGTAAGGCATCTGGTCTGTTTCTTATCTAACTCTTTTTTTTCTGTTTTTTTACAGGGCTTCCCCTGTCCATGCCGTTCCTGTGCGTCGTGCATGGAGCTCTTTCCACGGTATGTATGATGCTGTTTGCGGGTCTTAGGTAAGGCATCTGGTCTGTTTCTTATCTAACCCGTTTTTTTTCAGTTTTTTTACAGGGCTTCCCTGGTCCGTTCCGTTCCCGTGCAGCGTCGTGCATTGAGCGCTTTCCCCGGTATGTATGATGCTGTTTGCGGGTATTAGGTAAGGCATCTGGTCAGTTTCTTCTCTAACTCTTTTTTTTCTGTTTTTTTACAGAGCTTCCCCGGTCCGTTCCGTTCCCGTGCAGCGTCGTGCATGGAGCGCTTTCCCCGGTATGTATGATGCTGTTTGCGGGTATTAAGTAAGGCATTTTGTATGTTTCTTATCTAACTCTTTTTTTTCGTTTTTTTTACAGGGCTTCCCCGGTCCCTGCCATTCCCGTGCAGCGTCGTGCATGGAGCGCTTTCCCCGGTATGTATGGTGCTGTTTGCGGGTCTTAGGTAAGGCATCTGGTCTGTTTCTTATCTAACTCTTTTTTTTCTGTTTTTTTGCAGGGCTTCCCCGGGCAGTGCCGTTCCCGTGCAGCGTCGTGCATGGAACGCTTTCCCCGGTATGTATGATGCTGTTTGCGGGTCTTAGGTAAGGCATCTGGTCTGTTTCTTATCTAACTCTTTTTTTTCTGTTTTTTACAGGGCTTCCCCGGGCCGTGCCGTTCCCGTGCAGCGTCGTGCATGGAGCGCTTTCCCCGGTATGTATGATGCTGTTTGCGTGTCTTAGGTAAGGCATCTGGTCTGTTTCTTATCTAACTCTTTTTTTTCTGTTTTTTTACAGGGCTTCCCCGGTCCGTGCCGTTCCCATGCAGCGTCGGGCATGGAGCGCTTCCCCCGGTATGTATGATGCTGTTTGCGGGTCTTAGGTAAGGCATTTTCTATGTTTCTTATCTAACTCTTTTTTTCGTTTTTTTTACAGGGCTTCCCCGGTCCCTGCCGTTCCCGTGCAGCGTCGTGCATGGAGCGCTTTCCCCGGTATGTATGATGCTGTTTGCGGGTCTTAGGTAAGGCATCTGGTCTGTTTCTTATCTAACTCGTTTTTTTCTGTTTTTTTACAGGGCTTCCCCGGTCCGGTCCGTTCCCGTGCAGCGTCGTGCATGGAGCGCTTTCCCCGGTATGTATGATGCTGTTTGCGGGTATTAGGTAAGGCATTTTGTATGTTTCTTATCTAACTCTTTTTTTTCGTTTTTTTTACAGGGCTTCCCCGGTCCCTGCCGTTCCCGTGCAGCGTCGTGCATGGAGCGCTTTCCCCGGTATGTATGGTGCTGTTTGCGGGTCTTAGGTAAGGCATCTGGTCTGTTTCTTATCTAACTCTTTTTTTTCCTGTTTTTTTACAGGGCTTCCCCGTGCCGTGCCATTCCCGTGCAGCGTCGTGCATGGAGCGCTTTCCCCGGTATGTATGATGCTGTTTGCGGGTCTTAGGTAAGGCATCTGGTCTGTTTCTTATCTAACTCTTTTTTTCTGTTTTTTTACAGGGCTTCCCCGGTCCGTGCCGTTCCCGTGCAGCGTCGTGCATGGAGCGCTTCCCCCGGTATGTATGATGCTGTTTGCGGGTCTTAGGTAAGGCATCTGGTCTGTTTCTTATCTAACTCTTTTTTTTCTGTTTTTTTACAGGGCTTCCCCTGTCCATGCCGTTCCTGTGCGTCGTGCATGGAGCTCTTTCCACGGTATGTATGATGCTGTTTGCGGGTCTTAGGTAAGGCATCTGGTCTGTTTCTTATCTAACCCGTTTTTTTTCAGTTTTTTTACAGGGCTTCCCTGGTCCGTTCCGTTCCCGTGCAGCGTCGTGCATTGAGCGCTTTCCCCGGTATGTATGATGCTGTTTGCGGGTATTAGGTAAGGCATCTGGTCAGTTTCTTCTCTAACTCTTTTTTTTCTGTTTTTTTACAGAGCTTCCCCGGTCCGTTCCGTTCCCGTGCAGCGTCGTGCATGGAGCGCTTTCCCCGGTATGTATGATGCTGTTTGCGGGTATTAAGTAAGGCATTTTGTATGTTTCTTATCTAACTCTTTTTTTTCGTTTTTTTTACAGGGCTTCCCCGGTCCCTGCCATTCCCGTGCAGCGTCGTGCATGGAGCGCTTTCCCCGGTATGTATGGTGCTGTTTGCGGGTCTTAGGTAAGGCATCTGGTCTGTTTCTTATCTAACTCTTTTTTTTCTGTTTTTTTGCAGGGCTTCCCCGGGCAGTGCCGTTCCCGTGCAGCGTCGTGCATGGAACGCTTTCCCCGGTATGTATGATGCTGTTTGCGGGTCTTAGGTAAGGCATCTGGTCTGTTTCTTATCTAACTCTTTTTTTTCTGTTTTTTACAGGGCTTCCCCGGGCCGTGCCGTTCCCGTGCAGCGTCGTGCATGGAGCGCTTTCCCCGGTATGTATGATGCTGTTTGCGTGTCTTAGGTAAGGCATCTGGTCTGTTTCTTATCTAACTCTTTTTTTTCTGTTTTTTTACAGGGCTTCCCCGGTCCGTGCCGTTCCCATGCAGCGTCGGGCATGGAGCGCTTCCCCCGGTATGTATGATGCTGTTTGCGGGTCTTAGGTAAGGCATCTGGTCTGTTTCTTATCTAACTCTTTTTTTTCTGTTTTTTTACAGGGCTTCCCCTGTCCGTGCCGTTCCTGTGCGTCGTGCATGGAGCGCTTTCCCCGGTATGTATGATGCTGTTTGCGGGTCTTAGGTAAGGCATCTGGTCTGTTTCTTATCTAACTCGTTTTTTTTCTGTTTTTTTTACAGGGCTTCCCTGGTCCGTTCCGTTCCCGTGCAGCGTCGTGCATGGAGCGCTTTCCCCGGTATGTATGATGCTGTTTGCCGGTCTTAGGTAAGGCATCTGGTCTGTTTCTTATCTATCTCTTTTTATCTGTTTTTTTACAGGGCTTCCCCGGGCCGTGCCGTGCCGTTCCCGTGCAGCGTCGTGCATGGAGCGCTTTCCCCGGTATGTATGATGCTGTTTGCGGGTCTTAGGTAAGGCATCTGGTCTGTTTCTTATCTAAATCGTTTTTTTCCTGTTTTTTACAGGGCTTCCCCGGTCCCGGCCGTTCCCGTGCAGCGTCGTGCATGGAGCGCTTTCCCCGGTATGTATGATGCTGTTTGCCGGTCTTAGGTAAGGCATCTGGTCTGTTTCTTATCTAAATCGTTTTTTTCCTGTTTTTTACAGGGCTTCCCCGGGCCGGGCCGTGCCGTTCCCGTGCAGCGTCGTGCATGGAGCGCTTTCCCCGGTATGTATGATGCTGTTTGCGGGTCTTAGGTAAGGCATCTGGTCTGTTTCTTATCCAACTCGTTTTTTTTCTGTTTTTTTTACAGGGCTTCCCCGGGCCGTGCCGTTCCCGTGCATCGTCGTGCATGGAGCGCTTTCCCCGGTATGTATGATGCTGTTTGCGTGTCTTAGGTAAGGCATCTGGTCTGTTTCTTATCTAACTCTTTTTTTTCTGTTTTTTTACAGGGCTTCCCCGGTCCGTGCCGTTCCCATGCAGCGTCGGGCATGGAGCGCTTCCCCCGGTATGTATGATGCTGTTTGCGGGTCTTAGGTAAGGCATCTGGTCTGTTTCTTATCTAACTCTTTTTTTCTGTTTTTTTGCAGGGCTTCCCCGGGCCGTGCCGTTCCCGTGCAGCGTCGTGCATGGAACGCTTTCCCCGGTATGTATGATGCTGTTTGCGGGTCTTAGGTAAGGCATCTGGTCTGTTTCTTATCTAACTCTTTTTTTTCTGTTTTTTACAGGGCTTCCCCGGGCCGTGCCGTTCCCGTGCAGCGTCGTGCATGGAGCGCTTTCCCCGGTATGTATGATGCTGTTTGCGTGTCTTAGGTAAGGCATCTGGTCTGTTTCTTATCTAACTCTTTTTTTTCTGTTTTTTTACAGGGCTTCCCCGGTCCGTGCCGTTCCCATGCAGCGTCGGGCATGGAGCGCTTCCCCCGGTATGTATGATGCTGTTTGCGGGTCTTAGGTAAGGCATCTGGTCTGTTTCTTATCTAACTCTTTTTTTTCTGTTTTTTTACAGGGCTTCCCCTGTCCGTGCCGTTCCTGTGCGTCGTGCATGGAGCGCTTTCCCCGGTATGTATGATGCTGTTTGCGGGTCTTAGGTAAGGCATCTGGTCTGTTTCTTATCTAACTCGTTTTTTTCTGTTTTTTTACAGGGCTTCCCTGGTCCGTTCCGTTCCCGTGCAGCGTCGTGCATGGAGCGCTTTCCCCGGTATGTATGATGCTGTTTGCCGGTCTTAGGTAAGGCATCTGGTCTGTTTCTTATCTAACTCTTTTTATCTGTTTTTTTACAGGGCTTCCCCGTGCCGTGCCGTTCCCGTGCAGCGTCGTGCATGGAGCGCTTTCCCCGGTATGTATGATGCTGTTTGCGGGTCTTAGGTAAGGCATTTTCTATGTTTCTTATCTAACTCTTTTTTTCGTTTTTTTTACAGGGCTTCCCCGGTCCCGGCCGTTCCCGTGCAGAGTCGTGCATGGAGCGCTTTCCCCGGTATCTATGATGCTGTTTGCCGGTCTTAGGTAAGGCATCTGGTCTGTTTCTTATCTAAATCGTTTTTTTCCTGTTTTTTACAGGGCTTCCCCGGGCCGGGCCGTGCCGTTCCCGTGCAGCGTCGTGCATGGAGCGCTTTCCCCGGTATGTATGATGCTGTTTGTGGGTCTTAGGTAAGGCATCTGGTCTGTTTCTTATCCAACTCGTTTTTTTTCTGTTTTTTTTACAGGGCTTCCCCGGGCCGTGCCGTTCCCGTGCATCGTCGTGCATGGAGCGCTTTCCCCGGTATGTATGATGCTGTTTGCGGGTCTTAGGTAAGGCATTTTCTATGTTTCTTATCTAACTCTTTTTTTCGTTTTTTTTACAGGGCTTCCCCGGTCCCTGCCGTTCCCGTGCAGCGTCGTGCATGGAGCGCTTTCCCCGGTATGTACGATGCTGTTTGCGGGTCTTAGGTAAGGCATCTGGTCTGTTTCTTATCTAACTCGTTTTTTTCTGTTTTTTTACAGGGCTTCCCCGGTCCGGTCCGTTCCCGTGCAGCGTCGTGCATGGAGCGCTTTCCCCGGTATGTATGATGCTGTTTGCGGGTATTAGGTAAGGCATTTTGTATGTTTCTTATCTAACTCTTTTTTTTCGTTTTTTTTACAGGGCTTCCCCGGTCCCTGCCGTTCCCGTGCAGCGTCGTGCATGGAGCGCTTTCCCCGGTATGTATGGTGCTGTTTGCGGGTCTTAGGTAAGGCATCTGGTCTGTTTCTTATCTAACTCTTTTTTTTTCAGTTTTTTTACAGGGCTTCCCCGGTCTGTGCCGTTCCCGTGCAGCGTCGTGCATGGAGCGCTTTCCCCGGTATGTATGGTGCTGTTTGCGGGTCTTAGGTAAGGCATCTTCTATGTTTCTTAACTAACTCTTTTTATTTCCTGTTTTTTTACAGGGCTTCCCCGGTCCGTGCCGTTCCCGTGCAGCGTCGTGCATGGAGCGCTTTCCCCGGTATGTATGATGCTGTTTGCGGGTCTTAGGTAAGGCATCTGGTGTGTTTCTTATCTAACTCTTTTTTTTCTGTTTTTTTACAGGGCTTCCCCGGTCCGTGCCGTTCCCGTGCAGCGTCGTGCATGGAGGGCTTTCCCCGGTATGTATGATGCCGTTTGCGGGTCTTAGGTAAGGCATCTGGTCTGTTTCTTATCTAACTCTTTTTTTTCTGTTTTTTTACAGGGCTTTCCCTGTCCGTGCCGTTCCTGTGCGTCGTGCATGGAGCGCTTTCCCCGGTATGTATGATGCTGTTTGCGGGTCTTAGGTAAGGCATCTGGTCTGTTTCTTATCTAACTCGTTTTTTTTCTGTTTTTTTACAGAGCTTCCCCGGTCCGTTCCGTTCCCGTGCAGCGTCGTGCATGGAGCGCTTTCCCCGGTATGTATGATGCTGTTTGCGGGTACTAAGTAAGGCATTTTGTATGTTTCTTATCTAACTCTTTTTTTTCGTTTTTTTTACAGGGCTTCCCCGGTCCCTGCCATTCCCGTGCAGCGTCATGCATGGAGCGCTTTCCCCGGTATGTATGGTGCTGTTTGCGGGTCTTAGGTAAGGCATCTGGTCTGTTTCTTATCTAACTCTTTTTTTTCTGTTTTTTTACAGGGCTTCCCCGGTCCGTGCCGTTCCCGTGCAGCGTCGTGCATGGAGCGCTTCCCCCGGTATGTATGATGCTGTTTGCGGGTCTTAGGTAAGGCATCTGGTCTGTTTCTCATCTAACTCTTTTTTTTCTGTTTTTTTACAGGGCTTCCCCTGTCTGTGCCGTTCCTGTGCGTCGTGCATGGAGCGCTTTCCCCGGTATGTATGATGCTGTTTGCGGGTCTTAGGTAAGGCATCTGGTCTGTTTCTTACCTAACTCGTTTTTTTTCTGTTTTTTTACAGGGCTTCCCTGGTCCGTTCCGTTCCCGTGCAGCGTCGTGCATGGAGCGCTTTCCCCGGTATGTATGATGCTGTTTGCGGGTCTTAGGTAAGGCATCTGGTCTGTTTCTTATTTAACTCTTTTTTTTTCTGTTTTTTTACAGGGCTTCCCCGGTCTGTGCCGTTCCCGTGCAGCGTCGTGCATGGAGTGCTTTCCCCGGTATGTATGGTGCTGTTTGCGGGTCTTAGGTAAGGCATCTTCTATGTTTCTTAACTAACTCTTTTTTTCCTGTTTTTTTACAGGGCTTCCCCGGTCTGTGCCGTTCCCGTGCAGCGTCGTGCATGGAGCGCTTTCCCCGGTATGTATGATGCTGTTTGCGGGTATTAAGTAAGGCATTTTGTATGTTTCTTATCTAACTCTTTTTTTTCGTTTTTTTTACAGGGCTTCCCCGGTCCCTGCCGTTCCCGTGCAGCGTCGTGCATGGAGCGCTTTCCCCGGTATGTATGGTGCTGTTTGCGGGTCTTAGGTAAGGCATCTGGTCTGTTTCTTATCTAACTCTTTTTTTTTCAGTTTTTTTACAGGGCTTCCCCGGTCTGTGCCGTTCCCGTGCAGCGTCGTGCATGGAGCGCTTTCCCCGGTATGTATGGTGCTGTTTGCGGGTCTTAGGTAAGGCATCTTCTATGTTTCTTAACTAACTCTTTTTATTTCCTGTTTTTTTACAGGGCTTCCCCGGTCCGTGCCGTTCCCGTGCAGCGTCGTGCATGGAGCGCTTTCCCCGGTATGTATGATGCTGTTTGCGGGTCTTAGGTAAGGCATCTGGTCTGTTTCTTATCTAACTCTTTTTTTTCTGTTTTTTTACAGGGCTTCCCCGGTCCGTGCCGTTCCCGTGCAGCGTCGTGCATGGAGGGCTTTCCCCGGTATGTATGATGCTGTTTGCGGGTCTTAGGTAAGGCATCTGGTCTGTTTCTTATCTAACTCTTTTTTTTCTGTTTTTTTACAGGGCTTTCCCTGTCCGTGCCGTTCCTGTGCGTCGTGCATGGAGCGCTTTCCCCGGTATGTATGATGCTGTTTGCGGGTCTTAGGTAAGGCATCTGGTCTGTTTCTTATCTAACTCGTTTTTTTTCTGTTTTTTTACAGAGCTTCCCCGGTCCGTTCCGTTCCCGTGCAGCGTCGTGCATGGAGCGCTTTCCCCGGTATGTATGATGCTGTTTGCGGGTATTAAGTAAGGCATTTTGTATGTTTCTTATCTAACTCTTTTTTTTCGTTTTTTTTACAGGGCTTCCCCGGTCCCTGCCATTCCCGTGCAGCGTCATGCATGGAGCGCTTTCCCCGGTATGTATGGTGCTGTTTGCGGGTCTTAGGTAAGGCGTCTGGTCTGTTTCTTATCTAACTCTTTTTTTTCTGTTTTTTTGCAGGGCTTCCCCGGGCCGTGCCGTTCCCGTGCAGCGTCGTGCATGGAACGCTTTCCCCGGTATGTATGATGCTGTTTGCGGGTCTTAGGTAAGGCATCTGGTCTGTTTCTTATCTAACTCTTTTTTTTCTGTTTTTTACAGGGCTTCCCCGGGCCGTGCCGTTCCCGTGCAGCGTCGTGCATGGAGCGCTTTCCCCGGTATGTATGATGCTGTTTGCGTGTCTTAGGTAAGGCATCTGGTCTGTTTCTTATCTAACTCTTTTTTTTCTGTTTTTTTACAGGGCTTCCCCGGTCCGTGCCGTTCCCATGCAGCGTCGGGCATGGAGCGCTTCCCCCGGTATGTATGATGCTGTTTGCGGGTCTTAGGTAAGGCATCTGGTCTGTTTCTTATCTAACTCTTTTTTTTCTGTTTTTTTACAGGGCTTCCCCTGTCCGTGCCGTTCCTGTGCGTCGTGCATGGAGCGCTTTCCCCGGTATGTATGATGCTGTTTGCGGGTCTTAGGTAAGGCATCTGGTCTGTTTCTTATCTAACTCGTTTTTTTCTGTTTTTTTACAGGGCTTCCCTGGTCCGTTCCGTTCCCGTGCAGCGTCGTGCATGGAGCGCTTTCCCCGGTATGTATGATGCTGTTTGCCGGTCTTAGGTAAGGCATCTGGTCTGTTTCTTATCTAACTCTTTTTATCTGTTTTTTTTATAGGGCTTCCCCGGGCCGTGCCGTGCCGTTCCCGTGCAGCGTCGTGCATGGAGCGCTTTCCCCGGTATGTATGATGCTGTTTGCGGGTCTTAGGTAAGGCATTTTCTATGTTTCTTATCTAACTCTTTTTTTCGTTTTTTTTACAGGGCTTCCCCGGTCCCGGCCGTTCCCGTGCAGCGTCGTGCATGGAGCGCTTTCCCCGGTATCTATGATGCTGTTTGCCGGTCTTAGGTAAGGCATCTGGTCTGTTTCTTATCTAAATCGTTTTTTTCCTGTTTTTTACAGGGCTTCCCCGGGCCGGGCCGTGCCGTTCCCGTGCAGCGTCGTGCATGGAGCGCTTTCCCCGGTATGTATGATGCTGTTTGTGGGTCTTAGGTAAGGCATCTGGTCTGTTTCTTATCCAACTCGTTTTTTTTCTGTTTTTTTTACAGGGCTTCCCCGGGCCGTGCCGTTCCCGTGCATCGTCGTGCATGGAGTGCTTTCCCCGGTATGTATGATGCTGTTTGCGGGTCTTAGGTAAGGCATTTTCTATGTTTCTTATCTAACTCTTTTTTTCGGTTTTTTTACAGGGCTTCCCCGGTCCCTGCCGTTCCCGTGCAGCGTCGTGCATGGAGCGCTTTCCCCGGTATGTATGATGCTGTTTGCGGGTCTTAGGTAAGGCATCTGGTCTGTTTCTTATCTAACTCGTTTTTTTCTGTTTTTTTACAGGGCTTCCCCGGTCCGGTCCGTTCCCGTGCAGCGTCGTGCATGGAGCGCTTTCCCCGGTATGTATGATGCTGTTTGCGGGTATTAGGTAAGGCATTTTGTATGTTTCTTATCTAACTCTTTTTTTTCGTTTTTTTTACAGGGCTTCCCCGGTCCCTGCCGTTCCCGTGCAGCGTCGTGCATGGAGCGCTTTCCCCGGTATGTATGGTGCTGTTTGCGGGTCTTAGGTAAGGCATCTGGTCTGTTTCTTATCTAACTCTTTTTTTTCCTGTTTTTTTACAGGGCTTCCCCGTGCCGTGCCATTCCCGTGCAGCGTCGTGCATGGAGCGCTTTCCCCGGTATGTATGATGCTGTTTGCGGGTCTTAGGTAAGGCATCTGGTCTGTTTCTTATCTAACTCTTTTTTTTCTGTTTTTTTACAGGGCTTCCCCGGTCCGTGCCGTTCCCGTGCAGCGTCGTGCATGGAGCGCTTCCCCCGGTATGTATGATGCTGTTTGCGGGTCTTAGGTAAGGCATCTGGTCTGTTTCTTATCTAACTCTTTTTTTTCTGTTTTTTTACAGGGCTTCCCCTGTCCATGCCGTTCCTGTGCGTCGTGCATGGAGCTCTTTCCACGGTATGTATGATGCTGTTTGCGGGTCTTAGGTAAGGCATCTGGTCTGTTTCTTATCTAACCCGTTTTTTTTCAGTTTTTTTACAGGGCTTCCCTGGTCCGTTCCCGTGCAGCGTCGTGCATTGATCGCTTTCCCCGGTATGTATGATGCTGTTTGCGGGTATTAGGTAAGGCATCTGGTCAGTTTCTTCTCTAACTCTTTTTTTTCTGTTTTTTTACAGAGCTTCCCCGGTCCGTTCCGTTCCCGTGCAGCGTCGTGCATGGAGCGCTTTCCCCGGTATGTATGATGCTGTTTGCGGGTATTAAGTAAGGCATTTTGTATGTTTCTTATCTAACTCTTTTTTTTCGTTTTTTTTACAGGGCTTCCCCGGTCCCTGCCATTCCCGTGCAGCGTCGTGCATGGAGCGCTTTCCCCGGTATGTATGGTGCTGTTTGCGGGTCTTAGGTAAGGCATCTGGTCTGTTTCTTATCTAACTCTTTTTTTTCTGTTTTTTTGCAGGGCTTCCCCGGGCAGTGCCGTTCCCGTGCAGCGTCGTGCATGGAACGCTTTCCCCGGTATGTATGATGCTGTTTGCGGGTCTTAGGTAAGGCATCTGGTCTGTTTCTTATCTAACTCTTTTTTTTCTGTTTTTTACAGGGCTTCCCCGGGCCGTGCCGTTCCCGTGCAGCGTCGTGCATGGAGCGCTTTCCCCGGTATGTATGATGCTGTTTGCGTGTCTTAGGTAAGGCATCTGGTCTGTTTCTTATCTAACTCTTTTTTTTCTGTTTTTTTACAGGGCTTCCCCGGTCCGTGCCGTTCCCATGCAGCGTCGGGCATGGAGCGCTTCCCCCGGTATGTATGATGCTGTTTGCGGGTCTTAGGTAAGGCATCTGGTCTGTTTCTTATCTAACTCTTTTTTTTCTGTTTTTTTACAGGGCTTCCCCTGTCCGTGCCGTTCCTGTGCGTCGTGCATGGAGCGCTTTCCCCGGTATGTATGATGCTGTTTGCGGGTCTTAGGTAAGGCATCTGGTCTGTTTCTTATCTAACTCGTTTTTTTTCTGTTTTTTTTACAGGGCTTCCCTGGTCCGTTCCGTTCCCGTGCAGCGTCGTGCATGGAGCGCTTTCCCCGGTATGTATGATGCTGTTTGCCGGTCTTAGGTAAGGCATCTGGTCTGTTTCTTATCTAACTCTTTTTATCTGTTTTTTTACAGGGCTTCCCCGGGCCGTGCCGTGCCGTTCCCGTGCAGCGTCGTGCATGGAGCGCTTTCCCCGGTATGTATGATGCTGTTTGCGGGTCTTAGGTAAGGCATCTGGTCTGTTTCTTATCTAAATCGTTTTTTTCCTGTTTTTTACAGGGCTTCCCCGGTCCCGGCCGTTCCCGTGCAGCGTCGTGCATGGAGCGCTTTCCCCGGTATGTATGATGCTGTTTGCCGGTCTTAGGTAAGGCATCTGGTCTGTTTCTTATCTAAATCGTTTTTTTCCTGTTTTTTACAGGGCTTCCCCGGGCCGGGCCGTGCCGTTCCCGTGCAGCGTCGTGCATGGAGCGCTTTCCCCGGTATGTATGATGCTGTTTGCGGGTCTTAGGTAAGGCATCTGGTCTGTTTCTTATCCAACTCGTTTTTTTTCTGTTTTTTTTACAGGGCTTCCCCGGGCCGTGCCGTTCCCGTGCATCGTCGTGCATGGAGCGCTTTCCCCGGTATGTATGATGCTGTTTGCGTGTCTTAGGTAAGGCATCTGGTCTGTTTCTTATCTAACTCTTTTTTTTCTGTTTTTTTACAGGGCTTCCCCGGTCCGTGCCGTTCCCATGCAGCGTCGGGCATGGAGCGCTTCCCCCGGTATGTATGATGCTGTTTGCGGGTCTTAGGTAAGGCATCTGGTCTGTTTCTTATCTAACTCTTTTTTTCTGTTTTTTTGCAGGGCTTCCCCGGGCCGTGCCGTTCCCGTGCAGCGTCGTGCATGGAACGCTTTCCCCGGTATGTATGATGCTGTTTGCGGGTCTTAGGTAAGGCATCTGGTCTGTTTCTTATCTAACTCTTTTTTTTCTGTTTTTTACAGGGCTTCCCCGGGCCGTGCCGTTCCCGTGCAGCGTCGTGCATGGAGCGCTTTCCCCGGTATGTATGATGCTGTTTGCGTGTCTTAGGTAAGGCATCTGGTCTGTTTCTTATCTAACTCTTTTTTTTCTGTTTTTTTACAGGGCTTCCCCGGTCCGTGCCGTTCCCATGCAGCGTCGGGCATGGAGCGCTTCCCCCGGTATGTATGATGCTGTTTGCGGGTCTTAGGTAAGGCATCTGGTCTGTTTCTTATCTAACTCTTTTTTTTCTGTTTTTTTACAGGGCTTCCCCTGTCCGTGCCGTTCCTGTGCGTCGTGCATGGAGCGCTTTCCCCGGTATGTATGATGCTGTTTGCGGGTCTTAGGTAAGGCATCTGGTCTGTTTCTTATCTAACTCGTTTTTTTCTGTTTTTTTACAGGGCTTCCCTGGTCCGTTCCGTTCCCGTGCAGCGTCGTGCATGGAGCGCTTTCCCCGGTATGTATGATGCTGTTTGCCGGTCTTAGGTAAGGCATCTGGTCTGTTTCTTATCTAACTCTTTTTATCTGTTTTTTTACAGGGCTTCCCCGTGCCGTGCCGTTCCCGTGCAGCGTCGTGCATGGAGCGCTTTCCCCGGTATGTATGATGCTGTTTGCGGGTCTTAGGTAAGGCATTTTCTATGTTTCTTATCTAACTCGTTTTTTCGTTTTTTTTACAGGGCTTCCCCGGTCCCGGCCGTTCCCGTGCAGAGTCGTGCATGGAGCGCTTTCCCCGGTATCTATGATGCTGTTTGCTGGTCTTAGGTAAGGCATCTGGTCTGTTTCTTATCTAAATCGTTTTTTTCCTGTTTTTTACAGGGCTTCCCCGGGCCGGGCCGTGCCGTTCCCGTGCAGCGTCGTGCATGGAGCGCTTTCCCCGGTATGTATGATGCTGTTTGTGGGTCTTAGGTAAGGCATCTGGTCTGTTTCTTATCCAACTCGTTTTTTTTCTGTTTTTTTTACAGGGCTTCCCCGGGCCGTGCCGTTCCCGTGCATCGTCGTGCATGGAGCGCTTTCCCCGGTATGTATGATGCTGTTTGCGGGTCTTAGGTAAGGCATTTTCTATGTTTCTTATCTAACTCTTTTTTTCGGTTTTTTTACAGGGCTTCCCCGGTCCCTGCCGTTCCCGTGCAGCGTCGTGCATGAAGCGCTTTCCCCGGTATGTACGATGCTGTTTGCGGGTCTTAGGTAAGGCATCTGGTCTGTTTCTTATCTAACTCGTTTTTTTCTGTTTTTTTACAGGGCTTCCCCGGTCCGGTCCGTTCCCGTGCAGCGTCGTGCATGGAGCGCTTTCCCCGGTATGTATGATGCTGTTTGCGGGTATTAGGTAAGGCATTTTGTATGTTTCTTATCTAACTCTTTTTTTTCGTTTTTTTTACAGGGCTTCCCCGGTCCCTGCCGTTCCCGTGCAGCGTCGTGCATGGAGCGCTTTCCCCGGTATGTATGGTGCTGTTTGCGGGTCTTAGGTAAGGCATCTGGTCTGTTTCTTATCTAACTCTTTTTTTTTCAGTTTTTTTACAGGGCTTCCCCGGTCTGTGCCGTTCCCGTGCAGCGTCGTGCATGGAGCGCTTTCCCCGGTATGTATGGTGCTGTTTGCGGGTCTTAGGTAAGGCATCTTCTATGTTTCTTAACTAACTCTTTTTATTTCCTGTTTTTTTACAGGGCTTCCCCGGTCCGTGCCGTTCCCGTGCAGCGTCGTGCATGGAGCGCTTTCCCCGGTATGTATGATGCTGTTTGCGGGTCTTAGGTAAGGCATCTGGTGTGTTTCTTATCTAACTCTTTTTTTTCTGTTTTTTTACAGGGCTTCCCCGGTCCGTGCCGTTCCCGTGCAGCGTCGTGCATGGAGGGCTTTCCCCGGTATGTATGATGCTGTTTGCGGGTCTTAGGTAAGGCATCTGGTCTGTTTCTTATCTAACTCTTTTTTTTCTGTTTTTTTACAGGGCTTTCCCTGTCCGTGCCGTTCCTGTGCGTCGTGCATGGAGCGCTTTCCCCGGTATGTATGATGCTGTTTGCGGGTCTTAGGTAAGGCATCTGGTCTGTTTCTTATCTAACTCGTTTTTTTTCTGTTTTTTTACAGAGCTTCCCCGGTCCGTTCCGTTCCCGTGCAGCGTCGTGCATGGAGCGCTTTCCCCGGTATGTATGATGCTGTTTGCGGGTACTAAGTAAGGCATTTTGTATGTTTCTTATCTAACTCTTTTTTTTCGTTTTTTTTACAGGGCTTCCCCGGTCCCTGCCATTCCCGTGCAGCGTCATGCATGGAGCGCTTTCCCCGGTATGTATGGTGCTGTTTGCGGGTCTTAGGTAAGGCATCTGGTCTGTTTCTTATCTAACTCTTTTTTTTCTGTTTTTTTGCAGGGCTTCCCCGGGCCGTGCCGTTCCCGTGCAGCGTCGTGCATGGAACGCTTTTCCCGGTATGTATGATGCTGTTTGCGGGTCTTAGGTAAGGCATCTGGTCTGTTTCTTATCTAACTCTTTTTTTTCTGTTTTTTACAGGGCTTCCCCGGGCCGTGCCGTTCCCGTGCAGCGTCGTGCATGGAGCGCTTTCCCCGGTATGTATGATGCTGTTTGCGTGTCTTAGGTAAGGCATCTGGTCTGTTTCTTATCTAACTCTTTTTTTTCTGTTTTTTTACAGGGCTTCCCCGGTCCGTGCCGTTCCCATGCAGCGTCGGGCATGGAGCGCTTCCCCCGGTATGTATGATGCTGTTTGCGGGTCTTAGGTAAGGCATCTGGTCTGTTTCTTATTTAACTCTTTTTTTTCTGTTTTTTTACAGGGCTTCCCCTGTCCGTGCCGTTCCTGTGCGTCGTGCATGGAGCGCTTTCCCCGGTATGTATGATGCTGTTTGCGGGTCTTAGGTAAGGCATCTGGTCTGTTTCTTATCTAACTCGTTTTTTTCTGTTTTTTTACAGGGCTTCCCTGGTCCGTTCCGTTCCCGTGCAGCGTCGTGCATGGAGCGCTTTCCCCGGTATGTATGATGCTGTTTGCCGGTCTTAGGTAAGGCATCTGGTCTGTTTCTTATCTAACTCTTTTTATCTGTTTTTTTTATAGGGCTTCCCCGGGCCGTGCCGTTCCCGTGCAGCGTCGTGCATGGAGCGCTTTCCCCGGTATGTATGATGCTGTTTGCGGGTCTTAGGTAAGGCATTTTCTATGTTTCTTATCTAACTCTTTTTTTCGTTTTTTTTACAGGGCTTCCCCGGTCCCGGCCGTTCCCGTGCAGCGTCGTGCATGGAGCGCTTTCCCCGGTATCTATGATGCTGTTTGCCGGTCTTAGGTAAGGCATCTGGTCTGTTTCTTATCTAAATCGTTTTTTTCCTGTTTTTTACAGGGCTTCCCCGGGCCGGGCCGTGCCGTTCCCGTGCAGCGTCGTGCATGGAGCGCTTTCCCCGGTATGTATGATGCTGTTTGTGGGTCTTAGGTAAGGCATCTGGTCTGTTTCTTATCCAACTCGTTTTTTTTCTGTTTTTTTTACAGGGCTTCCCCGGGCCGTGCCGTTCCCGTGCATCGTCGTGCATGGAGCGCTTTCCCCGGTATGTATGATGCTGTTTGCGGGTCTTAGGTAAGGCATTTTCTATGTTTCTTATCTAACTCTTTTTTTCGGTTTTTTTACAGGGCTTCCCCGGTCCCTGCCGTTCCCGTGCAGCGTCGTGCATGGAGCGCTTTCCCCGGTATGTATGATGCTGTTTGCGGGTCTTAGGTAAGGCATCTGGTCTGTTTCTTATCTAACTCGTTTTTTTCTGTTTTTTTACAGGGCTTCCCCGGTCCGGTCCGTTCCCGTGCAGCGTCGTGCATGGAGCGCTTTCCCCGGTATGTATGATGCTGTTTGCGGGTATTAGGTAAGGCATTTTGTATGTTTCTTATCTAACTCTTTTTTTTCGTTTTTTTTACAGGGCTTCCCCGGTCCCTGCCGTTCCCGTGCAGCGTCGTGCATGGAGCGCTTTCCCCGGTATGTATGGTGCTGTTTGCGGGTCTTAGGTAAGGCATCTGGTCTGTTTCTTATCTAACTCTTTTTTTTCCTGTTTTTTTACAGGGCTTCCCCGTGCCGTGCCATTCCCGTGCAGCGTCGTGCATGGAGCGCTTTCCCCGGTATGTATGATGCTGTTTGCGGGTCTTAGGTAAGGCATCTGGTCTGTTTCTTATCTAACTCTTTTTTTTCTGTTTTTTTACAGGGCTTCCCCGGTCCGTGCCGTTCCCGTGCAGCGTCGTGCATGGAGCGCTTCCCCCGGTATGTATGATGCTGTTTGCGGGTCTTAGGTAAGGCATCTGGTCTGTTTCTTATCTAACTCTTTTTTTTCTGTTTTTTTACAGGGCTTCCCCTGTCCATGCCGTTCCTGTGCGTCGTGCATGGAGCTCTTTCCACGGTATGTATGATGCTGTTTGCGGGTCTTAGGTAAGGCATCTGGTCTGTTTCTTATCTAACCCGTTTTTTTTCAGTTTTTTTACAGGGCTTCCCTGGTCCGTTCCGTTCCCGTGCAGCGTCGTGCATTGAGCGCTTTCCCCGGTATGTATGATGCTGTTTGCGGGTATTAGGTAAGGCATCTGGTCAGTTTCTTCTCTAACTCTTTTTTTTCTGTTTTTTTACAGAGCTTCCCCGGTCCGTTCCGTTCCCGTGCAGCGTCGTGCATGGAGCGCTTTCCCCGGTATGTATGATGCTGTTTGCGGGTATTAAGTAAGGCATTTTGTATGTTTCTTATCTAACTCTTTTTTTTCGTTTTTTTTACAGGGCTTCCCCGGTCCCTGCCATTCCCGTGCAGCGTCGTGCATGGAGCGCTTTCCCCGGTATGTATGGTGCTGTTTGCGGGTCTTAGGTAAGGCATCTGGTCTGTTTCTTATCTAACTCTTTTTTTTCTGTTTTTTTGCAGGGCTTCCCCGGGCAGTGCCGTTCCCGTGCAGCGTCGTGCATGGAACGCTTTCCCCGGTATGTATGATGCTGTTTGCGGGTCTTAGGTAAGGCATCTGGTCTGTTTCTTATCTAACTCTTTTTTTTCAGTTTTTTACAGGGCTGCCCCGGGCCGTGCCGTTCCTGTGCGTCGTGCATGGAGCTCTTTCCACGGTATGTATGATGCTGTTTGCGTGTCTTAGGTAAGGCATCTGGTCTGTTTCTTATCTAACTCTTTTTTTTCTGTTTTTTTACAGGGCTTCCCCGGTCCGTGCCGTTCCCATGCAGCGTCGGGCATGGAGCGCTTTCCCCTGTATGTATGATGCTGTTTGCGGGTATTAGGTAAGGCATCTGGTCAGTTTCTTATCTAACTCTTTTTTTTTCTGTTTTTTTACAGGGCTTTCCCGGTCCCTGCCGTTCCCGTTCAGCGTCGTGCATGGCGCGCTTTCCCCGGTATGTATGATGCTGTTTGCGGGTCTTAGGTAAGGCATCTGGTCTGTTTCTTATCTAACTCGTTTTTTTTCTGTTTTTTTTACAGGGCTTCCCTGGTCCGTTCCGTTCCCGTGCAGCGTCGTGCATGGAGCGCTTTCCCCGGTATGTATGATGCTGTTTGCCGGTCTTAGGTAAGGCATCTGGTCTGTTTCTTATCTAACTCTTTTTATCTGTTTTTTTACAGGGCTTCCCCGGGCCGTGCCGTGCCGTTCCCGTGCAGCGTCGTGCATGGAGCGCTTTCCCCGGTATGTATGATGCTGTTTGCGGGTCTTAGGTAAGGCATCTGGTCTGTTTCTTATCTAAATCGTTTTTTTCCTGTTTTTTACAGGGCTTCCCCGGTCCCGGCCGTTCCCGTGCAGCGTCGTGCATGGAGCGCTTTCCCCGGTATGTATGATGCTGTTTGCCGGTCTTAGGTAAGGCATCTGGTCTGTTTCTTATCTAAATCGTTTTTTTCCTGTTTTTTACAGGGCTTCCCCGGGCCGGGCCGTGCCGTTCCCGTGCAGCGTCGTGCATGGAGCGCTTTCCCCGGTATGTATGATGCTGTTTGCGGGTCTTAGGTAAGGCATCTGGTCTGTTTCTTATCCAACTCGTTTTTTTTCTGTTTTTTTTACAGGGCTTCCCCGGGCCGTGCCGTTCCCGTGCATCGTCGTGCATGGAGCGCTTTCCCCGGTATGTATGATGCTGTTTGCGGGTCTTAGGTAAGGCATCTGGTCTGTTTCTTATCTAACTCTTTTTTTTCTGTTTTTTTACAGGGCTTCCCCGGGCCGTGCCGTTCCCGTGCAGCGTCGTGCATGGAGCGCTTTCCCCGGTATGTATGGTGCTGTTTGCGGGTCTTAGGTAAGGCATCTGGTCTGTTTCTTATCTAACTCTTTTTTTTCTGTTTTTTTACAGGGCTTCTCCTGTCCGTGCCGTTCCTGTGTGTCGTGCATGGAGCGCTTTCCCCGGTATGTATGATGCTGTTTGCCGGTCTTAGGTAAGGCATCTGGTCTGTTTCTTATCTAAATCGTTTTTTTCCTGTTTTTTACAGGGCTTCCCCGGGCCGGGCCGGGCCGTGCCGTTCCCGTGCAGCGTCGTGCATGGAGCGCTTTCCCCGGTATGTATGATGCTATTTGCGGGTCTTAGGTAAGGCATCTGGTCTGTTTCTTATCCAACTCGTTTTTTTTCTGTTTTTTTTACAGGGCTTCCCTGGGCCGTGCCGTTCCCGTGCATCGTCGTGCATGGAGCGCTTTCCCCGGTATGTATGATGCTGTTTGCGGGTCTTAGGTAAGGCATTTTCTATGTTTCTTATCTAACTCTTTTTTTCGTTTTTTTTACAGGGCTTCCCCGGTCCCTGCCGTTCCCGTGCAGCGTCGTGCATGGAGCGCTTTCCCCGGTATGTATGGTGCTGTTTGCGGGTCTTAGGTAAGGCATCTGGTCTGTTTCTTATCTAACTCTTTTTTTTCTGTTTTTTTACAGGGCTTCTCCTGTCCGTGCCGTTCCTGTGTGTCGTGCATGGAGCGCTTTCCCCGGTATGTATGATGCTGTTTGCGGGTCGTAGGTAAGGCATCTGGTCTGTTTCTTATCTAACTCGTTTTTTTTCTGTTTTTTTACAGGGCTTCCCCGGTCCGTTCCGTTCCCGTGCAGCGTCGTGCATGGAGCGCTTTCCCCGGTATGTATGATGCTGTTTGCGGGTATTAGGTAAGGCATCTGGTCTGTTTCTTATCTATCTCTTTTTTTTCTGTTTTTTTACAGAGCTTCCCCGGTCCGTTCCGTTCCCGTGCAGCGTCGTGCATGGAGCGCTTTCCCCGGTATGTATGATGCTGTTTGCGGGTATTAAGTAAGGCATTTTGTATGTTTCTTATCTAACTCTTTTTTTTCGTTTTTTTACAGGGCTTCCCCGGTCCCTGCCATTCCCGTGCAGCGTCGTGCATGGAGCGCTTTCCCCGGTATGTATGGTGCTGTTTGCGGGTCTTAGGTAAGGCATCTGGTCTGTTTCTTATATAACTCTTTTTTTTCTGTTTTTTTACAGGGCTTCCCCGGGCCGTGCCGTTCCCGTGCAGCGTCGTGCATGGAGCGCTTTCCCCGGTATGTATGATGCTGTTTGCGTGTCTTAGGTAAGGCATCTGGTCTGTTTCTTATCTAACTCTTTTTTTCTGTTTTTTTACAGGGCTTCCCCGGTCCGTGCCGTTCCCGTGCAGCGTCGGGCATGGAGCGCTTCCCCCGGTATGTATGATGCTGTTTGCGGGTCTTAGGTAAGGCATCTGGTCTGTTTCTTATCTAACTCTTTTTTTTCTGTTTTTTTACAGGGCTTCCCCTGTCCGTGCCGTTCCTGTGCGTCGTGCATGGAGCGCTTTCCCCGGTATGTATGATGCTGTTTGCGGGTCTTAGGTAAGGCATCTGGTCTGTTTCTTATCTAACTCGTTTTTTTTCTGTTTTTTTACAGGGCTTCCCTGGTCCGTTCCGTTCCCGTGCAGCGTCGTGCATGGAGCGCTTTCCCCGGTATGTATGATGCTGTTTGCCGGTCTTAGGTAAGGCATCTGGTCTGTTTCTTATCTAACTCTTTTTATCTGTTTTTTTACAGGGCTTCCCCGGGCCGTGCCGTGCCGTTCCCGTGCAGCGTCGTGCATGGAGCGCTTTCCCCGGTATGTATGATGCTGTTTGCGGGTCTTAGGTAAGGCATTTTCTATGTTTCTTATCTAACTCTTTTTTTCGTTTTTTTTACAGGGCTTCCCCGGTCCCGGGCGTTCCCGTGCAGCGTCGTGCATGGAGCACTTTCCCCGGTATGTATGATGCTGTTTGCGGGTCTTAGGTAAGGCATCTGGTCTGTTTCTTATCCAACTCGTTTTTTTTCTGTTTTTTTTACAGGGCTTCCCCGGGCCGTGCCGTTCCCGTGCATCGTCGTGCATGGAGCGCTTTCCCCGGTATGTATGATGCTGTTTGCGGGTCTTAGGTAAGGCATTTTCTATGTTTCTTATCTAACTCTTTTTTTTGGTTTTTTTACAGGGCTTCCCCGGTCCCTGCCGTTCCCGTGCAGCGTCGTGCATGGAGCGCTTTCCCCGGTATGTATGATGCTGTTTGCGGGTCTTAGGTAAGGCATCCGGTCTGTTTCTTATCTAACTCGTTTTTTTCCTGTTTTTTACAGGGCTTCCCTGGGCCGGGCCGTGCCGTTCCCGTGCAGCGTCGTGCATGGAGCACTTTCCCCGGTATGTATGATGCTGTTTGCGGGTCTTAGGTAAGGCATCTGGTCTGTTTCTTATCTAACTCTTTTTTTTCTGTTTTTTAACAGGGCTTCTCCTGTCCGTGCCGTTCCTGTGTGTCGTGCATGGAGCGCTTTCCCCGGTATGTATGATGCTGTTTGCCGGTCTTAGGTAAGGCATCTGGTCTGTTTCTTATCTAAATCGTTTTTTTCCTGTTTTTTACAGGGCTTCCCCGGGCCGGGCCGGGCCGTGCCGTTCCCGTGCAGCGTCGTGCATGGAGCGCTTTCCCCGGTATGTATGATGCTATTTGCGGGTCTTAGGTAAGGCATCTGGTCTGTTTCTTATCCAACTCGTTTTTTTTCTGTTTTTTTTACAGGGCTTCCCCGGGCCGTGCCGTTCCCGTGCATCGTCGTGCATGGAGCGCTTTCCCCGGTATGTATGATGCTGTTTGCGGGTCTTAGGTAAGGCATTTTCTATGTTTCTTATCTAACTCTTTTTTTCGTTTTTTTTACAGGGCTTCCCCGGTCCCTGCCGTTCCCGTGCAGCGTCGTGCATGGAGCGCTTTCCCCGGTATGTATGGTGCTGTTTGCGGGTCTTAGGTAAGGCATCTGGTCTGTTTCTTATCTAACTCTTTTTTTTCTGTTTTTTTGCAGGGCTTCCCCGGGCCGTGCCGTTCCCGTGCAGCGTCGTGCATGGAACGCTTTCCCCGGTATGTATGATGCTGTTTGCGGGTCTTAGGTAAGGCATCTGGTCTGTTTCTTATCTAACTCTTTTTTTTCTGTTTTTTACAGGGCTTCCCCGGGCCGTGCCGTTCCCGTGCAGCGTCGTGCATGGAGCGCTTTCCCCGGTATGTATGATGCTGTTTGCGTGTCTTAGGTAAGGCATCTGGTCTGTTTCTTATCTAACTCTTTTTTTTCTGTTTTTTTACAGGGCTTCCCCGGTCCGTGCCGTTCCCATGCAGCGTCGGGCATGGAGCGCTTCCCCCGGTATGTATGATGCTGTTTGCGGGTCTTAGGTAAGGCATCTGGTCTTTTTCTTATCTAACTCTTTTTTTTCTGTTTTTTTACAGGGCTTCCCCTGTCCGTGCCGTTCCTGTGCGTCGTGCATGGAGCGCTTTCCCCGGTATGTATGATGCTGTTTGCGGGTCTTAGGTAAGGCATCTGGTCTG
Organism: Triturus cristatus; assembly: GCF_964204655.1. Taxonomy (NCBI): domain Eukaryota; kingdom Metazoa; phylum Chordata; class Amphibia; order Caudata; family Salamandridae; genus Triturus; species Triturus cristatus. Next base: position 1,277,800,177 of record NC_140579.1, read on the forward strand.
TTTCTTATCTAACTCGTTTTTTTCTGTTTTTTTACAGGGCTTCCCTGGTCCGTTCTGTTCCCGTGCAGCGTCGTGCATGGAGCGCTTTCCCCGGTATGTATGATGCTGTTTGCCGGTCTTAGGTAAGGCATCTGGTCTGTTTCTTATCTAACTCTTTTTATCTGTTTTTTTTATAGGGCTTCCCCGGGCCGTGCCGTGCCGTTCCCGTGCAGCGTCGTGCATGGAGCGCTTTCCCCGGTATGTATGATGCTGTTTGCGGGTCTTAGGTAAGGCATTTTCTATGTTTCTTATCTAACTCTTTTTTTCGTTTTTTTTACAGGGCTTCCCCGGTCCCGGCCGTTCCCGTGCAGCGTCGTGCATGGAGCGCTTTCCCCGGTATCTATGATGCTGTTTGCCGGTCTTAGGTAAGGCATCTGGTCTGTTTCTTATCTAAATCGTTTTTTTCCTGTTTTTTACAGGGCTTCCCCGGGCCGGGCCGTGCCGTTCCCGTGCAGCGTCGTGCATGGAGCGCTTTCCCCGGTATGTATGATGCTGTTTGTGGGTCTTAGGTAAGGCATCTGGTCTGTTTCTTATCCAACTCGTTTTTTTTCTGTTTTTTTTACAGGGCTTCCCCGGGCCGTGCCGTTCCCGTGCATCGTCGTGCATGGAGTGCTTTCCCCGGTATGTATGATGCTGTTTGCGGGTCTTAGGTAAGGCATTTTCTATGTTTCTTATCTAACTCTTTTTTTCGGTTTTTTTACAGGGCTTCCCCGGTCCCTGCCGTTCCCGTGCAGCGTCGTGCATGGAGCGCTTTCCCCGGTATGTATGATGCTGTTTGCGGGTCTTAGGTAAGGCATCTGGTCTGTTTCTTATCTAACTCGTTTTTTTCTGTTTTTTTACAGGGCTTCCCCGGTCCGGTCCGTTCCCGTGCAGCGTCGTGCATGGAGCGCTTTCCCCGGTATGTATGATGCTGTTTGCGGGTATTAGGTAAGGCATTTTGTATGTTTCTTATCTAACTCTTTTTTTTCGTTTTTTTTACAGGGCTTCCCCGGTCCCTGCCGTTCCCGTGCAGCGTCGTGCATGGAGCGCTTTCCCCGGTATGTATGGTGCTGTTTGCGGGTCTTAGGTAAGGCATCTGGTCTGTTTCTTATCTAACTCTTTTTTTTCCTGTTTTTTTACAGGGCTTCCCCGTGCCGTGCCATTCCCGTGCAGCGTCGTGCATGGAGCGCTTTCCCCGGTATGTATGATGCTGTTTGCGGGTCTTAGGTAAGGCATCTGGTCTGTTTCTTATCTAACTCTTTTTTTTCTGTTTTTTTACAGGGCTTCCCCGGTCCGTGCCGTTCCCGTGCAGCGTCGTGCATGGAGCGCTTCCCCCGGTATGTATGATGCTGTTTGCGGGTCTTAGGTAAGGCATCTGGTCTGTTTCTTATCTAACTCTTTTTTTTCTGTTTTTTTACAGGGCTTCCCCTGTCCATGCCGTTCCTGTGCGTCGTGCATGGAGCTCTTTCCACGGTATGTATGATGCTGTTTGCGGGTCTTAGGTAAGGCATCTGGTCTGTTTCTTATCTAACCCGTTTTTTTTCAGTTTTTTTACAGGGCTTCCCTGGTCCGTTCCGTTCCCGTGCAGCGTCGTGCATTGAGCGCTTTCCCCGGTATGTATGATGCTGTTTGCGGGTATTAGGTAAGGCATCTGGTCAGTTTCTTCTCTAACTCTTTTTTTTCTGTTTTTTTACAGAGCTTCCCCGGTCCGTTCCGTTCCCGTGCAGCGTCGTGCATGGAGCGCTTTCCCCGGTATGTATGATGCTGTTTGCGGGTATTAAGTAAGGCATTTTGTATGTTTCTTATCTAACTCTTTTTTTTCGTTTTTTTTACAGGGCTTCCCCGGTCCCTGCCATTCCCGTGCAGCGTCGTGCATGGAGCGCTTTCCCCGGTATGTATGGTGCTGTTTGCGGGTCTTAGGTAAGGCATCTGGTCTGTTTCTTATCTAACTCTTTTTTTTCTGTTTTTTTGCAGGGCTTCCCCGGGCAGTGCCGTTCCCGTGCAGCGTCGTGCATGGAACGCTTTCCCCGGTATGTATGATGCTGTTTGCGGGTCTTAGGTAAGGCATCTGGTCTGTTTCTTATCTAACTCTTTTTTTTCTGTTTTTTACAGGGCTTCCCCGGGCCGTGCCGTTCCCGTGCAGCGTCGTGCATGGAGCGCTTTCCCCGGTATGTATGATGCTGTTTGCGTGTCTTAGGTAAGGCATCTGGTCTGTTTCTTATCTAACTCTTTTTTTTCTGTTTTTTTACAGGGCTTCCCCGGTCCGTGCCGTTCCCATGCAGCGTCGGGCATGGAGCGCTTCCCCCGGTATGTATGATGCTGTTTGCGGGTCTTAGGTAAGGCATCTGGTCTGTTTCTTATCTAACTCTTTTTTTTCTGTTTTTTTACAGGGCTTCCCCTGTCCGTGCCGTTCCTGTGCGTCGTGCATGGAGCGCTTTCCCCGGTATGTATGATGCTGTTTGCGGGTCTTAGGTAAGGCATCTGGTCTGTTTCTTATCTAACTCGTTTTTTTTCTGTTTTTTTTACAGGGCTTCCCTGGTCCGTTCCGTTCCCGTGCAGCGTCGTGCATGGAGCGCTTTCCCCGGTATGTATGATGCTGTTTGCCGGTCTTAGGTAAGGCATCTGGTCTGTTTCTTATCTAACTCTTTTTATCTGTTTTTTTACAGGGCTTCCCCGGGCCGTGCCGTGCCGTTCCCGTGCAGCGTCGTGCATGGAGCGCTTTCCCCGGTATGTATGATGCTGTTTGCGGGTCTTAGGTAAGGCATCTGGTCTGTTTCTTATCTAAATCGTTTTTTTCCTGTTTTTTACAGGGCTTCCCCGGTCCCGGCCGTTCCCGTGCAGCGTCGTGCATGGAGCGCTTTCCCCGGTATGTATGATGCTGTTTGCCGGTCTTAGGTAAGGCATCTGGTCTGTTTCTTATCTAAATCGTTTTTTTCCTGTTTTTTACAGGGCTTCCCCGGGCCGGGCCGTGCCGTTCCCGTGCAGCGTCGTGCATGGAGCGCTTTCCCCGGTATGTATGATGCTGTTTGCGGGTCTTAGGTAAGGCATCTGGTCTGTTTCTTATCCAACTCGTTTTTTTTCTGTTTTTTTTACAGGGCTTCCCCGGGCCGTGCCGTTCCCGTGCATCGTCGTGCATGGAGCGCTTTCCCCGGTATGTATGATGCTGTTTGCGTGTCTTAGGTAAGGCATCTGGTCTGTTTCTTATCTAACTCTTTTTTTTCTGTTTTTTACAGGGCTTCCCCGGTCCGTGCCGTTCCCATGCAGCGTCGGGCATGGAGCGCTTCCCCCGGTATGTATGATGCTGTTTGCGGGTCTTAGGTAAGGCATCTGGTCTGTTTCTTATCTAACTCTTTTTTTCTGTTTTTTTGCAGGGCTTCCCCGGGCCGTGCCGTTCCCGTGCAGCGTCGTGCATGGAACGCTTTCCCCGGTATGTATGATGCTGTTTGCGGGTCTTAGGTAAGGCATCTGGTCTGTTTCTTATCTAACTCTTTTTTTTCTGTTTTTTACAGGGCTTCCCCGGGCCGTGCCGTTCCCGTGCAGCGTCGTGCATGGAGCGCTTTCCCCGGTATGTATGATGCTGTTTGCGTGTCTTAGGTAAGGCATCTGGTCTGTTTCTTATCTAACTCTTTTTTTTCTGTTTTTTTACAGGGCTTCCCCGGTCCGTGCCGTTCCCATGCAGCGTCGGGCATGGAGCGCTTCCCCCGGTATGTATGATGCTGTTTGCGGGTCTTAGGTAAGGCATCTGGTCTGTTTCTTATCTAACTCTTTTTTTTCTGTTTTTTTACAGGGCTTCCCCTGTCCGTGCCGTTCCTGTGCGTCGTGCATGGAGCGCTTTCCCCGGTATGTATGATGCTGTTTGCGGGTCTTAGGTAAGGCATCTGGTCTGTTTCTTATCTAACTCGTTTTTTTCTGTTTTTTTACAGGGCTTCCCTGGTCCGTTCCGTTCCCGTGCAGCGTCGTGCATGGAGCGCTTTCCCCGGTATGTATGATGCTGTTTGCCGGTCTTAGGTAAGGCATCTGGTCTGTTTCTTATCTAACTCTTTTTATCTGTTTTTTTACAGGGCTTCCCCGTGCCGTGCCGTTCCCGTGCAGCGTCGTGCATGGAGCGCTTTCCCCGGTATGTATGATGCTGTTTGCGGGTCTTAGGTAAGGCATTTTCTATGTTTCTTATCTAACTCTTTTTTTCGTTTTTTTTACAGGGCTTCCCCGGTCCCGGCCGTTCCCGTGCAGAGTCGTGCATGGAGCGCTTTCCCCGGTATCTATGATGCTGTTTGCCGGTCTTAGGTAAGGCATCTGGTCTGTTTCTTATCTAAATCGTTTTTTTCCTGTTTTTTACAGGGCTTCCCCGGGCCGGGCCGTGCCGTTCCCGTGCAGCGTCGTGCATGGAGCGCTTTCCCCGGTATGTATGATGCTGTTTGTGGGTCTTAGGTAAGGCATCTGGTCTGTTTCTTATCCAACTCGTTTTTTTTCTGTTTTTTTTACAGGGCTTCCCCGGGCCGTGCCGTTCCCGTGCATCGTCGTGCATGGAGCGCTTTCCCCGGTATGTATGATGCTGTTTGCGGGTCTTAGGTAAGGCATTTTCTATGTTTCTTATCTAACTCTTTTTTTCGGTTTTTTTACAGGGCTTCCCCGGTCCCTGCCGTTCCCGTGCAGCGTCGTGCATGGAGCGCTTTCCCCGGTATGTACGATGCTGTTTGCGGGTCTTAGGTAAGGCATCTGGTCTGTTTCTTATCTAACTCGTTTTTTTCTGTTTTTTTACAGGGCTTCCCCGGTCCGGTCCGTTCCCGTGCAGCGTCGTGCATGGAGCGCTTTCCCCGGTATGTATGATGCTGTTTGCGGGTATTAGGTAAGGCATTTTGTATGTTTCTTATCTAACTCTTTTTTTTCGTTTTTTTTACAGGGCTTCCCCGGTCCCTGCCGTTCCCGTGCAGCGTCGTGCATGGAGCGCTTTCCCCGGTATGTATGGTGCTGTTTGCGGGTCTTAGGTAAGGCATCTGGTCTGTTTCTTATCTAACTCTTTTTTTTCAGTTTTTTTACAGGGCTTCCCCGGTCTGTGCCGTTCCCGTGCAGCGTCGTGCATGGAGCGCTTTCCCCGGTATGTATGGTGCTGTTTGCGGGTCTTAGGTAAGGCATCTTCTATGTTTCTTAACTAACTCTTTTTATTTCCTGTTTTTTTACAGGGCTTCCCCGGTCCGTGCCGTTCCCGTGCAGCGTCGTGCATGGAGCGCTTTCCCCGGTATGTATGATGCTGTTTGCGGGTCTTAGGTAAGGCATCTGGTGTGTTTCTTATCTAACTCTTTTTTTTCTGTTTTTTTACAGGGCTTCCCCGGTCCGTGCCGTTCCCGTGCAGCGTCGTGCATGGAGGGCTTTCCCCGGTATGTATGATGCTGTTTGCGGGTCTTAGGTAAGGCATCTGGTCTGTTTCTTATCTAACTCTTTTTTTTCTGTTTTTTTACAGGGCTTTCCCTGTCCGTGCCGTTCCTGTGCGTCGTGCATGGAGCGCTTTCCCCGGTATGTATGATGCTGTTTGCGGGTCTTAGGTAAGGCATCTGGTCTGTTTCTTATCTAACTCGTTTTTTTTCTGTTTTTTTACAGAGCTTCCCCGGTCCGTTCCGTTCCCGTGCAGCGTCGTGCATGGAGCGCTTTCCCCGGTATGTATGATGCTGTTTGCGGGTACTAAGTAAGGCATTTTGTATGTTTCTTATCTAACTCTTTTTTTTCGTTTTTTTTACAGGGCTTCCCCGGTCCCTGCCATTCCCGTGCAGCGTCATGCATGGAGCGCTTTCCCCGGTATGTATGGTGCTGTTTGCGGGTCTTAGGTAAGGCATCTGGTCTGTTTCTTATCTAACTCTTTTTTTTCTGTTTTTTTGCAGGGCTTCCCCGGGCCGTGCCGTTCCCGTGCAGCGTCGTGCATGGAACGCTTTTCCCGGTATGTATGATGCTGTTTGCGGGTCTTAGGTAAGGCATCTGGTCTGTTTCTTATCTAACTCTTTTTTTTCTGTTTTTTACAGGGCTTCCCCGGGCCGTGCCGTTCCCGTGCAGCGTCGTGCATGGAGCGCTTTCCCCGGTATGTATGATGCTGTTTGCGTGTCTTAGGTAAGGCATCTGGTCTGTTTCTTATCTAACTCTTTTTTTTCTGTTTTTTTACAGGGCTTCCCCGGTCCGTGCCGTTCCCATGCAGCGTCGGGCATGGAGCGCTTCCCCCGGTATGTATGATGCTGTTTGCGGGTCTTAGGTAAGGCATCTGGTCTGTTTCTTATCTAACTCTTTTTTTTCTGTTTTTTTACAGGGCTTCCCCTGTCCGTGCCGTTCCTGTGCGTCGTGCATGGAGCGCTTTCCCCGGTATGTATGATGCTGTTTGCGGGTCTTAGGTAAGGCATCTGGTCTGTTTCTTATCTAACTCGTTTTTTTCTGTTTTTTTACAGGGCTTCCCTGGTCCGTTCCGTTCCCGTGCAGCGTCGTGCATGGAGCGCTTTCCCCGGTATGTATGATGCTGTTTGCCGGTCTTAGGTAAGGCATCTGGTCTGTTTCTTATCTAACTCTTTTTATCTGTTTTTTTTATAGGGCTTCCCCGGGCCGTGCCGTGCCGTTCCCGTGCAGCGTCGTGCATGGAGCGCTTTCCCCGGTATGTATGATGCTGTTTGCGGGTCTTAGGTAAGGCATTTTCTATGTTTCTTATCTAACTCTTTTTTTCGTTTTTTTTACAGGGCTTCCCCGGTCCCGGCCGTTCCCGTGCAGCGTCGTGCATGGAGCGCTTTCCCCGGTATCTATGATGCTGTTTGCCGGTCTTAGGTAAGGCATCTGGTCTGTTTCTTATCTAAATCGTTTTTTTCCTGTTTTTTACAGGGCTTCCCCGGGCCGGGCCGTGCCGTTCCCGTGCAGCGTCGTGCATGGAGCGCTTTCCCCGGTATGTATGATGCTGTTTGTGGGTCTTAGGTAAGGCATCTGGTCTGTTTCTTATCCAACTCGTTTTTTTTCTGTTTTTTTTACAGGGCTTCCCCGGGCCGTGCCGTTCCCGTGCATCGTCGTGCATGGAGCGCTTTCCCCGGTATGTATGATGCTGTTTGCGGGTCTTAGGTAAGGCATTTTCTATGTTTCTTATCTAACTCTTTTTTTCGGTTTTTTTACAGGGCTTCCCCGGTCCCTGCCGTTCCCGTGCAGCGTCGTGCATGGAGCGCTTTCCCCGGTATGTATGATGCTGTTTGCGGGTCTTAGGTAAGGCATCTGGTCTGTTTCTTATCTAACTCGTTTTTTTCTGTTTTTTTACAGGGCTTCCCCGGTCCGGTCCGTTCCCGTGCAGCGTCGTGCATGGAGCGCTTTCCCCGGTATGTATGATGCTGTTTGCGGGTATTAGGTAAGGCATTTTGTATGTTTCTTATCTAACTCTTTTTTTTCGTTTTTTTTACAGGGCTTCCCCGGTCCCTGCCGTTCCCGTGCAGCGTCGTGCATGGAGCGCTTTCCCCGGTATGTATGGTGCTGTTTGCGGGTCTTAGGTAAGGCATCTGGTCTGTTTCTTATCTAACTCTTTTTTTTCCTGTTTTTTTACAGGGCTTCCCCGTGCCGTGCCATTCCCGTGCAGCGTCGTGCATGGAGCGCTTTCCCCGGTATGTATGATGCTGTTTGCGGGTCTTAGGTAAGGCATCTGGTCTGTTTCTTATCTAACTCTTTTTTTTCTGTTTTTTTACAGGGCTTCCCCTGTCCATGCCGTTCCTGTGCGTCGTGCATGGAGCTCTTTCCACGGTATGTATGATGCTGTTTGCGGGTCTTAGGTAAGGCATCTGGTCTGTTTCTTATCTAACCCGTTTTTTTTCAGTTTTTTTACAGGGCTTCCCTGGTCCGTTCCGTTCCCGTGCAGCGTCGTGCATTGAGCGCTTTCCCCGGTATGTATGATGCTGTTTGCGGGTCTTAGGTAAGGCATCTGGTCTGTTTCTTATCCAACTCGTTTTTTTTCAGTTTTTTTTACAGGGCTTCCCCGGGCCGTGCCGTTCCCGTGCATCGTCGTGCATGGAGCGCTTTCCCCGGTATGTATGATGCTGTTTGCGGGTCTTAGGTAAGGCATTTTCTATGTTTCTTATCTAACTCTTTTTTTCGGTTTTTTTACAGGGCTTCCCCGGTCCCTGCCGTTCCCGTGCAGCGTCGTGCATGGAGCGCTTTCCCCGGTATGTATGATGCTGTTTGCGGGTCTTAGGTAAGGCATCCGGTCTGTTTCTTATCTAACTCGTTTTTTTCTGTTTTTTTACAGGGCTTCCCCGGTCCGGTCCGTTCCCGTGCAGCGTCGTGCATGGAGCGCTTTCCCCGGTATGTATGATGCTGTTTGCGGGTATTAGGTAAGGCATTTTGTATGTTTCTTATCTAACTCTTTTTTTTCTGTTTTTTTACAGGGCTTCCCCGGTCCCTGCCGTTCCCGTGCAGCGTTGTGCATGGAGCGCTTCCCCCGGTATGTATGATGCTGTTTGCGGGTCTTAGGTAAGGCATCTGGTCTGTTTCTTATCTAACTCTTTTTTTTCTGTTTTTTTACAGGGCTGCCCCTGTCCGTGCCGTTCCTGTGCGTCGTGCATGGAGCTCTTTCCACGGTATGTATGATGCTGTTTGCGGGTCTTAGGTAAGGCATCTGGTCTGTTTCTTATCTAACTCGTTTTTTTTCTGTTTTTTTACAGGGCTTCCCTGGTCCGTTCCGTTCCCGTGCAGCGTCGTGCATTGAGCGCTTTCCCCTGTATGTATGATGCTGTTTGCGGGTATTAGGTAAGGCATCTGGTCAGTTTCTTCTCTAACTCTTTTTTTTTCTGTTTTTTTACAGGGCTTTCCCGGTCCCTGCCGTTCCCGTTCAGCGTCGTGCATGGCGCGCTTTCCCCGGTATGTATGATGCTGTTTGCGGGTCTTAGGTAAGGCATCTGGTCTGTTTCTTATCTAACTCGTTTTTTTTCAGTTTTTTTACAGAGCTTCCCCGGTCCGTTCCGTTCCCGTGCAGCGTCGTGCATGGAGCGCTTTCCCCGGTATGTATGATGCTGTTTGCGGGTATTAGGTAAGGCATTTTGTATGTTTCTTATCTAACGCTTTTTTTTCGTTTTTTTTACAGGGCTTCCCCGGTCCCTGCCATTCCCGTGCAGCGTCGTGCATGGAGCGCTTTCCCCGGTATGTATGATGCTGTTTGCGTGTCTTAGGTAAGGCATCTGGTCTGTTTCTTATCTAACTCTTTTTTTTCTGTTTTTTTACAGGGCTTCCCCGGGCCGTGCCGTTCCCGTGCATCGTCGTGCATGGAGCGCTTTCCCCGGTATGTATGATGCTGTTTGCGGGTCTTAGGTAAGGCATTTTCTATGTTTCTTATCTAACTCTTTTTTTCGGTTTTTTTACAGGGCTTCCCCGGTCCCTGCCGTTCCCGTGCAGCGTCGTGCATGGAGCGCTTTCCCCGGTATGTATGATGCTGTTTGCGGGTCTTAGGTAAGGCATCCGGTCTGTTTCTTATCTAACTCGTTTTTTTCTGTTTTTTTACAGGGCTTCCCCGGTCCGGTCCGTTCCCGTGCAGCGTCGTGCATGGAGCGCTTTCCCCGGTATGTATGATGCTGTTTGCGGGTATTAGGTAAGGCATTTTGTATGTTTCTTATCTAACTCTTTTTTTTCTGTTTTTTTACAGGGCTTCCCCGGTCCCTGCCGTTCCCGTGCAGCGTTGTGCATGGAGTGCTTCCCCCGGTATGTATGATGCTGTTTGCGGGTCTTAGGTAAGGCATCTGGTCTGTTTCTTATCTAACTCTTTTTTTTCTGTTTTTTTACAGGGCTGCCCCTGTCCGTGCCGTTCCTGTGCGTCGTGCATGGAGCTCTTTCCACGGTATGTATGATGCTGTTTGCGGGTCTTAGGTAAGGCATCTGGTCTGTTTCTTATCTAACCCGTTTTTTTTCAGTTTTTTTACAGGACTTCCCTGGTCCGTTCCGTTCCCGTGCAGCGTCGTGCATTGAGCGCTTTCCCCGGTATGTATGATGCTGTTTGCGGGTATTAGGTAAGGCATCTGGTCAGTTTCTTCTCTAACTCTTTTTTTTCTGTTTTTTTACAGAGCTTCCCCGGTCCGTTCCGTTCCCGTGCAGCGTCGTGCATGGAGCGCTTTCCCCGGTATGTATGATGCTGTTTGCGGGTATTAAGTAAGGCATTTTGTATGTTTCTTATCTAACTCTTTTTTTTCGTTTTTTTTACAGGGCTTCCCCGGTCCCTGCCATTCCCGTGCAGCGTCGTGCATGGAGCGCTTTCCCCGGTATGTATGGTGCTGTTTGCGGGTCTTAGGTAAGGCATCTGGTCTGTTTCTTATCTAACTCTTTTTTTTCTGTTTTTTTGCAGGGCTTCCCCGGGCAGTGCCGTTCCCGTGCAGCGTCGTGCATGGAACGCTTTCCCCGGTATGTATGATGCTGTTTGCGGGTCTTAGGTAAGGCATCTGGTCTGTTTCTTATCTAACTCTTTTTTTTCAGTTTTTTACAGGGCTTCCCCGGGCCGTGCCGTTCCCGTGCAGCGTTGTGCATGGAGCGCTTTCCCCGGTATGTATGATGCTGTTTGCGTGTCTTAGGTAAGGCATCTGGTCTGTTTCTTATCTAACTCTTTTTTTTCTGTTTTTTTACAGGGCTTCCCCGGTCCGTGCCGTTCCCATGCAGCGTCGGGCATGGAGCGCTTCCCCCGGTATGTATGATGCTGTTTGCGGGTCTTAGGTAAGGCATCTGGTCTGTTTCTTATCTAACTCTTTTTTTTCTGTTTTTTTACAGGGCTTCCCCTGTCCGTGCCGTTCCTGTGCGTCGTGCATGGAGCGCTTTCCCCGGTATGTATGATGCTGTTTGCGGGTCTTAGGTAAGGCATCTGGTCTGTTTCTTATCTAACTCGTTTTTTTTCTGTTTTTTTTACAGGGCTTCCCTGGTCCGTTCCGTTCCCGTGCAGCGTCGTGCATGGAGCGCTTTCCCCGGTATGTATGATGCTGTTTGCCGGTCTTAGGTAAGGCATCTGGTCTGTTTCTTATCTAACTCTTTTTATCTGTTTTTTTACAGGGCTTCCCCGGGCCGTGCCGTGCCGTTCCCGTGCAGCGTCGTGCATGGAGCGCTTTCCCCGGTATGTATGATGCTGTTTGCGGGTCTTAGGTAAGGCAGCTGGTCTGTTTCTTATCTAAATCGTTTTTTTCCTGTTTTTTACAGGGCTTCCCCGGTCCCGGCCGTTCCCGTGCAGCGTCGTGCATGGAGCGCTTTCCCCGGTATGTATGATGCTGTTTGCCGGTCTTAGGTAAGGCATCTGGTCTGTTTCTTATCTAAATCGTTTTTTTCCTGTTTTTTACAGGGCTTCCCCGGGCCGGGCCGTGCCGTTCCCGTGCAGCGTCGTGCATGGAGCGCTTTCCCCGGTATGTATGATGCTGTTTGCGGGTCTTAGGTAAGGCATCTGGTCTGTTTCTTATCCAACTCGTTTTTTTTCTGTTTTTTTTACAGGGCTTCCCCGGGCCGTGCCGTTCCCGTGCATCGTCGTGCATGGAGCGCTTTCCCCGGTATGTATGATGCTGTTTGCGGGTCTTAGGTAAGGCATCTGGTCTGTTTCTTATCTAACTCTTTTTTTTCTGTTTTTTTACAGGGCTTCCCCGGGCCGTGCCGTTCCCGTGCAGCGTCGTGCATGGAGCGCTTTCCCCGGTATGTATGGTGCTGTTTGCGGGTCTTAGGTAAGGCATCTGGTCTGTTTCTTATCTAACTCTTTTTTTTCTGTTTTTTTACAGGGCTTCTCCTGTCCGTGCCGTTCCTGTGTGTCGTGCATGGAGCGCTTTCCCCGGTATGTATGATGCTGTTTGCCGGTCTTAGGTAAGGCATCTGGTCTGTTTCTTATCTAAATCGTTTTTTTCCTGTTTTTTACAGGGCTTCCCCGGGCCGGGCCGGGCCGTGCCGTTCCCGTGCAGCGTCGTGCATGGAGCGCTTTCCCCGGTATGTATGATGCTATTTGCGGGTCTTAGGTAAGGCATCTGGTCTGTTTCTTATCCAACTCGTTTTTTTTCTGTTTTTTTTACAGGGCTTCCCTGGGCCGTGCCGTTCCCGTGCATCGTCGTGCATGGAGCGCTTTCCCCGGTATGTATGATGCTGTTTGCGGGTCTTAGGTAAGGCATTTTCTATGTTTCTTATCTAACTCTTTTTTTCGTTTTTTTTACAGGGCTTCCCCGGTCCCTGCCGTTCCCGTGCAGCGTCGTGCATGGAGCGCTTTCCCCGGTATGTATGGTGCTGTTTGCGGGTCTTAGGTAAGGCATCTGGTCTGTTTCTTATCTAACTCTTTTTTTTCTGTTTTTTTACAGGGCTTCTCCTGTCCGTGCCGTTCCTGTGTGTCGTGCATGGAGCGCTTTCCCCGGTATGTATGATGCTGTTTGCGGGTCGTAGGTAAGGCATCTGGTCTGTTTCTTATCTAACTCGTTTTTTTTCTGTTTTTTTACAGGGCTTCCCCGGTCCGTTCCGTTCCCGTGCAGCGTCGTGCATGGAGCGCTTTCCCCGGTATGTATGATGCTGTTTGCGGGTATTAGGTAAGGCATCTGGTCTGTTTCTTATCTATCTCTTTTTTTTCTGTTTTTTTACAGAGCTTCCCCGGTCCGTTCCGTTCCCGTGCAGCGTCGTCCATGGAGCGCTTTCCCCGGTATGTATGATGCTGTTTGCGGGTATTAAGTAAGGCATTTTGTATGTTTCTTATCTAACTCTTTTTTTTCGTTTTTTTTACAGGGCTTCCCCGGTCCCTGCCATTCCCGTGCAGCGTCGTGCATGGAGCGCTTTCCCCGGTATGTATGGTGCTGTTTGCGGGTCTTAGGTAAGGCATCTGGTCTGTTTCTTATCTAACTCTTTTTTTTCTGTTTTTTTACAGGGCTTCCCCGGGCCGTGCCGTTCCCGTGCAGCGTCGTGCATGGAGCGCTTTCCCCGGTATGTATGATGCTGTTTGCGTGTCTTAGGTAAGGCATCTGGTCTGTTTCTTATCTAACTCTTTTTTTTCTGTTTTTTTACAGGGCTTCCCCGGTCCGTGCCGTTCCCGTGCAGCGTCGGGCATGGAGCGCTTCCCCCGGTATGTATGATGCTGTTTGCCGGTCTTAGGTAAGGCATCTGGTCTGTTTCTTATCTAAATCGTTTTTTTCCTGTTTTTTACAGGGCTTCCCTGGGCCGGGCCGTGCCGTTCCCGTGCAGCGTCGTGCATGGAGCACTTTCCCCGGTATGTATGATGCTGTTTGCGGGTCTTAGGTAAGGCATCTGGTCTGTTTCTTATCTAAATCGTTTTTTTCCTGTTTTTTACAGGGCTTCCCTGGGCCGGGCCGTGCCGTTCCCGTGCAGCGTCGTGCATGGAGCACTTTCCCCGGTATGTATGATGCTGTTTGCGGGTCTTAGGTAAGGCATCTGGTCTGTTTCTTATCCAACTCGTTTTTTTTCTGTTTTTTTTACAGGGCTTCCCCGGGCCGTGCCGTTCCCGTGCATCGTCGTGCATGGAGCGCTTTCCCCGGTATGTATGATGCTGTTTGCGGGTCTTAGGTAAGGCATTTTCTATGTTTCTTATCTAACTCTTTTTTTTGGTTTTTTTACAGGGCTTCCCCGGTCCCTGCCGTTCCCGTGCAGCGTCGTGCATGGAGCGCTTTCCCCGGTATGTATGATGCTGTTTGCGGGTCTTAGGTAAGGCATCCGGTCTGTTTCTTATCTAACTCGTTTTTTTCCTGTTTTTTACAGGGCTTCCCTGGGCCGGGCCGTGCCGTTCCCGTGCAGCGTCGTGCATGGAGCACTTTCCCCGGTATGTATGATGCTGTTTGCGGGTCTTAGGTAAGGCATCTGGTCTGTTTCTTATCTAACTCTTTTTTTTCTGTTTTTTAACAGGGCTTCTCCTGTCCGTGCCGTTCCTGTGTGTCGTGCATGGAGCGCTTTCCCCGGTATGTATGATGCTGTTTGCCGGTCTTAGGTAAGGCATCTGGTCTGTTTCTTATCTAAATCGTTTTTTTCCTGTTTTTTACAGGGCTTCCCCGGGCCGGGCCGGGCCGTGCCGTTCCCGTGCAGCGTCGTGCATGGAGCGCTTTCCCCGGTATGTATGATGCTATTTGCGGGTCTTAGGTAAGGCATCTGGTCTGTTTCTTATCCAACTCGTTTTTTTTCTGTTTTTTTTACAGGGCTTCCCCGGGCCGTGCCGTTCCCGTGCATCGTCGTGCATGGAGCGCTTTCCCCGGTATGTATGATGCTGTTTGCGGGTCTTAGGTAAGGCATTTTCTATGTTTCTTATCTAACTCTTTTTTTCGTTTTTTTTACAGGGCTTCCCCGGTCCCTGCCGTTCCCGTGCAGCGTCGTGCATGGAGCGCTTTCCCCGGTATGTATGGTGCTGTTTGCGGGTCTTAGGTAAGGCATCTGGTCTGTTTCTTATCTAACTCTTTTTTTTCTGTTTTTTTACAGGGCTTCTCCTGTCCGTGCCGTTCCTGTGTGTCGTGCATGGAGCGCTTTCCCCGGTATGTATGATGCTGTTTGCGGGTCGTAGGTAAGGCATCTGGTCTGTTTCTTATCTAACTCGTTTTTTTTCTGTTTTTTTACAGGGCTTCCCCGGTCCGTTCCGTTCCTGTGCAGTGTCGTGCATGGAGCGCTTTCCCCGGTATGTATGATGCTGTTTGCGGGTATTAAGTAAGGCATTTTGTATGTTTCTTATCTAACTCTTTTTTTTCGTTTTTTTTACAGGGCTTCCCCGGTCCCTGCCATTCCCGTGCAGCGTCGTGCATGGAGCGCTTTCCCCGGTATGTATGGTGCTGTTTGCGGGTCTTAGGTAAGGCATCTGGTCTGTTTCTTATCTAACTCTTTTTTTTCTGTTTTTTTACAGGGCTTCCCCGGGCCGTGCCGTTCCCGTGCAGCGTCGTGCATGGAGCGCTTTCCCCGGTATGTATGATGCTGTTTGCGTGTCTTAGGTAAGGCATCTGGTCTGTTTCTTATCTAACTCTTTTTTTTCTGTTTTTTTACAGGGCTTCCCCGGTCCGTGCCGTTCCCGTGCAGCGTCGGGCATGGAGCGCTTCCCCCGGTATGTATGATGCTGTTTGCGGGTCTTAGGTAAGGCATCTGTTCTGTTTCTTATCTAACTCTTTTTTTTCTGTTTTTTTACAGGGCTTCCCCTGTCCGTGCCGTTCCTGTGCGTCGTGCATGGAGCGCTTTCCCCGGTATGTATGATGCTGTTTGCGGGTCTTAGGTAAGGCATCTGGTCTGTTTCTTATCTAACTCGTTTTTTTTCTGTTTTTTTACAGGGCTTCCCTGGTCCGTTCCGTTCCCGTGCAGCGTCGTGCATGGAGCGCTTTCCCCGGTATGTATGATGCTGTTTGCCGGTCTTAGGTAAGGCATCTGGTCTGTTTCTTATCAAACTCTTTTTATCTGTTTTTTTACAGGGCTTCCCCGGGCCGTGCCGTGCCGTTCCCGTGCAGCGTCGTGCATGGAGCGCTTTCCCCGGTATGTATGATGCTGTTTGCGGGTCTTAGGTAAGGCATTTTCTATGTTTCTTATCTAACTCTTTTTTTCGTTTTTTTTACAGGGCTTCCCCGGTCCCGGCCGTTCCCGTGCAGCGTCGTGCATGGAGCGCTTTCCCCGGTATGTATGATGCTGTTTGCCGGTCTTAGGTAAGGCATCTGGTCTGTTTCTTATCTAAATCGTTTTTTTCCTGTTTTTTACAGGGCTTCCCTGGGCCGGGCCGTGCCGTTCCCGTGCAGCGTCGTGCATGGAGCACTTTCCCCGGTATGTATGATGCTGTTTGCGGGTCTTAGGTAAGGCATCTGGTCTGTTTCTTATCCAACTCGTTTTTTTTCTGTTTTTTTTACAGGGCTTCCCCGGGCCGTGCCGTTCCCGTGCATCGTCGTGCATGGAGCGCTTTCCCCGGTATGTATGATGCTGTTTGCGGGTCTTAGGTAAGGCATTTTCTATGTTTCTTATCTAACTCTTTTTTTCGGTTTTTTTACAGGGCTTCCCCGGTCCCTGCCGTTCCCGTGCAGCGTCGTGCATGGAGCGCTTTCCCCGGTATGTATGATGCTGTTTGCGGGTCTTAGGTAAGGCATCCGGTCTGTTTCTTATCTAACTCGTTTTTTTCTGTTTTTTTACAGGGCTTCCCCGGTCCGGTCCGTTCCCGTGCAGCGTCGTGCATGGAGCGCTTTCCCCGGTATGTATGATGCTGTTTGCGGGTATTAGGTAAGGCATTTTGTATGTTTCTTATCTAACTCTTTTTTTTCGTTTTTTTTACAGGGCTTCCCCGGTCCCTGCCGTTCCCGTGCAGCGTCGTGCATGGAGCGCTTTCCCCGGTATGTATGGTGCTGTTTGCGGGTCTTAGGTAAGGCATCTGGTCTGTTTCTTATCTAACTCTTTTTTTTCAGTTTTTTTACAGGGCTTCCCCGTGCCGTGCCATTCCCGTGCAGCGTCGTGCATGGAGCGCTTTCCCCGGTATGTATGATGCTGTTTGCGGGTCTTAGGTAAGGCATCTGGTCTGTTTCTTATCTAACTCGTTTTTTTCTGTTTTTTTACAGGGCTTCCCCGGTCCGTGCCGTTCCCGTGCAGCGTCGTGCATGGAGCGCTTCCCCCGGTATGTATGATGCTGTTCGCGGGTCTTAGGTAAGGCATCTGGTCTGTTTCTTATCTAACTCGTTTTTTTCTGTTTTTTTACAGGGCTTCCCCTGTCCATGCCGTTCCTGTGCGTCGTGCATGGAGCTCCTTCCACGGTATGTATGATGCTGTTTGCGGGTCTTAGGTAAGGCATCTGGTCAGTTTCTTATCTAACTCGTTTTTTTTCTGTTTTTTTACAGGGCTTCCCTGGTCCGTTCCGTTCCCGTGCAGCGTCGTGCATTGAGCGCTTTCCCCGGTATGTATGATGCTGTTTGCGGGTATTAGGTAAGGCATCTGGTCAGTTTCTTCTCTAACTCTTTTTTTTTCTGTTTTTTTACAGGGCTTTCCCGGTCCCTGCCGTTCCCGTTCAGCGTCGTGCATGGCGCGCTTTCCCCGGTATGTATGATGCTGTTTGCGGGTCTTAGGTAAGGCATCTGGTCTGTTTCTTATCTAACTCGGTTTTTTTCTGTTTTTTTACAGAGCTTCCCCGGTCCGTTCCGTTCCCGTGCAGCGTCATGCATGGAGCGCTTTCCCCGGTATGTATGATGCTGTTTGCGGGTATTAGGTAAGGCATCTGGTCTGTTTCTTATCTAACTCTTTTTTTCTGTTTTTTTACAGGGCTTCCCCGGGCGGGGCCGTGCCGTTCCCGTGCAGCGTCGTGCATGGAGCGCTTTCCCCGGTATGTATGATGCTGTTTGCGGGTCTTAGGTAAGGCATCTGGTCTGTTTCTTATCTAACTCGGTTTTTTTCTGTTTTTTTACAGGGCTTCCCCGGTCCGTTCCGTTCCCGTGCAGCGTCGTGCATGGAGCGCTTTCCCCGGTATGTATGGTGCTGTTTGCGGGTCTTAGGTAAGGCATCTGGTCTGTTTCTTATCTAACTCTTTTTTTTCTGTTTTTTTACAGGGCTTCCCCGGGTCGTGCCATTCCCGTGCAGCGTCGTGCATGGAGCGCTTTCCCCGGTATGTATGATGCTGTTTGCGGGTCTTAGGTAAGGCATCTGGTCTGTTTCTTATCTAACTCTTTTTTTTCTGTTTTTTTACAGGGCTTCCCCGGTCCGTGCCGTTCCCGTGCAGCGTCGTGCATGGAGCGCTTCCCCCGGTATGTATGATGCTGATTGCGGGTCTTAGGTAAGGCATCTGGTCTGTTTCTTATCTAACTCTTTTTTTTCTGTTTTTTTACAGGGCTTCCCCTGTCCGTGCCGTTCCTGTGCGTCGTGCATGGAGCGCTTTCCCCGGTATGTATGATGCTGTTTGCGGGTCTTAGGTAAGGCATCTGGTCTGTTTCTTATCTAACTCGTTTTTTTCTGTTTTTTTACAGGGCTTCCCTGGTCCGTTCCGTTCCCGTGCAGCGTCGTGCATTGAGCGCTTTCCCCAGTATGTATGATGCTGTTTGCGGGTATTAGGTAAGGCATCTGGTCAGTTTCTTCTCTAACTCTTTTTTTTTTTGTTTTTTTACAGGGCTTTCCCGGTCCCTGCCGTTCCCGTTCAGCGTCGTGCATGGCGCGCTTTCCCCGGTATGTATGATGCTGTTTGCGGGTCTTAGGTAAGGCATTTTGTATGTTTCTTATCTAACTCTTTTTTTTCGGTTTTTTTACAGGGCTTCCCCGGTCCCTGCCGTTCCCGTGCAGTGTCGTGCATGGAACGCTTTCCCCGGTATGTATGGTGCTGTTTACGGGTCTTAGGTAAGGCATCTAGTCTGTTCCTTATCTAACTCCTTTTTTTTCTGTTTTTTTACAGGGCTTCCCCGGTCCGTGCCGTTCCCGTGCAGCGTCGTGCATGGAGCGCTTCCCCCGGTATGTATGATGCTGTTTGCGGGTCTTAGGTAAGGCATCTGGTCTGTTTCTTATCTAACTCTTTTTTTTCTGATTTTTTACAGGGCTTCCTCGGTCCGTGCCGTTCCCGTGCAGCGTCGTGCATGGAGCGCTTCCCCCGGTGTGTATGATGCTGTTTGCGGGTCTCAGGTAAAGCATCTGGTCAGTTTCTTATCTAACTCTTTTTTTCTGTTTTTTTACAGGGCTTCCCCGGTCCGTGCCGTTCCCGTGCAGCGTCGTGCATGGAGCGCTTTCCCCGGTATGTATGGTGCTGTTTGCGGGTCTTAGGTAAGGCATCTGGTCTGTTTCTTATCTAACTCTTTTTTTCTGTTTTTTTACAGGGCTTCCCCGGTCCGTGCCGTTCCCGTGCAGCGTCATGCATAGAGCACTTCCCCCGGTATGTATGGTGCTGTTTGCGGGTCTTAGGTAAGGCATCTTCTTTGTTTCTTAACTAACTCTTTTTTTTTCCTGTTTTTTTACAGGGCTTCCCCGGTCCATGCCGTTCCCGTGCAGCGTCGTGCATGGAGTGCTTTCCCCGGTATGTATGATGCTGTTTGCGGGTGTTAGGTAAGTCATCTAGTCTGTTTCTTCTCTAACTCTTTTTTTTCCTGTTTTTTTACAGGGCTTCCGCGGTCTGTGCCGTTCCCGTGCAGCGTCGTGCATGGAGCGATTTCCCCGGTATGTATGATGCTGTTTGCGGGTCTTAGGTAAGGCATCTGGTCTGTTTCTTATTTAACTCTTTTTTTTTCTGTTTTTTTACAGGGCTTCCCCGGTCTGTGCTGTTCCCGTGCAGCGTCGTGCATGGAGCGCTTTCCCTGGTATGTATGATGCTGTTTGCCGGTCTTAGGTAAGGCATCTGGTCTGTTTCTTATCTAACTCTTTTTTTCTGTTTTTTTACAGGGCTTCCCCGGCCGTGCCGTGCCGTTCCCGTGCAGCATCGTGCATGGAGCGCTTTCCCCGGTATGTATGATGCTGTTTGCGGGTCTTAGGTAAGGCATTTTCTATGTTTCTTATCTAACTCTTTTTTTCGTTTTTTTTACAGGGCTTCCCCGGTCCCGGCCGTTCCCGTGCAGCGTCGTGCATGGAGCGCTTTCCCCGGTATGTATGATGCTGTTTGCCGGTCTTAGGTAAGGCATCTGGTCTGTTTCTTATCTAAATCGTTTTTTTCCTGTTTTTTACAGGGCTTCCCCGGGCCGGGCCGTGCCGTTCCCGTGCAGCGTTGTGCATGGAGCGCTTTCCCCGGTATGTATGATGCTATTTGCGGGTCTTAGGTAAGGCATCTGGTCTGTTTCTTATCCAACTCGTTTTTTTCTGGTTTTTTTACAGGGCTTCCCCGGGCCGTGCCGTTCCCGTGCATCGTCGTGCATGGAGCGCTTTCCCCGGTATGTATGATGCTGTTTGCGGGTCTTAGGTAAGGCATTTTCTATGTTTCTTATCTAACTCTTTTTTTCGTTTTTTTTACAGGGCTTCCCCGGTCCCTGCCATTCCCGTGCAGCGTCGTGCATGGAGCGCTTTCCCCGGTATGTATGGTGCTGTTTGCGGGTCTTAGGTAAGGCATCTGGTCTGTTTCTTATCTAACTCTTTTTTTTCTGTTTTTTTACAGGGCTTCTCCTGTCCGTGCCGTTCCTGTGTGTCGTGCATGGAGCGCTTTCCCCGGTATGTATGATGCTGTTTGCGGGTCGTAGGTAAGGCATCTGGTCTGTTTCTTATCTAACTCGTTTTTTTTCTGTTTTTTTACAGGGCTTCCCCGGTCCGTTCCGTTCCCGTGCAGCGTCGTGCATGGAGCGCTTTCCCCGGTATGTATGATGCTGTTTGCGGGTATTAGGTAAGGCATTTTGTATGTTTCTTATCTAACTCTTTTTTTTCGTTTTTTTTACAGGGCTTCCCCGGTCCCTGCCGTTCCCGTGCAGCGTCGTGCATGGAGCGCTTTCCCCGGTATGTATGGTGCTGTTTGCGGGTCTTAGGTAAGGCATCTGGTCTGTTTCTTATCTAACTCTTTTTTTTCTGTTTTTTTACAGGGCTTCCCCGGTCCGTGCCGTTCCCGTGCAGCGTCGTGCATGGAGCGCTTCCCCCGGTATGTATGATGCTGTTTGCGGGTCTTAGGTAAGGCATCTGGTCTGTTTCTTATCTAACTCTTTTTTTTCTGTTTTTTTACAGGGCTTCCCCTGTCCGTGCCGTTCCTGTGCGTCGTGCATGGAGCTCTTTCCACGGTATGTATGATGCTGTTTGCGGGTCTTAGGTAAGGCATCTGGTCTGTTTCTTATCTAACTCGTTTTTTTTCTGTTTTTTTACAGGGCTTCCCTGGTCCGTTCCGTTCCCGTGCAGCGTCGTGCATTGAGCGCTTTCCCCTGTATGTATGATGCTGTTTGCGGGTATTAGGTAAGGCATCTGGTCAGTTTCTTCTCTAACTCTTTTTTTTTCTGTTTTTTTACAGGGCTTTCCCGGTCCCTGCCGTTCCCGTTCAGCGTCGTGCATGGCGCGCTTTCCCCGGTATGTATGATGCTGTTTGCGGGTCTTAGGTAAGGCATCTGGTCTGTTTCTTATCTAACTCGTTTTTTTTCAGTTTTTTTACAGAGCTTCCCCGGTCCGTTCCGTTCCCGTGCAGCGTCGTGCATGGAGCGCTTTCCCCGGTATGTATGATACTGTTTGCGGGTATTAGGTAAGGCATTTTGTATGTTTCTTATCTAACGCTTTTTTTTCGTTTTTTTTACAGGGCTTCCCCGGTCCCTGCCATTCCCGTGCAGCGTCGTGCATGGAGCGCTTTCCCTGGTATGTATGATGCTGTTTGCGTGTCTTAGGTAAGGCATCTGGTCTGTTTCTTATCTAACTCTTTTTTTTCAGTTTTTTTACAGGGCTTCCCCGGTCCGTGCCGTTCCCGTGCAGCGTCGTGCATGGAGCGCTTCCCCCGGTATGTATGATGCTGTTTGTGGGTCTTAGGTAAGGCATCTGGTCTGTTTCTTACCTAACTCGTTTTTTTTCTGTTTTTTTACAGGGCTTCCCTGGTCCGTTCCGTTCCCGTGCAGCGTCGTGCATGGAGCGCTTTCCCCGGTATGTATGGTGCTGTTTGCGGGTCTTAGGTAAGGCATCTTCTATGTTTCATAACTAACTCTTTTTTTTCTGTTTTTTTACAGGGCTTCCGCGGTCTGTGCCGTTCCCGTGCAGCGTCGTGCATGGAGCGCTTTCCCCGGTATGTATGATGCTGTTTGCGGGTCTTAGGTAAGGCATCTTCTATGTTTCTTAACTAACTCTTTTTTTCCTGTTTTTTTACAGGGCTTCCCCGGTCCGTGCCGTTCCCGTGCAGCGTCGTGCATGGAGCGCTTTCCCCGGTATGTATGATGCTGTTTGCGGGTCTTAGGTAAGGCATCTGGTCTGTTTCTTATCTAACTCTTTTTTTTCTGTTTTTTTACAGGGCTTCCCCGGTCCGTGCCGTTCCCGTGCAGCGTCGTGCATGGAGGGCTTTCCCCGGTATGTATGGTGCTGTTTGCTGGTCTTAGGTAAGGCATCTGGTCTGTTTCTTATCTAACTCTTTTTTTTCTGTTTTTTTACAGGGCTTCCCCGGTCCGTGCCGTTCCCGTGCAGCGTCGTGCATGGAGCGCTTCCCCCGGTATGTATGATGCTATTTGCGGGTCTTAGGTAAGGCATCTGGTCTGTTTCTTATCTAACTCTTTTTTTTCAGTTTTTTTACAGGGCTTCCCCTGTCCGTGCCGTTCCTGTGCGTCGTGCATGGAGCTCTTTCCACGGTATGTATGATGCTGTTTGCGGGTCTTAGGTAAGGCATCTGGTCTGTTTCTTATCTAACTCGTTTTTTTTCTGTTTTTTTACAGGGCTTCCCTGGTCCGTGCCGTTCCCGTGCAGCGTCGTGCATTGAGCGCTTTCCCCTGTATGTATGATGCTGTTTGCGGGTATTAGGTAAGGCATCTGGTCAGTTTCTTCTCTAACTCTTTTTTTTCTGTTTTTTTACAGGGCTTTCCCGGTCCCTGCCGTTCCCGTTCAGCATCGTGCATGGCGCGCTTTCCCCGGTATGTATGATGCTGTTTGCGGGTCTTAGGTAAGGCATCTGGTCTGTTTCTTATCTAACTCGTTTTTTTGCAGTTTTTTTACAGAGCTTCCCCGGTCCGTTCCGTTCCCGTGCAGCGTCGTGCATGGAGCGCTTTCCCCGGTATGTATGATGCTGTTTGCGGGTATTAGGTAAGGCATTTTGTATGTTTCTTATCTAACGCTTTTTTTTCGTTTTTTTTACAGGGCTTCCCCGGTCCCTGCCATTCTCGTGCAGCGTCGTGCATGGAGCGCTTTCCCCGGTATTTATGATGCTGTTTGCGTGTCTTAGGTAAGGCATCTGGTCTGTTTCTTATCTAACTCTTTTTTTTCTGTTTTTTTACAGGGCTTCCCCGGTCCGTGCCGTTCCCGTGCAGCGTCGTGCATGGAGCGCTTCCCCCGGTATGTATGATGCTGTTTGCGGGTCTTAGGTAAGGCATCTGGTCTGTTTCTCATCTAACTCTTTTTTTTCTGTTTATTTACAGGGCTTCCCCTGTCCGTGCCGTTCCTGTGCGTAGTGCATGGAGCGCTTTCCCCGGTATGTATGATGCTGTTTGCGGGTATTAAGTAAGGCATTTTGTATGTTTCTTATCTAACTCTTTTTTTTCGTTTTTTTTACAGGGCTTCCCCGGTCCCTGCCATTCCCGTGCAGCGTCGTGCATGGAGCGCTTTCCCCGGTATGTAGGGTGCTGTTTGCGGGTCTTAGGTAAGGCATCTGGTCTGTTTCTTATCTAACTCTTTTTTTTCAGTTTTTTTACAGGGCTTCCCCGGGCCGTGCCGTTCCCGTGCAGCGTCGTGCATGGAGCGCTTTCCCCGGTATGTATGATGCTGTTTGCGTGTCTTAGGTAAGGCATCTGGTCTGTTTCTTATCTAACTCTTTTTTTTCTGTTTTTTTACAGGGCTTCCCCGGTCCGTGCCGTTCCCGTGCAGCGTCGGGCATGGAGCGCTTCCCCCGGTATGTATGATGCTGTTTGCGGGTCTTAGGTAAGGCATCTGGTCTGTTTCTTATCTAACTCTTTTTTTTCTGTTTTTTTACAGGGCTTCCCCTGTCCGTGCCGTTCCTGTGCGTCGTGCATGGAGCGCTTTCCCCGGTATGTATGATGCTGTTTGCGGGTCTTAGGTAAGGCATCTGGTCTGTTTCTTATCTAACTCGTTTTTTTTCTGTTTTTTTACAGGGCTTCCCTGGTCCGTTCCGTTCCCGTGCAGCGTCGTGCATGGAGCGCTTTCCCCGGTATGTATGATGCTGTTTGCCGGTCTTAGGTAAGGCATCTGGTCTGTTTCTTATCTAACTCTTTTTATCTGTTTTTTTACAGGGCTTCCCCGGGCCGTGCCGTGCCGTTCCCGTGCAGCGTCGTGCATGGAGCGCTTTCCCCGGTATGTATGATGCTGTTTGCGGGTCTTAGGTAAGGCATTTTCTATGTTTCTTATCTAACTCTTTTTTTCGTTTTTTTTACAGGGCTTCCCCGGTCCCGGCCGTTCCCGTGCAGCGTCGTGCATGGAGCGCTTTCCCCGGTATGTATGATGCTGTTTGCCGGTCTTAGGTAAGGCATCTGGTCTGTTTCTTATCTAAATCGTTTTTTTCCTGTTTTTTACAGGGCTTCCCTGGGCCGGGCCGTGCCGTTCCCGTGCAGCGTCGTGCATGGAGCACTTTCCCCGGTATGTATGATGCTGTTTGCGGGTCTTAGGTAAGGCATCTGGTCTGTTTCTTATCCAACTCGTTTTTTTTCTGTTTTTTTTACAGGGCTTCCCCGGGCCGTGCCGTTCCCGTGCATCGTCGTGCATGGAGCGCTTTCCCCGGTATGTATGATGCTGTTTGCGGGTCTTAGGTAAGGCATTTTCTATGTTTCTTATCTAACTCTTTTTTTCGGTTTTTTTACAGGGCTTCCCCGGTCCCTGCCGTTCCCGTGCAGCGTCGTGCATGGAGCGCTTTCCCCGGTATGTATGATGCTGTTTGCGGGTCTTAGGTAAGGCATCCGGTCTGTTTCTTATCTAACTCGTTTTTTTCTGTTTTTTTACAGGGCTTCCCCGGTCCGGTCCGTTCCCGTGCAGCGTCGTGCATGGAGCGCTTTCCCCGGTATGTATGATGCTGTTTGCGGGTATTAGGTAAGGCATTTTGTATGTTTCTTATCTAACTCTTTTTTTTCGTTTTTTTTACAGGGCTTCCCCGGTCCCTGCCGTTCCCGTGCAGCGTCGTGCATGGAGCGCTTTCCCCGGTATGTATGGTGCTGTTTGCGGGTCTTAGGTAAGGCATCTGGTCTGTTTCTCATCTAACTCTTTTTTTTCTGTTTTTTTACAGGGCTTCCCCGTGCCGTGCCATTCCCGTGCAGCGTCGTGCATGGAGCGCTTTCCCCGGTATGTATGATGCTGTTTGCGGGTCTTAGGTAAGGCATCTGGTCTGTTTCTTATCTAACTCTTTTTTTTCTGTTTTTTTACAGGGCTTCCCCGGTCCGTGCCGTTCCCGTGCAGCGTCGTGCATGGAGCGCTTCCCCCGGTATGTATGATGCTGTTCGCGGGTCTTAGGTAAGGCATCTGGTCTGTTTCTTATCTAACTCGTTTTTTTCTGTTTTTTTACAGGGCTTCCCCTGTCCATGCCGTTCCTGTGCGTCGTGCATGGAGCTCTTTCCACGGTATGTATGATGCTGTTTGCGGGTCTTAGGTAAGGCATCTGGTCTGTTTCTTATCTAACTCGTTTTTTTTCTGTTTTTTTACAGGGCTTCCCTGGTCCGTTCCGTTCCCGTGCAGCGTCGTGCATTGAGCGCTTTCCCCGGTATGTATGATGCTGTTTGCGGGTATTAGGTAAGGCATCTGGTCAGTTTCTTCTCTAACTCTTTTTTTTTCTGTTTTTTTACAGGGCTTTCCCGGTCCCTGCCGTTCCCGTTCAGCGTCGTGCATGGCGCGCTTTCCCCGGTATGTATGATGCTGTTTGCGGGTCTTAGGTAAGGCATCTGGTCTGTTTCTTATCTAACTCGGTTTTTTTCTGTTTTTTTACAGAGCTTCCCCGGTCCGTTCCGTTCCCGTGCAGCGTCATGCATGGAGCGCTTTCCCCGGTATGTATGATGCTGTTTGCGGGTATTAGGTAAGGCATCTGGTCTGTTTCTTATCTAACTCTTTTTTTCTGTTTTTTTACAGGGCTTCCCCGGGCGGGGCCGTGCCGTTCCCGTGCAGCGTCGTGCATGGAGCGCTTTCCCCGGTATGTATGATGCTGTTTGCGGGTCTTAGGTAAGGCATCTGGTCTGTTTCTTATCTAACTCGGTTTTTTTCTGTTTTTTTACAGGGCTTCCCCGGTCCGTTCCGTTCCCGTGCAGCGTCGTGCATGGAGCGCTTTCCCCGGTATGTATGGTGCTGTTTGCGGGTCTTAGGTAAGGCATCTGGTCTGTTTCTTATCTAACTCTTTTTTTTCTGTTTTTTTACAGGGCTTCCCCGGGTCGTGCCATTCCCGTGCAGCGTCGTGCATGGAGCGCTTTCCCCGGTATGTATGATGCTGTTTGCGGGTCTTAGGTAAGGCATCTGGTCTGTTTCTTATCTAACTCTTTTTTTTCTGTTTTTTTACAGGGCTTCCCCGGTCCGTGCCGTTCCCGTGCAGCGTCGTGCATGGAGCGCTTCCCCCGGTATGTATGATGCTGATTGCGGGTCTTAGGTAAGGCATCTGGTCTGTTTCTTATCTAACTCTTTTTTTTCTGTTTTTTTACAGGGCTTCCCCTGTCCGTGCCGTTCCTGTGCGTCGTGCATGGAGCGCTTTCCCCGGTATGTATGATGCTGTTTGCGGGTCTTAGGTAAGGCATCTGGTCTGTTTCTTATCTAACTCGTTTTTTTTCTGTTTTTTTACAGGGCTTCCCTGGTCCGTTCCGTTCCCGTGCAGCGTCGTGCATTGAGCGCTTTCCCCAGTATGTATGATGCTGTTTGCGGGTATTAGGTAAGGCATCTGGTCAGTTTCTTCTCTAACTCTTTTTTTTTTTGTTTTTTTACAGGGCTTTCCCGGTCCCTGCCGTTCCCGTTCAGCGTCGTGCATGGCGCGCTTTCCCCGGTATGTATGATGCTGTTTGCGGGTCTTAGGTAAGGCATTTTGTATGTTTCTTATCTAACTCTTTTTTTTCGGTTTTTTTACAGGGCTTCCCCGGTCCCTGCCGTTCCCGTGCAGCGTCGTGCATGGAACGCTTTCCCCGGTATGTATGGTGCTGTTTACGGGTCTTAGGTAAGGCATCTAGTCTGTTCCTTATCTAACTCCTTTTTTTTCTGTTTTTTTACAGGGCTTCCCCGGTCCGTGCCGTTCCCGTGCAGCGTCGTGCATGGAGCGCTTCCCCCGGTATGTATGATGCTGTTTGCGGGTCTTAGGTAAGGCATCTGGTCTGTTTCTTATCTAACTCTTTTTTTTCTGATTTTTTACAGGGCTTCCTCGGTCCGTGCCGTTCCCGTGCAGCGTCGTGCATGGAGCGCTTCCCCCGGTATGTATGATGCTGTTTGCGGGTCTTAGGTAAGGCATCTGGTCTGTTTCTTATCTAACTCTTTTTTTTCTGATTTTTTACAGGGCTTCCTCGGTCCGTGCCGTTCCCGTGCAGCGTCGTGCATGGAGCGCTTCCCCCGGTGTGTATGATGCTGTTTGCGGGTCTCAGGTAAAGCATCTGGTCAGTTTCTTATCTAACTCTTTTTTTCTGTTTTTTTACAGGGCTTCCCCGGTCCGTGCCGTTCCCGTGCAGCGTCGTGCATGGAGCGCTTCCCCCGGTATGTATGGTGCTGTTTGCGGGTCTTAGGTAAGGCATCTGGTCTGTTTCTTATCTAACTCTTTTTTTCTGTTTTTTTACAGGGCTTCCCCGGTCCGTGCCGTTCCCGTGCAGCGTCATGCATAGAGCACTTCCCCCGGTATGTATGGTGCTGTTTGCGGGTCTTAGGTAAGGCATCTTCTATGTTTCTTAACTAACTCTTTTTTTTTCCTGTTTTTTTACAGGGCTTCCCCGGTCCATGCCGTTCCCGTGCAGCGTCGTGCATGGAGTGCTTTCCCCGGTATGTATGATGCTGTTTGCGGGTGTTAGGTAAGTCATCTAGTCTGTTTCTTCTCTAACTCTTTTTTTTCCTGTTTTTTTACAGGGCTTCCGCGGTCTGTGCCGTTCCCGTGCAGCGTCGTGCATGGAGCGATTTCCCCGGTATGTATGATGCTGTTTGCGGGTCTTAGGTAAGGCATCTGGTCTGTTTCTTATTTAACTCTTTTTTTTTCTGTTTTTTTACAGGGCTTCCCCGGTCTGTGCTGTTCCCGTGCAGCGTCGTGCATGGAGCGCTTTCCCTGGTATGTATGATGCTGTTTGCCGGTCTTAGGTAAGGCATCTGGTCTGTTTCTTATCTAACTCTTTTTTTCTGTTTTTTTACAGGGCTTCCCCGGGCCGTGCCGTGCCGTTCCCGTGCAGCATCGTGCATGGAGCGCTTTCCCCGGTATGTATGATGCTGTTTGCGGGTCTTAGGTAAGGCATTTTCTATGTTTCTTATCTAACTCTTTTTTTCGTTTTTTTTACAGGGCTTCCCCGGTCCCGGCCGTTCCCGTGCAGCGTCATGCATGGAGCGCTTTCCCCGGTATGTATGATGCTGTTTGCCGGTCTTAGGTAAGGCATCTGGTCTGTTTCTTATCTAAATCGTTTTTTTCCTGTTTTTTACAGGGCTTCCCCGGGCCGGGCCGTGCCGTTCCCGTGCAGCGTTGTGCATGGAGCGCTTTCCCTGGTATGTATGATGCTATTTGCGGGTCTTAGGTAAGGCATCTGGTCTGTTTCTTATCCAACTCGTTTTTTTCTGGTTTTTTTACAGGGCTTCCCCGGGCCGTGCCGTTCCCGTGCATCGTCGTGCATGGAGCGCTTTCCCCGGTATGTATGATGCTGTTTGCGGGTCTTAGGTAAGGCATTTTCTATGTTTCTTATCTAACTCTTTTTTTCGTTTTTTTTACAGGGCTTCCCCGGTCCCTGCCATTCCCGTGCAGCGTCGTGCATGGAGCGCTTTCCCCGGTATGTATGGTGCTGTTTGCGGGTCTTAGGTAAGGCATCTGGTCTGTTTCTTATCTAACTCTTTTTTTTCTGTTTTTTTACAGGGCTTCTCCTGTCCGTGCCGTTCCTGTGTGTCGTGCATGGAGCGCTTTCCCCGGTATGTATGATGCTGTTTGCGGGTCGTAGGTAAGGCATCTGGTCTGTTTCTTATCTAACTCGTTTTTTTTCTGTTTTTTTACAGGGCTTCCCCGGTCCGTTCCGTTCCCGTGCAGCGTCGTGCATGGAGCGCTTTCCCCGGTATGTATGATGCTGTTTGCGGGTATTAGGTAAGGCATTTTGTATGTTTCTTATCTAACTCTTTTTTTTCGTTTTTTTTACAGGGCTTCCCCGGTCCCTGCCGTTCCCGTGCAGCGTCGTGCATGGAGCGCTTTCCCCGGTATGTATGGTGCTGTTTGCGGGTCTTAGGTAAGGCATCTGGTCTGTTTCTTATCTAACTCTTTTTTTTCTGTTTTTTTACAGGGCTTCCCCGGTCCGTGCCGTTCCCGTGCAGCGTCGTGCATGGAGCGCTTCCCCCGGTATGTATGATGCTGTTTGCGGGTCTTAGGTAAGGCATCTGGTCTGTTTCTTATCTAACTCTTTTTTTTCTGTTTTTTTACAGGGCTTCCCCTGTCCGTGCCGTTCCTGTGCGTCGTGCATGGAGCTCTTTCCACGGTATGTATGATGCTGTTTGCGGGTCTTAGGTAAGGCATCTGGTCTGTTTCTTATCTAACTCGTTTTTTTTCTGTTTTTTTACAGGGCTTCCCTGGTCCGTTCCGTTCCCGTGCAGCGTCGTGCATTGAGCGCTTTCCCCTGTATGTATGATGCTGTTTGCGGGTATTAGGTAAGGCATCTGGTCAGTTTCTTCTCTAACTCTTTTTTTTCTGTTTTTTTACAGGGCTTTCCCGGTCCCTGCCGTTCCCGTTCAGCGTCGTGCATGGCGCGCTTTCCCCGGTATGTATGATGCTGTTTGCGGGTCTTAGGTAAGGCATCTGGTCTGTTTCTTATCTAACTCGTTTTTTTTCAGTTTTTTTACAGAGCTTCCCCGGTCCGTTCCGTTCCCGTGCAGCGTCGTGCATGGAGCGCTTTCCCCGGTATGTATGATACTGTTTGCGGGTATTAGGTAAGGCATTTTGTATGTTTCTTATCTAACGCTTTTTTTTCGTTTTTTTTACAGGGCTTCCCCGGTCCCTGCCATTCCCGTGCAGCGTCGTGCATGGAGCGCTTTCCCTGGTATGTATGATGCTGTTTGCGTGTCTTAGGTAAGGCATCTGGTCTGTTTCTTATCTAACTCTTTTTTTTCAGTTTTTTTACAGGGCTTCCCCGGTCCGTGCCGTTCCCGTGCAGCGTCGTGCATGGAGCGCTTCCCCCGGTATGTATGATGCTGTTTGTGGGTCTTAGGTAAGGCATCTGGTCTGTTTCTTACCTAACTCGTTTTTTTTCTGTTTTTTTACAGGGCTTCCCTGGTCCGTTCCGTTCCCGTGCAGCGTCGTGCATGGAGCGCTTTCCCCGGTATGTATGGTGCTGTTTGCGGGTCTTAGGTAAGGCATCTTCTATGTTTCATAACTAACTCTTTTTTTTCTGTTTTTTTACAGGGCTTCCGCGGTCTGTGCCGTTCCCGTGCAGCGTCGTGCATGGAGCGCTTTCCCCGGTATGTATGATGCTGTTTGCGGGTCTTAGGTAAGGCATCTTCTATGTTTCTTAACTAACTCTTTTTTTCCTGTTTTTTTACAGGGCTTCCCCGGTCCGTGCCGTTCCCGTGCAGCGTCGTGCATGGAGCGCTTTCCCCGGTATGTATGATGCTGTTTGCGGGTCTTAGGTAAGGCATCTGGTCTGTTTCTTATCTAACTCTTTTTTTTCTGTTTTTTTACAGGGCTTCCCCGGTCCGTGCCGTTCCCGTGCAGCGTCGTGCATGGAGGGCTTTCCCCGGTATGTATGGTGCTGTTTGCTGGTCTTAGGTAAGGCATCTGGTCTGTTTCTTATCTAACTCTTTTTTTTCTGTTTTTTTACAGGGCTTCCCCGGTCCGTGCCGTTCCCGTGCAGCGTCGTGCATGGAGCGCTTCCCCCGGTATGTATGATGCTATTTGCGGGTCTTAGGTAAGGCATCTGGTCTGTTTCTTATCTAACTCTTTTTTTTCAGTTTTTTTACAGGGCTTCCCCTGTCCGTGCCGTTCCTGTGCGTCGTGCATGGAGCTCTTTCCACGGTATGTATGATGCTGTTTGCGGGTCTTAGGTAAGGCATCTGGTCTGTTTCTTATCTAACTCGTTTTTTTTCTGTTTTTTTACAGGGCTTCCCTGGTCCGTGCCGTTCCCGTGCAGCGTCGTGCATTGAGCGCTTTCCCCTGTATGTATGATGCTGTTTGCGGGTATTAGGTAAGGCATCTGGTCAGTTTCTTCTCTAACTCTTTTTTTTCTGTTTTTTTACAGGGCTTTCCCGGTCCCTGCCGTTCCCGTTCAGCGTCGTGCATGGCGCGCTTTCCCCGGTATGTATGATGCTGTTTGCGGGTCTTAGGTAAGGCATCTGGTCTGTTTCTTATCTAACTCGTTTTTTTGCAGTTTTTTTACAGAGCTTCCCCGGTCCGTTCCGTTCCCGTGCAGCGTCGTGCATGGAGCGCTTTCCCCGGTATGTATGATGCTGTTTGCGGGTATTAGGTAAGGCATTTTGTATGTTTCTTATCTAACGCTTTTTTTTCGTTTTTTTTACAGGGCTTCCCCGGTCCCTGCCATTCTCGTGCAGCGTCGTGCATGGAGCGCTTTCCCCGGTATTTATGATGCTGTTTGCGTGTCTTAGGTAAGGCATCTGGTCTGTTTCTTATCTAACTCTTTTTTTTCTGTTTTTTTACAGGGCTTCCCCGGTCCGTGCCGTTCCCGTGCAGCGTCGTGCATGGAGCGCTTCCCCCGGTATGTATGATGCTGTTTGCGGGTCTTAGGTAAGGCATCAGGTCTGTTTCTCATCTAACTCTTTTTTTTCTGTTTATTTACAGGGCTTCCCCTGTCCGTGCCGTTCCTGTGCGTAGTGCATGGAGCGCTTTCCCCGGTATGTATGATGCTGTTTGCGGGTATTAAGTAAGGCATTTTGTATGTTTCTTATCTAACTCTTTTTTTTCGTTTTTTTTACAGGGCTTCCCCGGTCCCTGCCATTCCCGTGCAGCGTCGTGCATGGAGCGCTTTCCCCGGTATGTATGGTGCTGTTTGCGGGTCTTAGGTAAGGCATCTGGTCTGTTTCTTATCTAACTCTTTTTTTTCTGTTTTTTTACAGGGCTTCCCCGGGCCGTGCCGTTCCCGTGCAGCGTCGTGCATGGAGCGCTTTCCCCGGTATGTATGATGCTGTTTGCGTGTCTTAGGTAAGGCATCTGGTCTGTTTCTTATCTAACTCTTTTTTTTCTGTTTTTTTACAGGGCTTCCCCGGTCCGTGCCGTTCCCGTGCAGCGTCGGGCATGGAGCGCTTCCCCCGGTATGTATGATGCTGTTTGCGGGTCTTAGGTAAGGCATCTGGTCTGTTTCTTATCTAACTCTTTTTTTTCTGTTTTTTTACAGGGCTTCCCCTGTCCGTGCCGTTCCTGTGCGTCGTGCATGGAGCGCTTTCCCCGGTATGTATGATGCTGTTTGCGGGTCTTAGGTAAGGCATCTGGTCTGTTTCTTATCTAACTCGTTTTTTTTCTGTTTTTTTACAGGGCTTCCCTGGTCCGTTCCGTTCCCGTGCAGCGTCGTGCATGGAGCGCTTTCCCCGGTATGTATGATGCTGTTTGCCGGTCTTAGGTAAGGCATCTGGTCTGTTTCTTATCTAACTCTTTTTATCTGTTTTTTTACAGGGCTTCCCCGGGCCGTGCCGTGCCGTTCCCGTGCAGCGTCGTGCATGGAGCGCTTTCCCCGGTATGTATGATGCTGTTTGCGGGTCTTAGGTAAGGCATTTTCTATGTTTCTTATCTAACTCTTTTTTTCGTTTTTTTTACAGGGCTTCCCCGGTCCCGGCCGTTCCCGTGCAGCGTCGTGCATGGAGCGCTTTCCCCGGTATGTATGATGCTGTTTGCCGGTCTTAGGTAAGGCATCTGGTCTGTTTCTTATCTAAATCGTTTTTTTCCTGTTTTTTACAGGGCTTCCCTGGGCCGGGCCGTGCCGTTCCCGTGCAGCGTCGTGCATGGAGCACTTTCCCCGGTATGTATGATGCTGTTTGCGGGTCTTAGGTAAGGCATCTGGTCTGTTTCTTATCCAACTCGTTTTTTTTCTGTTTTTTTTACAGGGCTTCCCCGGGCCGCGCCGTTCCCGTGCATCGTCGTGCATGGAGCGCTTTCCCCGGTATGTATGATGCTGTTTGCGGGTCTTAGGTAAGGCATTTTCTATGTTTCTTATCTAACTCTTTTTTTCGGTTTTTTTACAGGGCTTCCCCGGTCCCTGCCGTTCCCGTGCAGCGTCGTGCATGGAGCGCTTTCCCCGGTATGTATGATGCTGTTTGCGGGTCTTAGGTAAGGCATCCGGTCTGTTTCTTATCTAACTCGTTTTTTTCTGTTTTTTTACAGGGCTTCCCCGGTCCGGTCCGTTCCCGTGCAGCGTCGTGCATGGAGCGCTTTCCCCGGTATGTATGATGCTGTTTGCGGGTATTAGGTAAGGCATTTTGTATGTTTCTTATCTAACTCTTTTTTTTCGTTTTTTTTACAGGGCTTCCCCGGTCCCTGCCGTTCCCGTGCAGCGTCGTGCATGGAGCGCTTTCCCCGGTATGTATGGTGCTGTTTGCGGGTCTTAGGTAAGGCATCTGGTCTGTTTCTCATCTAACTCTTTTTTTTCTGTTTTTTTACAGGGCTTCCCCGTGCCGTGCCATTCCCGTGCAGCGTCGTGCATGGAGCGCTTTCCCCGGTATGTATGATGCTGTTTGCGGGTCTTAGGTAAGGCATCTGGTCTGTTTCTTATCTAACTCTTTTTTTTCTGTTTTTTTACAGGGCTTCCCCGGTCCGTGCCGTTCCCGTGCAGCGTCGTGCATGGAGCGCTTCCCCCGGTATGTATGATGCTGTTCGCGGGTCTTAGGTAAGGCATCTGGTCTGTTTCTTATCTAACTCGTTTTTTTCTGTTTTTTTACAGGGCTTCCCCTGTCCATGCCGTTCCTGTGCGTCGTGCATGGAGCTCTTTCCACGGTATGTATGATGCTGTTTGCGGGTCTTAGGTAAGGCATCTGGTCTGTTTCTTATCTAACTCGTTTTTTTTCTGTTTTTTTACAGGGCTTTCCCGGTCCCTGCCGTTCCCGTTCAGCGTCGTGCATGGCGCGCTTTCCCCGGTATGTATGATGCTGTTTGCGGGTCTTAGGTAAGGCATCTGGTCTGTTTCTTATCTAACTCGGTTTTTTTCTGTTTTTTTACAGAGCTTCCCCGGTCCGTTCCGTTCCCGTGCAGCGTCATGCATGGAGCGCTTTCCCCGGTATGTATGATGCTGTTTGCGGGTATTAGGTAAGGCATCTGGTCTGTTTCTTATCTAACTCTTTTTTTCTGTTTTTTTACAGGGCTTCCCCGGGCGGGGCCGTGCCGTTCCCGTGCAGCGTCGTGCATGGAGCGCTTTCCCCGGTATGTATGATGCTGTTTGCGGGTCTTAGGTAAGGCATCTGGTCTGTTTCTTATCTAACTCGGTTTTTTTCTGTTTTTTTACAGGGCTTCCCCGGTCCGTTCCGTTCCCGTGCAGCGTCGTGCATGGAGCGCTTTCCCCGGTATGTATGGTGCTGTTTGCGGGTCTTAGGTAAGGCATCTGGTCTGTTTCTTATCTAACTCTTTTTTTTCTGTTTTTTTACAG
This sequence comes from Triturus cristatus, assembly GCF_964204655.1. NCBI lineage: Eukaryota > Metazoa > Chordata > Amphibia > Caudata > Salamandridae > Triturus > Triturus cristatus. The sequence goes on from NC_140579.1 coordinate 1,277,834,367, forward strand.
GGCTTCCCCGGGTCGTGCCATTCCCGTGCAGCGTCGTGCATGGAGCGCTTTCCCCGGTATGTATGATGCTGTTTGCGGGTCTTAGGTAAGGCATCTGGTCTGTTTCTTATCTAACTCTTTTTTTTCTGTTTTTTTACAGGGCTTCCCCGGTCCGTGCCGTTCCCGTGCAGCGTCGTGCATGGAGCGCTTCCCCCGGTATGTATGATGCTGATTGCGGGTCTTAGGTAAGGCATCTGGTCTGTTTCTTATCTAACTCTTTTTTTTCTGTTTTTTTACAGGGCTTCCCCTGTCCGTGCCGTTCCTGTGCGTCGTGCATGGAGCGCTTTCCCCGGTATGTATGATGCTGTTTGCGGGTCTTAGGTAAGGCATCTGGTCTGTTTCTTATCTAACTCGTTTTTTTTCTGTTTTTTTACAGGGCTTCCCTGGTCCGTTCCGTTCCCGTGCAGCGTCGTGCATTGAGCGCTTTCCCCAGTATGTATGATGCTGTTTGCGGGTATTAGGTAAGGCATCTGGTCAGTTTCTTCTCTAACTCTTTTTTTTTTTGTTTTTTTACAGGGCTTTCCCGGTCCCTGCCGTTCCCGTTCAGCGTCGTGCATGGCGCGCTTTCCCCGGTATGTATGATGCTGTTTGCGGGTCTTAGGTAAGGCATTTTGTATGTTTCTTATCTAACTCTTTTTTTTCGGTTTTTTTACAGGGCTTCCCCGGTCCCTGCCGTTCCCGTGCAGCGTCGTGCATGGAACGCTTTCCCCGGTATGTATGGTGCTGTTTACGGGTCTTAGGTAAGGCATCTAGTCTGTTCCTTATCTAACTCCTTTTTTTTCTGTTTTTTTACAGGGCTTCCCCGGTCCGTGCCGTTCCCGTGCAGCGTCGTGCATGGAGCGCTTCCCCCGGTATGTATGATGCTGTTTGCGGGTCTTAGGTAAGGCATCTGGTCTGTTTCTTATCTAACTCTTTTTTTTCTGATTTTTTACAGGGCTTCCTCGGTCCGTGCCGTTCCCGTGCAGCGTCGTGCATGGAGCGCTTCCCCCGGTGTGTATGATGCTGTTTGCGGGTCTCAGGTAAAGCATCTGGTCAGTTTCTTATCTAACTCTTTTTTTCTGTTTTTTTACAGGGCTTCCCCGGTCCGTGCCGTTCCCGTGCAGCGTCGTGCATGGAGCGCTTTCCCCGGTATGTATGGTGCTGTTTGCGGGTCTTAGGTAAGGCATCTGGTCTGTTTCTTATCTAACTCTTTTTTTCTGTTTTTTTACAGGGCTTCCCCGGTCCGTGCCGTTCCCGTGCAGCGTCATGCATAGAGCACTTCCCCCGGTATGTATGGTGCTGTTTGCGGGTCTTAGGTAAGGCATCTTCTATGTTTCTTAACTAACTCTTTTTTTTTCCTGTTTTTTTACAGGGCTTCCCCGGTCCATGCCGTTCCCGTGCAGCGTCGTGCATGGAGTGCTTTCCCCGGTATGTATGATGCTGTTTGCGGGTGTTAGGTAAGTCATCTAGTCTGTTTCTTCTCTAACTCTTTTTTTTCCTGTTTTTTTACAGGGCTTCCGCGGTCTGTGCCGTTCCCGTGCAGCGTCGTGCATGGAGCGATTTCCCCGGTATGTATGATGCTGTTTGCGGGTCTTAGGTAAGGCATCTGGTCTGTTTCTTATTTAACTCTTTTTTTTTCTGTTTTTTTACAGGGCTTCCCCGGTCTGTGCTGTTCCCGTGCAGCGTCGTGCATGGAGCGCTTTCCCTGGTATGTATGATGCTGTTTGCCGGTCTTAGGTAAGGCATCTGGTCTGTTTCTTATCTAACTCTTTTTTTCTGTTTTTTTACAGGGCTTCCCCGGGCCGTGCCGTGCCGTTCCCGTGCAGCATCGTGCATGGAGCGCTTTCCCCGGTATGTATGATGCTGTTTGCGGGTCTTAGGTAAGGCATTTTCTATGTTTCTTATCTAACTCTTTTTTTCGTTTTTTTTACAGGGCTTCCCCGGTCCCGGCCGTTCCCGTGCAGCGTCATGCATGGAGCGCTTTCCCCGGTATGTATGATGCTGTTTGCCGGTCTTAGGTAAGGCATCTGGTCTGTTTCTTATCTAAATCGTTTTTTTCCTGTTTTTTACAGGGCTTCCCCGGGCCGGGCCGTGCCGTTCCCGTGCAGCGTTGTGCATGGAGCGCTTTCCCCGGTATGTATGATGCTATTTGCGGGTCTTAGGTAAGGCATCTGGTCTGTTTCTTATCCAACTCGTTTTTTTCTGGTTTTTTTACAGGGCTTCCCCGGGCCGTGCCGTTCCCGTGCATCGTCGTGCATGGAGCGCTTTCCCCGGTATGTATGATGCTGTTTGCGGGTCTTAGGTAAGGCATTTTCTATGTTTCTTATCTAACTCTTTTTTTCGTTTTTTTTACAGGGCTTCCCCGGTCCCTGCCATTCCCGTGCAGCGTCGTGCATGGAGCGCTTTCCCCGGTATGTATGGTGCTGTTTGCGGGTCTTAGGTAAGGCATCTGGTCTGTTTCTTATCTAACTCTTTTTTTTCTGTTTTTTTACAGGGCTTCTCCTGTCCGTGCCGTTCCTGTGTGTCGTGCATGGAGCGCTTTCCCCGGTATGTATGATGCTGTTTGCGGGTCGTAGGTAAGGCATCTGGTCTGTTTCTTATCTAACTCGTTTTTTTTCTGTTTTTTTACAGGGCTTCCCCGGTCCGTTCCGTTCCCGTGCAGCGTCGTGCATGGAGCGCTTTCCCCGGTATGTATGATGCTGTTTGCGGGTATTAGGTAAGGCATTTTGTATGTTTCTTATCTAACTCTTTTTTTTCGTTTTTTTTACAGGGCTTCCCCGGTCCCTGCCGTTCCCGTGCAGCGTCGTGCATGGAGCGCTTTCCCCGGTATGTATGGTGCTGTTTGCGGGTCTTAGGTAAGGCATCTGGTCTGTTTCTTATCTAACTCTTTTTTTTCTGTTTTTTTACAGGGCTTCCCCGGTCCGTGCCGTTCCCGTGCAGCGTCGTGCATGGAGCGCTTCCCCCGGTATGTATGATGCTGTTTGCGGGTCTTAGGTAAGGCATCTGGTCTGTTTCTTATCTAACTCTTTTTTTTCTGTTTTTTTACAGGGCTTCCCCTGTCCGTGCCGTTCCTGTGCGTCGTGCATGGAGCTCTTTCCACGGTATGTATGATGCTGTTTGCGGGTCTTAGGTAAGGCATCTGGTCTGTTTCTTATCTAACTCGTTTTTTTTCTGTTTTTTTACAGGGCTTCCCTGGTCCGTTCCGTTCCCGTGCAGCGTCGTGCATTGAGCGCTTTCCCCTGTATGTATGATGCTGTTTGCGGGTATTAGGTAAGGCATCTGGTCAGTTTCTTCTCTAACTCTTTTTTTTTCTGTTTTTTTACAGGGCTTTCCCGGTCCCTGCCGTTCCCGTTCAGCGTCGTGCATGGCGCGCTTTCCCCGTTATGTATGATGCTGTTTGCGGGTCTTAGGTAAGGCATCTGGTCTGTTTCTTATCTAACTCGTTTTTTTTCAGTTTTTTTACAGAGCTTCCCCGGTCCGTTCCGTTACCGTGCAGCGTCGTGCATGGAGCGCTTTCCCCGGTATGTATGATGCTGTTTGCGGGTATTAGGTAAGGCATTTTGTATGTTTCTTATCTAACGCTTTTTTTTCGTTTTTTTTACAGGGCTTCCCCGGTCCCTGCCATTCCCGTGCAGCGTCGTGCATGGAGCGCTTTCCCTGGTATGTATGATGCTGTTTGCGTGTCTTAGGTAAGGCATCTGGTCTGTTTCTTATCTAACTCTTTTTTTTCAGTTTTTTTACAGGGCTTCCCCGGTCCGTGCCGTTCCCGTGCAGCGTCGTGCATGGAGCGCTTCCCCCGGTATGTATGATGCTGTTTGTGGGTCTTAGGTAAGGCATCTGGTCTGTTTCTTACCTAACTCGTTTTTTTTCTGTTTTTTTACAGGGCTTCCCTGGTCCGTTCCGTTCCCGTGCAGCGTCGTGCATGGAGCGCTTTCCCCGGTATGTATGGTGCTGTTTGCGGGTCTTAGGTAAGGCATCTTCTATGTTTCATAACTAACTCTTTTTTTTCTGTTTTTTTACAGGGCTTCCGCGGTCTGTGCCGTTCCCGTGCAGCGTCGTGCATGGAGCGCTTTCCCCGGTATGTATGATGCTGTTTGCGGGTCTTAGGTAAGGCATCTTCTATGTTTCTTAACTAACTCTTTTTTTCCTGTTTTTTTACAGGGCTTCCCCGGTCCGTGCCGTTCCCGTGCAGCGTCGTGCATGGAGCGCTTTCCCCGGTATGTATGATGCTGTTTGCGGGTCTTAGGTAAGGCATCTGGTCTGTTTCTTATCTAACTCTTTTTTTTCTGTTTTTTTACAGGGCTTCCCCGGTCCGTGCCGTTCCCGTGCAGCGTCGTGCATGGAGGGCTTTCCCCGGTATGTATGGTGCTGTTTGCTGGTCTTAGGTAAGGCATCTGGTCTGTTTCTTATCTAACTCTTTTTTTTCTGTTTTTTTACAGGGCTTCCCCGGTCCGTGCCGTTCCCGTGCAGCGTCGTGCATGGAGCGCTTCCCCCGGTATGTATGATGCTATTTGCGGGTCTTAGGTAAGGCATCTGGTCTGTTTCTTATCTAACTCTTTTTTTTCAGTTTTTTTACAGGGCTTCCCCTGTCCGTGCCGTTCCTGTGCGTCGTGCATGGAGCTCTTTCCACGGTATGTATGATGCTGTTTGCGGGTCTTAGGTAAGGCATCTGGTCTGTTTCTTATCTAACTCGTTTTTTTTCTGTTTTTTTACAGGGCTTACCTGGTCCGTGCCGTTCCCGTGCAGCGTCGTGCATTGAGCGCTTTCCCCTGTATGTATGATGCTGTTTGCGGGTATTAGGTAAGGCATCTGGTCAGTTTCTTCTCTAACTCTTTTTTTTCTGTTTTTTTACAGGGCTTTCCCGGTCCCTGCCGTTCCCGTTCAGCGTCGTGCATGGCGCGCTTTCCCCGGTATGTATGATGCTGTTTGCGGGTCTTAGGTAAGGCATCTGGTCTGTTTCTTATCTAACTCGTTTTTTTGCAGTTTTTTTACAGAGCTTCCCCGGTCCGTTCCGTTCCCGTGCAGCGTCGTGCATGGAGCGCTTTCCCCGGTATGTATGATGCTGTTTGCGGGTATTAGGTAAGGCATTTTGTATGTTTCTTATCTAACGCTTTTTTTTCGTTTTTTTTACAGGACTTCCCCGGTCCCTGCCATTCTCGTGCAGCGTCGTGCATGGAGCGCTTTCCCCGGTATTTATGATGCTGTTTGCGTGTCTTAGGTAAGGCATCTGGTCTGTTTCTTATCTAACTCTTTTTTTTCTGTTTTTTTACAGGGCTTCCCCGGTCCGTGCCGTTCCCGTGCAGCGTCGTGCATGGAGCGCTTCCCCCGGTATGTATGATGCTGTTTGCGGGTCTTAGGTAAGGCATCTGGTCTGTTTCTCATCTAACTCTTTTTTTTCTGTTTATTTACAGGGCTTCCCCTGTCCGTGCCGTTCCTGTGCGTCGTGCATGGAGCGCTTTCCCCGGTATGTATGATGCTGTTTGCGGGTCTTAGGTAAGGCATCTGGTCTGTTTCTCACCTAACTCGTTTTTTTTCTGTTTTTTTACAGGGCTTCCCTGGTCCGTTCCGTTCCCGTGCAGCGTCGTGCATGGAGCGCTTTCCCCGGTATGTATGGTGCTGTTTGCGGGTCTTAGGTAACGCATCTTCTATGTTTCATAACTAACTCTTTTTTTTCAGTTTTTTTACAGGGCTTCCGCAGTCTGTGCCGTTCCCGTGCAGCGTCGTGCATGGAGCGCTTTCCCCGGTATGTATGATGCTGTTTGCGGGTCTTAGGTAAGGCATCTGGTCTGTTTCTTATTTAACTCTTTTTTTTTTCTGTTTTTTTACAGGGCTTCCCCGGTCTGTGCCGTTCCCGTGCAGCGTCGTGCATGGAGTGCTTTCCCCGGTATGTATAGTGCTGTTTGCGGGTCTTAGGTAAGGCATCTTCTATGTTTCTTAACTAACTCTTTTTTTCCTATTTTTTTACAGGGCTTCCCCGGTCCGTGCCGTTCCCGTGCAGCGTCGTGCATGGAGCGCTTTCCCCGGTATGTATGATGCTGTTTGCGGGTCTTAGGTAAGGCATCTGGTCTGTTTCTTATCTAACTCTTTTTTTTCTGTTTTTTTACAGGGCTTCCCCGGTCCGTGCCGTTCCCGTGCAGCGTCGTGCATGGAGGGCTTTCCCCGGTATGTATGATGCTGTTTGCGGGTCTTAGGTAAGGCATCTGGTCTGTTTCTTATCTAACTCTTTTTTTTCTGTTTTTTTGCAGGGCTTCCCCGGGCCGTGCCGTTCCCGTGCAGCATCGTGCATGGAGCGCTTTCCCCGGTATGTATGATGCTGTTTGCGGGTCTTAGGTAAGGCATTTTCTATGTTTCTTATCTAACTCTTTTTTTCGGTTTTTTTACAGGGCTTCCCCGGTCTGTGCCGTTCCCGTGCAGCGTCGTGCATGGAGCGCTTTCCCCGGTATGTATGATGCTGTTTGCGGGTCTTAGGTAAGGCATCCGGTCTGTTTCTTATCTAACTCGTTTTTTTCTGTTTTTTACAGGGCTTTCCCGGTCCGGTCCGTTCCCGTGCAGCGTCGTGCATGGAGCGCTTTCCCCGGTATGTATGATGCTGTTTGCGGGTATTAGGTAAGGCATTTTGTATGTTTCTTATCTAACTCTTTTTTTTCGTTTTTTTTACAGGGCTTCCCCGGTCCCTGCCGTTCCCGTGCAGCGTCGTGCATGGAGCGCTTTCCCCGGTATGTATGGTGCTGTTTGCGGGTCTTAGGTAAGGCATCTGGTCTGTTTCTTATCTAACTCTTTTTTTTCTGTTTTTTTACAGGGCTTCCCCGTGCCGTGCCATTCCCCTGCAGCGTCGTGCATGGAGCGCTTTCCCCGGTATGTATGATGCTGTTTGCGGGTCTTAGGTAAGGCATCTGGTCTGTTTCTTATCTAACTCTTTTTTTTCTGTTTTTTTACAGGGCTTCCCCGGTCCGTGCCGTTCCCGTGCAGCGTCGTGCATGGAGCGCTTCCCCCGGTATGTATGATGCTGTTCGCGGGTCTTAGGTAAGGCATCTGGTCTGTTTCTTATCTAACTCTTTTTTTTCTGTTTTTTTACAGGGCTTCCCCTGTCCATGCCGTTCCTGTGCGTCGTGCATGGAGCTCTTTCCACGGTATGTATGATGCTGTTTGCGGGTCTTAGGTAAGGCATCTGGTCTGTTTCTTATCTAACTCGTTTTTTTTCTGTTTTTTTACAGGGCTTCCCTGGTCCGTTCCGTTCCCGTGCAGCGTCGTGCATTGAGCGCTTTCCCCGGTATGTATGATGCTGTTTGCGGGTATTAGGTAAGGCATCTGGTCAGTTTCTTCTCTAACTCTTTTTTTTTCTGTTTTTTTACAGGGCTTTCCCGGTCCCTGCCGTTCCCGTTCAGCGTCGTGCATGGCGCGCTTTCCCCGGTATGTATGATGCTGTTTGCGGGTCTTAGGTAAGGCATCTGGTCTGTTTCTTATCTAACTCGGTTTTTTTCTGTTTTTTTACAGAGCTTCCCCGGTCCGTTCCGTTCCCGTGCAGCGTCATGCATGGAGCGCTTTCCCCGGTATGTATGATGCTGTTTGCGGGTATTAGGTAAGGCATCTGGTCTGTTTCTTATCTAACTCTTTTTTTCTGTTTTTTTACAGGGCTTCCCCGGGCGGGGCCGTGCCGTTCCCGTGCAGCGTCGTGCATGGAGCGCTTTCCCCGGTATGTATGATGCTGTTTGCGGGTCTTAGGTAAGGCATCTGGTCTGTTTCTTATCTAACTCGGTTTTTTTCTGTTTTTTTACAGGGCTTCCCCGGTCCGTTCCGTTCCCGTGCAGCGTCGTGCATGGAGCGCTTTCCCCGGTATGTATGGTGCTGTTTGCGGGTCTTAGGTAAGGCATCTGGTCTGTTTCTTATCTAACTCTTTTTTTTCTGTTTTTTTACAGGGCTTCCCCGGGTCGTGCCATTCCCGTGCAGCGTCGTGCATGGAGCGCTTTCCCCGGTATGTATGATGCTGTTTGCGGGTCTTAGGTAAGGCATCTGGTCTGTTTCTTATCTAACTCTTTTTTTTCTGTTTTTTTACAGGGCTTCCCCGGTCCGTGCCGTTCCCGTGCAGCGTCGTGCATGGAGCGCTTCCCCCGGTATGTATGATGCTGATTGCGGGTCTTAGGTAAGGCATCTGGTCTGTTTCTTATCTAACTCTTTTTTTTCTGTTTTTTTACAGGGCTTCCCCTGTCCGTGCCGTTCCTGTGCGTCGTGCATGGAGCGCTTTCCCCGGTATGTATGATGCTGTTTGCGGGTCTTAGGTAAGGCATCTGGTCTGTTTCTTATCTAACTCGTTTTTTTTCTGTTTTTTTACAGGGCTTCCCTGGTCCGTTCCGTTCCCGTGCAGCGTCGTGCATTGAGCGCTTTCCCCAGTATGTATGATGCTGTTTGCGGGTATTAGGTAAGGCATCTGGTCAGTTTCTTTTCTAACTCTTTTTTTTTTTGTTTTTTTACAGGGCTTTCCCGGTCCCTGCCGTTCCCGTTCAGCGTCGTGCATGGCGCGCTTTCCCCGGTATGTATGATGCTGTTTGCGGGTCTTAGGTAAGGCATTTTGTATGTTTCTTATCTAACTCTTTTTTTTCGGTTTTTTTACAGGGCTTCCCCGGTCCCTGCCGTTCCCGTGCAGCGTCGTGCATGGAACGCTTTCCCCGGTATGTATGGTGCTGTTTACGGGTCTTAGGTAAGGCATCTAGTCTGTTCCTTATCTAACTCCTTTTTTTCTGTTTTTTTACAGGGATTCCCCGGTCCGTGCCGTTCCCGTGCAGCGTCGTGCATGGAGCGCTTCCCCCGGTATGTATGATGCTGTTTGCGGGTCTTAGGTAAGGCATCTGGTCTGTTTCTTATCTAACTCTTTTTTTTCTGATTTTTTACAGGGCTTCCTCGGTCCGTGCCGTTCCCGTGCAGCGTCGTGCATGGAGCGCTTCCCCCGGTGTGTATGATGCTGTTTGCGGGTCTCAGGTAAGGCATCTGGTCAGTTTCTTATCTAACTCTTTTTTTCTGTTTTTTTACAGGGCTTCCCCGGTCCGTGCCGTTCCCGTGCAGCGTCGTGCATGGAGCGCTTTCCCCGGTATGTATGGTGCTGTTTGCGGGTCTTAGGTAAGGCATCTGGTCTGTTTCTTATCTAACTCTTTTTTTCTGTTTTTTTACAGGGCTTCCCCGGTCCGTGCCGTTCCCGTGCAGCGTCATGCATAGAGCACTTCCCCCGGTATGTATGGTGCTGTTTGCGGGTCTTAGGTAAGGCATCTTCTATGTTTCTTAACTAACTCTTTTTTTTTCCTGTTTTTTTACAGGGCTTCCCCGGTCCATGCCGTTCCCGTGCAGCGTCGTGCATGGAGTGCTTTCCCCGGTATGTATGATGCTGTTTGCGGGTGTTAGGTAAGTCATCTAGTCTGTTTCTTCTCTAACTCTTTTTTTACAGGGCTTCCGCGGTCTGTGCCGTTCCCGTGCAGCGTCGTGCATGGAGCGCTTTCCCCGGTATGTATGATGCTGTTTGCGGGTCTTAGGTAAGGCATCTGGTCTGTTTCTTATTTAACTCTTTTTTTTTCTGTTTTTTTACAGGGCTTCCCCGGTCTGTGCTGTTCCCGTGCAGCGTCGTGCATGGAGCGCTTTCCCCGGTATGTATGATGCTGTTTGCCGGTCTTAGGTAAGGCATCTGGTCTGTTTCTTATCTAACTCTTTTTTTCTGTTTTTTTACAGGGCTTCCCCGGGCCGTGCCGTGCCGTTCCCGTGCAGCATCGTGCATGGAGCGCTTTCCCCGGTATGTATGATGCTGTTTGCGGGTCTTAGGTAAGGCATTTTCTATGTTTCTTATCTAACTCTTTTTTTCGTTTTTTTTACAGGGCTTCCCCGGTCCCGGCCGTTCCCGTGCAGCGTCGTGCATGGAGCGCTTTCCCCGGTATGTATGATGCTGTTTGCCGGTCTTAGGTAAGGCATCTGGTCTGTTTCTTATCTAAATCGTTTTTTTCCTGTTTTTTACAGGGCTTCCCCGGGCCGGGCCGTGCCGTTCCCGTGCAGCGTTGTGCATGGAGCGCTTTCCCCGGTATGTATGATGCTATTTGTGGGTCTTAGGTAAGGCATCTGGTCTGTTTCTTATCCAACTCGTTTTTTTCTGGTTTTTTTACAGGGCTTCCCCGGGCCGTGCCGTTCCCGTGCATCGTCGTGCATGGAGCGCTTTCCCCGGTATGTATGATGCTGTTTGCGGGTCTTAGGTAAGGCATTTTCTATGTTTCTTATCTAACTCTTTTTTTCGTTTTTTTTACAGGGCTTCCCCGGTCCCTGCCGTTCCCGTGCAGCGTCGTGCATGGAGCGCTTTCCCCGGTATGTATGGTGCTGTTTGCGGGTCTTAGGTAAGGCATCTGGTCTGTTTCTTATCTAACTCTTTTTTTCTGTTTTTTTACAGGGCTTCTCCTGTCCGTGCCGTTCCTGTGTGTCGTGCATGGAGCGCTTTCCCCGGTATGTATGATGCTGTTTGCGGGTCGTAGGTAAGGCATCTGGTCTGTTTCTTATCTAACTCGTTTTTTTTCTGTTTTTTTACAGGGCTTCCCCGGTCCGTTCCGTTCCCGTGCAGCGTCGTGCATGGAGCGCTTTCCCCGGTATGTATGATGCTGTTTGCGGGTATTAGGTAAGGCATTTTGTATGTTTCTTATCTAACTCTTTTTTTTCGTTTTTTTTAAAAAGGGCTTCCCCGGTCCCTGCCGTTCCCGTGCAGCGTCGTGCATGGAGCGCTTTCCCCGGTATGTATGGTGCTGTTTGCGGGTCTTAGGTAAGGCATCTGGTCTGTTTCTTATCTAACTCGTTTTTTTTCTGTTTTTTTACAGGGCTTCCCCGGTCCGTTCCGTTCCCGTGCAGCGTCGTGCATGGAGCGCTTTCCCCGGTATGTATGATGCTGTTTGCGGGTATTAGGTAAGGCATTTTGTATGTTTCTTATCTAACTCTTTTTTTTCGTTTTTTTTACAGGGCTTCCCCGGTCCCTGCCGTTCCCGTGCAGCGTCGTGCATGGAGCGCTTTCCCCGGTATGTATGGTGCTGTTTGCGGGTCTTAGGTAAGGCATCTGGTCTGTTTCTTATCTAACTCGTTTTTTTCTGTTTTTTTACAGGGCTTCCCTGGTCCGTTCCGTTCCCGTGCAGCGTCGTGCATTGAGCGCTTTCCCCTGTATGTATGATGCTGTTTGCGGGTATTAGGTAAGGCATCTGGTCAGTTTCTTCTCTAACTCTTTTTTTTTCTGTTTTTTTACAGGGCTTTCCCGGTCCCTGCCGTTCCCGTTCAGCGTCGTGCATGGCGCGCTTTCCCCGGTATGTATGATGCTGTTTGCGGGTCTTAGGTAAGGCATCTGGTCTGTTTCTTATCTAACTCGTTTTTTTCAGTTTTTTTACAGAGCTTCCCCGGTCCGTTCCGTTCCCGTGCAGCGTCGTGCATGGAGCGCTTTCCCCGGTATGTATGATGCTGTTTGCGGGTATTAGGTAAGGCATTTTGTATGTTTCTTATCTAACGCTTTTTTTTCGTTTTTTTTACAGGGCTTCCCCGGTCCCTGCCATTCCCGTGCAGCGTCGTGCATGGAGCGCTTTCCCCGGTATGTATGATGCTGTTTGCGTGTCTTAGGTAAGGCATCTGGTCTGTTTCTTATCTAACTCTTTTTTTTCAGTTTTTTTACAGGGCTTCCCCGGTCCGTGCCGTTCCCGTGCAGCGTCGTGCATGGAGCGCTTCCCCCGGTATGTATGATGCTGTTTGCGGGTCTTAGGTAAGGCATCTGGTCTGTTTCTTACCTAACTCGTTTTTTTTCTGTTTTTTTACAGGGCTTCCCTGGTCCGTTCCGTTCCCGTGCAGCGTCGTGCATGGAGCGCTTTCCCCGGTATGTATGGTGCTGTTTGCGGGTCTTAGGTAAGGCATCTTCTATGTTTCATAACTAACTCTTTTTTTTCTGTTTTTTTACAGGGCTTCCGCGGTCTGTGCCGTTCCCGTGCAGCGTCGTGCATGGAGCGCTTTCCCCGGTATGTATGATGCTGTTTGCGGGTCTTAGGTAAGGCATCTTCTATGTTTCTTAACTAACTCTTTTTTTCCTGTTTTTTTACAGGGCTTCCCCGGTCCGTGCCGTTCCCGTGCAGCGTCGTGCATGGAGCGCTTTCCCCGGTATGTATGATGCTGTTTGCGGGTCTTAGGTAAGGCATCTGGTCTGTTTCTTATCTAACTCTTTTTTTTCTGTTTTTTTACAGGGCTTCCCCGGTCCGTGCCGTTCCCGTGCAGCGTCGTGCATGGAGGGCTTTCCCCGGTATGTATGGTGCTGTTTGCTGGTCTTAGGTAAGGCATCTGGTCTGTTTCTTATCTAACTCTTTTTTTTCTGTTTTTTTACAGGGCTTCCCCGGTCCGTGCCGTTCCCGTGCAGCGTCGTGCATGGAGCGCTTCCCCCGGTATGTATGATGCTATTTGCGGGTCTTAGGTAAGGCATCTGGTCTGTTTCTTATCTAACTCTTTTTTTCAGTTTTTTTACAGGGCTTCCCCTGTCCGTGCCGTTCCTGTGCGTCGTGCATGGAGCTCTTTCCACGGTATGTATGATGCTGTTTGCGGGTCTTAGGTAAGGCATCTGGTCTGTTTCTTATCTAACTCGTTTTTTTTCTGTTTTTTTACAGGGCTTCCCTGGTCCGTTCCGTTCCCGTGCAGCGTCGTGCATTGAGCGCTTTCCCCTGTATGTATGATGCTGTTTGCGGGTATTAGGTAAGGCATCTGGTCAGTTTCTTCTCTAACTCTTTTTTTTCTGTTTTTTTACAGGGCTTTCCCGGTCCCTGCCGTTCCCGTTCAGCGTCGTGCATGGCGCGCTTTCCCCGGTATGTATGATGCTGTTTGCGGGTCTTAGGTAAGGCATCTGGTCTGTTTCTTATCTAACTCGTTTTTTTTCAGTTTTTTTACAGAGCTTCCCCGGTCCGTTCCGTTCCCGTGCAGCGTCGTGCATGGAGCGCTTTCCCCGGTATGTATGATGCTGTTTGCGTGTCTTAGGTAAGGCATCTGGTCTGTTTCTTATCTAACTCTTTTCTTTTCTGTTTTTTTACAGGGCTTCCCCGGTCCGTGCCGTTCCCGTGCAGCGTCGTGCATGGAGCGCTTCCCCCGGTATGTATGATGCTGTTTGCGGGTCTTAGGTAAGGCATCTGGTCTGTTTCTCATCTAACTTTTTTTTCTGTTTTTTTACAGGGCTTCCCCTGTCCATGCCGTTCCTGTGCGTCGTGCATGGAGCGCTTTCCCCGGTATGTATGATGCTGTTTGCGGGTCTTAGGTAAGGCATCTGGTCTGTTTCTTACCTAACTCGTTTTTTTTCTGTTTTTTTACAGGGCTTCCCTGGTCAGTTCCGTTCCCGTGCAGCGTCGTGCATGGAGCGCTTTCCCCGGTATGTATGGTGCTGTTTGCGGGTCTTAGGTAAGGCATTTTGTATGTTTCTTATCTAACTCTTTTTTTTCGTTTTTTTTACAGGGCTTCCCCGGTCCCTGCCATTCCCGTGCAGCGTCGTGCATGGAGCGCTTTCCCCGGTATGTATGGTGCTGTGTGCGGGTCTTAGGTAAGGCATCTGGTCTGTTTCTTATCTAACTCTTTTTTTTCTGTTTTTTTGCAGGGCTTCCCTGGGCCGTGCCGTTCCCGTGCAGCGTCGTGCATGGAACGCTTTCCCCGGTATGTATGATGCTGTTTGCGGGTCTTAGGTAAGGCATCTGGTCTGTTTCTTATCTAACTCTTTTTTTTCTGTTTTTTACAGGGCTTCCCCGGGCCGTGCCGTTCCCGTGCAGCGTCGTGCATGGAGCGCTTTCCCCGGTATGTATGATGCTGTTTGCGTGTCTTAGGTAAGGCATCTGGTCTGTTTCTTATCTAACTCTTTTTTTTCTGTTTTTTTACAGGGCTTCCCCGGTCCGTGCCGTTCCCATGCAGCGTCGTGCATGGAGCGCTTCCCCCGGTATGTATGATGCTGTTTGCGGGTCTTAGGTAAGGCATCTGGTCTGTTTCTCATCTAACTCTTTTTTTTCTGTTTATTTACAGGGCTTCCCCTGTCCGTGCCGTTCCTGTGCGTCGTGCATGGAGCGCTTTCCCCGGTATGTATGATGCTGTTTGCGGGTCTTAGGTAAGGCATCTGGTCTGTTTCTCACCTAACTCGTTTTTTTTCTGTTTTTTTACAGGGCTTCCCTGGTCCGTTCCGTTCCCGTGCAGCGTCGTGCATGGAGCGCTTTCCCCGGTATGTATGGTGCTGTTTGCGGGTCTTAGGTAACGCATCTTCTATGTTTCATAACTAACTCTTTTTTTTCAGTTTTTTTACAGGGCTTCCGCAGTCTGTGCCGTTCCCGTGCAGCGTCGTGCATGGAGCGCTTTCCCCGGTATGTATGATGCTGTTTGCGGGTCTTAGGTAAGGCATCTGGTCTGTTTCTTATTTAACTCTTTTTTTTTTCTGTTTTTTTACAGGGCTTCCCCGGTCTGTGCCGTTCCCGTGCAGCGTCGTGCATGGAGTGCTTTCCCCGGTATGTATAGTGCTGTTTGCGGGTCTTAGGTAAGGCATCTTCTATGTTTCTTAACTAACTCTTTTTTTCCTATTTTTTTACAGGGCTTCCCCGGTCCGTGCCGTTCCCGTGCAGCGTCGTGCATGGAGCGCTTTCCCCGGTATGTATGATGCTGTTTGCGGGTCTTAGGTAAGGCATCTGGTCTGTTTCTTATCTAACTCTTTTTTTTCTGTTTTTTTACAGGGCTTCCCCGGTCCGTGCCGTTCCCGTGCAGCGTCGTGCATGGAGGGCTTTCCCCGGTATGTATGATGCTGTTTGCGGGTCTTAGGTAAGGCATCTGGTCTGTTTCTTATCTAACTCTTTTTTTTCTGTTTTTTTGCAGGGCTTCCCCGGGCCGTGCCGTTCCCGTGCAGCATCGTGCATGGAGCGCTTTCCCCGGTATGTATGATGCTGTTTGCGGGTCTTAGGTAAGGCATTTTCTATGTTTCTTATCTAACTCTTTTTTTCGGTTTTTTTACAGGGCTTCCCCGGTCTGTGCCGTTCCCGTGCAGCGTCGTGCATGGAGCGCTTTCCCCGGTATGTATGATGCTGTTTGCGGGTCTTAGGTAAGGCATCCGGTCTGTTTCTTATCTAACTCGGTTTTTTCTGTTTTTTTACAGGGCTTTCCCGGTCCGGTCCGTTCCCGTGCAGCGTCGTGCATGGAGCGCTTTCCCCGGTATGTATGGTGCTGTTTGCGGGTCTTAGGTAAGGCATTTTGTATGTTTCTTATCTAACTCTTTTTTTTCGTTTTTTTTACAGGGCTTCCCCGGTCCCTGCCATTCCCGTGCAGCGTCGTGCATGGAGCGCTTTCCCCGGTATGTATGGTGCTGTGTGCGGGTCTTAGGTAAGGCATCTGGTCTGTTTCTTATCTAACTCTTTTTTTTCTGTTTTTTTGCAGGGCTTCCCTGGGCCGTGCCGTTCCCGTGCAGCGTCGTGCATGGAACGCTTTCCCCGGTATGTATGATGCTGTTTGCGGGTCTTAGGTAAGGCATCTGGTCTGTTTCTTATCTAACTCTTTTTTTTCTGTTTTTTACAGGGCTTCCCCGGGCCGTGCCGTTCCCGTGCAGCGTCGTGCATGGAGCGCTTTCCCCGGTATGTATGATGCTGTTTGCGTGTCTTAGGTAAGGCATCTGGTCTGTTTCTTATCTAACTCTTTTTTTTCTGTTTTTTTACAGGGCTTCCCCGGTCCGTGCCGTTCCCATGCAGCGTCGTGCATGGAGCGCTTCCCCCGGTATGTATGATGCTGTTTGCGGGTCTTAGGTAAGGCATCTGGTCTGTTTCTCATCTAACTCTTTTTTTTCTGTTTATTTACAGGGCTTCCCCTGTCCGTGCCGTTCCTGTGCGTCGTGCATGGAGCGCTTTCCCCGGTATGTATGATGCTGTTTGCGGGTCTTAGGTAAGGCATCTGGTCTGTTTCTCACCTAACTCGTTTTTTTTCTGTTTTTTTACAGGGCTTCCCTGGTCCGTTCCGTTCCCGTGCAGCGTCGTGCATGGAGCGCTTTCCCCGGTATGTATGGTGCTGTTTGCGGGTCTTAGGTAACGCATCTTCTATGTTTCATAACTAACTCTTTTTTTTCAGTTTTTTTACAGGGCTTCCGCAGTCTGTGCCGTTCCCGTGCAGCGTCGTGCATGGAGCGCTTTCCCCGGTATGTATGATGCTGTTTGCGGGTCTTAGGTAAGGCATCTGGTCTGTTTCTTATTTAACTCTTTTTTTTTTCTGTTTTTTTACAGGGCTTCCCCGGTCTGTGCCGTTCCCGTGCAGCGTCGTGCATGGAGTGCTTTCCCCGGTATGTATAGTGCTGTTTGCGGGTCTTAGGTAAGGCATCTTCTATGTTTCTTAACTAACTCTTTTTTTCCTATTTTTTTACAGGGCTTCCCCGGTCCGTGCCGTTCCCGTGCAGCGTCGTGCATGGAGCGCTTTCCCCGGTATGTATGATGCTGTTTGCGGGTCTTAGGTAAGGCATCTGGTCTGTTTCTTATCTAACTCTTTTTTTTCTGTTTTTTTACAGGGCTTCCCCGGTCCGTGCCGTTCCCGTGCAGCGTCGTGCATGGAGGGCTTTCCCCGGTATGTATGATGCTGTTTGCGGGTCTTAGGTAAGGCATCTGATCTGTTTCTTATCTAACTCTTTTTTTTCTGTTTTTTTGCAGGGCTTCCCCGGGCCGTGCCGTTCCCGTGCAGCATCGTGCATGGAGCGCTTTCCCCGGTATGTATGATGCTGTTTGCGGGTCTTAGGTAAGGCATTTTCTATGTTTCTTATCTAACTCTTTTTTTCGGTTTTTTTACAGGGCTTCCCCGGTCTGTGCCGTTCCCGTGCAGCGTCGTGCATGGAGCGCTTTCCCCGGTATGTATGATGCTGTTTGCGGGTCTTAGGTAAGGCATCCGGTCTGTTTCTTATCTAACTCGGTTTTTTCTGTTTTTTTACAGGGCTTTCCCGGTCCGGTCCGTTCCCGTGCAGCGTCGTGCATGGAGCGCTTTCCCCGGTATGTATGATGCTGTTTGCGGGTATTAGGTAAGGCATTTTGTATGTTTCTTATCTAACTCTTTTTTTTCGTTTTTTTTACAGGGCTTCCCCGGTCCCTGCCGTTCCCGTGCAGCGTCGTGCATGGAGCGCTTTCCCCGGTATGTATGGTGCTGTTTGCGGGTCTTAGGTAAGGCATCTGGTCTGTTTCTTATCTAACTCTTTTTTTTCTGTTTTTTTACAGGGCTTCCCCGTGCCGTGCCATTCCCCTGCAGCGTCGTGCATGGAGCGCTTTCCCCGGAATGTATGATGCTGTTTGCGGGTCTTAGGTAAGGCATCTGGTCTGTTTCTTATCTAACTCTTTTTTTTCTGTTTTTTTACAGGGCTTCCCCGGTCCGTGCCGTTCCCGTGCAGCGTCGTGCATGGAGCGCTTCCCCCGGTATGTATGATGCTGTTCGCGGGTCTTAGGTAAGGCATCTGGTCTGTTTCTTATCTAACTCTTTTTTTTCTGTTTTTTTACAGGGCTTCCCCTGTCCATGCCGTTCCTGTGCGTCGTGCATGGAGCTCTTTCCACGGTATGTATGATGCTGTTTGCGGGTCTTAGGTAAGGCATCTGGTCTGTTTCTTATCTAACTCGTTTTTTTTCTGTTTTTTTACAGGGCTTCCCTGGTCCGTTCCGTTCCCGTGCAGCGTCGTGCATTGAGCGCTTTCCCCGGTATGTATGATGCTGTTTGCGGGTATTAGGTAAGGCATCTGGTCAGTTTCTTCTCTAACTCTTTTTTTTTCTGTTTTTTTACAGGGCTTTCCCGGTCCCTGCCGTTCCCGTTCAGCGTCGTGCATGGCGCGCTTTCCCCGGTATGTATGATGCTGTTTGCGGGTCTTAGGTAAGGCATCTGGTCTGTTTCTTATCTAACTCGGTTTTTTTCTGTTTTTTTACAGAGCTTCCCCGGTCCGTTCCGTTCCCGTGCAGCGTCATGCATGGAGCGCTTTCCCCGGTATGTATGATGCTGTTTGCGGGTATTAGGTAAGGCATCTGGTCTGTTTCTTATCTAACTCTTTTTTTCTGTTTTTTTACAGGGCTTCCCCGGGCGGGGCCGTGCCGTTCCCGTGCAGCGTCGTGCATGGAGCGCTTTCCCCGGTATGTATGATGCTGTTTGCGGGTCTTAGGTAAGGCATCTGGTCTGTTTCTTATCTAACTCGGTTTTTTTCTGTTTTTTTACAGGGCTTCCCCGGTCCGTTCCGTTCCCGTGCAGCGTCGTGCATGGAGCGCTTTCCCCGGTATGTATGGTGCTGTTTGCGGGTCTTAGGTAAGGCATCTGGTCTGTTTCTTATCTAACTCTTTTTTTTCTGTTTTTTTACAGGGCTTCCCCGGGTCGTGCCATTCCCGTGCAGCGTCGTGCATGGAGCGCTTTCCCCGGTATGTATGATGCTGTTTGCGGGTCTTAGGTAAGGCATCTGGTCTGTTTCTTATCTAACTCTTTTTTTTCTGTTTTTTTACAGGGCTTCCCCGGTCCGTGCCGTTCCCGTGCAGCGTCGTGCATGGAGCGCTTCCCCCGGTATGTATGATGCTGATTGCGGGTCTTAGGTAAGGCATCTGGTCTGTTTCTTATCTAACTCTTTTTTTTCTGTTTTTTTACAGGGCTTCCCCTGTCCGTGCCGTTCCTGTGCGTCGTGCATGGAGCGCTTTCCCCGGTATGTATGATGCTGTTTGCGGGTCTTAGGTAAGGCATCTGGTCTGTTTCTTATCTAACTCGTTTTTTTTCTGTTTTTTTACAGGGCTTCCCTGGTCCGTTCCGTTCCCGTGCAGCGTCGTGCATTGAGCGCTTTCCCCAGTATGTATGATGCTGTTTGCGGGTATTAGGTAAGGCATCTGGTCAGTTTCTTTTCTAACTCTTTTTTTTTTTGTTTTTTTACAGGGCTTTCCCGGTCCCTGCCGTTCCCGTTCAGCGTCGTGCATGGCGCGCTTTCCCCGGTATGTATGATGCTGTTTGCGGGTCTTAGGTAAGGCATTTTGTATGTTTCTTATCTAACTCTTTTTTTTCGGTTTTTTTACAGGGCTTCCCCGGTCCCTGCCGTTCCCGTGCAGCGTCGTGCATGGAACGCTTTCCCCGGTATGTATGGTGCTGTTTACGGGTCTTAGGTAAGGCATCTAGTCTGTTCCTTATCTAACTCCTTTTTTTCTGTTTTTTTACAGGGATTCCCCGGTCCGTGCCGTTCCCGTGCAGCGTCGTGCATGGAGCGCTTCCCCCGGTATGTATGATGCTGTTTGCGGGTCTTAGGTAAGGCATCTGGTCTGTTTCTTATCTAACTCTTTTTTTTCTGATTTTTTACAGGGCTTCCTCGGTCCGTGCCGTTCCCGTGCAGCGTCGTGCATGGAGCGCTTCCCCCGGTGTGTATGATGCTGTTTGCGGGTCTCAGGTAAGGCATCTGGTCAGTTTCTTATCTAACTCTTTTTTTCTGTTTTTTTACAGGGCTTCCCCGGTCCGTGCCGTTCCCGTGCAGCGTCGTGCATGGAGCGCTTTCCCCGGTATGTATGGTGCTGTTTGCGGGTCTTAGGTAAGGCATCTGGTCTGTTTCTTATCTAACTCTTTTTTTCTGTTTTTTTACAGGGCTTCCCCGGTCCGTGCCGTTCCCGTGCAGCGTCATGCATAGAGCACTTCCCCCGGTATGTATGGTGCTGTTTGCGGGTCTTAGGTAAGGCATCTTCTATGTTTCTTAACTAACTCTTTTTTTTTCCTGTTTTTTTACAGGGCTTCCCCGGTCCATGCCGTTCCCGTGCAGCGTCGTGCATGGAGTGCTTTCCCCGGTATGTATGATGCTGTTTGCGGGTGTTAGGTAAGTCATCTAGTCTGTTTCTTCTCTAACTCTTTTTTTACAGGGCTTCCGCGGTCTGTGCCGTTCCCGTGCAGCGTCGTGCATGGAGCGCTTTCCCCGGTATGTATGATGCTGTTTGCGGGTCTTAGGTAAGGCATCTGGTCTGTTTCTTATTTAACTCTTTTTTTTTCTGTTTTTTTACAGGGCTTCCCCGGTCTGTGCTGTTCCCGTGCAGCGTCGTGCATGGAGCGCTTTCCCCGGTATGTATGATGCTGTTTGCCGGTCTTAGGTAAGGCATCTGGTCTGTTTCTTATCTAACTCTTTTTTTCTGTTTTTTTACAGGGCTTCCCCGGGCCGTGCCGTGCCGTTCCCGTGCAGCATCGTGCATGGAGCGCTTTCCCCGGTATGTATGATGCTGTTTGCGGGTCTTAGGTAAGGCATTTTCTATGTTTCTTATCTAACTCTTTTTTTCGTTTTTTTTACAGGGCTTCCCCGGTCCCGGCCGTTCCCGTGCAGCGTCGTGCATGGAGCGCTTTCCCCGGTATGTATGATGCTGTTTGCCGGTCTTAGGTAAGGCATCTGGTCTGTTTCTTATCTAAATCGTTTTTTTCCTGTTTTTTACAGGGCTTCCCCGGGCCGGGCCGTGCCGTTCCCGTGCAGCGTTGTGCATGGAGCGCTTTCCCCGGTATGTATGATGCTATTTGCGGGTCTTAGGTAAGGCATCTGGTCTGTTTCTTATCCAACTCGTTTTTTTCTGGTTTTTTTACAGGGCTTCCCCGGGCCGTGCCGTTCCCGTGCATCGTCGTGCATGGAGCGCTTTCCCCGGTATGTATGATGCTGTTTGCGGGTCTTAGGTAAGGCATTTTCTATGTTTCTTATCTAACTCTTTTTTTCGTTTTTTTTACAGGGCTTCCCCGGTCCCTGCCGTTCCCGTGCAGCGTCGTGCATGGAGCGCTTTCCCCGGTATGTATGGTGCTGTTTGCGGGTCTTAGGTAAGGCATCTGGTCTGTTTCTTATCTAACTCTTTTTTTCTGTTTTTTTACAGGGCTTCTCCTGTCCGTGCCGTTCCTGTGTGTCGTGCATGGAGCGCTTTCCCCGGTATGTATGATGCTGTTTGCGGGTCGTAGGTAAGGCATCTGGTCTGTTTCTTATCTAACTCGTTTTTTTTCTGTTTTTTTACAGGGCTTCCCCGGTCCGTTCCGTTCCCGTGCAGCGTCGTGCATGGAGCGCTTTCCCCGGTATGTATGATGCTGTTTGCGGGTATTAGGTAAGGCATTTTGTATGTTTCTTATCTAACTCTTTTTTTTCGTTTTTTTTAAAAAGGGCTTCCCCGGTCCCTGCCGTTCCCGTGCAGCGTCGTGCATGGAGCGCTTTCCCCGGTATGTATGGTGCTGTTTGCGGGTCTTAGGTAAGGCATCTGGTCTGTTTCTTATCTAACTCGTTTTTTTTCTGTTTTTTTACAGGGCTTCCCCGGTCCGTTCCGTTCCCGTGCAGCGTCGTGCATGGAGCGCTTTCCCCGGTATGTATGATGCTGTTTGCGGGTATTAGGTAAGGCATTTTGTATGTTTCTTATCTAACTCTTTTTTTTCGTTTTTTTTACAGGGCTTCCCCGGTCCCTGCCGTTCCCGTGCAGCGTCGTGCATGGAGCGCTTTCCCCGGTATGTATGGTGCTGTTTGCGGGTCTTAGGTAAGGCATCTGGTCTGTTTCTTATCTAACTCGTTTTTTTCTGTTTTTTTACAGGGCTTCCCTGGTCCGTTCCGTTCCCGTGCAGCGTCGTGCATTGAGCGCTTTCCCCTGTATGTATGATGCTGTTTGCGGGTATTAGGTAAGGCATCTGGTCAGTTTCTTCTCTAACTCTTTTTTTTTCTGTTTTTTTACAGGGCTTTCCCGGTCCCTGCCGTTCCCGTTCAGCGTCGTGCATGGCGCGCTTTCCCCGGTATGTATGATGCTGTTTGCGGGTCTTAGGTAAGGCATCTGGTCTGTTTCTTATCTAACTCGTTTTTTTCAGTTTTTTTACAGAGCTTCCCCGGTCCGTTCCGTTCCCGTGCAGCGTCGTGCATGGAGCGCTTTCCCCGGTATGTATGATGCTGTTTGCGGGTATTAGGTAAGGCATTTTGTATGTTTCTTATCTAACGCTTTTTTTTCGTTTTTTTTACAGGGCTTCCCCGGTCCCTGCCATTCCCGTGCAGCGTCGTGCATGGAGCGCTTTCCCCGGTATGTATGATGCTGTTTGCGTGTCTTAGGTAAGGCATCTGGTCTGTTTCTTATCTAACTCTTTTTTTTCAGTTTTTTTACAGGGCTTCCCCGGTCCGTGCCGTTCCCGTGCAGCGTCGTGCATGGAGCGCTTCCCCCGGTATGTATGATGCTGTTTGCGGGTCTTAGGTAAGGCATCTGGTCTGTTTCTTACCTAACTCGTTTTTTTTCTGTTTTTTTACAGGGCTTCCCTGGTCCGTTCCGTTCCCGTGCAGCGTCGTGCATGGAGCGCTTTCCCCGGTATGTATGGTGCTGTTTGCGGGTCTTAGGTAAGGCATCTTCTATGTTTCATAACTAACTCTTTTTTTTCTGTTTTTTTACAGGGCTTCCGCGGTCTGTGCCGTTCCCGTGCAGCGTCGTGCATGGAGCGCTTTCCCCGGTATGTATGATGCTGTTTGCGGGTCTTAGGTAAGGCATCTTCTATGTTTCTTAACTAACTCTTTTTTTCCTGTTTTTTTACAGGGCTTCCCCGGTCCGTGCCGTTCCCGTGCAGCGTCGTGCATGGAGCGCTTTCCCCGGTATGTATGATGCTGTTTGCGGGTCTTAGGTAAGGCATCTGGTCTATTTCTTATCTAACTCTTTTTTTTCTGTTTTTTTACAGGGCTTCCCCGGTCCGTGCCGTTCCCGTGCAGCGTCGTGCATGGAGGGCTTTCCCCGGTATGTATGGTGCTGTTTGCTGGTCTTAGGTAAGGCATCTGGTCTGTTTCTTATCTAACTCTTTTTTTTCTGTTTTTTTACAGGGCTTCCCCGGTCCGTGCCGTTCCCGTGCAGCGTCGTGCATGGAGCGCTTCCCCCGGTATGTATGATGCTATTTGCGGGTCTTAGGTAAGGCATCTGGTCTGTTTCTTATCTAACTCTTTTTTTCAGTTTTTTTACAGGGCTTCCCCTGTCCGTGCCGTTCCTGTGCGTCGTGCATGGAGCTCTTTCCACGGTATGTATGATGCTGTTTGCGGGTCTTAGGTAAGGCATCTGGTCTGTTTCTTATCTAACTCGTTTTTTTTCTGTTTTTTTACAGGGCTTCCCTGGTCCGTTCCGTTCCCGTGCAGCGTCGTGCATTGAGCGCTTTCCCCTGTATGTATGATGCTGTTTGCGGGTATTAGGTAAGGCATCTGGTCAGTTTCTTCTCTAACTCTTTTTTTTCTGTTTTTTTACAGGGCTTTCCCGGTCCCTGCCGTTCCCGTTCAGCGTCGTGCATGGCGCGCTTTCCCCGGTATGTATGATGCTGTTTGCGGGTCTTAGGTAAGGCATCTGGTCTGTTTCTTATCTAACTCGGTTTTTTTCAGTTTTTTTACAGAGCTTCCCCGGTCCGTTCCGTTCCCGTGCAGCGTCGTGCATGGAGCGCTTTCCCCGGTATGTATGATGCTGTTTGCGTGTCTTAGGTAAGGCATCTGGTCTGTTTCTTATCTAACTCTTTTCTTTTCTGTTTTTTTACAGGGCTTCCCCGGTCCGTGCCGTTCCCGTGCAGCGTCGTGCATGGAGCGCTTCCCCCGGTATGTATGATGCTGTTTGCGGGTCTTAGGTAAGGCATCTGGTCTGTTTCTCATCTAACTCTTTTTTTTCTGTTTTTTTACAGGGCTTCCCCTGTCCATGCCGTTCCTGTGCGTCGTGCATGGAGCGCTTTCCCCGGTATGTATGATGCTGTTTGCGGGTCTTAGGTAAGGCATCTGGTCTGTTTCTTACCTAACTCGTTTTTTTTCTGTTTTTTTACAGGGCTTCCCTGGTCAGTTCCGTTCCCGTGCAGCGTCGTGCATGGAGCGCTTTCCCCGGTATGTATGGTGCTGTTTGCGGGTCTTAGGTAAGGCATTTTGTATGTTTCTTATCTAACTCTTTTTTTTCGTTTTTTTTACAGGGCTTCCCCGGTCCCTGCCATTCCCGTGCAGCGTCGTGCATGGAGCGCTTTCCCCGGTATGTATGGTGCTGTGTGCGGGTCTTAGGTAAGGCATCTGGTCTGTTTCTTATCTAACTCTTTTTTTTCTGTTTTTTTGCAGGGCTTCCCTGGGCCGTGCCGTTCCCGTGCAGCGTCGTGCATGGAACGCTTTCCCCGGTATGTATGATGCTGTTTGCGGGTCTTAGGTAAGGCATCTGGTCTGTTTCTTATCTAACTCTTTTTTTTCTGTTTTTTACAGGGCTTCCCCGGGCCGTGCCGTTCCCGTGCAGCGTCGTGCATGGAGCGCTTTCCCCGGTATGTATGATGCTGTTTGCGTGTCTTAGGTAAGGCATCTGGTCTGTTTCTTATCTAACTCTTTTTTTTCTGTTTTTTTACAGGGCTTCCCCGGTCCGTGCCGTTCCCATGCAGCGTCGGGCATGGAGCGCTTCCCCCGGTATGTATGATGCTGTTTGCGGGTCTTAGGTAAGGCATCTGGTCTGTTTCTTATCTAACTCTTTTTTTTCTGTTTTTTTACAGGGCTTCCCCTGTCCGTGCCGTTCCTGTGCGTCGTGCATGGAGCGCTTTCCCCGGTATTTATGATGCTGTTTGCGGGTCTTAGGTAAGGCATCTGGTCTGTTTCTTATCTAACTCGTTTTTTTTCTGTTTTTTTTACAGGGCTTCCCTGGTCCGTTCCGTTCCCGTGCAGCGTCGTGCATGGAGCGCTTTCCCCGGTATGTATGATGCTGTTTGCCGGTCTTAGGTAAGGCATCTGGTCTGTTTCTTATCTAACTCTTTTTATCTGTTTTTTTACAGGGCTTCCCCGGGCCGTGCCGTGCCGTTCCCGTGCAGCGTCGTGCATGGAGCGCTTTCCCCGGTATGTATGATGCTGTTTGCGGGTCTTAGGTAAGGCATTTTCTATGTTTCTTATCTAACTCTTTTTTTCGTTTTTTTTACAGGGCTTCCCCGGTCCCGGCCGTTCCCGTGCAGCGTCGTGCATGGAGCGCTTTCCCCGGTATGTATGATGCTGTTTGCCGGTCTTAGGTAAGGCATCTGGTCTGTTTCTTATCTAAATTGTTTTTTTCCTGTTTTTTACAGGGCTTCCCCGGGCCGGGCCGTGCCGTTCCCGTGCAGCGTCGTGCATGGAGCGCTTTCCCCGGTATGTATGATGCTGTTTGCGGGTCTTAGGTAAGGCATCTGGTCTGTTTCTTATCCAACTCGTTTTTTTTCTGTTTTTTTTACAGGGCTTCCCCGGTCCGTGCCGTTCCCGTGCATCGTCGTGCATGGAGCGCTTTTCCCGGTATGTATGATGCTGTTTGCGGGTCTTAGGTAAGGCATCTGGTCTGTTTCTTATCTAACTCTTTTTTTTCTGTTTTTTTACAGGGCTTCCCCGGGCCGTGCCGTTCCCGTGCAGCGTCGTGCATGGAGCGCTTTCCCCGGTATGTATGGTGCTGTTTGCGGGTCTTAGGTAAGGCATCTGGTCTGTTTCTTATCTAACTCTTTTTTTTCTGTTTTTTTACAGGGCTTCTCTTGTCCGTGCCGTTCCTGTGTGTCGTGCATGGAGCGCTTTCCCCGGTATGTATGATGCTGTTTGCCGGTCTTAGGTAAGGCATCTGGTCTGTTTCTTATCTAAATCGTTTTTTTCCTGTTTTTTACAGGGCTTCCCCGGGCCGGGCCGGGCCGTGCCGTTCCCGTGCAGCGTCGTGCATGGAGCGCTTTCCCCGGTATGTATGATGCTATTTGCGGGTCTTAGGTAAGGCATCTGGTCTGTTTCTTATCCAACTCGTTTTTTTTCTGTTTTTTTTACAGGGCTTCCCCGGGCCGTGCCGTTCCCGTGCATCGTCGTGCATGGAGCGCTTTCCCCGGTATGTATGATGCTGTTTGCGGGTCTTAGGTAAGGCATTTTCTATGTTTCTTATCTAACTCTTTTTTTCGTTTTTTTTACAGGGCTTCCCCGGTCCCTGCCGTTCCCGTGCAGCGTCGTGCATGGAGCGCTTTCCCCGGTATGTATGGTGCTGTTTGCGGGTCTTAGGTAAGGCATCTGGTCTGTTTCTTATCTAACTCTTTTTTTCTGTTTTTTTACAGGGCTTCTCCTGTCCGTGCCGTTCCTGTGTGTCGTGCATGGAGCGCTTTCCCCGGTATGTATGATGCTTTTTGTGGGTCTTAGGTAAGGCATCTGGTCTGTTTCTTATCCAACTCGTTTTTTTTCTGTTTTTTTTACAGGGCTTCCCCGGGCCGTGCCGTTCCCGTGCAGCGTCGTGCATGGAGCGCTTTCCCCGGTATGTATGATGCTGTTTGCGGGTCTTAGGTAAGGCATTTTCTATGTTTCTTATCTAACTCTTTTTTTCGGTTTTTTTACAGGGCTTCCCCGGTCCCTGCCGTTCCCTTGCAGCGTCGTGCATGGAGCGCTTTCCCCGGTATGTATGATGCTGTTTGCGGGTCTTAGGTAAGGCATCTGGTCTGTTTCTTATCTAACTCGTTTTTTTCTGTTTTTTTACAGGGCTTCCCCGGTCCGGTCCGTTCCCGTGCAGCGTCGTGCATGGAGCGCTTTCCCCGGTATGTATGATGCTGTTTGCGGGTATTAGGTAAGGCATTTTGTATGTTTCTTATCTAACTCTTTTTTTTCGTTTTTTTTACAGGGCTTCCCCGGTCCCTGCCGTTCCCGTGCAGCGTCGTGCATGGAGCGCTTTCCCCGGTATGTATGGTGCTGTTTGCGGGTCTTAGGTAAGGCATCTGGTCTGTTTCTTATCTAACTCTTTTTTTTCGTTTTTTTTACAGGGCTTCCCCGGGCCGTGCCGTTCCCGTGCATCGTCGTGCATGGAGCGCTTTCCCCGGTATGTATGATGCTGTTTGCGGGTCTTAGGTAAGGCATTTTCTATGTTTCTTATCTAACTCTTTTTTTCGTTTTTTTTACAGGGCTTCCCCGGTCCCTGCCGTTCCCGTGCAGCGTCGTGCATGGAGCGCTTTCCCCGGTATGTATGGTGCTGTTTGCGGGTCTTAGGTAAGGCATCTGGTCTGTTTCTTATCTAACTCTTTTTTTCTGTTTTTTTACAGGGCTTCTCCTGTCCGTGCCGTTCCTGTGTGTCGTGCATGGAGCGCTTTCCCCGGTATGTATGATGCTTTTTGTGGGTCTTAGGTAAGGCATCTGGTCTGTTTCTTATCCAACTCGTTTTTTTTCTGTTTTTTTTACAGGGCTTCCCCGGGCCGTGCCGTTCCCGTGCAGCGTCGTGCATGGAGCGCTTTCCCCGGTATGTATGATGCTGTTTGCGGGTCTTAGGTAAGGCATTTTCTATGTTTCTTATCTAACTCTTTTTTTCGGTTTTTTTACAGGGCTTCCCCGGTCCCTGCCGTTCCCTTGCAGCGTCGTGCATGGAGCGCTTTCCCCGGTATGTATGATGCTGTTTGCGGGTCTTAGGTAAGGCATCTGGTCTGTTTCTTATCTAACTCGTTTTTTTCTGTTTTTTTACAGGGCTTCCCCGGTCCGGTCCGTTCCCGTGCAGCGTCGTGCATGGAGCGCTTTCCCCGGTATGTATGATGCTGTTTGCGGGTATTAGGTAAGGCATTTTGTATGTTTCTTATCTAACTCTTTTTTTTCGTTTTTTTTACAGGGCTTCCCCGGTCCCTGCCGTTCCCGTGCAGCGTCGTGCATGGAGCGCTTTCCCCGGTATGTATGGTGCTGTTTGCGGGTCTTAGGTAAGGCATCTGGTCTGTTTCTTATCTAACTCTTTTTTTTTCTGTTTTTTTACAGGGCTTCCCCGTGCCGTGCCATTGCCGTGCAGCGTCGTGCATGGAGCGCTTTCCCCGGTATGTATGATGCTGTTTGCGGGTCTTAGGTAAGGCATCTGGTCTGTTTCTTATCTAACTCTTTTTTTTCAGTTTTTTTACAGGGCTTCCCCGGTCCGTGCCGTTCCCGTGCAGCGTCGTGCATGGAGCGCTTCCCCCGGTATGTATGATGCTGTTTGCGGGTCTTAGGTAAGGCATCTGGTCTGTTTCTTATCTAACTCTTTTTTTTCTGTTTTTTTACAGGGCTTCCCCTGTCCATGCCGTTCCTGTGCGTCGTGCATGGAGCTCTTTCCACGGTATGTATGATGCTGTTTGCGGGTCTTAGGTAAGGCATCTGGTCTGTTTCTTATCTAACCCGTTTTTTTTCAGTTTTTTTACAGGGCTTCCCTGGTCCGTTCCGTTCCCGTGCAGCGTCGTGCATTGAGCGCTTTCCCCGGTATGTATGATGCTGTTTGCGGGTATTAGGTAAGGCATCTGGTCAGTTTCTTCTCTAACTCTTTTTTTTCTGTTTTTTTACAGAGCTTCCCCGGTCCGTTCCGTTCCCGTGCAGCGTCGTGCATGGAGCGCTTTCCCCGGTATGTATGATGCTGTTTGCGGGTATTAAGTAAGGCATTTTGTATGTTTCTTATCTAACTCTTTTTTTTCGTTTTTTTTACAGGGCTTCCCCGGTCCCTGCCATTCCCGTGCAGCGTCGTGCATGGAGCGCTTTCCCCGGTATGTATGGTGCTGTGTGCGGGTCTTAGGTAAGGCATCTGGTCTGTTTCTTATCTAACTCTTTTTTTTCTGTTTTTTTGCAGGGCTTCCCCGGGCCGTGCCGTTCCCGTGCAGCGTCGTGCATGGAACGCTTTCCCCGGTATGTATGATGCTGTTTGCGGGTCTTAGGTAAGGCATCTAGTCTGTTTCTTATCTAACTCTTTTTTTTCTGTTTTTTACAGGGCTTCCCCGGGCCGTGCCGTTCCCGTGCAGCGTCGTGCATGGAGCGCTTTCCCCGGTATGTATGATGCTGTTTGCGTGTCTTAGGTAAGGCATCTGGTCTGTTTCTTATCTAACTCTTTTTTTTCTGTTTTTTTACAGGGCTTCCCCGGTCCGTGCCGTTCCCATGCAGCGTCGTGCATGGAGCGCTTCCCCCGGTATGTATGATGCTGTTTGCGGGTCTTAGGTAAGGCATCTGGTCTGTTTCTTATCTAACTCTTTTTTTAATGTTTTTTTACAGGGCTTCCCCGGGCCGTGCCGTTCCCGTGCAGCGTCGTGCATGGAGCGCTTTCCCCGGTATGTATGGTGCTGTTTGCGGGTCTTAGGTAAGGCATCTGGTCTGTTTCTTATCTAACTCTTTTTTTTCTGTTTTTTTACAGGGCTTCTCCTGTCCGTGCCGTTCCTGTGTGTCGTGCATGGAGCGCTTTCCCCGGTATGTATGATGCTGTTTGCCGGTCTTAGGTAAGGCATCTGGTCTGTTTCTTATCTAAATCGTTTTTTTCCTGTTTTTTACAGGGCTTCCCCGGGCCGGGCCGGGCCGTGCCGTTCCCGTGCAGCGTCGTGCATGGAGCGCTTTCCCCGGTATGTATGATGCTATTTGCGGGTCTTAGGTAAGGCATCTGGTCTGTTTCTTATCCAACTCGTTTTTTTTCTGTTTTTTTTACAGGGCTTCCCCGGGCCGTGCCGTTCCCGTGTATCGTCGTGCATGGAGCGCTTTCCCCGGTATGTATGATGCTGTTTGCGGGTCTTAGGTAAGGCATTTTCTATGTTTCTTATCTAACTCTTTTTTTCGTTTTTTTTACAGGGCTTCCCCGGTCCGTGCCGTTCCCGTGCAGCGTCGTGCATGGAGCTCTTTCCACGGTATGTATGATGCTGTTTGCGGGTCTTAGGTAAGGCATCTGGTCTGTTTCTTATCTAACTCGTTTTTTTTCAGTTTTTTTACAGGGCTTCCCTGGTCCGTTCCGTTCCCGTGCAGCGTCGTGCATTGAGCGCTTTCCCCTGTATGTATGATGCTGTTTGCGGGTATTAGGTAAGGCATCTGGTCAGTTTCTTCTCTAACTCTTTTTTTTTCTGTTTTTTTACAGGGCTTTCCCGGTCCCTGCCGTTCCCGTTCAGCGTCGTGCATGGCGCGCTTTCCCCGGTATGTATGATGCTGTTTGCGGGTCTTAGGTAAGGCATCTGGTCTGTTTCTTATCTAACTCTTTTTTTTCTGTTTTTTTACAGAGCTTCCCCGGTCCGTTCCGTTCCCGTGCAGCGTCGTGCATGGAGCGCTTTCCCCGGTATGTATGATGCTGTTTGCGGGTATTAGGTAAGGCATTTTGTATGTTTCTTATCTAACGCTTTTTTTCGTTTTTTTTACAGGGCTTCCCCGGTCCCTGCCATTCCCGTGCAGCGTCGTGCATGGAGCGCTTTCCCCGGTATGTATGATGCTGTTTGCGTGTCTTAGGTAAGGCATCTGGTCTGTTTCTTATCTAACTCTTTTTTTTCTGTTTTTTTACAGGGCTTCCCCGGTCCGTGCCGTTCCCGTGCAGCGTCGTGCATGGAGCGCTTCCCCCGGTATGTATGATGCTGTTTGCGGGTCTTAGGTAAGGCATCTGGTCTGTTTCTTATCTAACTCTTTTTTTTCTGTTTTTTTACAGGGCTTCCCCTGTCCGTGCCGTTCCTGTGCGTCGTGCATGGAGCGCTTTCCCCGGTATGTATGATGCTGTTTGCGGGTCTTAGGTAAGGCATCTGGTCTGTTTCTTACCTAACTCGTTTTTTTTCTGTTTTTTTACAGGGCTTCCCTGATCCGTTCCGTTCCCGTGCAGCGTCGTGCATGGAGCGCTTTCCCCGGTATGTATGGTGCTGTTTGCGGGTCTTAGGTAAGGCATCTTCTATGTTTCATAACTAACTCTTTTTTTTCTGTTTTTTTACAGGGCTTCCGCGGTCTGTGCCGTTCCCGTGCAGCGTCGTGCATGGAGCGCTTTCCCCGGTATGTATGATGCTGTTTGCGGGTCTTAGGTAAGGCATCTGGTCTGTTTCTTATTTAACTCTTTTTTTTTTCTGTTTTTTTACAGGGCTTCCCCGGTCTGTGCCGTTCCCGTGCAGCGTCGTGCATGGAGTGCTTTCCCCGGTATGTATGGTGCTGTTTGCGGGTCTTAGGTAAGGCATCTTCTATGTTTCTTAACTAACTCTTTTTTTCCTGTTTTTTTACAGGGCTTCCCCGGTCCGTGCCGTTCCCGTGCAGCGTCGTGCATGGAGCGCTTTCCCCGGTATGTATGATGCTGTTTGCGGGTCTTAGGTAAGGCATCTGGTCTGTTTCTTATCTAACTCTTTTTTTTCTGTTTTTTTACAGGGCTTCCCCGGTCCGTGCCGTTCCCGTGCAGCGTCGTGCATGGAGGGCTTTCCCCGGTATGTCTGATGCTGTTTGCGGGTCTTAGGTAAGGCATCTGGTCTGTTTCTTATCTAACTCTTTTTTTTCTGTTTTTTTACAGGGCTTCCCCTGTCCGTGCCGTTCCTGTGCGTCGTGCATGGAGCGCTTTCCCCGGTATGTATGATGCTGTTTGCGGGTCTTAGGTAAGGCATCTAGTCTGTTTCTTATCTAACTCGTTTTTTTTCTGTTTTTTTACAGAGCTTCCCCGGTCCGTTCCGTTCCCGTGCAGCGTCGTGCATGGAGCGCTTTCCCCGGTATGTATGATGCTGTTTGCGGGTATTAAGTAAGGCATTTTGTATGTTTCTTATCTAACTCGTTTTTTTCGTTTTTTTTACAGGGCTTCCCCGGTCCCTGCCATTCCCGTGCAGCGTCGTGCATGGAGCGCTTTCCCCGGTATGTATGGTGCTGTTTGCGGGTCTTAGGTAAGGCATCTGGTCTGTTTCTTATCTAACTCTTTTTTTTCTGTTTTTTTGCAGGACTTCCCCGGGCCGTGCCGTTCCCGTGCAGCGTCGTGCATGGAACGCTTTCCCCGGTATGTATGATGCTGTTTGCGGGTCTTAGGTAAGGCATCTGGTCTGTTTCTTATCTAACTCTTTTTTTTCTGTTTTTTTACAGGGCTTCCCCGGGCCGTGCCGTTCCCGTGCAGCGTCGTGCATGGAGCGCTTTCCCCGGTATGTATGATGCTGTTTGCGTGTCTTAGGTAAGGCATCTGGTCTGTTTCTTATCTAACTCTTTTTTTTCTGTTTTTTTACAGGGCTTCCCCGGTCCGTGCCGTTCCCATGCAGCGTCGGGCATGGAGCGCTTCCCCCGGTATGTATGATGCTGTTTGCGGGTCTTAGGTAAGGCATCTGGTCTGTTTCTTATCTAACTCTTTTTTTTCTGTTTTTTTACAGGGCTTCCCCTGTCCGTGCCGTTCCTGTGCGTCGTGCATGGAGCGCTTTCCCCGGTATGTATGATGCTGTTTGCGGGTCTTAGGTAAGGCATCTGGTCTGTTTCTTATCTAACTCGTTTTTTTTCTGTTTTTTTACAGGGCTTCCCTGGTCCGTTCCGTTCCCGTGCAGCGTCGTGCATGGAGCGCTTTCCCCGGTATGTATGATGCTGTTTGCCGGTCTTAGGTAAGGCATCTGGTCTGTTTCTTATCTAACTCTTTTTATCTGTTTTTTTACAGGGCTTCCCCGGGCCGTGCCGTGCCGTGCCGTGCCGTTCCCGTGCAGCGTCGTGCATGGAGCGCTTTCCCCGGTATGTATGATGCTGTTTGCGGGTCTTAGGTAAGGCATTTTCTATGTTTCTTATCTAACTCTTTTTTTCGTTTTTTTTACAGGGCTTCCCCGGTCCCGGCCGTTCCCGTGCAGCGTCGTGCATGGAACGCTTTCCCCGGTATCTATGATGCTGTTTGCCGGTCTTAGGTAAGGCATCTGGTCTGTTTCTTATCTAAATCGTTTTTTTCCTGTTTTTTACAGGGCTTCCCCGGGCCGGGCCGTGCCGTTCCCGTGCAGCGTCGTGCATGGAGCGCTTTCCCCGGTATGTATGATGCTGTTTGCGGGTCTTAGGTAAGGCATCTGGTCTGTTTCTTATCCAACTCGTTTTTTTTCTGTTTTTTTTACAGGGCTTCCCCGGGCCGTGCCGTTCCCGTGCATCGTCGTGCATGGAGCGCTTTCCCCGGTATGTATGATGCTGTTTGCGGGTCTTAGGTAAGGCATTTTCTATGTTTCTTATCTAACTCTTTTTTTCGTTTTTTTTACAGGGCTTCCCCGGTCCCTGCCGTTCCCGTGCAGCGTCGTGCATGGAGCGCTTTCCCCGGTATGTATGATGCTGTTTGCGGGTCTTAGGTAAGGCATCTGGTCTGTTTCTTATCTAACTCGTTTTTTTCTGTTTTTTTACAGGGCTTCCCCGGTCCGGTCCGTTCCCGTGCAGCGTCGTGCATGGAGCGCTTTCCCCGGTATGTATGATGCTGTTTGCGGGTATTAGGTAAGGCATTTTGTATGTTTCTTATCTAACTCTTTTTTTTCGTTTTTTTAACAGGGCTTCCCCGGTCCCTGCCGTTCCCGTGCAGCGTCGTGCATGGAGCGCTTTCCCCGGTATGTATGGTGCTGTTTGCGGGTCTTAGGTAAGGCATCTGGTCTGTTTCTTATCTAACTCTTTTTTTTTCTGTTTTTTTACAGGGCTTCCCCGTGCCGTGCCATTCCCGTGCAGCGTCGTGCATGGAGCGCTTTCCCCGGTATGTATGATGCTGTTTGCGGGTCTTAGGTAAGGCATCTGGTCTGTTTCTTATCTAACTCTTTTTTTTCTGTTTTTTTACAGGGCTTCCCCGGTCCGTGCCGTTCCCGTGCAGCGTCGTGCATGGAGCGCTTCCCCCGGTATGTATGATGCTGTTTGCGGGTCTTAGGTAAGGCATCTGGTCTGTTTCTTATCTAACTCTTTTTTTCTGTTTTTTTACAGGGCTTCCCCTGTCCATGCCGTTCCTGTGCGTCGTGCATGGAGCTCTTTCCACGGTATGTATGATGCTGTTTGCGGGTCTTAGGTAAGGCATCTGGTCTGTTTCTTATCTAACCCGTTTTTTTTCTGTTTTTTTAAAGGGCTTCCCTGGTCCGTTCCGTTCCCGTGCAGCGTCGTGCATTGAGCGCTTTCCCCGGTATGTATGATGCTGTTTGCGGGTATTAGGTAAGGCATCTGGTCAGTTTCTTCTCTAACTCTTTTTTTTTCTGTTTTTTTACAGAGCTTCCCCGGTCCGTTCCGTTCCCGTGCAGCGTCGTGCATGGAGCGCTTTCCCCGGTATGTATGATGCTGTTTGCGGGTATTAAGTAAGGCATTTTGTATGTTTCTTATCTAACGCTTTTTTTTCGTTTTTTTTACAGGGCTTCCCCGGTCCCTGCCATTCCCGTGCAGCGTCGTGCATGGAGCGCTTTTCCCGGTATGTATGATGCTGTTTGCGTGTCTTAGGTAAGGCATCTGGTCTGTTTCTTATCTAACTCTTTTTTTTCTGTTTTTTTACAGGGCTTCCCCGGTCCGTGCCGTTCCCGTGCAGCGTCGTGCATGGAGCGCTTCCCCCGGTATGTATGATGCTGTTTGCGGGTCTTAGGTAAGGCATCTGGTCTGTTTCTTACCTAACTCGTTTTTTTTCTGTTTTTTTACAGGGCTTCCCTGGTCCGTTCCGTTCCCGTGCAGCGTCGTGCATGGAGCGCTTTCCCCGGTATGTATGGTGCTGTTTGCGGGTCTTAGGTAAGGCATCTTCTATGTTTCATAACTAACTCTTTTTTTCTGTTTTTTTACAGGGCTTCCGCGGTCTGTGCCGTTCCCGTGCAGCGTCGTGCATGGAGCGCTTTCCCCGGTATGTATGATGCTGTTTGCGGGTCTTAGGTAAGGCATCTGGTCTGTTTCTTATCTAACTCGTTTTTTTTCTGTTTTTTTTACAGGGCTTCCCTGGTCCGTTCCGTTCCCGTGCAGCGTCGTGCATGGAGCGCTTTCCCCGGTATGTATGATGCTGTTTGCCGGTCTTAGGTAAGGCATCTGGTCTGTTTCTTATCTAACTCTTTTTATCTGTTTTTTTACAGGGCTTCCCCGGGCCGTGTCATGCCGTTCCCGTGCAGCGTCGTGCATGGAGCGCTTTCCCCGGTATGTATGATGCTGTTTGCGGGTCTTAGGTAAGGCATTTTCTATGTTTCTTATCTAACTCTTTTTTTCGTTTTTTTTACAGGGCTTCCCCGGTCCCGGCCGTTCCCGTGCAGCGTCGTGCATGGAGCGCTTTCCCCGGTATGTATGATGCTGTTTGCCGGTCTTAGGTAAGGCATCTGGTCTGTTTCTTATCTAAATCGTTTTTTTCCTGTTTTTTACAGGGCTTCCCCGGGCCGGGCCGTGCCGTTCCCGTGCAGCGTCGTGCATGGAGCGCTTTCCCCGGTATGTATGATGCTGTTTGCGGGTCTTAGGTAAGGCATCTGGTCTGTTTCTTATCCAACTCGTTTTTTTTCTGTTTTTTTTACAGGGCTTCCCCGGGCCGTGCCGTTCCCGTGCATCGTCGTGCATGGAGCGCTTTCCCCGGTATGTATGATGCTGTTTGCGGGTCTTAGGTAAGGCATTTTCTATGTTTCTTATCTAACTCTTTTTTTCGGTTTTTTTACAGGGCTTCCCCGGTCCCTGCCGTTCCCGTGCAGCGTCGTGCATGGAGCGCTTTCCCCGGTATCTATGATGCTGTTTGCCGGTCTTAGGTAAGGCATCTGGTCTGTTTCTTATCTAAATCGTTTTTTTCCTGTTTTTTACAGGGCTTCCCCGGGCCGGGCCGTGCCGTTCCCGTGCAGCGTCGTGCATGGAGCGCTTTCCCCGGTATGTATGATGCTGTTTGCGGGTCTTAGGTAAGGCATCTGGTCTGTTTCTTATCCAACTCGTTTTTTTTCTGTTTTTTTTACAGGGCTTCCCCGGGCCGTGCCGTTCCCGTGCATCGTCGTGTATGGAGCGCTTTCCCCGGTATGTATGATGCTGTTTGCGGGTCTTAGGTAAGGCATTTTCTATGTTTCTTATCTAACTCTTTTTTTCGTTTTTTTTACAGGGCTTCCCCGGTCCCTGCCGTTCCCGTGCAGCGTCGTGCATGGAGCGCTTTCCCCGGTATGTATGATGCTGTTTGCGGGTCTTAGGTAAGGCATCTGGTCTGTTTCTTATCTAACTCGTTTTTTTCTGTTTTTTTACAGGGCTTCCCCGGTCCGGTCCGTTCCCGTGCAGCGTCGTGCATGGAGCGCTTTCCCCGGTATGTATGATGCTGTTTGCGGGTATTAGGTAAGGCATTTTGTATGTTTCTTATCTAACTCTTTTTTTTCGTTTTTTTTACAGGGCTTCCCCGGTCCCTGCCGTTCCCGTGCAGCGTCGTGCATGGAGCGCTTTCCCCGGTATGTATGGTGCTGTTTGCGGGTCTTAGGTAAGGCATCTGGTCTGTTTCTTATCTAACTCTTCTTTTTTCAGTTTTTTTACAGGGCTTCCCCGTGCCGTGCCATTCCCGTGCAGCGTCGTGCATGGAGCGCTTTCCCCGGTATGTATGATGCTGTTTGCGGGTCTTAGGTAAGGCATCTGGTCTGTTTCTTATCTAACTCTTTTTTTTCTGTTTTTTTACAGGGCTTCCCCGGTCCGTGCCGTTCCCGTGCAGCGTCGTGCATGGAGCGCTTCCCCCGGTATGTATGATGCTGTTTGCGGGTCTTAGGTAAGGCATCTGGTCTGTTTCTTATCTAACTCTTTTTTTTCTGTTTTTTTACAGGGCTTCCCCTGTCCATGCCGTTCCTGTGCGTCGTGCATGGAGCTCTTTCCACGGTATGTATGATGCTGTTTGCGGGTCTTAGGTAAGGCATCTGGTCTGTTTCTTATCTAACCCGTTTTTTTTCTGTTTTTTTACAGGGCTTCCCTGGTCCGTTCCGTTCCCGTGCAGCGTCGTGCATTGAGCGCTTTCCCCGGTATGTATGATGCTGTTTGCGGGTATTAGGTAAGGCATCTGGTCAGTTTCTTCTCTAACTCTTTTTTTTTCTGTTTTTTTACAGAGCTTCCCCGGTCCGTTCCGTTCCCGTGCAGCGTCGTGCATGGAGCGCTTTCCCCGGTATGTATGATGCTGTTTGCGGGTATTAAGTAAGGCATTTTGTATGTTTCTTATCTAACTCTTTTTTTTCGTTTTTTTTACAGGGCTTCCCCGGTCCCTGCCATTCCCGTGCAGCGTCTTGCATGGAGCGCTTTCCCCGGTATGTATGGTGCTGTTTGCGGGTCTTAGGTAAGGCATCTGGTCTGTTTCTTATCTAACTCTTTTTTTTCTGTTTTTTTACAGGGCTTCCCCGGGCCGTGCCGTTCCCGTGCAGCGTCGTGCATGGAGCGCTTTCCCCGGTATGTATGATGCTGTTTGCGGGTCTTAGGTAAGGCATCTGGTCTGTTTCTTATCTAACTCTTTTTTTTCTGTTTTTTTACAGGGCTTCCCCGGTCCGTGCCGTTCCCGTGCAGCGTCGGGCATGGAGCGCTTCCCCCGGTATGTATGATGCTGTTTGCGGGTCTTAGGTAAGGCATCTGGTCTGTTTCTTATCTAACTCTTATTTTCTGTTTTTTTACAGGGCTTCCCCTGTCCGTGCCGTTCCTGTGCGTCGTGCATGGAGCGCTTTCCCCGGTATGTATGATGCTGTTTGCGGGTCTTAGGTAAGGCATCTGGTCTGTTTCTTATCTAACTCGTTTTTTTTCTGTTTTTTTTACAGGGCTTCCCTGGTCCGTTCCGTTCCCGTGCAGCGTCGTGCATGGAGCGCTTTCCCCGGTATGTATGATGCTGTTTGCCGGTCTTAGGTAAGGCATCTGGTCTGTTTCTTATCTAACTCTTTTTATCTGTTTTTTTACAGGGCTTCCCCGGGCCGTGTCGTGCCGTTCCCGTGCAGCGTCGTGCATGGAGCGCTTTCCCCGGTATGTATGATGCTGTTTGCGGGTCTTAGGTAAGGCATTTTCTATGTTTCTTATCTAACTCTTTTTTTCGTTTTTTTTACAGGGCTTCCCCGGTCCCGGCCGTTCCCGTGCAGCGTCGTGCATGGAGCGCTTTCCCCGGTATGTATGATGCTGTTTGCCGGTCTTAGGTAAGGCATCTGGTCTGTTTCTTATCTAAATCGTTTTTTTCCTGTTTTTTACAGGGCTTCCCCGGGCCGGGCCGTGCCGTTCCCGTGCAGCGTCGTGCATGGAGCGCTTTCCCCGGTATGTATGATGCTGTTTGCGGGTCTTAGGTAAGGCATCTGGTCTGTTTCTTATCCAACTCATTTTTTTTCTGTTTTTTTTACAGGGCTTCCCCGGGCCGTGCCGTTCCCGTGCATCGTCGTGCATGGAGCGCTTTCCCCGGTATGTATGATGCTGTTTGCGGGTCTTAGGTAAGGCATTTTCTATGTTTCTTATCTAACTCTTTTTTTCGGTTTTTTTACAGGGCTTCCCCGGTCCCTGCCGTTCCTGTGCAGCGTCGTGCATGGAGCGCTTTCCCTGGTATGTATGATGCTGTTTGCGGGTCTTAGGTAAGGCATCTGGTCTGTTTCTTATCTAACTCGTTTTTTTCTGTTTTTTTACAGGGCTTCCCCGGTCCGGTCCGTTCCCGTGCAGCGTCGTGCATGGAGCGCTTTCCCCGGTATGTATGATGCTGTTTGCGGGTATTAGGTAAGGCATTTTGTATGTTTCTTATCTAACTCTTTATTTTCTTTTTTTTTACAGGGCTTCCCCGGTCCCTGCCGTTCCCGTGCAGCGTCGTGCATGGAGCGCTTTCCCCGGTATGTATGGTGCTGTTTGCGGGTCTTAGGTAAGGCATCTGGACTGTTTCTTATCTAACTCTTTTTTTTCTGTTTTTTTACAGGGCTTCCCCGTGCCGTGCCATTCCCGTGCAGCGTCGTGCATGGAGCGCTTTCCCCGGTATGTATGATGCTGTTTGCGGGTCTTAGGTAAGGCATCTGGTCTGTTTCTTATCTAACTCTTTTTTTTCTGTTTTTTTACAGGGCTTCCCCGGTCCGTGCCGTTCCCGTGCAGCGTCGTGCATGGAGCGCTTCCCCCGGTATGTATGATGCTGTTTGCGGGTCTTAGGTAAGGCATCTGGTCTGTTTCTTATCTAACTCTTTTTTTTCAGTTTTTTTACAGGGCTTCCCCTGTCCATGCCGTTCCTGTGCGTCGTGCATGGAGCTCTTTCCACGGTATGTATGATGCTGTTTGCGGGTCTTAGGTAAGGCATCTGGTCTGTTTCTTATCTAACTCGTTTTTTTTCAGTTTTTTTACAGGGCTTTCCTGGTCCGTTCCGTTCCCGTGCAGCGTCGTGCATTGAGCGCTTTCCCCGGTATGTATGATGCTGTTTGCGGGTATTAGGTAAGGCATCTGGTCAGTTTCTTCTCTAACTCTTTTTTTTTCTGTTTTTTTACAGGGCTTTCCCGGTCCCTGCCGTTCCCGTTCAGCGTCGTGCATGGCGCGCTTTCCCCGGTATGTATGATGCTGTTTGCGGGTCTTAGGTAAGGCATCTGGTCTGTTTCTTATCTAACTCGGTTTTTTTCTGTTGTTTTTACAGAGCTTCCCCGGTCCGTTCCGTTCCCGTGCAGCGTCATGCATGGAGCGCTTTCCCCGGTATGTATGATGCTGTTTGCGGGTATTAGGTAAGGCATTTTGTATGTTTCTTATCTAACGCTTTTTTTTCGTTTTTTTTACAGGGCTTCCCCGGTCCCTGCCGTTCCCGTGCAGCGTCGTGCA
Source organism: Triturus cristatus (assembly GCF_964204655.1). NCBI lineage: Eukaryota > Metazoa > Chordata > Amphibia > Caudata > Salamandridae > Triturus > Triturus cristatus. The sequence goes on from NC_140579.1 coordinate 1,277,873,662, forward strand.
TGGAGCGCTTTCCCCGGTATGTATGATGCTGTTTGCGTGTCTTAGGTAAGGCATCTGGTCTGTTTCTTATCTAACTCTTTTTTTTCTGTTTTTTTACAGGGCTTCCCCAGTCCGTGCCGTTCCCGTGCAGCGTCGTGCATGGAGCGCTTCCCCCGGTATGTATGATGCTGTTTGCGGGTCTTAGGTAAGGCATCTGGTCTGTTTCTTATCTAACTCTTTTTTTTCTGTTTTTTTACAGGGCTTCCCCGGTCCGGTCCGTTCCCGTGCAGCGTCGTGCATGGAGCGCTTTCCCCGGTATGTATGATGCTGTTTGCGGGTATTAGGTAAGGCATTTTGTATGTTTCTTATCTAACTCTTTTTTTTCGTTTTTTTTACAGGGCTTCCCCGGTCCCTGCCGTTCCCGTGCAGCGTCGTGCATGGAGCGCTTTCCCCGGTATGTATGGTGCTGTTTGCGGGTCTTAGGTAAGGCATCTGGTCTGTTTCTTATCTAACTCTTTTTTTTTCTGTTTTTTTACAGGGCTTCCCCGTGCCGTGCCATTCCCGTGCAGCGTCGTGCATGGAGCGCTTTCCCCGGTATGTATGATGCTGTTTGCGGGTCTTAGGTAAGGCATCTGGTCTGTTTCTTATCTAACTCTTTTTTTTCTGTTTTTTTACAGGGCTTCCCCGGTCCGTGCCGTTCCCGTGCAGCGTCGTGCATGGAGCGCTTCCCCCGGTATGTATGATGCTGTTTGCGGGTCTTAGGTAAGGCATCTGGTCTGTTTCTTATCTAACTCTTTTTTTCTGTTTTTTTACAGGGCTTCCCCTGTCCATGCCGTTCCTGTGCGTCGTGCATGGAGCTCTTTCTACGGTATGTATGATGCTGTTTGCGGGTCTTAGGTAAGGCATCTGGTCTGTTTCTTATCTAACCCGTTTTTTTTCTGTTTTTTTAAAGGGCTTCCCTGGTCCGTTCCGTTCCCGTGCAGCGTCGTGCATTGAGCGCTTTCCCCGGTATGTATGATGCTGTTTGCGGGTATTAGGTAAGGCATCTGGTCAGTTTCTTCTCTAACTCTTTTTTTTTCTGTTTTTTTACAGAGCTTCCCCGGTCCGTTCCGTTCCCGTGCAGCGTCGTGCATGGAGCGCTTTCCCCGGTATGTATGATGCTGTTTGCGGGTATTAAGTAAGGCATTTTGTATGTTTCTTATCTAACGCTTTTTTTTCGTTTTTTTTACAGGGCTTCCCCGGTCCCTGCCATTCCCGTGCAGCGTCGTGCATGGAGCGCTTTTCCCGGTATGTATGATGCTGTTTGCGTGTCTTAGGTAAGGCATCTGGTCTGTTTCTTATCTAACTCGTTTTTTTTCTTTTTTTTTACAGGGCTTCCCCGGTCCGTGCCGTTCCCGTGCAGCGTCGTGCATGGAGCGCTTCCCCCGGTATGTATGATGCTGTTTGCGGGTCTTAGGTAAGGCATCTTCTATGTTTCATAACTAACTCTTTTTTTCTGTTTTTTTACAGGGCTTCCGCGGTCTGTGCCGTTCCCGTGCAGCGTCGTGCATGGAGCGCTTTCCCCGGTATGTATGATGCTGTTTGCGGGTCTTAGGTAAGGCATCTGGTCTGTTTCTTATCTAACTCGTTTTTTTTCTGTTTTTTTTACAGGGCTTCCCTGGTCCGTTCCGTTCCCGTGCAGCGTCGTGCATGGAGCGCTTTCCCCGGTATGTATGATGCTGTTTGCCGGTCTTAGGTAAGGCATCTGGTCTGTTTCTTATCTAACTCTTTTTATCTGTTTTTTTACAGGGCTTCCCCGGGCCGTGTCATGCCGTTCCCGTGCAGCGTCGTGCATGGAGCGCTTTCCCCGGTATGTATGATGCTGTTTGCGGGTCTTAGGTAAGGCATTTTCTATGTTTCTTATCTAACTCTTTTTTTCGTTTTTTTTACAGGGCTTCCCCGGTCCCGGCCGTTCCCGTGCAGCGTCGTGCATGGAGCGCTTTCCCCGGTATGTATGATGCTGTTTGCCGGTCTTAGGTAAGGCATCTGGTCTGTTTCTTATCTAAATCGTTTTTTTCCTGTTTTTTACAGGGCTTCCCCGGGCCGGGCCGGGCCGTGCCGTTCCCGTGCAGCGTCGTGCATGGAGCGCTTTCCCCGGTATGTATGATGCTGTTTGCGGGTCTTAGGTAAGGCATCTGGTCTGTTTCTTATCCAACTCGTTTTTTTTCTGTTTTTTTTACAGGGCTTCCCCGGGCCGTGCCGTTCCCGTGCATCGTCGTGCATGGAGCGCTTTCCCCGGTATGTATGATGCTGTTTGCGGGTCTTAGGTAAGGCATTTTCTATGTTTCTTATCTAACTCTTTTTTTCGGTTTTTTTACAGGGCTTCCCCGGTCCCTGCCGTTCCCGTGCAGCGTCGTGCATGGAGCGCTTTCCCCGGTATCTATGATGCTGTTTGCCGGTCTTAGGTAAGGCATCTGGTCTGTTTCTTATCTAAATCGTTTTTTTCCTGTTTTTTACAGGGCTTCCCCGGGCCGGGCCGGGCCGTGCCGTTCCCGTGCAGCGTCGTGCATGGAGCGCTTTCCCCGGTATGTATGATGCTGTTTGCGGGTCTTAGGTAAGGCATCTGGTCTGTTTCTTATCCAACTCGGTTTTTTTCTGTTTTTTTTACAGGGCTTCCCCGGGCCGTGCCGTTCCCGTGCATCGTCGTGTATGGAGCGCTTTCCCCGGTATGTATGATGCTGTTTGCGGGTCTTAGGTAAGGCATTTTCTATGTTTCTTATCTAACTCTTTTTTTCGTTTTTTTTACAGGGCTTCCCCGGTCCCTGCCGTTCCCGTGCAGCGTCGTGCATGGAGCGCTTTCCCCGGTATGTATGATGCTGTTTGCGGGTCTTAGGTAAGGCATCTGGTCTGTTTCTTATCTAACTCGTTTTTTTCTGTTTTTTTACAGGGCTTCCCCGGTCCGGTCCGTTCCCGTGCAGCGTCGTGCATGGAGCGCTTTCCCCGGTATGTATGATGCTGTTTGCGGGTATTAGGTAAGGCATTTTGTATGTTTCTTATCTAACTCTTTTTTTTCGTTTTTTTTACAGGGCTTCCCCGGTCCCTGCCGTTCCCGTGCAGCGTCGTGCATGGAGCGCTTTCCCCGGTATGTATGGTGCTGTTTGCGGGTCTTAGGTAAGGCATCTGGTCTGTTTCTTATCTAACTCTTCTTTTTTCAGTTTTTTTACAGGGCTTCCCCGTGCCGTGCCATTCCCGTGCAGCGTCGTGCATGGAGCGCTTTCCCCGGTATGTATGATGCTGTTTGCGGGTCTTAGGTAAGGCATCTGGTCTGTTTCTTATCTAACTCTTTTTTTTCTGTTTTTTTACAGGGCTTCCCCGGTCCGTGCCGTTCCCGTGCAGCGTCGTGCATGGAGCGCTTCCCCCGGTATGTATGATGCTGTTTGCGGGTCTTAGGTAAGGCATCTGGTCTGTTTCTTATCTAACTCTTTTTTTTCTGTTTTTTTACAGGGCTTCCCCTGTCCATGCCGTTCCTGTGCGTCGTGCATGGAGCTCTTTCCACGGTATGTATGATGCTGTTTGCGGGTCTTAGGTAAGGCATCTGGTCTGTTTCTTATCTAACCCGTTTTTTTTCTGTTTTTTTACAGGGCTTCCCTGGTCCGTTCCGTTCCCGTGCAGCGTCGTGCATTGAGCGCTTTCCCCGGTATGTATGATGCTGTTTGCGGGTATTAGGTAAGGCATCTGGTCAGTTTCTTCTCTAACTCTTTTTTTTTCTGTTTTTTTACAGAGCTTCCCCGGTCCTTTCCGTTCCCGTGCAGCGTCGTGCATGGAGCGCTTTCCCCGGTATGTATGATGCTGTTTGCGGGTATTAAGTAAGGCATTTTGTATGTTTCTTATCTAACTCTTTTTTTTCGTTTTTTTTACAGGGCTTCCCCGGTCCCTGCCATTCCCGTGCAGCGTCTTGCATGGAGCGCTTTCCCCGGTATGTATGGTGCTGTTTGCGGGTCTTAGGTAAGGCATCTGGTCTGTTTCTTATCTAACTCTTTTTTTTCTGTTTTTTTACAGGGCTTCCCCGGGCCGTGCCGTTCTCGTGCAGCGTCGTGCATGGAGCGCTTTCCCCGGTATGTATGATGCTGTTTGCGGGTCTTAGGTAAGGCATCTGGTCTGTTTCTTATCTAACTCTTATTTTCTGTTTTTTTACAGGGCTTCCCCTGTCCGTGCCGTTCCTGTGCGTCGTGCATGGAGCGCTTTCCCCGGTATGTATGATGCTGTTTGCGGGTCTTAGGTAAGGCATCTGGTCTGTTTCTTATCTAACTCGTTTTTTTTCTGTTTTTTTTACAGGGCTTCCCTGGTCCGTTCCGTTCCCGTGCAGCGTCGTGCATGGAGCGCTTTCCCCGGTATGTATGATGCTGTTTGCCGGTCTTAGGTAAGGCATCTGGTCTGTTTCTTATCTAACTCTTTTTATCTGTTTTTTTACAGGGCTTCCCCGGGCCGTGTCGTGCCGTTCCCGTGCAGCGTCGTGCATGGAGCGCTTTCCCCGGTATGTATGATGCTGTTTGCGGGTCTTAGGTAAGGCATTTTCTATGTTTCTTATCTAACTCTTTTTTTCGTTTTTTTTACAGGGCTTCCCCGGTCCCGGCCGTTCCCGTGCAGCGTCGTGCATGGAGCGCTTTCCCCGGTATGTATGATGCTGTTTGCCGGTCTTAGGTAAGGCATCTGGTCTGTTTCTTATCTAAATCGTTTTTTTCCTGTTTTTTACAGGGCTTCCCCGGGCCGGGCCGTGCCGTTCCCGTGCAGCGTCGTGCATGGAGCGCTTTCCCCGGTATGTATGATGCTGTTTGCGGGTCTTAGGTAAGGCATCTGGTCTGTTTCTTATCCAACTCATTTTTTTTCTGTTTTTTTTACAGGGCTTCCCCGGGCCGTGCCGTTCCCGTGCATCGTCGTGCATGGAGCGCTTTCCCCGGTATGTATGATGCTGTTTGCGGGTCTTAGGTAAGGCATTTTCTATGTTTCTTATCTAACTCTTTTTTTCGGTTTTTTTACAGGGCTTCCCCGGTCCCTGCCGTTCCTGTGCAGCGTCGTGCATGGAGCGCTTTCCCTGGTATGTATGATGCTGTTTGCGGGTCTTAGGTAAGGCATCTGGTCTGTTTCTTATCTAACTCGTTTTTTTCTGTTTTTTTACAGGGCTTCCCCGGTCCGGTCCGTTCCCGTGCAGCGTCGTGCATGGAGCGCTTTCCCCGGTATGTATGATGCTGTTTGCGGGTATTAGGTAAGGCATTTTGTATGTTTCTTATCTAACTCTTTATTTTCTTTTTTTTTACAGGGCTTCCCCGGTCCCTGCCGTTCCCGTGCAGCGTCGTGCATGGAGCGCTTTCCCCGGTATGTATGGTGCTGTTTGCGGGTCTTAGGTAAGGCATCTGGACTGTTTCTTATCTAACTCTTTTTTTTCTGTTTTTTTACAGGGCTTCCCCGTGCCGTGCCATTCCCGTGCGGCGTCGTGCATGGAGCGCTTTCCCCGGTATGTATGATGCTGTTTGCGGGTCTTAGGTAAGGCATCTGGTCTGTTTCTTATCTAACTCTTTTTTTTCTGTTTTTTTACAGGGCTTCCCCGGTCCGTGCCGTTCCCGTGCAGCGTCGTGCATGGAGCGCTTCCCCCGGTATGTATGATGCTGTTTGCGGGTCTTAGGTAAGGCATCTGGTCTGTTTCTTATCTAACTCTTTTTTTTCAGTTTTTTTACAGGGCTTCCCCTGTCCATGCCGTTCCTGTGCGTCGTGCATGGAGCTCTTTCCACGGTATGTATGATGCTGTTTGCGGGTCTTAGGTAAGGCATCTGGTCTGTTTCTTATCTAACTCGTTTTTTTTCAGTTTTTTTACAGGGCTTTCCTGGTCCGTTCCGTTCCCGTGCAGCGTCGTGCATTGAGCGCTTTCCCCGGTATGTATGATGCTGTTTGCGGGTATTAGGTAAGGCATCTGGTCAGTTTCTTCTCTAACTCTTTTTTTTTCTGTTTTTTTACAGGGCTTTCCCGGTCCCTGCCGTTCCCGTTCAGCGTCGTGCATGGCGCGCTTTCCCCGGTATGTATGATGCTGTTTGCGGGTCTTAGGTAAGGCATCTGGTCTGTTTCTTATCTAACTCGGTTTTTTTCTGTTTTTTTACAGAGCTTCCCCGGTCCGTTCCGTTCCCGTGCAGCGTCATGCATGGAGCGCTTTCCCCGGTATGTATGATGCTGTTTGCGGGTATTAGGTAAGGCATTTTGTATGTTTCTTATCTAACGCTTTTTTTTCGTTTTTTTTACAGGGCTTCCCCGGTCCCTGCCGTTCCCGTGCAGCGTCGTGCATGGAGCGCTTTCCCCGGTATGTATGATGCTGTTTGCGTGTCTTAGGTAAGGCATCTGGTCTGTTTCTTATCTAACTCTTTTTTTTCTGTTTTTTTACAGGGCTTCCCCAGTCCGTGCCGTTCCCGTGCAGCGTCGTGCATGGAGCGCTTCCCCCGGTATGTATGATGCTGTTTGCGGGTCTTAGGTAAGGCATCTGGTCTGTTTCTTATCTAACTCTTTTTTTTCTGTTTTTTTACAGGGCTTCCCCGGGCCGTGCCGTTCCCGTGCAGCGTCGTGCATGGAGCGCTTTCCCCGGTATGTATGATGCTGTTTGCGGGTCTTAGGTAAGGCATCTGGTCTGTTTCTTATCTAACTCTTTTTTTTCTGTTTTTTTACAGGGCTTCCCCGGTCCGTGCCGTTCCCGTGCAGCGTCGGGCATGGAGCGCTTCCCCCGGTATGTATGATGTTGTTTGCGGGTCTTAGGTAAGGCATCTGGTCTGTTTCTTATCTAACTCTTATTTTCTGTTTTTTTACAGGGCTTCCCCTGTCCGTGCCGTTCCTGTGCGTCGTGCATGGAGCGCTTTCCCCGGTATGTATGATGCTGTTTGCGGGTCTTAGGTAAGGCATCTGGTCTGTTTCTTATCTAACTCGTTTTTTTCTGTTTTTTTTACAGGGCTTCCCTGGTCCGTTCCGTTCCCGTGCAGCGTCGTGCATGGAGCGCTTTCCCCGGTATGTATGATGCTGTTTGCCGGTCTTAGGTAAGGCATCTGGTCTGTTTCTTATCTAACTCTTTTTATCTGTTTTTTTACAGGGCTTCCCCGGGCCGTGTCGTGCCGTTCCCGTGCAGCGTCGTGCATGGAGCGCTTTCCCCGGTATGTATGATGCTGTTTGCGGGTCTTAGGTAAGGCATTTTCTATGTTTCTTATCTAACTCTTTTTTTCGTTTTTTTTACAGGGCTTCCCCGGTCCCGGCCGTTCCCGTGCAGCGTCGTGCATGGAGCGCTTTCCCCGGTATGTATGATGCTGTTTGCCGGTCTTAGGTAAGGCATCTGGTCTGTTTCTTATCTAAATCGTTTTTTTCCTGATTTTTACAGGGCTTCCCCGGGCCGGGCCGTGCCGTTCCCGTGCAGCGTCGTGCATGGAGCGCTTTCCCCAGTATGTATGATGCTGTTTGCGGGTCTTAGGTAAGGCATCTGGTCTGTTTCTTATCCAACTCATTTTTTTTCTGTTTTTTTTACAGGGCTTCCCCGGGCCGTGCCGTTCCCGTGCATCGTCGTGCATGGAGCGCTTTCCCCGGTATGTATGATGCTGTTTGCGGGTCTTAGGTAAGGCATTTTCTATGTTTCTTATCTAACTCTTTTTTTCGGTTTTTTTACAGGGCTTCCCCGGTCCCTGCCGTTCCTGTGCAGCGTCGTGCATGGAGCGCTTTCCCCGGTATGTATGATGCTGTTTGCGGGTCTTAGGTAAGGCATCTGGTCTGTTTCTTATCTAACTCGTTTTTTTCTGTTTTTTTACAGGGCTTCCCCGGTCCGGTCCGTTCCCGTGCAGCGTCGTGCATGGAGCGCTTTCCCCGGTATGTATGATGCTGTTTGCGGGTATTAGGTAAGGCATTTTGTATGTTTCTTATCTAACTCTTTATTTTCGTTTTTTTTACAGGGCTTCCCTGGTCCCTGCCGTTCCCGTGCAGCGTCGTGCATGGAGCGCTTTCCCCGGTATGTATGGTGCTGTTTGCGGGTCTTAGGTAAGGCATCTGGACTGTTTCTTATCTAACTCTTTTTTTTCTGTTTTTTTACAGGGCTTCCCCGTGCCGTGCCATTCCCGTGCAGCGTCGTGCATGGAGCGCTTTCCCCGGTATGTATGATGCTGTTTGCGGGTCTTAGGTAAGGCATCTGGTCTGTTTCTTATCTAACTCTTTTTTTTCTGTTTTTTTACAGGGCTTCCCCGGTCCGTGCCGTTCCCGTGCAGCGTCGTGCATGGAGCGCTTCCCCCGGTATGTATGATGCTGTTTGCGGGTCTTAGGTAAGGCATCTGGTCTGTTTCTTATCTAACTCTTTTTTTTCAGTTTTTTTACAGGGCTTCCCCTGTCCATGCTGTTCCTGTGCGTCGTGCATGGAGCTCTTTCCACGGTATGTATGATGCTGTTTGCGGGTCTTAGGTAAGGCATCTGGTCTGTTTCTTATCTAACTCGTTTTTTTTCAGTTTTTTTACAGGGCTTTCCTGGTCCGTTCCGTTCCCGTGCAGCGTCGTGCATTGAGCGCTTTCCCCGGTATGTATGATGCTGTTTGCGGGTATTAGGTAAGGCATCTGGTCAGTTTCTTCTCTAACTCTTTTTTTTTCTGTTTTTTTACAGGGCTTTCCCGGTCCCTGCCGTTCCCGTTCAGCGTCGTGCATGGCGCGCTTTCCCCGGTATGTATGATGCTGTTTGCGGGTCTTAGGTAAGGCATCTGGTCTGTTTCTTATCTAACTCGGTTTTTTTCTGTTTTTTTACAGAGCTTCCCCGGTCCGTTCCGTTCCCGTGCAGCGTCATGCATGGAGCGCTTTCCCCGGTATGTATGATGCTGTTTGCGGGTATTAGGTAAGGCATTTTGTATGTTTCTTATCTAACGCTTTTTTTTTGTTTTTTTTACAGGGCTTCCCCGGTCCCTGCCGTTCCCGTGCAGCGTCGTGCATGGAGCGCTTTCCCCGGTATGTATGATGCTGTTTGCGTGTCTTAGGTAAGGCATCTGGTCTGTTTCTTATCTAACTCTTTTTTTTCTGTTTTTTTACAGGGCTTCCCCAGTCCGTGCCGTTCCCGTGCAGCGTCGTGCATGGAGCGCTTCCCCCGGTATGTATGATGCTGTTTGCGGGTCTTAGGTAAGGCATCTGGTCTGTTTCTTATCTAACTCTTTTTTTTCTGTTTTTTTACAGGGCTTCCCCTGTCCGTGCCGTTCCTGTGCGTCGTGCATGGAGCGCTTTCCCCGGTATGTATGATGCTGTTTGCGGGTCTTAGGTAAGGCATCTGGTCTGTTTCTTACCTAACTCGTTTTTTTTCTGTTTTTTTACAGGGCTTCCCTGGTCCGTTCCGTTCCCGTGCAGCGTCGTGCATGAAGCGCTTTCCCCGGTATGTATGATGCTGTTTGCCGGTCTTAGGTAAGGCATCTGGTCTGTTTCTTATCTAACTCTTTTTTTCTGTTTTTTTACAGGGCTTCCCCGGGCGGGGCCGTGCCGTTCCCGTGCAGCGTCGTGCATGGACCGCTTTCCCCGGTATGTATGATGCTGTTTGCGGGTCTTAGGTAAGGCATCTGGTCTGTTTCTTATCTAACTCGGTTTTTTCTGTTTTTTTACAGGGCTTCCCCGGTCTGTTCCGTTCCCGTGCAGCGTCGTGCATGGAGCGCTTTCCCCGGTATGTATGGTGCTGTTTGCGGGGCTTAGGTAAGGCATCTGGTCTGTTTCTTATCTAACTCTTTTTTTTCTGTTTTTTTACAGGGCTTCCCCGGGTCGTGCCATTCCCGTGCAGCGTCGTGCATGGAGCGCTTTCCCCGGTATGTATGATGCTGTTTGCGGGTCTTAGGTAAGGCATCTGGTCTGTTTCTTATCTAACTCTTTTTTTTCTGTTTTTTTACAGGGCTTCCCCGGTCCGTGCCGTTCCCGTGCAGCGTCGTGCATGGAGCGCTTCCCCCGGTATGTATGATGCTGATTGCGGCTCTTAGGTAAGGCATCTGGTCTGTTTCTTATCTAACTCTTTTTTTTCTGTTTTTTTACAGGGCTTCCCCTGTCCGTGCCGTTCCTGTGCGTCGTGCATGGAGCGCTTTCCCCGGTATGTATGATGCTGTTTGCAGGTCTTAGGTAAGGCATCTGGTCTGTTTCTTATCTAACTCGTATTTTTTTCTGTTTTTTTACAGGGCTTCCCTGGTCCGTTCCGTTCCCGTGCAGCGTCGTGCATCATTGAGCGCTTTCCCCGGTATGTATGATGCTGTTTGCGGGTCTTAGGTAAGGCATCTGGTCTGTTTCTTATTTAACTCTTTTTTTTTTCTGTTTTTTTACAGGGCTTCCCCGGTCTGTGCCGTTCCCGTGCAGCGTCGTGCATGGAGTGCTTTCCCCGGTATGTATGATGCTGTTTGCGGGTCTTAGGTAAGGCATCTGGTCTGTTTCTTATCTAACTCTTTTTTTTCTGTTTTTTTACAGGGCTTCCCTGGTCTGTGCCGTTCCCGTGCAGCGTCGTGCATGGAGTGCTTTCCCCGGTATGTATGGTGCTGTTTGCGGGTCTTAGGTAAGGCATCTTCTATGTTTCATAACTAACTCTTTTTTTTCTGTTTTTTTACAGGGCTTCCCCGGTCCGTGCCGTTCCCGTGCAGCGTCGTGCATGGAGTGCTTTCCCCGGTATGTATGATGCTGTTTGCGGGTGTTAGGTAAGTCATCTAGTCTGTTTCTTCTGTAACTCTTTTTTTCTGTTTTTTACAGGGCTTCCGCGGTCTGTGCCGTTCCCGTGCAGCGTCGTGCATGGAGCGCTTTCCCCGGTATGTATGATGCTGTTTGCGGGTCTTAGGTAAGGCATCTGGTCTGTTCCTTATCTAACTCCTTTTTTTTCTGTTTTTTTACAGGGCTTCCCCGGTCCGTGCCGTTCCCGTGCAGCGTCGTGCATGGAGCGCTTCCCCCGGTATGTATGATGCTGTTTGCGGGTCTTAGGTAAGGCATCTGGTCTGTTTCTTATCTAACTCTTTTTTTTCTGTTTTTTTACAGGGCTTCCTCGGTCCGTGCCGTTCCCGTGCAGCGTCGTGCATGGAGCGCTTCCCCCGGTGTGTATGATGCTGTTTGCGGGTCTTAGGTTAGGCATCTGGTCAGTTTCTTATCTAACTCATTTTTTTTCTGTTTTTTTACAGGGCTTCCCCGGTCCGTGCCGTTCCCGTGCAGCGTCGTGCATGGAGCGCTTTCCCTGGTATGTATGGTGCTGTTTGCGGGTCTTAGGTAAGGCATCTGGTCTGTTTCTTATCTAACTCTTTTTTTTCTGTTTTTTTACAGGGCTTCCCCGGTCCGTGCCGTTCCCGTGCAGCGTCATGCATAGAGCACTTCCCCCGGTATGTATGGTGCTGTTTGCGGGTCTTAGGTAAGGCATCTTCTATATTTCTTAACTAACTCTTTTTTTTTCCTGTTTTTTTACAGGTCTTCCCCGGTCCATGCCGTTCCCGTGCAGCGTCGTGCATGGAGTGCTTTCCCCGGTATGTATGATGCTGTTTGCGGGTGTTAGGTAAGTCATCTAGTCTGTTTCTTCTCTAACTCTTTTTTTTCCTGTTTTTTTACAGGGCTTCCGCGGTCTGTGCCGTTCCCGTGCAGCGTCGTGCATGGAGCGCTTTCCCCGGTATGTATGATGATGTTTGCGGGTCTTAGGTAAGGCATCTGGTCTGTTTCTTATCTAACTCTTTTTTTTCTGTTTTTTTACAGGGCTTCCGCGGTCTGTGCCGTTCCCGTGCAGCGTCGTGCATGGAGTGCTTTCCCCGGTATGTATGGTGCTGTTTGCGGGTCTTAGGTAAGGCATCTTCTATGTTTCATAACTAACTCTTTTTTTTCTGTTTTTTTACAGGGCTTCCCCGGTCCGTGCCGTTCCCGTGCAGCGTCGTGCATGGAGTGCTTTCCCCGGTATGTATGATGCTGTTTGCGGGTGTTAGGTAAGTCATCTAGTCTGTTTCTTCTCTAACTCTTTTGTTTCTGTTTTTTTACAGGGCTTCCGCGGTCTGTGCCGTTCCCGTGCAGCGTCGTGCATGGAGCGCTTTCCCCGGTATGTATGATGCTGTTTGCGGGTCTTAGGTAAGGCATCTGGTCTGTTTCTTATTTAACTCTTTTTTTTTCTGTTTTTTTACAGGGCTTCTCCGGTCTGTGCCGTTCCCGTGCAGCGTCGTGCATGGAGTGCTTTCCCCGGTATGTATGGTGCTGTTTGCGGGTCTTAGGTAAGGCATCTTCTATGTTTCTTAACTAACTCTTTTTTTCCTGTTTTTGTACAGGGCTTCCCCGGTCTGTGCCGTTCCCGTGCAGCGTCGTGCATGGAGTGCTTTCCCCGGTATGTATGGTGCTGTTTGCGGGTCTTAGGTAAGGCATCTTCTATGTTTCTTAACTAACTCTTTTTTTCCTGTTTTTTTACAGGGCTTCCCCTGTCCGTGCCGTTCCTGTGCGTCGTGCATGGAGTGCTTTCCCCGGTATGTATGATGCTGTTTGCGGGTGTTAGGTAAGTCATCTAGTCTGTTTCTTCTGTAACTCTTTTTTTCTGTTTTTTACAGGGCTTCCGCGGTCTGTGCCGTTCCCGTGCAGCGTCGTGCATGGAGCGCTTTCCCCGGTATGTATGATGCTGTTTGCGGGTCTTAGGTAAGGCATCTGGTCTGTTCCTTATCTAACTCCTTTTTTTTCAGTTTTTTTACAGGGCTTCCCCGGTCCGTGCCGTTCCCGTGCAGCGTCGTGCTTGGAGCGCTTCCCCCGGTATGTATGATGCTGTTTGCGGGTCTTAGGTAAGGCATCTGGTCTGTTTCTTATCTAACTCTTTTTTTTCTGTTTTTTTACAGGGCTTCCTCGGTCCGTGCCGTTCCCGTGCAGCGTCGTGCATGGAGCGCTTCCCCCGGTGTGTATGATGCTGTTTGCGGGTCTTAGGTTAGGCATCTGGTCAGTTTCTTATCTAACTCATTTTTTTTCTGTTTTTTTACAGGGCTTCCCCGGTCCGTGCCGTTCCCGTGCAGCGTCGTGCATGGAGCGCTTTCCCTGGTATGTATGGTGCTGTTTGCGGGTCTTAGGTAAGGCATCTGGTCTGTTTCTTATCTAACTCTTTTTTTTCTGTTTTTTTACAGGGCTTCCCCGGTCCGTGCCGTTCCCGTGCAGCGTCATGCATAGAGCACTTCCCCCGGTATGTATGGTGCTGTTTGCGGGTCTTAGGTAAGGCATCTTCTATATTTCTTAACTAACTCTTTTTTTTTCCTGTTTTTTTACAGGGCTTCCCCGGTCCATGCCGTTCCCGTGCAGCGTCGTGCATGGAGTGCTTTCCCCGGTATGTATGATGCTGTTTGCGGGTGTTAGGTAAGTCATCTAGTCTGTTTCTTCTCTAACTCTTTTTTTTCCTGTTTTTTTACAGGGCTTCCGCGGTCTGTGCCGTTCCCGTGCAGCGTCGTGCATGGAGCGCTTTCCCCGGTATGTATGATGATGTTTGCGGGTCTTAGGTAAGGCATCTGGTCTGTTTCTTATCTAACTCTTTTTTTTCTGTTTTTTTACAGGGCTTCCGCGGTCTGTGCCGTTCCCGTGCAGCGTCGTGCATGGAGTGCTTTCCCCGGTATGTATGGTGCTGTTTGCGGGTCTTAGGTAAGGCATCTTCTATGTTTCATAACTAACTCTTTTTTTTCTGTTTTTTTACAGGGCTTCCCCGGTCCGTGCCGTTCCCGTGCAGCGTCGTGCATGGAGTGCTTTCCCCGGTATGTATGATGCTGTTTGCGGGTGTTAGGTAAGTCATCTAGTCTGTTTCTTCTCTAACTCTTTTGTTTCTGTTTTTTTACAGGGCTTCCGCGGTCTGTGCCGTTCCCGTGCAGCGTCGTGCATGGAGCGCTTTCCCCGGTATGTATGATGCTGTTTGCGGGTCTTAGGTAAGGCATCTGGTCTGTTTCTTATTTAACTCTTTTTTTTTCTGTTTTTTTACAGGGCTTCTCCGGTCTGTGCCGTTCCCGTGCAGCGTCGTGCATGGAGTGCTTTCCCCGGTATGTATGGTGCTGTTTGCGGGTCTTAGGTAAGGCATCTTCTATGTTTCTTAACTAACTCTTTTTTTCCTGTTTTTGTACAGGGCTTCCCCGGTCTGTGCCGTTCCCGTGCAGCGTCGTGCATGGAGTGCTTTCCCCGGTATGTATGGTGCTGTTTGCGGGTCTTAGGTAAGGCATCTTCTATGTTTCTTAACTAACTCTTTTTTTCCTGTTTTTTTACAGGGCTTCCCCTGTCCGTGCCGTTCCTGTGCGTCGTGCATGGAGCGCTTTCCCCGGTATGTATGATGCTGTTTGCAGGTCTTAGGTAAGGCATCTGGTCTGTTTCTTATCTAACTCGTATTTTTTTCTGTTTTTTTACAGGGCTTCCCTGGTCCGTTCCGTTGCCGTGCAGCGTCGTGCATCATTGAGCGCTTTCCCCGGTATGTATGATGCTGTTTGCGGGTCTTAGGTAAGGCATCTGGTCTGTTTCTTATTTAACTCTTTTTTTTTTCTGTTTTTTTACAGGGCTTCCCCGGTCTGTGCCGTTCCCGTGCAGCGTCGTGCATGGAGTGCTTTCCCCGGTATGTATGGTGCTGTTTGCGGGTCTTAGGTAAGGCATCTTCTATGTTTCTTAACTAACTCTTTTTTTCCTGTTTTTTTACAGGGCTTCCCCGGTCCGTGCCGTTCCCGTGCAGCGTCGTGCATGGAGCGCTTTCCCCGGTATGTATGATGCTGTTTGCGGGTCTTAGGTAAGGCATCTGGTCTGTTTCTTATCTAACTCTTTTTTTTCTGTTTTTTTACAGGGCTTCCCTGGTCTGTGCCGTTCCCGTGCAGCGTCGTGCATGGAGTGCTTTCCCCGGTATGTATGGTGCTGTTTGCGGGTCTTAGTTAAGGCATCTTCTATGTTTCATAACTAACTCTTTTTTTTCTGTTTTTTTACAGGGCTTCCCCGGTCCGTGCCGTTCCCGTGCAGCGTCGTGCATGGAGTGCTTTCCCCGGTATGTATGATGCTGTTTGCGGGTGTTAGGTAAGTCATCTAGTCTGTTTCTTCTGTAACTCTTTTTTTTCTGTTTTTTACAGGGCTTCCGCGGTCTGTGCCGTTCCCGTGCAGCGTCGTGCATGGAGCGCTTTCCCCGGTATGTATGATGCTGTTTGCGGGTCTTAGGTAAGGCATCTGGTCTGTTCCTTATCTAACTCCTTTTTTTTCTGTTTTTTTACAGGGCTTCCCCGGTCCGTGCCGTTCCCGTGCAGCGTCGTGCATGGAGCGCTTCCCCCGGTATGTATGATGCTGTTTGCGGGTCTTAGGTAAGGCATCTGGTCTGTTTCTTATCTAACTCTTTTTTTTCTGTTTTTTTACAGGGCTTCCTCGGTCCGTGCCGTTCCCGTGCAGCGTCGTGCATGGAGCGCTTCCCCCGGTGTGTATGATGCTGTTTGCGGGTCTTAGGTTAGGCATCTGGTCAGTTTCTTATCTAACTCATTTTTTTTCTGTTTTTTTACAGGGCTTCCCCGGTCCGTGCCGTTCCCGTGCAGCGTCGTGCATGGAGCGCTTTCCCTGGTATGTATGGTGCTGTTTGCGGGTCTTAGGTAAGGCATCTGGTCTGTTTCTTATCTAACTCTTTTTTTTCTGTTTTTTTACAGGGCTTCCCCGGTCCGTGCCGTTCCCGTGCAGCGTCATGCATAGAGCACTTCCCCCGGTATGTATGGTGCTGTTTGCGGGTCTTAGGTAAGGCATCTTCTATATTTCTTAACTAACTCTTTTTTTTTCCTGTTTTTTTACAGGGCTTCCCCGGTCCATGCCGTTCCCGTGCAGCGTCGTGCATGGAGTGCTTTCCCCGGTATGTATGATGCTGTTTGCGGGTGTTAGGTAAGTCATCTAGTCTGTTTCTTCTCTAACTCTTTTTTTTCCTGTTTTTTTACAGGGCTTCCGCGGTCTGTGCCGTTCCCGTGCAGCGTCGTGCATGGAGCGCTTTCCCCGGTATGTATGATGATGTTTGCGGGTCTTAGGTAAGGCATCTGGTCTGTTTCTTATCTAACTCTTTTTTTTCTGTTTTTTTACAGGGCTTCCGCGGTCTGTGCCGTTCCCGTGCAGCGTCGTGCATGGAGTGCTTTCCCCGGTATGTATGGTGCTGTTTGCGGGTCTTAGGTAAGGCATCTTCTATGTTTCATAACTAACTCTTTTTTTTCTGTTTTTTTACAGGGCTTCCCCGGTCCGTGCCGTTCCCGTGCAGCGTCGTGCATGGAGTGCTTTCCCCGGTATGTATGATGCTGTTTGCGGGTGTTAGGTAAGTCATCTAGTCTGTTTCTTCTCTAACTCTTTTGTTTCTGTTTTTTTACAGGGCTTCCGCGGTCTGTGCCGTTCCCGTGCAGCGTCGTGCATGGAGCGCTTTCCCCGGTATGTATGATGCTGTTTGCGGGTCTTAGGTAAGGCATCTGGTCTGTTTCTTATTTAACTCTTTTTTTTTCTGTTTTTTTACAGGGCTTCTCCGGTCTGTGCCGTTCCCGTGCAGCGTCGTGCATGGAGTGCTTTCCCCGGTATGTATGGTGCTGTTTGCGGGTCTTAGGTAAGGCATCTTCTATGTTTCTTAACTAACTCTTTTTTTCCTGTTTTTGTACAGGGCTTCCCCGGTCCATGCCGTTCCCGTGCAGCGTCGTGCATGGAGTGCTTTCCCCGGTATGTATGATGCTGTTTGCGGGTGTTAGGTAAGTCATCTAGTCTGTTTCTTCTCTAACTCTTTTTTTTCCTATTTTTTTACAGGGCTTCCGCGGTCTGTGCCGTTCCCGTGCAGCGTCGTGCATGGAGCGCTTTCCCCGGTATGTATGATGATGTTTGCGGGTCTTAGGTAAGGCATCTTCTATGTTTCATAACTAACTCTTTTTTTTCTGTTTTTTTACAGGGCTTCCTCGGTCCGTGCCGTTCCCGTGCAGCGTCGTGCATGGAGTGCTTTCCCCGGTATGTATGATGCTGTTTGCGGGTGTTAGGTAAGTCATCTAGTCTGTTTCTTCTCTAACTCTTTTTTTTCTGTTTTTTTACAGGGCTTCCGCGGTCTGTGCCGTTCCCGTGCAGCGTCGTGCATGGAGCGCTTTCCCCGGTATGTATGATGCTGTTTGCGGGTCTCAGGTAAGGCATCTGGTCTGTTTCTTATTTAACTCTTTTTTTTTCTGTTTTTTTACAGGGCTTCCCCGGTCTGTGCCGGTCCCGTGCAGCGTCGTGCATGGAGTGCTTTCCCCGGTATGTATGGTGCTGTTTGCGGGTCTTAGGTAAGGCATCTTCTATGTTTCTTAACTAACTCTTTTTTTCCTGTTTTTTTACAGGGCTTCCCCGGTCCGTGCCGTTCCCGTGCAGCGTCGTGCATGGAGTGCTTTCCCCGGTATGTATGATGCTGTTTGCGGGTGTTAGGTAAGTCATCTAGTCTGTTTCTTCTCTAACTCTTTTTTTTCCAGTTTTTTTACAGGGCTTCCGCGGTCTGTGCCGTTCCCGTGCAGCATCATGCATAGAGCACTTCCCCCGGTATGTATGGTGCTGTTTGCGGGTCTTAGGTAAGGCATCTTCTATGTTTCTTAACTAACTCTTTTTTTCTTGTTTTTTTACAGGGCTTCCCCGGTCCATGCCGTTCCCGTGCAGCGTCGTGCATGGAGGGCTTTCCCCGGTATGTATGATGCTGTTTGCGGGTGTTAGGTAAGTCATCTAGTCTGTTTCTTCTCTAACTCTTTTTTTTCTGTTTTTTTACAGGGCGTCCGCGGTCTGTGCCGTCCCCGTGCAGCGTCGTGCATGGAGTGCTTTCCCCGGTATGTATGATGCAGTGTGCGGGTTTTAGGTAAGTCATCTTGTCTTTGTCTTATCTAACTCTTTTGTTTCCTGTTTTTTTTACAGGGCTTCCCCGGTCCGTGCCGTTTCCCTCCAGCGTCGTACCTTCTGCTTTAAGGTAAGAGTAAGCTATTGTTATTTATTTCATTTACAAATTAATTTGTGTAGTGTTTCATTATGAACCGTTGTTTAATTATATCTTTCATGTATTTTTGGGGTACAGTAATACAGGTGTTTCTTGACGAAAGTGGTGTTTACTTTTTTTGTGTGTGCAATTCATTATTTGATTACGAGAGGGTGGGGCACGTTTTTTATTGAATCTGCTGTTGTCGGACTGTTCCATTGGTTTCCGGATGTCACGGTAGGCGGTACGCAGCTACAAACAGGTAAGTGAAATGTTTGTATACGTTTTATGTTCTTTGGGGGATTAATTATAATGTGAATATAATATGTCTATGTATTTGCCTTGTTGCTAAATGTTTGGTATTTATCGATGCTCTTAGTGTTTTTTTATCTTTTTTCTTATTGTGGGTAGCGTCGTCTCAAGGTAAGTTACAGGTCTACCCTGGCCCTTAGCGTTGTTGTGTAGCGTTGTATATGGAATACTTTGCCCAGAATGTATGCTGTTGCCTTCGGGTTTTAGGTAAGTTATCTTGTCTATGTTTCTTACCTAACTACATATTTTTATGTTTTTTTACAGGGATTCCCCGGTCCGTGACGTTCCCGTGCAGCGTCGTGCATGGAGTGCTTTCCCCAGTATGTATGATGCTGTTGGCGGGTCTTAGGTAAGGTATCTTCTCTGTTTCTTATCTAACTCTTGTTTTTTCCGTTTTTTTACAGGCCTTCCCCGGTTCCTGCCGTTTCCGTGCAGCGTTGTGCATGGAGCGCTTTCCCCGGTATGTATGATGCTGTTAGCGGGTCTTAGGTAAGGCATCTTCTCTATTTCTTATCTAACTCTTTTTTTTCCTGTTTTTTTACAGAGTAAGCTATTGTTATTTATTTCATTTACAAATTAATTTGTGTAGTGTTTCATTATGAACCTTTGTTTAATTATATCTTTCATGTTCTTTGTTTGATTGTAATACAGGTGTTTCTTGACGAAAGTGCTGTTACATGTATTTCGTGTGGGATTCATTATTTGATTACGGGAGGGTGGGGCACGTTTTATTATTGAATCTGCTGTTGTCGGAGTGTGTCATTGGTTTCCGGATGTCACGGTAGGCGGAACGCAGCACCAAACAGGTAAGTGCAATTTATGTATACGTTTTATTTTCATTTTGGGATTAATTTTAATGTGTACATAATATGTCTATGTATTTGGCTTGTTGATAAATGTTTGTTATTTATCGATGCTGTTATTGTTTTTGATGTTTTTTCTTATTATGTGTTGCGTCTCATTTTGTTTGTTTGATCGTAATACAGGTGTTTCTTGACGAAAGTGCTATTACATGTATTTTGTGTGGGGTTCATTATTTGATTACGGGAGGGTGGGGCACGTTTTTTTATTGAATCTGCTGTTGTCGGACTGTTCCAATGGTTTCCGGATGTCACGGTAGGCGGTACGCAGCTACAAACAGGTAAGTGCAATCTTTGTATACGTTTTATGTTGTTTTTGGAATTAATTGTAATGTGAACATAATATGTTAATACATTGAGCTTGTTGATAAATGTTTCTTATTTATCGATGCTGTTAGTATATTCGATGTTTTTTCCTATTATGTGTTGCGTCTCATGTTGTTTGTTTGATTGTAATACAGGTGTTTCTTGACGAAAGTGCTGTTACATGTATTTTGTGTGGGGTTCATTATTTGATTACGGGAGGGTGGGGTACGTTTTTTTATTGAATCTGCTGTTGTCGGACTGTTCCATTGTTTTCCGGATGTCACGGTAGGCGGTACGCAGCTACAAACAGGTAAGTGCAATCTTTGTATACCTTTTATGGTGTTTTTGGAGTTAATTGTAATGTGAACATAATATGTTAATATATTTAGCTTGTTGATAAATGTTTCTTATTTATCGATGCTTTTAGTATATTCGATGTTCTTTCTTATTATGTGTTGCGTCTCATGTTCTTTGTTTGATTGTAATACAGGTGTTTCTTGAAGAAAGTGCTGTTACATTTATTTTGTGTGGGATTCATTATTTGATTACGGGAGGGTGGGGCACGTTTTATTATTGAATCTGCTGTTGTTGGAGTGTGTCATTGGTTTCCGGATGTCACGGTAGGCGGAACGCAGCACCAAACAGGTAAGTGCAATTTATGTGTACGTTTTATTTTCGTTTTGGGATTAATTTTAATGTGTGCATAATATGTCTATGTATTTGACTTGTTGATAAATGTTTGTTATTTATCGATGCTGTTATTGTTTTTGATGTTTTTTCTAATTATGTGTTGCGTCTCATGTTCTTTGTTTGATTGTAATACAGGTGTTTTTTGACAAAAGTGCTATTACATGTATTTTGTGTGGGGTTCATTATTTGATTACGGGAGGGTGGGGCACGTTTTTTTATTGAATCTGCTGTTGTCGGACTGTTCCATTGGTTTCTGGATGTCATGGTAGGCGGTACGCAGCTACAAACAGGTAAGTGCAATCTTTGTATACGTTTTATGTTGTTTTTGGAATTAATTGTAATGTGAACATAATATGTTAATATATTTAGCTTGTTGATAAATGTTTCTTATTTATCGATGCTGTTAGTATATTCGATGTTTTTTCTTAATATGTGTTGCGTCTCATGTTGTTTGTTTGATCGTAATACAGGTGTTTCTTGACGAAAGTGCTATTACATGTATTTTGTGTGGGGTTCATTATTTGATTATGGGAGGGTGGGGCACGTTTTTTTATTGAATCTGCTGTTGTCGAACTGTTCCATTGGTTTCCGGATGTCACGGTAGGCGGTACGCAGCTACAAACAGGTAAGTGCAATCTTTGTATACGTTTTATGTTGTTTTTGGAATTAATTGTAATGTGAACATAATATGTTAATATATTTAGCTTGTTGATAAATGTTTCTTATTTATCGATGTTGTTAGTATATTCGATGTTTTTTCCTATTATGTGTTGCGTCTCATGTTGTTTGTTTGATTGTAATACAGGTGTTTCTTGACGAAAGTGCTGTTACATGTATTTTGTGTGGGATTCATTATTTGATTACGGGAGGGTGGGGCACGTTTTTTTATTGAATCTGCTGTTGTCGGAGTGTGTCATTGTTTTCTGGATGTCACGGTAGGCAGTACGCAGCTACAAACAGGTAAGTTACATCTTTGTATATGTTTTATGTTCTTTTTCGGATTACTTTTAATGGGAACATAATATGTCTATGTATTTGGCTTGTTGCTAAATGTTTGTCATTTATCGATGCTGTTAGTGTTTTTGATCTTTTTTCTTATTATGTGTTGCGTCTCATGTTCTTTGTTTGATTGTAATACAGGTGTTTCTTCGCGGAAGTGCTATTACATGTATTTTGTGTGGAATTCATTCTTTGATTACGGGAGGGTGGGGCACGTTTTTTTATTGAATCTGCTGTTGTCGGAGTGTGCCATTCTTTTCCGGATGTCACGGTAGGCGTTACGCAGCTACAAACAGGTAAGTGAAATGTTTGTATACGTTTTATTTTCGTTTTGGGATTAATTTTAATGTGAACATAATATGTCTATGTATTTGGCTTGTTCCAAAATGTTTGCTATTTATCGATGCTGTTAGTGTTTCGGCACTTTTTTCTGATTGTGTGTAGCGTCGGTATGTAGCGTCGTCTCAAGGTAAGTTACAGGTCTACCCTGGCCCTTAGCGTTGTCATGTAGCGTTGTATATGGAATACTTTGGCCAGGATGTATGCTGTTGGCTGCGGGTTTTCGGTAAGTCATCTTGTCTATGTTTGTTACCTAACTACATCTTTTTCGTTTTTTTTACAGGTCTTCCCCTCTCCGTGCCGTCCCCGGGAAGCATCTTGCATGGAGTGCTTTACCCGGTATGTATGATGCTGTTTGCGGGTCTTTGGTAAGGCATATTGTCTGTTTCTTAGCTAACTCTTTTTTTTCCTGTTTTTTGACAGGGCTTCCCCGGTCTGTACCGTCCCTGGCCAGCGTTGTGCAAAGAGTGCTTTACCCGGTATGTATGATACTATTTGTGGGTGTTAGGTAAGACATCTTGTCTGTTTCTTAACGAACTCTTTTTTTTTTCTCTGTTTTTTTACAGGGCTTCCCCGGTCCCTGCCATTCCCGTGCAGCGTCTTGCATAGAGTGCTTTGCCCGGTATGTATGATACTGTTTGCGGGTCTTTGGTAAGGCATCTAAAGGTAAGATTATTTACTTATTTTATTAATTTGCCTGTATTTATAATGCGTGCTTTCTATTCTTCTTTTAGTAGGTTTTAGCTTTTCAGCGCACTTGCGTTCAATTTCCTTTAAAAACACTTTTGTACGCGAGGCAGACAGGTTGGAGCCACATTGCCTTTTACTGCATCGCTATCTGTTCCATGCACGCTTTCACATTCGCTTCGCACGGAATTCACACCTCCTCACTAACAATGACACATACTCTCAGGCAGACATCCCTTTCATCCTTACAAGGAAGCCCCCCACCCAAACATTAGCATACGGCTAGACACCAACATCTCACACACGCGCTGTTCGTAAACAACAAGTGTTGCTTCCCTTTTGTTATTCAGTTAAAGTAACTCCCCTTTCTTTCTCTTTTACTGTACTTAAACTCGAAGAGCAGCCATTCCAAACATTTCGTGGGTCAACGTCATCCGGTATACATTGCGAGCTGAACTATCTCTGTTGCAAAAAAGGTAAGTAACTTAAAACATTGCAATTGGAATACGCTTGTGCATTGCCGTTTTTAAAATAAATGCATCGAATTTGTAAATTCGGGTTTATCAAATGTAAAGTGCAGTTGTTTTACAACTTAAACCTTTAAAAACCTGTTTTGCTTCTTAATTATCGAAGTTCGTTTAGTATCTTGCTGCCGTTAATTTTCGAAGCCGCAATTCTTTTACTTTGAACCAAACTGATTAGCTAACATATATTGACCAGAATTTAGAAGGAAAACGCACGCGCAGCACATTAACTTGCTGCTTTTGCTTTCACCGCTACTACTATATTTATTACGGTACCGCTTCGCTATCGTTTGCCATGTATTTCATACTTAGTGAAGCGCTCTCTGCATAATATAATTTCGCCTCGCTTGCATTAGAAACTTGCTACTGTTGCCAGTGATCGTACAATTATACGCTAATACACACCTTTCGCTGCCTTTTAATTTGGATTCGCTTACTTTGTTAGTTGAATATATTACAACTGTTTCAATTTCGTTGCCAAAATGTGTTTCATGATGCGAAACGCTTTCCCGTCATGTGGGTTTTAGCTCATGTCTGGTTCGCCTCAGAAATTACAATACATCTGTCACCCCTATGTGTACTTTTGTATCTAAGTTTTTGCCTAGGATTGCATTTTTGGTGCGCGTCTTCAATTGTTTTTCGCCCATTGCTTTTTGTCATGCTTTAGATTCAAATATATTTACCATCTTCTTTTCTCGCCTCTTTACAGATGCTTTCAGGTTACATTGTTTATTTTTATGTTTCATCTAAAACGCGTATACACCTTATTTACTTTATCAAACCGAAACAAGTGTGGGTCAAGGGGGGGAGGGGGGGTGCTTATCGTTATACTATCACTGACATTTTAATGTGCGATCTTAGTTATCCTTTTTTTTTACTTTCACAACATACGCTTACGGAACTAGGTATACTTCTCAAAATACTTTTATTTATTCTCATTGTTTACTTATTTTCATTGTGCGCTGTACAGACATTGGCCTTTATGTATGTATTAACAGCGGTAATGCAGATATTAGTCCACAATTGTGTTTTTTTTGCAATCACGCTTCACAGTACAATACATTTTTGAAGTAGAAACTCATGCTTCATAGCTTGACAGTTCAATGCGCGAATTGTGCATTAAGCGCTGCATTTGCAGTTTTTAGCATACTGCATATATATGCTCCATACCGCGCCTCCTTAAACTTTTAGTGCAACAAAGTAGCGCAGCTTGTGGAGAGAGTTGCCATGATGCTGAAAGTCAAAGCGCAGAAGGCACAGGGTTGAGGAAACACAATATGTATAATTAGATCAAAGGGAATTATGGGATCGGTTTTGGCAATTTTGGTAGCGTGCTGCATTTTACTAGCATAATAAGTGTATGGAGTTATGGAGACATAAGGCTGTACTAACTATCTTTTTTGGGCGCTCTCATTGCTAATGCAGGAAAAAAAAGCAGTCCAGCCATTCCTTTAAGCAACTCCAGTTGGCCTACTTTCCACTAGGACACAGTAAGTTATTCCGCATATTACAATGCAAACGAAGATGGCATTTTTATGTTAACCCCTCTTATTCTACAATACACTCTAATGGTCTATAAAACACTAAGCAAAACACTCTCTCCTATACTTCCTAAACTCCATACAGTGTCTTACACACTATATCACACAAATATGCTACATACTCTCTACCACATACTCTTTTGCACACAATTTCTTAGATGCATTCACTTTGGTATGCTCTCTATACTATGCACTCTTTCTTATGTGCACTCTATGCTATGTATAGCCTATACTAAGCACACTCTGGACTATACACTCTTTTCACTACGCACACTCTTTACTATGCACACTCTGTACTAATCACAATCTGCAACACATTTCCTACACTAAATCTCTCTATTACACACTGTCTGCAACACACTCTTTATTACAGGCTTTGATACAGTCTTTCGCACACACTCCCCATCATGTACTTTCCACCATGCACTTTCCACCAAGCACTCTCCATTACACATTCCACACCACACACTCTTTATCCCACATTCTCATTCACACTCTCTTCCATCCACTCTCTACAACACACACTCATTGTGTGACTTAGCGCGTGTGACTTAGCGCATGTGACTTAGCGCGTGTGACTTAGCGCGTGCAACTTAGCGCATGTAACTTAGCGCGTGTAACTTAGCGCGTGTAACTTTGCGCGTGTGACATTATCTTGCACGCGCTCTGTTGCACGCGCTCTGTGCCACAGGCTCTGTGCCACAGGCTCTGTGCCACACACACTCTGCCACACACTCTCTGCCACACACTCTCACACACTAGCTTTTTACATACTCTTTCACACACTACCTACTGTACACATTTTTATGCACATCTCCTCAACATGCACCGCAGCTAATGCTTACATCTCTACTAGCTTTATTATCCTCACTACTATGCTTTATTATTTGGTCTACACTACATACTCTACTCTTACTACTCTCTCTACTCCTTCATGTATACTACACACTGTCTCTTATTTATTCTCCTCTTTTTTCCCTTGCTTTTTCACACTTTCACGCTATAAGTTGACAATAGCTGATGACTCCCCACCATGCACTTTCCACTATGCACTTTCCACCATGCACTCTCCATTACACATTCCACAACACACACTCTTTATCACACATTCTCATTCACACTCTCTTCCATCCACTCTCTACAACACACACTCATTGTGTAACTTAGCGCGTGTGGCTTAGTGCGTGTGGCTTAACGTGTGTGGCTTAGCGCGTGTGACTTAGCGCGTGTGACTTAGCGCGTGTGACTTAGTGCGTGTGCCTTAGCGCGTGTGACATTATGTTGCACGCGCTCTGTTGCACGCGCTTTGTTGCACGGCGCTCTGTTGCACGCGCTCTGTGACACAGGCTCTGTGACACAGTCTCTGTGCCACAGGCTCTGTGCCACAGGCTCTCTGCCACACACTCTAAGCCACACACTTTCTCACACACTATCTTTTTAGATACGCTTTCACATACTACCTACTGTACACATTTTTATACGCATCTCCTCTACATACACCGCAGCTAATGCTTACATCTCTACTAGCTTTATTATCCTCACTACTATCCTTTACTATTTGGTCTACACTACATACACTACTCTTACTACTCCTTCATGTATACTACACACTGTCTCTTCTTTATTCTCCTCTTTTTTTCCCTTGCTTTTTCACACTTTCAAGCTATAAGTTGACAATAGCTGATGATGAGAAAGTGAGCATGCAGTTGAGAACCAAACTGCAAACTCCAATGGTGTTACTTACGTGAGGCACTGTCAACTTTTTCTGCAACTTTTTACTTTAACTATCTCTATGTTTTCAACAGTAATACACTTTATTTCTCTACATGCACTCTTTCCCATGCACTCTTTCCCATGCACTCTTTCCCATGCACTCTTTCCATGCACTCTTTCCCATGCACTCTTTCCCATGCACTCTTTCCCATGCACTCTTTGGCACGCACTCTTTACCATGCACTCTTTGGCATGCACTCTTTGGCACGCACTCTTTACCATGCACTCTTTACCATGCACTCTTTGGCACGCACTCTTTGGCACACACTCTTTACCATGCACTCTTTACCATGCACTCTTTACCATGCACTCTTTACCATGCACTCTTTACCATGCACTCTTTCCCATGCACTCTTTAACATGCACTCTTTCCCATGCACTCTTTCCCATGCACTCTTTCCCATGCACTCTTCCCATGCACTCTTTCCCATTCACTCTTTCCCATGCACTCTTTGGCACGCACTCTTTGGCACGCACTCTTTACCATGCACTCTTTAGCATGCGCTCTTTACCATGCACTCTTTACCACGCACTCTTTGGCACGCACTCTTTGGTACGCAATCTTTTAACACACACACTCCACTGCACACATTTTTATGCACACCTTTTATATACATCATAGTTAACGCTTACATTTCTACTAGATTCATTCCCCTCAGTACTATGCTTTACTGTTTGGTCTACACTACATACACTACTCCTACTACTCTTTGTATTACTTCATGTATACTACACACTCTCTACTCTTTACTCTCCTATTTTCGCTCCTTATTTCTTTATACTTTCAAGCTATAAGTTGCCAAAAGTTAATGATGAGAAAGTGAGCATGCAGGTGAGAACCAATCTGCAAACCCCAATGGTGTTACTTACGTGAGACACTCAACTTTTCATGCAACTTCTTTCTTTACCTATCTCTGTTTCTAACAGGAATACACTTTATTTCTCTACAAACACTCTTTCCCGTGCGCTCTTTGCCGTGCACTCTTTGCCGTGCACTCTTTGCCGTGCGCTCTTTGCTGTGCACTCTTTGCCGTGCGCTCTTTAGCATGCGCTCTTTAGCATGCACTCTTTAGCATGCACTCTTTAGCATGGGCTCTTTGCCACGCGCTCTATGCCACGCGCTCTATACCACGTGCTGTATGCCATGCGCTCTTTCGCATGCGCTCTCTGCCACATGCTCTCTGCCACACGCTCTTACCATACACTTTCTTTTAGCATACTATACAACACACACTCTCTACTACATACATTTACATACACACACCCTACTACATGCACCATTGTCAAAACTTACATCTGTATGAACTATATTGCCCTCACTACTATGCTTTGCTACTTGCTCGATGCTACATATGCTGATTTTGCTACTCTCTCCTACTTCATGTATGCTACACACTTACTACTCTTCACTCTTCCCTTGTTTTTTTTTTACCATACACTTTCAAGATATAAGTTGGCAATATATAATGATGCAGAAGTGGCCATGCATGTGAGAAACAAACTGCTAGCTCCAACTCTGTACCACATACTCTGTGCTACATGCTCTCTGTTACACGCTCTCTCTTCCACGCTCTTTCCTCCACGCTCTCTCTTCCACGCTCTCTCCTCCACGCTCTCTCCTCCACGCTCTCTCCTCCACGCTCTCTCCTCCACGCGCTCTCTCCTCCACGCTCTCTCCTCCACGCTTTCTAACACACGCTCTCTGACATAGGATACACGCCAAACTTACAAATAATAATCCATTAGTTAAGCAACAAAGACAAGATGATTTACTTAACAAGCAGAAACAGCTTTCATACTGTGAGAACCACTTCATGCATGACGCTGCACGGAAATATTACTGGTCAGGGTAGACCTCGCAAACACAAATATGCATTCAATGAGCCTGCCAAGCAATATGACTTGCCTGCTACCCACAAACAGCAGTATACATGCCCAAAAAAGCACTGGATAGATGGCTCTGCACAGTCAACTAATGTACTATTGCTTTTTAAGAACTAAATGAAATGGAAAGTTTCAATGGAGTACTCAAATTGCTGTTCAAAGGAAGCAGTGTGTATGTGTGTGTATGTTTGTGTAAATGTCTGTGCGGCATGTTAAAAAATCGAGAGAAATACATATTGAAAACAGCATTAGACTATATAAGCCAGTGTTACAAAGCAAAGAAAGTTACTAAGCAATTTCTAAAAGATTTGTGCAGCCATCCTCCTCAAAAATTATTGTACTATACATAGTACAAGCTAACATACACAATTTAATACAAACTCTCTAGTTACGAGCTGAGATAGACCTGTAAAGAAAAAAGAAAAAAAGCATTAGGTAAGGCATCTTGTCTGTTTCTTATCTAAGACCTGCAAACAACATCATACATACCGGGCAAAGCACTCCATGCACGACGCTGCACGGGTATAACATGGACTGGGGAAGTCCTGTAAAAAAACAGAAAAAAAAGAGTTAGATAAGAAAAAAGTAAACAACGAAGGAAAATAAACATCGCTTGCCATACAACTTCAGGAAGCGTTCGCTCCACAGCAACAGACATAAAAAAATACCTGAGAAGATTCAATTAAAAAAGAAAAAGAAAACATGCCCACCAGTGAATAAGGGACGAGCTTCAAAACAGAGAAAGAATCAAAAAAACACGCCCACAAATCCAAAAAAGACAGGGCTTGTTTGGAGAGACAATGCGCTTCTCCAATGGCTGACTAGCATTTAAGAGGCCACAAAATAGAGAAGAGGGAAAAAAAGGGGCGCACTCTATACTATGCATTCTCTATACTGTGCACACTCTGAACTATCCACTCTATTTACTACACACACTCTTTACTGATCACAATCTGCAACACATTTTCAACCCTCAACCTCTCTACTATACACTCTCTGCAACACAATATTTATTACAGACTTTGATACATTCTTTCACACACTCTCCACCATGTACTTTCCACCATGCACTTTCCACCACGCACAGCCCACAACGCACTCTCCGCCACGCACTCTCCACCATGCACTCTCCACCACGCACAGTGCAACACAGTCTACACCACACACTCTTTATCACACAATCTCCTTCTCAAACGCTGTACCATCCACTCTCTACAACATACACTCATTGTGTGACTTAGCACGTGTCACTTAGCATGTGTCACTTAGTACATGTGACTTAACGCATGCGACTTAGCACATGTAACAAAGCGCGTGTGCTTTAGCACGTGTGCCATTATGTTGCATGCACTCTGTCCCAGGCGCTTTGTTGCACGCACGTTCTGCTACAGGCTCTATGCCACACACGCAATGTTACATGCTCTCTGACACACGCTCTCTACCACACTGTCTTTTTACATACTCAATAGCATACTCTACTGCATACATTTTTATGCACACCTCCTCTACATGCTCCACAGTTAATGCTTACATCTCTACTAACTTTAGTATCCGCACTACTATGCATAACTATTTGGTCTACACTACATACACTGCTCCTACTACTCGTTCTACTACTTCAGGTATACTACACACTGTCTCTTCTTTACTCTCCTCTTTTTTTACTTGCATTTTTACACTTTCAAACGATAAGTTGCCAATAGCTAATGAATAGGGCGTGAGCATGCAGGTGCGAACCAATCGTCAAACTCCAATGGTGTCACTTACAAGGGCACTATCAACTTTTTAGGCAACTTTTAATTTACCTATATCTATAATTACAACAGTAATACACTTTATTTCTCTACAAGCACTCTTTACCATGCGCTCTTTGGCACGCGCTCTTTGGCACGCGATCTTTGTCACGCAGTCTTTGTCATGTGGTCTTTGTCACGCGGCCTTTCTCACGCGGTCTTTCTCACGTGCTCTTTGTCACGCGCTCTTTGGCTCGCGCTCTTTGGCACGTGCTCTTTGGCACGCGCTCTATGGCACGCGCTCTATGGCACGCGCTCTATGGCACGTGCTCTATGCCATGTGCTCTTTTGCACATGCTCTCTACTACCTGTATTATCCTCACTACTATGCTTTACTATTTGGTATACACTACATACACTACTCCTACTACCCTCTCTGCTACTTCATCTATACTACACACTTTCTCTTCACACTCCTTGTTTTTTTTTTGCTTTATTACACTTTCAAGCTATACGTTAACAATAGCTGATCATGAGAAAGTGAGCATGCAGCTGAGAACCAATCTGAAAACTCCAATGGTGTTACTTACGCGAGGCAATCAACTTTTTCTGCAACTTTTTACTTTACCTATCTCTAGGTTTTCAACAGTAATACACTTTATTTCTCTGCAAACGCTCGCTACCATATGCTCTTTTCCATACGCTCTTTACCATGCGTTCTTTACCATGCGCTCTTTGACATGCGCTCTTTGGCTTGCGCTCTCTCCCACATGCTCTCTGGCACATGCTCTCTAGCACACGCTCTCTAGCACACGCTCTCTAGCACACGCTCTCTAGCACACTGTCTTTTTACATACTCTGTGACACACACTCTCTACTGCACACATATTTATGCACACCTCCTCTCCATGCTCCACACTTGATGCTTACATCTCTAATACCATATTATCCTCACTACTATGCTTTACTATTTGGTCTACACTACTCCTACTACTCTTTCTCCTACTTCATGTATACTACACACAGTCTCTTCTTTACACTCCTCTTTTTTTTGCATGGTTTTTGACACTTTCAAGGTATAAGTTGGCAATAGCTAATGATGAGAAACTGAGCATGCAGGTGAGAACCAATCTGCAAACTCCAATGGTGTTACTTACGTGAGGCACTGTCAACTTTTTCTGCAACTATTTACTTTACCTATCTCTATGTTTCCAACAGGAATACACTTTATTTCTCTACAAACACTCTTTCCCATGCACTCTTTGCCATGCGCTCTTTGGCATGCGCTCTTTGACATGCACTCTTTAGCATGCGCTCTTTGGCACGCGCTCTTTGTCAGGCGCTCGCTACCATGCGCTCTTTACCATGCGCTCTTTACCATGCACTCTTTGGCACGCACTCTTTGGCGCATGCTCTTTGGCACGCACTCTCTCCCACACGCTCTCTGCCACACGCTCTTTGCCACACGCTCTCACATATGCTTTAACCACACACTTACTTTTTACATGCTGTAGAACACACACTCTCTATTACATACATTTACAAACACACCCCATAATACATGCACCATTGCCAACACTTACATCTCTATTAACTATATTGCCCTCACTAATATGCTTTGCTACTTGTTCTATGCTACATACTCTGCTTTTAATACTCTCCTACTTCATGTATGCTACACACTCACTACTCTTCACTCTTCTCCTTTTTTTTTTATTTGCATACACTTTCAAGCTATAAGTTGCCAATAGCTAATAACAAAAAAGTGGTTATGCAGGGGAAAAACTGCTAACTCCAACTCTGTACCACTCACACTCTGCTACACGCTCTCTACTACACGCTCTCTACTACATGCTCTCTACTACATGCTCTCTACTACACGCTCTCTACTAAACACTCTGCCACACACTCTCTGCCACACACACTCTCCCACACTATCTTTTTACATACTCTATCACATAATACCTACTGTACACATTTTTATGCGCATCTCCTCTACATGCGCCAGCTAATGCTTACATCTCTACTAATTTTATTATCCTCACTACTATGCTTTACTATTTGGTCTACACTACGTACACTACTCTTACTAATCTCTCTACTCCTTCATGTATACTACACACTATCTCTTCTTTATTCTCCTCTTTTTTTCCCTTGCTTTTTTACACTTTCAAGCTAAAAGTTGACATTAGCTGATGATGAGAAAGTGAGCATGCAGGTGAGAACCAATCTGCAAACTCCAATGGTGTTACGTGAGGCGCTGTCAACTTTTTCAGGAACTTTTAACTTTAACTAGCTCTATGTTTTCAATAGCAATATACTTTATTTCACTACAAGCAGTCTTTACCATGCACTCTTTACCATGCACTCTTTACCATGCACTCTTTACCATGCACTCTTTACCATGCACTGTTTACCATGCACTCTTTGACACGCACTATTTGGCACGCGATCTTTTAAAACACACACTCTAATGCACACATTTTTATGCACACCTCCTCTACATACATCATAGTTAGTGCTTGCATTTCTACTAGCATTGTTCTTTACTCTCCTCTTTTCGCTCCTTATTTTTTTATACTTTCAAGCTATACGTTGCCAAAAGTTAATGATGAGGAAGTGAGCATACAGGTGAGAATTAATCTGCAAACCCCAATAGTGTTACTTACATGAAACACTAAACTTTTTCAGCAAATGTTTACTTTACCTATCTCTATGTTTCCAACAGTAATACACTTTATTTCTCTACAAACACTCTTTACCATGCGCTCTTTACCATGCTCTCTTTACCATGCGCTCTTTGGCACGCGCTCTTTGGCACGCGCTCTTTGGCACGCGCTCTATGCCACGCGCTCTATGCCACACGCTCTATACCACACCCTCTATGCCACACCCCCTATGGCACGTGCTCTTTGGCATGCGCTCTCTGCCACACGCTCTCTGCCACACGCTCTCTGACACAATCTCTTACTACATAATATATAAGAAACATAGACAAGATGGCTTACCTAATACCCACAGCCAACAGCATACATCACAGGCACAGTATTCCATATACAATGCTACATGCCTACGCTAAGGACCACAGTAGACCTGTAACTTACCTTCAGATGACGCTGAATCCCAAAAAGAACATAAAAATGCTACAAAGATTGCACTCCCCTGTTTGCAGCTGCGCTCCGCCTGCCGTTACATCCATAAATTAATGAAACACTCTGACAACAGCAGATTCAATAAAAAACGTGCCCCACCCTGCTACAATCAAATAACGAATTCCACACCAAATACATATAACAGCACTTTCGTCAAGAACCACCTGTATTTCTATCAAACCATAAACATGAGATATATATTTAAATAAACATTACTAATTAAAGACTGCACAAAGTAATGGGAAAACACCAAAATAAGAATAGCAATCAAAAACCATATAAACAAAATAAATTAGAATAACTCATATTTTTACCTTAAAGAAGAATGTACAACGCTGCACGGGGACGTCACGGACCGGTGAAGCCCTGTAAAAAAACTGAAAAAAATAGTTAGATAAGAAACATAGACAAAATGTAACAAACAAATTGCTGATCAAAGGAAGCAGTGTGTGTGTGTATGTGTATGGGTGTGCAACTGTGTCTGTGCAGTATATTACAAAATACAGAGAGATAACAAGTTGAAAACAGCATTATACTAGATAAGTCAGTGTTACAAAGCAAAGAAAGTCACAAAGCAATTTTTGAAAAATGTCTGTGCTATACATAGTACAAGCTAACATACACAATGTAATACTTACTCTCTATCCATGAGCTGAGCTAAACCTGTACATAAAACAGAAAAAAAACCTTAGGGAAGCCATTTTGCCTATGTTTCTTAACTAAGACCCACAAACAGCATCATACATACTGGCCAAAGCACTCCATGCATGACACTGCACAAGGATGGCATGGGCCGGGGAAGGCATATCAAAAACATGCAAAAAACATTATATAAGAAACATAGACGAGATAGCTTACCTGGGACACAAAAAAACAGAAACCACACCACCAAAAATACTGCTTGCATAACGATGCACAGAGGCACAGGTCAGGGCAGACCTACAAAAAAAACAGCCCAAAAACATAATTGCTGCATACTCTTAGCACACTCCCCTTCTGCCATACTCTCTCTTCCACACGCTCTCTTCCACACGCTCTCTTCCACACGCTCTCTTCCATACGCTCTCTTCCACACGCTCTCTTCCACACGCTCTCTTCCACACGCTCTCTTCCACACGCTCTCTTCCACACGCTCTCTGCCACACGCTCTCTGCCACACGCTCTCTGCCACATGCTCTTTGCCACACGCTCTCTGCCACACGCTCTCTGCCACACGCTCTCTCTGCCACACTCTTTCTCTGCCACACTCTCTCTCTGTGCCACACTCTCTCTCTGCCACACTCTCTCTCTACCACACTCTCTCTCTGCCACACTCTTTCTCTACCACACTCTTTCTCTGCCACACTCTCTCCCTGAGACGACTCTCGGCCCCGCACACTCTCAACCCCGCGCAATCTCGGCCTCACATACACTCTTCACACCACACAACCTTTTATAGCTTTTAGATTCTTTGCACCCGGTACCACACGCACTCAAACACATACTCTTAGTGCTCACTTTATAACACATACTATACAGCACACATCCTCTATTCCACACATTTAAATATCCACCCCTACTACTTACCACAACATATACTCTGTGCATTCTAATAACCACTAACTAGTAAAGTTACAGTTCTTTACTTTATTACACTTCCTACTATCCTTTACTACTTTGTTCATTTCTTTTACACAGTTTCCTACTCTAAGTTGGCAATCGCTGATGATGAAAAAGTGAGTATGTTTGCAAAAGCAAAACCTATACTCCCAAGGGGTGACTTACGTGAGGCACTGCCAACTTTTCTCAGCACTTTCCTGCCTTACTATTTCTCTTACTACACACTACTATTACAATAAATCACTCTGATAAACACACTCTACTACTCTTTTGTAAACATTCCACTACACATTCTTGATGTACACTTTAACTGCTATACATTCTCTATACTATACAACATTCCACCACACTTTCTCTAGCATACTCTACAGAAACCTTCCGCTACAAAGTATCTACATATTATTACACCTGTATTACTCTTTTCATATTTTTCACAACATTTTGGGGGAATGTTTTTTTTAGGGCATTCTACAACACACTCTTTATAAATCTCTACTAAACAATGTTTACTACATACTTAGCTACATATACTATAATGCACTCTATGCTACAATATTCTTACTACTAACTCAATAATGCTATTACTACAAAAGACTTTCATAATTTCTTCCCATTCGACAACTTTCTGTATACTAATATGCTAAGTCATCATTAATACTTGTTTTTATTCTTCCCTAAATCGCTGTGGCAAGTTGCTCATTCCTTATCAAGACATCAAGGTGAAAGTATCTTACTATTTTGTTAACCTGTCTGCCTATGCCCAATACAAATTAATTAAAATCATTAGAATATATATATATATATATACACTATTAGAAATATATTTACATCTTTTTTTTTTCAGGCATAACCTAGATACGCTATAGCTAAAACATGCCTCTTACAATTAGAAAAGCAGTTTATAAACGCTAGTACTTACAAGTTCATAAAATATCATTCGCATGCTATTTAATAGTCACTGGACTTTGCTTAAAGCAGACCGTTCGTGAAAACAAACTAAAAACATATATAAACACACACTAAATGCATACATAGAAAACACTTCGATTCAGTTTAATATCCTATGCATATAGCTTAAAGAAATAAACTAAGGTGTACATATAACCAATTGTACAAAAATAGGTTTGCTAAACAACATCTGTTCTTAATTCCTTAGTAGTATTAACAGCACAGGAAAAGTTGCTTAAGACTTGTTTATCTACAAAACTAAAAAGTGAATACTCAGGAAAGCTCAAAAGTAGATATATATAAATATATATGCTAGTTACCATTATATTTATAGTGGTGGTATAAGCTTTATTCGATATTAAAATATCATAAAAGCAGTGCATTTTCGAACAAAAAGAGAAACATGTTTACAGAGTTAATTTTAAAACACAATTTGGCCATCACCTAAAACAGCTTATACGAATACAGTTTCCAATACATATTTTGTTCATAATTTGTTTAAAAAACCATAAAAAGTCTAAAACTAAAAATGTTAACTGAAGCCCTATATTAAAAAAGGGGAGACCCAGTTCTGTAACCCTAGATAGGTGGACGCTGATCACAATTAGTATCTGCACTAATTAGGCAATTAGGCTTCCTAGCCAAAATCTTGCTTCTTGTTAACCAGGCAGAGCCCAAGAATTTGGCTACCCCGCATATCAAAGTAAGAGAGGAGGTGTCTGTACATAAAATGCGGAGAGCGTTACGATGACTCATTGGGCCCAGTAATTGGCAAACCGGCTTTAGCCACCTCTTCCTGGGGAGCCTATACGCCGGACAGGCGAACAGGAGATGTGCGATGGACTCATTGTGATAGGCACAGCCCGGACAGGGTATGGGTATCGTATTTGGCCCTTTCCAGCATGCAACTAAGCTGTTGATAGGGAGAGTCCCGAATCTCATCTTCATATATAGTGCCCTATCTCTGGGAATCTGGATGAAATCCAAATAAGGTTCCAATGTGCAAGTAGTTTTGTGCTGGAAAAATCCCTCCGTCAATTTCCCCAGTCTGGGATTTTGAGTGACCTGGATCTGCACCCATTCCCAGTACATTTTTTAAAAAACCTGCTTTGTAGGAGGGGTCTGGCTACACCATGCCTCATTTAGTCCAATGGCGGATAAGAGTTTCCGGAGATCCGTTAGCCATTTGATCTTACTCCCAGAGTCGGCTGCTACCAATTCATCAAGAGCTGCCGCGTAAGTGGTCAATTCTGCAGTCCTTTTGATACGGGCCCAAAAAAGAAGAGGGCGCAGACGTGCTATGTCTTGGAATGAATGTCTACCAAGATCAAAGAATAGAGGCTTCAAAGGCGTCGAGGTAGGTAGGGAAAGCATGTCTCTCATGAACTTATTTTCAGATGTGACATGTTCCCCAACATTCTGAGAGCCCCAGAGCTCAGAACCATACAGGGCCGACGAGAGCGCTTTGCCAGCATAGACCTCAAGCACAGGGGCCACAGGCCTGCACCCGGTAAGACACTGTTCTCTCTAGATAGCGCCAGAGGTCCTCTTATGATTTAGGAGCATCTTGGCGAGATGGGGCCCCATTTCATGTCCTTTGCAATACGAATCCCCAGGTAATCAAAACCCTCCACATTATCCAGCGGGACAGCATCCAGGGTAAAGTGGTTTTTAAAACGTTTGGACGGGTTAATGCTCATGGTCTTGGTTTTGGTGGTGTTGACTGTCAGCCCATGCGAGTCACAAAAAGTGCCAAACCTGTCCAAAAGCCTCTGGAGACCCCCCCGGTGATTTTGACATCAAGAGAGTATCATCTGCGAACAGGAGGGTCGGAATCTTCTCCCCGGCCAGGGATGGAGCGTCGGCCGGCTCCTGTCGCAGGAAATCAACCACCCCATTGATGTAAAGAGAAAACAGGGTGGGTGCCAGCACACATCCCTGGCGGACACCCCTGTTCACAGCAATTCTCTCGGTCAGTTGCCCTTGGGACCCCCATCTTATTTTAGCATAATTGCCATTGTGTAAGCGCTGGATGATGTCAAGGACCGGGGGGGGATGCCTAGTTGTTGTAAGGTATGCCAAAGTTTCCCCCGTGGAACTAGATCGAAAGCGGTCTTCAAATCTATGAAAGCCAGATACAAACTGCCCATCCCCAGAAGAACTGTCTTCCAATAGATCATGAAGAATCTGAACACCTGGTCGATTGTTCCCACCTTATTCCTAAAACCAGCTTGGAGATGGGACAGAATGGTGTTGTCTTCCATCCAAGTTCCCATCCTAGCTAGGAGGACCCTGCCAACCACTTTCTGTATCACATCGATTAAACTAATCGGACGGTAGTTGGCGGGGTCCTCCCTATTCCCCTTTTTAAAAATGGGGACCACCTCAGCGCCTTTCCAAGAGTCAGGCACGGGTGATCCTCTCGCTATTAAGTTCAGGGTCAATAGGATGAATACTGCCCATGTCTCAGGGTAATGCAAGAGCAAATCTCCAGGGAGTCCATCTGGGCCCGCCGCCTTACCTGGAGCTATTCTTTTTATAGCTGTCAACACCTCACCCAATTCAAAGGAGTCTAGATGATGGTCAGGAACGCCAGTGGCGGGGAGGCAATCCGTATCGGGGGAAAGGGGCAGATTAACATCGGCAGAATACAACTTGGAAAAATGAAGCAGCCATTGGTTAGCAGTTACATGATTAGACATTGGAGGGGAGGTACTCCTAACCCTCTTGTTGATAAGGTCCCAAAAGCCTTTCGAATCTTTCTCATTGGATGCTTGTTTTAGGTCTTCCCAATGATTCTCGTCCCAGATTTTCTTAGCCTCCCTCTGAGCCTCGGAGTATTCCTTCCTGGCTATGGAGACTGCCAGGGGATCTTTTTTCCTGACTTCCAGTATAAGGGCCGCCCTTTTTTCCTTACATTTGGAAGAATACCAGGGGTTACCAGCCTATGCCTGTGTGCCTCTGGTACCAGGATTACCTATAACAGTGAAGAAGGCACTCAGTTTGGTAATAAATTCTTGGTATATCGTGTGGAAGTTAAATTGAACCGGAGCTGGTTTGGGGAGATTAGTAAATTTGCTAATCTCGGCTTCTAAAATGCCCTTAATACTTTCCAGTTTATGTTCCTGAATGACAACTTTCGACCATTTAAGGCGTCTACAACAATTGGTGGGGATTACTTCTCTGGTGGACAGAATCAATCGCGCCAGATGCCTGCCAAACATTGTTTAATTCTAAGCATAAGGGATTGTGGTCGCTATCTGTGGAAGGTTTAACTTCCATGTCTAGCAGATCGTGCCATAGCCTAACATCCATAAGGATGTAATCGATCCTGGACGGAGAGCTAATCCTGTTAAAAGTAGGAGCCCCACATATATCAGAGGATGATCTCCCATTTACTGCTCTGAGATTAAATTCCTGTAAGAGGGCATTTAATTGGATAACCCTCTGTGACCACTTCCTAATGGGGGGTAACGCAAGGGCGGGAATATTCCATTTAGCATCTTCTTCAGCGGTGCCAAGAAAATCCTCCTCACCAAGCGGTTCGAAAGTGCAATTTAGGTCTCCCCCTATGATGATGTAAGAAGACGGGGGGATGCCAGAGAGCATACTTTCCAGAGCTGAAATAGTTGCGGAGCCCAGGGCACCCTTAGAGCCCCTCACATAGATATTAAAGAGATCCAGTGTGGGTCTATTAGGAGCTCCGCCTACTGTTAAATGCAGGATGTCGTGTGAAATGCAATTATGGGAGGAAATTGACCAATTCAGAGAGGTACTGACCCATATATGAAGACCCCCAGATGGGCGTCCCTTGCTTGATCTAATGGCCGGGCAAAAACAGGTAGAGTAACCTGACTTGTCTAAAGGTTTCAGGCTCCAAGTTTCCTGAAATAGACAGATCTCGTATTTCCCGACCCGAGCGTTTCACTCTGGGAGTGCTAACTTCTTCTCTAATCCCGCTATATTCCAGGAAAGAATGTGAAGTGTGGGCTTGTTTGATGTGTCTAGTGGCCCAGGGGTGCCTGCGATGACATGTGATGTCAGGTTGCTAAAGGTTTCCCTATTCTCACAGGGGTCTAGAGGGGAGAGGGTAGCTGGGGGGAAATAAACACTAGGGCAAGTTAATGAAACAGTGACACTATAGCCAGTACTAGATGGAAGTGTCAGTCAATCCACCCTATTCAGACCAGAATCCCCCCTAGATTCCACCGGCGTCGGATGGGTTTTCACCCCCGTTTGTGCCCAAAGGGGTGTGCGCCTGATTTGAATGGACGAGGGCTCAGGGGAGGAAGTGCGGAATTCCAAGGCCACTAAATTCTCACCCAGGTTAGCGTCTGCAAGTTCCAACTCAATACAGTCAAGCGGAGAGTTATGGACGATAATCTCTTAGCCCTGATAATATCCTCCCTAATAATAGATCTACAGCCCCTGACCTGGCGCAGCCAATGTATGACCTTATTACAAAGTGATTCGCCACCTTCAAACCCCCGATTAAGGGGGGGTTTGGGGACTTTAACCATATATACTTTATTCCTATGATTTGGGACCATATCTAGGCGATGTGGACCAGATGCCCGGATGTTATAAGTCGGGGCAACCTGCTCAATAGGAAAATGGTCTTGAGAAACCCTGCAGTTGCCTTCCCTAAAATTTTCAATGGTGCGGATGGACCTGGAAGGACTTGCTATTTCCGCGTAACATGCCTTGGGTTTAGGAAGAGAGAGCAGGGAAGGCGGGACAATATCAGAATTAGGCAGTCCTCGAAGTCCTCTGGCGGATAACAGTTCAGAGGAGTCGGTCCGGGGTCTAGCAACAGGGATGGCCAGGGGGGCAGAGGGAACTGTAGGCTGGAAAATTTGGGGAGGCAAGGAGGGACTTAACTTAGCGTTTAGGGTCTCAATGATCTTTCTAAGTGAGACTACCTCGTCCTGGAGGGTTTCAACTTTCTCCATGAGACTCTCAAGGGATACTTTACAGATACAGGAAACCGGTGGGGCCACGGTCTCAGCAGGATCACCCCTTCTTCTAGATGGACTATCTACTGTCTCTACTGTCTCTACTGCGGAGTCCAGCACTGAAAAGCGATTTGAGCATGGAATGGATTGCAGGGACTCGTCAAGGCTTTTCTTAGGGCCAGAGCTCCCTATCACTAGAAGTTTGGGCCGGGGAGCAGGGGAATCCAGAGCAGATGTGAACCTAGAATCATCCGTTAGCGAACTGTGGGAGATGGGATTAGGATGCGTGACAATGTGTTTTTTTTTAAACATGTGCAGTATAACCTTATGAGGAGTATTACCCAACCCCTCCTCGTTACCCACAGCAATCACAGTGATGTTACCTCCCAAGATTTCCTCACAGTCAGTAACTATATTCTCAATTCTATCTAGAACGCAGTTACTAGCTGCCTGTCTGGCAATCTTGGTCTTTTTGCCCTTTTTGCTCCCCACAGTGCCCCCGCCCTCCATTACCTTCCTCTTACCCATTCACCAGCAATAACGATGATATATTGTAAATTATAAGTTGTACTTCGGTAGAGATACAAGACAAAGTCGATGGGCTTGGAGAACGTAAAACGTCAGAGGCTTCAATAGTGATTGGCGCTTCAACGCTCCCCCTTTGAGATGTTAAAAATCTTAAATGGCAAGAGTGAAATGTACCTTTGAGCTCGTGTCCTGGGGAGTTAGAGGGCGAGCCCTGTCCTGTCTCCTCCTGGCGACGACGGGCAAGGACGGGCCCACCCTTTATATATATATATATATAATCCATACAATATAATTACAACACTAAAATACAGCATAAATAGAACACTAAAATACAGCAATATCATAGTTAGTTTTTGGCCAGCAGTTTATTTGAAAATTATTTCTGTGTTACAATCAATATAATGGAAATACTGCAAGCAACTTATCATCAAGGGCATACCAAATTTTCCCCTACTTCGCGAGGTAAACAATGTTTGACAAACAGCACATTTGCAATCATACACAATTGCTACAAACCTGCAAATACATGGACTGTAGAAGATTTACATGCCATTATGGACTTGGGGGATGCTTTATATGTAGATAGGCATTCCATTAATAAAGAACACCTTATGCATCCTGATGATTTACCAAATTATATACAACTCAATAACACTATCTATTCGCTTAAGCTTAAACAACCTTTTTATGGGGACATACTGAAACATTTTGACCCATCTTCACCAAATATGCAAACAGTATTAAGAGCTGCACTAAATTTACATTGTGGTGTTTTACTTTGCATGGATATGTATGTTATAGCCATTATGCACAATGAAAATTCATACTTTGTATTTGACTCACATAGCCGCGATAACACAGGAATGCCTCACCCAAATGGAACATGTATTACCATACAAATATCATTTGAAGGACTTATAGAGTACATTACAAATCTGGCATATAGTCTAAAGCGACCCAATACAAATTGCTTACCGTATGAATTAACTCCAATAGATATAAGTACAATTAAAAATCATTCACTAGATAAGGCAATGCTCATAACAGAACAAAATACAAGTTCCATATTAAAAAAACATATTTATGTACATTCTACTGGAGCATGTACAGATTTTTTTCACACACAAATTGAAAACTCGCATAGAAACTGAAAAACATTTGCTCCGGGAATCAAAGACAAGCACTCTTGTAAATACACAACAGCCATCAGCATCATTAGCTAATGCTCAACATACTCGAACAAAACCACATGCCCTTTTACCTCTAACACCTGCACAGCTGCCTCTACCGACCTGCAATAGCATAGATACAACACAATATACTAGTGTCACATTATAATACTACTACATATGCAAGTATTTAATACACTTAAACACAACACAGAAATCACAAGTAGTAATACAATAAACATACATACACAAAACCTGACAGCCTCAACAAGTGATTTGCATACTAACACATATACACATAGTTCCCATCCTACAAACACACCTGATACTGATAGTAACAAAATAATTGTTCCACAAAGTACCACCAATGGCATATTGTCCAAGAGGCAAAATACCATCAAGAATAACAACATAGACAAAACTTTTTTAGCAGAAACACAACAAAATATAAATGTATTAAATAGTACAAACAAACAGCAAACACAAACAGATATTAGACTATCATCAAGATGTGCACAATCTCTACAAAATAGTCTATTTGCTATTCTACATAACTACTGTAAACCCGCAGATAGTTGGGATAGTCTAGACTTGCAATCTATTATGGATCTCGGAGATGCTCTATATATTGAAATGCAGTCTGTTAATAAAGAAAATTGTATGCAGCCACAATATTTACCCAATTACATAGATCACAATAACATTATATATGCAATTAACCTAAAAAAATGGTTTGGAATTGAGGTAAAAGAAGCAGAAATGCAAAATACCAAGTTTTTGACAACCCTTACTTCAATTTATTTGCAAAATGGTATATTAGTTTGTTTAAATACATATACTATTTCGATATTCAAAACTAACCATGCATACTTTATATTTAATTCAAATAGCCAAAATGAGAAAGTAATACCTCATGCTGATGGGACATGTATTGCTATATAAATCGAGTCACCTAATCAACTTATTAAATACATCATAAAGTTAGCTCTTCAAGACAAGCTAACAAATTCACTAAGTATTATACTTCACTCCAGTTAAAATAAACACAATTGCCAAATTGTCACTTAAGGTAACACAAAGAAATCATAGGGAAAAAAAAGTTAAAACTATAAAAAACATATATGTCCATTCTACAAACGTAGCTCAGAATGCATCACCACATATCACACCAATAGACTTACAGGTAGAACATACAATTATAGAAACACTCAACAGCAATAGTCAAATACATACAGAGATTTCCACAACCGCAATTAATATTGGTTCTAACATAGCTATTAACAATACCAATGTACTATCAAGCACATTTACACCTGATGCTGAAATTCACAGTCAACCAACTACAATAGAAGTCCAACAAAATAACAGTAACAGAAAAAGAACGCATGCACAAGAACCAGAAAATCCACTTAACAATGATACAAATATAACATCATTCACAACAAATGCCATAATTAGTCATTTCCATGCACAAATTAGATATGGCCCAGAGTATGCTTGCACTATTTGCAATCAATTATGGCATAAACAAAGTTTACAAAAAACGCACAATGTAAAAAAAGGGCAAAATTCATTGAATGTAACATTAGCAAATATCAAACCGAAGATATATGCAGAACATGCTACAAATATATTGCCAAGGACAAAATACCACCTTGTTCTTTCTATAATGGGATGACATTTCCTGATATACCGCCAGAATTACACTTGCATAATTTAGAAGAGAGATTTGTATCACCAAGAATACCTTTTTTACAAATTAGAACACTGCCGCGTGGCTTTCAAAAATCTCTCTCAGGTGCAGTAGTTAACGTCCCTGCCGATGTTATGACAACTGTTACTGTTTTACCAAGGCAAATTAATGATAACATGACAATTCCCATAAAATTAAAAAGAAAATTAAGCTATAAATCCTATACCCATTTCGAAAATGTTAGACCAAACAAAGTAAAGCGTGCAGCTCTATATTTAGCAACTACTAGCAGTATGTTCCAAGAATATGGAGTCACCGTTAATCCTGATTGGGAATATACACCAGCAAATATACCACCTTGTAATGACACTTCTGATACAAACAATACATCAGATTCCTCAGACAATGTTGCAGCAGGGAATTTAGAAACTATGCTAACTAATGAAACTATAACTACAGAAAGCATTAATAT
This sequence comes from Triturus cristatus, assembly GCF_964204655.1. Classification (NCBI taxonomy): domain Eukaryota; kingdom Metazoa; phylum Chordata; class Amphibia; order Caudata; family Salamandridae; genus Triturus; species Triturus cristatus. Next base: position 1,277,917,700 of record NC_140579.1, read on the forward strand.
TATAAATTTAGCACCTGCTGAATATAACACACCAAGAGGTCTATATGAAGACAAAGATTCGGAATATTTAGCTTTCCCTACAATATTTTGTGGGAATCGAAGGCCAACAAATAAAGAAAGGCATGTACCAATACATTACAGTACAATATGTCAATGGGAATTAAGAAGTAATGATCAAAGAGTAGCTAAGTCCGTAACAAATGTTTTCTTTAAATTGAAAAAGTTGCATATTAAGCAAATACAGAGTAAAAAATACATCTCACTTAGAAAATACTTTAACAATGGTAATATTATTACAGCAAAAGACATAAAACAGAAATTAGACAGCATTTTCCAATTTAATGAGGGATACAAAATACTAAAAACTATACGTAGCTCGCCACTATATTGGGAGCAATGCAAAAAAGACTTATTTGCTATGATTAGACAATTAGGAATACCAACATTTTTTTTAACTTTATCAGCAGCCGAAACTAAATGGTATCATTTAATTAACATACTATTACGTACTGAGAAAAAAAAACAATGTACAGAAGAAGAATTCCAAAATATGTCATGGGAGGCAAAATGCAAATTAATACAACAAAATCCTATTACTTGTGCAAGACATTTTGACTTTCAAGTTAGAAAATTGTTTAATTATATTTTATTGCATGAAAGTAACCCAATTGGCAAGATTATAGATTACTTTTATAGAGTAGAATTCCAACAAAGAGGATCCCCACATATACATGCAATAATATGGATTGAAAATGCTCCACAATATGAAACTTCAGAACCTAATGCAGTTACTGCTTTTACAGATAAATATATAACATGTGCAAAAACACAAGATCCAAATGTTGAGTCTTTATTACCCCTGCAAAGGCACGGGCATACCAAAAATTGCCGCTTTAAACATAAAAGAACCTACAAATACCAGTACCCAAAATATCCAATGCCAGAAACTTTTATACTAGAACCATTACCACTAGACAAAACTGATCAAGAGCTCTTACAGCAAATTGAACTAATACACCTGACTATGAACACACAAGACTTCCCAAATTATTCCTTTAGTCAGTTTTTAGATTCTATGCAACTAGATCTAAGACAATATGTTATATGTATACGGTGCATTATAGAAAAAATACAATTTTCCTAAAAAGAACACCAGCGGAATGCTTTATTAATAACTACAATACTACAATTTTACAAGCATGGCAAGCAAACATTGATATACAATACATCTTAGACGCATATGCATGTGCCGTATATATAGTATCATATATTAGTAAATCGCAGCGTGGAATGAGCAAGATAATTGCACAAGCAGCAAAAGAGGTTTATCACAATCCAAGTATGAAAGACCAACTTAAGCATATAGGTAACAAATTCCTAAACTGTACAGAAATAAGTGCACAAGAAGCAGCATATCTTATACTTCAAATTCCTTTACGCAAAAGTTCTAGATCTTATGTTTACATTAATACAAGCCCTCCAGAAAAGCGTACCTACTTATTAAAAGACATCGAAACTATAAATTTGTTACCAGATACATCCAATCACATACAATATGATAATGTTATAGTAAAGTACAGCAAACGTCCATCAGAATTAGAAACATGTACATTAGCTGACTATGCATCTATGTATAATGAAAATAATAAAAGTAGAAAGCGGAAAAATGAAACCGACCATGACAATTTCCTCACAGAAAATAACTTTTATAGCTCAGATGAGGAAGAACTTGAAATTAACATACCAAATGAAACTGCGGAACCAGACTATACAAAGCGCAAAAAACAGAAAATAATTCGTTATTGCAGATTTAACAAAAGAAATGACCCTGAAAATTATTATAGAGAATTGTTAATGCTTTATTACCCCTGGAGAGTAGAAAATCAAATTATTGGTAATAAGGGAACATATTATGAAAAATACCTAGAAATTCAAAACATAGTTGACTTTAATCATAATAAGTATAATAAGCATAATACCCCATTATCACCTAATACCAATGGAGACTGTACATTAGACACATTACTTATACCTCCAATGGATATAGAAACCGATGAAAACATATGTCCTGAAGTTCAAGTGAATGAACCACTATTATATGACTTGTCATTTGATTTAGGCATTAGAAGTACAAGTAATGATGAACTTTTGACCAATAATATAATGCCAAATGACCAATATCACAGTTTGATGCTAAATCTTACAAATGAACAACTTAACTTTATATACCATCACTTGCATTGGATAAAAACAAAAGAAACACCTTGCTATACATTTTGTACAGGTGGTGCAGATTTAGGTATTGCTTACAGCTCCAACAGGCAAAGCAGCACATAACATTCATGGTAAAACGCTACATAGTACATTTAAAATACCAGTTTCGCAAATGCTAACTCATAAACCACTAACTCATGAGAACAGGAGTGCACTACAAAATGAATTACTGCATCTTAAATTGCTAATAATTGATGAAATATCAATGGTAGGAGCAAATCTTTTCAATTTCATACATAATAGGTTGCAAGAAATAAAAATGTCCAACCTCCCTTTTGGTGGAATATCCATATTAGCAATTGGAGATTTTTATCAATTGAAACCAGTTTTTGACACATACATATTTGAAAATTCCAGGCATTCATACAGACCAGTAAGTACAAATTTATGGCAAACACACTTTAAGTTTGAGTTAAAAAAAATTATGAGGCAGCTAAATGATTTACCATTTGCTCAACTACTAAACAGAATAAGAGAAGGAAAACAAACAAATGCCGATACAATACAAATACAAACACGCGAATTAGACCCACCCCAAAACATTACCAAAACCATCCCTTATATTATGGCAACAAACAAAGAAGTTAATAACATTAATAATGAAGTTTTATTACAGCACATAATAAACTATCCTGTTTACACATCAACCGCTATAGATACAGTTGCATCTGACCTCAGCGAAATAGTAAAAAAAAAAATACTAATGCAATTACCTACAGATCCAACTAAGACCATGGGCCTGTCATTCATATTACATATTGCATTAAAATTACGATATGATCTAACTTGCAATATAAATGTTAATGATGGCTTAACAAATGGTGCTACAGGTATAGTTGAATTAGTATCAATATCAATAGCGTCCCTAATGTGATATGGATTCTTTTTGATAAGGAAACTGTTGGTAAATTGACAAGACAGGAAAATAGCCACATATATTGTAATAACATTTCGCCTCATTGGACACCAATTCATGCTATCTCTAGACATTTTCAATTTACACAAAAATGTATAACAATTATACGCAAGCAATTCCCACTACGCCAATCATCTGCACGTACTATACATAGAACACAAGGAGAAACTATTGAACCACTTTACATCTGTTGGACCTGTCAGCCCTATTTGTGTGTGTTCCTCGTCGCATGTGAGGTGCGTGTTGTATGGTTGCTTTACACACAGTCGTCTGGTGGCCCGACCGCTCGTGTCACCTTACCGCCCCATAGGGCCTGGAGACATACAGCACCCTTCCGTGAGGCGGAGGGCGCCACAATTAAACGCCTAATAGCTGAGAACTGTTGCCTATCCCCTAGGAATTTTTCTCCTTAGTGTCTAGGTCCCCACCTGCCAGAATGGAATTCCGGTTAGCTGACCTCGAGGGGTACTCGGTGAAGCAACTGAGGGAGTTCGGGCAGGGGATGGGGTGCCTGGGGTACGGAGGGCCAAAGGACCGGAACTCCGCACTGACATTAGGGCATGGGTAGAGGCCCACCCAGAAGGGTACGAGGATGAGGGACAGGAGGCGCCAGATGCACCTCAGGAGGAGAGCGCCCAGGAAGTACTAGACATCTTAAATGTAGATATGTCGGAAAATGTGCCCCCAGGGAGACGTTCTGGGGCCAGTAGTAGGACAGGGTCTAGTAGGAGCGCGTCTCCAAAGGAGTATGAGGACAGAAGGGAAGAGAGGCAGTTAAAGTGGGAGCTAGCCAAATTGGAACAGGAAAGGGAAAACAAGAGATGGGCAATGGAGGAGAAGAAGCTTGTGCACGAGCGTCCAATAAGGACAATGGTGGCAGCATACCTAAGGAACCTCAAGAATCAAAGTTCTACCTACCTAAAGAGGTAATTGCCAATTACACAGTGGGGGACGACATCATGAAATGGTTGGAGGCATACGAGGTAGCCTTGACGGCCCATGGGGTACCCGAGAGTAATTGGGGAGGTGGTTTATACCGGTATATACCTCCCAATGTTAGGGACACCCTGCTATATTTGGCCAAGGCGGATCAGGTAAGGTATGCCCCCATGAAAGAGGCCTTGTTAAAAAAGTTTGGTCTTAACCCCGAGAGGTACAGGCAAAAGTTTTGTTGCAGCCATAAGCTGTCCACCCAGACATGGGTAGATTTTTTTGATTATGCGAGGAAGGCACTAGATGGTTGGGTGCGTGGCAGCGAGGTGCAGGACTACCAAGGGTTGTACGATCTTTTTTTAAGGGAGCACCTCTTGGATAAGAGCTTTCCGGAGCTGCGCCAACATCTGGTGGACCGCAAGTTGATGGATCCCCGTGAGCTTGCGGAGGAGGCAGATATTTGGGTGAGCACCCGGGTGTCACACAAGGGCCCCGGGGGAGATGGCTCGAAAGGCGGACAGGGTTTCCCCCAGAAGAAAGAGGGGGGAGATAAAAAGGTGGAGTTCTCAAAAGGTCCCCAAAATAAGCTTGGGAAGGGAGTAGGAACCCCACCCCCGTCCAATTCCACAAGACCCACTTACCCTGACAGGAGTCAGCAGCCTAGGATTGTGCGGTGCTACGAGTGTGGGGAGATTGGACACTACAGGGGAGATCCCAAGTGTCGCAAGCGACCACCAGCCCCAACGGGTGGGAAAAGTCCCTGGGTGAGTAGTATAGCGCTTGGGGTGGAGCTGCCCTTAGATAGGGAAGGGGAGTGGACAGGCCTGACACTGGTTTCACTCGGGGATAGAGAGGTGGTCCCCGTAGTGTCCCTGCCCCTGAACACTGCTAAATATCAGCAGAGGGTGAGAATTAATGGGGAGGAGGTGAAAGCTCTGAGAGACACAGGGGCCAGCATGACCACTGTCGTGCGGCGGCTGGTGTCCCCAGACCAAGTAGTCCTCGAGGAGTTCCATCCGGCCGTATTGGCTGACGGCAGTATGAGTCACTATCCAGTGGCTCGTGTTCCATTTGAGTGGGGAGGAGTCAGAGGCCTACTGAGAGTTGCTGTGAGCCCTGCCTTGCCTGTGGGGTGTTTGCTAGGGAACGACCTGGAGCACACCAAGTGGAAAGACGTCGAGTTTCACGCTCACACCGAGATGCTGGGATTACCAGGGTGGACTTGCGTCAGCACGCGGTCCATGGCTGCCCGGCATGGAACTCACCCTGGGTTGGAGCCTGGAATCATGGCCCAACCCAAAGCCAAACGTGGAAAGAAGAAGGTGGTAGAGGACATGCCCCGTGAGATAGATGGGGAGTCCGCAGAGGTGCCCCCGGAGTCCGCGGAGGTAGATGCCGTTCCTGTGGAGGACTTGCCGACCCTTGCTGACTGGCATGTGGAAGGAGGGCCTACCCGGGAGGAATTTTGTCAGGCACAAAGGGCGTGCCCCACACTTGAAGGCATGCGGCGGCAGGCCGAAGCCCAAGTGGCCAGTCAGGAACTGGGAGGTTATCACGTGTATTGGGAGGATGGTCTCCTATACAGTGAGCCCAGGGTGCCGGTACATGGATCTCCGAGGGCCATAATGGTCCCCCAATGTTACCGGGCCTTTCTGCTGGAGTTAGCGCACGAGATACCCTTAGCCAGACACCTGGGTCAGGACAAAACCTTTGCACGGTTGGTCCCCCATTTTTATTGGCCCAGGATGAGGATTGCCTCAGACACCTTTTGCAAGACCTGCAAGTCTTGCCAGGCCAGTGGCAAGACTGGGACTAAGTTGAAGGTCCCGTTGGAACCGCTCCCCGTGGTCGGGACCCCTTTTGAGAGGGTCGGTATCGATATTGTTGGGCCATTGGACCCTCCGACCGCAGCGGGACACCGGTTCATCTTGGTTTTGGTGGACCACGCCACAAGGTACCCAGAGGCTATTCCTCTGAGGACCATCACTGCACCGGTGGTGGTGCGGGCACTGTTGGGGATTTTTACCCGAGTGGGATTCCCCAAGGTCGTGGTGTCGGACAGGGGCACCAATTTCATGTCGGCCTACCTGCAGGCCATGTGGAAGGAGTGTGGGGTGACCTACCGGTTCTCCACTCCTTACCATCCCCAGACTAACGGACTTGTAGAGCGCTTCAATAAGACATTGAAGGGGATGATCCGAAGCCTTCCAGAGGGCTTGGGGCGTAAATGGGACGTCCTCCTCCCCTGCTTGTTATTCTCCTATCGGGAGGTACCGCAGAAGGGAGTCGGGTTCAGCCCGTTTGAATTTCTCTATGGCCATCCCGTTAGGGGTCCCCTCAGTTTAGTGAAAGAGGGGTGGGAGAAGACTTCACAGAAGCTTCCCCGTGACATTGTCAGCTACATGCTGGCGTTCCGCAGCCAGATGGCCAAGCTGTGGAAGGCAGCCACAGAGAACCTGGAGGCTAGCCAGACCGTGATGAAGGTGTGGTATGACCGCAACGCTCGGACGGTCGAGTTAGACGTTGGACAGAAGGTGTGGGTTATGGAACCTGGGGAGCTTTGTGCCCTCCAGGACCGGTGGACTGGCCCGTTCGACATTGTGGAGCGGCGAGGCCAGACCACGTACGTTGTAGATGTGAAAAACCCCCGTTAGCCCCTCAGGGTGCTCCACGTCAACCGCCTGAAGCCGCACCATGAGCGATCAGAGCTTGCTCTCCTTATGGTGACGGATGGGAGCGAAGAGGAAGAGAGTGAGGCTCTTCCTGACCTTCTAGCGGTACAAGAGAAGGATGGTTCGGTGGAAGGTGTAGTCCTCTCCCCATCCTTGACCCCAGAGCAACAGAGGGACTGTCGCCATGTCCTGGGACAGTTCGCCTCATTGTTCTCCCTCACGCCTGGAATCACTCATTTGTGTACCCATGATGTGGACACAGGGGACAGCCCCCCGGTGAAGAACAAGTCTTACCGGCTCTCTGACCGAGTGAAGGATAGCATCCAGCGTGAGGTGGCAAAAATGCTGGAGCTGGGGGTGAGAGAACCTTCCAGCAGCCCGTGGGCTAGTCCAGTGGTGTTGGTGCCGAAAGCGGCCCCACCGGGTACGACACCGGAGCTCCGGTTCTGTGTGGACTACCGGGGGTTGAACTCTGTCACGAAGACAGATGCTCACCTCATCCCACGTGCAGACGAGCTGGTGGACCGGCTGGGAGCAGCCCGGTACCTCAGCACCATTGATCTGACATCCGGATATTGGCAGATTGCCATGGCCGACGGAGCAAGGGAGAAGACAGCGTTCTCCACCCCCGAGGGCCACTACCAGTTTCGAGTGATGCCCTTTGGGCTTAAAAATGCTCCGGCCACATTCCAGCGGTTAGTGAATCAGGTACTATCTGGCCTGGAGTCCTTCTCAGCGGCCTACCTGGATGACATAGCTGTCTTCAGTGGCACCTGGGAGGACCATCTGCAACACCTCCAGGAGGTATTGCAGGCGCTGCAACGCGCTGGCTTAACAATTAAAGCCAGCAAGTGCCAGATTGGACAGGGATCTGTCGTGTACCTGGGACACCTGGTGGGCGGAGGTAAGGTGCAACCCCTCCAGACCATCTTGGCTTGGGAGCCCCCCCCAAGACCCAAACAGAGGTCCGAGCTTTCCTCGGCCTCACTGGGTTACCGCCGGTTCGTCAAGGGATATGGTACCATCGTAGCCCCCTTGACGGAATTGACCTCAAAGAAGCAACCTCGCAAGGTCATATGGACAGCTGCATGCCAAGAAGCCTTTCACACGCTGAAACATGCGATGTGTACCGCTCCAGTACTAGCAACACCAGATTTCAGCAAGGAATTTATTGTACAGACAGATGCCTCAGAGCACGGCATAGGTGCGGTGCTCTCGCAACTCAATACCGGGGGCCAAGATCAACCAGTGGCCTTCATATCCAGAAGACTCCTCCCTCGGGAACGGCGATGGAGCACCATTGAGAGAGAAGCCTTTGCGGTGGTCTGGGCTCTGAAGAAGTTGAAGCCATATCTCTTTGGAACTCACTTCCTTATTCAGACCGACCACCGGCCCCTTCGCTGGCTCATGCAGATGAGAGGCGAAAACCCCAAGTTGTTGAGGTGGTCCATTTCCCTACAGGGGATGGACTTTCGGGTGGAACATCGGCCCGGAGTTGACCACGCCAATGCTGACGGTCTCTCCAGGTTTTTCCGCCTTAGCGATGAGAACTCCCTAGAGGTTGGGTAGCTCTCCCCTCTTTCGGCTGGGGGGGGACGCATGTTGGACCTGTCAGCCCTAGGGTGGTCTCCCCGTCTATTTTTGATCGTGCCTCATTTTTTCCACCCCCATTTTTATGTTGGACTAGGTCACCGGGCGCCTTTTCATTGCCAATCAGTGTTAAGGTGCAGGTGCTCCCTTCTCCCAAGATGGCTGCCACAGGCCCCTGCTACTGCAGAGTGGTCTTTCATAGTAGCACCCTAGCTGCCAGGAGCTGGCTGGAACCCCACAACAATGTTGCGACTCCAGCCCGCCTTTTTGTCCCATAGGTAGAGTGGGGAAGCTCCTGGAATGTGCTGGAACCTTCTAGAAGGGAGGTGTGGTTTTTCTTTTGCCGCCTTGGCTAGAGGTCACCTGACCTAGGGCTACTTAAGAGAGGGAGGGAAACTTTTGTGGTGAGTTGGCCATTGGGGTGAAGCAGAGCTGGAAGAATCCACCAGGAGTGTAGGCGGTAGGGCCTAGCCAGGGACTTATGCCTCTGAGAGTGACAGGATCTAGGTGCTGCCTCTTAAGTGAGTGAGGGACCCTGTGAAACCCACTGATCTTGCCCAGCAGTAGGAGGACCCAGAGACTCTCTGCCCAGCCTGACTAGGAAGGATCTAGTCGCCCTCTCCATTCCTAACCCCCTGTAACAGAACCCCTTAAGGGCGCCAGATACATCTGCGCCAATGAGACTTCATCTAACAGCTGAGAACCAAGACTGAATACTGAGACTGCGTGTCCAGACTGAACTCTAAAACCTATTCACCAAGCACTGAGACTGCGTGTCCAGACTGAACTCTAAAACCTATCCACCAAGCACTGAGACTGTGTGTCCAGACTGACCCCTGAACCCTGATGCAAAGCTGACTGGAGAACCACTGGGGATCGACCAGGTATTAGCGCTGTGACCCCTGCGCTCCCTGCCCTGGTCTGGGACCCCCGGCAGCGTGCTCCGCTGAGCACAGAACCCCATCCTTAATTTGAGCCCCCCCCCCCCCGGTGACGACGAAGCCAGCGCGCTCACCGCCGTGGCCTGGAGGCCTGGAGAGGTGCCCTGCCGTGTCACGAGGCCCGCGGAGAAGCCCGGGGCCCCGTCGCTACCGTCGCAGCTGCGGGAGGAGGTGTGCGAGGCCAGGGCCGAGTTCCCCCATCATCGTGGGAGCGGACGCCTGCTGATGCCGAGATCGAGGTAAGCCCGGAGGCTGAGATCGCCCCCGGTGCGCCCCCTGCGTGTTGGGAGCCACACCGCACCCTTAGCCGGGTTTCCTCTCCGTGGGATTTCCCCCCCCCCCCCCCCCGACTTCGCGACGGAAGAGACCCCGCCGAGGGATCCATTCCGTGTGCCCCCTCGAGCGGTACTGAAGCGCGGTGCCCGACGAACTGCACCGGAGCCCAGAGACTTGCTCCTCAAGTCCCGTGGCGCTCCCTGCTGGAAGCTCCGCTCCAAAGTACTGAGAGTCATTGATTACGAGTGGCGCTTTGGGTTATATGCTCCGCTCCAAAGTACTGAGAGGCATTGATTACGAGTGGCGCTTTATGTTATATGCTCCGCTCCAAAGTACTGAGAGTCATTGAGTACGAGTGGTGCCTTGTGTTATACGCTCCGCTCCAAAGTACTGAGAGTCATTGATTACGAGTGGCGCTTTGTTTCTACATGCCCTGCTTTAAAGTCTTACGTGCGATTGATTCCGAATAGCGCTCTGTGATTCATATGCCATGTTGAAGTGTTACGTGCTATTGATTCCGAGTAGCGCGTTGTTATTCATATGCCAGGTTGAAGTGTTACGTGCTATTGATTCCGAGTAGCGCGCTATTATTCATGTGCCATATTGAAGTGTTGAACGCTATTGATTACGAGTAGCGCTCTGTTATTTATATTCCCTATTACAGTGCTATGTGCCAGAGATTACGAGTAGTTCTCCATGCTAGGTGCCCCGTTCTCGGGTCGTCACCGGTTAGCGCACCCAACGCGCGTGTACAGTTACGTGAGTGGTAGTTGTGCCCCAGGCAGTACTGTTATTTCATGAATTGCATATGTGGTACGAACCGCCGTTATAGCTCCTGACTGATATGTACATCGCTAGCTATTGTATTATTAGTTTATGAAATGTACTGCTACCTCATGAACTGCATCTAACGTGATCTACTTGGATAAACTTGAGTATTTACATAACTCCTACAGTGTGGCGTCACTTATTGTGTGTGTTCCTCGTCGCATGTGAGGTGCGTGTTGTATGGTTGCTTTACACACAGTCCTCTGGTGGCCCGACCGCTCCTGTCACGTTACCGCCCCATAGGGCCTGGAGACCCCAGGTCTTACAACATCCATTTTAACAATAGCAAAATACATCATTTGTATTATGTTGCTTTAAGCAGAGCAAAATCATTAGGAAACATATATATTAAGAACTTTCAGCAAGACAAAATAGTTGTACACCCAAAAGTTCATGAAGAAATGGCCCGATTAAGGACAGATATGCAATTGGAAATATCAGTACCCCAATTATGTAACTATCTGCAAAACTTTAATATTATTGTACATAACATACGTTCACTGCAAAAAAATTACAAAGCTATACAAGCCGACACAAATATCATGAATGCAGATATTATATGTCTCACTGAAATAAACACAACTAGGAAAGGAGGCAGCAATTCATTATTAATTCAACACTATCATCTAATAATATTTGATAAATTCCATAATCAGCATACTAAGCATGGAATCGCTATTTATTACAAGCCAAATATTTCCTTGTTGCCAATTTATGAAACACAACACGAAATTGACATTGTACATTTTACTTTATTCTGAATAATTGTGACTACTTATTTGTAATATTATACAAACCACCACATGTAGAACTACAAAAACTTTTGCAAGTATTAACTAGCATATTAAACTTTTACCCGAATTATAGATATATAATAATGGGTGACTTCAACATAGATTTAACACAAGTATCGCACAACACAACACTACTATTAGAATACATGCAAACCCAATTCCAATGTCACAAAAAAATACAAGCCTACACAACAGACTACAATTCGACATTAGATCATATATATGCTAATGTAACTGTAACTCACTTTGGTATATTAGAGTCCTACTATAGTGATCACAAAGCATTATGGGTAGCAGTTTAACAAGCATAATTTATCATTTGATATGTTCTTTTCTTTCAGAGATTTCCTTTCTTTAAATGTTATATTCAGAATGTCTGCTCACATTTTTCTCTCATTGCAGATGATTTCTATACAAGAAATTAAGCAGACAAAACAAGAAGAAAGCAAACCTTATCAAAAAGCAATAAGAGCTAACATAGTGAAATGCTCGCCGAAAACAAACTACAAAAACGCTAAGCAAGAAAATAAGATTTTATATCATATTGCTCTAGCTGATGAAAGTGGGTCAATTAAAGGAACTTGCTACAACGATGATTTTTTCGAACAGACAAAGGAAGGAAATGGGATTATAATTAGAAATTTTATCAACAAGAACAATGTAATAATCTTAACCAAACAAACAAAGATTTCCCGAATGCCACAGTTAACAATTCCACAACAAATTATCCAGGAAGCAGAATACATACTACAGCCACCTGCTCCACCGATTTCTCCAATAAAAACAATAAGAAAGGCAAACTTACGGTCGTTAATGAGCATATTAGGAACAATATCTGAGGTACGTAGCTTATAAGGACATTTTTTGATGCGTATTAACAATTACATGTACTTGTCAAGTACAACCACACACTATCAAACACAGTATCTACCACACACACTGTAAGACACACTCTTCAGACCACTATAACATACATTCTATAACAAATTTGGTAACGCCAAATCTTTAGATCACACACTCTCAACAGCACACTCTTACTACAAACTCTGCACAACAATCTCTAACACACATACTATCTATAAAAATTTAAAACACTGCCTATTGGTTCCTCCTCTTTTAGACACATCAATACTATTCACTGACTCTGACACACTTTGCCATATGCACACTCTATTACATATATTTACATACACACTCTCTATCCCTCATTCTTTACTACATAAAACTTCCCAATAGTCTCTAGTAAAATCGCCTACATGCATAATAAAACATTAATAGTCTAAAAAAATCTATTTTTACTTCATTGATTTAAAAATTCCAATATGCTACACAAGAATGTTGCTACTACTAGCACTATTAATTACTATACACCACATACGGTGTACTATCGACTTCACTCGCTCCTTTTTTAATTCCTTTTATATATACCAATAATAGTTTGATAATACGTAATTAAAAAGAAGTAAGCATGCAGGTGAGAACCTAAATGCACAATTCAATAGTGTTGCTTACATGGAACACTGTCAACAGTTACCAACACATTTAAAGTATTATTACTATTTCTTCACACCACTAGTAAAACTAATAGCTATACTACATATACTCATCTACTCTTTTGTATACACTCTCCTACAGCTTATATAATATATATACTCTAATAAAATACTCTCTACCGCACACTCTCTAGCGTACACACTGTAGCACACACTTACTGTTACGCAACAAATACACTACAAGAATCAACTAAAAGTTGGTTCTTATGTTCTCTGCAAAAAAAATATACTGCTCCACTATATACAATGTATGCTCCAAACAATACTAAATATATTTTTTTTAAATTAACAGGAAGAAGAAGCAAAAACAGTGTTCATTGGAGGACAAGAAACTAAACTAAAATCTATAACAGTCAACGATGCAACAGATTCAGTAAAAATAACACTATGGAGAGACGCAGCGGACTTTCCAATCGAACTTGGAACATACATCAAAATAACTCATTTGACAGTGCATGAATTTAACAACCAGAAAATATTAAATTCAACTCGGAATACACAATTGCAAGTAAGTGCAAACTGAAATCCAATATTTCTCGCTGAAATACTTGCATTCTTTACAAAAACTTACTTCCACATCTGATACACAACACAGATTACATTCATCTCTTTAATCTCACAACTAATAACATCGCTTGCTCTCTCTTCTACATACAATTTGCAATAGTACAAATAACTGTAACACCAAAACAATATATCACTTTACCTACATGCATATACAATAATACCTAAAACACTCTGCCTGTATATCTCTAACTAACTACATTTCTGTTTAACTTCCCTACAACTCCCTACATAACTACAAAATAGAAAACATTTAGGAAAGCTACATTACAAACAACAAACTTTTAAAACACTTTCAACGTACTTACAATTACACATAAGCACAACGTCCATATATGTACAATCTTACTAGCAAACCATACTACATCTCTCGCTCTATTAATTATCCACACATTTTACAATGCTGCTCCATAACCATAACATACTACCTGTTTTACTCACTATGCATACCTTACCTGCTACCACATGCAAAGCTAAAATACCTAACTTTGTTTATATATAACACTAACTTTCACTCGCAATGCCAGCAATTTCATAGCTTAATTCTTAAGCAAAGCAACATCCAGAGCTCTATCTACGTCTACATTTGCCTCTTCTTATACCACAATACTACACAATTTCCTTCAAGTACAAGAACCTTTCTGACATTAACTATAACTTACCTTCTAATATATTCACACTATATCACTCCCTACCTCTACATATTCTAATTCTATGTAGCTGCTTTTCAAGAAAAATCACTGTACAAACATCCATCTCTCGCAATATCTTTCACCATCGATTCCTTTTACATTACATTTCACGCACTCTAAATCAAAAATTCTACAACACACCACCACCTCCTTACTAAAATACATAAATAGTTTCGCATAATTACTCACTTGTAGTCTTTAACATTAAATAGCCATACACACATATGTCTCTACCTCTCAGTACTATATGCAATTAACAGTGATATATTTTATAATTTCCTTCAGCATCTATGGCACTTTTCTATTTCTCACAAAACCACATTCAAAACTAGCAATAAGTACATGCATGTACACTATAAATGCCTTTATTAACAAATGTTTTTTCATTTCACAGAAAATAGAGCCACCCCAAGAGGAACTTACAATCACAATATATGGACTAGAGAATACAACTCAAGAGAAAGGTACGATAACAATACAAATTGAAGACAATGAACATTTGAAATCGGTACAAATTAACAATACGCTTCTAATAGACCGCCTAAATATGCCAGCAGATATTGAGGACTTTGCAGAGGCTCTCATGCCACACCTACCAAAGACATTAAATATCATCTTTCAAAATGAATGCATAATCGAAATTCTGGACGAAGCTTAAAGTATACAAAATTATATAAAAGTATTAAATACAAATTGGAAGTTTCAGTTAATAAAAATAACATACGACATTTGGCATCCTGTTTCTTTTTTCAAAGAATAGATATGATTTATTATGTACTTGCATGCATCTATATGCACCATTCTGATAACCTATTATACATGCACATATATATACATATACACAACATTTCATTTACATGTACTAATATAAAAACAAAGGGACAAATGTGTCTCTATACTTTCACAGTAATACTTACTGCACTCTGGTACTAATACTTAGCCATTTAAAGTACACAACTTACTCTTTACACCTTGCACTCTCACTCTTGACAAATATATCATGTAATAGTACACAATATCTATACACTAACTCAAAGAACAATACTACTTCTACTACACAACTACAAACACTATCTAATACACTGCACATAATACTAATGTTTACCACAGTCTTTCATACTCACTCTAATCCTCACTATGCTACAAACATTAATACTACTAACACTCTAATACACCATTACTACTTTATTACAAAACATAACACTCTATTAATACCACTTTACTACTCACTCTTTCATACTAACTCTCTATCAGACCCAAATTCACACAGCTACAAGTCTCAATATTTGTACAGGAGGCTCTATATGTGTATGTATTTTTCTTTATATGCCTCTAGAAAGGTGCCTTTTAGTGAAACTGCCTGTATGCATTACTGCCTCTTACACTACTGAGTAAATCTTAGTATGTAGGTGGCTCAGAATGAGTGGCTCTATTTGTAGCCATTGATCTATGCTAAAAGCTCTCTATAAGTGGATTGCTATAACTGACATTATATGTTTGCCTCTGTGTCTGTAAGCAAAAACACTTAGTCTCACATTTCAAACACATTTAGCTACTAACTTGAAAATAGCATTACTGTTTCTTTCAATCTTTTAAACGCAAAAATAACGCAATGTCATAAGCAATACCAATAGCTCTAACTTTAACAATGCCGAGACCATTGCATTGTAAATGCTTGTTATGTGTAGTGAAAGTAGCAACATACGTACAACATTAAAAACGATTTCATTGGGCATGGCGATTAAGGTTCAGGTAGATAGGTTCAAGTTTTTCACACTTCGTGATTCAGAGAAATGTAGCGGTTTCACTACCTTACAAGATGGCCACTGGGGAGAGTTATGGTAGTCCTCTTTCACTGTCTGCGTGGGTATTTAAGTGACGTTGGTAGAGGGACTACAACGTGAACTAGTTTACGGCATTTTCGAGCGTCAGATTCTGATCATTGATGGAGCGGTGGTTAGAAGATACGTAAGACCTTTGCTGGCAAGCTGGGGCGGGTTTCGCCCATTTGTCTTTATTTATTTGGAGTATTCTTCCTAGAGAGAAGTTATACGCTTTTTTATATATATAATTTCAGGCAAGGAGCAATCAGAAGCACAAACAAATTCGATATTAGTGCATGGTGTTTCTAAATCAGACAGGAGTACGACGTTCAGAGTGTCGGAAGCCCGGTAAGATTCATTTATCTTGTGCAATGAGCTACGTTCAGTTATTTACGTTTATTAAGGAGGTGGAAATCAGTATAGTTAAGTGCGTATTTCTCATATTCGCAGGCGGTGCTCCGTTGAGGCAGGTGGTGCCTAAAACTAGAGTAAAGAAGTCATCAGTGGAGCTACGGTTCCAGTGAGGAGGTACTTTGAATGTGTTTAATTATATTAGTAGCACACGCTTTAACTTTTAGCTACAAACTTGAACCTTGAGCTTGCATTACAGGAGGACTCATCGGTTTTTGGAGTTCAGAGAATAATCACGTTGAGATTCACAGTGCCCTGAGTAAGTGCATGGCACGTGCTGATTTAGTTAGCTATCATACCATAAAAACACGGAGTTGCTGGGTATCGGTTATTTCAGTAACTGCACGTGGAGCATGCTGGTATTGGGAGTCCACAGTTTGTGGTATAGCTTGGTGCAGGTTTCATGAACACAGTCTGGGGGTACACAATCAAATGGGCGTGATAACGGCAGCTTTCTTTTTATAGTCAGCATTGTTAATATCAGTACACACTCTTTGACGTCATATTTTGTTTGTTTACACCTTGGTTCTTGCTAGTTTCGTTTTACCTTTAATGGTGACATTCATATCATGGGTTTTCTATCCCTGTGCATTGAAAATCATAACTTTGGGTTTTAAAACAGTCGGTTTCACAATTTGTTTATTACTTTTGCAGAGGCCCCTGAAGAAGGGATTGAGCGAATCCCGAAATGCATTGGGCAGGGCTAATGAAACAAAGAAGACTGTACATTGAAATGTTATTTTGAATCTTGTTTGTATTTGATTTTTTTTGCATTGTACTTACATGTATATTTCATTGTGTCATGTGGAGCTAATTATGAATAGAATCATTGATGTCATATTATGAGTAATGAACATTCTTAACATACATAATTTGGTAGTTTTGTGTTTTTCATAATGATGATATTTTGATGAAAGGCTGAAGAGTTCATGCTGTGCATCCTGGAGACAAGTGCGACCACACTCTTTTACATTATACAAAACACAATTGTCACATTTTGTGCAATTCCAGTCTAAGTTTTGGGTATTTGGATATACACCTGGCTCTTTCATTGTTTCTTCTTCCTGTTCCCAACCAACCTTCACTCCTTCCTTTAACCAGCTCTCAGTTTCTGCCCTTTTTTTTCATCCAAGTCCTCTATAAAATCCTTCTCAGCCCTATTCAATTTACATGACGCTTTAGAGTTAAGTACGTTTTTTAAATTAATTGGTGTGATAAACCTTAATGATATGTCAAAATAGGAGAGAGGGGGACCAGGAGCTAATTAATGGTCCAGTGCCTATGCTCCAAAAAATCTATGAGGTACTTACAAGGGAGGCACTGTTCCGTGGGGGAAGTGGTCAAAGAACGACCAGTATCTACCCATTAGTTAGAGGGAAGAAGAGTGAGGTCTAGGAGTAGGTACTAGGGATGGGGGGAGACACAAGTTGTCTCTTGTTGCCCTCACACACCCCGAAGGATGTCATGCTTCATCATCGGGCGTCTGCTCCTCGTCGGGCCAGCGGTGCAATGCCCTACGGGTCCCCCGAAGGGTCTCTTTAACGGAGATCTTTTAGAGAACTGCCGATGGGTGTATGCGGGTATGTGGAGGGGAAGTACCAAGGTAGGCAGTGAGGGTAGTGTGTGCAAAGTGAGTAAAAATACCTAAGGGTTACCAAAAACTGAGAAGTTATTTAATAATGAGGTACCCTTGGTACAGTAAAAAACCCGTAGGTTAATAGTTACCTGTCGTGACGTTATGTGTCTAAGGTAACTTACAGAGTGGTCGACATGTTTCACGCCTTAAGTGGTCTACAAGATCCTTGGCGTTTCATCAGGACCAGGGGAGGTGGTGATGTGAGGTAGGTGCACAGACTAAGTGTCGTGAGTGGGGTACTAATCGCCATCTCACAGATCCAGTAAGGGGGTGGTGTCTCCTGCACAAGTTGTGTGTGGTTAGGAAGTAAGTTATGCCCCCTTTGATATTGACCTAGACCATAAAAATAAAACAGGAAAAAAGGGGAGAGAGAGGTTAAAAACTGAGATTCCGTTCCTTCCGGTATATGCAGATCATCGTTATCTCTGCATCATGAGGCAGAAGACCGGAAGTCAGTCACAATTAACACAGACGAGGACAAAGAGAGGCTCGGTACTGGTGAGGTCCAGTGTACCATGCCGACTTTGCACACACTACCCTCACTGCCTACCTTGGTACTTCCCCTCCACATACCCGCATGCACCCATCGGCAGTTCTCTAAAAGATCTCCGCTAAAGAGACCCTTCGGGGGACCCGTAGGGCATTGCACCGCCGGCCCGACGAGGAGCAGACGCCCGATGATGAAGCATGACATCCTTCGGGGTGTGTGAGGGCAACAAGAGCCAACTTGTGTCTCCCCCCATCCCTAGTACCTACTCCTAGACCTCACTCTTCTTCCCTCTAACTAATGGGTAGATACTGGTCGTTCATAAACCTTAATGACCCATCTTTTCCACGAACTTGGCTCAAGCATTTGGATTTAAAGATTTAAATATAGGCACATAATGTAAAAGCAAGTAAACATTCTAAACATAATACTCAAAGCGATTTTGTTGATCAAACAGACTCATAAATATACTACAGAATAAAGAATACGGAAGGGGTGAGTAATGATAGATCACAACAGCTGCAGTAGATGCTGGTAAATACGTGCAAATATAACTTTTTCCCATTCATAAATTTGGTATACTTATGTAGCAGTCTAAAGTACATGTTGTCAGAGAAGTTCTCTTCGGAAACATATTTGTGCAATATCTACATGTTAAACCTACATTGCCCCTCTAAATAAGTCAGGTCAGGTTTAGATTTGGTTGACACATGCTTGCCAAAAGAGTTAAGGCTGACCAGCAAGCCAGTCGTCAGAACCCATTCAGAGATCCAAGGGGCAAGCAGGAGCTACTGGCCCAACAGTGGGGGGTTGAGGCCTTTTACTCCTGATGCCCCAGACCTGACTTACTATGGATCCTGAGCAGCTGGGCCAAGTATCCCTTCAGCACTTAACTCTCATTGGCAGTGAAGGAGGTAGAGGGGCTGGGGAGGGGGTGGGGTTGGACAGAGGCTCACAACTCAAATAGGTTCAGTAGCAGAAATAAATGATTTTAAAGTCAAATACTTGCTTTTATGTAAAGAGGAAAAGGAGTATTTATATACCAACACAAAGTATATTATGGCATTCACAAACAATAGACCAAGTCCCCTGATGTCAGGGCTCCAGTGTTTTAACAGGCGGGTTCCTCAGTCCCACTCCCCTCTCGCTAGCCATAGTGTTTATTCCCCATTTGCTATAAGCAACATTTAGGGTAAGCCCCACTAGTAGTTCAAGTCTCAAGAGTCCCACTTTGACTCTTTAAAGTCAAAAGTATTGCAGTGCTGTAGTGTTAAATACCAACTAAATTCCCCTGGTGCCGTCTGTCCCATAAATCAGTCTTAACAGCAGGGACTACCTCCAACGCACTCCTCTTTCTCACAGGGCACACTGGTCTTGGCAAGCAGGCAGGTACTGATTCTCCAGGCTCCAGAGGCATGTGATCTTGGATTCCCTGGGTGATGTACCTTCTCTCAGCTGGAAGACTAGGTGGCCTTGGCCCACAGTCCTCGTTACAGGCAGAAGTCTTGCAGAGCTACTCCTCCTCGCACAGACTGACTGGCTGCTTGACTGTTGACAATTTTGGGGGCCTCAGGCTCCCATTCTTATAGTTCATTTCCAGACACCTAATGTGATATAGAGTCTGACGTTTATGTTAAGGGTCTGCTTCCTTTTGCAGTGCCCTCTCCTCTGCTCTTCCCTTTCTCCAGAAAGCAATCTGACTCCAAATCTGATAGCCCCACAACACGGGCCATGGGAGATACTAGAGGTTCACACCTTGATGCCAGCCACAATGATATGTGTATCAAAAGGTACCACAGGGTTGCAAATCTACTCTTTATGCTTATCTTATCAGCCCCATCTCCTTCCTGAGATGTTCCCAGGCCCCTTCCCAGTTACCTCTCTCTGACTCAAAGACCACCCTTTAAAGTATACCAAAGAGCCTGGCTCTCCTTTCCTCCAGTGTGTCCCACCCAGGTCACAGGAATGCAGTGATCCAGCGCGAGACCGGGAAGAATGGGGAATAACATTTACCGATGCCCTTCCTGCTTCGCAGACCTGACGTCACACTAGCTCATTCACACACAATCATTGGTGGGGCCCATAATACCAACACTCATACGTCTCTCTCACGAGTCTGCACACACAGGAGGGATGAGTAATTCAAGCGCTGGACATGTGGGGGGAATACCTTATATAACCTATAGGGAAAAAAAGTTATTTTACAAAATATACATCGCCTATAGATCCCTAATCTCAAACATCAAGGCACTCCACCCACTTGGTCAATGGACCATTTTAGTTGGATTGGTTGATGGTGATTTAGAACCAGCTAAAACACAATTTAAGACTCAGGATCCTTATTTCCCTTAATGAAACCTCAAACTCATATTTCTTGTTAATCAATATTTGTTTATCTAAATTTTCCTAATGATTATTATTTGCATTTGTCTCGTCAAAGTTTAGAGTTTTAGATCAATTCAAATAAAATCGCAGAACATCATATTTACCTAATGTGGCTATTTGAAGTCCTCTAATTCATTGGCTCTGCATAACCAAAATTTGTCGTAAATTGTCCGAAAAGGCAGGCCAAAGCTCAAAGTCCTCTACTAAGCAGGCTACAGTCCCAATTTATCAAAGGACCAGAAGTCGTGCAAGCACATATCTTAGCCCGTGGGTTTTTAGAAAAAGTTTGTAGTCATCAAGCAGTCGGGCAGCATCTGGATCTTCGGGAAAGGCGTCACGATGAACGTGGAAAAATGATGAATGGAAAAAGAAAAAGCTGCTATGCTTCCCTATTCTATAACCCTCTTTTATAATAGATTAAGTCAAAGAAGATACCATTTTCAAATTTAGAACAGTCATGATTGGCTGGTTGAGATCGTACGACCACTATCCCAAGATTTTCAGTACAGTTCGAGAGGTGAGGTCATTGGTTAACGAAGTATCGGCTTGTTCCGGTTTACTGTAAGGTTGATTGTTCCCGTATCTTGGCGAGTATCCCGTTTAGTCTCCTTGACCGGGAACAGTCTGTGCAAAGGTCGCTACGAGGTTTAGGAGATTTCTTGCACATGCGCAGCTCACTTCACGCCACATGAGACAGTGGCCACTTCAGCGTGTGGTGTCAGCGGCCATCTTGGATTTAGGCCCAAACACCAACTTAAGCGAAACAAACACAAAAGAATAATTAATTCATGGAATTGGTGATCCTAATGTTAACCCCTTGCTAATCCCTCTATGAGCTTGTATTTATCTAGCATATAGCGACATTTAAAGCCATTATATTCACCTTTTCGATCCAATCAGGAACGCAAACATCACAAAAGCAACATATATCATGCAATATTCTATTACCACATATACTATTGTTAATATGTGTACAGATTTTAGTTATAAGAGTTATTTAGCCATGCAAATATCAAATCCCATGTTTAGTTCAAGTTTTAATAATGTTGATTAGTATACTTGCAATACTTGTTTAATAATATTATAGTTAATAGATTATATAATTAGTATTTTCATGCAAAAATAGAGTAGGTATACAACATTTTGCACTACCTGCTCCATCAATCACCCCTTCGGTGATTTTATCACCACAATACCTAAAATGTTGTATATTTATTATGAAAAGAAAATTAATTCATTGATTTTTAGTTCACATTTCTGTTTCCCCAATTTCTTCTTCTCTCGCTTTTCTGTACATACTATCTTTCATTTCTTCTAATTCTACTTCAAGTTCTCTTTCTCGTCATTTATTCTCTTTCTTTCTTAATCTCTTTTTAGGCTTTTCTGTGTTTTCTTTCTTTTGCAACAGAAACATCCTAGTCGTATAACTAATACTAGAAAAATTACACATTTTAATGGAAATAAGATTTTACCTATAAATGTACTACCTAATTTTATTAAGAACTCTTTAATGGAAGATAATTTATTTCCAATCTTTTCCCAGACACCTTCAACCTCCAGTGGTGCAATTTCCTCATGCAAATCAGTTATATTTTTAATGTATGACTTTAGATCTTGACTTTCGTCCGGAATAGAAGTACAACAATTTTGAACTTTCAACATTCCACAGACTCCACCCTCTTTTGCCAAAATTATATCAAGGGCAAGTCGATTTTGCATTACCATGGCGCGCATGGCAACCATTTCTGTGTTTACCAATAAAAATCCTCCAGCGGTGCTTGTTGACAAGCGATCCACTACTGTTGATAATTTTCTAATTTTATGTGCATTCAGAGATATTCCCACTGCTGGTATCAATGCTCCAAAAATGTCTCCCACAATTTCTGACCAAGATTCTCTCTTTCTACGTGTTAGTTGTCTACCTAACTCATGTACACCATCTCTTCCTCTTCCCACATGAAATATCTTTGGGAAAACCAGGCCCACATAACATGTGCCAAACCAGTGATCTGGTAATCGATAATAAGCTTTGTTCCCGCAGATAAAATATAATCCAGGAAAAACTGGATCATTTCCTTTTTTAAATCCCCATCCACCCATGATTCGATATGTATCAAGGCAATCAATGTTACCTACAAAATAATTATAATATGCAGTTTGATTCCTTCTAATACACAACTTTCCTTTCTGAGGCCAATCTTAAGCCATTGTTGGACTAGATTCTCCTTTCAAATGTTTTTCCTTTTCAACATCCCAGACTATCCTTTCCTCTCTTCCCTCAGATACTTTCTTTTGCATTTTTAATCTCCTCTCTTCAACCATATCCAAGAACACTTTCTCCTCCTTCTTTAAACTACAAGTTAGATTATTTCTAAATATGAACTCTAATGTTAATTCTTTAGTTTCTAAGAAAAATTCACCTAATACCTTTGCAGGTTTTACTTTATTCAATTTGTTAATTACAGGTACTTGCAAAAATGTTATCTACATCTGAGAAGTAATATTCTAATTTCCCTATTTTGTGAAACAAGCTTGCTATTACACTACATGTTATTCCATACGTTACTGGGAGGTGATGATAAGTCACTCCCTCAGATACAGATTCAAGTAACTGCATGCAGACATAGCAATCCCTCACGTCCATTGTCTTTACATATTCATATAGTAGTTTTGAAAATACATTGTTAGAGAAATCATTTATAGACCTCTCTTTATGTAAATAATTTCTATCTATATTAGTCGGATATACTTTCTGAAACTTTTCTACATTAGTTTTATTCTCACTATGTCCTTCTATTGTATCTAGTGTAACTTTAAATGAGATCATCAAAGCCAAAGCACTCCATAGAAGCATTAGTAATCCTGTACAACAACAACACATTTTTAACCTCCTTCTAAGAAATATACATTTAGTTTTTCTATGTGTTTGCCATTTCGAAAAATGATCAGTGTCTTTTGACTTAGCCTCTTCTACTTCACAACTAGTTTTGTCTAACCCAAGGCTCTAAGCACCTACTTGGTTCTATCAGTTATGTCTCTTCCAGTAATTTTATTGTCTCTCCATTGGTACCACCTTTGGTCTTTTCAGTTTGGCATTTGATCGTCTTTCACTTTTCTTTCACAATCTTGATACAGAACTTCCTGAACATCCGTTTCTTCTCCAATGTCGGACAAGATAACTCTCAGGATTTCTGATTCTTCGTCTTCCTCAACCACTTCTGGTACAGTCACCTCTGGATTTTCTTGGCTATCCACCTGTTCTTTTATTTCAGGCAGCGCCACATATGACCATTCCGGCGACTTATACTTCTGGTTAGGTTTTCTAGTTCTCTTATTTTCTTCGGTTGTCGTTTTTCCCTCGTCTTTCAACTTTTCTTGACTAGATACTTCATTAACTTGTTCAGCTCTGGATGAATTTACTCGCGTCAGTCGGTATCTCAACCTCTTTATTTTGTTTGGCCAAATTTAATCTTTTGCTGATCTTTTCAATTTATCTCCCTTTTCGTTTTTCTCAGTTCTCTATGCTCTTTTTCTCAGAAATCGACCTTCTGGTACTTCTTCATCACTGTCCTCTGATTCTGTTTCAACTTGACTTTTACTTTCCGCTGTTTTTCTTTCCACCACTTCTTTTATTTTCCCCTACTTCTGTCCCTCCTCGTGTTTCTTGCACACAATCTTCCTGCTGACTAACTGTCCCTTCCTCTAACTGGATGTTTGAGTTCCCTACAACTCCTCGGGGGTCTTCCGCAAAAACCTTTCCCTCGCTTTCTGTATCTGTCACCTGACCATCTGCTTTTGTTACTTCAGGTGGAATTTCTCTCAACTTTCCGTCAGGAATTTCTTTATCAAGAACCTCTTTTATTGTCTCTTCACTGTTTTTCTCTTTTCCTGTATGTACTTGGGCTTGTTCAATTTCTGAGTCTGAGCTGGTGTCTGAGATCTACAACTTCCTCCTCAAGGGAATGTTCTCTGGGGCAACGGTCAAATTTGGTTCTGACTCCCTCCTTTCAGAGTTTTGTCCTGTTCTAGTGTCTTCAGTATCAGATTCAGAGCTGGATTCTGATTCTTCAAAATACTCTCCTTCCTTGTTATCTACTGGGTTTGGAATTCGCAAGGTATGACTAGCATGGATCCAGTTCTTTATTCCGTCACACTCTACAGCTGTTGTCGTAGTTAAAATCACTTGTGGTTTTCCCCAACGTGGGACCAAACAGTTCCTTCTTCTGTGCACTTTAATTCTCACCCAGTCACCTGGGCTCAGATCATGAGCTGGCTTCTTTTCAAGGGTGGTGGCATCCGATCCAACCTGATGAAACACAGAATGTACGGCGTCAGCCAGCCCCTTACAGTAATCCAACATCAAGTCATCAGAGATAGGCAATAACTTGTTGACTGGTATGAATACATGCCTCATGCTCTCCCCATTACAATTTCGTGGGGACTCAAACCTGTGTTCCTATCTGCAATTGATCTAATAGTCATGAGTACCAGAGGCAAGACATCAGGCCATTTCAGTACTGTGGCTAAACACATATTTCCTAATCTGTTTTTAATAGTGCCATTTACCTGTTCTACCACACCAGAAGCCTCTGACCGATAGGTACAATGCAGTTTTATTGTACATTCAATGCTTCACAAATTAGCTTCATGATTTCATTATGGAAATGTTTTCCTCTATCTGACTCAATTGTGACTGGAAACCCAAATCTTGGGATGAACTCCCTCAAAAGCAGTTTTGCTACTGTTATTCCATCACTTCTTCTTGTGGGATATGCTTCTACCCATCTAGAAAATAGGCAGTCCATCACTAAGACATACCTCAACCTGTTACAGGGAGGCATTTCAATGAAATTGATTTGCATTCTGGTGAAAGGCCCTCCTTCTCGACCTATCGTTCCTAGACATACCACTGTTTTTCTTCCAGGATTGAACTGCTGACATATAAGGCATCGTTGACAAAGACTCTCAGCTACAAGTCTGAATTTTGCATTGTACCATGTCTGTTTAAATAGTCTAAGCATGGCATCTCTCCCTACATGTGCTTGTCCATGATACATCCGGGCCATGGCTGACACCATGCTATCAGGCATAACTGGTCTTCCATACCGATAGACCCACACATGATCTGTTTCCCTTGGTGCACATCCTGCCTTGACCCATTGTCTCATTTACTCATCTCCTGCTTCTTCCTGTAACTGCCTCACTTCTTCCCATATATTCACAATGTTAGTAAACAACAAGGGACATGAATTCATTTCCTTCTCTTTTGCCCTGTTAACCGAATTCTGGTTTCGCACACAATATTGAGCCATATCGTTCGCATACTGATTCCCAGCTGCGATGTAGTCTCCTGTTTTGGAGTGGGCAGCACACTTCACAACAGCCAATTGTTTAGGCAGCTGTATCGCCTCAAGCCATTTCCCAACCACTTCAGCATTCTTTATAGGGATTCCACTTGAAGTTAAAAATCCTCTCTGTGACCAAATTTGGCCAAAATCATGCACAACACCAAAGCCATACTGACTATCAGTTATCACAGTCACTCTCACATTCGTTCCCAACTTACTTGCTCTGGTTATAGCAAATAGCTCAGCCACTTGGGCTGACTTTACTCCCTTTAGATAAGATGCCTCCATTACTGCTGCTACTGTGCACACTGCATATGCTGCACTCAGAGTTCCTTCGTCTGTTCTCAAGCATGATCCGTCCACAAACATCACATAGTCACTTTCTGTCAAAGGTACATCTTTTATATCAGGTCGTGGTTTGGTATAGAAATCAAGTACATCCAAGCAGTCATGATCCACATCATCTCAGACTTCCACATTCTCAGCATCCGGTAATAACGTTGAAGGATTCACATTCAGACATCTTACAAGGCTCACATTCGTTGCACCTAATATGACTTTTTCCTATTTAGTCAGCCGACTGTGTGTCATGAACTGAGTGCAGCTCCTTGTTAACCCGTTCTGTGCCCATGACGAGCTGGACTCGTCATGGAGCACAGTCGCAATGTGCCCATGACAAGTCCAGCTCGTCATGACACCCACCCACGGGGGAAGCGCTGGCACTCCCTCCGTGAGTGGTCGATCCCTTTTTTTTTTTTACTGGGCCTCCCCCCGCCTCATCAATGACGTCGGCGCGCGAGCCGACGTCATTGGAGGTTTCCCCTTTGTTCTCCGTCGCGCAGGAAGCCATTTGCTTCCTGCGCAACGGAGAAGAAAGGTGAGTTTTGGGGCTGGGGAGGGGGGATTTCCTTTTCTTTTTTTGCTGGCAGCTGTCCCCCCCCTCTCTTCCTATTATCCTCTTTCGGTCTTGCTCCTCATTCACTGAAAACCGTAACTTGAAATGGTTAGCAATCTATTTCATTTAGTTGCTTCCCTGTGAAATGGACTCAAAAATGAATCACACTTGCGGGAAATGCCCTTTTTCTGACATTTTTCTATTCCAAAGTGCAGCGGGATGGAGAGAAATCGAAGGTTAATATGAAAAATAAATAGATAACTAAATAAAGCAAGACAGGGGTTGCAAAGTGGCCAGATTGGTTTTATTTACATCCAAATACATCAGCCTCACTTTACAGACTTTGCCAGTGAAGCGCTACTTTCGTTTTCTCGTCTTTCTTTGAACAGCATTGTTGTTCCCAGGTGGGAAAGTGTACCATTCCTGGAGGTACTGCAATACCTGGTTGATGGGTGGATTGGAAAACACAATGTGTACCATGGCTCTGTGTTTATGGATGTGGTCTTTTTATACCATACTGCTTACGTTTTGTAAGGATATAAGCAATGGACATTGAAACGGTTCCCTTCAGGGCCCTCTAGTCATGTCCATAACTTTTCAGGTAAAACCACTCGCTCATTTCTGAATAGTGAGTGAGAGATCGTTAAGGTAACCATGTTGTTTCTGCTTACATTTCACATGCTTTGCATTCCCTATGAGTGGTTTCTTTTATTTAGTTTTTAGGCAGCATATTACTCTTATATGTAATTTGAATTGAGCCACATCCAAGTGTTTATAGCGGGCACAATTAGGTTATAGCTGAAGGCAGTCAGAGTTTCTCTCAGTGGGCAAGTATGGTGTTCAGTGGGGGAGAGGATGGGGCACTATGGCCAGAGCTGTCGAATTTGGAACTGGGGAACCGGGTTCAGCCTTCATGACCAGTCCACCAGACCACTGTACTGAGGGAGCACATTCCCATGCTAGACCTTAGAAGGCTCCACTAGACCTTAGAAGGCTTGATGTCTTAGCACAAGCAGGTGTACCCTAGTGGTGTCAATTGTGGGTTAACCTTGAAGGCCTGTCCACCACAATCCATACTGAAGTTCATCTCCAGTCTTGCGGGCAGGCCTACGAAGCAGCACACCCTAGAGCAACAGTGATCCAGTCGCTGTGACTCTGTCACTGAGGTCACATGAACCTTGAGCAGGTTAGGGCGATGCAAACGGTGTGACCTCACTGGGTACCTATTTTGGGTGGGTGCGTAGTGTTTTCAAGTATATTATGGTTTGAAAAAAACTTGCTGCCTCCTTCCTGGCCTCCAGCAATTTTCAGAAACAATAAAAATGTCATGATAACTTTGGTGATTAATGTTCTTCCTAGAGAGATATGGAGTTTTTGTCTAGTGGAAGGGTTGACTCCTGGAAAGGTAGCACAGAGGGTTAATGTGCCTGCTGCAAAGAACATGTACCATGCAGATCACAAAGTGCACTGCTTTAATGGGGGGACCATGATGAATGGTCATTTAATGTCAGCTGTAGATGATGGATCCCTGAACAGTGTCATGTATGTGCATGTTTGCATTGTGCGGAGGGGATTACCAGGTAATTATTCACGCAGCTCTCTGATGGATGTCACATGCGGTTTTTCTGAGTCCCCAGATAGATCATGCAGTCTGTGTGTTCTCTTTTGTACTTCCAGTCACCGGTGTATTCAACTGTGTAGCCTTGGACCGTGTCAGGTATGTGCATGTAACTTGCATGATCGAGGTAACTATTAGCGGCGATACTAAGTGTCTCTTGGACCTCTTTCAAGTGGTCGCCGTCCTTTTTCCCCAGCAACCCCCCCTCCCCAGGGGCGGCAATCTGAGAGATAGCCCCGGGCACCACAAGCTCTAGCTACGCTTCTGCCCCCGATGTCTCTTTTATGCATTCCTGCCGCACGATCGTTCGATCGTGCAGCAGGAATGGCCACTAGCGCCAGGGTTTTTTTTTCGTTTTTTAGGTTTGGGGTTGTTTGTGGGAGCGGCGCCTTAGGCAAGGGTCGCTCCCGTTATGGCCACATTATTTTTTAAATATTTTAAAGTGCAAACAAAATCAAAGAGGTAGCAGACGATACGTTACAAGAGGAAAAAGTGATGTGTGCATGTTACAAAAGAATACAAAATACAAGTAGAGGTAAAATACTGCAATAAATGGCAGACACTCAGAAAACAAGAGCAAACGTTACGTTACATGAGGCAATGGTGGTAATTGTGCATGTATCAAAAGCAAACAAAATACAAGAGGTAGAAAACAATACGTTACAAGAGGAAAAGTGACATGTGTGCAAGTTACAAAAGAGTACAAAGTACAAGTAAAGGTATAAAAGTGCAATAAATGGCAGACACTCAAAACACAGGAACACACTGGGTAGGCACTTCTATAGGCATGGAGAACAGAATTTCCTATAATGTAAAGACTTCCTTCAGACAATAGAGGGTGTGAATTAAGTTTGGAAGTGTCTTTGCAGGAGGAGAACTTTGAGGTCAGTTTTGAAGGACTGGGAAGAGGGGGTGGTCCGGAACTGAGGCTGAGTTCCAGATTCTCGCCGTGTTGCCTGTAAAGGATTGGGCCATCGATCTTTCCTTCTTGAAAGTGGGAGGTTCAAGCAATAAATTTTGCGCAGTACGTGATGGTCTAGAGCATTATATGCATATGTGACATTAATGCTTTTTTCTCCTTTTTATTCTAGTCTAAAGCTTTGGATTCCTGTTTCCGGTTTCGACAGTGGACACAAGTGAGGCACCATTTTTACCGGGAGACCCGGGGGAACGCTGGGTGGTGGGAAATTTGAGTGAGCACGGTGATGCCACAACTTTCCCACACAAAAATGTGATTTTATTTCCAGCTAAAATTGAGGTTTGCAGGGGATTCTGGGTAAGGAAACGTTGGGGGATCCATGCAAGCCATACCTCCCTGGAAGCCCCCGGGTGTCTAGTTTTCAGAAATGTATAGGTTTGCTAGGTTTCCCAAGGTGCCCGCAGAGCTAGGGTTAAAAAACTAGAGCTAGGCACTTTGCCGAAAAAGGGTCATTTTTCACTGCGAAATTGAGGTGTGACCACGTTGCGTTTTGCGCCGTTTCCTGTCGAGGGCACTAGGCCGACCCACACAAGTGAGGTACCGTTTTTCTCGTAAGACTTTGGGGAACGCGGGGTGGGTGGAAATTTGTGGATCCACGCAGATTCCGGAACTTTCCACCACAGAAATATGGGGAATATGTGGTTTTTTTGACAATTTTTTAGGTTTGCAAGGGATTCTGGGTAACAGACCCTGGTGGGAGGCAGTCAAGTCACCCCATCCTGGATTCCCCTGGGAGTCTAGTTTTCAAAAATGTATAGGTTTGCTAGGTTTCCGAAGGTGCCCGCAGAGCTAGGGTTAAAAAACTACAGCTAGACATTTTGCCAAAAAAGGCTAATTTTTCACTGCGAAATTGAGGTGTGACCACGTTGCGTTTTGCGCCGTTTCCTGCCGCGGGCACTAGGCCGACCCACACAAGTGAGGTACCATTTTTCTCATAAGACTTTGGGGAACGCGGGGTGAGTGGAAATTTGTGGATCCACGCAGATTCTGGAACTTTCCACCACAGAAATATGGGGAAAATGTGTTTTTTTTGACAATTTTTTAGGTTTGCAAGAGATTCTGGGTAACAGACCCTG
Source organism: Triturus cristatus (assembly GCF_964204655.1). Taxonomy (NCBI): domain Eukaryota; kingdom Metazoa; phylum Chordata; class Amphibia; order Caudata; family Salamandridae; genus Triturus; species Triturus cristatus. The sequence goes on from NC_140579.1 coordinate 1,277,948,391, forward strand.
ATGGGAGGCAGTCAAGTCACCCCATCCTGGATTCCCCTGGGTGTCTAGTTTTCAAAAATGTATAGGTTTTCTAGGTTTCCCAAGGTGCCCGCAGAGCTAGGGTTCAAAAACTAGAGCTAGGCACTTTGCCAAAAAAGGGGCATTTTTCACTGCGATATTGAGGTGTGACCACGTTGCGTTTTGCGCCGTTTCCTGTCACGGGCACTAGGCCGACCCCCACAAGTGAGGTACCATTTTTTTGTAAGACTTTGGGGAACGCGGGGTGGGTGGAAATTTGTAGATCCACACAGGTTCCAGAACTTTCCACCACAGAAATGTGGGGAAAATGTGGTTTTTTTGACAATTTTTTAGGTTTGCAAGGGATTTTGGGTAACAGAACCTGGTGGGAGGCAGTCAAGTCACCCCATCCTGGATTCCCCTGGGTGTCTAGTTTTCAAAAATGTATAGGTTTGCAACATTTCACTAGGTGCCGGCAGAGCTAGTGTTCAAAAACTACAGCTAGACACTTTGCAAAAAAAGGGTACATTTTCATTGTGAAAATGTGGTGTGTTCACGTTGGGTTTTGAGCCACTTCCTGTCGTGGGCACTATGCCTACCCTCACAAGTGAGGTACCATTTTTATCAGGAGACTTAGGGTAGTTCAGATTTGTAAAGGAACTGTTATTACCTATTGACTTTCGATGCATTTCTGCCTTCCAAATGAAAGATATTGTGTAAAAAATAAGTCATTCTAAAAAATGACTGATAATTCTCATGCTAGTATGAGTGTTCCCAATTTCGGAAATGTGCAAATATCTACTGTTTCTAAACTCTATATTTTGTTCCCATTTCAGAAATACATAGGTGTCTTTCATACCGATTTTTCCATGTACACATTTTTACAGAATAATTACTATATACCCGGTACATAATAAAAAACCATTGCAAGTTGCTGCTCAGTTTTTGGCTCTGGGTTCGTCGGGTTGTTGGTGAACCTACAAGTCCTATATATCCCCACAACCAGTAATGTCCAGCGGATGTAACAGTATATTGCTTTCAAAGAGCTGTCATAATTAGAAGAAGTTACAGGTGAAAACGTTGACACAAAAGGCTGTTTTTTTCAACTAATTTTCAATTTATCCTATATTTAACTGTTAGTTTCTATAAAGAAACCTTGATGGATCTACACAAATGACCCCTTGCTGAATTCAGAATTTTGTCTACTTCTCTAAAATGTATAGCTTTCCAGGATCCATTATTGCTTTTGTACCTATTTCTACCATTAACTGGAAGGAGGTCGAAAGCACAAAAAATAGCAAAAATAGGCTATGTCCCAGAAAAATGCCAAAACTGTGTAAAAAATGTTGGGTGTCTGACAAAAGTCTGGTATACCCTAAAAGCTGGGAAAATGGTGATTTCAACCCCACAAACCCTTTTTTGATAACATTTGCAGGGAAAAACCCAGATGCTTTCATTTGCAGCCCGTTTTTCCGAAAAAAAACAAAATTTTGCTGTATTTTGTCTCATTTCTGTGACCCCTCCAGGGGAATCCACAAACCCTGAGTACCTTTAGAATCCCCATGATGTTGGAAGAAAAGGACGCAAATTTGGGGTGGATACCTTATGTGGTCAAAATGTTACAGGGGCCTCATCGCGCACTACCCCAATTAGCCAAAAAAAAGGCTTGGCACAGGAGGGGGGAAAGGCCTGGCAGCGAAGGGGTTAAAAGGATTGCCACATCATGAGGTACGAATACTCGCACAGGATATCCCATCACAATTCCCTCGCTCTGTTCCAGACTCTTGCAAGTGGCAGCCACTACTTTCAGACAACCAGGTAATGCTACAGCTACTGGGTCAAGTATAGCTGAAAAATATGCAATTGGTCTTCTCAGTTTTCCATGTTTCTGTATTAAGACAGAGAGTGCACATCCATTCCTCTCGCTGCAGTATAATTCAAACTCTTTTTCATAATCAGGCACACCCAGTGCTGGTGCCTCACACAAACTGTCTCTCAATTGTTTAAAGGCTGTTAACTCTTCTTTATTCAATTCAATGGGATCTTTTACATCACTTCTTGTCAGGCGTACCAAAGGTTTTGCAATCAGGGAAAAGTTACTTATCCACTGACGACAATATCCTACCATTCCATGAGACATTCTCACTTCTCTTTGCGTCATTGGTGCTCTCATTCCTTTTGTTATCTTGATTCTTTCTGCTGTTATTTTCCTCAGTCCTTTTTCAATTTTATGTCCTAAATATTGTACTTCTTTCTGGCAGAATTGAAATTTTGATGGGGATACTTTAAGTCCTTCATCTGCTAGATGATTTAGCAAGGCTATGGTATCCACTACACAGGCTTTTCGTGTTTTTGACGCCACAAGCAGGTCGTCAATGTACTGGACTAGTACTGAGCTCTCGGACATTTCTAGAAGGACTTTTTCAATATCTGGTTAAATATTGAGGGGCTCTCTGTATACCCCTGTGGGATTCGGCAGCATGCCACAATACTTCACCAAACCGGAATGCAAAACTCTGCTGACTGTCTTGATGCAATGGGATGGAAAAGAAAGCATGACACGGGTCAATTACTGTGTACCATTCCGCATCATGTGGATTCTGATACAAAATCACTGAAGAATTTGGTACAATAGGACAACATGACACAACTATTTTGTTTATTTTTCTCAATTCTTGCACTATTCTGAATGTTCCATTAGGCTTTTTCAGGCCCATAATTGGTGAATTACATGGACTACTCATTATTTCTCTCAAAATACCTTGTTTAATCATTTTCTCTATTATAGGAGTAACTCCTTCAATTATTTCAGGTGTCAATTTATACTGAGGAATATTTGGGTAACTAATTCCTTCCTTTATAGACACTTTTACAGGATCCACATTTTTCATTAATCCTACATCTTCTCCTGTGAAATCCAAGACCTCTGCCTTTACTGTCTTTTTCAGTTCCTTTGGTAGTTCTTCAGGGTTAAATACAGCAAATGCCTCAGTAATCTCAGGTTCCATATTACCCATAGTTATTTTATATAATACATCTTCATCAGGGGTCTCAAATGCTATACCAACGGGAGTGAAAAATATGGTGCAATTCCTTTTGTACAATAAATCTCTTCCTAACAAGTTTACAGGGCTTGAATCGCACACGACAAAGCGGTGCATTTCAGAAAATTTCCCTATGTTAACTTTTACTGGTTCAGTGAGATATGTTTTAATCTGTCTGTTGGATACCCCAACTACTTGGATTGTTTCATCCGAGAGAGGAAAGTTTTTAACATCAGCTGACCTGACAGTTGAACGAGTAGCATCAGTATCTACTAAGAAAGTAATATTTTCATAATTTACCTTTCCATCGACAAAAGGGCCTGTCTGGTCTACTTCTAGAGTTGCGCCAAGTACGCACTCTTCTTCCTCCCCTCGGCACCGTCAATAGCTTTCTTCTGACTCACTCTCATCGCGTTGTACCCAATACTGCGACACAGCACTAGCGCGCGGCAGCTTAGTTACCTGTTCTTCGTTGTAGAATCCTGTCTCATTACTGTATTTCTGAGGATTTACGCTCTGTGGAAAAGGCGGTTTTGGCGCCTGATTCTGTTGGGCAACAACCTGCTGCTGTCGCTGTGGTTGACAACTCACCTCTTTCTGCACCTGCGAATTCAATGATGCATTAACACCATTAGTACTCGGGGGAAATTTACACTCGGATTTCCAGTGCCCTATTCTTCCGCAATTATGACATGGGCACTTCTTTTTGGGTTCTTCTATATTAAATTGTCCCTTTCCCTTTCCAACATTAAATATTAGGTTTCATACTTGCACCATTTGCCTGTTCAATTAATTGAGCTTCCTGCCTTTCTGCCACTTTTACCTGTGCCCACATAGCTTTTTCTTTTAACTTACGCTGTTTGACTTCAATTTCATCACTAAAATATTTGGCATGTCTCAGTACTTCATCTATTTTCTTATTTTGCCAGTCTACTGTATGCTGTTTAATCATTTCACTTATTTCTGGATGCAGCCCATACACAAATCGGTATACAAAGTGACTTAAATCTTTTTCACTCAAATTTTCATCACCACTGAACTGCTTAAAGGCGAGGATCAGCCTCTCATAATAAGCGTGTACTGATTCCTTAGCTTCCTGATGAGTCCTGTCAATTTTTACCCAATCAGTCTCTTTGGGAGGTACTTTGTTTTTCAGAAAGGTAATTACCTGTTCATATTTTTACATAACTTCGGGGTCAGGGGCACCCGTTTTTGGGTCTCTAGGGTATTCTTGTGTAGGCCAATTTATCATGATTTTACACTCTGTCCATAAATCTGCTGGTACTATTTTGTCAAAAAGACTATTTAAATCAATCCATAAAACTTTTGATAACTTTACAAACCTATCCACTTGCCTATACCACTCGACTGGCTTTTCGCGTAGTCAAGGGAATTCATTGGTAAATGACAAAAAATCTTGTCTAGTCCAGGGGACATGTACATATCCTCCTCCTGGAATTTCTCTCATGGTACATTCTGTTACTACCTTTTCTTTTTCTCTTACAGGGAAAGCTGCAAACATTTTGTCCGAGGCATCCTCTCGTTTTCAGAACCACCTACTCTTCCATTTATCTACATCTCCCCATTTTCTTAACAAAATGATTATGTCTTTGATCTGAGTTGTTTTTCCTGTGGTATTCAGGCTTTCAATATCTTTTTCAGAAAAATCTACTCTGTATGGTTTTTGTAAAGCTTTTACTTTTTCGAAGTCTATACCCATTTCGTTTGTCACTTCTAGTCTCTCATATACTTTTACATAAAAATAGTAATTCTTCATCCTGATAGGCTTTTAACTTTTCCGTGGGGATAGTCCCTACTATTAATTCTTCCAAAACAATCTTCAGCTTGGCCACATCTGTAGATTGAGATTCTTTATCTTTCTGTTGCAAACTCCTTAGCCATTCACTTAATTCATCTGAAGTAGGCCCTACACTATCTTTCTCAATAGTTTGTTGTGCTAATCTCTTTGGTGATCCTGGGACTGATTGTGTCGTCATTATTATTCTATCCACTAGACTTTGATTTACTGTCAAATTTTTAGGAGTACTTTGCTCTGGAATACCTGTTGTTTGTCTCCATGGGTTCTCGTCTGCAATTTTCACTAGTCTCTCATTTTGTTTATTACTGTTATAAGGAATCGTCAGACAATGCTCACTATCCTTCTGTTTATCAAAAATAGGAATTACAGGTCCTATAGTTACTGGAACGGTTACGGCTTCCAAGTTTTTTGTTAAATCCCTAATTTTCTCAGTTAATTCTAAAGTAGTCTTCGCTAGTTCAGCTGAATTTTCATTACCTATTTTACCATGTTGTGTCTGCTCTATTTCTTTAAAGGGATTGTTTCTTTCTGTTTCTTGTGATACTGATTAAAATTTTATATTTCCTGGACTCTCTCTCATTGGGGCACTTGGTGTCAATAATATGGAATCTGATTGATAAGGGGGTGGATTTTTATAAATCATGTCGTCAAGAACATCATCCTCCGATCCATGCACACCATACCCTCTTGACTCAATATTATTTCTCTTTTCCATACATTTTCTATCGCTAATTTCTTCAGCATTTCTTACAGGAAACAAACCCTCAGTCATATTTGCGCTTCGCCATCTCCTCATTCTATCATCATGATTCTCCTGTCCATATGATCTACCAAACATATACTTGTACCTTCCGCCACTCCTCTGTCGTTCTCTGTCATGCATCTCATCTTCCCATTCTGTCAATGCCTCAAACTGTGTTGCTCTAGATCTCGGTTCTAGATTCATCATTTTTTCTCTCAAATTTCTCAAAACCGCTAAATTAAATGAACCATGTTCTGGAAATGCTAAAACTCCATCATCTTTTGTATACTTTGCCCAATTATCCAACCAGATACAAGTATGGTATCCGTATTTCGCAACCATATAGGATGCAGGCGATTTTGGTGGGGGAAGCAAGTGTCCTTCTCTAGTCACAATCGGTTTGTCTTTTTTAAATAAGCTCTTTATTTTTCCAAACCAGGACTTTTTCTCTTTTTCTGTTTGATCGTAATACATCATTTCGTTTTCCGTGTATCGCTAGATTTCCCTACGACTGACTAATCTGTTGTTTTAACCAACCGTAACGCGACTCACACTAATGCACCAATCAGGAGCGTCTACGTCACCCTGTAATTCTCCACTCTCAGCGCGGCATACACTAACGCACCAATCAGGAGCGTCTATGTTTCTTACTGACTGGCCAATCCCAGTGCGGTCTTTCTGACGTCAGCTTTTCTTGCGACTCCTGCTTCTGCTGACCCCTCCTTTACAAAATTATCGGCAAACTTTTCTTACGTTCTTTCTGACTCACAAATCTGTTAGTAACGACATAAAAACGCCACCATTATCTGTTTCGCTTACAAAAGAATAGTTAATGACCTTTCTTACAAGAATTCCGTCTTTCCCGAGAGCAGCGCTTACCTCTGCCATACTACGGAATCGTTACTTCCGTTGATAAAGTAGCACATCCCTCTTCCTTACCCTTCTAGCAAGCCTCAGCTAACCGTTTCTCCAGAATTAAGACACCTAGTTGGAGACGCTCTGCTCCTGAGAAATAAAACCAGAGTTTCACAATTAACCTGAATGCTATTTCATTCACACACTTTCATACGGAAAATGTAGTTAATTCACACAGAATTCTGTCTTTCCCGAGAGCAGCGAACAGTCTGCCCTACTACAGAATTATGACATACGTTAATAAAGTAGCACTTCCCTCTACTTTATTCTTCTAACAAGCTTAGGGAACACCTATTACCTTTCCAGTGATAAGCGTAATCAGAGTTCCTTTTGGACTCCTGGTAACTAAGACCAAAATTTCACAGGTGACCTTCGCTACCATACATTTCTCTCATACAGAAATTGTCCCTAGCAGTAACACACGACGATGTTACCAAATCGAACCCAGACAATGCGTCGTGCAACTCCAATCGTTACACGTTTTCCCCGTGTACCTACAGGGCAACAACAATTCCGTCTTTCCCGAGAGCAGCGATTACCTCTGCTCTACTACGGAACCGTTACAAACTTCCGACTTCCTACATCCCAGAAGCCGTCAAACAACACAAAACTCGACGCGACCCAACATAAACCAATTCTTATCCACAATCAATAATCAATAAGCAATTTACAAGCAATAATCACCAAACCAAACCAATAAAAACCATAACTCTGCTACCAGAAAAACTGATCCAGTGCGAGACCGGGAAGAATGGGGAATAACATTTACCGATGCCCTCCCTGCGTCGCAGACCCAACGTCACACTAGCTCATTCACACACAATCATTGGTGGGGCCCATAACACCAACACTCATGCGTCTCTCTCACAAGTCTGCACACACAGGAGGGATGAGTAATTCAAGCGCTGGACATGTGGGGGGAATACCTTATATAACCTATAACGAGAAAAAGTTATTTTACAAAATATACATCATTATCCTTCGCCTATAGATCCCTAATCTCAAACATCAAGGCACTCCACCCACTTGGTCAATGGACCATTTTAGTTGGATTGGTTGATGGTGATTTAGAACCAGCTAAAACACAATTTAAGACTCAGGATCCTTATTTCCCTTAATGAAACCACAAACTCATATTTCTTGTTAATCAATATTTGTTTATCTAAATTTTCATAATGATTATTATTTGCATTTGTCTCGTCAAAGTTTAGAGTTTTAGATCGATTCAAATAAAATCGCAGAACATCATATTTACCTAATCTGGCTATTTGAAGTCTAATAATTCATTGGCTCTGCATAACCAAAATTTGTTGTAAATTGTCCGAAAAGGCAGGCCAAAGCTCAAAGTCCTCTACTCAGCACGCTACAGTCCCAATTTATCAAAGGACCAGAAGTCGTGCAAGCACATATCTTAGCCCGTGGATTTTTAGAAAAAGTTTGTAGTCATCAAGCAGTCGGGCAGCATCTGAATCTTCGGGAAAGGCGTCACGACGAACGTGGAAAAATGATGAATTTAAAAAGAAAAAGCCGCTATGCTTCCCTATTCTACTACCCTCTTTTATAATAGATTAAGTCAAAGAAGCTACAATTTTCAAATTTAGAACAGTCGTGATTGGCTGGTTGAGATCGTACGACCACTATCCCAAGATTTTCAGTACAGTTCGAGGGGTGAGATTATTGGTTAACGAAGTATCGGCTTGTTCCGGCTTACTGTAAGGTTGATTGTTCCCGTATCTTTGCGAGTATCCCGTTTAGTGTCCTTGACCGGGGACAGTCTGTGCAAAGGTCGCTACGAGGTTTAGGAGATTTCTTGCACATGCGCAGCTCACTTCGCGCCTCATGAGACCGTGGCCACTTCAGCGTGTGGTGTCAGTGGCCATCTTGGATTTAGGCTGAAACGCCAACTTAAGCGAAACAAACACAAAAGAATAATTAATTCATGGAATTGGTGATCCTAATGTTAACCCCTTGCTAATCCCTCTATGTGCTTGTATTTATCTAGCATATAGCGACATTTAAAGCCATTATATTCACCTTTTCGATCCAATCAGGAACGCAAACATCACAAAAGCAACATATATCATGCAATATTCTATTACCACATATACTATTGTTAATATGCGTACAGATTTTAGTTATGAGTTATTTAGCCATGCAAATAGCAAATCCCATGTGTAGTTCGAGTTTTAATAATGTTGATTAGTATACTTGCAATACTCGTTTAATAATATTATAGTTAATAGATTATATAATTAGTATTTTCATGCAAAAATAGAGGAGGTATACAAAATTTTGCACTACCTGCTCCATCAGCAGCAATCCACAAATCTGGGGAGATTCCTCAACCTCCTCATGTCCCTCCATTTAGCCATGGGTCTCCTAAAATGGAACCCAGAATCTTTCATATATTGTACCATTCACAGGTGCACATACACCCAGCACATGCATATAACACACACGCACTACACCACACTACATCTTCCATATGATGCTGAATGGGACAAATTTATTGATGATTTTGATATATGCCTATTTTGCGAAACATGGTGTCTTACACCCCTTCACAGAAGTGGGTACACAACCTTTTGTGTAGAGGCAACCAAAACTGCTAAGGATAGGCCCTCAAGGGGGTTGGACACTTTGGTGCAGAATCATCATTTTGCCTTGTGATTTCCAAGATATTCTAGCACTCAGGCTGCTGTTTCCTTTTGGCCTATCCCTAAAAATATACAATGTATACAATAGAGTAGACTCTAGATGTGAAGAAACAACAACAATTAACCAACTAGAGCAAATGCTATTGAAACATGGGGGAAGGATCTTACCCTGGTGGCAGGAGACTTTAACTCAACCTTTGATCTAAGGCTGCTTATCCACATGACTTAACCTGCGAGATAGATAATGAGTGGGGCATATCGCATTTAGAACTCCCGAAAGTAAGATGTATGTATGTATGTATGTATGTTTGTTCTTATATAGCGCTCGACTTACCCTTGGGCATCTCGGCGCTTGCATTGGGAACCCGTCCTGGCTTTTTCCCTGTGAGATAACCCGTACTGGGCATCCCCAAGGTGAAAGCCAGGCATCCCGCCGCAGGGGGGGCTGTAGTGGAGATTAAGCAAGCTATTGCCCAGAGTTGCAGAGTGTGAACCCATGATTCAAGTAGGCACCGAAGTGAGAATTATCGAGTCCATGGACACTTGGGCTCAGACCCTGCCACGTCGGGAATTGAACCCTGGTCCCGGGTCTGACCTCTGCTTCAGGGTATGCCTTCTCTAACCAGTGAGCCACATGAACTCTAAAAGCAGGCCAGCTGCTGTCATTAACTCAAAATTTTGATCTTAGAGCAACAAATGGTAGATGATCGCCAAGGTAACACCACATTTAGTAGGCCGGGCCAGTGTAGCAGAATTGATAATTTTCTGGCTCATGTCGCACTCTGGCCTGCTATCAAGGAAATGGAAGTGATAGACCAAGTACATAGCGATCACAATGCTCTTAGTTTCACATTATGTATCAAAACAGTTTTACATTATGGGGGCAAGGGAAATAATGAGATAGAAGAACTACTGCCCACCAATAACTTAAGATCTATTAGGTGGGACTGGGATGTAAAGAACCCTTTCACCCTCGACATTGTTAAGGGAAGAGTTATTGCAGATCATGAATACTTCTCCAAATTTCCCAGTCAGTTGAGAAATGAGGAACTGGCAAACAGCCATGACAAGATATTTGGGGGAAAAATTGAAGTGTTGGGAAAGGATAGAAGAGAAAGGAAACCCCACCTAAAGCTTATTTCGTGGTATAATGGCGCTTGCAGAGTGGGTAAAGGTGATATCTTTGCCTCCATTAAAACTAGATCCCGAGTAGAGATAGTTAAATCTAGGGCACAACATTGGAAAGTGCTCATAAACACAAAGAGGGAGTGGGAGCTCCTAAATAAGAACACTAAGGCATTTTGGAGAACAGCTGTCGTTGCCTCAAGTGGATGCAAGCCAACACTTGATTTTTGCGTATCCAACCAGATGAGTGTGTAATGCACTTTAGTCAGCTGTACTCAGACAAGTATAGAACAGTGAATGCAAGTGGTGTTTCATTAGATAGTCGTGTTCCTTTTGAGCCCAGTAATTTGAAATCGCTAAGTGACACCATAAAGGCAATTCATTCTTGCGTCCCAGGCCGTGCCCCAGGTCCTGCCAGAATACCTAGTGATCTGTATAGAGAAAACCTAGAAATTTGGAGGCCATACATAAATCTGCTCTCTAACAGTATCTTAGCTGGTATAGCCATCCCCCACTCTTGGAAGCTAGCTGAAATTGTTACCATCATTAAGAAGGTTGATCGTGCACTTCCAGCCAACTATTGGCCTATCAGTCTGATAGATTCCCTTCATATCATCTTCAGGATTGGATCTGTGAAGGGAATATCATTTCACATTGGTAGGCAGGTTTTAGATCAAATGTGACTCTGGTAGATCAGATTTTTTAGTTTATCTGTATTTACTGGAGGGAAGTGATCATCAATAAGGGCATCTTATTTGTTGCCTTTGTTGATCTACAATCAACCTTTAGATATGGTTCTAAGAGAAAAGCTGTGGGGAGTTCTAGAAGAAATGGGAGTCCTGGCTCCCTTCATAAACATCTTAAAGAGGTTTCATATAGACAGCCTGGCCCAAGTGAGGTGGGGGAAGGAAGGGGTATTGACGGAACCATTTCATATTGACAAAGGGGTAAGGCTGGGGTGCCTATTAGCGCCCACGCTTTTCACTCTGTATATAAATGATGTCATAGAGTTTTTGAACAGTGATGGGTGATACAGACCGAAAATAGGAGAATGGAAGGCCCCTGCGCTCCTCTTTGCAGATGATACGCTGCTGATCTCTAAGTCGCCAAAGGGGCTCCAGTAGTTGCTGAATGATTTTAAGGTATTTTGCCTGGAGCCGACTTGGAGCTTAATAGCTGCAAGACTAAATATATGAAATTCACATAAAACCTATGTGGGTCTCAACAGGTGGAAAGGGCACAGCTGTCCCTGATAAAACAGATGGCAAATATAGCAAAAATGCATGGAAAAACCACATCCAGAGGGGTGGATCCTGCTCTAGAAATTTACAACATTAAGGTTCTAGGAGCGCTTTTATATGGTGAGGAGATATGAGGCTGCACAAAACGTAATTTGTTAGCGATAGAACACAAATGTTTTAGATCACTGTTAAATCTCCCGATCAGTACCCCATTGACTCCACTTGACTGATTATGTTCTGGCATCGACTATGGTTTACTACAGCACTAGAGTATTACAGGGTTGGACTTGGTGATCTGATGTTGTCAAAATGTGCAAGTAAGATCTTGTGGCTCTGCACTGTTAAGGCCCTTTTATAGAGGGTAAGCCTTGACACATACTGGGACTTTACGTCAAATCCAAAAGCCCAGTCGAAAGCTGTTTATTGGGGTAGTGTTGCGATGGATAATATTCAAAATTGTAAGGGATCATGGTCTGCTGCTTTTATTGATTTCAAATCTACTCGCTATATGAGAGCACTATTGATGAAATCGTCCCCCCTCTAGCAAGAAAGCTATATCTACAGTTCAGGTATGGATGTCTACCTGTAAAAACTTTTAAAAGGAAGTGGTACAAAGAAATGGACATGGTGGATGAGAACCATACTTGTTGCCAAGGAGGACCTGAGACACTTGAGCATGTTATATTTTTGTCTCCTTTGTGTAGACAGTGTCGAGTTAAATGGATGGATCTACTTTGTAGAAACCTGGGAGCTAGGAAGCTCAAGGAAACGTTCAGAATACTGCAGACAGACTCAAGCCGCATTGTTGTATTCTGTATGGCCAAATTCCTAATGGCAATGTAGATCAGATTTTGTTGTTTTAAAACAAAATTATTTTTATGGTGAATCTTTGTGTTTTTTTACAGGGAAATTTCTTTCTCCGTCGCCAGTGGCGGCTCCTCGTGGGAGTGCTGCGGGGCATCGCTTTAATCGGCTATGCAGCGCACGCAATGTAATTTGTTTTATTTATTTATATACTTGACTCCGTTCGGCCGTAAGCCGGAGTTTACTACCCCCACGCCACCCCGCAGCACTTCCACGAGGAGCTGCCACTGTCCGTCTCTAATGTAATGGAACAACAAAAAGAGTATTTAAAAGTTTTTTGTTGTATTATTTGTGTTTGTCAACGCTCTGTTCTGTGTAATACTTTTTTTTATCTAAAATGATAGAAATAAAGCCTTTTGATTGATTGGTATTGCAATATTCATAGGCACACATACATGCAGCACATGTATATAACACACATGCACTGCACAGCACAGCATCATCCCTGTATTGTACCATTCACAGGCACACAAACACCCAGCACATGTATAACACCCACCCACTGCTCAGCGCTACACACCAAACTGAAGTAGGCCATGGGTGATTTAAGCACGCAGCAGTGGAACTTTATATAAGTGAGACCGTAGGCCTTACTCCTGTGACATTGATAAAAAGGTCTCTTCACTCCTACTGATCACTACTCGGTATGCTGCCACCACCGCACTCATTCTGGTTAACTCCTTGCAAAGGCAGTAGCCTTTCACCCCTATGAGGGTAGCACATTAGGGCCCTCACACCCTCTGACTTCCCCCCACCACACCATACCCCTCCGGCCAGTCCAAATAAGGCCTCAATCTGTGAGACAGGCTTAACTCAGCATCAAGGATCCAGACATCATTACAGTTGGGGCACTCAGACCATGGGAGAAAGTCCATCACCATGCAAGGGACTTTTCCATTCCAACACCAATCATTAGCATGACTATAACAAATACCACAACTACTGTTAGAACTCTGTAACTTTTTGTGTACTTGACACCATGGTTTCTTGTGGTATCCTAGGTTATAGAACCATTGTGTCATGTGGTTCTGTAACCTAGGAGCTTGTGCATTCTGACGAACAGATTAACGGAAAATTTGGGTCTGCAGCTGTTGCTTTTGGGAGCGCCTCTGAGGATGGGGTCTTGAGTACTGTAATCTCAAATAAACCTCTTTAAAGATTCCTCTGCATCGATCAATCATTTCTACACTGGCGACGATCTACCTATGTGTCAACACGCTCGGGCTATAATTCATCATCGTGAAAGAAAACGTTTTCCCTGCTTTCTTCGTTAAACGAAGAAGAGAGAGAGGAGAAGCTCATCTATTGCAGATTCAAGACCCCAAAACAGCGACTTTACAATGCAAGTACTTTATTTTATTGTTTTAACAGTACTGTGAGTGTTACCGTTACTCACGTGCGGTTCAACACGTCACGTGCTGTCCTGTTTGAGAGAGAACTCCCCTCGTGAAGGCTTACTTTATGTCTACCTCGAGCACGACTCTCAAGGCTCTTCACGTGACTTCAGGTGTCTTTCCTCTTCCGTCACTGGAACTCAGCGTCTTCCACGCTCCATAGGTACGTTCAGCGGCCATTTTTAATCATGAATTTCCCTGCAACGCTGTGACATGCACACCTTTGATTTTCGTTTCTCATTTGTTTACTCTTTGCGGCCATGTTAGTTTGGCCATTTTGCCCATAACTCGGTGACACGCACACCTTTCTTACTTGCGTGTCACATTTGAATCATTCTTACAACGCGGTGACACACACACCTTTCTACATTTTGGTGCCACATTTTAACATTGCTTCAATGGTGACACACTCACATTTATCAACTCTACTTTCACCTTCTGAGAAGATAAGTGTGTCACTGTGTGTCACTGGGATTTTCTCACCTTATTTTAATTTAAGGTGCACCTAATAGATCCTTAGTTTCCACTCTGCTGCATTATATTTATTTTACATTTTTATAAAAAAAGGTATTTTTATTTATTGGAATATTTTATAGTAGTTAAATATTTACAATGCAGAATGTTCCTACTCCATTTTTTTTTTAACTCTCTGGGTGATCCACCTTTGAAATGGTCAAAGTGGAAGAAAGTTTTTGCTCACTATGCAAAGGTATGTGGTGCCAATTTAAGTGCCTAGTGAAAAACATCGTTGCTATTTTATTGTCTTGGTTCTGGGGGACAAGAAATCTATGAGCATCTCCCCAAATTGTTGGAAGGTAGTGTTGCAGACTTAAATGAGTATGAGATTGCTATAAAGAAACTTGATCTTCACTACCTTCCAAAATTGAGCACTGTTCTTCGAGTTATTACTTCGGTAAAAGGATGCAATATCAAGGTGAGAGCGTTGAGCAATACATTACGGTGCTGTGCAAATTAGCATCTACATGCAATTTTGGAGCATTTATTGATGAACGTCTTAGGGATCAGTTCATGTTAGGGTGCAATATAGGAAAAGAAAAAGACAATGTGGGAGAAGAATAATCAGTCTCTACATGAGGTATTATCTCTAGCAAATACTTTAGAACATTCAAAGGCATGCATGGAAGTGATGAAGAAAGATGCCTTAACCACAACTAAAGACTGTGATACAAGCGTTAAAGTGGTAGTGGAGAAGGATAAGGACAACAAACCTAGTCAAAGCAACGCGAAGTATGATGTAAAAAACAAATCATCTAGCAAAACTTTTGTTGGGAAATGCTTTCGATGTGGTGATGCTGTTCATCTGGCAAACAATAAGTTGTGTCCTGGCGGGAAAGCCATGTGTAAGAATTGTGGGAGAAAGGGTCATGTCTCAAAATGTTGTAGGTCTACTACAAAAAAAGTTAGGGAAATAGACTGTGATGATAACTCAGTGGAAGAAGTAACTATTCTTGAAAACTGTGCAGAGAAACTTGATGGACACTAGAAACTGTGTTAGTAAATGGTCAAAGGGTCCTAATGTTATTCGACTCTGGTGCAAAAATTACTTTGATACCACTTACATTTTATGCAGGAAAACTCAAGTCTGGAGTAAAACTCTTAAAGCCAGATTTAAAACCAAAGGGTTACAGTGGTGTGCCCATAACATTGGCTGGTTATTTTTGGGGTTCAATAGAATTTAAGGATAGGATAATTTCAGGAAAAATCTATGTTTCTGTCAAAGGAGACTCACTGATAAGTTGAGAACATCAACGTAATCTTTTTGTTTTTCTTGACCCTAATGCTAAACCTATGGTTTGTTTAAGAGATAAACCTACTGTAAATTCTATTCACGTCGATTGTGATAACATACAGGAAAAGTTTTCAGGAGTTTTTAAGAATGAATCAGGCTTTTAAAGCATTATTTTCACGAGATCAGGTTGAAAGAGAACGCTTGCCTGAAAGCTGCCAAGGTCAGAAATGTTCCCATGGCTATTAGAGAAAGCATGAAACTTGAGTTGGACAAACTAGTTGCCAATGGGATAATTGAAGAGGTAGTATATTCACAAGGGTTCTCCCCAGTTGTAATGGCCCGTAAGGCCAATGGTGAAGCTTGTCTGTGTGTAGACTTGAGGGAGTTAAACAAAGCTGTTGTGGTTGATAACTACCCCTTACCCAACATTAGTGAAATGCTTAGCATGTTAAATGGGGCAAAGTATTTTTCATCCCTAGATCTCAGTTCTGCTTATCACCAATTTAAACTTAATGAGAAGTCCCAAGAATTAACTACTTTCATCACACCCTTTGGTGCTTTTTAAGAATGCCATTTGGTCTCATATCAGCCGCTTCCGTTTTTCAACGGGCTATGGAGAAGATATTGAAGGGTGTGGTGGGAGTGAAGATCTACCAAGATGATATTCTGGTTTCAGGTTCTACTGTTTTGGAGCATAATGCAAGATTGTGCGAACTTTTAAACAAGTTGTTAAATTGTGGTCTAACTCTCAAATGGGGAAAATGCAAGTTTGGGGTTCAAGAAATTGAATAGTTAGGACATCTAGTTACAAGCTCTGGAATCTAGCCTAAGAGATTGTTAGTTGGCACCATAAAGAATTTGCCATCTCCTAAGATCAGGGATGAGTTAGTAAACTTTTTGGGAATGGCCGAGTTCTATAATAAATTAATTCCCAAGTTTGCTGAAAGATAGTTGGCTTTAAGATCGTTGTTGAAGAAAAACACAGAATTTGTCTAGTCCAACATTTGTGAAGCAGAATTCATTGATATCAAATCAGGCTTGCAGAATGCATCTAACCTTCGGAGTTTTGACGTTGGTGATGATGTGATTGTGATGACAGGCGCTAGTTCAAGAGGTTTGGTGGGAGTTTTGTTGCAAAGATCTATTGGTGAATATAGGACAATTGCTTTTATCTCACATGGTCTGAGGGGTGCTGAAATAAATTATTCAGTAATTGAGAAAGAGGCGTTAGCTGTCTTTTGGGCTGTAAGAAAACTGAGAGTATCTTTGGGGACGTAAATTTGAAATAAAGACAGACCATACGCCTCTTAAGGAGGTCTTTACAAAAAAAGGTGTGGATGAGATTTCCAATCATATACGCAGATGGGCCATTGCTCTTCAAGAGTATGATTTTGAAATAAATGATGTCCCAGGCGCTAGTAACCTGCAGACAGCCTGTCTATCTAGAATGTATGTGGAGTCTGAGTGTGACGACTTATCATTGGAAGAGAGTTTCGCTAGTGAAGGCTTTAATGAAGACTTAAATGTTTGTCTTGTTACTTAAGGCATCCTACAACAAACGGAATGGAAAGTTTATTAGAAAAGGATGTTTGTTTGCAGAGTGTAGTAAAAATGGTGTTGGAAGGCAAAGAGTAAGTGGGGAGAAGAGTTACATGGATTCTTGGAAGTTCATAATGAACTTTCTGTTGTCGATGGTTTGCTTATGAGAGGAAGCAAACTTGTTCCTCCTGTGGACTTGAGAATTGTTTTGGTTAAAAAAGCTCATGCCAGTCATATGGGTATTTCTAAAACTAAAGAAGGGGTCAGGGAAAATTTCTGGTGGCCCTCAATGGATTTGATGATTAAGAGGGACGTTAGAGAATGTTTGGACTGTGCAAGGAGTGATGAGGTGTTAAAGTGTAGTACACAGCCGATGGTTGTTAGAGAGAGCCGCTGGTCCGTGGGTTGACATTGCCATGGACATTCTCGGTCCGATTAAGGTCAGTTCTCATGATAGATATGTTATTGTCTGTATAGACATGTTTTATGGGTGGCCTGAAATCAAAGTTGTGAGTTCTATTGAATCTAGCGACATGATTACATTTTTAGAGGAGTTGTTTGAAAGAGAAGGGTTTCCTTCCAGTGTCCTTACTGACAATAGGGTTCAGTTTACCTCTGGGGTGGTTGAAGAGTTTTTTAGAGAGAGAGAGAGGGGTGAAGCAAAAAAAAGCTTCACTTTATCATCCTGATTCCAATGGTGTGGTGGAACATTTTATTAAGGGTGTTGAAAGAGAGTTTGCAATTGTCTCTTGCATGCGAGTCCAGCTGGGTTGAAGGCTTGAGGAAGAAAGTGAGAGAATACAGGTTGAATCCTCATTCCATGGCAGGTGTGTCACCTTTCTGTTTGTTTAATGGAAGGTTACCCTGTTGTGAGATCAGTCCTGGTTGGCTCATTGAGAAGAGAGTGAAGATTGATGATCAGGTTGGTGTATCTTTAGGTTGGGAAGCCAAAGAAGAAGGAAAGAAATTGAAATCCAAGGCATTGTATGACATGAGAAAAGCTGTTAAGGAAATGAGAGTTCAAGCAGGTGATTGGGTGAAGATTAAATCTCCAAGAAAGTGTGGTAAGTGTTCCAAATTCAGTATGTCTTGTAGTGTTAAGAGATTGTTTAAAAATGCTGTGAAAACTGATGACAATAAGATTTGGAATTTAAACAGGATATCGAAATGTAATTCGGAGCTGGGATCAGTTCCTTCGTTTACCATGGAAACGACTTCTGAAGCAAAAGGAGTCAGACCTCAACGTGAAAGAAGAAAATCAGGTAGTTTTCATGATTTTGTGTTAATGCTTTTAACATGTTATTTGATGGTGGTGTAGTAACCATATTCTCTTTCTGTATCTTACAGTTTTGCTTGTTATGTTTTAATATTCCTTTATTTTTGTTGTTTTTGTGTTAAATATAAGTGAGGAGGTAATGTGGTATCCTAGGTTATAGATTCATTGTGTCATGTGGTTCTGTAACCTAGGAGCTTGTGTATTCTGACAAACAGATTAACGGAAGATTTGGGTCTGCAGCAGTTGCTTTTGGGAGCACTTCTGTGGATGGGGATTTGAATACTGTAATCTCAAATAAACCTCTTTAAAGCTTGCTCTGCATCGATCCATCATTTCTACACTTCTCTAAAGTCAGATCAAAAAGGAAGAGGAAAAAAAACAATACCTTGTTGATTTGACTGTGTAAATCAGCAAGGCTTTCTGTTCGTTTTTAGTGCAAGCCTGTTAGTTCAGTTGACTCTTATACAAGGAATCTACTATCTTCAGCTGGATACACTAAAGGGACCAAAACATACACTTCTACTGGAACCTAAGGACACCTTACAAATTCACTGGATTCTCAGGATACAGAACATGAAACTTCTAAGTCTAGACGCATAGCACTTGAATTAATTTAATCAAAAATATCAATCAATATTTAATTGTGGTAACCCCATTCATGAATTTTTTTTAGAAACAGATGATTTTCAGTTTCATGAGCTTTAAGGTTCTGCTAGCTTTCAGCAAAATAGTTTCACTCAGGAGTCAATTGTCTACGATTTGCCACTCTTTGTCACTTTGTTTTTCTGAATACTGGTTGCTTACTGTCACTAGTACTTTGTTCAATTGGCTCTATTTCTTCTGTAATTGCTTCTGGGATATGTTCTTATACAACAGACCTCAGTTTCACCACTTTTTGGCCACTTTTCTTTTCTCTGCATTCCACCAGCTAATGTGCTGGCACCTTCTTCCAGTTTGTGGTGTACACTCATGTTTTCAGCTGCTGGGCTTACTGTGGTTACACTTGGCAAATTCACCACAGGCTGTGCAGTAGTCACAACTTGACTTTGAGACCCTTGCAACTTGCATGGAAACTTCTCCCTTTGAATGTTGGTTCTGTGCTCAAGTCTGACTCCGCAAATCAGGGATTGCTCTCAACCCTTCTTCACCAGCTTGTCTCACTCTTGGTGTGGGAGGCTTAAATCCAGTTCAGCATACCACTGCACTTCACAGCAGTGTTCATCACCAATATGACCTGGAAAACTCCTCACTGTCGGGGCTCTAGGCACAACTATCTGCTGTGTTTCATCATAAAAACCCAGTTTCACGGACGTAAATCAGGATATTTTTCTTCAAAGAGACACCATCTAGTCAACCTGATATGAGACCAAACACACCACTTCTGCCAATTATTTGCAGTTGTCAAGGTGCAAATCATCTGTTATATTCACAAGCGTAGGTAGCTGTAGGCAACTCCATGATTCTCATGGCTCTTTACAGTAGGCTTTCATGCGAAGAGAGTCCAGTCTTCTGATCTGGTATGCTTCAGAGGTTCATTGTAACCAGGGAAAGAGCATTAGACCTTTTCAAAGAAACAGACGTACACACCTTGGCCAATTGAGATTTTAGAGTACTCATGATCTGTTCCACAACACCAGAAGCCTTTGGCTTGTAACTGCATTAAAGCATCTGATGCATCTGTAGTGCTAGACAATAACTTTATTACATTTTTAAGAGTGTCCCGAAAACGCCAGAGAAACTGATAAACCGAACCAGTGAATCAATTACCTCAGAAATAATTTGGCCATAGTAAGGCTGTCGCACCTTCTGGTCAGGTATGTGTCAACCCAGCGAGAGAATAAACACACCACCACAAAGGTATAGCGGAGTCCATTGCAGATGGGCATCTCTAAAAAGTCCAGCTGCATATGGTTAATGGAACCGCCTGATCTTCCTATGTGACTTATAATCACAACTGTCTGCCTGCCCACATTTAACTGCTGGCTCATCCTGATTCCTTACACATCCATGATGCACCCACTTTTCTGGGGCTTCATCTTGCAATTCTTTTAGTTCTTCACAAGTGTTTATTGTACTCAACGACATGTTTGGAACAGATTCGTTGTCAGAATTCACATGGTTATTCTTGATTAAATGTACAGGACTTGAGAGCACAATACCTTGCCATGTCATCCTCAAAGCAGTTTCCAGCAGTAACAAAATCCCATTTGCTTATGAGTGCTGCACACTTTACAGAAGATACTTCTCTAGGAAGTTGCAATACTTCTAGTAGGAACCAGAGGAGGTCAAGAAACTCCTCTATTACCCAGGCCTAGAAAAATCATAACAATGTTACCAGACCTGCAGGTTGAGTAACTTCAATAATCTACCTGACCTAACTGTAATGTACATAGTAAACTGGTCTCAACCTGTGTGAAAATTGGCAAATATTTTATTTTACAGTCACCTTTTTCTTCATTCTCACATATGAGTGTACCTTCAAATATGTGAGTTTAGCATTTCTGCTGTACAAAACAAAACTCTTCTGTTTGAATAAATAGACTACATATTTGTTACATGTGTAATAAGAATCTAACCCACATATAGGGTACACATGATCCCTGAGTTGCCTCTCAGTTTACTAAAAGCATTGCCATCAGGGCAGGAATGTTTCTCAGTTCATGTTTAAACACTCACTTTTAGTAAATATTTTACTGTGGCATGATGTTGTAGCGCACTGTCTTTTACAAACAGTAAATTTCCAAGAAATTGCCAAAAACCTTCCAACTATCTTGCAGTTTTAGTGATATCTGTGAAAAGTGGGTTGCAGAAAACCTATTTATCATTTGCATGTCACCAAGTGTTCTGATTTGTTTTTTTTATCCTATTTAAAATTTTTTTCATCACGCTGAAGTACTAAAAATGGGCTTTCACCTCTACTGAAATATATTTAGAAATGTTTGTACAGTTAACTTATTAGCTATTTACGATGTGTGTTAGAAAAAACAGCCTCTCATTTCACACATAGTACAGTGGGTCAGACAGTTCACTTTACAAAATCCTAGAATACTGCAGTCAGAGAAGGAAAAGTATTTGTAAACTGACTTCTGATCTCTGCCTATGAACACAGAGTAAATGTAACAAGATAGCATGGGTGAGTAGATGTTCCAAGGCCTGTCACCATAGCGGCTTAAAATTGTGGACCACACCAAAACCATATTGTTTGTCAGAATAAATGGTAACGCTTAGACAGCCACTGGTCGAGTGTGGCAGAGAGATAAGACACTGGCCATTATGCTTCCCCATGGTGCTCTATCAAAACAGACAATGTGCACTCTTCTCTTGCATAATAGTAGAGGATAAACTCCTTAGCATAGTCAGTCATTACTATCACTGGTGTGCACACAGTATTTCTCTCTGAACTCTAGGAGGGTACTCATACATTTGTTGTCGTAGTGTTGCAGGGATTCTGCGAAGTCACAGAACTTTGCTTGGAGTCATGGATCCTTAGTAGGCAGGGATTGAGTAATCCTGCCACCTGAGTACCCATGAGCCCGGGGACCGACTAGCTATAGTGTCTCACTTGCGCTCCTACTCACTCACAGAGTACCAAGTGATTAGACCCCCAGAACACAACACTCCCGACCCTCTCAGGAATCGCGGTTGCAGGACACACCCTTTCGCTTGCACCCTTGTGCTCACCCACAGTAAGATCTGACAGAGACGCCAGCAAGTATGCTCTAGTATGCAGTATACGTGCCACAACAAGTAGAAAAATGCCAAACACAAATACAGTCAGCATAGCAAGAAGTCCGTAAATCATTAAAGGAACTGTCATTATATAAGAGTGTAGCCTTACCTCCCTACCCTTCTATAGAAGCAAAATGAATATATATTAGAAGATCTCTGGGTGTGAGCAGCAGACCCGGTACCCCAATCTATAGATGGAAAATCTACATCACAGGTGCTGGCACGCTCCCTTCCCTGGAAAGATTCCTCTCCAAGTGTATGTGTTACCTATCTGTGTATACCTATATGACCAAAGTACATGTTCCCAACAAACAGCTGCATCTGCATGTTTTGTCTAGGTGCTAGGGCCTGACCAGAACAGAATAACAAGGGGCATTGCTGTTTTACCTTGTCTGCAATGTTCAGACTAAATCCCAGGAAAGAACAGAATTCAAAAACAACAGCATGTTCAATGTGAAAGTTGCAGCGTGGCATAAAGCAAAATAAGTTTGTGTAGTAACATGCGCAAAGCAGAAGACAGTCTGCAACGGGCTCATGCTAACATTGGGAAAATGACAATGGATGCACGGACCACGTGACAGTAGGATAGTGAATCCGATACATCATTATGTGTAAAGCTCTGTAGAGGCTTAGCCACTGGGGAAATGGTGGGAATGCACTGACAACAGTAGCCCACCATTCTCAGGAACATCCGGACCTCTCCTTGCTTTGTAGGGGGGCTCAATCGCAGGACTGTAGAGATACATTTGTGGGAAACTTTCCTAGCTCCTTTCTGTTGGACTTGGCCCTTTTTCCAGAAATTTTTCGCTTTTCTGGGAAAATAAATGTGTAAATGGAAAGACTGAATGTGTGCAGACTGAGTTTCCCCATTTTAAAAATGTAATTTAAGATGGATGCCAAAGCTGTGTGGTTGCGCCGTTTGACTGAGCTAGGTTGACAGTCTAGGCGTTATTTCCCAGCAGCCCCAGCTTTTGGAGGGAAGCCTGGCACCCAGGGTGCTCTACCCCTCCCCCTAGGCCAGTTAGAGCCAGTTTCCCCAGACGCTTCTAGAAGCTTCTGGCACTGTCTGGAAGGTGGGGTGAGGGGCGTCTAAAGGGAGGAGCTGGGTTGCCATTCAGTCAGTCAGAGGGTGGACCTGGGAGAGAGGGGACCTGCTGCCAGGGGTTACCGCCACATGGGCCTGTGTGCTGGGCCCTGAGCCTACCTACCCCCCCCCTACTGTCCACAGGGCGAGGGAAAGATATAGTTGGGGCAACGCAAACCTGGAGAAGCCCTCGCAGGAGTTTTAGGCGGTAGGATCAGTCAGGGACCTATGCCTCTGAAGGTGACAGGGTTTAGGCACTGCCCTTTAAGTGAGTGAGGGATCCTGAACTACCCACTGATCTGGCCCGGCGAGATGAGAATCCAGGGACGACAGGCAGAGACTTAGTAGTCCGCCTGCAGCCACCAACGCAACTTCCCCCCCCTCAAGAAACCCTCAATCAAGGGGCAGGGGCCAGGAAACGCTATCTACAAGCTCCCTGGACGGAGAGCGCTATTCGCAAGCTCCCTGGAAGGAGAGCGCTATTTACAAGATGCCCCTGGAAGGAGAGCGCTAAATCTGGGGAGCGCTACACTGAAACGGATGGTGCTCTGCTGGTGAGTGTGGTAACCCAGCTGCCTGACGCCCCTGGAGCTGAGGAGGCTGCCTAGCGCCTGGGAAGCACCCTTGCTACGGCCCCAGTAGCGCTGGTTGGAGGGGAGGACTGGTTCGTGTGGAAGCGCCACGTGGGTGCCACCTCGGAGCTCCTACCAAGCCAGCGGGAGGCCACCCCGTGACTCGGGCACACTCGAACTTATGCAAAGCGGAGCGGGAGCCCACCCCGCGTGTGTGCCGCCTGTGACTGGTTAAACTTACAGCGGGGGCCCAACCCGCATGATGGCGGCACGTTACATGCTGTAACTAAGCGGGTGCCCACCCCGCGTATTGCCGCCGTAGAGAGAATCCCCGCCGTTGGACCCGGAGGTCTGCGCGGGCTCCCCCGCGACGTCTGGGGAGCCTCGCAGCGATTGGTGCTGGCTGACGCGCCCCCGCGATAGCCGCACACGGATTGGCTGCCGGACGACAGGAAGCAGCCCGGAGGTCGACAGAGACTTCGCTCCGTGGTGGGGGGCCCTCCTGAGCCAGAGGAGAGCCCCGATTGCGGCGTCGAAGTCCCGGGCCCCAGGAGGGGGCCCAGGGGAAGCCAAGGGAAGCCCCATGTGAAGTCCGACATCGGGGAGAGCAGAGCGGGAGGCCGGGAGCCTACCCCGCCTCCCCCAGCCGAGGACGTCCTCAGCCCTGCTGAGGCTATCTCTAAGCCCCGGGTGAAGTCCGGAGTGGAGGAGAGCCCCGTGTGCGCTTCCTGCCACGAGGGACGCCGAAGAACACCCGAAGGCCGCCGCGAGGACTGCCAGTGAGTGGGGCTACCTGCGGAGACGGGTGGGGGCCGTTCGAGGTACGGGGTCGGTACCTGAGGCCCCCGGGGACCGAGCGACTGCCTGCAGCCCGAGAGCCCGGTGAGTGGGGCATTGGGGGAACCAGTGGCGTTGAGGGGGCAACGGGGCACGTTATCGGTGCCCGCCCCGGTGATCCTTCACATTTTTGGGACCTTGCGGGGCGCACTTAGAGGGTGTGTCGGGGCACGTTGCCGGTGCTCGCCCCCAGGGCCCGTATTCTTCCGTGGGGCCACCTTATTCCCGGTTGGTTTCCAGAGTCCCAGGGAGGGGACTTCAACGTGCCCGGAACTGACAATTTGGCGCCCCGGCCCCGACGGACAGTGGGTAGGGGCGACGTGGGGCCCCTTTGGTTGCCTAGCCAGGAGGGCACTACAAGGGGAGACTTTTGCTGAGGGCCCTCTGGATAATGTCGGTGTGGCCGTAGTGTTGACTAGTGTTTTTTCCTCTCAGGGTTGCTATGCTAATGTTCAGGCCTACTATCACACTAGGATGACCTCAGGTAGTTCATGCCTGCCCTAGGGTGTTTAGACCCCATACTAAAGTGAACTATGCAGATGCGTTTATACCCAGTGATGATGCCAGAAGGTATGCGTAATGTATTGATGCCTGTTTTCACGCGCTATGTTTATTTGCCATGCCCTGTTTGAAGCGCTAATAGATTGATAGGCGTAGCCCTATGTTTAGATGCCTGATTTAAAGTGCTAGTCATTTGTTCTGTGCAGCGCTAGTTTCAGAGGCCAGGGTTTGATGTATTGATGCTCTGCCTAACCTAATTTCCTGCCTCAGGGGATGCCCAGGACGGTCATGTTTATTGTGATGCTGTGAGGTTTCCGTTACAGGTGTTCCGGCCTAATGTCTCACGTCATGCCCTGATGTATTTTATTGCAGGATTAATGTGGATGGATGGAAGCTTTATTTCTCACGTACAATTATTTTATCTGTAAATCGCAATGATTCCGGCAGGGGCCCGATTGGCCCTGCCCTGTACATAATTCCCCCCTGTAAATTGGAACCGAGCGCCAGTTGGCGCAGTGTAGAGATTACCTGACACCTAGTGGTTTTGACAATACAAAAGTTATTTCTACCTAAACTGGTGTAGTGTCTCTTTTTGTAGTGTGCCTTGTGTGTCGCCTGTGTGTACTGCGTGGATGCTTTGCACATTTCCTCCGGAGTTTGGCCCGCCCGCTCTGCACCACGCTACCCGTTTCCAACATTGGTGGCAGCGGTGGGATAGGACTTGTGTTTGCGCAGTACCGCAGCGACCACGGGTTGCACTGCAAACTGAGTGTGTAATGTAATCTCAGGTTTTGGGGAATTATTGTTTTTTCCATGATTGTGATTTCCTCCTGGAAGTGTTTTTAAATTGTGTCCCCCTGTTGCACTGTGGGTGGTGTGTCCCGGGTGTACCTTGCCAGGATGGGGTTGACCTACAACGAAGGTGATCTTGGGGAGTACACGGAGCAGGAAGTGATTTATTTCTGCAGGGAGAGAGGGATACCCCCAGTAGGCAACACACGCAGGAAGCTATTTCTCTATGAGGCCCTCAAGAGGGGGGAACCCTTAGAGATTGGTGGGGACCTGTCAGATTACCCCTCCGCATATTTAAAGGGTGGATTTAGTGGAGACCCGGAGGAGGACCTCCAGTGTAGGGAGGACTTCGAGAGTGAGGGGGCCCAGTCCATAACCCAGGAGGGGGGTGACACTGACGAGGAGGAGGAAGATGACAGGGGGGAGACGCCAGTAGCGAGTAAGGACACCAGAGTTAGGGAGTCCCGCGCTGGGTCCAGTCCCGGGGGCACTGCCCCGTCCCTTTCCCTGTCCCCAGAAGAGTGGATAGATAGGAGGGAAGGAAGGGAGCATCAGTTGGCGCTGGAAAAGCTCAAGGTGGAGCTAGCGCGGCTGAGTGTGCAGGAGAAGAGGCTAGAGACGGAGAAGGTCCTAGCGCAGGAGAGGATGGCGGAGGCAGAGAGGGCCTTTGCCAGGGAGAGACCAGCTCGGGAGGGTAGGTTGTCCCCTGAGAGTGGTTTTTGTGGTCTGGATTCACCAGTAAGGGTGGGATCCAGTGGTGGCAGCGAGAGTGGATCCAATGTAGGGTGTCCCACTCCCAGAGCCCAGGAGACGGTGCCTGATTCCCAGGAAGAGGGGGACAGGTTAGAGTTCAAGGGCAGGGGAAAACTGTCCCACCAGTCCTGGGGGGAGTTTGTGGAGGTGTGTGGGACTGCATTGGAGGATTGGGTGGTGAGAAGTGCAGTGAATGAGTGGGAAGGGCTGTGCCAGGTACTCATCCGGGAGCACATGCTCAGAAATTGTTCCCCCAGGTTGCGTCACCACCTAGTACAGTGTGGGTTCTCCGACCCAAGGGAGCTTGCACAGGAGGCAGACCTCTGGGTGAGGGCCAGGGTGTCTGAGGAGGCATTGGGGAGTGACCCTGAAGAGGGTGGTGCAGGGATCTTCCAACCCAGCGAGGTGGGAGAGGTGGCAAATAGCCCAGCTAGGTCCCCGGGAAGAGAGAGGGTTGTAGGGCCTCACGACCTATCCATAGGAAGGAGTGAGACGGGGAGGTGTCCCGAGGTGCCCCAACCGCAGTCTCAGGGCCTGGAGAGTTCCGTAAGGGAGCCCCAGGTTGGGAGCCTAGGCTGTCCTGATGTGCCGCCCGGTGAGGGGGAGCCCCTAGTGTCAGGAGGACCCGGGGCATCTGTAATCAGAGCTCCTGAGGTCCTGGGGTTGGCCCAGTTGCAGGGTTTAGATCCTGGGCTGGGATGCCAGGTTCAGGGGTTGCCTGACCTGGCGGGTGGGGCATCTGTTAACAGTGTCCCCCCAGAATTGACTTCCAGGGGTACTTCTCCAGGTGGGAGGGTGCGGAACTCTGGAAGGGGGTGCAGAGGGAGGAAGGTCTCACCTCGGGCACCGGCTCAGCCACAGGGCTTAGATCCTGGGTTGGGAGGCCAGGGAGGGGTACTGCCTGACCTGGCGGGTGGGACATCTGTTAGCAGTGTCCCCCCAGAATTGTCTTCCAGGGGTGCTACTCCCGTTGGGAGGGTGCGGAACTCTGGGAGGGGGTGCAGGGGGAGGGAGGACTCGCCCCTGGCACCGGTGCAGCCTAAGGGTTTAGACCCTAGGCTGGGGAACCAGTTGAAGGGTCAAGGCCCTGGACTGGGGAGAGAGTGGTGGTCTGAGGGTGCCTCGCATGGGAGTAGGGTGAGGAACGCCAGAAGGAGAGGTAGGGGGAGGAGAGCCTCGCCCCTGAGGGCTGGTCAGCCTGAGGGTGCGGACCCCAGGTGGGAGGACCAGTGGCAGTTCGGAACTGCAAGGAGGAGGAGGAGAGTGGTCAACGGGTACTACGGGCCTGGGGTTACTGCCCCCCACTCTGTGAGACCGCAAGGGCCAGAGACATCTGGGTGGCCTAGGGGCCAGTCCTGGCCACAACCAGCTAGGGGACCCCCGGGTGGTGGCTCCGTCGGTCGAGGAAGGTTTGAGAGAGGGAACCTTCGGGTTCCAGAGTGGAGGAGAACCTGCGCGTGCTCCTGCAGTTGTGGGCCTGCGTCCACCTTTTCTCGCCCTAAGCAGGGAAGCCCATCAAGGCATTGATCGGTCTACCCTGGCTTTTGGCTGGAAGGGGGTTGTGTTGGACTTGGCCCTTTTTCCAGAAATTTTTCGCTTTTCTGGGAAAATAAATGTGTAAATGGAAAGACTGAATGTGTGCAGACTGAGTTTCCCCATTTTAAAAATGTAATTTAAGATGGATGCCAAAGCTGTGTGGTTGCGCCGTTTGACTGAGCTAGGTTGACAGTCTAGGCGTTATTTCCCAGCAGCCCCAGCTTTTGGAGGGAAGCCTGGCACCCAGGGTGCTCTACCCCTCCCCCTAGGCCAGTTAGAGCCAGTTTCCCCAGACGCTTCTAGAAGCTTCTGGCACTGTCTGGAAGGTGGGGTGAGGGGCGTCTAAAGGGAGGAGCTGGGTTGCCATGCAGTCAGTCAGAGGGTGGACCTGGGAGAGAGGGGACCTGCTGCCAGGGGTTACCGCCACATGGGCCTGTGTGCTGGGCCCTGAGCCTACCTACCCCCCCCCCCTACTGTCCACAGGGCGAGGGAAAGATATAGTTGGGGCAACGCAAACCTGGAGAAGCCCTCGCAGGAGTTTTAGGCGGTAGGATCAGTCAGGGACCTATGCCTCTGAAGGTGACAGGGTTTAGGCACTGCCCTTTAAGTGAGTGAGGGATCCTGAACTACCCACTGATCTGGCCCGGCGAGATGAGAATCCAGGGACGACAGGCAGAGACTTAGTAGTCCGCCTGCAGCCACCAACGCAACTTCCCCCCCCTCAAGAAACCCTCAATCAAGGGGCAGGGGCCAGGAAACGCTATCTACAAGCTCCCTGGACGGAGAGCGCTATTCGCAAGCTCCCTGGAAGGAGAGCGCTATTTACAAGATGCCCCTGGAAGGAGAGCACTAAATCTGGGGAGCGCTACACTGAAACGGATGGTGCTCTGCTGGTGAGTGTGGTAACCCAGCTGCCTGACGCCCCTGGAGCTGAGGAGGCTGCCTAGCGCCTGGGAAGCACCCTTGCTACGGCCCCAGTAGCGCTGGTTGGAGGGGAGGACTGGTTCGTGTGGAAGCGCCACGTGGGTGCCACCTCGGAGCTCCTACCAAGCCAGCGGGAGGCCACCCCGTGACTCGGGCACACTCGAACTTATGCAAAGCGGAGCGGGAGCCCACCCCGCGTGTGTGCCGCCTGTGACTGGTTAAACTTACAGCGGGGGCCCAACCCGCATGATGGCGGCGCGTTACATGCTGTAACTAAGCGGGTGCCCACCCCGCGTATTGCCGCCGTAGAGAGAATCCCCGCCGTTGGACCCGGAGGTCTGCGCGGGCTCCCCCGCGACGTCTGGGGAGCCTCGCAGCGATTGGTGCTGGCTGACGCGCCCCCGCGATAGCCGCGCACGGATTGGCTGCCGGACGACAGGAAGCAGCCCGGAGGTCGACGGAGACTTCGCTCCGTGGTGGGGGGCCCTCCTGAGCCAGAGGAGAGCCCCGAGTGCGGCGTCGAAGTCCCGGGCCCCAGGAGGGGGCCCAGGGGAAGCCAAGGGAAGCCCCATGTGAAGTCCGACATCGGGGAGAGCAGAGCGGGAGGACGGGAGCCTACCCCGCCTCCCCCAGCCGAGGACGTCCTCAGCCCTGCTGAGGCTATCTCTAAGCCCCGGGTGAAGTCCGGAGTGGAGGAGAGCCCCGTGTGCACTTCCTGCCACGAGGGACGCCGAAGAACGCCCGAAGGCCGCCGCGAGGACTGCCAGTGAGTGGGGCTACCTGCGGAGACCGGTGGGGGCCGTTCGAGGTACGGGGTCGGTACCTGAGGCCCCCGGGGACCGAGCGACTGCCTGCAGCCCGAGAGCCCGGTGAGTGGGGCATTGGGGGAACCAGTGGCGTTGAGGGGGCAACGGGGCACGTTATCGGTGCCCGCCCCGGTGATCCTTCACATTTTTGGGACCTTGCGGGGCGCACTTAGAGGGTGTGTCGGGGCACGTTGCCGGTGCTCGCCCCCAGGGCCCGTATTCTTCCGTGGGGCCACCTTATTCCCGGTTGGTTTCCAGAGTCCCAGGGAGGGGACTTCAACGTGCCCGGAACTGACAATTTGGCGCCCCGGCCCCGACGGACAGTGGGTAGGGGCGACGTGGGGCCCCTTTGGTTGCCTAGCCAGGAGGGCACTACAAGGGGAGACTTTTGCTGAGGGCCCTCTGGATAATGTCGGTGTGGCCGTAGTGTTGACTAGTGTTTTTTCCTCTCAGGGTTGCTATGCTAATGTTCAGGCCTACTATCACACTAGGATGACCTCAGGTAGTTCATGCCTGCCCTAGGGTGTTTAGACCCCATACTAAAGTGAACTATGCAGATGCGTTTATACCCAGTGATGATGCCAGAAGGTATGCGTAATGTATTGATGCCTGTTTTCACGCGCTATGTTTATTTGCCATGCCCTGTTTGAAGCGCTAATAGATTGATAGGCGTAGCCCTATGTTTAGATGCCTGATTTAAAGTGCTAGTCATTTGTTCTGTGCAGCGCTAGTTTCAGAGGCCAGGGTTTGATGTATTGATGCTCTGCCTAACCTAATTTCCTGCCTCAGGGGATGCCCAGGACGGTCATGTTTATTGTGATGCTGTGAGGTTTCCGTTACAGGTGTTCCGGCCTAATGTCTCACGTCATGCCCTGATGTATTTTATTGCAGGATTAATGTGGATGGATGGGAGCTTTATTTCTCACGTACAATTATTTTATCTGTAAATCGCAATGATTCCGGCAGGGGCCCGATTGGCCCTGCCCTGTACATAATTCCCCCCTGTAAATTGGAACCGAGCGCCAGTTGGCGCAGTGTAGAGATTACCTGACACCTAGTGGTTTTGACAATACAAAAGTTATTTCTACCTAAACTGGTGTAGTGTCTCTTTTTGTAGTGTGCCTTGTGTGTCGCCTGTGTGTACTGCGTGGATGCTTTGCACATTTCCTCCGGAGTTTGGCCCGCCCGCTCTGCACCACGCTACCCGTTTCCAACACTTTCTCAGTGTGATGTCTCAGATACAGAACATCTCTTTGACAGTACTGTCATTCTGTAGGGGACACCTCGTGTCCGTTCTCTGTCAGGTGATTCAGTAATGCAATTTGTCTTGTTTGTACGTTTCTTGCATTATTGACATCACTAGTAGGTCGTCAATGTATTTATTGGACCAGAACTGAGTTGCATGGTGACTGTAGGGCCCCAGATTCCTCTTCAGTATCTGATTGAAGATTGAGGGCCTTTCTGTATACCCTGTGGGACTCAGCACCATGCCAGAGATTTCCCTAAAAATCGAAATGTGAAACAAATCTTGCTATCCTCATGCAGTAGAATTAAGAAGAATGACGGATCAATGATCGAGAACCACTTAGCATCACGTGGAATTTGGAGAAGTGTCATAGCAGGATATGGTACCATGGGACAACAAGGGATTACAATATCATTCACCTTTCTCAGGTCTTGGACTATCCTCCATTTCTTGTTTGGTTTCAGCAAACCCATTACAGGCGACTTCGAGGGACTCTTTTAAGATACCTTGCTCTATCTTGGATTCAATGACAGGCATAATTCCAGCTACCGCCTCAGGTGTGAGGTTGTATATGAGCTTTTGGGAATACTCTGCATTAAGATTCACCTTACTTTACCGGTTCAACATTTTTAATTAGTCCAATGTTTGCCTGTAAAATCTCAGACTACCTCTTTCAGTGCACATCTCAAGTCGAGAGGTTAGCCTTCCCTTGTTAGGTCTGGAAACAATGAATCTGCTGTTTCTCATGATTTTAATTTAAAGTCTGCAATCTCATTCTATGTCTGCAGTTTCACACCATCTGGTGTGCAATAGATCACACAATTGAAATATAACTTTAAATCTCTGCCCAACAGATTGACTAGACCTAAATCCAATTTTACGAATTGATTGTCCTCTTCGAGAGGACCTATTATTACAGGGACCTTAGCTGAGACTGTGTTTGTACTCTGTATATTTGAAATGCCTACAACTTGAACTTGTTTTCTCAAGAGGGCTAGGGTTGGGGCCGCCACTGTTCTCACAGTAGAGCAGGTACCTCTAGTATCGATAAAAAATAATACGGGGTGGCCTTTTACCTCTCAATCTACATATGGCCCACTCTGGTCTACTTCTACAACTGCACCAAGTACCCAGTACCCAATCCTTCTTCCCTCTCAGGCACTGTCATTGTGATTGATCAGGGTCCGGTCCAATGGGACTAACAAAAACCGGGAACTGTTGTTGATTTTTGGCAGTCATGAAAGGGAACCTTTAGGTTTGGATTTGAATTGTATCTTCGGTTAGCCATGTTTGCTACATCATTGGGGCTTAGGGCATATTGGCATTATATTATCTTTGAACTTGTATATTCTATATTGGCATTGCATTCATATTTGGCAATTGAACATCATTTTGTATTCAATCTACATTCTCGTTTCCAGTGGCCCACTTTATTACAAATATGACAAGTGGTAGTCTTCTTTAACATGTTATGTTCATCCCTGCATTCTGATAAACAGCTATGCCTCAGCCTCTGCCTTGAGGACCAAAGTTCCCTATCTGTGTATCTGACCACCACCTTGAAAACTAACTCCTTGTATTCCTGCACCAACTCTGGGAACAGAGTTATATCTCAGAAATTCCTACATACGGACTGTTCTGACATTCTCTCTGTGCCAATTACATCTATGCCAACATACATTTTTCCCTAATATTCTTCTGCTTTGCTTCCAGATTGTGACTACAATATTTCGCATGATGTAGAATCTCATCTAGTGACTTTCACTGCCAAAAAATCATATTCTGCTGTATATGAGAGCTCATTTGAGGATGCAAACCAAGTACGAACTGACACAGGAACCCACTAAGATTTTCCCTTTCAGGATTATCGACTTCACTGGGCTGTGTGAAAACTTGCATCAATCTCTTATAATAAGCATGCACAGATTCCTTGGACTCTTGGGTGGTTCTAGATATTTTGAGCCAATCCACCTCTTTCTGCAAAACCTTCATTTTCAAAGGAGCAATCACCTAGTCATACTTGTCTAAAACAGTAGGGGAAGGTGTATTTATTCTAGAATCTCTTTGCAGATCAGCATTTGGCCAATCCATGATCACCTTACATTCTGCCCACTTACCTTTAACAACCACGATGTCAAAGTAAGTATTCAAGTCTTCCCAAAGCACTTTTGAAATCTTCACAATCCAGTCCACCCCGGTATACCGTTTGTCAGGATTCTCCCACAACTTTAGAAATTGATTTGTGAATGTAAAAAGATCAACACAACTCCAGGGCACATGAACATACGTACTTCCAAGCATTTCTTTCAATGGTTCCTCTCTAACTTGTGGTTATTTAGGTTCTCTCTAACATCCACATTACTTGCACTATCTCCAGTTTTCTTTCTTTATTCTTGATTAAAGATACAACAAAACAGCCAGTGCATTTCATTCCTTCCACTACGGAGCTTCGTCAGGGCTGTAAACAGAATAAAAACAGCATGATTTCTATGCTAAACTGTGAATGAAAACAATAAATGCACAAGAGATTCATCATACTTCCTACAAAAGAAAAATAATAATCTTCTTAAATTGTAAGACATCACAAATAATCCTCAATGAAATAAAGTACAATACTTCCAATATAAGCAAAGACAGTTTTTTAAAATGTCATTAACCCCAATATAAAATCCTGTGATACAACTGATTTTCCATGTGATCAATAATCAGATGTGGCTTGTCCAACTTTTATTTCATTCAAAGAATACTCATACCCCCTGCTTTACCGTATCTAGTTCTCTAATCTAATCTATTTGCATCTTCAAGAATAACTAAAGAATAACAGAATTGTTTTTTGGAACTTTTTTGTGAATTGATTACATCAAAAATTGTGCTCCTGGTCAATTGTGAATCGGGACTATTTCTGCAACGGTTTGCAGTGGTACTTGTGGCAGCTGGGTACCCGGTGGATGAGCACCTCAATTGAAGTCTAAACAAGGGAATAATCTAGGGGTGTGCTGGTTGTTTTCCGTCTTTTTCTTTAGTCTTGTTGGCCACAGCTATCCACTTTGTGTTTTCCAGTTCTTTGACATGTGCCCTCAAGCTTGATGATCTCATTTTCCGCAAGCCTTACTCAGTCATGTACATCCTAAAATTCTTCTTTACTTTATGAATTTTACTCAACTCAACCCCAAAATTGCCAACCAACTCCTTTAATCTGGTATATGCTGTATGGGCATACAGTGTAGCTTCCTACTCAGGAACCTACGTACAGATTCATTGTATGCATCTATGTAATAGAGTCAACAAAAAAGGATGGTATCAGTTCCTAAAGGAAAAAGGGCAGGGACGGGGATAGAGGGGGTCCCCAATTTTGCAGTCCAGGTCAGATATGCTTCCGGGGGAAGGTATCCCCAGAACCAGGCAAAGGAGTGTGCGTGAGGAGGGGTAATGATACTCCTTGTGCGGGTGCTAGTTGTGCCCTCACACACCCTTGCGGGTGCAAAGCATCATCATAGGGCAATGCTCCTCGTGGGGGTGGTGCTGCAGTCTCTCACGGGCCCTCGTAAGGGCGCTCTATCGGAGATCTTTTTAAGGAGTCGCCGCAGTTGTGCATGTGGGTGTGTGGGTTAGGTGGTGAATAGTGAGGATAAAATGGCCCGTAGGTATCCTGGTAGATTTATTCGTGGGTCCTAAGGGTCAGTTAAACTAAGACGGGGAAACAAGGGCGCAACATGCGCTCATGTCAGTGGGGAGATGCAAATTTTTCTCCCGCTGTTCTCAACCCGTGTAGGTCACTAAAGAAAAATAGTGAGTGGATAGTGGGTGGTCAACATGTTTCGCGCTTCCCGTGGTCCCTAGTGGATCCCTTAGCGCTTCATCAGGACCTTCGCTAATAAAAAACAGGGGCTAAGGGAGGAAACCCTATAATCCCTAGTGGTTAGATGACAGATGTCAAAAGTGAAAATAATTGGGCATGTATTATTCGTGTCCCACACTCGCAACCTGGTAGAAACAGGAGACAAAAGAGAGAAGGACAAATGGGAAGAGGAATGAGGTAAGTCACTTCGCATAGGTGTAACATCAGTAATGAAACAAATGTCAGTCCAAAACATGCTGGCGACATCTACATGCAAATGTGACTGGTGCATGAACCAGTGGTATCGTGCTAATACCACCACGTGCTCATGGTGTGTAAAGCTGGGGAGCTAGAGAAACTAGAGGTGGGAGAAGGGTACTCGAGTCATTAACCTTGAGTGGGATAAGTGCTGGTACAAAGGTGTGAGAGTGTACAGAATCGTGCTCAGTGTGCGCGCAAAGTCATTGTATGACTTTAAGAGAACTGAGCATCATATGAAATTTACACTGCCAAAGTGGGGTTATTGAATAAAATCGAATGCAGTAACGTGGGAGACACTCATAGTTGATGCTGTGGGTCCCCATGGATAGACGTAGATAGACAGAGCATATGCTACACAAGCCGGGTTGGCAGTGGCGGAATCCATAAACGGGTGAACAATAAGGGCTGGTGAATACTGGGAATGTGAGCCAGTGGTGTGCAATGCGACAAACAAAGAACACAGTCGCGGTGGTTGGAACAGTAAAGACGGGTGGGTAAGACTCTTAACAGTAGGACTATGCTCGCTCGAAGCAATCATGCGCCGGTCATTGTGAAGGCGGTGATCGAGGCACAAAGTAATTAGCAGACAAGTGACTCTGGAAATATTCCTACCCTCTCTGTACGGGGATCGGCAATACCGGCGTCGACCATCTGGGCAACTGTGTTAGAAACGCATGTAACCAGCAATACAGGAAAGATCAGAAATACGGGAAAATACGGGAAAAAACAGGGAGGGAAACCAAAGTGCAGAGGCTGATTGAGTAAATATATATCTCTCAAAGCAAGTAGGGCGCAGTAAGCGCAGATTACCTTTGTTGGCAGCAGCGGGATTCTAAAACTTACGTGTCCCCCTTGTGTGTCTCGCTGGAGACCTACTGTTACTCCAGGGTCGCCGGTGAGGGATCTAGCGGGGGAGAGTCCTATTTAAAATGCCGAACCCGGAAGATCCTCATCCCGTGGGAAGTACACGGGGTGGGGTCACTGGGAACGAGACGGCAACCTCCTTGGTTCCGTGGCAGCCATCTCTTCTATATTTTGGTTGTCTATTCTCGTAACTCGAATTGCTATTGGTTGAGTTAGAGCCTGTGGAATGGTTACTGCTGGCATCAT
The DNA here is from genome assembly GCF_964204655.1 of Triturus cristatus. Taxonomy (NCBI): domain Eukaryota; kingdom Metazoa; phylum Chordata; class Amphibia; order Caudata; family Salamandridae; genus Triturus; species Triturus cristatus. The sequence goes on from NC_140579.1 coordinate 1,277,984,743, forward strand.
CCGATGTATCTGTACTCTGGAAGACGTAGTCATCCTTAGTGTAGGGATAAACTTTTTCTTTGTCAAAACGTCTGACATCTTTCTGTAGTTGGTTAATCTTCTGTTTAGTGAGGTACTCCTTGTGATCATTCATCTCTTGGTTGATTTCAGTGAGACGTGATTTGAAAGCAGTGACAGAAATACCAGTTTTTAGTCTCAGACTGATTTGGATCAAAAGTTCATCCGATAATCGTTTTGCTGTGTTAATAATCAAGACCAACCAGTCTCGAGTGCACTTCCAGGATATTCGTGACCATTCTTTGCGGAACGTGAGATCTTCTAAGAATATCCTGGGTGCCAGGGAAATCAGGAGGCCGTTGGGAGCAATGTTAGCCCTTAGGTATTCGGTCATGACGGTGCCATGGAGTGCTGTCTTAATTTGAAGCCTCCTCAGTGTCTGTAATGATTTCCAATCTTTATCCTTGCTGCCTGAAGGATTGTCACCATTGTCTGATAGTAAACATGGAGTTCTCAGGATCTCTGCCACCGTTTCGTCATCGAAGCTGAGGCCTGGGTTGTCCATGATGAGTCAGTGGATCTCAATGACAAGACTCTGCAAACTAGCTGTGATCAGGGTTTGTAAAAATCAAGGCACTTAATACGGTCAGCCACTACATACACTGAGGCTACATGGTACACCTAGCTCTACAACTCTTGGGGGCATTCCCTCCAAGATCGACAAGAAAGAGAGAAGTAGATGCAAAAGAACTAATACAATTTCTTCCTGTGTCTTTTTACGAATTATGATTCCCCCTTTTTGTTATACACTAGGACCCACTATTAGACCCGTACTTGATCTCTCTCCATCTATTATCTTTAATTTTCATATTTATTTGCCAATTTCAGTCTTGATTTGACAATACACGTCTATTAGCAATGATACGTTCTCTGATAATCCTGCAACGTTAATGAACTGTCAGAGTTACGTGACAATAAGTATACCGACAACGGCATTCCTGCCATGTATTTTCCCGTTCCAAGATGGCCGCCACGGAACCAAGGAGGTTGCCGTCTCGTTCCCAGTGACCCCACTCCGTGTACTTCCCACGGGATGAGGATCTTCCGGGTTCGGCATTTTAAATATGACTCTCCCCCGCTAGATCCCTCACCGGCAACCCTGGAGTAACAGTAGGTCTCCAGCGAGACACACAAGGGGGACACGTAAGTTTTAGAATCCCGCTGCTGCCAACAAAGGTAATCTGCGCTTACTGCGCCCTACTTGCTTTGAGAGATATATATTTACTCAATCAGCCTCTGCACTTTGTTTTCCCTTCCTGTTTTTTCCCGTATTTCTGATCTTTCCCGTATTGCTGGTTACATGCGTTTCTAACACAGTTGCCCAGATGGTCGACGCCGGTATTGCCGATCCCTGTACAGAGAGAGTAGGAATATTTCCAGAATCACTTGTCTGCTAATTACTTTGTGCCTCGATCACCGCCTTCACAATGACCGGCGCATGATTGCTTCGAGCGAGCATAGTCCTACTGTTAAGAGTCTTACCCACCCATCTTTACTGTTCCAACCACCGCGACTGTGTTCTTTGTTTGTCGCATTGCACACCACTGGCTCACATTCCCAGTATTCACCAGCCCTTATTGTTCACCCGTTTATGGATTCCGCCACTGCCAACACGGCTTGTGTAGCATATGCTCAGTCTATCTACGTCTATCCATGGGGACCCACAGCATCAACTATGAGTGTCTCCCACGTTACTGCATTCGATTTTATTCAATAACCCCACTTTGGCAGTGTAAATTTCATATGATGCTCAGTTCTCTTAAAGTCATACGATGACTTTGCGCGCACACTGAGAACGATTCTGTACACTCTCACACCTTTGTACCAGCACTTATCCCACTCAAGGTTAACGACTCGAGTACCCTTCTCCCACCTCTAGTTTCTCTAGCTCCCCAGCTCTACACACCATGAGCACGTGGTGGTATTAGCACGATACCACTGGTTCATGCACCAGTCACATTTGCATGTAGATGTCGCCAGCATGTTTTGGACTGACATTTGTTTCATTACTGATGTTACACCTATGCGAAGTGACTTACCTCATTCCTCTTCCCATTTGTCCTTTCTCTCTTTTGTCTCCTGTTTCTACCAGGTTGCGAGTGTGGGACACGAATAACACATGCCCAATTATTTTCACTTTTGACATCTGTCATCTAACCACTAGGGATTATAGGGTTTCCTCCCTGAGCCCCTGTTTTTTATTAGCGAAGGTCCTGATGAAGCGCTAAGGGATCCACTAGGGACCACGGGAAGCGCGAAACATGTTGACCACCCACTATCCACTCACTATTTTTCTTTAGTGACTTACACGGGTTGAGAATAGCGGGAGAAAAATTTGCATCTCCCCACTGACATGAGCGCATGTTGCGCCCTTGTTTCCCCGTCTTATTTTAACTGACCCTTAGGACCCACAAATAAATCTACCAGGATACCTACGGGCCATTTTATCCTTACCATTCACCACCTAACCCACATGCACAACTGCGGCGACTCCTTAAAAAGATCTCCGATAGAGCGCCCTTACGAGGGCTCGTGAGGGACTGCAGCACCATCCCCACGAGGAGCATTGCCCTATGATGATGCTTTGCACCCGCAAGGGTGTGTGAGGGCACAACTAGCACCCGCACAAGGAGTATCATTACCCCTCCTCACGCACACTCCTTTGCCTGGTTCTGGGGATACCTTCCCCCTGGACTGCAAAATTGGGCACCCCCTCTATCCCCGGCCCTGCTCTTTTTCCTTTAGGAACTGATACCATCCTTTTTTGTTGATGCTTATTCTTGGAGCATTGGTACAGGACCTTCTCACTAATTGCTCCCTGTCCCTCTCTTATAGTGTGATTATAATCTATGTAATAGAGCCCAAGAGATTCCCTCACCACCTCCTCAAATTCTGCTTTTAACTGCTCGGCATTCAGTTCTTTGGGAGGGAGGGAGGGGTCTCTCTTTCCTGGGGTCAATGGCGTAGTAAAGGGGGGGCAGGAGAGCGATCCGCCCTGGGCGGCATGAATCGCCAGGACCCCCTCCCCCACTCTTACATGCGGCCGCTGCAGGGGCAGCAAAGGCAGGGACCGCCACTCAGCAAAGTGTCTAGCTATGCAACAGCCTGGGTTTGTGACTCTAAATCTGCAATAGTAGCAACAACTGGTGTATTTCTGGAGGGTAGCTCTTCTGTACGGGGTTGTGCTTCCAAGTCTAGTGGGGTAGCAATGGCAGCTATATTAGGGGTTGCTGTGACTGTGGATACACTATGGGCAGTAATGACAACAGATGTACTAACAACATAATGATGAGTCTGGAGTGGCCTGCTGGGACACTCTGAGAAAAACACACACGCACACACACACACACTCACACTCTCTCTCTCATACACACTCTCTCTCACACACACACTCTCTCACACACACTTTCTCTCTCACACACTCTCTCTCTCTCACACATTCTCTCTCACACACACTCTCTCTCACACACACACTCTCTCACACACACACTCTCTCTCTCACTCACACACACTCTCACTCACTCACACACTCACACACACACTCCCTCTCACACTCTCTCACACTCACTCTCTCACACACTCACTCTCTCACACACTCACTCTCTCTCTCTCTCTCTCTCACACTCCTCGGTTTATTTCTCCTCCCACGCTCCAATTGGGGCTGGTTGTTCACTGCAGGATGATACATTGAATTGGACGGAGGCAGTCAGGAAGTTGCAAAACATACAGAAATTCATCATCCATTTCACTGTTACTCTCATCCTCCCTCTTATCATTCCTACTTCCTCTTGTGATTTCTTTCCTTCTGTCCCTACCTTTGCTATCATAGGATGTTCTCAATCACATTATCTCTCCACCCCTGCTGTTTAGCATTCCATTTTGCTTTCATCTAACTATGTACTTTATTTCTCCTTTGGATTTTACATTTCTCCTTCGCTTTCTCATGTGCAGCATGTTCCCATGCATTCAACGTTTCAAATTCTGCAGATGGGATTTCTTCTTGTACATCACGTCTCTAAGTCTCAATTTTTCTTACACTGAATGTGCCATACTGAGGAAATTGCAAGTACCCATCTTTCGCTGTGATCTTATTCCATTGATTGATTCAGACATCCAGGACCCGTGCCATCCAGAGGTTTGAGTCCCGCAGCAGCCAGAGTTTGCAGAAGGGGTACTCTCCTCTTCTTCGTATCTGGGGTTGAGCCATATCCATATCATGGATCCCTAGCCCTTACAGAAATGCCTGCTTTCAATTGGTGCATTTTTATATCTTACATAGGGCATACCTTACCCCGGCCAAAATCAATAAATATTTTGATACTAGCTCAGCAATGTGTTCGCGCTGTAACGTGGAGGCAGCACATTTTCGTCACATGTGGGATTGCCCCCAGTTGAAGGATTATTGGGAGGAGGTAGTTACACTACTGAATGAATCAACAATAGAGATTAAAAACCTACTATAGGCCCTTGCCTGATGCACTGGTTCCCGCATACATCTAAAAACAAGGTCACTAGTAAGTTTTTGGATTTAGGCCTTCTCTTGGCTAAAAGAGACATTACTGCACACTGGAAATCAAAGAAGGGCCTAAGTGTTAAGAGATGGAGGACTGATTTAATCAAGTGGGCAGATTGTGAAGGCACTGTACGGCTACAATTAGCTAAACGAACAGATAGTGAGAGAACACTGGAGGCTGCGTGGGCTTGGTAGTTCTGTTGAAGCTCCCAGACACTGACCTGGATGAGGACCCAGTGGCTGCTGCTTCCGCTAATTCGACCTGAACACTTCCCACACTATGGCTTGAACCATATGTCCTCTGCGTTCATGAATTCCCCTGCTTTCGACACGGAGGGATTTCCACGACGCTAAATAATGTATAATTTTATTGTACTTACCTGTAATAAATCTAGATGATGACATGATCATTGCTAAGTGTGACACGCGAGGGGATGGATAAGTGGGAGGGATGGGAGGTTTGTTTAGCATTGTATAATATGTGGGGGGGATGTTTACTTCATTGTCCTTTCAGTACTTTGGGTGCAGATAATTTACACGCTTACTGACGATTTTGTTGACATATGTTTTCCTTGTAGTGAAAAGTGGAACACTGCATATGTCTATTATAGATAACGAATCGTATGACCCCGACTCCCATGAGGCACGCAAATTCCGCGTTCTCAGTAAGCGCCCCTTTCTGCTCTCCTCCTTAAACTTGACCTTTGGTTTGGTACACATTTGCGAAATTTACCACGCTAGCGATTTGGTTGCTGATATCGTCTAGCGGCATGCTCACCGTATTGAGTGAGATTGTTTGATTACCCACCACTAAGTTTGGATGCGTGTGGGTTTGTTATAACCATGGACTTCGAGAAATCTCTTGTCAGGCCCTATGGTTGCACTGGTACACTTTTGCTCTTGACAGAGTATAATGACACCCACTCAATTGAGTATGAGGAGTGGGTATGTATTTTGTGTGTGTGGCTCCGGATCGCCAAAGTCAGATGCGCGTGATCATGCGAGTCCACTACCTCTTAAACAAGGAGGAACACTGAGTGTTGAATGATTGTCTCACGCTCACTACTTCTTTTGGCAACTACAATGAGCAGTGACCCCAGAATGAATAACTACTACATGTATTATATGTTTGTTCTGTGTTTATGTGTTTATTTTCACAGATTTTTCCTTTCGACGAATGGAACGAAGGGATTCCTAACTGTGAGTAGATGGTTAGGTTCTGAGTGACCAAGGGCAGGGTACACCTTAGCGAGTGTACACCCCCCGGGTCACGTTCACTGGTCCTGACGAAAACCCGGTAGTAACAACTGATGGTTGAAACATGTAGACCTTTTTTTCACTTTTTACTCACAAGAAGATACTATAGGTCAATCTAACCTATCACGGTATCCCTATCATTTTTTTTAACATTGTCCAAATTGCCCTAGAATAAATTATATGGATTGGGTTTAATCTGGCCACTTTTTAATTAAAAATGTTCTATTCACCTTCACACAAAATAACCAGCTCCACTGTAGTCAGGTGTCGCAGCACACCTGGATGGCATTCGGCTGTCCAGGTGGGACCCCGATGATGAAGCATGTCACCAACCAGGTTGGTGAGTGAGGGGTCTTCTTAAGAAAGAAAATCTCTTTCCTTTGCTCTGCGCGCCAAGACAGGTTTCTGTCTATTGGGAGTACTCCTCTGCTTTGTTTGGTACTATATTATAGATATGTCACTTGTTAATCAGCATTGCCATACTAAACCCACATTACGTGAACACCTTCTTGCCCAAATATTTTGACAATGCTTGTACCGTTATATTTTGGAAAACAATAAAAAGTTTGTTTAAATAATGGATCCCTAGCCCTTAGAGCACTAGCGGCCTTCTTCGATGGATCAGACTATCCTCTGACCCTCGCATCGCTTTAATTTGTGTCCCGCACCTGAGGTCTCCAAGACTATCCCGAATGGACTTAGGGAGTGGGTCTTTTGAACTCATCTGACTCAGGCCCAGAGCCTCGTTTTACTGTTCACACATAAGTGACGTCTTCCAATTATCCTTTGTGTTCCTACCAGGCACGTCCTCCCTTTCTTATATTTGAACATTGCTCCCTGATGAAGGTGAGACCTACACCGGGGTCACCCATCGAAACGCGCGTCGGCGCTGGAGCTTCTTCGTTAATTTGTTGTTTCTTTTCCCCTCCTTATCTATTAATATGTTAACTCAATTGCATTATTTATTGTTCTTTTTTCATGTGTTGAATGTTTTTTAAACGGATTCATCTGTTCCATCTCATGTACTTGACAGACATTAATTGCCACCTGTTGAGAGGGGGACTCTTTTCTATGTATTTATTGTCATTCTGAATTGTTTGATTCTTTACTCTGTAGGACGCATGAGTATGTATGGGTATGTGGTTGTTTGAGCGTCTGTGTGTCTGTGGTGTAGGATGCGCTTGGGTCTGTTATGGTACATTATTCATTGTGTTTTCTATTAAGTGTAATATTGTATTTATTGAATTCTGAGTTTTCCCTGTTTTTTTTTGCCTGTTACAAATTTCAGGGGCCCCCTCCTGTGTGAGTGGTTGTGTAATCTAACCTTAGTAGCCATATTACATGGGGGTGTGCCCTCTGGAGGTGCCTCCTAACCCTTGCGGACAGGTATGCTCACATCATTTCCCAACATAGCTCTTATTTTTTTTTTTATAATTTCTTCTTTGTTTTTTATACAAGGCAACACAGGACTTGGAAACCTCATATTAAAATGACCAGCAGTTCCCAACAAATCACAATGCAATACCCAACAGTGCAAACATCCAATCTTAGTGCGACAGCACTTATCTGACAATTCGGAGTGCGGCACTCAGTGACGTAACAACCAATCACGGCGCGACACACAAGCTGAGCAATTAATTCAGTGTGGCACTTAATGATGTAACTCGTAGCACCATACAGCAACTCTGACTTCACTCTAATCAGCTTTGCATAATCTAACATTGAAAAATATTAAAACAACTCTAGTATGTTTACCTAAAGAAAAGAAAATCCACAATCACACTCTAAACGAACAGTATCCTTCTGGTGAGACCAAACACACAAAGTGAGTTCTCAACCGACGGGAGCCCACTCTGACTAGTGTGGTCTACACTTCTGCACAAAGGATCAACCAAATACCAACCTCTATTAGAAAGGTTTCACAATAGAAGTTTAGTAAGTGCCTTTGTCAGTACGGCTGTGCACCTCAAAGTCCAACAATTCAACTTAACACTTAATGTATTTGTATCCCAAGATCTTGGATTATGATTACGATGAATCCGATGTCCAAACTTCAACTCTGAGCACTAAGTGCATTTCTCTCCATAAGTACAAGCGATACACATGAAAAGCACTTTAAATCTCAACTTCAATGCAAAGCCGTCTTGGACCCAAACTAACACCACACTCCAAAGCCTGACAAATCATCAAAAACCGCACACACCGCAACTCTTGACAACTCACAATCAAAATCGCATAATGCTACTCATACTCTCACTCCTAGGATACTGCAGGGAGAGGATGTGGCCTTACAGCCAGAGTGCCGACTTTGGAGCTGAGGAACGAAGTTCGAGCTTCGGCGCCGGCTCAGCATCCTGTGATTCTGGGCAAATCACTTAATCCCCACGTGCCTACCAAAAATGAATGTGTCCTTGTGAAACGTAACTGGTGTTCATGTAAAAGCGCTCCAATACCTTCAGGCCGAGTTCACGAGATATAAATCTGCAACAAACAAAAAAAACAACATTTCATGAGTGCTGCTGAAACGCAGACAATAATCAAAAAGGACCATGGAAGATGAAGAACGCAGACTGGATTGGGGCAAATTTGGATTTGGTTGGAGAGTTTCAAATCCTCTAAACCTCAGTGGAAAACATTCTCTGTTAACAAACATTTTGTTAGATCTATTCTTTGTGCACATTTGGGGCCAATAAAGTGCTATGAGATTAATCAAAGTTTGCAACTGAGGCTGGTCACCAAACCAATACTGCTAAATAACTAGAAGCACATTAGGTTCCACAAGGAAGATAGACAATGATTACGTTTCTAAACTACAAAAGGTTTACTAAAGGAAAATGTTTACAGAAGAGAAAAATAATAACGTTTGCATAAATTAATATGAAATTCAAATCGAAGCAAAATTACAAAAGAAGAGGACGAATTAGCATAGAGTTGTCTCAGTGAAAGGTGTAGAAAGACAGTTCTCTCATAAAGAGAGCATACCCTACTCTGCTCTAAGCTATCTCGAAGGTGGACCAATTACTTCTTAACTGTAACCTACTCTGCACTAGCTTAAAATAAAACAATTGTAACATTTGCTTCGCCTGCTGGTAGATTTCATCAAAGGATTAAATCAGGTCAGAGCGAAAACATACAATCTTGAGCTAATTAGCTTCTCAAGAGCCTCCACAATAAAGCTTTTCTCAGCGTCTTTCAAACTTACATTTATCTGGAACATATGAGATACTTTGAACCAGCCCGTGTCTGCAGGTGTACTGATGAATCCAATTACAACATTTAATGATTATTACAGTAAAGAATACATTTCACATGGGGATGAAAGCAAGGGAACATTACAGTGTTAATTTGACTTTGCCTAGTAGTAGAAGTTCACGTGTCATGTAGCAAGATGGCAACCAATGTTAGCTAGCCATTTTAAAAGGCAGGTTTACATTAGCTATGATGAATGTAAATGTGAATAATACACAACTAATAAAGTTAGCATGTTTACAAGTAATGCAAATATAATTTTATGAGAAAAAAATCCTTAATTACTATCAGCCTAGTTACACTGTCAACAAATTGGTCACTTAACCATTTAAATAAAAACGCTAACCACCCAAGTGTTTGAAAGTTCTTTAAAGGTTTCGCGATGCTATGTCAAGTATAAATGGCGTAAATGATTAATCGTATATTTTTAGCCAGCTCATTAAGACAGCGTTAATATTTCGAGACTGGTAAGTAAGAGCCAATGTCAACTTTAGAAGTATATAATTCGATTCCGTTGTCGTGCGAGGGAATATATTGGGGTGAGGGGAGGGAGACACTGGCACGAGAGACCAAGCAGCAGAAACCCTCGCGTCAGAAAATAGGGTGGAAAGGCGAGGGCGCGCGCACTTGTCTCAGGAAGCCTCTGTCAGGGGTGGAGCGCGCTCACATCCCGTTTGACTAGAGTAGGAAAGGAGGCGGGCGAGCACCGTGCCCCCGCAGACCACGCCAACGTTTATATTCAACGAGCCTGAGGCGTGCGTGAACCAAGTGCATCCCTTTCATTCGGATGGTCTTCCGTTTTCCCGGCCGCGCGCCGGCCCCGCCCCCACCTTCTCTCGATGCGCCGCGCGCCGCTGTCACCTCCAGCACCAGCAGACAGCGCAGTTTGACAGGAACGACTCTTCGCACACACGCCCCCTCGGTAGCAGCAGCAGTCCCCTCCGTGTCCGACGCAGGTAAGGGAGACGGAGAGCAGGGCCGTCCCTGGGAAATCCAGGAAGGAGAATAACGAGCGAATAACGGACCCGCAGCCTCGTCGACCGTACCATGGACAGGGCCAGCAGTGAAAGCGGCTGTGTGAGAAGCCGGCGCCTCACCGTGACAGCCCATACCGCCACTCGCCCTTATTCCATTAAGTGTTAGGGACAGTCAGCCCCGTGACTCTCACGCCAAGGGGTGCGGGAGGACCTACAAGTGGCTGGGCCCCTACCATACGTGAGTAAAGGGGTGGGCTTTAACCCATGATGTGCGCCTGTCACTGGTGAAACCCTCCCCCAGGGAAGGAGAAGCAAACATGATACCACATAAATGCGTAGAAAATAGCGCCCCGTGAGCACGAGGAGTGCGTGTTATGGCGAGGGGTGGGGGCGCCTATGGTGTGAACGTGTTTAGCGGTGGGGTCTCATCATTGGGGGTGAGACACGCAGCTGTGATCCTCTTAATTTTGAGGGAGAGACACTTATCCGGTAGGGACTTCGTCTGCAGGGTGGAGGGAGTCGACTGTTTGGGCAGGGCTCAGGAGGAGGGAGTATGATGGAGCCCTGTCTTGGGGTGGTCTCTGTGCTAGGGGAAGGGATTCATGTGACGAACATAGCTCCTGCTTAGGAAGAGCTCTTTTTGTAGACACTATATGCTGGTGTAGGGGGAGCAGAAGGGTATTTCTTAATCCTGGGTGGATCTATGTGTGTGGGGGGTGGGCATGGGGATCCATATCCTGTGTTTTATGCCCTCCCCCTTGCCGCAGTGCCTCTTGTAAGCTTTGTGGAAATAGTCCATTCTGCACCTGCTGCTCTCACGTTAGTAGGTTACAACAGGAGGGCGGGGCTGGTGGAGCACCGTGTATCTGGCGCTTTAATACATGCATACCTGTGCTGGTGACAGCCGTGGAGGGTATATTTAATGCAGGTGTGGGTGAGGTGTGGTCCATTGTTCATCGCCTCCTGGGCTTCGAGATAAGGGTGGTGCATCCTTTTCTATTGTGCTACAGCGACAGCCACAGAAGGAGCGAGGGCGCTGCCTTCTTTTCTACCAGTCCTCAATTCTGAATTTTTATTTATTTGCTTGTAACACATATCAGTGGCACATCTACTCGCAGGTGTACGAGCTGGGTGTGGTAAGAGGCGATATTGGGTGATAATGTTGGGAAGAAGGCTCTCCAACCAGGGGCGCAATCCTTCGTGAATATGGAAACACTTTATTGTGTAGCTTGTGTAAGGGATGTTCTATTGGTGGTCCTGTCCAGAGTGTATACTGACTATCGTTGAGATTTTAAGGGAGAAGGACTATTGCACCCTACTGGAGACCAAGAGATTAGAGTGGCTGGTGACACTTGTTGGGCTAATGCTGGATAGTGTTCCCTGCCATTGGGGCCTCAGAGAGCAGTGTTGATTACCATGAAGCTGAAAGGGATCCATGATGGCTTGTTAGTGGTGTTCGTGTTCAGTGCACTCCGTTGGTGGGGAGGGGTTTCATGGAGGACTTCATTGACACTGCACCCCTCCAGCGAAAATGGCAGAGACGCTCCCCCACCCCTTAAATCAGTGCATCGCCTCCCCACAAGGAGGTTACCAGGAGCCGCCCCCTCATTTCCCCTTTCCCCCCAATGTGTATGGCATTCAATAGCCATATCCGTCCCCCTTTCTTTGGCCACTCCAAATACGTATTTCTACAATCTGATGGAGCAGATTTTCTAGCCCACGGCCATGTTGTTTGGCGTGTAGCTCAGAAGCAGCCCCGTGACCTTTCTCAATTTACCTTTCGGGATTCGAAAGGGGATGGGTAGTGCGTTTTTTGTTTGAGATTCGGGTCCGAGCAGCAATGCACGATGCGATGCCAATCTCACTCCAATTTGCCACTGGCAATTCTTTGTATTGTCTGTCTGCAGGTGCAGTTATGTGTTCTGCATTTAATGTTTTTGCCTTGCTGGGTAGGCGGGGACATCTACAGTACATAAAAGGGATTTAAGTAAACGGATTGGCGTTTTGATCTATTTCTGTCTTCGTGTGGACTAGTTAATGGCGGGGACGAGCATGGTATGGTGTTGGCTTTTGGACACTGCAGAAGGTGTGAACAGAGTGAGGGATAGAAGGGCAGAGAGGGAGAGACAGCGCGAGAATGGATTTGTTTCTCGTTTTACGCCAAATTCCATATTTAGCACTACGTAGCTACACAATGCAGGACATATTTACCATAATAGAATAGAAATACAGAATTGACAATTGTTATGAAAACTAACCTAAAGGTGTATTTTGGACGTTTCAACGCGATCGTGAAGTCGTCGTTTCTGTGCATGTGCGCCCTTCTTTTGTCAAATGATCCTTTGTCATGTTACGATATGAGCGCGTAAATGTAAATGACAGGCAGGGCACTCAGCGGTAGCCGTCTCAATAACTCATCGCAGCCCAATTCTGTCATTCGTATTTGCTTGCATATCTGTACTCGCACAAAGGACTGTTTTAACATTTTTCGATAGTTCTTTCCATTAACAAACCGTGGGCGTGCCCCAAGTTACACTGACTCGCGCATTTGTGGTTTGATGCCGCGCATACCCCTTTGTCTGATGATGTTCATGTTTCCAGCTTTGTTTAATGCAATATGTAAACTGAATTACAGAGTATACCGCACCTGGGTATAGTTTAGGCTGACCTTTTCTCGCCCGCCCTCCACTGAAATACACTAGAGGATTGAACCCGTTTAACTCTCGGATAATGCAGGTTGCACATTAAATGTTATTCCTCCTTACTACGAGAAAGACTCACGCGGTTGCACAATAATTTAAACGAGCCTATAGTGCTATATTTCCTAAGGAAATTAAACAGGCACCAGCATGCTTTACTCTCGAAAGACACAAGAACATACTCATTGTTCTGGTTAATGCAGGATATAGTCATATACATAGGATCCCATCTACTGTAACGTTCAGAACTACACTTTTCCTTTTTAATCATCGATCATTGCTATTTAAAACCGACCGTGCATTTTTAACATCTAAACGTATGTGTTCCACTCACTGACCTAAAAATATTGACGCATAGGGTAAAATTGGTCAATTCATATGGATAAGATGCTCTTGTTTTGTCACTGTGAATCAGCTGTAGGTGAAAAGATATGAACACCCATCAACCATTGGTAGATGGGTGAAGTTTCCAACTGTGAAAGTACTACTATGTGAAGCAGTCAAGTTCTCCCAGATTAAAAAAAACACTGCCTTCCAAGGTTTGTGCATATTGTGGTAGTCCATGTGCAAAGAATTATGGTTACATGTGCCCCGTGTAAGGACTGTTGGCGCAAATTAGACTTCCAGTGAAAGGATCACTCATTTTGGATGTTTCTGAGACTCAAACGCATAATTTGATTTGTTTTAATAGGTAATCTTGCCCACAGGTATTTTTTACTCCCACAGTTATTTTTTTACAAATGTGTTTGCACCATAGATCTAATTATACACAGTATATTGATTTTAGTTGTTTTACTGTTTGGTCTGCTAATTTTACATTTGTAGGGTAGTTAATCCAGCGACTGTGGTGAACTTGTTACATTTGCAAGTTTACGTTTAAGGGCGAGATTGAGGGCGATTTGTGCAGGTCATTTTGCATAAACGTGTTATCTGTCTCAAATGTTTGTGTCATTTATGCATGTGTAATTTTCTGCCTTGTGCAAGGTCCACAACTGAACTTTAGGCATTGAAGTACTCCTGGTTATATACTATTGTCTTAGATTTTCTTTCTGATCGTTAAAAAATACAAATCTGTTTCAAATTTAGGAGTAACTATGTGGATTAAATGTCAGATTTTTATACATTGGCCTTTGTTAACTGGGTCCAACATAGTTTTCCAATGGTTATTCTATGTCACTTATTCTGTCATGCACCAGAACCCCTGCTTTGTAAACTCCTTAACATATACATATATATACATATACATATGTCCACTTTCTAAGCACCTTAATGATATTTTCTTGACTGAAATTCTCCTTTCAAACCCAACCCTGAAGTATCTACTAGTAAGCTATATTTCAGAGAAAAGGTAGACTCTTTATTTGGAACATAACTAAGACACTGTATTGAATCATTTTATAGGACTCCGGAAGTATAAGACACCAGTTATCCAGGGCCATTTACTCTCAGATACCAAAGGCACAGCACTTTCATTTCAATAGTTGCACCCATATTTTACCCTGCCACTTTTTTATCAACTGTTTCTGGCACCATTTTTGGTACTTTACTCAAGTACTAGTAAGGCTCTTTTGTTATTTTAGGTTCTTCCTCTTGTCATACTGCCTCCAATCTTACATGATATGTGGTTCAAACCAGTAGCATTAATGTATTTCCGAATAGATCATATTTGTACCAAGTCACAGGCACACTTGTCCACATTCTAAATGTGTTTACAGATAGTGATGTGTGTTTTCAGTATTGTAACATAGCAGCTCACTAATATTACTGGAAATAATCTCTGCCAAGCCTTTCCACTTCTCACATGTGAAGTCTTGTTGTGATCTAAACAAACTATTATTATGGATGTTGCATGAAACAAACACATTTCACTGCAGAATGTCTATAATTGACTTTTACACATTACCCACATTAAAAATAAATGAAAGGAAAATGCTATTTAAAACAATCTGTTTAAGAATTGTTCAAGGTCATCAAGGCAAAACTGAGAACAGAGCTGGCTCTATCAGCGACCCCCCCCCCCCGGAAAGGCTTGGGCCCTGGGCCAAATCCCACTTTGCCAATGCCACAAAATGTCTCGCAACAAATAACTAGGTTTTTACATTTCTACGGATGGGTCTAAAAAAACAAGAAGTGTACTGTGCAGATAGAGCTATAGAGCTTGTCAAGCAAACTTCGAGAAAAGGTGAATGCAGTCCTCATATCTTGCCTGCTTTGACTTCAGCCACTTGTATTTCGTCCACAACTCAGTGCACCACAGGCAGGCTGTCAGAGTCTTTAACTGATTTAGACCCGTTGGGTTGATCATGAAGTTGTATGCTGCAAAGAAAAAGGGCCAAATTGTATGTCTAGCTTCAATGCACCCGAAAATATTTTAAACAGCCATACTTGTGTGTGAACTCTATAACAGTAACTGTGTACCTTGTGCCCTGCAGATACATTGAACATTTGCATTTTTGCCTTGTGGTGCCCACAGGAGGACAGGGGTGCCACCAGGAAAATTGATAAAGTGTTTGGGGGGGGGGGGGCTTCCAGGAGTTCACCCCCTCCTTTAAAGTTGGTTAGTTATAATATACCAACATCTAAAGTCTCCCATGGGGGCATATTTATTACACTGGAAGAGGTATATGATGTTTTTAAACCTTCCTATAATGGTACATTTTGTCTTATAGCTGTAGAATGCGAGGAATTATGTTGTTCGGACCTAAGGCTGCTTTACAGTATGTGTTAAAATAGAAAAATGATTTATGCACACGATTGAGCATTGATATGCTATATTGATAATGACGAAGTTAACAACAAATCACTATGGCCCTTATAACCATGTTGGGGGTAAGCCATCCGATAGCTCGTCGGAGGCTTTCCGCCTTACATCATAGGTTTCTGTCCGACTGCCGTATTATGATACTGGCGGTTGGAGCGAAACCCACGGGGCATTTCTGCTCTGCTTCCGACAGGCTCACTGAGCCCGACGGGATGGCAGGCGGAATAGTAATCCCAAAATGGCAGCAGAGGCATCCTTGGCTCTACCGTTGGGATTACGATGTCACTTTCTGCCTGTCCTTTCATGGATTTCTGCCCACCGTGAAAAGGTAGGTGGAAAGTGACTTTGGGGGCCCCTATCAGGGCACCCTTCTCCACGGCCCTTCGCTATGAGGCCTGGGGGACACGTATAGTGTGCCCTAAACAACCCTGCTTTGTGTGGCAGGCACCACATGGTGTGCGGTGCCTGCCGCACAGTCCAGGGATGTTCGAAAACATCCTTTTTGGGTCGAGCATCAGAGCGCATGCGCTGTCTGCAAGACCTGCTGTAATCACTCCTTAGGAGTGAAATCACAGCAGCTGCTTGCCATTGGCTGACAACTGCATCGCTGCTTCTTTTGGCCGGTGCTCCCAATATATCACTTATGTTTTTAAACCAGGAGCACCGGCCAATTATAGTTTTCTAACACCTAGGTTTTAGCTGGACGTATTTTTTTCTTACAAGCTCCTCATTCCGGGTCCCCAATTCCAGCCCACTAACCTGCAAAAGTAATTTAGAATAGTGCAACATCGTGTCTATGAGCTCTTCTCCCATCCGAATAGGCTAACAACATATTTATAGGGAGATGAGGCCAATCATTTTACGCAAAAATGAAAAACCACCAATCCAGAATCCTGTGTCATCCATCAAGTTAAAATCAAGTGTTGCTTCTGGACCGGAGAGAGCATCTCGATGTAGGCGCCCTCATTTGACAAAAAATACCATGAAATAGCACGCCTCGATAAGCTGTCGGAGTATGTCAAAACTCGTTACTTTCAGCACCAAAATGTAAGAACCTCACCCACTCATTATGCCAAGAACCTCCTCCAATCACAAACGTTTATCTCCAATCAAAGTTGTTAGGTAAATTCACTCTTATGTTATGGTTCTGGCTCAAAAGACCAAAACCACTGAAATTTGCCAGTTATGGGTAGCAGCGCACACAACACATGAATAGCTCACAGCAGCAGCAATTCACAAAACACCTATTTATCAATGACACAAAAGCGGTTAAAGGGAGAGCATCACAGCCAACAGCGTGAGTTATTTGAGCGTGTGAGTTATTTGCTGAGTGCATTGCTATCTGAAAGTGGCAGAGTTCAGTGATTTTTCAAGTTTTTAGTCGGAACCATAGCTCACTTTTTAACTACTTTTTTGTGAAAAAAATATCTGTCCATATGTGTGTGTGTGTATATATATATTCAGTGAAAAAACCATAGGTTTCACACATGTTATAGTTAGCTGGACATTTTACTCGTAAAAAACCAATGAAATTGCCCCGTTATAGTTAGTTCAGCTAACTATAACTCGCGCGCCCGCAATGCACTGCTGATGACGTCACATATTACATCACTCATGACATGGTCAGTGACATCACTCATGACATCACTGATGACATCTCAAATGACATCACTGATGACATCACTGATGACATCATCCTTGTGATAGAGTGGCAGACCTCCTCTCACCTTAATATAAGCTTTGATACACACATTCAAAAATAGAGACTAAAAATTTCAAAACAATGGACATACCAATACCAGTTACAACAACCTCTTCAGTAATTCTAAGATCCACATACACATCCACTCATTCACCAACAGTCCTATACAGTCACTCATACATGTACTCACTCATCATATGTACTCATACATCTATACATCCTGTTACACAATGCCACTCATCCATAGAGTTACTCACACACATAGTCACTCATGCTAATAAAGAATCAAACATACATTTACTTGCATATACAGTTATACACACACCACCACACTTACTTCTACGGAAACTTACACATACTTAGTCTTTTAAACAATCACTTATAGAAACACATACTTATTCATACAGGAACTCTTTCAATCTCTCACTTTCACATATACTCACATATATACACCAATAGTCACATATACTAGTTTAAAACGTATGTAGTTACTCCTGAAGACACTATTGAGACAGTCATTCACTCACTAACACACCCATACACACACTCATCCACCCATACAGTCCTGCACACATGCTGTGTTCAACACATACAAACAGTGAGTCACTCATTCATGCACCGATGCACTACGTAATACCCCCCACCGAACCATGCAGACACTCAGACTGATACTCAAAAAAACAACTAATAACCTAAATAGGCACCCATGTAGCTACTCACCAACCCATGCAGCCACTTATACACAAAGTGAGAGACTGATACAGATATTTACATATTTAAACATTATTCACTAAGCCATGTATTCACTATGATACACTTAATCAGTCAGTTACACAATCAATTTTTCAAAAACAAATCATCCATTTAGACACTTATATACCCATTTATTCTTCCATCGACCATGAGATATACATATATAAAACATATTTAATTTTCAGAATAACACACATTCACTAGATGATGTCATCAGTGATGTCATCAGTGATGTCATTTGAGATGTCATCAGTGATGTCATGAGTGATGTCACTGACCATGTCATGAGTGATGTAATATGTGACGTCATCAGCAGTGCATTGCGGGCGCGCGAGTTATAGTTAGCTGAACTAACTATAACGGGGCAATTTCATTGGTTTTTTACGAGTAAAATGTCCAGCTAACTATAACATGTGTGAAACCTATGGTTTTTTCACTGAATTTCTAAGGTTTTTTAAATGCTAATTCCTAACTATAACGTGTGTGAAACCTATGGTTTTTTCAGTGAATTTCTAAGGTTTTTTAAATGCTAATTCCTAACTATAACGTGTGTGAAACCCATGGTTTTTTCATTGAATTTGCAAGGTTTTTTAAATGCTAATTCCTAACTATAACGTGTGTGAAACCCATGGTTTTTTCAGTGAATTTGCAAGGTTTTTTAAATGCTATTTTTTTTTTATATTCTTCATTTTTTTCAAACATATTTTTATTTTAATTTTCTTATCTTTTATAAAGACTATGCTTTAATTTTTAAAATCCTTAAATATTTTTTTTATATATATTTTTTAAAATAAACATGTAAAATTTATTTCCAGATTTTTTTTTTTTTTTTTTTTTATAGTACGCGTACCGTAAGCTCACGGTAAGCGTACGGTTTACGCAACGTCCGTAATCTATCTACGCTGCTTGCGTATAGTTACGCACTTTGCGTAGCCGCGCGTACTGCGCGTGGGACGCGTGCGCGCTTACGCAACACGCGCACGTTACGCGGAAGTGCCGGGAAATGACTGTTATGCGCATGTGCGCAAGCGCGTGTCTTTTTTACGCGCACGCGTACTTTTTGCCGTAAGCGCACCGTAAGCGTACCGTAAGCGTACGGTAGGTCATGTGATCTTGAAACACAACTTTTGATTGGTTGAAACTACTTTCAGTTCTAGAACTCTCCTACACCACACCCATTCCCCTCATTTCTGCTTGTGATCCCTTGGGAGAAGGAGCTGGTTTGTCTTTGGGATACGATGGCAGAACAGCAGAGCTCTTCTGAGAGTGAGGCTAGCACCAGCAGCACTGTCTTGAGGCAGAGAGCGAGGAAAGTAAAACCTTCTTATGTTTGGGATTATTTTACTTTTCCAGAAGGCCAGCAAAAGGTGAATGCACCCTTAGTTACTTGCAAGCTGTGTCAGCGTGTACTTTCTAGAGGTAATCCTGACAGGAAGTATTCCTTTGGGAATCACACCATGATGAGGCACCTCAAGGATGTACACAAAAGGACACATGCTCAACTTTTTGGAGGTAACTCTTCAGAAAGACGAGCCAGTACATCCACAGCAGCTCAGCCTGGACCATCACCTGCAGAGCTTACTCCTTCTTCTGCAGCTCAGGTGAGCCCTTCATCTGTGGGGGGAGAATCTCCTTTTGCTGGCCCTCTGGAAATGAACCCTCGATTTCGGAAGGTTGATATTCATTGCACATTTTGTAAAGCTCTAATTTGTTATAGGGAGACCAGTGTTTCCCTAGTGAATAACAAAATAGATCAGCACATTTGTAGCTTTGAATGATTTTCCCATGGTTCCTTTCCTCTGTCCCTGCATGAACACAACGGTTCTTTTAAGAGCCAACCTTATCTTTCATCTTTTTTTTACATTTTTTTTAAAAAACTTTTTTTTTTTACCGTACGCGTACGGTAAGCGTACCTTTTTTTTTATTTTTTAAAAAAAACACTAAAAATCATTTTTCACATTACAAGGTCCTTGAAAGACTACAATTATTACTATTGACTTACCATACTCACTGAAAAAAATATTTATTCATTTGTTTTTTTAAAAAATAGTTTTTAAAATGGTTGTAGTTTACGAAAATTTTCTATATCGATCTGAAAAAAAAGAAAAAAGTATTAATATTTTTAAAACATTTTATAATACAGTACACATATTTACATTTTTTCCCAAAAAATATTTTTGCCTTATTTTTGCTGTTTTCAGAATATATTGCATTTCACTATAAATTGTGAAAGCAATTGCATTCATCATTTTACAGCGGGCAAAAAAAAATAACAATCTCAAAGATTGTATTAAAAAAGCCCAGAATCTCTTCTCACTTAAACTTATCATTACAGAAATGCATATTATTCTTAAAAAATGTCATCTAAAAACAATACTTTTTTCTTTAAAATACCGTCTGATATTTTTGTTTCAGAAGTACATTCACAATAATATATCTCAAATAACTCCAAAATACATCTGATTTTATTTCCTTTAGGCCAAATAGTATTTTTTATTCTTTCCCTGGAATAAATTTCCAAGGGAAAACCATTAAAATTCTAAAGTTTAATCTGTCCAGATCTCACCGATTCTCTGTAACATTTTGGTTCACGAAAATTTTTCGAATAATTTATTTAGTCCACAATAGAATTGCTTACTTTTCCACATGGCCAAATAGTAATTTTTGAAATTATTTTTGAAAAAATTTCCAGTGGCAGTCCAATAACATTCCAAAATTTAAAATGTGCAGAAGTTACCGATAATCTCTAAATTATTGGTTTTTCAAAATTGCATTAAAAATTTAAAAAGTCCACATTACAATTGGTTATCTTTCCTTTAGGCCAAATGATAATTTTAAAAATCTTTTTTCTACAAAATTGCAATGGTAATCCTGTAAAATGGTAAAATTATTTTGTCCAGATCTTGCCAAGTCTCTCTAAAATTTAGGTTTCAGGAAGATTAGATAGGAATTTGCTAAATCAAAAGGCAAACGTTGTTTGAAAATCAATTGGGAATCATTACACAGTGTCCATCCTTTTTCACATTTTAGATAAACTGTGTAATGTCCAGAAGTAACAGTAGGTCCATCATGGAAAATTATTGCAACAGTTACAAAAGTTTTTCCTGAAATTGATAATTGCTGTCCTGTAAACTTCTTTATTAAAGTATCCAATTTTGATCCATCAGCTCTACATCGTTGCATCATTAAAATTACATACTGTCCGTATTCCCTTAAAATTAATGTTGATAACATGTCAGAATTACACTCACCACATTTCATGCTATGATTAGCATCTTTAACTAAGTTTGCAAAAGTGACTGTTTTACTCTCTGGCAATGTCAAATAAATAAACCTTTCATTATCAACAATAGAACCACTTATATTATAACAATTATCACAACTATGTTCCCATTTATAAGAGAGACCAAAAAAAATGTCAATGGGAACTCCTTCTTCTTCCACTACCTGAAGAAAATACATCAAAAATTCGTGAGCATCTTGCTGTTCATTTTGAGAAAACTGTGTTCGTCCTGAACATACATCTAAAAGTTTTCTAATATCAGTAGCACTTTCTATTTGAGTTTTATCTTTACTCAGCTTTTGAAAAAGGAGACTGAGCTCTGAACAGAATCTTTTTCCCTGATTTATTATTATCTGCTCTTGCAAACTTTCCAGATAAAAAGCAACATTCAGCACTACATTTGCGTAGCAGTTGACACCAGAGCTATTTTCAAAATGACATCCTACAACCTGTTCTTCATTTTCCTTATTCTTTTTGCTTGCAATTACATCACTCCTCTTTTTTTTCCTCTTCTCTACATCTTCATTACAGATATTCTCATTTCTCCTTTTACGAGAAACTACACGTTTCTCCAACACAGGATACTGACCTAAATGAGGAGCATAGCTTCTTCTTAATCTATTATACTCCTTTACACAGTTTGTATCAGCACTAACTTTTGAGTCATCGAAGTCTATCATGAATAAACCTGATAATGTTTTGACTCGTGACAAAGCAACATATGCCATACCTTCTTTGAACACACTAGATCCAATGTTCACAAATGCACAATCTACAGTCAATCCTTGAGACTTGTGAATAGTTACAGCATATGCTAGAGAAAACGGAAACTGCTTCCTACGTACATATAAGTCTTTCACAAGCATGAAACGAACTGAACAACGACAAATGTCTTTAACTTCCTCTATCTGATCAAATTTTATTTTTAACCATTCAATTCCATCTTTTTTCTGATAATTAATAAAACCCACAACTCTTCCCATCGCTCCATTTACTAAGCCTTTTTCAACATCCAAATTTCTCCTTAAAAACACTCTACAGTTCATGCAAACATATAGATTTTTTTCTAATCCTGCTGTTTTGGAGATGTTCTTCTCTAGTGAGTCCAATTTATTTTTCAGTTTGCCTGTTACTGTGACAGTAATTCTTCCATCCTCAATTTTGTCCACTGCTTCCAATTTCATGATCTCTTCCTTTTCCAATTTCAAAAGCTCCTCATTGAATATTGAGCATTCACGTAGAGTTGGCATTAAGCAGATGACACTTTTGTTTTCTGCAATGTTCTTGTATATCTTCTCTGCAACTATTTCTTCCTTTGGAAATAAATTATGTAGCAGCCGAGTCTGTAATGCTTTTTTGCCAGCTTCTGTGAGTAGTCCAATCCTGATATCTTTCAGAATACTTCCATATTCTTCATCGTTTGCTTGCCTCATATTAGTTGTAAGTTCCTTGTACTCAAAGAAGGACCAAATATTTGTATTACCGATGCTTCCCAATGACTTCTTCGTGTCTTCATGTGTCACAGTATTAAACACTGGTTGTCCTTTAACCGGAGTAAGTTGCAAAAGATCCCCAAAAACGATGACGTGTTTTCCACCAAATAACACGTCATAGTCTGTCTTCAAAATTTGCTGCATTCTTAAATGCACAAAGGCAAGCATTAAGTTTGATACCATGCTCACCTCATCAATAATGAGAACTTGCATCTTCTTCAATACTCTTGAAACTTCCAAGCATGCTTCTCCAGTTAGCTTGTTGAATTGTATTTTGTTCTCATGCTCCACTGGTAACATTAGCAAACGATGTAAGGTGATTCCTTTTATGTTATATGCTGCTAACCCAGTTGGAGCAGTAACCACACAAGACAAAGTAGAATCTGTTTTTTGCTTTAGGTAGCTTCTGATGACTTTAATTAGGAAACTTTTTCCAGTGCCAGCTTGTCCGCTTACATACATCCTGATTGGATGAAATGATGTGCATGAGCACTCTTTTTTTTCATGTAGAAATCCGTGTTCAATTTTGTTTTTGATCTCTTCATAAATTTGTTGCTGCTCTTGATTCAGTTGTCTTTCCAAATTTTCTAAGTCTATAAATTCTTCTTGAGCTTGATTCATAGCCGTTTCCACTTCATTCATGGCTATTGATGCTTCATTTTCAACGATTGGTTGTCCTAGGGGATCTTGACTGTATGTTCCTGAACTTTGGCTGTCCTGAGAACTGTCTCTAGCAATTTCTGCTGCAATTGTAGTTTCCTGTTCAATTTCTTCATTTAACATTTGCAGATAAGTTGAGAATGTACTGCATTGTATGCTGTCTTTGCAAGCATTAAAAGAATCTTCATAGCTCTGGAATTCTCCCAGTAGTTCATCCTCTGAACGCCATGGTTTAAACAACTGTAAAAGAGCCAAGTAGTAAAATTCTTTCTTGTCGGTAGTGTCGCAACTCAGCTTCCGGTGATTTATCAAACTTCCTTTGGTTTGCTTCACCAAACATCCTTCTTCACCAACGACTTTATATTTTCCATTATTGATGTCTTCTGCAGCTTTCCGTGAATAAATGTAGTTCTGCAGCACTTCATAGAGACACATGTTCTCCAGATGATGACTTCTCTTGGGATAATATGTGTCCAACATGTTTGTTTTCAATATATCTGTACTTTCAGGTTCGAACTGTGCCAAATATTCAATTTCTCCAACAGATTTCAGTACCCGATTTCTCATTGCTGCAAGGCCTAAACTTGCCCAAATTATTCTTCTTGACTTAGAGTAGAGACTTGCAGAAGATAATCTATCTGAACATTCGTAGGATCCAATTTCTCGATGCGATAACATCTTCAAACTGAAACTGTACAGCTTCTTACTGACAGTCTTCTCGTGAGAAATCTCTTCCCACATTTCCTTCAATTCTGTTTTTTCTGATTTCGTAATGTAAGACGTTACATATCGAGCAACAGCAATGGAATTGTCAGCAACATACTGTATATCCATGTTAGCGTTCCACATGGATAAAATGACTGGGTTGTAGTCATTTATATTTTTTGATTCTTCTTTTCTTTTAAGGTTGTAGGTATTCTTAGGTGATTTTCTTGTGATAGTATGTCTCACAGCTGACATAAAACTGTTGACTCTTCCATTTGTAAGAACAGGTCTAGGAAATCCAAATCGACATTTAGTGTAGTATTTTTCTTTGCTCTTGTATTTCCGTCGACAGTATTTTCCACACCGATGACTTTGGAAACGTAGAACTTGCTCCTTTAACTTGTACTCTTCTGTGCTTTTAGGTATAGCACATGTTGCATATTCTTCAATGTAAGATAACACTGCTTCATCAGTATCTGTTCCAAACTTTGGGGCATCCTTGATCCACAGCAGCATATGAATATGAGGAGCACCTCTTGCCTGGTACTCTTTTCTCCAAAAGAAATCCACTACTTCTCCAAGGGGTGGATTTTTTTTATTGCAGATGAAGGACATCATAGCCTCAAATCTATGATTGAAATATCTGCAAACATTAACCGGATCCAATGAGCACAGTTCTCCTGCTGTCTTGTATTCGATGTTTTCAATGTTTGAATTGGCCTCTCGTAGAAAATCCAGTAAATCATCCCAAGCGTACTCGGCGCAGCTTAGGGTAAGGAACCATGTTGGTGTTCCTAAATTGCGTAACATGCATTTTAGTTCACCATGGCGTCGGTACCAATATTCATTTGTCCCACGCTGACAAGCCATCAGATTGATCAGTTGTGTTTCCAAATGATCATCTCGGTGCTGCACTTTCTCCATAAAATCCTTAGCAGACACATTTTGTAAATGTACTCCACTTTTTAAAATGTGATTTACTGCATAAGACAGTGCAGACAAGTCGCTTTCAAATAAAAGATGGAACAAATAAGGGATACTTTGTCGAAATCTGGGATCTTCAGCATATAGTCTTGTAGTCCGATACTCAGAAGCTGGAATCTGTTCCGGACGTTCATCGTATCGTCCTCCTTTTCCTTTAGGAAACAGCTGGGGAAAACATCGAGCTTCCAAGCTCTCCTCCCATACACTCACGGGATTTCCTTTTGCTTTCTTCATCTGAAAGAGATCAATATTGTCTCCCATAACTTCTTTCGAATGGAGAGGATGTATGCTAAAATGTTCATAAATTTCTTCTTCCTTTGACTTGTCCACTTTTTCAATTTGTCCACTTGGTGTTTCTGTATCTCCTTGTAAATCTTCTTCTTCTTCTTCTTCTACTATATAAATTGATTCATACCATTTGTTATTTTTTTTCAAATACAAATTTGCTCTTTGTACTTTCCGCACATCTACCAGCTCCTGCCAAATCTTCTTATTCTTTGTAGGTACACCATTAACCAGAATAATTAATGGTTCAGTTTCCAAAGTATCCGCATCAATAGTTTCCATATTTTTTTTCAAATCCAAGGGCAAATACACCACTCTACCTTTTAAACCTCTCACTAAATCTGAAGGAGGTAATTTACCAGTTTTGGGCTCCATACGTACTATGGTCTGGAACGGATGAACACATTGAATGAGTATAGACTCATATGTATTTAATTCAGAAAGTTCAGCAGGAATAGCATCCAATTCTAAATTATTATGTACAGCTCTGGTCGGCATTCTATTTTCCTCTAACTTGTTGTAGCAGTATTTACAAATACGCTGATCTTCACCCAATTCAAAACAATTTTCAAGAAATATATATGTTGCAAAATCCATCCACTTATAATTATCTTCATTTTCACTCTTTCTGTAGAGATCAACATTCCTAGTTTGTTTTCTATAATGAGTTCTGCGGCAACAAATACAAGTAACATTTGGTCTTTCATTAGAGACTATTGCAAATTTTGTTATGTGATCATTAAATGTCTTACTTACACAAGGTTCTACATTCTCTTCCACTTCTGCCTCATTTACTGTGTCCTTCTCTGCACTGTTTTGTTCAGGACCAAAGTAACAAAACTGAATTTCATCAACAACCTTCTCTACATCTGATACCGTTCCTCGGAACAGAGCCCTATTCAATTCATTTAACTTTATTGCTGGACTTTTGGCAAAATACAACCGTCTCACAAACTTTCTCATTTCAGTATGATGAACAGCCAGCATCCTAAAATGATGGAAAACACTATTGCACACTTTTCTAGATAGACAAGCAAGAGAATGACCCTGCAAACCAGTATTCTCTCTCACTCTGCATGGATCCAGACTTTGAAGCACCTTAATCTTTTGTTTTACACTTTTTTTACTATATTCTCTTAGAAACTCTCGAAATCTGTCAATAGATTCCTGACGCACAGTGCAAATACTACTACAATTCCAAGTGTACACTGGGGCTTTAGGACGTCTCCCCATTGCCTCATCTGCCATCACTTGTACCTCATCTCTTGGAACCATTATCTCCTTCTCCATTATGCAACCATTTTTTACTTCGTATGAACGACCTCTGGTGTCAACTGCATGCAGCAAACTATTACTTTGAAAATAGCTCTCTTCATTAAAAAAAGGTTCACTACTTGAGCTATGCATCCACTTTCCTAAAAACACTTTACAAAAATTTGTTCTGTTCACTACTCTTTTGCTTTTGCTTTGTGATTTCAGTACATTAACCATTTTATCTAATGTACGCATCCTATTCAAAATTAATATGAATAGTTTCCTTTTTAATTCTAATGCCTTTGCTGCAATGGCTTCAATTTCTTTTTTTCTCTTATAATATTTAGCCTTTTGCTTATATTTCTTTATATCCTTTATCAAATTGGACATAACTCTTCTCTGAAACATTTTTCTACGTATCTCTTTAAATGCTGTTTTTCTGTTTATGTTAAACTTTTCAATTGCAGAAGGTATATTTGCATTAACTAAATCCTCAATTTTTTGCTGTTCTGTAGGTTTTGTTACATTTTTCCGAGAACAGACATTTTGTACATTTTTGTTTGTTTTCAATATTTTGTTTAGGAATTGTCTTTTTTGCTTACCAGAAGATTTTTTCTTTTTCCCAACATCAGCATCTTCTACTAACTTTGGTCCTCCAGTTGTCCTCAAATATAGTTTTTTTTTTAGCGTTTTTTGAACTCGAGATTTTGTAGGCATCTTAAATTTTGTTCACTGTTCTTCAGCAATACCTGCAAAAAAACTAAAAAAAAAATTCTTTATTGAATTTAAATATATTACTACATTTCTTTTCACAATAGTCACAAAACGAAATTTCTTTGCCAATTTGAATGCACACAAACTCCTCTTTTTTTTTTGGGCAAGTGAAAATCTGTATAACAAACTGTCACATTATGAAACCAAGCTGTTTTTTTTTTCAGACCACCACCGTGTGTATTCTCTGTGACTGCCTACACTCCAGCAGGGGCAACCAGCCTTAGTGATGCTGAATGTATTTGCATTACAGACTTAAACCTGAAAACCCCACTCGCTTCTAATTACTGTGCATGACTATACATGGCAAGCACATGGGTGTGTGCTAAACCTCTGCTTCTTCCCCCAAAAATTCGCTCCTCTTTTCCATCTACTGCAACTGTGAAATCACCAGAGCAAGACGCAATACATTTCTGCCTATAATTCTTCTATGCACACAGAGTCATGTTTTCACATTAGTGCCAAAACGAAATTTCTTTGCCAATTTGAAAGCACACTTACTGCTCTTTTTTTTTCGGGCCAAGTGAAAATCTCTTTTTACACTTTGAAATCACTTTTACAGACTGACACATTCTGAAACCTTTTTTTTAAAATTTATTTAAATGCACATGTCCAAGCTGTTTTTTTTTCAGACCACCACCGTGTGTATTCTCTGTGACTGCCTACACTCCAGCAGGGGCAACCAGCCTTAGTGATGCTGAATGTATTTGCATTACAGACTTAAACCTGAAAACCCCACTCGCTTCTAATTACTGTGCATGACTATACATGGCAAGCACATGGGTGTGTGCTAAACCTCTGCTTCTTCCCCCAAAAATTCGCTCCTCTTTTCCATCTACTGCAACTGTGAAATCACCAGAGCAAGACGCAATACATTTCTGCCTATAATTCTTCTATGCACACAGAGTCATGTTTTCACATTAGTGCCAAAACGAAATTTCTTTGCCAATTTGAAAGCACACTTACTGCTCTTTTTTTTTCGGGGGCAAGTGTATATCTCTTTTTTCAATTTGAAATCACTTTTACAGACTGACACATTCTGAAACCTTTTTTTTTAATTTATTTAAATGCACATGTCCAAGCAGTTTTTTTTTCAGACCACCACCGTGTGCATTCTCTGTGACTGCCTACACTCCAGCAGGGGCAACCAGCCTTAGTGATGCTGAATGTATTTGCATTACAGACTTAAACCTGAAAACCCCACTCGCTTCTAATTACTGTGCATGACTATACATGGCAAGCACATGGGTGTGTGCTAAACCTCTGCTTCTTCCCCCAAAAATTCGCTCCTCTTTTCCATCTACTGCAACTGTGAAATCACCAGAGCAAGACGCAATACATTTCTGCCTATAATTCTTCTATGCACACAGAGTCATGTTTTCACATTAGTGCCAAAACGAAATTTCTTTGCCAATTTGAAAGCACACTTACTGCTCTTTTTTTTTCGGGGCCAAGTGAAAATCTCTTTTTACACTTTGAAATCACTTTTACAGACTGACACATTCTGAAACCTTTTTTTTTAATTTATTTAAATGCACATGTCCAAGCAGTTTTTTTTTCAGACCACCACCGTGTGCATTCTCTGTGACTGCCTACACTCCAGCAGGGGCAAACAGCCTTAGTGATGCTGAATGTATTTGCATTACAGACTTAAACCTGAAAACCCCACTCGCTTCTAATTACTGTGCATGACTATACATGGCAAGCACATGGGTGTGTGCTAAACCTCTGCTTCTTCCCCCAAAAATTCGCTCCTCTTTTCCATCTACTGCAACTGTGAAATCACCAGAGCAAGACGCAATACATTTCTGCCTATAATTCTTCTATGCACACAGAGTCATGTTTTCACATTAGTGCCAAAACGAAATTTCTTTGCCAATTTGAAAGCACACTTACTGCTCTTTTTTTTTCGGGGCCAAGTGAAAATCTCTTTTTACACTTTGAAATCACTTTTACAGACTGACACATTCTGAAACCTTTTTTTTTAATTTATTTAAATGCACATGTCCAAGCAGTTTTTTTTTCAGACCACCACCGTGTGTATTCTCTGTGACTGCCTACACTCCAGCAGGGGCAACCAGCCTTAGTGATGCTGAATGTATTTGCATTACAGACTTAAACCTGAAAACCCCACTGGCTTGTACATACTGTGCATGACTATACACGGCAAGGACATGGGTGTGTGCTAAGCCTCTGCTTCTTCCCCCAAAAATTCGCTCCTCTTTTCCATCTACTGCAACTGTGAAATCACCAGAGCAAGACGCAATACATTTCTGCCTATAATTCTTCTATGCACACAGAGTCATGTTTTCACATTAGTGCCAAAACGAAATTTCTTTGCCAATTTGAAAGCACACTTACTGCTCTTTTTTTTTCGGGCCAAGTGAAAATCTCTTTTTACACTTTGAAATCACTTTTACAGACTGACACATTCTGAAACCTTTTTTTTAAATTTATTTAAATGCACATGTCCAAGCTGTTTTTTTTTCAGACCACCACCGTGTGTATTCTCTGTGACTGCCTACACTCCAGCAGGGGCAACCAGCCTTAGTGATGCTGAATGTATTTGCATTACAGACTTAAACCTGAAAACCCCACTCGCTTCTAATTACTGTGCATGACTATACATGGCAAGCACATGGGTGTGTGCTAAACCTCTGCTTCTTCCCCCAAAAATTCGCTCCTCTTTTCCATCTACTGCAACTGTGAAATCACCAGAGCAAGACGCAATACATTTCTGCCTATAATTCTTCTATGCACACAGAGTCATGTTTTCACATTAGTGCCAAAACGAAATTTCTTTGCCAATTTGAAAGCACACTTACTGCTCTTTTTTTTTCGGGCCAAGTGAAAATCTCTTTTTACACTTTGAAATCACTTTTACAGACTGACACATTCTGAAACCTTTTTTTTAAATTTATTTAAATGCACATGTCCAAGCTGTTTTTTTTTCAGACCACCACCGTGTGTATTCTCTGTGACTGCCTACACTCCAGCAGGGGCAACCAGCCTTAGTGATGCTGAATGTATTTGCATTACAGACTTAAACCTGAAAACCCCACTCGCTTCTAATTACTGTGCATGACTATACATGGCAAGCACATGGGTGTGTGCTAAACCTCTGCTTCTTCCCCCAAAAATTCGCTCCACTTTTCCATCTACTGCAACTGTGAAATCACCAGAGCAAGACGCAATACATTTCTGCCTATAATTCTTCTATGCACACAGAGTCATGTTTTCACATTAGTGCCAAAACGAAATTTCTTTGCCAATTTGAAAGCACACTTACTGCTCTTTTTTTTTCGGGCCAAGTGAAAATCTCTTTTTACACTTTGAAATCACTTTTACAGACTGACACATTCTGAAACCTTTTTTTTTAAATTTATTTAAATGCACATGTCCAAGCTGTTTTTTTTTCAGACCACCACCGTGTGTATTCTCTGTGACTGCCTACACTCCAGCAGGGGCAACCAGCCTTAGTGATGCTGAATGTATTTGCATTACAGACTTAAACCTGAAAACCCCACTCGCTTCTAATTACTGTGCATGACTATACATGGCAAGCACATGGGTGTGTGCTAAACCTCTGCTTCTTCCCCCAAAAATTCGCTCCTCTTTTCCATCTACTGCAACTGTGAAATCACCAGAGCAAGACGCAATACATTTCTGCCTATAATTCTTCTATGCACACAGAGTCATGTTTTCACATTAGTGCCAAAACGAAATTTCTTTGCCAATTTGAAAGCACACTTACTGCTCTTTTTTTTTCGGGCCAAGTGAAAATCTCTTTTTACACTTTGAAATCACTTTTACAGACTGACACATTCTGAAACCTTTTTTTTTAAATTTATTTAAATGCACATGTCCAAGCTGTTTTTTTTTTCAGACCACCACCGTGTGCATTCTCTGTGACTGCCTACACTCCAGCAGGGGCAACCAGCCTTAGTGATGCTGAATGTATTTGCATTACAGACTTAAACCTGAAAACCCCACTCGCTTCTAATTACTGTGCATGACTATACATGGCAAGCACATGGGTGTGTGCTAAACCTCTGCTTCTTCCCCCAAAAATTCGCTCCTCTTTTCCATCTACTGCAACTGTGAAATCACCAGAGCAAGACGCAATACATTTCTGCCTATAATTCTTCTATGCACACACAGTCATGTTTTCACATTAGTGCCAAAACGAAATTTCTTTGCCAATTTGAAAGCACACTTACTGCTCTTTTTTTTTCGGGCCAAGTGAAAATCTCTTTTACAGACTGACACATTATGAATCCACCATGTGTAACTACAACAAAAACAATTCCCATTTCTATTATTCATTTCTTAAGTTACCACATACATCCCCTCTCAAACTGTAAACTCACCTTTAAAATTAGTTAGTTGTGAAAGAAATGTGTCACTCAAACAGCAAATTATCAGAGCCAGGATCTCTGTTCTGTACACCTCTCTCCTCTCAGCAGAACCAGATAATGGCAAACTTTCCCTCTATTTTTCCACACATATACATGTAAGTTTCAAATCTCAGTGCTTCCCCCTTTTTTTCAAATGTAATGACACATTTCTATTGGTTGAAAACCAACCCTTTTCCAAAAGTACCCTGCCCCCAACTTGACTTCTGCCTAGTACCCTTCCCCCAACTTGACTTCTGCCTGCTACCATAGCAACAGCTCATGGAACACTGCTGTGTGCAGTTAGGTCAGAAGTTCGACACACAATGTTTCAATTCCACAGAGCAAGAGTGCTTGACTTTTCAAACCTAACTGCAAATCCATAGTACTGTTCTTTGGTTACACATTTTTTTGTACCAATACAAAACATGCTTCTATTAATTTTCACATACAGCCTAGTTTTTTTTCTAGAATGGTATGAAACAGCCAATCAGTTCTTTTTGTTTTGTAAAAAATATGTATGCCTCCATTTCCAAACTGTCTTTCTTTTCATATTGCCATTCTACTGAAAGACACCTCCTGAGTGCATCCAGTTCTCCTTTGAAGATGTTCACAGTGTGGATTGTAGGGCACAGCTATGTCTTCTGGAGTGAAAAGTTTGCAGAGAAAACAGATATGGTGAGAGACCTTGCTTTGCCAAATGTAGACATTAAATGGATTGGTCAGAGAGGGTTAAAGTGGCACCAATTGATGCCATTGGTGAAATCCTTCATGCAAATCCAACACCCTGACCTCATAATAGTGCACTGTGGTGGCAATGACCTAGGCACTTTGACTGGGGTAGGTCTGGAAATGCTTATGAAGGACACCTTTGCACAACTGTTTACACTTTTCCCTAAAACTGCCTTTGTGTTTTCCAACATATGCCAAAGGCAAAAATGGAACTGGTCCAATCATTTCTGTCCACAGATTGACAAAGCAAGAAAGCACGTCAACAAATCTGTTTCTGCTTTCCTCCGTGACTATGGTATGGGTGCCATTTACCACAACAACTTGCGTTACGACATGCAAGACATTTATAGAGGAGATGGTGTGCACTTCAATGATGAAGGGAACAGAGTCTTCCTCTTGAACCTTAGACTCTGCATCGGTACTTACTTGTAGGTACCACTAAAAAAATGACTCCATAAACACAACAGCTCTTTTTAGAGCTCCCTAATTTCTAAACTCTTAAATCTGATTTTCATTTATTTATTTTTATTTTTTTTACCGTACGCTTACCGTGAGCTTACCGTACGCGTACCCCGTGATTTTTTTTAAAATCAATAAATGTTTTTTTTGTACTTTTCTGTCCTTCTTTGACCCCCTTACAATTGTTAGGGGGTCTGTAACTCTCCTCATTGCCCCCTTTCCTTGTTTTCACTCTTTTTTTTCAGAGTGAAATACACAAAATGGCGGCCGCCGCTTCCTGGTTTCGGCCGATTCGAATGTTTACTAAGATCTAAGAGCCAATCAGAATCGCGCTCGCGCACGCCACCGTACGCTTACCGTAAGCGTACGGTAAGCGTACCGTAAGCTGGCTCAGATATATATATTGATTTAAAGGCTATTTTCTCAAAATCAACTGAACTGATTTACACCAAACCTACAAAAGGCACTTCCTTGACCTACGGACTACCTCTCTGCCAAATTTCTAGTAATTCTGTTCAGCCGTTCGGGCTGTAGCCCTGTCTAAAGGTCCTATGGAAAAATGCATGGGAAAAACGCGTTTTGGGACCCCCCTTTTATCTCAGCCCCCGCTTGACGGATCCCCCCGAGACTTTCAGGGTAGGAGCGGAGCGTAGCGCCCCACCTATTTTGAGAAATTCGCGAGGATTCGTCGACCGGCGCCAAAGTTATTCAAAATAGAATGTTGAGGTTTTCCTATGGAAACGTGGTCCTAACTATAACTACCTACTGGCGACCGCCAGTAGGTAATGTGTGTGTGTATATGTATGTATATGTGTGTGTGTGTATATATATATATGTGTGTGTGTTTGTGTGTGTGTGTGTATATATATTTTACCTACTGGCGGTCGCCAGTAGGTAGTTATAGTTAGGACCTACTATCCATAGGAAATCCGCAACATTCTATTTGGAATAACTTTGGCGCCAGTTGATGAATCTTCGCGAAATTTTCAAAACTGGTGGGGCGCTCTGGTCCGCTCCTATCCTGAAAGTCTCGGGGTGATTCGTCAAGCGGGGTCCGAGAAAAAAGGGGGGTCCCAGAATGTGTTTTCCCCATGCAATTTTCCATAGGAACTTTAATCGCAGCTACAGCCCGAACTGATTAACGGAATTACACCAAACTTGGCAAAGAGGTAGCCCTTGGTTCACACTCGTGCCTTTTGGTTAAATGGTGTAAATCCGTCCAGTAGTTGCTGAGAAAATCAAAAGTAAAATCACATATGTATCTATGGCCTCGGAGGATTTGCGCACCCAGTGCACACCCTCCCGATCACGAGCTGCATGCTAATTGGCTGTCAACTGGCTGTCAGCACTCCAAACCAGGAAGTGTTGGCAGCCATTTTGTGCCTCGGTAGAAGCGAGGCTCAAGAAATCAGTGGATCAAGTGTGCAAAACGTATAAAGGGGGCAGGGTAGAAATACCCTGACCCTCTAGACCTGCTTAGGGGGTCCCACAAGGACACCCAGGGCCCCCAATTTTTTTTTTTTTTAAATGGCAAAATGCGCACAGGGTGCGCGGATCCTGCCGTGAAAAAAATAAAATAAAACAAAGCGCGGACTCCTGCACTTCTTTAATAATTAGCCCCCGGGTGGGGCCAAAAATATTCAATTTGATGGGGGGCCCAGAGGGGCACCCCAGCCCCGGGGACCGCCACCCCCCCCCCCCGGGGGCTACAAAATAAATGGGTGGGGGGGGCTCAAAGGCCCCCCAGCCCCGGGGACCGCTACCCCCCCGGGGCTTTCAAAAAAATAGGTGGGACCGCCACCCCCAGGGTCGGCTCCTACAGTGTCTTGGGGTGCCCACCCCCGGGAAACTGCTGTTTGCCATGGCATGGCGTCTCCCGCCCCGTCATAGCAAGCTTGGTTTGGATTTTAAAAGAGAGAATAGGGAAATCTGCTTTCTCTTTCAAAATGCAAACCATATTGGTTTTCCACACGGGGAGCTGCATGTTAGCAGCTCCCCGTGTGGAAAAGCAATGCTGGCTCCAGAACCACGCGGGGAGCCGGCTGGGACCGTGGGGGCATTGGGGCTCCCCCCACGGTCCCCAAAGTTGTATATAGGCCCCGTGGGATGGGGTCCCCGGGGAGAATAGAAATTAGTGATAGGTGCAAAAAAATTTTTTATGGGCAAATTTGGAGTCGTGCACCCAGCGCGACCCCCTGGTGTGCATGTGCTGTGTGCGCGACTCCTAACGCGTCGAACACAATATGACGTCACGCGCAAGCGTCGCGTAAAGTTATACGTATGTGTCGCGTATGCGCCTGGAGTCGCGTACTGGTCGCATAGCGATCGCGCATAAAAATACACACCCATCGCACATCCTACGCGGATCCTACACAACAATCCTAAAATGGCGGCTAGGTTCCGCGCAGCGATCGAGAAAGGTACGCTTTGGGTGCGCGACTCCCCCCCCCAAAAAAATTTGAAAACAAAAAACTCAATAAAGAAAATAATATAAATATATTAAAATAATATATAAAAAAAAAACATTGAGTTTCAATATTACATTTTCCCCCCATTTATATTAAAAATATATAATGTCTTACAAATTAAATATGTAAAAATAAATAGTTAAAAAAATGTAGACAATCAGTATCAAAAAAATAAATATAACTATTACATTTAAAAATTGTCATTTAAGAAATCTTTGAAGTTCACTGAAAAAAACATAGGTTTCAGACTTGTTATAGTTAGCAATTGCTATTTAAAAAACCTTAGAAATTCACTGAAAAAACCATAGGTTTCAGGGGTGTTATAGTTAGCTGGACATTTCACTCGTACAAAACCATTGAAATTCCTCTGTTATAGTTAGTCCTATTAACTATAACTCGCGCGCCCGCAATCCACTGCTGATGACGCCATCATCCAGTAGATGTAATATGTGACATCAGTGATGTCATTTGAGATGTCATCAGTGATGTCATCAGTGATGTCACTGCCTATGTCATGAATGATGTAATATGTGACATCATCAGCAGTGGATTGCGGGAGCGCAAATTATAGTTAATAGAACTATCTATAACGGAGGAATTTCAATGGTTTTGTACGAGTGAAATGTCCAACTATAACACCCCTGAAACCTATGTTTTTTTCAGTGAATATATAATATATATATAACCAATATTGCCGAAGCAAAACGCCCGGAAGCTTGAGACCGCACAACACTGCAGGTGAGTAACAAACTCTATTTAAGCCAAGCAGGCAGCTTAACATCCCTTTGAAGTCCATGGCCTGACGCGTTTCGCTGCGGCTGTTTGCATCTCCTCAGAGACCTTGTCAGCGGAGGTGA
Source organism: Triturus cristatus (assembly GCF_964204655.1). Lineage (NCBI taxonomy): Eukaryota > Metazoa > Chordata > Amphibia > Caudata > Salamandridae > Triturus > Triturus cristatus. Next base: position 1,278,021,056 of record NC_140579.1, read on the forward strand.
TTTATGGCTACTGCATTTCCTCTGCGTTTTTCCGTAATTGGGGGCTTTCAGTGCTCCTCCCTTGGTGGAAGTTCATTTTCAAATGCTCGCTGGAATCTTAGGTCTCATCATGCCGATTGACGCCCACTAGTGGGTTACCTGGTCAGATGGTCAGTGACATCACTGATGACATCACTGATGACCTCACTGATGACATCATCCAAGTGGCACGTTTAAGGGTTTAGGGTAGTGCAGTGGTGGTTGTGTAGTGTAGGGTGTCATACTGGGGGTAGTGTTTTAGGGTTTAGGGTAGTGCAGTGGTGTTTGTGTAGTGGGTCATGCTGGGGGTAGTGTTATAGAGTTTAGGGTAGTGCAGTGGTGTTTGTGTGGTGTAGGGGTGTTTGGATAGTGTAGGGGGTTGTGCTGGGGGTAGTGTTTTTGGTTTAGGGCAGTGCAGCGGTGTTTGTGTCCTGTAGGGGGTCATGCTGGGGGAAGTGTTTTAGGATTTAGGGTAGTGCAGTGATGTTTGGGTGGTGAAGGGAGTCGTTCTGGGGGTAGTGTTTTAGGGTAGTACAGTGGTGTTTGGGTAGTGTAGGGAGTTGTGCTGGTGGTAGTGTTTTAGGGTTTAGGGTAGTGGAGTGGTGTTTGGGTAGTGTAGGGGGTAGTGCTGGGTGTAGTGTTTTAGGGTTTAGGATAGTGCAGTGATGTTTGGGTAGTGTAGGGGGTCGTGCTTGGGGTAGTGGTTTAGGGTAGTGCACTGGTGTTTGTCTAGTGTAGGGGGTAGTGTTTTAGGGTTTAGGGTAGTGCAGTGATGTTTGGGTAGTGAAGGGAGTCGTTCTGGGGTACTGTTTTAGGGTAGTACAGTGGTGTTTGGGTAGTGTAGGGAGTTGTGCTGGTGGGAGTGTTTTAGGGTTTAGGGTAGTGGAGTGGTGTTTGGGTAGTGTAGGGGGTAGTGCTGGGGGGTAGTGTTTTAGGGTTTAGGGTAGTGCAGTGATGTTTGGGTAGTGTAGGGGGTCGTGCTGGGGGTAGTGGTTTAGGGTAGTGCACTGGTGTTTGTCTAGTGTAGGGGGTAGTGTTTTAGGGTTTAGGGTAGTGCAGTGGTGTTTGTAGTGTAGGGGTCGTGCTGGGGGTAGTGTTTTAGGGTTTTGGGTAGTGAAGGAAGTCGTGCTGGGGGTAGTCTTTTAGGGTTTAGGGTAGTGCAGTGGTGTTTGGGTAGTGTTGGGGTTGTACTGGGGGTAGTGTTTTTGGGTTTAGGGTAGTTCAGTTGTGTTTGGGTAGTGAAGGAAGTCGTGCTGGGGGTAGTGTTTCAGGGTTTAGGGTAGTACAGTGGTGTTTGTGTAGTGTAGGGGGTCGTGCCGGGGGTTGGGTTTTAGGGTTTAGTCTTTTTGGGTTTAGGGTAGTGCAGTTGTGTTTGGGTACTGTAAGGGGTCATGCTGGGGGAAGTGTTTTAGGGTTAAGGGTAGTGCAGTGGTGTTTGGGTAGAGAAGGAAGTCGTGCCGGGGGTAGTGTTTAGGGTTGTACAGTGGTGTTTGTGTAGTGTAGGGGGTTGTGCTGGGGGTTGTGTTTTAGGGTTTAGGGATGTGCAGTGGTGTTTGTGTAGTGTAGGGGGTCGTGCTTGGGGTAGATTTAGGGTAGTGCAGAGTTTGTGTAGTGTAATGGGTCATGGTGGGGGAAGTGGTTTAGGGTAGCACAGTGGTGTTTGTTTAGTGTAGGGGGTCATGCTGGGGGTAGATGTAGGGTTTAGGGTAGTGCAGTGGTGTTTGGGTAGTATAGGGGGTCATGCTAAGGGTAATGTTTTTGGGTTTAGGGTAGTGCAGTGGTGTTTGTGTAGTGTAGTGTAGGGGGTCGTGCTGGGATAGTGTTTTAGGGTTTAGGATAGTGCAGTGGTGCTTGTGTAGTGTAGGGGGTCGTGCTGGGAGTAGTGTTTTAGAGTTTATGGTAGTGCAGTCGTGTTTGGGTAGTGTAGGTGGTACTGCTGGGGGTAGATTTAGGGTTTAGGTTAGTGCAGTTGTGTTTGGGTAGTGATGGGAATCGTACTGGGGTAGTGTTTTAGGGTTTAGGGTAGTACATTGGTGTTTGTGTAGTGTGGGGGGTCGTGCTAGGGGTTGTGTTTTAGGGTTTAGTCTTTTTGGGTTTAGGGTAGTGCAGTTGTGTTTGGGTACTGTAGGGGGTCATGCTGGGGGTAGTCTTTTTGGGTTTAGGGTAGTGCAGTTGTGTTTGGGTAGTGAAGGAAGTCGAGCCGGGGGTAGTGTTTTAGGGATTAGGGTAGTACAGTGGTGTTTGTGTAGTGTAGGGGGTCGTGCTGGGGGTTGTGTTTTAGGGTTTAGGGATGTGCAGTGGTGTTTGTGTAGTGTAGGGGGTCATGCTGGGGGTAGTGTTTTAGGGTTTAGGGTAGTTCAGTGGTGTTTGATTAGTGTAGGGGGTAGTGGAGAGTTTGTGTAGTGTAATGGGCCATGGTGGGGGAAGTGGTTTAGGTTAGCACAGTGGTGTTTGTGTAGTGTAGGGGTCATGCTGGGGTAGATTTAGGGTTTAGGGTATTGCAGTGGTGTTTAGGTAGTGTAGGGGGTCATGCTGGGGGTAGTGTTTTAGGGTTTAGGTTAGCGCAGTGGTGTTTGTGTATTGTAGGGGGTCATGCTGGGGGTAGATTTAGGGTTTAGGGTAGTGCAGTGGTGTTTGGGTAGTGTAGGAGGTCGTCCTGGGGTAGTGTTTTAGGGTTTAGGGTGATGCAGTTGTGTTTGGGTAGTGTAGGGGGTACTGCTGGGGGTAGTGTTTTAGGGTTTAGGGTAGTGCCGTGGTGTTTGTGTAGTGTAGGGGGTCATGCTGGGCGTGTTTTAGGGTTTAGGGTAGTGCAGTGGTGTTGGGTAGTGTAGGGGGTACTGCTGGGGCAGTGTTTTAGGGGTTAGGGTAGTGCAGTGGTTGTGTAGTATTGGGGTAGTTCTGGGGGTAGATTTAGGGTTTAGGGTAGTGCAGTGGTGTTTGTGTAGTGTAGGGGGTCGTGCTTGGGGTAGTGTTTTAGGGTTTAGGGTAGTGCAGTGGTGTTTGTGTAGTGTAGGGGGTCGTGCTAGGAGTAATGTTTTAGGGTTTAGGGTAGTGCAGTGGTGTTTGGGTAGTGTAGGGGTAGATGTAGGGTTTAGGGTAGTGCAGTGGTGTTTGGGTAGTGTAGGGGGTCGTGCTAAGGGTAATGTTTTTGGGTTTAGGGTAGTGCAGTGGTGTTTGTGTAGTGTAGGGGGTCGTGCTGGGGTAGTGTTTTAGGGTTTAGGGTAGTGCAGTGGTGCTTGTGTAGTGTAGGGGGTCGTGCTGGGAGTAGTGTTTTAGGGTTTATGGTAGTGCAGTGGTGTTTGTGTAGTGTAGGGAGTTGGGCTGGGGGTAATGTTTTAGAGTTAAGCGTAGCGCAGTCTTTGTGTAGTTTAGGGGGTCATGCTGGGGGTAGGTTTAGGGTTGTGCAGTTGTGTTTGGGTAGTGTAGGGGTTACTGCTGGGGTAGTGTTATAGGGTTTAGGGTAGTGCAGTGGTGTTTGTGTAGTGTAGGGGGTCATGCTGGTGGTGGTGTTTTAGGGTTTAGGGTAGTGCAGCGGTGTTGGGTAGTGTAGGGGGTACTGCTGGGGTAGTGTTTGAGGGGTTAGGGTGGTGCAGTGGTTGTGTAGTATTGGGGTAGTTCTGGGGTAGTGTTTTAGGGTTTAGGGTAGTGCAGTGGTGTTTGTGTAGTGTAGGGGGTCATGTTAGGGGTAATGTTTTAGGGTCTAGGGTAATGCAGTGGTGTTTGGGTAGTGTAGGGGTTCGTGCTAGGAGTAGATGTAGGGTTTAGGGTAGTGCAGTGGTGTTTGGGTAGTGTAGGGGGTTGTGCTAGGGGTAAAGTTTTAGGGTTTAGGGTAGTGCAGTGGAGTTTGTGTAGTGTAGTGGGTCGTGCTGGGGTAGTGTTTTAGGGTTTAGGGTAGTGCAGTGGTGTTTGGGTAGTGTAGGGGGTTGTGCTGGGGGTAGTGTTTTAGGGTTTAGGGTAGTACAGTGGTGTTTTTGTAGTGTACGGGTTAGTGTCTTAGGGTTCAGGTTAGTGCAGTGTTGTTTAGATAGTGTAGGGGTTTGTGCTGGGGTAGTGTGTTTGGGTTTAGGGTAGTGCAGTGGTGTTTGGGTAGTGAAGGGGGTCGTGCTGGGAGTAGTGTTTTAGGGTTTAGGGTAGTACAGTGGTGTTTGTGTAGTGTAGGGGGTCATGCTTGGGATAGTGGTTTAGGGTAGTGCAATGGTGTTTGTGTAGTGTAGGGGTTCATGCTGGGGGTAGTGTTTTAGGGTTTAGGGTAGTGGAATGGTGTTTTGTTAGTGTAGGGGGTCGTACTGGGGGTAGTGTTTTGGGATTTAGAGTAGGGCAGTGGTGTTTGGGTAGTGTAGGGTGTACTGCTGGGGGTAGTGTTTTAAGGTTTAGGGTAGTGAAGTGGTGTATGTGTAATGTAGGGGGTAGTGCTGGGGATAGTGTTTTAGGGTTTAGGGTAGTGCAGTGGTTGAATAGTGTAGGGAGTTGTGCTGGTGGTAGTGTTTTAGGGTAGTGGAGTGGTGTTTGGGTAGTGTAGGTGGTCGTGCTGGGGGTAGTGGTTTAGGGTAGTGCAGTGGTGTTTGTCTAGTATAGGGGGTAGTGTTTTAGGGTTTAGGGTAGTGCAGTGGTGTTTGGGTAGTGTAAGGGGTCGTGCTGGGGTAGTGTTTTAGGGTTTAGGTCAGTGCAGTGGTTTTGCGTAGTGTAGGGGGTTGTGGTTTAGGGTAGTGCAGTGGTGTTTGGGTAGTGTAGGAGGTCGTGCTGGGGGTATGTAGTGCAGTTATGTTTGGGTAGTGTCGGGTGTGGTATGGGGGTAGGGTTTTAGGGTTTAGGGTAGTGCAGTGGTGCTTGTGTAGTGTAGGGGGTCGTGCTGGGAGTAGTGTTTTAGGGTTTATGGTAGTGCAGTGGTGTTTGTGTAGTGTAGGGGGTCATGCTGGGGGTAGTGTTTTAGGGTTTAGAGTAGTGTTGTTTGGGTAGTGCTGGGGTAGTGTTTTAGGGTTTAGGGTAGTGCAGTGGTGTTTGGGTAGTATAGGGGGTCGTGCTAAGGGTAATGTTTTAGGGTTTAGGATAGTGCAGTGGTGCTTGTGTAGTGTAGGGGGTCGTGCTGGGAGTAGTGTTTTAGAGTTTATGGTAGTGCAGCCGTGTTTGGGTAGTGTAGGTGGTACTGCTGGGGGTAGTGTTTTAGGGTAGTGCCGTGGTGTTTGTGTAGTGTAGGGGATCATGCTGGTGGTGGTGTTTTAGGGTTTAGGGTAGTGCAGCGGTGTTGGGTAGTGTAGGGGGTATTGCTGGGGTAGTGTTTTAGGGGTTAGGGTGGTGCAGTGGTTGTGTAGTATTGGGGTAGTTCTGGGGTAGTGTTTTAGGCTTTAGGGTAGTGCAGTGGTGTTTGTGTAGTGTAGGGGGTTGTGCTTGGGGTAGTGTATTAGGGTTTAGGGTAGTGCAGTTGTGTTTGTGTAGTGTAGGTGGTCGTGTTAGGGGTAATGTTTTAGGGTTTAGGGTAATGCAGTGGTGTTTGGGTAGTGTAGGGGTTCGTGCTAGGAGTAGATGTAGGGTTTAGGGTAGTGCAGTGGTGTTGGGGTAGTGTAGGGGGTCGTGCTAGGGGTAATGGTTTAGGGTAGTACAGTGGAGTTTGTGTAGTGTAGGGGGTCGTGCTGGGGTAGTGTTTTAGGGTTTAGGGTAGTGCAGTGGTGTTTGGGTAGTGTAGGGGGTTGTGCTGGGGGTAGTGCTTTAGGGTTTTGGGTAGTACAGTGGTGTTTTTGTAGTGTAGGGGTTAGTGTCTTAGGGTTCAGGTTAGTGCAGTGTTTAGATAGTGTAGGGGGTTGTGCTGGGGTAGTGTTTTTGGGTTTAGGGTAGTGCAGTTGTGTTTGGGTAGTGAAGGGGGTCGTGCTGGGAGTAGTGTTTTAGGGTTTAGGGTAGTACAGTGGTTTTTGTGTGGTGTAGGGAGTCGTGCTTGGGGTAGTGGTTTAGGGTAGTGCAATGGTGTTTGTGTAGTGTAGGGGTTCATGCTGGGGGTAGTGGTTTAGGGTAATGGAATGGTGTTTTGGTAGTGTAGGGGGTCGTACTGGGGGTAGTGTTTTGGGGATTAGGGTAGGGCAGTGGTGTTTGGGTAGTGTAGGGTGTACTGCTGGGGTAGTGTTTTAGGGTTTAGGGTAGTGCAGTGGTGTTTGTGTAATGTAGGGGGTAGTGCTGGGGATAGTGTTTTAGGGTTTAGGGTAGTGCTGTGGTTGAATAGTGTAGGGAGTTGTGCTGGTGGTAGTGTTTTAGGGTTTAGGGTAGTGGAGTGATGCTTGGGTAGTGTAGGTGGTCGTGCTGGGGGTAGTGGTTTAGGATAGTGCAGTGATGTTTGTCTAGTATGGGGGTAGTGTTTTAGGGTTTAGGGTAGTGCAGTGGTGTTTGGGTAGTGTAAGGGTTCGTGCTGGGGTGGTGTTTTAGGGTTTAGGTCAGTGCAGTGGTTTTGTGTAGTGTAGGGGGTTGTGGTTTAGGGTAGTGCAGTGGTGTTTGGGTAGTTTAGGTTGTTGTACGGGGTTAGTGTTTTAGGGTTTAGGGTAGTGCAGTGGTGTTTGTGTAGTGTAGGGGGTCATGCTGGGGGTAGATTTAGAGTTTAGGGTAGTGCAGTTGTGTTTTGGTACTGTAGGGGGTACTGCTGGGGGTAGTGGTTTAGGGTAGTGCAGTGGTGCTTGTGTAGTGTAGGGGGTCGTGCTGGGAGTAGTTATTTAGGGTTTATGGTAGTGCAGTAGTGTTTGTGTAGTGAAGGGGGTCATGCTGGGGGTAGTGATTTTGGGTTTAGGGTAGTGCAGTTGTGTTTGGGTAGTGTAGGGGGTACTGCTGGGGGTAGTGTTTTAGGGTTTAGGGTAGTGCCGTGGTGTTTGTGTAGTGTAGGGGGTCATGCTGGGGGTGGTGTTTTAGGGTTTAAGGTAGTGCAGTGGTGTTGGGTAGTGAAGGGGGTCATGCTGGGGGTAGTGATTTTGGGTTTAGGGTAGTGTAGTTGTGTTTGGGTAGTGAAGGGGGTCGTGCTGGGGGTAGTGTTTTAGGGTTTAGGGGAGTGCAGTGGTGTTTGTGTATTGTAGGGGGTTATGCTGGGGGTAGATTTAGGGTTTAGGTTAGTGCAGTTGTGTTTGGGTAGTGATGGGAATCGTACTGGGGTAGTGGTTTAGGGTAGTACATTGATGTTTGTGTAGTGTAGGGGGTCGTGCTAGGGGTTGTGTTTTAGGGTTTAGTCTTTTTGGGTTTAGGGTAGTGCAGTTGTGTTTGGGTACTGTAGGGGGTCATGCTGGGGGTAGTCTTTTTGGGTTTAGGGTAGTGCAGTTGTGTTTGGGTAGTGAAGGAAGTCGAGCCGGGGGTAGTGTTTTAGGGATTAGGGTAGTACAGTGGTGTTTGTGTAGTGTAGGGGGTCGTGCTGGGGGTTGTGTTTTAGGGTTTAGGGATGTGCAGTGGTGTTTGTGTAGTGTAGGGGGTCATGCTGGGGGTAGTGTTTTAGGGTAGTTCAGTGGTGTTTGATTAGTGTAGGGGGTAGTGGAGAGTTTGTGTAGTGTAATGGGCCATGGTGGGGGAAGTGGTTTAGGTTAGCACAGTGGTGTTTGTGTAGTGTAGGGGTCATGCTGGGGTAGATTTAGGGTTTAGGGTATTGCAGTGGTGTTTAGGTAGTGTAGGGGGTCATGCTGGGGGTAGTGTTTTAGGGTTTAGGTTAGCACAGTGGTGTTTGTGTATTGTAGGGGGTCATGCTGGGAGTAGATTTAGGGTTTAGGGTAGTGCAGTGGTGTTTGGGTAGTGTAGGAGGTCGTCCTGGGGTAGTGTTTTAGGGTTTAGGGTGATGCAGTTGTGTTTGGGTAGTGTAGGGGGTACTGCTGGGGGTAGTGTTTTAGGGTTTAGGGATGTGCCGTGGTGTTTGTGTAGTGTAGGGGGTCATGCTGGGAGTGTTTTAGGGTTTAGGGTAGTGCAGTGGTGTTGGGTAGTGTAGGGGGTACTGCTGGGGCAGTGTTTTAGGGGTTAGGGTAGTGCAGTGGTTGTGTAGTATTGGGGTAGTTCTGGGAGTAGATTTAGGGTTTAGGGTAGTCCAGTGGTGTTTGTGTAGTGTAGGGGGTCGTGCTTGGGGTAGTGTTTTAGGGTTTAGGGTAGTGCAGTGGTGTTTGGGTAGTGTAGGGGTAGATGTAGGGTTTAGGGTAGTGCAGTGGTGTTTGGGTAGTGTAGGGAGTCGTGCTAAGGGTAATGTTTTTGGGTTTAGGGTAGTGCAGTGGTGTTTGTGTAGTGTAGGGGGTCGTGCTGGGGTAGTGTTTTAGGGTTTAGGGTAGTGCAGTGGTGCTTGTGTAGTGTAGGGGGTCGTGCTGGGAGTAGTGTTTTAGGGTTTATGGTAGTGCAGTGGTGTTTGTGTAGTGTAGGGAGTTGGGCTGGGGGTAATGTTTTAGAGTTAAGCGTAGCGCAGTGTTTGTGTAGTTTAGGGGGTCATGCTGGGGGTAGGTTTAGGGTTGTGCAGTTGTGTTTGGGTAGTGTAGGGGTTACTGCTGGGGTAGTGTTATAGGGTTTAGGGTAGTGCAGTGGTGTTTGTGTAGTGTAGGGGGTCATGCTGGTGGTGGTGTTTTAGGGTTTAGGGTAGTGCAGCGGTGTTGGGTAGTGTAGGGGGTACTGCTGGGGTAGTGTTTGAGGGGTTAGGGTGGTGCAGTGGTTGTGTAGTATTGGGGTAGTTCTGGGGTAGTGTTTTAGGGTTTAGGGTAGTGCAGTGGTGTTTGTGTAGTGTAGGGGGTCATGTTAGGGGTAATGTTTTAGGGTCTAGGGTAATGCAGTGGTGTTTGGGTAGTGTAGGGGTTCGTGCTAGGAGTAGATGTAGGGTTTAGGGTAGTGCAGTGGTGTTTGGGTAGTGTAGGGGGTTGTGCTAGGGGTAAAGTTTTAGGGTTTAGGGTAGTGCAGTGGAGTTTGTGTAGTGTAGTGGGTCGTGCTGGGGTAGTGTTTTAGGGTTTAGGGTAGTGCAGTGGTGTTTGGGTAGTGTAGGGGGTTGTGCTGGGGGTAGTGTTTTAGGGTTTAGGGTAGTACAGTGGTGTTTTTGTAGTGTACGGGTTAGTGTCTTAGGGTTCAGGTTAGTGCAGTGTTGTTTAGATAGTGTAGGGGTTTGTGCTGGGGTAGTGTGTTTGGGTTTAGGGTAGTGCAGTGGTGTTTGGGTAGTGAAGGGGGTCGTGCTGGGAGTAGTGTTTTAGGGTTTAGGGTAGTACAGTGGTGTTTGTGTAGTGTAGGGGGTCATGCTTGGGATAGTGGTTTAGGGTAGTGCAATGGTGTTTGTGTAGTGTAGGGGTTCATGCTGGGGGTAGTGTTTTAGGGTTTAGGGTAGTGGAATGGTGTTTTGTTAGTGTAGGGGGTCGTACTGGGGGTAGTGTTTTGGGATTTAGAGTAGGGCAGTGGTGTTTGGGTAGTGTAGGGTGTACTGCTGGGGGTAGTGTTTTAAGGTTTAGGGTAGTGAAGTGGTGTATGTGTAATGTAGGGGGTAGTGCTGGGGATAGTGTTTTAGGGTTTAGGGTAGTGCAGTGGTTGAATAGTGTAGGGAGTTGTGCTGGTGGTAGTGTTTTAGGGTAGTGGAGTGGTGTTTGGGTAGTGTAGGTGGTCGTGCTGGGGGTAGTGGTTTAGGGTAGTGCAGTGGTGTTTGTCTAGTATAGGGGGTAGTGTTTTAGGGTTTAGGGTAGTGCAGTGGTGTTTGGGTAGTGTAAGGGGTCGTGCTGGGGTAGTGTTTTAGGGTTTAGGTCAGTGCAGTGGTTTTGCGTAGTGTAGGGGGTTGTGGTTTAGGGTAGTGCAGTGGTGTTTGGGTAGTGTAGGAGGTCGTGCTGGGGGTATGTAGTGCAGTTATGTTTGGGTAGTGTCGGGTGTGGTATGGGGGTAGGGTTTTAGGGTTTAGGGTAGTGCAGTGGTGCTTGTGTAGTGTAGGGGGTCGTGCTGGGAGTAGTGTTTTAGGGTTTATGGTAGTGCAGTGGTGTTTGTGTAGTGTAGGGGGTCATGCTGGGGGTAGTGTTTTAGGGTTTAGAGTAGTGTTGTTTGGGTAGTGCTGGGGTAGTGTTTTAGGGTTTAGGGTAGTGCAGTGGTGTTTGGGTAGTATAGGGGGTCGTGCTGGGAGTAGTGTTTTTGGGTTTAGGGTAGTGCAGTGGTGTTTGTGTAGTGTAGGGGGTCGTGCTGGGGTAGTGTTTTAGGGTTTAGGATAGTGCAGTGGTGCTTGTGTAGTGTAGGGGGTCGTGCTGGGAGTAGTGTTTTAGAGTTTATGGTAGTGCAGCCGTGTTTGGGTAGTGTAGGTGGTACTGCTGGGGGTAGTGTTTTAGGGTAGTGCCGTGGTGTTTGTGTAGTGTAGGGGATCATGCTGGTGGTGGTGTTTTAGGGTTTAGGGTAGTGCAGCGGTGTTGGGTAGTGTAGGGGGTATTGCTGGGGTAGTGTTTTAGGGGTTAGGGTGGTGCAGTGGTTGTGTAGTATTGGGGTAGTTCTGGGGTAGTGTTTTAGGCTTTAGGGTAGTGCAGTGGTGTTTGTGTAGTGTAGGGGGTTGTGCTTGGGGTAGTGTATTAGGGTTTAGGGTAGTGCAGTGGTGTTTGTGTAGTGTAGGTGGTCGTGTTAGGGGTAATGTTTTAGGGTTTAGGGTAATGCAGTGGTGTTTGGGTAGTGTAGGGGTTCGTGCTAGGAGTAGATGTAGGGTTTAGGGTAGTGCAGTGGTGTTGGGGTAGTGTAGGGGGTCGTGCTAGGGGTAATGGTTTAGGGTAGTACAGTGGAGTTTGTGTAGTGTAGGGGGTCGTGCTGGGGTAGTGTTTTAGGGTTTAGGGTAGTGCAGTGGTGTTTGGGTAGTGTAGGGGGTTGTGCTGGGGGTAGTGCTTTAGGGTTTTGGGTAGTACAGTGGTGTTTTTGTAGTGTAGGGGTTAGTGTCTTAGGGTTCAGGTTAGTGCAGTGTTTAGATAGTGTAGGGGGTTGTGCTGGGGTAGTGTTTTTGGGTTTAGGGTAGTGCAGTTGTGTTTGGGTAGTGAAGGGGGTCGTGCTGGGAGTAGTGTTTTAGGGTTTAGGGTAGTACAGTGGTTTTTGTGTGGTGTAGGGAGTCGTGCTTGGGGTAGTGGTTTAGGGTAGTGCAATGGTGTTTGTGTAGTGTAGGGGTTCATGCTGGGGGTAGTGGTTTAGGGTAATGGAATGGTGTTTTGGTAGTGTAGGGGGTCGTACTGGGGGTAGTGTTTTGGGGATTAGGGTAGGGCAGTGGTGTTTGGGTAGTGTAGGGTGTACTGCTGGGGTAGTGTTTTAGGGTTTAGGGTAGTGCAGTGGTGTTTGTGTAATGTAGGGGGTAGTGCTGGGGATAGTGTTTTAGGGTTTAGGGTAGTGCTGTGGTTGAATAGTGTAGGGAGTTGTGCTGGTGGTAGTGTTTTAGGGTTTAGGGTAGTGGAGTGGTGCTTGGGTAGTGTAGGTGGTCGTGCTGGGGGTAGTGGTTTAGGATAGTGCAGTGATGTTTGTCTAGTATGGGGGTAGTGTTTTAGGGTTTAGGGTAGTGCAGTGGTGTTTGGGTAGTGTAAGGGTTCGTGCTGGGGTGGTGTTTTAGGGTTTAGGTCAGTGCAGTGGTTTTGCGTAGTGTAGGGGGTTGTGGTTTAGGGTAGTGCAGTGGTGTTTGGGTAGTTTAGGTTGTTGTACGGGGTTAGTGTTTTAGGGTTTAGGGTAGTGCAGTGGTGTTTGTGTAGTGTAGGGGGTCATGCTGGGGGTAGATTTAGAGTTTAGGGTAGTGCAGTTGTGTTTTGGTAGTGTAGGGGGTACTGCTGGGGGTAGTGGTTTAGGGTAGTGCAGTGGTGCTTGTGTAGTGTAGGGGGTCGTGCTGGGAGTAGTTATTTAGGGTTTATGGTAGTGCAGTAGTGTTTGTGTAGTGAAGGGGGTCATGCTGGGGGTAGTGATTTTGGGTTTAGGGTAGTGCAGTTGTGTTTGGGTAGTGTAGGGGGTACTGCTGGGGGTAGTTTTTAGGGTTTAGGGTAGTGCCGTGGTGTTTGTGTAGTGTAGGGGGTCATGCTGGGGGTGGTGTTTTAGGGTTTAAGGTAGTGCAGTGGTGTTGGGTAGTGAAGGGGGTCATGCTGGGGGTAGTGATTTTGGGTTTAGGGTAGTGTAGTTGTGTTTGGGTAGTGAAGGGGGTCGTGCTGGGGGTAGTGTTTTAGGGTTTAGGGGAGTGCAGTGGTGTTTGTGTATTGTAGGGGGTTATGCTGGGGGTAGATTTAGGGTTTAGGTTAGTGCAGTTGTGTTTGGGTAGTGATGGGAATCGTACTGGGGTAGTGGTTTAGGGTAGTACATTGATGTTTGTGTAGTGTAGGGGGTCGTGCTAGGGGTTGTGTTTTAGGGTTTAGTCTTTTTGGGTTTAGGGTAGTGCAGTTGTGTTTGGGTACTGTAGGGGGTCATGCTGGGGGTAGTCTTTTTGGGTTTAGGGTAGTGCAGTTGTGTTTGGGTAGTGAAGGAAGTCGAGCCGGGGGTAGTGTTTTAGGGATTAGGGTAGTACAGTGGTGTTTGTGTAGTGTAGGGGGTCGTGCTGGGGGTTGTGTTTTAGGGTTTAGGGATGTGCAGTGGTGTTTGTGTAGTGTAGGGGGTCATGCTGGGGGTAGTGTTTTAGGGTAGTTCAGTGGTGTTTGATTAGTGTAGGGGGTAGTGGAGAGTTTGTGTAGTGTAATGGGCCATGGTGGGGGAAGTGGTTTAGGTTAGCACAGTGGTGTTTGTGTAGTGTAGGGGTCATGCTGGGGTAGATTTAGGGTTTAGGGTATTGCAGTGGTGTTTAGGTAGTGTAGGGGGTCATGCTGGGGGTAGTGTTTTAGGGTTTAGGTTAGCACAGTGGTGTTTGTGTATTGTAGGGGGTCATGCTGGGAGTAGATTTAGGGTTTAGGGTAGTGCAGTGGTGTTTGGGTAGTGTAGGAGGTCGTCCTGGGGTAGTGTTTTAGGGTTTAGGGTGATGCAGTTGTGTTTGGGTAGTGTAGGGGGTACTGCTGGGGGTAGTGTTTTAGGGTTTAGGGATGTGCCGTGGTGTTTGTGTAGTGTAGGGGGTCATGCTGGGAGTGTTTTAGGGTTTAGGGTAGTGCAGTGGTGTTGGGTAGTGTAGGGGGTACTGCTGGGGCAGTGTTTTAGGGGTTAGGGTAGTGCAGTGGTTGTGTAGTATTGGGGTAGTTCTGGGAGTAGATTTAGGGTTTAGGGTAGTCCAGTGGTGTTTGTGTAGTGTAGGGGGTCGTGCTTGGGGTAGTGTTTTAGGGTTTAGGGTAGTGCAGTGGTGTTTGGGTAGTGTAGGGGTAGATGTAGGGTTTAGGGTAGTGCAGTGGTGTTTAGGTAGTGTAGGGGGTCGTGCTAAGGGTAATGTTTTTGGGTTTAGGGTAGTGCAGTGGTGTTTGTGTAGTGTAGGGGGTCGTGCTGGGGTAGTGTTTTAGGGTTTAGGGTAGTGCAGTGGTGCTTGTGTAGTGTAGGGGGTCGTGCTGGGAGTAGTGTTTTAGGGTTTATGGTAGTGCAGTGGTGTTTGTGTAGTGTAGGGAGTTGGGCTGGGGGTAGTGTTTTAGAGTTAAGCGTAGCGCAGTGTTTGTGTAGTGTAGGGGGTCATGCTGGGGGTAGGTTTAGGGTTGTGCAGTTGTGTTTGGGTAGTGTAGGGGTTACTGCTGGGGGTAGTGTTTTAGGGTTTAGGGTAGTGCAGTGGTGTTTGTGTAGTGTAGGGGGTCATGCCGGTGGTGGTGTTTTAGGGTTTAGGGTAGTGCAGCGGTGTTGGGTAGTGTAGGGGGTACTGCTGGGGTAGTGTTTGAGGGGTCAGGGTGGTGCAGTGGTTGTGTAGTATTGTGGTAGTTCTGGGGTAGTGTTTTAGGGTTTAGGGTAGTGCAGTGGTGTTTGTGTAGTGTAGGGGGTCATGTTAGGGGTAATGTTTTAGGGTCTAGGGTAATGCAGTGGTGGTTGGGTAGTGTAGGGGTTTGTGCTAGGAGTAGATGTAGGGTTTAGGGTAGTGCAGTGGTGTTTGGGTAGTGTAGGGGGTTGTGCTAGGGGTAAAGTTTTAGGGTTTAGGGTAGTGCAGTGGAGTTTGTGTAGTGTAGTGGGTCGTGCTGCGGTAGTGTTTTGGGATTTAGAGTAGGGCAGTGGTGTTTGGGTAGTGTAGGGTGTACTGCTGGGGGTAGTGTTTTAAGGTTTAGGGTAGTGCAGTGGTGTTTTTGTAGTGTACGGGTTAGTGTCTTAGGGTTCAGGTTAGTGCAGTGTTGTTTAGATAGTGTAGGGGTTTGTGCTGGGGTAGTGTTTTTGGGTTTAGGGTAGTGCAGTGGTGTTTGGGTAGTGAAGGGGGTCGTGCTGGGAGTAGTGTTTTAGGGTTTAGGGTAGTACAGTGGTGTTTGTGTAGTGTAGGGGGTCATGCTTGGGATAGTGGTTTAGGGTAGTGCAATGGTGTTTGTGTAGTGTAGGGGTTCATGCTGGGGGTAGTGTTTTAGGGTTTAGGGTAGTGGAATGGTGTTTTGGTAGTGTAGGGGGTCGTACTGGGGGTAGTGTTTTGGGATTTAGAGTAGGGCAGTGGTGTTTGGGTAGTGTAGGGTGTACTGCTGGGGGTAGTGTTTTAAGGTTTAGGGTAGTGAAGTGGTGTATGTGTAATGTAGGGGGTAGTGCTGGGGATAGTGTTTTAGGGTTTAGGGTAGTGCAGTGGTTGAATAGTGTAGGGAGTTGTGCTGGTGGTAGTGTTTTAGGGTAGTGGAGTGGTGTTTGGGTAGTGTAGGTGGTCGTGCTGGGGGTAGTGGTTTAGGGTAGTGCAGTGGTGTTTGTCTAGTATAGGGGGTAGTGTTTTAGGGTTTAGGGTAGTGCAGTGGTGTTTGGGTAGTGTAAGGGGTCGTGCTGGGGTAGTGTTTTAGGGTTTAGGTCAGTGCAGTGGTTTTGCGTAGTGTAGGGGGTTGTGGTTTAGGGTAGTGCAGTGGTGTTTGTGTAGTGTAGGGGTCGTGCTGGGAGTAGTGTTTTAGGGTTTATGGTAGTGCAGTGGTGTTTGTGTAGTGTAGGGGGTCATGCTGGGGGTAGTGTTTTAGGGTTTAGAGTAGTGTTGTTTGGGTAGTGCTGGGGTAGTGTTTTAGGGTTTAGGGTAGTGCAGTGGTGTTTGTGTAGTGTAGGGGGTCGTGCTGGGGTAGTGTTTTAGGGTTTAGGATAGTGCAGTGGTGCTTGTGTAGTGTAGGGGGTCGTGCTGGGAGTAGTGTTTTAGAGTTTAAGGTAGTGCAGTCGTGTTTGGGTAGTGTAGGTGGTACAGCTGGGGGTAGTGTTTTAGGGTAGTGCCGTGGTGTTTGTGTAGTGTAGGGGGTCATGCTGGTGGTGGTGTTTTAGGGTTTAGGGTAGTGCAGTGGTGTTGGGTAGTGTAGGGGGTATTGCTGGGGTAGTGTTTTAGGGGTTAGGGTGGTGCAGTGGTTGTGTAGTATTGGGGTAGTTCTGGGGTAGTGGTTTAGGGTAGTGCAGTGGTGTTTGTGTAGTGTAGGGGGTTGTGCTTGGGGTAGTGTATTAGGGTTTAGGGTAGTGCAGTGGTGTTTCTGTAGTGTAGGTGGTCGTGTTAGGGGTAATGTTTTAGGGTTTAGGGTAATGCAGTGGTGTTTGGGTAGTGTAGGGGTTCGTGCTAGGAGTAGATGTAGGGTTTAGGGTAGTGCAGTGGTGTTGGGGTAGTGTAGGGGGTCATGCTAGGGGTAATGTTTTAGGGTTTAGGGTAGTGCAGTGGAGTTTGTGTAGTGTAGGGGGTCGTGCTGGGGTACTGTTTTAGGGTTTAGGGTAGTGCAGTGGTGTTTGGGTAGTGTAGGGGGTTGTGCTGGGGGTAGTGCTTTAGGGTTTTGGGTAGTACAGTGGTGTTTTTGTAGTGTAGGGGTTAGTGTCTTAGGGTTCAGGTTAGTGCAGTGTTTAGATAGTGTAGGGGGTTGTGCTGGGGTAGTGTTTTTGGGTTTAGGGTAGTGCAGTTGTGTTTGGGTAGTGAAGGGGGTCGTGCTGGGAGTAGTGTTTTAGGGTTTAGGGTAGTACAGTGGTTTTTGTGTGGTGTAGGGAGTCGTGCTTGGGGTAGTGGTTTAGGGTAGTGCAATGGTGTTTGTGTAGTGTAGGGGTTCATGCTGGGGGTAGTGGTTTAGGGTAATGGAATGGTGTTTTGGTAGTGTAGGGGGTCGTACTGGGGTAGTGTTTTGGGGATTAGGGTAGGGCAGTGGTGTTTGGGTAGTGTAGGGTGTACTGCTGGGGTAGTGTTTTAGGGTTTAGGGTAGTGCAGTGGTGTTTGTGTAATGTAGGGGGTAGTGCTGGGATAGTGTTTTAGGGTTTAGGGTAGTGCTGTGGTTGAATAGTGTAGGGAGTTGTGCTGGTGGTAGTGTTTTAGGGTTTAGGGTAGTGGAGTGGTGCTTGGGTAGTGTAGGTGGTCGTGCTGGGGGTAGTGGTTTAGGATAGTGCAGTGATGTTTGTCTAGTATGGGGGTAGTGTTTTAGGGTTTAGGGTAGTGCAGTGGTGTTTGGGTAGTGTAAGGGTTCGTGCTGGGGTAGTGTTTTAGGGTTTAGGTCAGTGCAGTGGTTTTGCGTAGTGTAGGGGGTTGTGGTTTAGGGTAGTGCAGTGGTGTTTGGGTAGTATAGGGGGTCGTGCTGGGGGTATGTAGTGCAGTTATGTTTGGGTAGTGTAGGTTGTTGTACGGGGTTAGTGTTTTAGGGTTTAGGGTAGTGCAGTGGTGCTTGTGTAGTGTAGGGGGTCGTGCTGGGAGTAGTGTTTTAGGGTTTTTGGTAGTGCAGTGGTGTTTGTGTAGTGTAGGGGGTCATGCTGGGGGTAGTGGTTTAGGGTAGTGCAGTGGTGCTTGTGTAGTGTAGGGGGTCGTGCTGGGGGTGGTGTTTTAGGGTGTAGGGTAGTGCAGTGGTGTTGGGTAGTGAAGGGGGTCATGCTGGGGGTAGTGATTTTGGGTTTAGGGTAGTGTAGTTGTGTTTGGGTAGTGAAGGGGGTCGTGCTGGGGGTAGTGTTTTAGGGTTTAGGGGAGTGCAGTGGTGTTTGTGTATTGTAGGGGGTTATGCTGGGGGTAGATTTAGGGTTTAGGTTAGTGCAGTTGTGTTTGGGTAGTGATGGGAATCGTACTGGGGTAGTGTTTTAGGGTTTAGGGTAGTACATTGGTGTTTGTGTAGTGTAGGGGGTCGTGCTAGGGGTTGTGTTTTAGGGTTTAGTCTTTTTGGGTTTAGGGTAGTGCAGTTGTGTTTGGGTACTGTAGGGGGTCATGCTGGGGGTAGTCTTTTTGGGTTTAGGGTAGTGCAGTTGTGTTTGGGTAGTGAAGGAAGTCAAGCCGGGGGGAAGTGTTTTAGGGATTAGGGTAGTACAGTGGTGTTTGTGTAGTGTAGGGGGTCGTGCTGGGGGTTGTGTTTTAGGGTTTAGGGATGTGCAGTGGTGTTTGTGTAGTGTAGGGGGTCATGCTGGGGGTAGTGTTTTAGGGTTTAGGGTAGTTCAGTGGTGTTTGATTAGTGTAGGGGGTAGTGGAGAGTTTGTGTAGTGTAATGGGCCATGGTGGGGGAAGTGGTTTAGGTTAGCACAGTGGTGTTTGTGTATTGTAGGGGGTCATGCTGGGGGTAGATTTAGGGTTTAGGGTAGTGCATTGGTGTTTGGGTAGTGTAGGAGGTCGTCCTGGGTTAGTGTTTTAGGGTTTAGGGTAGTGCCGTGGTGTTTGTGTAGTGTAGGGGGTCATGCTGGGCGTGTTTTAGGGTTTAGGGTAGTGCAGTGGTGTTGGGTAGTGTAGGGGGTACTGCTGGGGCAGTGTTTTAGGGGTTAGGGTAGTGCAGTGGTTGTGTAGTATTGGGGTAGTTCTGGGGGTAGATTTAGGGTTTAGGGTAGTGCACTGGTGTTTGTGTAGTGTAGGGGGTCGTGCTTGGGGTAGTGTTTTAGGGTTTAGGGTAGTGCAGTGGTGTTTGTGTACTGTAGGGGGTCGTGCTAGGAGTAATGTTTTAGGGTTTAGGGTAGTGCAGTGGTGTTTGGGTAGTGTAGGGGTAGATGTAGGGTTTAGGGTAGTGCAGTGGTGTTTGGGTAGTGTAGGGGGTCGTGCTAAGGGTAATGTTTTTGTGTTTAGGGTAGTGCAGTGGTGTTTGTGTAGTGTAGGGGGTCGTGCTGGGGTAGTGTTTTAGGGTTTAGGGTAGTGCAGTGGTGCTTGTGTAGTGTAGGGGGTCGTGCTGGGAGTAGTGTTTTAGGGTTTATGGTAGTGCAGTGGTGTTTGTGTAGTGTAGGGAGTTGGGCTGGGGGTAGTGTTTTAGAGTTAAGCGTAGCGCAGTGTTTGTGTAGTGTAGGGGGTCATGCTGGGGGTAGGTTTAGGGTTGTGCAGTTGTGTTTGGGTAGTGTAGGGGTTACTGCTGGGGGTAGTGTTTTAGGGTTTAGGGTAGTGCAGTGGTGTTTGTGTAGTGTAGGGGGTCATGCTGGTGGTGGTGTTTTAGGGTTTAGGGTAGTGCAGCGGTGTTGGGTAGTGTAGGGGGTACTGCTGGGGTAGTGTTTGAGGGGTTAGGGTGGTGCAGTGGTTGTGTAGTATTGGGGTAGTTCTGGGGTAGTGTTTTAGGGTTTAGGGTAGTGCAGTGGTGTTTGTGTAGTGTAGGGGGTCATGTTAGGGGTAATGTTTTAGGGTCTAGGGTAATGCAGTGGTGTTTGGGTAGTGTAGGGGTTCGTGCTAGGAGTAGATGTAGGGTCTAGGGTAATGCAGTGGAGTTTGTGTAGTGTAGTGGGTCGTGCTGGGGTAGTGTTTTAGGGTTTAGGGTAGTGCAGTGGTGTTTGGGTAGTGTAGGGGGTTGTGCTGGGGGTAGTGTTTTAGGGTAGTACAGTGGTGTTTTTGTAGTGTACGGGTTAGTGTCTTAGGGTTCAGGTTAGTGCAGTGTTGTTTAGATAGTGTAGGGGTTTGTGCTGGGGTAGTGTTTTTGGGTTTAGGGTAGTGCAGTGGTGTTTGGGTAGTGAAGGGGGTCGTGCTGGGAGTAGTGTTTTAGGGTTTAGGGTAGTACAGTGGTGGTTGTGTAGTGTAGGGGTTCATGCTGGGGGTAGTGTTTTAGGGTTTAGGGTAGTGGAATGGTGTTTTGGTAGTGTAGGGGGTCGTACTGGGGGTAGTGTTTTAGGGTTTAGGGTAGTACATTGGTGTTTGTGTAGTGTAGGGGGTCGTGCTAGGGGTTGTGTTTTAGGGTTTAGTCTTTTTGGGTTTAGGGTAGTGCAGTTGTGTTTGGGTACTGTAGGGGGTCATGCTGGGGGTAGTCTTTTTGGGTTTAGGGTAGTGCAGTTGTGTTTGGGTAGTGAAGGAAGTCGAGCCGGGGGTAGTGTTTTAGGGATTAGGGTAGTACAGTGGTGTTTGTGTAGTGTAGGGGGTCGTGCTGGGGGTTGTGTTTTAGGGTTTAGGGATGTGCAGTGGTGTTTGTGTAGTGTAGGGGGTCATGCTGGGGTAGTGTTTTAGGGTAGTACAGTGGTGTTTTTGTAGTGTACGGGTTAGTGTCTTAGGGTTCAGGTTAGTGCAGTGTTGTTTAGATAGTGTAGGGGTTTGTGCTGGGGTAGTGTTTTTGGGTTTAGGGTAGTGCAGTGGTGTTTGGGTAGTGAAGGGGGTCGTGCTGGGAGTAGTGTTTTAGGGTTTAGGGTAGTACAGTGGTGTTTGTGTAGTGTAGGGGGTCATGCTTGGGATAGTGGTTTAGGGTAGTGCAATGGTGTTTGTGTAGTGTAGGGGTTCATGCTGGGGGTAGTGTTTTAGGGTTTAGGGTAGTGGAATGGTGTTTTGGTAGTGTAGGGGGTCGTACTGGGGGTAGTGTTTTGGGATTTAGAGTAGGGCAGTGCTGTTTGGGTAGTGTAGGGTGTACTGCTGGGGGTAGTGTTTTAAGGTTTAGGGTAGTGCAGTGGTGTATGTGTAATGTAGGGGGTAGTGCTGGGGATAGTGTTTTAGGGTTTAGGGTAGTGCAGTGGTTGAATAGTGTAGGGAGTTGTGCTGGTGGTAGTGTTTTAGGGTAGTGGAGTGGTGTTTGGGTAGTGTAGGTGGTCGTGCTGGGGGTAGTGGTTTAGGGTAGTGCAGTGGTGTTGGTCTAGTATATGGGGTAGTGTTTTAGGGTTTAGGGTAGTGCAGTGGTGTTTGGGTAGTGTAAGGGGTCGTGCTGGGGTAGTGTTTTAGGGTTTAGGTCAGTGCAGTGGTTTTGCGTAGTGTAGGGGGTTGTGGTTTAGGGTAGTGCAGTGGTGTTTGGGTAGTGTAGGAGGTCGTGCTGGGGGTATGTAGTGCAGTTATGTTTGGGTAGTGTCGGGTGTTGTATGGGGGTAGGGTTTTAGGGTTTAGGGTAGTGCAGTGGTGTTTGTGTAGTGTAGGGGGTCATGCTGGGGTAGTGTTTTAGGGTTTAGAGTAGTGTTGTTTGGGTAGTGCTGGGGTAGTGTTTTAGGGTTTAGGGTAGTGCAGTGGTGTTTTGGTAGTGTCGGGGTAGTGCTGGGGGTAGTGTTTTAGGGTTGTGCAGTGGTGTCTGTGTAGTGTAGGAGGTCATGCTGGGGGTAGTGTTTTAGGGTTTAGAGTAGTGCAGTGTTTGGGTAGTGTAGGGGGTCGTGCTAGGGGTAGATGTAGGGTTTAGGGTAGTGCAGTGGTGTTTGGGTAGTGTAGGGACTTGTGCTAGGGGTAATGTTTTAGGGTTTAGGGTAGTGCAGTGGTGTTTGTGTGGTGTAGGGGGTCGTGCTGGGGTGAGTGTTTTAGGGTTTAGGGTAGTGCAGTGGTGTTTGAGTAGTGTAGGGTTCGTGCTAGGGGTAGATGCAGGGTTTAGGGTAGTGCAGTGGTGTTTGGGTAGTGTAGGGGGTCGTGCTAGTGGTAATGTTTTAGGGTTTAGGGTAGTGCAGTGGTGTTTGTGTAGTGTAGGGGGTCGTGCTGGGGGTAGTATTTTAGGGTTTAGGGTAGTGCAGTGCTGTTTGTGTTGTGTGGGGGTCGTGGTGTAGTGTAGTGCAGTGGTCTTTGGGTAGTGTAGGGGGTCGTGCTGGGTGTAGTGTTGGGTTTAGGGTAGTGCAGTTGTGTTTGGGTAGTGAAGGGGTCGTGCTGGGGGTATGTAGTGCAGTTATGTTTGGGTAGTGTAGGTTGTTGTACGGGGTTAGTGTTTTAGGGTTTAGGGTAGTGCAGTGGTGTTTGTGTAGTGTAGGGGGGTCGTGCTGGGGGTAGTATTTTAGGGTTTAGGGTAGTGCAGTGCTGTTTGTGTTGTGTGGGGGTCGTGGTGTAGTGTAGTGCAGTGGTCTTTGGGTAGTGTAGGGGGTCGTGCTGGGAGTAGTGTTTTAGGGTTTTTGGTAGTGCAGTGGTGTTTGTGTAGTGTAGGGGGTCATGCTGGGGGTAGATTTAGAGTTTAGGGTAGTACAGTTGTGTTTTGGTAGTGTAGGGGGTACTGCTGGGGGTAGTGGTTTAGGGTAGTGCAGTGGTGCTTGTGTAGTGTAGGGGGTCATGCTGGGAGTAGTTATTTAGGGTTTATGGTAGTGCAGTAGTGTTTGTGTAGTGTAGGGGGTCATGCTGGGGGTGGTGTTTTAGGGTGTAGGGTAGTGCAGTGGTGTTGGGTAGTGAAGGGGGTCATGCTGGGGGTGGTGTTTTAGGGTGTAGGGTAGTGCAGTGGTGTTGGGTAGTGAAGGGGGTCATGCTGGGGTAGTGATTTTGGGTTTAGGGTAGTGCAGTTGTGTTTGGGTAGTGTAGGGGGTACTGCTGGGGGTAGTGTTTTAGGGTTTAGGGTAGTGCCGTGGTGTTTGTGTAGTGTAGGGGGTCATGCTGGGGGTGGTGTTTTAGGGTTTAAGGTAGTGCAGTGGTGTTGGGTAGTGAAGGGGGTCATGCTGGGGGTAGTGATTTTGGGTTTAGGGTAGTGTAGTTGTGTTTGGGTAGTGAAGGGGGTCGTGCTGGGGGTAGTGTTTTAGGGTTTAGGGGAGTGCAGTGGTGTTTGTGTATTGTAGGGGGTTATGCTGGGGGTAGATTTAGGGTTTAGGTTAGTGCAGTTGTGTTTGGGTAGTGATGGGAATCGTACTGGGGTAGTGTTTTAGGGTTTAGGGCAGTACATTGGTGTTTGTGTAGTGTAGGGGGTCGTGCTAGGGGTTGTGTTTTAGGGTTTAGTCTTTTTGGGTTTAGGGTAGTGCAGTTGTGTTTGGGTACTGTAGGGGGTCATGCTGGGGGTAGTCTTTTTGGGTTTAGGGTAGTGCAGTTGTGTTTGGGTAGTGAAGGAAGTCGAGCCGGGGGTAGTGTTTTAGGGATTAGGGTAGTACAGTGGTGTTTGTGTAGTGTAGGGGGTCGTGCTCGGGGTTGTGTTTTAGGGTTTAGGGATGTGCAGTGGTGTTTGTGTAGTGTAGGGGGTCATGCTGGGGGTAGTGTTTTAGGGTTTAGGGTAGTTCAGTGGTGTTTGATTAGTGTAGGGGGTAGTGGAGAGTTTGTGTAGTGTAATGGGCCATGGTGGGGGAAGTGGTTTAGGTTAGCACAGTGGTGTTTGTGTATTGTAGGGGGTCATGCTGGGGGTAGATTTAGGGTTTAGGGTAGTGCAGTGGTGTTTGGGTAGTGTAGGAGGTCGTCCTGGGTTAGTGTTTTAGGGTTTAGGGTAATGCAGTTGTGTTTGGGTAGTGTAGGGGGTACTGCTGGGGGTAGTGTTTTAGGGTTTAGGGTAGTGCCGTGGTGTTTGTGTAGTGTAGGGGGTCATGCTGGGTGTGTTTTAGGGTTTAGTAGTAGTGCAGTGGTGTTGGGTAGTGTAGGGGGTACTGCTGGGGCAGTGTTTTAGGGGTTAGGGTAGTGCAGTGGTTGTGTAGTATTGGGGTAGTTCTGGGGGTAGATTTAGGGTTTAGGGTAGTGCAGTGGTGTTTGTGTAGTGTAGGGGGTCGTGCTTGGGGTAGTGTTTTAGGGTTTAGGGTAGTGCAGTGGTGTTTGTGTACTGTAGGGGGTCGTGCTAGGAGTAATGTTTTAGGGTTTAGGGTAGTGCAGTGGTGTTTGGGTAGTGTAGGGGTAGATGTAGGGTTTAGGGTAGTGCAGTGGTGTTTGGGTAGTGTAGGGGGTCGTGCTAAGGGTAATGTTTTTATGTTTAGGGTCGTGCAGTGGTGTTTGTGTAGTGTAGGGGGTCGTGCTGGGGTAGTGTTTTAGGGTTTAGGGTAGTGCAGTGGTGCTTGTGTAGTGTAGGGGGTCGTGCTGGGAGTAGTGTTTTAGGGTTTATGGTAGTGCAGTGGTGTTTGTGTAGTGTAGGGAGTTGGGCTGGGGGTAGTGTTTTAGAGTTAAGCATAGCGCAGTGTTAGTGTAGGGGGTCATGCTGGGGGTAGGTTTAGGGTTATGCAGTTGTGTTTGGGTAGTGTAGGGGTTACTGCTGGGGGTAGTGTTTTAGGGTTTAGGGTAGTGCAGTGGTGTTTGTGTAGTGTAGGGGGTCATGCTGGTGGTGGTGTTTTAGGGTTTAGGGTAGTGCAGCGGTGTTGGGTAGTGTAGGGGGTACTGCTGGGGTAGTGTTTGAGGGGTTAGGGTGGTGCAGTGGTTGTGTAGTATTGGGGTAGTTCTGGGGTAGTGTTTTAGGGTTTAGGGTAGTGCAGTGGTGTTTGTGTAGTGTAGGGGGTCATGTTAGGGGTAATGTTTTAGGGTCTAGGGTAATGCAGTGGTGTTTGGGTAGTGTAGGGGTTCGTGCTAGGAGTAGATGTAGGGTTTAGGGTAGTGCAGTGGTGTTTGGGTAGTGTAGGGGGTTGTGCTGGGGGTAGTGTTTTAGGGTAGTACAGTGGTGTTTTTGTAGTGTACGGGTTAGTGTCTTAGGGTTCAGGTTAGTGCAGTGTTGTTTAGATAGTGTAGGGGTTTGTGCTGGGGTAATGTTTTTGGGTTTAGGGTAGTGCAGTGGTGTTTGGGTAGTGTAGGGGGTCGTGCTGGGGGTAGTGTTTTAGGGTTTAGGGTAGTGCAGTGGTGTTTGGGTTGTCTAGGGTGTACTGCTGCAGGTAGTGTTTTAGGGTTTCTGGTAGTGCAGTCGTGTTTGTGTAGTGTAGGGGGTCATGCTGGGGGTAGTGTTTTAGGGTTTAGGGTAGTGCAGTGGTGTTTGGGTAGTGTAGGGGGTACTGCTGGAGTAGTGTTTTGGGGTTTAGGGTAGTGCAGTGGCGTTTGTGTAGTATTGGGGTAGTTATGGTGGTAGTGTTTTAGGGTTTAGGGTAGTGCAGTGATGTTTGGGTAGTGTAGGGGGTTGTGTAGTGTATGGGTTTGTGCGGGGTGTAGATTTAGGGTTTAGGGTAGTGCAGTGGTGTTTGGGTAGTGTAGGGCGTCTTGCTAGGAGTAATGTTTTAGGGTTTAGGGTAGTGCCGTGGTGTTTGTGTAGTGTAGGGGGTCATGCTGGGGGTAGTGTTTTAGGGTAGTGCAGTGGTGTTTGGTAGTGTAGGGCGTACTGCTGGGGTAGTGTTTTGGGGTTTAGGGTAGTGCAGTGGTGTTTGGGTAGTGTAGAGGGTCGTTCTGGGGGTAGTGTTTTAGGGTTTAGGGTAGTGCTGTGGTGTTTGGGTAGTGTAGGGGGTCGTTCTGGGGGTAGTGTTTTAGGGTAGTGAAATGGTGTTTTTGTAGTATAGGGGTTCGTGCTGGGGTAGTGTTTTAGGGTTTAGGGTAGTGCAGTGGTGTTTGGGTTGTCTAGGGTGTACTGCTGCAGGTAGTGTTTTAGGGTTTCTGGTAGTGCAGTTGTGTTTGGGTAGTGTAGGGGGTACTGCTGGGGGTAGCGTTTTAGGGTAGTGCCGTGTTGTTTGTGTAGTGTAGGGGGTCATGCTGGGGGTAGTGTTTTAGGGTTTAGGGTAGTGCAGTGGTGTTTGGGTATTGTAGGGGGTACTGCTGGGGTTGTGTTTTAGGGTTTAGGGTAGTGCAGTGGCGTTTGTGTAGTATTGGGGTAGTTATGGTGGTAGTGTTTTAGGGTTTAGGGTAGTGCAGTGATGTTTGGGTAGTGTAGGGGGTTGTGTAGTGTATGGGTTTGTGCGGGGTGTAGATTTAGGGTTTAGGGTAGTGCAGTGGTGTTTGGGTAGTGTAGGGGGTCGTGCTGGAGGTAGTGTTTTAGGGTTTTGGGTAGTGCAGTAGGATAGTGCAGTAGTGTTTGGGTCGTGCTGGGGGTAGTGTTTTAGGGTAGTACAGTGGTGTTAGGGTAGTGTAGGGGGTCATGCTGGGGGTAGTGGTTTAGGGTAGTGCCTTGGTGTTTGTGTAGTGTAGGGGGTCATGCTGGGGGTAGTGGTTTAGGGCAGTGCAGTGGTCTTTGGGTAGTGTAGGGGTACTGCTGGGGTAGTGCAGTGGTATTTGTGTAGTATTGGGGTAGTTCTGGGGGTAGTGTTTTAGGGTTTAGGGTAGTGCAGTCGTGTTTGGGTAGTGAAGGGGTAGTGCTGGGGATAGTGTTTTAGGGTTTAGGGTAGTGCAGTGGTGTTTGGGTAGTGTAGGGGTAGTGCTGTGGGTAGTGTTTTAGGGTTGAGGGTAGTGCAGTGGTGTTTGTTTAGTGTACGGGGTCGTGTTTTAGGGTTTAGGGTGGTGCCGTGGTGTTTGTGTAGTGTAGGGGATAGTGGTTTAGGGTAGTGCCGTGGTGTTTGGATAGTGTAGGGGTCGTGCTGGGGGTAGTGTTTTTGGGTTTAGTGTAGTGCAGTCGTGTTTGGGTAGTGAAGGGGTAGTGCTGGGGATAGTGTTTGAGGGTTTAGGGTAGTGCAGTGGTGTTTGGGTAGTGTAGGGGGTTGTGCTGGGGGTGGTGTTTTTGTGTTTAGGGTAGTACAGTTGTGTTTGGGTAGTGAAGGGGGTTGTGCTGGGGGTTGTGTTTTTGTGTTTAGGGTAGTGCAGTTGTGTTTGGGTAGTAAAGGGAGTCATGCTAGGGGTAGTGTTTTAGGGTTTAGGGTAGTGCAGTAGGGTAGTGCAGTGGTGTTTGTGTAGTGTAGTTGGTCATGCTGGGGGTAGTGTTTTAGTGTAGTGCAGTTGTGTTTGGGTACTGTAGGGGTACTGCTGGGGGTAGTGTTTTAGGATTTAGGGTAGTGCCGTGGTGTTTGTGTAGTGTAGGGGGTCATGCTGGGGGTAGAGCTTTAGGGTAGTGCAGTAGTGTTTGTGTAGTATTGGGGTAGTTATGGTGGTAGTGTTTTAGGGTTTAGGGTAGTGCAGTGATGTTTGAGTAGTGTAGGGGGTTGTGCTGGGGGTAGATTTAGGGTTTAGGGTAGTGCAGTGGTGTTTGGGTAGTGTAGGGGGTCATGCTGGGGGTAGTGTTTTAGGGTAGTACAGTGTTGTTTGGGTAGTGTAGAGGTCATGCTGAGGGTAGTGTTTTAGGTTGTAGGGTAGTGCAGTGGTGTTTGTGTAGTGTAGGGGGTCATGCTGCGGGTAGTGTTTTAGGGTTTAGGGTAGTGCCTTGGTGTTTGTGTAGTGTAGGGGGTCATGCTGGGGGTAGTGGTTTAGGGTAGTGCAGTGGTGTTTGGGTAGTGTAGGGGTACTGCTGGGGTAGTGCAGTGGTATTTGTGTAGTATTGGGGTAGTTCTGGGGGTAGTGTTTTAGGTTTTAGGGTAGTGCAGTAGGGTAGTGCAGTGGTCTTTGTGTAGTGTAGGGGGTCATGCTGGGGTTATTGTTTTAGGGATTAGGGTAGTGCACTGGTGTTTGTGTAGTGTAGGGGATCATGCTGGGGTAATGTTTTAGGGTAGTGCGTTGGTTTTTGTGTAGTGTAGGGGGTAGTGTTTTAGGGTTTAGAGTAGTGCAGTGGTGTTTGTGTAGTGTAGGGGGTAGTGCTGGGGATAGTGTTTTAGGGTTTAGTGTAGTGCAGTGGTGTTTGTGTAGTGTAGGGGTTCATGCTGGGGTAGTGTTTTAGTGTGTAGGGTAGTGCAGTGGTGTTTCGGTAGTGTAGGGGTCGTGCTGGGGGTAGTGTTTTAGGGTTGATGGTAGTGCAGTCGTGTTTGTGTAGTGTAGGGGTTCATGCTGGGGGTAGGGTTTTAGGGTTTAGTGTAGTGCAGTGATGTTTGGGTAGTGTAGGGGGTCGTGCTGTGGGTAGTGGTTTAGGGTAGTGCAGTGGTGTTTGGATAGTGAAGGGGTCGTGCTGGGGGTAGTGTTTTAGGGTTTAGGGTAGTGCAGTGGTGTTTGGGTAGTGTAGGGGGTCGTGCTGGGGGAGTGTTTTAGGGTTTAGGGTAGTGCAGTGGTGTTTGGGTAGTGTAGGGTGTACTGCTGGGGGTAGTGTTTTAGAGTTTAGGGTAGTGCAGTGGTGTTTGTGTAATGTAGGTGGTAGTGCTGGGATAGTGTTTTAGGGTATAGGGCAGTGCAGTGGTGTTTGGATAGTGTAGGGAGTTGTGCTGGTGGTAGTGTTTTAGGGTTTAGGGTAGTGGAGTGGTGTTTGGGTAGTGTAGGGGGTAGTACTGGGCGTAGTGTTTTAGGGTTTAATGTAGGGCAGTGGTGTTTGTGTAGTGTAGGGGTTCATGCTGGGGTAGTGTTTTAGTGTGTAGGGTAGTGCAGTGGTGTTTCGGTAGTGTAGGGGTCGTGCTGGGAGTAGTGTTTTAAGGTTTAGGGTAGTGCAGTGATGTTTGGGTAGTGTAGGGGGTTGTGCTGGGGGTAGTGTTTTTGGGTTTAGGGTAGTGCAGTGGTGTTTGTGTAGTGTAGGGGGTAGTGCAGGGCATAGTGTTTGTGTTTAGGGTAGTGCAGTGGTGTTTATGTAGGGTGTTGTGTGAGGGTAGTGTTGTAGGGTTTAGGGTAGTGCAGCGGTGCTTGTGTAGTGTAGGGGTCGTGCTGGGAGTAGTGTTTTAGGGTTTATGGTAGTGCAGGGGTGTGTGGGGTGGGTGGTAGTGCTGGGGGTAGTGCTTTAGGGTTTAGGGTAGTGCCGTGGTGTTTGTGTAGTGTAGGGGGTCGTGCTGGGGGTAGTGTTTTTGGGGTTAGGGTAGTGCAATGGTGTTTGTGTAGTGTAGGGGGTTAGTGTTTTAGGGTTTAGGGTAGTGCAGTGGTGTTTGTGTAGTGTAGGGGGTAGTGCTGGGCATAGTGTTTGTGTTTAGGGTACTGCAGTGGTGTTTATGTAGTATTGGGGTAGTGTTGGGGGTAGTGTGTTAGGGTTTAGGGTAGTGCAGTGGTGTTTGGGTAGTGTAGGGGTTCGTGCTAGGAGTAGATGTAGGGTTTAGGGTAGTGCAGTGGTGTTTGTGTAGTATTGGGGTCGTTCTGGGGTAGAGTTTTAGGGTTTAGGGTAGTGCAGTGGTGTTTGTGTAGTTTTGGGGGTAGTGTTTTAGGGTTTAGGGTAGTGCAGTGGTGTTTTGGAAGTCTAGTGGTAGTGCTGGGGGTAGTGATTTAGGGTTTAGGGTAGTGCCGTGGTGTTTGTGTAGTGTAGGGGGTCATGTTGGGGGTAGTGTTGTAGGGTTTAGGATAGTGCAGTGGTCTTTGTGTGGTATAGGGGTTGTGCTGGGGTAAGTGTTGAAGTGTTTAGGGTAGTGCAGTGGTGTTAGTGTAGTGTAGGGGTCATGCTGGGGGTAGTGTTTTATGGTAGTGCAGTTGTGTTTGGGTACTGTAGGGGGTACTGCTGGGGGTAGTGTTTTAGGGTAGTGCCGTGGTGTTTGTGTAGTGTAGGGGGTCATGCTGCGGGTAGTGTTTTAGGGTTTAGGGTAGTGCAGTGGTGTTTGTGTAGTATTGGGGTAGTTCTGGGGGTAGTGTTTTAGTGTTTTAGGGTTTAGGGTAGTGTAGTGGTGTTTGGGCAGTGTAGGGGGTCATGCTAGGGGTAGTGTTTTAGGGTAGTGCAGTGGTGTTTGGTAGTGTAGGGTGTACTGCTGGGGTAGTGTTTTAGGGTTTAGGGTAGTGCAGTGGTGTTTGGGTAGTGTAGGGGGTCGTTCTGGGGGTAGTGTTTTAGGGTTTAGGGTAGTGCTGTGGTGTTTGGGTAGTGTAGGGGGTCGTTCTGGGGGTAGTGTTTTAGGGTAGTGCAGTGGTGTTTGTGTAGTGTAGGGGGTCGTGGTTTAGGGTAGTGCAGTGGTGTTTGGGTAGTGTAGGGGGTCGTGCTGGGGTAGTGTTTTTGGGTTTGGTGTAGTGCAGTGTTGTTTGTGTAGTGTAAGGGTCGTGCTGGGGTAGTGTTTTAGTGTGTAGGGTAGTGAAGTTGTGTTTCGGTAGTGTAGGGGGTCGTGCTGGAGGTAATGTTTTAGGGTAGTGCAGTGGTGTTTGTGTAGTGTAGGGATTCGTGCTGGGGTAGTGTTTTACGGTTTAAGGCAGTACAGTGGTGTTTGTGTAGTGTACGGGGTCATGCTGGGGGTAGTGTTTTAGGGTTTAGGGTAGTGCAATGGTGTTTGTGTAGTATAGGGGTTCGTGCTGGGGTAGTGTTTTAGGGTTTAGGGTAGTGCAATGGTGTTTTGGTAGTGTAGGGGGTCGTGCTGGGGGTAGTGTTTTAGGGTTTAGGGTAGTGCCTTGGTGTTTGTGTAGTGTAGGGGTCATGCTGGGGGTAGTGGTTTAGGGTAGTGCAGTGGTGTTTGGGTAGTGTAGGGGTACTGCTGCGGTAGTGCAGTGGTATTTGTGTAGTATTGAGGTAGTTCTGGGTGTAGTGTTTTAGGTTTTAGGGTAGTGCAGTAGGGTAGTGCAGTGGTGTTTGTGTAGTGTAGGGGGTCATGCTGGGGGTATTGTTTTAGGGATTAGGGTAGTGCAGTGGTGTTTGTGTAGTGTAGGGGGTCATGCTGGGGTAATGTTTTAGGGTAGTGCAGTGGTTTTTGTGTAGTGTAGGGGTTCGTGCTGGGATAGTGTTTTAGTGTGTAGGGTAGTGCAGTGGTGTTTCGGTAGTGTAGGGGGTCGTGCTGGGAGTAGTGTTTTAGGGTAGTGTAGTGGTGTTTGTGTAATGTAGGGGGTAGTGCTGGGGATAGTGTTTTAGGGTTTAGGGCAGTGCAGTGGTGTTTGGATCGTGTAGGGAGTTGTGCTGGTGGTAGTGTTTTAGGGTTTAGGGTAGTGGAGTGGTGTTTGGGTAGTGTAGGGGTAGTACTGGGCGTAGTGTTTTAGGGTTTAGTGTAGTGCAGTGATGTTTGTGTAGTGTAGGGGTTCATGCTGGGGTATTGTTTTAGTGTGTAGGGTAGTGCAGTGGTGTTTCGGTAGGGTAGGGGTCGTGCTGGGGGTAGTGTTTTAGGGTTGATGGTAGTGCAGTCGTGTTTGTGTAGTGTAGGAGTTCATGCTGGGGGTAGGGTTTTAGGGTTTAGTGTAGTGCAGTGATGTTTGGGTAGTGTAGGGGGTCGTGCTGGGGGTAGTGGTTTAGGGTAGTGCAGTGGTGTTTGGGTAGTGAAGCGGTTGTGCTGGGTGTAGTGTTTTAGGGTTGATGGTAGTGCAGTGGTGTTTGTGTAGTGTAGGGATTCATGCTGGAGGTTGTGTTTTAGGGTTTAGGGTAGTTCAATGGTAGTTTGGTAGTGTAGGGGGTCGTGCTGGGGGTAGTGTTTTAGGGTTTAGGGTAGTGCAGTGGTGTTTGGGTAGTGTAGTGTGTACTGCTGGGGGTAGTGTTTTAGAGTTTAGGGTAGTGCAGTGGTGTTTGTGTAATGTAGGTGGTAGTGCTGGGGATAGTGTTTTAGGGTTTAGGGCAGTGCAGTGGTGTTTGGATAGTGTAGGGAGTTGTGCTGGTGGTAGTGTTTTAGGGTTTAGGGTAGTGGAGTGGTGTTTGGGTAGTGTGGGGGGTAGTACTGGGCGTAGTGTTTTAGGGTTTAATGTAGTGCAGTGGTGTTTGTGTAGTGTAGAGGTTCATGCTGGGGTAGTGTTTTAGTGTGTAGGGTCGTGCAGTGGTGTTTTGGTAGTGTAGGGGTCGTGCTGGGAGTACTGTTTTAAGGTTTAGGGTTGTGCAGTGATGTTTGGGTAGTGTAGGGGGTTGTGCTGGGGGTAGTGTTTTTGGGTTAAGGGTAGTGCAGTGGTGTTTGTGTAGTGTAGGGGGTAGTGCTGGGCATAGTGTTTGTGTTTAGGGTAGTGCAGTGGTGTTTGTGTAGGGTGTTGTGCGAGGGTAGTGTTGTAGGGTTTAGGGTAGTGCATTGGTGCTTGTGTAGTGTAGGGGTCGTGCTGGGAGTAGTGTTTAAGGGTTTATGGTAGTGCAGGGGTGTGTGGGGTGGGTGGTAGTGCTGGGGGTAGTGTTTTAGGGTTTAGGGTAGTGCAGTGATGTTTGGGTAGTGTAGGGGGTTGTGCTGGGGGTAATGTTTTAGGGTAGTGCAGTGGTGTTTGTGTAGTGTAGGGGGTAGTGTTTTAGGGTTCAGGGTAGTGCCGTGGTGTTTGTGTAGTGTAGGGGGTCGTGCTGGGAGTAGTGTTTTTGGGTTTAGGATAGTGCAATGGTGTTTGTGTAGTGTAGGGGTTAGTGTTGTAGGGTTTAGTGTAGTGCAGTGGTGTTTGTGTAGTGTGGGTGGTCATGCTGGGTGTAGATTTAGGGTTTAGGGTAGTGCAGTGGTGTTTGGGTAGTGTTGGGTGTTGTGCTGGGGTAGTGTTTTAGGGTGGTCCCATGGTGTTTGTGTAGTGTAGGGGGTCATGCTGGGGGTAGTGTAGTGCAGTGGTGTTTGGGTAGTGTAGGGGGTACTGCCGAGGGTAGTGTTTTAGGGTTTAGGGTAGTGCAGTGGTGTTTATGTAGTATTGGGGTAGTGTTGGGGGTAGTGTTTTAGGGTTTAGGGTAGGGTAGTGCAGTGGTGTTTGGGTAGTGTAGGGGGTCGTGCTAGGAGTAGATGTAGGGTTTAGGGTAGTGCAGTGGTGTTTGTGTAGTATTGGGGTCGTTCTGGGGTAGAGTTTTAGGGTTTAGGGTAGTGCAGTGGTGTTTGTGTAGTATTGGGGTCGTTCTGGGGTAGTATTTTAGGGTTTAGGGTAGTGCAGTGGTGTTTTGGAAGTCTAGCGGTAGTGCTGGGGGTAGGGTTTTACGGTTTAGGGTAGTGCAGTAAGGTAGTGCAGTGGTGTGGGCACTGTAGGGGGTACTGCTGGGTGTAGTGTTTTAGGGTTTAGGGTAGTGCCGTGGTGTTTGTGTAGTGTAGGGGGTCATGCTGGGGGTAGTGTTGTAGGGTTTAGGATAGTGCAGTGGTCTTTGTGTGGTATAGGGGTTGTGCTGGGGTAAGTGTTGAAGGGTTTAGGGTAGTGCAGTGGTGTTTGGGTAGGGTAGGGGGTCGTGCTAGGAGTAGATGTAGGGTTTAGGGTAGTGCAGTGGTGTTTGGGTAGTGTAGGGGGTACTGCTTGGGGTAGTGTTTTAGGGTTTAGGGTAGTACCGTGGTGTTTTTGTAGTGTAGGAGGTCATGCTGCGGGTAGTGTTTTAGGGTTTAGGGTAGTGTAGTGGTGTTTGTGTAGTATTGGGGTAGTTCTGGGGGTAGTGTTTTAGGGTTTAGGGTAGTGTAGTGGTGTTTGGGCAGTATAGGGGGTCCTGCTAGGAGTAGATGTTGGGTTTAGGGTAGTGCAGTGGTGTTTGGGTAGTGTAGGGCGTCGTGCTAGGGGTAATGTTTTAGGGTTTAGGGTAGTGCCGTGGTGTTTGTGTAGTGTAGGGGGTCATGCTGGGGGTAGTGTTTTAGGGTAGTGCAGTGGTGTTTGGTAGTGTAGGGCGTACTGCTGGGGTAGTGTTTTAGGGTTTAGGGTAGTGCAGTGGTGTTTGGGTAGTGTAGGGGGTCGTTCTGGGGGTAGTGTTTTAGGGTTTAGGGTAGTGCTGTGGTGTTTGGGTAGTGTAGGGGGTCGTTCTGGGGGTAGTGTTTTAGGGTAGTGCAGTGGTGTTTGTGTAGTGTAGGGGGTCGTGGTTTAGGGTAGTGCAGTGGTGTTTGGGTAGTGTAGGGGGTCGTGCTGGGGGTAGTGTTTTTGGGTTTAGTGTAGTGCAGTGGTGTTTGTGTAGTGTAAGAGTCCTGCTGGGGTAGTGTTTTAGTGTGTAGGGTAGTGAAGTTGTGTTTCGGTAGTGTAGGGGGGTCGTGCTGGAGGTAATGTTTTAGGGTAGTGCAGTGGTGTTTGTGTAGTGTAGGGATTCGTGCTGGGGTAGTGTTTTAGGGTTTAAGGCAGTACAGTGGTGTTTGTGTAGTGTAGGGGGTCATGCTGGGGGTAGTGTTTTAGGGTTTAGGGTAGTGCAATGGTGTTTGTGTAGTATAGGGGTTCGTGCTGGGGTAGTGTTTTAGGGTTTAGGGTAGTGCAGTGGTGTTTGGGTTGTCTAGGGTGTACTGCTGCAGGTAGTGTTTTAGGGTTTCTGGTAGTGCAGTTGTGTTTGGGTAGTGTAGGGGGTACTGCTGGGGGTAGCGTTTTAGGGTAGTGCCGTGGTGTTTGTGTAGTGTAGGGGGTCATGCTGGGGGTAGTGTTTTAGGGTTTAGGGTAGTGCAGTGGCGTTTGTGTAGTATTGGGGTAGTTATGGTGGTAGTGTTTTAGGGTTTAGGGTAGTGCAGTGATGTTTGGGTAGTGTAGGGGGTTGTGTAGTGTAT
Organism: Triturus cristatus; assembly: GCF_964204655.1. Lineage (NCBI taxonomy): Eukaryota > Metazoa > Chordata > Amphibia > Caudata > Salamandridae > Triturus > Triturus cristatus. The sequence goes on from NC_140579.1 coordinate 1,278,054,230, forward strand.
GGGTTTGTGCGGGGTGTAGATTTAGGGTTTAGGGTAGTGCAGTGGTGTTTGGGTAGTGTAGGGGGTCGTGCTGGAGGTAGTGTTTTACGGTTTTGGGTAGTGCAGTAGGATAGTGCAGTAGTGTTTGGGTCGTGCTGGGGGTAGTGTTTTAGGGTAGTACAGTGGTGTTAGGGTAGTGTAGGGGGTCATGCTGGGGGTAGTGTTTTAGGGTTTAGGGTAGTGCCTTGGTGTTTGTGTAGTGTAGGGGGTCATGCTGGGGGTAGTGGTTTAGGGCAGTGCAGTGGTCTTTGGGTAGTGTAGGGGTACTGCTGGGGTAGTGCAGTGGTATTTGTGTAGTATTGGGGTAGTTCTGGGGGTAGTGTTTTAGGGTTTAGGGTAGTGCAGTCGTGTTTGGGTTGTGAAGGGGTAGTGCTGGGGATAGTGTTTTAGGGTTTAGGGTAGTGCAGTGGTGTTTGGGTAGTGTAGGGGTAGTGCTGTGGGTAGTGTTTTAGGGTTGAGGGTAGTGCAGTGGTGTTTGTTTAGTGTAGGGGGTCGTGTTTTAGGGTTTAGGGTGGTGCCGTGGTGTTTGTGTAGTGTAGGGGATAGTGGTTTAGGGTAGTGCAGTGGTGTTTGGATAGTGTAGGGGTCGTGCTGGGGGTAGTGTTTTTGGGTTTAGTGTAGTGCAGTCGTGTTTGGGTAGTGAAGGGGTAGTGCTGGGGATAGTGTTTTAGGGTTTAGGGTAGTGCAGTGGTGTTTGGGTAGTGTAGGGGTCGTGCTGGGGGTAGTGTTTATGGGTTTAGTGTAGTGCAGTCGTGTTTGGGTAGTGAAGGGGTAGTGCTGGGGATAGTGTTTTAGGGTTTAGGGTAGTGAAGTTGTGTTTCGGTAGTGTAGGGGGTCGTGCTGGAGGTAACGTTTTAGGGTAGTGCAGTGGTGTTTGTGTAGTGTAGGGATTCGTGCTGGGGTAGTGTTTTAGGGTTTAAGGCAGTACAGTGGTGTTTGTGTAGTATAGGGGGTCATGCTGGGGGTAGTGTTTTAGGGTTTAGGGTAGTGCAATGGTGTTTGTGTAGTAAAGGGGTTCGTGCTGGGGTAGTGTTTTAGGGTTTAGGGTAGTGCAATGGTGTGTTGGTAGTGTAGGGGGTCGTGGTGGGGGTAGTGTTTTAGGGTTTAGGGTAGTGCAGTGGTGTTTGGGTTGTCTAGGGTGTACTGCTGCAGGTAGTGTTTTAGGGTTTCTGGTAGTGCAGTTGTGTTTGGGTAGTGTAGGGGGTACTGCTGGGGGTAGCGTTTTAGGGTAGTGCCGTGGTGCTTGTGTAGTGTAGGGGGTCATGCTGGGGGTAGTGTTTTAGGGTTTAGGGTAGTGCAGTGGTGTTTGGGTAGTGTAGGGGGTACTGCTGGGGTAGTGTTTTGGGGTTTAGGGTAGTGCAGTGGCGTTTGTGTAGTATTGAGGTAGTTATGGTGGTAGTGTTTTAGGGTTTAGGGTAGTGCAGTGATGTTTGGGTAGTGTAGGGGGTTGTGTAGTGTATGGGTTTGTGCGGGGTGTAGATTTAGGGTTTAGGGTAGTGCAGTGGTGTTTGGGTAGTGTAGGGGGTCGTGCTGGAGGTAGTGTTTTAGGGTTTTGGGTAGTGCAGTAGGATAGTGCAGTAGTGTTTGGGTCGTGCTGGGGGTAGTGTTTTAGGGTAGTACAGTGGTGTTAGGGTAGTGTAGGGGGTCATGCTGGGGATAGTGTTTTAGGGTTTAGGGCAGTGCAGTGGTGTTTGGATAGTGTAGTGAGTTGTGCTGGTGGTAGTTTTGTAGGGTTTAGGGTAGTGGAGTGGTGTTTGGGTAGTGTAGGGGGTAGTACTGGGCGTAGTGTTTTAGGGTTTAATGTAGTGCAGTGTTGTTTGTGTAGTGTAGGGGTTCATGCTGGGGTAGTGTTTTAGTGTGTAGAGTAGTGCAGTGGTGTTTCGGTAGTGTAGGGCCGTGCGGGGAGTAGTGTTTTAAGGTTTAGGGTAGTGCAGTGATGTTTGGGTAGTGTAGGGGGTTGTGCTGGGGGTAGTGTTTTTGGGTTTAGGGTAGTGCAGTGGTGTTTGTGTAGTGTAGGGGGTAGTGCTGGGCATAGTGTTTGATTTTAGGGTAGTGCAGTGGTGTTTGTGTAGGGTGTTGTGTGAGGGTAGTGTTGTAGGGTTTAGGGTTGTGCAGTGGTGCTTGTGTAGTGTAGGGGTCGTGCTGGGAGTAGTGTTTTAGGGTTTATGGTAGTGCAGGGGTGTGTGGGGTGGGTGGTAGTGCTGGGGGTAGTGTTTTAGGGTTTAGGGTAGTGCAGTGGTGTTTGTGTAGTGTAGGGGGTAGTGTTTTAGGGTTCAGGGTAGTGCCGTGGTGTTTGTGTAGTGTAGGGGGTCGTGCTGGGGGTAGTGTTTTTGGGGTTAGGGTAGTGCAACGGTGTTTGTGTAGTGTAGGGGTTAGTGTTTTAGGGTTTAGGGTAGTGCAGTGGTGTTTGGGTAGTGTTGGGTGTTGTGCTGGGGTAGTGTTTTAGGGTAGTCCCATGGTGTTTGTGTAGTGTAGGGGGTCATGCTGGGGGTAGTGTAGTGCAGTGGTGTTTGGGTAGTCTAGGGGGTACTGCCGAGGGTAGTGTTTTAGGGTTTAGGGTAGTGCAGTGGTGTTTGTGTAGTATTGGGGTCGTTCTGGGGTAGAGTTTTTGGGTTTAGGGTAGTGCAGTGGTGTTTGTGTAGTGTAGGGGTTAGTGTTTTAGGGTTTAGGGTAGTGCAGTGCTGTTTGTGTAGTGTGGGTGGTCATGCTGGGTGTAGATTTAGGGTTTAGGGTAGTGCAGTGGTGTTTGGGTAGTGTTGGGTGTTGTGCTGGGGTAGTGTTTTAGGGTAGTCCCATGGTGTTTGTGTAGTGTAGGGGGTCATGCTGGGGGTAGTGTAGTGCAGTGGTGTTTGGGTAGTCTAGGGGGTACTGCCGAGGGTAGTGTTTTAGGGTTTAGGGTAGTGCAGTGGTGTTTGTGTAGTATTGGGGTCGTTCTGGGGTAGAGTTTTAGGGTTTAGGGTAGTGCAGTGGTGTTTGTGTAGTGTAGGGGGTCATGCTGGGGGTAGTGTTTTAGGGTAGTGCAGTGGTGTTTGGTAGTGTAGGGCGTACTGCTGGGGTAGTGTTTTAGGGTTTAGGGTAGCGCAGTGGTGTTTGGGTAGTGTAGGGGGTCGTTCTGGGGGTAGTGTTTTAGGGTTTAGGGTAGTGCTGTGGTGTTTGGGTAGTGTAGGGGGTCGTTCTGGGGGTAGTGTTTTAGGGTAGTGCAGTGGTGTTTGGGTAGTGTAGGGGGTCGTGCTGGGTGTAGTGTTTTTGAGTTTAGTGTAGTGCAGTTGTGTTTGTGTAGTGTAAGGGTCGTGCTGGGATAGTGTTTTAGTGTGTAGGTTAGTGAAGTTGTGTTTCGGTAGTGTAGGGATTCGTGCTGGGGTAGTGTTTTAGGGTTTAAGGCAGTACAGTGGTGTTTGTGTAGTGTAGGGGGTCATGCTGGGGTAGTGTTTTAGGGTTTAGGGTAGTGCAATCGTGTTTGTGTAGTATAGGGGTTCGTGCTGGGGTAGTGTTTTATGGTTTAGGGTAGTGCAATGGTGTGTTGGTAGTGTAGGGGGTCGTGCTGGGGGTAGTGTTTTAGGGTAGTGCCGTGGTGTTTGGGTAGTGTAGGGGGTACTGCTGGGGTAGTGTTTTAGGGTTTCTGGTAGTGCAGTTGTGTTTGGGTAGTGTAGGGGGTACTGCTGGGGGTAGCGTTTTAGGGTAGTGCCGTGGTGTTTGGGTAGTGTAGGGGGTACTGCTGGGGTAGTGTTTTAGGGTTTAGGGTAGTGCAGTGGTGTTTGTGTAGTATTGGGGTAGTTATGGTGATAGTGTTTTAGGGTTTAGGGTAGTGCAGTGATGTTTGGGTAGTGTAGGGGGTTGTGTAGTGTATGGGTTTGTGCGGGGTGTAGATTTAGGTATTAGGGTAGTGCAGTGGTGTTTGGGTAGTGTAGGGGTCGTGCTGGAGGTAGTGTTTTATGGTTTTGGGTAGTGCAGTAGGATAGTGCAGTGGTGTTTGGGTCGTGCTGGGGGTAGTGTTTTAGGGTAGTACAGTGGTGTTAGGGTAGTGTAGGGGGTCATGCTGGGGGTAGTGTTTTAGGGTTTAGGGTAGTGCCTTGGTGTTTGTGTAGTGTAGGGGGTCATGCTGGGGGTAGTGGTTTAGGGCAGTGCAGTGGTCTTTGGGTAGTGTAGGGGTACTGCTGGGGTAGTGCAGTGGTATTTGTGTAGTATTGGGGTAGTTCTGGGGGTAGTGTTTTAGGGTTTAGGGTAGTGCAGTCGTGTTTGGGTAGTGAAGGGGTAGTGCTGGGGATAGTGTTTTAGGGTTTAGGGTAGTGCAGTGGTGTTTGGGTAGTGTAGGGGATAGTGCTGTGGGTAGTGTTTTAGGGTTGAGGGTAGTGCAGTGGTGTTTGTTTAGTGTAGGGGGTCGTGTTTTAGGGTTTAGGGTGGTGCCGTGGTGTTTGTGTAGTGTAGGGGATAGTGGTTTAGGGTAGTGCCGTGGTGTTTGGATTGTGTAGGGGTCGTGCTGGGGGTAGTGTTTTTTAGTTTAGTGTAGTGCAGTCGTGTTTGGGTAGTGAAGGGGTAGTGCTGGGGATAGTGTTTTAGGGTTTAGGGTAGTGCAGTGGTGTTTGGGTAGTGTAGGGGTCGTGCTGGGGGTAGTGTTTATGGGTTTAGTGTAGTGCAGTCGTGTTTGGGTAGTGAAGGGTTAGTGCTGGGGATAGTGTTTTAGGGTTTACGGTAGTGCAGTGGTGTTTGGGTAGTGTAGGGGGTAGTGCTGGGGGTAGTGCTTTAGAGTTGAGGGTAGTGCAGTTGTGTTTGTTTAGTGTAGGGGTCGTTTTTTAGGGTTTAGGGTGGTGCCGTGGTGTTTGTGTAGTGTAGGGGATAGTGGTTTAGGGTAGTGCCGTGGTGTTTGGATAGTGTAGGGGGTTGTGCTGGGGGTGGTGTTTTTGTGTTTAGGGTAGTGCAGTTGTGTTTGGGTAGTGAAGGGGTTGTGCTGGGGGTTGTGTTTTTGTGTTTAGGGTAGTGCAGTTGTGTTTGGGTAGTAAAGGGAGTCATGCTAGGGGTAGTGTTTTAGGGTTTAGGGTAGTGCAGTAGGGTAGTGCAGTGGTGTTTGTGTAGTGTAGTTGGTCATGCTGGGGGTAGTGTTGGGGGTGTGGCTAAGCGAGCCACGATGGCGGTCCGGCTTTGCTGAGGCTCCGCGTCTGGGCGCCTCTCGACAGCTACACGGAGTGTATCAGTGGGAGCAGATCGATGCACAAGGCATCGGAAGGAGGCAGCATCACAGCGGGGGAGACGGCGGACACCTGGGCGCATCCCTAGCCCTCTGGACGAGACATAGTCCGGCAACTGCCGCCAGCGCCGCACCCCGAGCCGCAAGATGGCGGCGGAGCGTATCTGTGTGATACGGGAGATGCCGTGAAAGGAGACGGGGAAACCGACAACGCGTCTCGCCCTGATCGCGCTGACACTCGGAGGGTGTGGGCGGGAAGCGGACCCCCGGAGAAAGACGCGGAGCACCGGAGAGCGGAGGGGCATTGCTGGCCCGAACGCACCCGCCATTTTGAGTCTGCTGAGCCCACCGAGACCTGGAGTCGGACCCCTGAGCGGCCCCTATGCACCCAAGGTACTCCGTATGACTGGCGCTGCAGGGGACTAAGAGGGAGCTGGCTCTGGATGCGGATGGCAGGATCTGGAGGCACTCAATCGACCCGACCAGCGCTTGCCTGACCCTAACATGGCCGCCTACGGGACATCGCATCCCTCTCAACACAGCCGGTGAGGCCTTGCTCCTTGGACCTGCCGGGGTGACGACCTCCTGGGCGTAACCCGCGGGAACTGCTGTACCCTTGCCAGACCTGCTGACCACCTACCTGCCGCGAGACGTGGATGGCCTCGCCTCGACAGTAGGCCCTGGGAGGGACTTGGGCTTGCACGGGGGCCACAAGGTCGGTGCTTACGCTCCCCCCCTTGACCTTGGGGCAGCCACGGAGGATCCCCAGTGGCACCAGCCGTCGGTGGAGGCCCCGTGGGGGGTGGACTGGTATTGGGAGCGCCCTGAGTCTAGTGCCTGGTGGCTGGTGCGGACGATCCCGCCCCGTGGGGGGTGGACTGGTATTGGGAGCGCCCTGAGTCTAGTGCCTGGTGGCTGGTGCGGACGATCCCTGTGCTTGGTTCACGAAGAGGACCTTGGTGGACCGGCTCGGGCGGCGGCTTCCCTGAGCGACTCCATCCGGGAGGCGACGCGGCTGCGCCCTCCGCCCTTCCATGGATTCCTTGCGTCGCTGGGGCTACTACGACCTGGCGGACACTGCCGACTCGCCCGGACCACGTGGACTCACAATGGGGAAGTCAAAACCCGCGCAGCATCCGGTGATCCCGGAGACGGCCCCGGAGAACATGCCTCGGACCTCGACGTGGTCCCCCAGCACGGTGGCCTCCACAGACTTATCGATCTCGGACAAGTTGGATAAGGTCCTCGCCGCCATTGAACTATCCCGTCTGTCCATGGAAGAACGCCTTGGTACCCTGGCGACGGATATAAATCTCCTTCGCGATGACCACCGGAAGTTGGCGGATCGGGTGCGTACGGAGGAGCGGACACTTACGGAAATACAACCCATATTAAAAGAGCAACAACAGACGCTCCAGGGGGTCCTTACTCGTCTAACTGCGGTGGAAGAACATGCGCAGGATTTGGAGGGCCGCTCGAGACGCTGCAATATCCGAGTGCTGGGGCTACCGGAGGGAATCGAGGGCGCCGACCCCATTGCCTACATGGACACGTGGCTGAAATCGTTTACCCCGCCTGCAGACCGCTCACCATTCTTTTCCATAGAACGGGCTCACCGTGTGCCGGCCCGAAAGCCCCCACCGGGCACGTCTCCTCGACCATTCCTCGCTAAGTTCCTGCATTTCCGGGATAGAGATGCGGTGCTTCGGGCGGCGCGACTAGCTGCACCGTTGCGACTGGAAAACAGCCACATTATGATCTTCCCGGACTATGCTCGAGCGGTGCAACAACAGAGATCTTCCTTCCTGGACGTAAAGCAGAGGCTACGGGACAATAAGATCCAATACGCGTTGCTCTTCCCGGCCCGCCTCAAGATTATCTATAAAGGATCCTCCCTCTTCTTCACATCTGCGGAGGCCGCGCAGGATTGGACAGATCAACACTGCTCGCGGGCATCCGATCCTCGCCCCCAGAGGAGCTCCCATCTCAAAACTTTCCACGCCCGGAAGCGACCCAAGAAGCTCCGTAACATCGAGTCCCGATCAATGCCAGGCACCCACGACTCGCCGGATCTCGAACAGATTATGCGAGAGAGACGGGAAGTTCTACAAGCGGTGATTGACCTACGCACCACACAACCTTCAGACTCTATAGATCATCCTCCACACCTGTTCTCATCCGATGGCGACAACGACAGCGACAGCACCGTCTCAGGGGCGGACCGAGCGGCGCCCCCCTGCGCCACTCCGCAAACAGCAGATGGACTATTGGATGGATCGGCCTCCTCTCCTCAATCCTGAGGCAACTCAGACACACGGACTCTTGGTATCCTTCTATGTGACGCACACCTAACACCCATGATATTGCACCCACAGAGTCAGTCACTCAGCTCCTGATACACTGTGATCCTACTACATGCCCACTCAGCGTGTGGCCTCGCACTAGCACATCGCCACCCCCTATCACATAAAGCAGTTCTCCCCCTATAGTGTTACGGGAGGTAGTTTGGACACATCGTAACCCACACGATGAGTCCTCAGTATTGGGACAGTTTCCCGCATCCCCATATGTTGTTCACACCCCGGTTTGCCTATGTCCCACTTCGCCATGGAGTTTCACACCACAACACACCCCTTTCCCAGGCTTCCAGTCCGCCTGCCCCCCTTCAACGCAGCACGTCCCTGAGGGTCTACTATGCGATCTCTCTAAGGGGCATCACACCCCGCCCCCACACAGAACCGACCATCTATGGCACGATTGACAACTAGCGCAGACATTAATATACACACACTCAACACACGAGGTCTACATACCCCACGTAAGCGCTACGCGATATATGCCTACGCGAAGCGACAGAAGGCATCTATCCTCTGCTTACAAGAAACCCACCTTAATGCAACCGAAGTCGGCAAACTGCGAGTAAAATGGCGCGGACTTATCTGCGCCACGACCTACTCCTCGTTTGCCAGAGAGGCACTGATATGGATTCGCCCGGGAATCCCCTTTCGGGAACTAAGGCGGGTGGTGGACGACGAAGGCAGATACGTCTTGCTAGAGGGTCTCTTAGACGGGAGGGCTGTCCTCTTAGGCAGTATATACGCCCCAAATGTCGACCAGGATAAATTCTGGGACCGACTCCCAATCGCGTTGGCTCAATTCACACAGGTGCCTTGCCTATTAGGAGGGGACTACAACTGTATCCTGGACCCGGTGCTGGACCGCTCACACCCTCCACTCCCACACTCTCCCACCTATAGACAAATAGACCGCTTTAAAGCGTGGGCCGCACACTGGTCCCTCACGGATGCATGGAGGCTGCACCATCCCCAGACCCGCATTTACTCATTCCACTCCATCCCTCATAATTTACGAGTTAGGCTTGACCGATTCTTATGCACGGCGGCGCTTCTTCCGCAGATATGTCACTCGGACTATCTGGGTAGGGTCGTTTCCGACCATGATGCGCACCTCCTCGGCCTTCAGTGGCGACCCCCGCACCCCCCTGTTCCTACATGGCGGCTGTCACGGGAGTGTCTCACAGACCAGACCTTTACACATGACCACCAACGTAGCATCCAAGACTACTTTACACATAATGCGGGGACCGCGTCGTCAACCCTGATCGAGTGGGATGGTTTCAAGGTAGTGGCCAGGGGAGAATGCATCCGGTACAGAGCCGGGGTGCGACACACCCTGGAGCGTGCCCTAGAGAGGGCGGAGCAGCAACTGGCTGCGGCCACTAAGGCCGCAGATCAATCAGTGGCGACAGTAACTCAGGTCGCCCATGCCAAATCAGAATACCAGGTGGCGTGCGTGGACTTGCGTCGTCACAATTTTCGAGCCTACACAAACCGAATGCATCGGGAATGTGATAGGTCGGGCAGACTCCTGGCATGGCTCGCTAAGCAAGATACCGAAATTCGGCCTATCACTGCAATCATAAACCCCCAGGGTACTCTGGTGCAATCTCAGGATGAGATCCTCCAGGCGTTTTATCATCATTACTCGGCAGTTTACACCGCTCCCACGTCTCTCGATCCTAGGGCCATCGACCACTTCCTTGACCCCCTTCCCCTTCCCCTTCCCCGAATTGCCTCTGCAGACAGGAACGGGTTGGACACACGGATAAAAACAACTGAGATTACAAGTGCGGTACGAGCATTGGCCCGCGGCAAAGCCCCTGGCCTTGACGGGCTCCCACTTGAATATTACGCCACTTTTGCCCCACAGTTGACCTCTCGTCTATCGGCAGTATTAGACTCGGCGCTTAGACTTGGCGAGCTGCCCGGCTCTATGAGAGCGTCGGTGATCGTGACATTCCCGAAACCCGACCGTGACCCTCAACTCCTCGCCTCCTACCGCCCCATCACGCTGCTCACAGCTGATTGTAAAATCCTGGGGAAAATCTTGGCGGACAGATACTCTCAAATCATATGCCCGTTAGTACACCCGGACCAATGCGGTTTTGTCCCAGGGAGGAATACCTCTCATAACATTCGGCGCCTCTTTCACATTCAGGATCAGATCGGGGATCGTTTCCCGCACGCGGCGTGTCTGATCTTGGACCTTGAAAAGGCGTTCGACACCCTCACATGGCAATTCCTTTTTTCAGTTCTGGGACGAGCGGGTCTCGGCCCCACACTTATAGCCTATACTCGCCTACTCTACACCAATCTTACGTCCCGGATCCGCCTTGGTCGCTATATCTCCCCGGAATTCGCGATACACCGGGGCACGCGACAGGGGTGCCCCCTCTCGCCCCTCTTATTCGCACTCGCGGTAGAACCCTTGGCCATCCGGCTCCGTGGGGATGGGCAGACCTGGGGTATCCCACTAGCGGATGTCACACACACTGTATCCATGTACGTGGACGATCTTCTCATATATATACGGGATGTGACGGCGGATCTCACCGCCGTTGCGACCGCCCTGTCGGAGTATGCGGAGGCCTCGGGGTTGAGGGTGAACTGGGACAAATCGATGGTTTATCCCCTCCACCTGGACGCCCCCTCTCGGGAGGTCTGGATCGGTGACCGGAAACTGCACTGGGCGACGGAGGGTCCCCGATACCTTGGGATCCGACTATATCACTCCCCAATCGACATTTTCGAGGGGAATCATCGGAGGGCACTAGCAGGGATACGATCCTCCATTGGGTTCTGGCGGAGTCTGCCGCTGGCCCCGATTGGCCGGGTAGCCCTGGCAAAGATGATATTGGTCCCGCGGCTTTTGTACTACTTCACCAATCTCCCAGTGATTCTCCCCCGCTCCTTTTTCAAAGATTTAGATACGCTCCTCAGCTCTCTGATATGGGGGCAAGGACGGCACAGAATCGCGTTGGCCAAGCTAAGACTGCCCACGACGCAGGGGGGGCTTGGGGCGCCCTCATTCGAAGCCTACTTCCTGGCGTCGCAGCTCCAATGGCTCTCATATTGGACGGCGGAGCGATGCCTACTTGAGACATGCACTACCACGGGATTTGTGCCTCTGCCCGAATTGCGACGCCTGCTTCTGCCGGGTTCCCGCCCCACGCGAACCTACCCCCTGCAGGTGGACGTTGCCCGGAAATGCGTGCAACGTATCCATCGCATGGCACCGCGCTGCCCTCCATACACGCCATCGTTACCGCTGGTCGGCTGGCCCAGAAATAACGGATTCTTCACGCCCGCCATGCTTCGGGAATGGACGGCGAGGGACATTGTCGAAGCGGAAATGCTATTTGACGAGGGACAGCTCAGGCCATACCGATAGCTCATGGAGGAATACGATTTACCCCCAGGCCAGTTCCTGCTTCACCACCAACTCCTCAGCCACTTTCGGCCATATGCTGACCTCACGCAAGGAGAACCTCCCACACACCCAGTCCAACACACACTCTTACAACTGGGAAGGGGTCGACACCTTATTACATGGTTGTATAAATCAATCGGGAACCTAACACCCCCACTGCTGGTGCATCTCCGAGCCTTATGGGAGGAGGAGACGGGACGACCATTTCACGACAGCGAATGGGACAGAGCGATCGAATTCCCTAAAAAAGTATCCAGGAATGCCCGCTTTAAGAATATACAGTTTCACATTCTCCATAGGGCCTATTTGACGCCAGCGCGCCTTCAACGCTTTTATCCCGACACTACATTTCTATGCCCTCGTTGTCAGGCGCAGGATGCTGCCTTCTTCCACATGTTCTGGACCTGTCCGGGCATCCAGAACTATTGGACCTCTATCCACTCAACACTCAGAGACCTCACTGGGCTGACCCATTTGACTACCTGGGAGGGATGCGCGCTGGGTATCTTAGGGCGGAGAAAACGACACAAGGTATTGATGCGCTTCGTCTTCCTGGCCCACCTAATGGCTAAACGCTGTATAGCAATGCACTGGCGGTCCCCTACTGGTCCCCCGCTTGCAGCTTGGGTAGGGGCGGTTCTTAAATGGGCTGCTGCGGAGGAGGACGCAATACGAGAGGAGGAGGCTAAGGGTACCCGTAAAACCCCAATCTCTTTAGAGTGGGCGCTCCTACTACACCAATTCCGACAATCCCAGACCCCAACAACACTGGTAGCCGACATGAATACCCCCAACGCCGCACCGCCTCCCGCGATCCGAGTCTTCGCGGCGAGGGATCCCCCCCAGCGTCCCCCCGCAACACCCCCGGGCCGGCTGAGTTCCCCCCTCTACTCACCTGATACACCCCACGGCTCCTCTTCCCGGACTGTGCACACACCCACCCCCCCCTAGATGGTTGGCAGCTATACAGCTGAACGGGCAATGGCAGACTTGGGACACAGCCTAGAACTAGTCACTCAGAACTCCATGGCATCCCCCAGTTTGGTTCTCCTCCCCAGTTTTCTATACAGGCAATGCTCGGTAATCATACAGACCACTTCCACACGGAACAAGACACGTACGTACTCTCTATATTGATGTTGGTCTATTTGCCCGCTAATGTAAAGTACCCATTTTCACGACAAGTGATGTATGTATGCTCATATTATTAAATGCCAATAAAAAGAATTTTCAAAAAAAAAATGCTGGGGGTAGTGTTTTAGTGTAGTGCAGTTGTGTTTGGGTACTGTAGGGGTACTGCTGGGGGTAGTGTTTTAGGATTTAGGGTAGTGCCGTGGTGTTTGTGTAGTGTAGGGGTCATGCTGGGGGTAGAGCTTTAGGGTAGTGCAGTGGTGTTTGTGTAGTATTGGGGTAGTTTTGGTGGTAGTGTTTTAGGGTTTAGAGTAGTGCAGTGATGTTTGAGTAGTGTAGGGGTTGTGCTGGGGGTAGATTTAGGGTTTAGGGTAGTGCAGTGGTGTTTGGGTAGTGTAGGGGGTCATGCTGGGGGTAGTGTTTTAGGGTAGTACAGTGTTGTTTGGGTAGTGTAGAGGTCATGCTGAGGGTAGTGTTTTAGGTTTTAGGGTAGTGCAGTAGGGTAGTGCAGTGGTGTTTGTGTAGTGTAGGGGTAGTGTTTTAGGGTTTAGGGTAGTGCCTTGGTGTTTGTGTAGTGTAGGGGGTCATGCTGGGGGTAGTGGTTTAGGGTAGTGCAGTGGTTTTTGTGTAGTGTAGCGGTTCGTGCTGGGATAGTGTTTTAGTGTGTAGGGTAGTGCAGTGGTGTTTCGGTAGTGTAGGGGGTCGTGCTGGGAGTAGTGTTTTAAGGTTTAGGGCAGTGCTGTGGTGTTTTTGTAGTGTAGGGGGTCGTGCTGGGGGTAGTGTTTTAGGGTTTAGGGTAGTGCAGTGGTGTTTGTGTAATGTAGGGGGTAGTGCTGGGGATAGTGTTTTAGGGTTTAGGGTAGTGCCTTGGTGTTTGTGTAGTGTAGGGGGTCATGCTGGGGGTAGTGGTTTAGGGCAGTGCAGTGGTCTTTGGGTAGTGTAGGGGTACTGCTGGGGTAGTGCAGTGGTATTTGTGTAGTATTGGGGTAGTTCTGGGGGTAGTGTTTTAGGTTTTAGGGTAGTGCAGTAGGGTAGTGCAGTGGTGTTTGTGTAGTGTAGGGGGTCATGCTGGGGTTATTGTTTTAGGAATTAGGGTAGTGCAGTGGTGTTTGTGTAGTGTAGGGGGTCATGCTGGGGTAATGTTTTAGTGTAGTGCAGTGGTTTTTGTGTAGTGTAGCGGTTCGTGCTGGGATAGTGTTTTAGTGTGTAGGGTAGTGCAGTGGTGTTTCGGTAGTGTAGGGGGTCGTGCTGGGAGTAGTGTTTTAAGGTTTAGGGCAGTGCTGTGGTGTTTTTGTAGTGTAGGGGGTCGTGCTGGGGGTAGTGTTTTAGGGTTTAGGGTAGTGCAGTGGTGTTTGTGTAATGTAGGGGGTAGTGCTGGGGATAGTGTTTTAGGGTTTAGGGTAGTGGAGTGGTGTTTGGGTAGTGTAGGGGGTAGTACTGGGCGTAGTGTTTTAGGGTTTAGTGTAGTGCAGTGGTGTTTGTGTAGTGTAGGGGTTCATGCTGGGGTAGTGTTTTAGTGTGTAGGGTAGTGCAGTGGTGTTTCGGTAGTGTAGGGGTCGTGCTGGGGTAGTGTTTTAGGGTTGATGGTAGTGCAGTCGTGTTTGTGTAGTGTAGGGGTTCATGCTGGGGGTAGGGTTTTAGGGTTTAGGGTAGTGCAATGGTGTTTGGGTAGTGTAGGGGGTAGTACTGGGCGTAGTGTTTTAGGGTTTAGTGTAGTGCAGTGATGTTTGGGTAGTGTAGGGGGTCGTGCTGGGGGTAGTGGTTTAGGGTAGTGCAGTGGTGTTTGGGTAGTGAAGGGGTCGTGCTGGGGGTAGTGTTTTAGGGTTGATGGTAGTGCAGTGGTGTTTGGGTAGTGTAAGGGGTCGTGCTGGGGGTAGTGTTTTAGGGTTTAGGGTAGTGCAGTGGTGTTTGGGTAGTGTAGGGTGTACTGCTGGGGGTAGTGTTTTAGAGTTTAGGGTAGTGCAGTGGTGTTTGTGTAATGTAGGTGGTAGTGCTGGGATAGTGTGTTAGGGTTTAGGGCAGTGCAGTGGTGTTTGGATAGTGTAGGGAGTTGTGCTGGTGGTAGTGTTTTAGCGTTTAGGGTAGTGGAGTGGTGTTTGGGTAGTGTAGGGGGTAGTACTGGGCGTAGTGTTTTAGGGTTTAATGTAGGGCAGTGGTGTTTGTGTAGTGTAGGGGTTCATGCTGGGGTAGTGTTTTAGTGTGTAGGGTAGTGCAGTGGTGTTTCGGTAGTGTAGGGGTCGTGCTGGGAGTAGTGTTTTAAGGTTTAGGGTAGTGCAGTGATGTTTGGGTAGTGTAGGGGGTTGTGCTGGGGGTAGTGTTTTTGGGTTTAGGGTAGTGCAGTGGTGTTTGTGTAGTGTAGGGGGTAGTGCAGGGCATAGTGTTTGTGTTTAGGGTAGTGCAGTGGTGTTTGTGTAGGGTGTTGTGTGAGGGTAGTGTTGTAGGGTTTAGGGTAGTGCAGCGGTGCTTGTGTAGTGTAGGGGTCGTGCTGGGAGTAGTGTTTTAGGGTTTATGGTAGTGCAGGGGTGTGTTATGTTATGTTATGTTAGTTACATTTTAATGCGCACAGCTGCTCCAGCGAAGGAGCGTCCTGGCGCAGGGAAAGGAAAACACCACATAACACTGGATCCGGTGACACGAAACAGACAATAAAAACTGGAAATAATTAAAACAAGAGGGTTTTCAAAGCTCTGCGGAAAGACAATAGGTCGTTCGAGAGACGAATTTCCAAGGGGAGAGCGTTCCAGAGGGTTGCGGCTTTCACACGGAAGGAGCGACCCCCCATCCGACTAAGTCTGAAACGGGGGACGACCACCAAGGACTGTCCAAGGGATCGTAGTGAACGAGTGGGAACGTAAGGAGAGATCAATGAATTAAGTATTCCGGGTGCCAACTCTCTCAAAATTTTAAAAACCAGGCAGAGAGCCTTGAATTGGATACGCTTGCATATCGGGAGCCAGTGCAAGGACCGCAGGGTGTTAGAAGTAGGGCAGGATCGAGGCAGACCAACCACCGCCCTAGCCGCCGCATTCTGGACTCGTTGTAAACGAAGAATCTCGGCTTGGTTTGCTCCTAATAGGAGAGAGCTGGCATAGTCCAACCGCGAGATGATCATTGCTTGAATGACCAGCTGTCTTGTAGGGGCATCGAAGAAACGCAGCAGGGGTCTTAGCCCGCGTAGTACTCCAAAACAGCAGGCCGCCACTCTCTTTGTGTGAGTCACAAAGCTAAGCGTATGGTCAAGCCAGACTCCGAGATTCCTGAGTTCCAGAACAGGGACCGGCGCTGATCCCAGCTCTGGAGGCCACCATTCGTCCCCCCAGTGGTCCGCTTCCCTTCCAACGATCATCACCTCAGTTTTTGACGCGTTCAGTTGGAGACAGTTGTTATTCATCCAGCTGGCCACCTCTCTCAGTCCACTTCGGAACCTGAGGGCATCCTGCTTGGCATCCCCGCTGATCGTAACCGCCAACTGAGTGTCGTCAGCATAGGAGACCATGGTAAGGCCCCATTGCCTGACGACCTCAGCCAGCGGCTGCACGTACAGATTAAAAAGCGTGGGACTCAGCGAGGAGCCCTGCGGAACCCCCAGGTCCAAAGGATGGTACTTGGACTGAAAAGGAGGGGTGGCAACGCAGAAGGAGCGATCGCTGAGGAAGGAGCGGCACCACTGCAGAGCTGAACCACAAATGCCAATGTCCTGCAGGCGGCGTAGCAAGATGCGATGGGAGACAGTGTCAAAGGCAGCGCTCAGATCTAGTAAAATAAGCGCTGCCGTTTGACCTGCATCGAGCACACCTCGCAAATGCTCAACCATTGCCAGAAGGGCCGTCTCAGTGCTGTGACCAGCACGAAACCCATTCTGCGTTGGATCCAGGACATTCACAAGGGTCATGTGCTCCGTGAGGGCCCGATTTACATGGGCCTCCATAACCTTGGCCGGCCAAGGGAGCAAAGATATAGGGCGGTAGTTTTCAGGTCTCGATGGATCCAGAGATGGTTTTTTAAGGATCGGGGAAACCACCGCTTGCTTCCATTTGGCAGGGACCAGGCCAGAGGTTAGGGAAAGGTTAATCAGGGAGCACACCGCTGTGCGTCCCTGAAAAGCAACGTCCCTGAACAGCGCAGATCTTACCGGGTCTGCAGGTGATCCAGACTTGACTCGCAGGGCCCACATTGCGAACTCCTCATCGGAGATGGTAGGAAAGGAGTGCAGCGCTGGACAGCTGCTAGAGCCGCTCCAAGGGATCACAGGAGGCAGTGTGCTAGGAAACGCCAGATAAATTTTCCTGACTTTATCCAGAAAGAAGGTGGCTAAGGCTTCACAGTGGGCGATGGAACTGTCCAACTGTGGAGGGACTCTCTTTGCCATTAAATCTTTTACGGTTTTAAAGATGGTTTTAGTCGGATTAGGGCTGTTTCTAAATTCGGCTGCGTAAAACGCCGCCCGGGCCCTGCATATAGCTCGATGGTAAAGCTTTACTAGGGCCAGGTAGATGGATTTCTTATCGGCATCGTACGACTTACGCCACACCCTTTCCGCCCGTCTGCAAGAGGACTTCAATGCACGCAGCGTGCTGTCATACCAGGGGCTGGCCTGCCGGGGACTGGACTTGCTGGAGATGATAGGTACCAGGACGTCCAGCGCCCTGGTAATCCAGTTACAAAACCGGTCATATCCCGAGGTGGCATTCAGCAAGGGACCTAGTGGCTCAGCACCCATAATGCGGTGAAGGTCCTCTAACCTCAGTTTGTTCCAATGGCGCCGGGGAATCCGCAAGGGAGGCGGTATAGTAGGATTGGCAGGGAGAGGAAGCCAAGCAGACCCCAGATGGTGGTCAGACCATATCACAGGATCAACCGCCACAATCCGAACATCCGAGAGAGTGGTAAAAAACGGATCCAGGATGTGGCCGGCCACGTGTGTAGGCTGAGAAATAAGCTGGAACAACTGCAAAGCCTCTAAGTCGGCCAAAAAACCACTGATGGCCGGAGACTCTGACCTGTCAAAGTGGAGATTTAGATCACCCAGGATGGAAAAATTTGCGCAGCCACTAGCCAATAAGCTCACAGCCTCCGGAAAGGCACCTCTAAAAGCAACATCGCTGCCTGGAGGGCGATAAACAACCATCCCTGACAGCGAGAACTGAGGGCTGATGGAAACCTTAAACAGCGCACTCTCACATCCGGCAATCTGCAAGATCGTCCAGGTGCATGTGAAGGCGGATCTAATAAATAAGGCGATGTGTGGGGTGGGTGGTAGTGCTGGGGGTAGTGCTTTAGGGTTTAGGGTAGTGCAGTGATGTTTGGGTAGTGTAGGGGGTTGTGCTGGGGGTAATGTTTTAGGGTAGTGCAGTGGTGTTTGTGTAGTGTAGGGGGTAGTGTTTTAGGGTTCAGGGTAGTGCCGTGGTGTTTGTGTAGTGTAGGGGGTCGTGCTGGGGGTAGTGTTTTTGGGGTTAGGGTAGTGCAATGGTGTTTGTGTAGTGTAGGGGTTAGTGTTTTAGGGTTTAGGGTAGTGCAGTTGTGTTTGTGTAGTGTGGGTGGTCATGCTGGGTGTAGATTTAGGGTTTAGGGTAGTGCAGTGGTGTTTGGGTAGTGTTGGGTGTTGTGCTGGGGTAGTGTTTTAGGGTAGTCCCATGGTGTTTGTGTAGTGTAGGGGGTCATGCTGGGGGTAGTGTAGTGCAGTGGTGTTTGGGTAGTGTAGGGGGTACTGCCGAGGGTAGTGTTTTAGGGTTTAGGGTAGTGCAGTGGTGTTTGTGTAGTATTGGGGTCGTTCTGGGGTAGAGGTTTAGGGTTTAGGGTAGTGCAGTGGTGTTTGTGTAGTGTAGGGGGTAGTGCTGGGCATAGTGTTTGTGTTTAGGGTACTGCAGTGGTGTTTGTGTAGGGTGTTGTGTGAGGGTAGTGTTGTAGGGTTTAGGGTAGTGCAGTGGTGCTTGTGTAGTGTAGGGGTCGTGCTGGGAGTGTTTTAGGGTTTATGGTAGTGCAGGGGTGTGTGGGGTGGGTGGTAGTGCTGGGGTAGTGTTTTAGGGTTTAGGGTAGTGCAGTGATGTTTGGGTAGTGTAGGGGGTTGAGCTGGGGGTAATGTTTTAGGGTAGTGCAGTGGTGTTTGTGTAGTGTAGGGGGTAGTGTTTTAGGGTTCAGGGTAGTGCTGTGGTGTTTGTGTAGTGTAGGTGGTAGTGCTGGGGGTAGTGTTTTAGGGTTTAGGGTAGTGCAGTGATGTTTGGGTAGTGTAGGGGGTTGTGCTGGGGGTAATGTTTTAGGGTAGTGCAATGGTGTTTGTGTAGTGTAGGGGTTAGTGTTTTAGGGTTTGGGGTAGTACAGTGGTGTTTGTGTAGTGTGGGTGGTCATGCAGGGTGTACATTTAGGGTTTAGGGTAGTGCAGTGGTGTTTGGGTAGTGTTGGGTGTTGTGCTGGGGTAGTGTTTTAGGGTAGTCCCATGGTGTTTGTGTAGTGTAGGGGGTCATGCTGGGGGTAGTGTAGTGCAGTGGTGTTTGGGTAGTGTAGGGGGTACTGCCGAGGGTAGTGTTTTAGGGTTTAGGGTAGTGCAGTGGTGTTTATGTAGTATTGGGGTAGTGTTGGGGGTAGTGTTTTAGGGTTTAGGGTAGTGCAGTGGTGTTTGGGTAGTGTAGGGGTTCGTGCTAGGAGTAGATATAGGGTTTAGGGTAGTGCAGTGGTGTTTGTGTAGTATTGGGGTCGTTCTGGGGTAGAGTTTTAGGGTTTAGGGTAGTGCAGTGGTGTTTGTGTAGTTTTGGGGGTAGTGTTTTAGGGTTTAGGGTAGTGCAGTGGTGTTTTGGAAGTCTAGCGGTAGTGCTGGGGGTAGTGTTTTAGGGCTTAGGGTAGTGCCGTGGTGTTTGTGTAGTGTAGGGGGTCATGCTGGGGGTAGTGTTGTAGGGTTTAGGATAGTGCAGTGGTCTTTGTGTGGTATAGGGGTTGTGCTGGGGTAAGTGTTGAAGGGTTTAGGGTAGTGCAGTGGTGTTTGGGTAGGGTAGGGGGTCGTGCTAGGAGTAGATGTAGGGTTTAGGGTAGTGCAGTGGTGTTTGGGTAGTGTAGGGGGTACTGCTTGGGGTAGTGTTTTAGGGTTTAGGGTAGTACCGTGGTGTTTTTGTAGTGTAGGAGGTCATGCTGCGGGTAGTGTTTTAGGGTTTAGGGTAGTGTAGTTGTGTTTGGGTAGTGTAGGGGTAGTGCTGGGGTAGTGTTCTAGGGTTTAGTGTAGTGCAGTAGGGTAATGCAGTGGTGTTAGTGTAGTGTAGGGGTCATGCTGGGGGTAGTGTTTTATGGTAGTGCAGTTGTGTTTGGGTACTGTAGGGGGTACTGCTGGGGGTAGTGTTTTAGGGTTTAGGGTAGTGCAGTGGTGTTTGTGTAGTATTGGGGTAGTTCTGGGGGTAGTGTTTTAGGGTTTAGGGTAGTGTAGTGGTGTTTGGGCAGTATAGGGGGTCCTGCTAGGAGTAGATGTTGGGTTTAGGGTAGTGCAGTGGTGTTTGGGTAGTGTAGGGCGTCGTGCTAGGGGTAATGTTTTAGGGTTTAGGGTAGTGCCGTGGTGTTTGTGTAGTGTAGGGGGTCATGCTGGGGGTAGTGTTTTAGGGTAGTGCAGTGGTGTTTGGTAGTGTAGGGTGTACTGCTGGGGTAGTGTTTTAGGGTTTAGGGTAGTGCAGTGGTGTTTGGGTAGTGTAGGGGGTCGTTCTGGGGGTAGTGTTTTAGGGTTTAGGGTAGTGCTGTGGTGTTTGGGTAGTGTAGGGGGTCATTCTGGGGGTAGTGTTTTAGGGTAGTGCAGTGGTGTTTGTGTAGTGTAGGGGGTCGTGGTTTAGGGTAGTGCAGTGGTGTTTGGGTAGTGTAGGGGGTCGTGCTGGGGTAGTGTTTTTGGGTTTAGTGTAGTGCAGTGGTGTTTGTGTAGTGTAAGGGTCGTGCTGGGGTAGTGTTTTAGTGTGTAGGGTAGTGAAGTTGTGTTTCGGTAGTGTAGGGGGTCGTGCTGGAGGTAATGTTTTAGGGTAGTGCAGTGGTGTTTGTGTAGTGTAGGGATTCGTGCTGGGGGTAGTGTTTTACGGTTTAAGGCAGTACAGTGGTGTTTGTGTAGTGTACGGGGTCATGCTGGGGGTAGTGTTTTAGGGTTTAGGGTAGTGCAATGGTGTTTGTGTAGTATAGGGGTTCGTGCTGGGGTAGTGTTTTAGGGTTTAGGGTAGTGCAATGGTGTTTTGGTAGCGTAGGGGGTCGTGCTGGGGGTAGTGTTTTAGGGTTTAGGGTAGTGCCTTGGTGTTTGTGTAGTGTAGGGGGTCATGCTGGGGGTAGTGGTTTAGGGTAGTGCAGTGGTGTTTGGGTAGTGTAGGGGTACTGCTGGGGTAGTGCAGTGGTATTTGTGTAGTATTGAGGTAGTTCTGGGGGTAGTGTTTTAGGTTTTAGGGTAGTGCAGTAGGGTAGTGCAGTGGTGTTTGTGTAGTGTAGGGGGGCATGCTGGGGGTATTGTTTTAGGGATTAGGGTAGTGCAGTGGTGTTTGTGTAGTGTAGGGGGTCATGCTGGGGTAATGTTTTAGGGTAGTGCAGTGGTTTTTGTGTAGTGTAGGGGTTCGTGCTGGGATAGTGTTTTAGTGTGTAGGGTAGTGCAGTGGTGTTTCGGTAGTGTAGGGGGTCGTGCTGGGAGTAGTGTTTTAAGGTTTAGGGTAGTGCCGTGGTGTTTTTGTAGTGTAGGGGGTCGTGCTGGGGGTAGTGTTTTAGGGTAGTGCAGTGGTGTTTGTGTAATGTAGGGGGTAGTGCTGGGGATAGTGTTTTAGGGTTTAGGGCAGTGCAGTGGTGTTGGATAGTGTTGGGAGTTGTGCTGGTGGTAGTGTTTTAGGGTTTAGGGTAGTGGAGTGGTGTTTGGGTAGTGTAAGGGGTAGTACTGGGCGATGTGTTTTAGGGTTTAGTGTAGTGCAGTGGTGTTTGTGTAGTGTAGGGGTTCATGCTGGGGTATTGTTTTAGTGTGTAGGGTAGTGCAGTGGTGTTTCGGTAGTGTAGGGGTCGTGCTGGGGGTAGTGTTTTAGGGTTGATGGTAGTGCAGTCGTGTTTGTGTAGTGTAGGAGTTCATGCTGGGGGTAGGGTTTTAGGGTTTAGGGTAGTGCAATGGTGTTTGGGTAGTGTAGGGGGTAGTACTGGGCGTAGTGTTTTAGGGTTTAGTGTAGTGCAGTGATGTTTGGGTAGTGTAGGGGGTCGTGGTTTAGGGTAGTGCAGTGGTGTTTGGGTAGTGAAGCGGTCGTGCTGGGGGTAGTGTTTTAGGGTTGATGGTAGTGCAGTGGTGTTTGTGTAGTGTAGGAGTTCATGCTGGAGGTTGTGTTATAGGGTTTAGGGTAGTTCAATGGTAGTTTGGTAGCGTAGGGGGTCGTGCTGGGGGTAGTGTTTTAGGGTTTAGGGCAGTGCAGTGGTGTTTGGATAGTGTAGGGAGTTGTGCTGGTGGTAGTGTTTTAGGGTTTAGGGTAGTGGAGTGGTGTTTGGGTAGTGTGGGGGGTAGTACTGGGCGTAGTGTTTTAGGGTTTAATGTAGTGCAGTGGTGTTTGTGTAGTGTAGGGGTTCATGCTGGGGTAGTGTTTTAGTGTGTAGGGCCGTGCAGTGGTGTTTCGGTAGTGTAGGGGTCGTGCTGGGAGTACTGTTTTAAGGTTTAGGGTTGTGCAGTGATGTTTGGGTAGTGTAGGGGGCAGTGCTGGGCATAGTGTTTGTGTTTAGGGTAGTGCAGTGGTGTTTGTGTAGGGTGTTGTGCGAGGGTAGTGTTGTAGGGTTTAGGGTAGTGCAGTGGTGCTTGTGTAGTGTAGGGGTCGTGCTGGGAGTAGTGTTTTAGGGTTTATGGTAGTGCAGGGGTGTGTGGGGTGGGTGGTAGTGCTGGGGGTAGTGTTTTAGGGTTTAGGGTAGTGCAGTGATGTTTGGGTAGTGTAGGGGGTTGTGCTGGGGGTAATGTTTTAGGGTAGTGCAGTGGTGTTTGTGTAGTGTAGGGGGTAGTGTTTTAGGGTTCAGGGTAGTGCCGTGGTGTTTGTGTAGTGTAGGGGGTCGTGCTGGGGGTAGTGTTTTTGGGGTTAGGGTAGTGCAATGGTGTTTGGATAGTGTAGGGAGTTGTGCTGGTGGTAGTGTTTTAGGGTTTAGGGTAGTGGAGTGGTGTTTGGGTAGTGTGGGGGGTAGTACTGGGCGTAGTGTTTTAGGGTTTAATGTAGTGCAGTGGTGTTTGTGTAGTGTAGGGGTTCATGCTGGGGTAGTGTTTTAGTGTGTAGGGCCGTGCAGTGGTGTTTCGGTAGTGTAGGGGTCGTGCTGGGAGTACTGTTTTAAGGTTTAGGGTTGTGCAGTGATGTTTGGGTAGTGTAGGGGGCAGTGCTGGGCATAGTGTTTGTGTTTAGGGTAGTGCAGTGGTGTTTGTGTAGGGTGTTGTGCGAGGGTAGTGTTGTAGGGTTTAGGGTAGTGCAGTGGTGCTTGTGTAGTGTAGGGGTCGTGCTGGGAGTAGTGTTTTAGGGTTTATGGTAGTGCAGGGGTGTGTGGGGTGGGTGGTAGTGCTGGGGGTAGTGTTTTAGGGTTTAGGGTAGTGCAGTGATGTTTGGGTAGTGTAGGGGGTTGTGCTGGGGGTAATGTTTTAGGGTAGTGCAGTGGTGTTTGTGTAGTGTAGGGGGTAGTGTTTTAGGGTTCAGGGTAGTGCCATGGTGTTTGTGTAGTGTAGGGGGTCGTGCTGGGAGTAGTGTTTTTGGGTTTAGGATAGTGCAATGGTGTTTGTGTAGTGTAGGGGTTAGTGTTGTAGGGTTTAGGGTAGTGCAGTGGTGTTTGTGTAGTGTGGGTGGTCATGCTGGGTGTAGATTTAGGGTTTAGGGTAGTGCAGTGGTGTTTGGGTAGTGTTGGGTGTTGTGCTGGGGTAGTGTTTTAGGGTGGTCCCATGGTGTTTGTGTAGTGTAGGGGGTCATGCTGGGGGTAGTGAATTGCAGTGGTGTTTGGGTAGTGTAGGGGGTACTGCCGAGGGTAGTGTTTTAGGGTTTAGGGTAGTGCAGTGGTGTTTATGTAGTATTGGGGTAGTGTTGGGGGTAGTGGTTTAGGGTAGGGTAGTGCAGTGGTGTTTGGGTAGTGTAGGGGTTCGTGCTAGGAGTAGATGTAGGGTTTAGGGTAGTGCAGTGGTGTTTGTGTAGTATTGGGGTCGTTCTGGGGTAGAGTTTTAGGGTTTAGGGTAGTGCAGTGGTGTTTGTGTAGTTTTGGGGGTAGTGTTTTAGGGTTTAGGGTAGTGTAGTGGTGTTTTGGAAGTCTAGCGGTAGTGCTGGGGGTAGGGTTTTACGGTTTAGGGTAGTGCAGTAAGGTAGTGCAGTGGTGTTTGGGTAGTGTAGGGGTTCGTGCTAGGAGTAGATGTAGGGTTTAGGGTAGTGCAGTGGTGTTAGTGTAGTGTAGGGGGTCATGCTGGGGGTAGTGTTTTATGGTAGTGCAGTTGTGTTTGGGTACTGTAGGGGGTACTGCTGGGGGTAGTGTTTTAGGGTTTAGGGTAGTACCGTGGTGTTTGTGTAGTGTAGGGGTCATGCTGCGGGTAGTGTTTTAGGGTTTAGGGTAGTGCAGTGGTGTTTGTGTAGTATTGGGGTAGTTCTGGGGGTAGTGTTTTAGGGTTTAGGGTAGTGTAGTGGTGTTTGGGCAGTATAGGGGGTCCTGCTAGGAGTAGATGTTGGGTTTAGGGTAGTGCAGTGGTGTTTGGGTAGTGTAGGGCGTCGTGCTAGGGGTAATGTTTTAGGGTTTAGGGTAGTGCCGTGGTGTTTGTGTAGTGTAGGGGGTCATGCTGGGGGTAGTGTTTTAGGGTTTAGGATAGTGCAGTGGTCTTTGTGTGGTATAGGGGTTGTGCTGGGGTAAGTGTTGAAGGGTTTAGGGTAGTGCAGTGGTGTTTGGGTAGGGTAGGGGGTCGTGCTAGGAGTAGATGTAGGGTTTAGGGTAGTGCAGTGGTGTTTGGGTAGTGTAGGGGTAGTGCTGGGGTAGTGTTCTAGGGTTTAGTGTAGTGCAGTAGGGTAGTGCAGTGGTGTTAGTGTAGTGTAGGGGGTCATGCTGGGGGTAGTGTTTTATGGTAGTGCAGTTGTGTTTGGGTACTGTAGGGGGTACTGCTGGGGGTAGTGTTTTAGGGTTTAGGGTAGTACCGTGGTGTTTGTGTAGTGTAGGGGTCATGCTGCGGGTAGTGTTTTAGGGTTTAGGGTAGTGCAGTGGTGTTTGTGTAGTATTGGGGTAGTTCTGGGGGTAGTGTTTTAGGGTTTAGGGTAGTGTAGTGGTGTTTGGGCAGTATAGGGGGTCCTGCTAGGAGTAGATGTTGGGTTTAGGGTAGTGCAGTGGTGTTTGGGTAGTGTAGGGCGTCGTGCTAGGGGTAATGTTTTAGGGTTTAGGGTAGTGCCGTGGTGTTTGTGTAGTGTAGGGGGTCATGCTGGGGGTAGTGTTTTAGGGTAGTGCAGAGGTGTTTGGTAGTGTAGGGCGTACTGCTGGGGTAGTGTTTTAGGGTTTAGGGTAGTGCTGTGGTGTTTGGGTAGTGTAGGGGGTCGTTCTGGGGGTAGTGTTTTAGGGTAGTGCAGTGGTGTTTGTGTAGTGTAGGGGGTCGTGGTTTAGGGTAGTGCTGTGGTGTTTGGGTAGTGTAGGGGGTCGTTCTGGGGGTAGTGTTTTAGGGTAGTGCAGTGGTGTTTGTGTAGTGTAGGGGGTCGTGGTTTAGGGTAGTGCAGTGGTGTTTGGGTAGTGTAGGGGGTCGTGCTGGGGGTAGTGTTTTTGGGTTTAGTGTAGTGCAGTGGTGTTTGTGTAGTGTAAGGGTCGTGCGGGGGTAGTGTTTTAGTGTGTAGGGTAGTGAAGTTGTGTTTCGGTAGTGTAGGGGGTCGTGCTGGAGGTAATGTTTTAGGGTAGTGCAGTGGTGTTTGTGTAGTGTAGGGATTCGTGCTGGGGTAGTGTTTTAGGGTTTAAGGCAGTACAGTGGTGTTTGTGTAGTGTAGGGGGTCATGCTGGGGGTAGTGTTTTAGGGTTTAGGGTAGTGCAGTGGCGTTTGTATAGTATTGGGGTAGTTATGGTGGTAGTGTTTTAGGGTTTAGGGTAGTGCAGTGATGTTTGGGTAGTGTAGGGGGTTGTGTAGTGTATGGGTTTGTGCGGGGTGTAGATTTAGGGTTTAGGGTAGTGCAGTGGTGTTTGGGTAGTGTAGGGGGTCGTGCTGGAGGTAGTGTTTTAGGGTTTTGGGTAGTGCAGTAGGGTTAGTGCAGTAGTGTTTGGGTCGTGCTGGGGGTAGTGTTTTAGGGTAGTACAGTGGTGTTAGGGTAGTGTAGGGGGTCATGCTGGGGGTAGTGTTTTAGGGTTTAGGGTAGTGCCTTGGTGTTTGTGTAGTGTAGGGGGTCATGCTGGGGGTAGTGGTTTAGGGCAGTGCAGTGGTCTTTGGGTAGTGTAGGGGTACTGCTGGGGTAGTGCAGTGGTATTTGTGTAGTATTGGGGTAGTTCTGGGGGTAGTGTTTTAGGGTTTAGGGTAGTGCAGTCGTGTTTGGGTAGTGACGGGGTAGTGCTGGGGATAGTGTTTTAGGGTTTAGGGTAGTGCAGTGGTGTTTGGGTAGTGTAGGGGTAGTGCTGTGGGTAGTGTTTTAGGGTTGAGGGTAGTGCAGTGGTGTTTGTTTAGTGTAGGGGGTCGTGTTTTAGGGTTTAGGGTGGTGCCGTGGTGTTTGTGTAGTGTAGGGGATAGTGGTATAGGGTAGTGCCGTGGTGTTTGTTTAGTGTAGGGGGTCGTGTTTTAGGGTTTAGGGTGGTGCCGTGGTGTTTGTGTAGTGTAGGGGATAGTGGTATAGGGTAGTGCCGTGGTGTTTGGATAGTGTAGGGGTCGTGCTGGGGGTAGTGTTTTTGGGTTTAGTGTAGTGCAGTGGTGTTTGGGTAGTGAAGGGGTAGTGCTGGGGATAGTATTTTAGGGTTTAGGGTAGTGCAGTGGTGTTTGGGTAGTGTAGGGGTCGTGCTGGGGTAGTGTTTATGGGTTTAGTGTAGTGCAGTCGTGTTTGTGTAGTGAAGGGGTAGTGCTGGGGATAGTGTTTTAGGATTTAGGGTAGTGCAGTGGTGTTTGGGTAGTGTAGGGGGTAGTGCTGGGGGTAGTGTTTTAGGGTTGAGGGTAGTGCAGTGGTGTTTGTTTAGTGTAGGGGGTCGTTTTTTAGGGTTTAGGGTGGTGCCGTGGTGTTTGTGTAGTGTAGGGGATAGTGATTTAGGGTAGTGCCGTGGTGTTTGGATAGTGTAGGGGGTTGTGCTGGGGGTGGTGTTTTTGTGTTTAGGGTAGTGCAGTTGTGTTTGGGTAGTGAAGGGGGTTGTGTTTTTGTGTTTAGGGTAGTGTAGTTGTGTTTGGGTAGTAAAGGGGGTCATGCTAGGGGTAGTGTTTTAGGGTTTAGGGTAGTGCAGTAGGGTAGTGCAGTGGTGTTTGTGTAGTTGGTCATGCTGGGGGTAGTGTTTTAGGATAGTGCAGTTGTGTTTGGGTATTGTAGGGGTACTGCTGGGGGTAGTGTTTTAGGATTTAGGGTAGTGCCGTGGTGTTTGTGTAGTGTAGGGGGTCATGCTGGGGGTAGTGTTTTAGGGTAGTACAGTGTTTGGGTAGTGTAGAGGTCATGCTGAGGGTAGTGTTTTAGGTTTTAGGGTAGTTCAGTAGGGTAGTGCAGTGGTGTTTGTGTAGTGTAGGAGGTCATGCTGGGGGTAGTGTTTTAGGGTTTAGGGTAGTGCCTTGGTGTTTGTGTAGTGTAGGGGGTCATGCTGGGGGTAGTGGTTTAGGGTAGTGCAGTGGTGTTTGGGTAGTGTAGGGGTACTGCTGGGGTAGTGCAGTGGTATTTGTGTAGTATTGGGGTAGTTCTGGGGTTAGTGTTTTAGGTTTTAGGGTAGTGCAGTAGGGTAGTGCAGTGGTGTTTGTGTAGTGTAGGGGGTCATGCTGGGGTTATTGTTTTAGGGATTAGGGTAGTGCAGTGGTATTTGTGTAGTGTAGGGGGTCATGCTGGGGTAATATTTTAGGGTAGTGCGGTGGTTTTTGTGTAGTGTAGGGGTTCGTGCTGGGATAGTGTTTTAGTGTGTAGGGTAGTGCAGTGGTGTTTCGGTAGTGTAGGGGGTCGTGCTGGGAGTAGTGTTTTAAGGTTTAGGGCAGTGCTGTGGTGTTTTTGTAGTGTAGGGGGTCGTGCTGGGGGTAGTGTTTTAGGGTTTAGGGTAGTGCAGTGGTGTTTGGATAGTATAGGGAGTTGTGCTGGTGGTAGTGTTTTAGGGTTTAGGGTAGTGGAGTGGTGTTTGGGTAGTGTAGGGGGTAGTACTGGGCGTAGTGTTTTAGGGTTTAGTGTAGTGCAGTGGTGTTTGTGTAGTGTAGGGGTTCATGCTGGGGTAGTGTTTTAGTGTGTAGGGTAGTGCAGTGGTGTTTCAGTGGTGTAGGGGTCGTGCTGGGGGTAGTGTTTTAGGGTTGATGGTAGTGCAGTCGTGTTTGTGTAGTGTAGGGGTTCATGCTGGGGGTAGGGTTTTAGGGTTTAGGGTAGTGCAATGGTGTTTGGGTAGTGTAGGGGGTCGTGCTGGGGTAGTGGTTTAGGGTAGTGCAGTGGTGTTTGGGTAGTGAAGGGGTCGTGCTGGGGGTAGTGTTTTAGGGTTGATGGTAGTGCAGTGGTGTTTGTGTAGTGCAGGGGTTCATGCTGGGGGTTGTGTTTTAGGGTTTAGGCTAGTTCAATGGTGTTTTGGTAGTGTAGGGGGTCGTGCTGGGGGTAGTGTTTTAGGGTTTAGGGTAGTGCAGTGGTGTTTGGGTAGTCTAGGGTGTACTGCTGGGGGTAGTGTTTTAGAGTTTAGGGTAGTACAGTGGTGTTTGTGTAATGTAGGTGGTAGTGCTGGGGATAGTGTTTTAGGGTTTAGGGCAGTGCAGTGGTGTTTGGATAGTGTAGGGAGTTGTGCTGGTGGTAGTTTTTTAGGGTTTAGGGTAGTGGAGTGGTGTTTGGGTAGTGTAGGGGGTAGTACTGGGCGTAGTGTTTTAGGGTTTAATGTAGTGCAGTGTTTGTATAGTGTAGGGGTTCATGCTGGGGTAGTGTTTTAGTGTGTAGAGTAGTGCAGTGGTGTTTCGGTAGTGTAGGGGTCGTGTTGGGAGTAGTGTTTTAAGGTTTAGGGTAGTGTAGTGATGTTTGGGTAGTGTAGGGGGTTGTGCTGGGGGTAGTGTTTTTGGGTTTAGGGTAGTGCAGTGGTGTTTGTGTAGTGTAGGGGGTAGTGCTGGGCATAGTGTTTGATTCTAGGGTAGTGCAGTGGTGTTTGTGTAGGGTGT
Organism: Triturus cristatus; assembly: GCF_964204655.1. Taxonomy (NCBI): domain Eukaryota; kingdom Metazoa; phylum Chordata; class Amphibia; order Caudata; family Salamandridae; genus Triturus; species Triturus cristatus. Next base: position 1,278,082,582 of record NC_140579.1, read on the forward strand.
TGTGTGAGGGTAGTGTTGTAGGGTTTAGGGTAGTGCAGTGGTGCTTGTGTAGTGTAGGGGTCGTGCTGGGAGTAGTGTTTTAGGGTTAATGGTAGTGCAGGGGTGTGTGGGGTGGGTGGTAGTGCTGGGGGTAGTGTTTTAGGGTTTAGGGTAGTGCAGTGGTGTTTGTGTAGTGTAGGGGGTAGTGTTTTAGGGTTCAGGGTAGTGCCGTGGTGTTTGTGTAGTGTAGGGGGTCGTGCTGGGGGTAGTGTTTTTGGGGTTAGGGTAGTGCAATGGTGTTTGTGTAGTGTAGGGGTTAGTGTTTTAGGGTTTAGGGTAGTTCAGTGCTGTTTGTGTAGTGTGGGTGGTCATGCTGGGTGTAGATTTAGGGTTTAGGGTAGTGCAGTGGTGTTTGGGTAGTGTTGGGTGTTGTGCTGGGGTAGTGTTTTAGGGTAGTCCCATGGTGTTTGTGTAGTGTAGGGGGTCATGCTGGGGGTAGTGTAGTGCAGTGGTGTTTGGGTAGTCTAGGGGGTACTGCCGAGGGTAGTGTTTTAGGGTTTAGGGTAGTGCAGTGGTGTTTGTGTAGTATTGGGGTCGTTCTGGGGTAGAGTTTTAGGGTTTAGGGTAGTGCAGTGGTGTTTGGGTAGTGTAGGGGGTAGTGCTGGGCATAGTGTTTGTGTTTAGGGTACTGCAGTGGTGTTTGTGTAGGGTGTTGTGTGAGGGTAGTGTTGTAGGGTTTAGGGTAGTGCAGTGGTGCTTGTGTAGTGTAGGGGTCGTGCTGGGAGTAGTGTTTTAGGGTTTATGGTAGTGCAGGGGTGTGTGGGGTGGGTGGTAGTGCTGGGGGTAGTGTTTTAGGGTTTAGGGTAGTGCAGTGATGTTTGGGTAGTGTAGGGGGTTGTGCTGGGGGTAGTGTTTTAGGGTTTAGGGTAGTGCAGTGATGTTTGGGTAGTGTAGGGGGTTGTGCTGGGGGTAATGTTTTAGGGTAGTGCAATGGTGTTTGTGTAGTGTAGGGGTTAGTGTTTTAGGGTTTAGGGTAGTGCAGTGGTGTTTGTGAAGTGTGGGTGGTCATGCTGGGTGTAGAATTAGGGTTTAGGGTAGTGCAGTGGTGTTTGGGTAGTGTTGGGTGTTGTGCTGGGGTAGTGTTTTAGGGTAGTCCCATGGTGTTTGTGTAGTGTAGGGAGTCATGCTGGGGGTAGTGCAGTGGTGTTTGGGTAGGGTAGGGGTAGTGCTGGGGTAGTGTTCTAGGGTTTAGTGTAGTGCAGTAGGGTAGTGCAGTGGTGTTAGTGTAGTGTAGGGGGTCATGCTGGGGGTAGTGTTTTATGGTAGTGCAGTTGTGTTTGGGTACTGTAGGGGGTACTGCTGGGGGTAATGTTTTAGGGTTTAGGGTAGTGCCGTGGTGTTTGTGTAGTGTAGGGGGTCATGCTGCGGGTAGTGTTTTAGGGTTTAGGGTAGTGCAGTGGTGTTTGTGTAGTATTGGGGTAGTTCTGGGGGTAGTGTTTTAGGGTTTAGGGTAGTGTAGTGGTGTTTGGGCAGTATAGGGGGTCCTGCTAGGAGTAGATGTTGGGTTTAGGGTAGTGCAGTGGTGTTTGGGTAGTGTAGGGCGTCGTGCTAGGAGTAATGTTTTAGGGTTTAGGGTAGTGCCGTGGTGTTTGTGTAGTGTAGGGGGTCATGGTGGGGGTAGTGTTTTAGGGTAGTGCAGTGGTGTTTGGTAGTGTAGGGCGTACTGCTGGGGTAGTGTTTTTGGCTTTAGGGTAGTGCAGTGGTGTTTGGGTAGTGTAGGGGGTCGTTCTGGGGGTAGTGTTTTAGGGTTTAGGGTAGTGCTGTGGTGTTTGGGTAGTGTAGGGGGTCGTTCTGGGGGTAGTGTTTTAGGGTAGTGCAGTGGTGTTTGTGTGGTGTAGGGGGTCGTGGTTTAGGGTAGTGCAGTGGTGTTTGGGTAGTGTAGGGGGTCGTGCTGGGGGTAGTGTTTTTGGGTTTAGTGTAGTGCAGTGGTGTTTGTGTAGTGTACGGGTTCATGCTGGGGTAGTGTTTTAGTGTGTAGGGTAGTGCAGTGGTGTTTGGGTAGTGTTGGGTTTTGTGCTGGGGTAGTGTTTTAGTGTGTAGGGTAGTGAAGTTGTGTTTCGGTAGTGTAGGGGGTCGTGCTGGAGGTAATGTTTTAGGGTAGTGCAGTGGTGTTTGTGTAGTGTAGGGATTCGTGCTGGGGTAGTGTTTTAGGGTTTAAGGCAGTACAGTGGTGTTTGTGTAGTGTAGGGGGTCATGCTGGGGGTAGTGTTTTAGGGTTTAGGGTAGTGCAATGGTGTTTGTGTAGTATAGGGGTTCGTGCTGGGGTAGTGTTTTAGGGTTTAGGGTAGTGCAATGGTGTGTTGGTAGTGTAGGGGGTCGTGCTGGGGGTAGTGTTTTAGGGTTTAGGGTAGTGCAGTGGTGTTTGGGTTGTCTAGGGTGTACTGCTGCAGGTAGTGTTTTAGGGTTTCTGGTAGTGCAGTTGTGTTTGGGTAGTGTAGGGGGTACTGCTGGGGGTAGCGTTTTAGGGTAGTGCCGTGGTGTTTGTGTAGTGTAGGGGGTCATGCTGGGGGTAGTGTTTTAGGGTTTAGGGTAGTGCAGTGGTGTTTGGGTATTGTAGGGGGTACTGCTGGGGTTGTGTTTTAGGGTTTAGGGTAGTGCAGTGGCGTTTGTGTGGTATTGGGGTAGTTATGGTGGTAGTGTTTTAGGGTTTAGGGTAGTGCAGTGGTGTTTGGGTAGTGTAGGGGGTCGTTCTGGGGGTAGTGTTTTAGGGTTGAGGGTGGTGCAGTGGTGCTTGTGTAGTGTAGGTGGTCGTGCTGGGGGTAGTGTTTTAGGGTTTAGGGTGGTGCAGTGGTGTTTGTGTAGTGAAGGGATCATGCTGGGGGTAGTCTTTTAGGGTTTAAGGTAGTGCAGTGGTGTTTGGGTATGGTAGGGGGTCATGCTGGGGATAGTCTTTTAGGGTTTAGGGTAGTGCAGTGGTGGTTGTGTACTGTAGGGGGTCGTGCGGGGGGTAGTGTTTTAGGGTTTAGTGTAGTGCAGTGGTGTGTGTGTAGTTTAGGGGTAGTGGTTTAGGGTTTAGGGTAGTGCAGTGGTGTTTGTGTAGTGTAGGGGGTCATGGTGGGGGAAGGGTTCTAGGGTTTAGGGTAGTGCAGTTGTGTTTGGGTAGTGTAGGCGGTACTGCTGGGGGTAGTGTTTTCGGGTTTAGGGTAGTGCCGTGGTGTTTGTATAGTGGGCATGCTGGGGGTAGTGTTTTAGGGTTTAGGGTAGTGCAGTGGTGTTTGTGTAGTGTAGGGGGTCATGCTGGGGATAGTGTTTTAGGGTTTAGGGTAGTGCAGTTATGTTTGGGTAGTGTAGGGGGTAGTGCTGGGGGTAGTGTTCTAGGGTTTAGGGTAGTGCACTTGTGTTTGGGTAGTGAAGGGGTCGTGCTGGGGGTAGTGTTTTAGGGTTCATGGTAGTACAGTGGTGTTTGTGTAGTGTACAGGGTCGTGCTGGGGGTAGTGTTTTAGTGTTTAGGGTAGTGCAGTGGTGTTTGTGTAGTATAGGGAGTAGTGTTTAAGGGTTTAGGGTAGTGCAGTGGTGTTTGGGTAGTGTAGGGGGTAGTACTGGGCGTAGTGTTTTAGGGTTTAATGTAGTGCAGTGGTGTTTGTGTAGTGTAGGGGTTCATGCTGGGGTAGTGTTTTAGTGTGTAGGGTAGTGCAGTGGTGTTTGGGTAGTGTTGGGTTTTGTGCTGGGGTAGTGTTTTAGGGTGGTCCCATGGTGTTTGTGTAGTGTAGGGGGTCATGCTGGGGGTAGTGTAGTGCAGTGGCGTTTGGGTAGTGTATGGGGTACTGCCGAGGGTAGTGTTTTAGGGTTTAGGGTAGCGCAGTGGTGTTTATGTAGTATTGGGGTAGTGTTGGGGGTAGTGTTTTAGGGTTTAGGGTAGGGTAGTGCAGTGGTGTTTGGGTAGTGTAGGGGGTCGTGCTAGGAGTAGATGTAGGGTTTAGGGTAGTGCAGTGGTGTTTGTGTAGTATTGGGGTCGTTCTGGGGTAGAGTTTTAGGGTTTAGGGTAGTGCAGTGGTGTTTGTGTAGTTTTGGGGGTAGTGTTTTAGGGTTTAGGGTAGTGCAGTGGTGTTTTGGAAGTCTAGCGGTAGTGCTGGGGGTAGTGTTTTACGGTTTAGGATAGTGCAGTAAGGTAGTGCAGTGGTGTGGGCACTGTAGGGGGTACTGCTGGTGTTGTGTTTTAGGGTTTAGGGTAGTGCCGTGGTGTTTGTGTAGTGTAGGGGGTCATGCTGGGGGTAGTGTTGTAGGGTTTAGGATAGTGCAGTGGTCTTTGTGTGGTATAGGGGTTGTGCTGGGGTAAGTGTTGAAGGGTTTAGGGTAGTGCAGTGGTGTTTGGGTAGGGTAGGGGGTCGTGCTAGGAGTAGATGTAGGGTTTAGGGTAGTGCAGTGGTGTTTGGGTAGTGTAGGGGTAGTGCTGGGGTAGTGTTCTAGGGTTTAGTGTAGTGCAGTAGGGTAGTGCAGTGGTGTTAGTGTAGTGTAGGGGGTCATGCTGGGGGTAGTGTTTTATGGTAGTGCAGTTGTGTTTGGGTACTGTAGGGGGTACTGCTGGGGGTAGTATTTTAGGGTTTAGGGTATTTCCGTGGTGTTTGTGTAGTGTAGGGGGTCATGCTGCGGGTAGTGTTTTAGGGTTTAGGGTAGTGCAGTGGTGTTTGTGTAGTATTGGGGTAGTTCTGGGGGTAGTGTTTTAGGGTTTAGGGTAGTGTAGTGGTGTTTGGGCAGTATAGGGGGTCCTGCTAGGAGTAGATGTTGGGTTTAGGGTAGTGCAGTGGTGTTTGGGTAGTGTAGGGCGTCGAGCTAGGGGTAATGTTTTAGGGTTTAGGGTAGTGCCGTGGTGTTTGTGTAGTGTAGGGGGTCATGCTGGGGGTAGTGTTTTAGGGTAGTGCAGTGGTGTTTGGTAGTGTAGGGCGTACTGCTGGGGTAGTGTTTTAGGGTTTAGGGTAGTGCAGTGGTGTTTGGGTAGTGTAGGGGGTCGTTCTGGGGGTAGTGTTTTAGGGTTTAGGGTAGTGCTGTGGTGTTTGGGTAGTGTAGGGGGTCGTTCTGGGGGTAGTGTTTTAGGGTAGTGCAGTGGTGTTTGTGTAGTGTAGGGGGTCGTGGTTTAGGGTAGTGCAGTTGATGTTTGGGTAGTGTAGGGGGTCGTGCTGGGGGTAGTGTTTTTGGGTTTAGTGTAGTGCAGTGGTGTTTGTGTAGTGTAAGGGTCGTGCTGGAGGTAATGTTTTAGGGTAGTGCAGTGGTGTTTGTGTAGTGTAGGGATTCGTGCTGGGGTAGTGTTTTAGGGTTTAGGGTAGTGCAGTGGTGTTTGGGTTGTCTAGGGTGTACTGCTGCAGGTAGTGTTTTAGGGTTTCTGGTAGTGCAGTTGTGTTTGGGTAGTGTAGGGGGTACTGCTGGGGGTAGCGTTTTAGGGTAGTGCCGTGGTGTTTGTGTAGTGTAGGGGGTCATGTAGGGGGTTGTGTTTTAGGGTTTAGGGTAGTGCAGTGGCGTTTGTGTAGTATTGGGGTAGTTATGGTGGTAGTGTTTTAGGGTTTAGGGTAGTGCAGTGATGTTTGGGTAGTGTAGGGGGTTGTGTAGTGTATGGGTTTGTGCGGGTGTAGATTTAGGGTTTAGGGTAGTGCAGTGGTGTTTGGGTAGTGTAGGGGGTCGTGCTGGGGGTAGTGTTTTGGGGTTTAGTGTAGTGCAGTGGTGTTTGTGTAGTGTAGGGGTTCATGCTGGGGTAGTGTTTTAGTGTGTAGGGTAGTGCAGTGGTGTTTGGGTAGTGTTGGGTTTTGTGCTGGGGTAGTGTTTTAGTGTGTAGGGTAGTGAAGTTGTGTTTCGGTAGTGTAGGGGGTCGTGCTGGAGGTAATGTTTTAGGGTAGTGCAGTGGTGTTTGTGTAGTGTAGGGATTCGTGCTGGGGTAGTGTTTTAGGGTTTAAGGCAGTACAGTGGTGTTTGTGTAGGGGGTCATGCTGGGGGTAGTGTTTTAGGGTTTAGGGTAGTGCAATGGTGTTTGTGTAGTATAGGGGTTCGTGCTGGGGTAGTGTTTTAGGGTTTAGGGTAGTGCAGTGGTGTTTGGGTTGTCTAGGGTGTACTGCTGCAGGTAGTGTTTTAGGGTTTCTGGTAGTGCAGTTGTGTTTGGGTAGTGTAGGGGGTACTGCTGGGGGTAGCGTTTTAGGGTAGTGCCGTGGTGTTTGTGTAGTGTAGGGGGTCATGTAGGGGGTTGTGTTTTAGGGTTTAGGGTAGTGCAGTGGCGTTTGTGTAGTATTGGGGTAGTTATGGTGGTAGTGTTTTAGGGTTTAGGGTAGTGCAGTGATGTTTGGGTAGTGTAGGGGGTTGTGTAGTGTATGGGTTTGTGCGGGTGTAGATTTAGGGTTTAGGGTAGTGCAGTGGTGTTTGGGTAGTGTAGGGGGTCGTGCTGGGGGTAGTGTTTTGGGGTTTAGTGTAGTGCAGTGGTGTTTGTGTAGTGTAGGGGTTCATGCTGGGGTAGTGTTTTAGTGTGTAGGGTAGTGCAGTGGTGTTTGGGTAGTGTTGGGTTTTGTGCTGGGGTAGTGTTTTAGTGTGTAGGGTAGTGAAGTTGTGTTTCGGTAGTGTAGGGGGTCGTGCTGGAGGTAATGTTTTAGGGTAGTGCAGTGGTGTTTGTGTAGTGTAGGGATTCGTGCTGGGGTAGTGTTTTAGGGTTTAAGGCAGTACAGTGGTGTTTGTGTAGTGTAGGGGGTCATGCTGGGGGTAGTGTTTTAGGGTTTAGGGTAGTGCAATGGTGTTTGTGTAGTATAGGGGTTCGTGCTGGGGTAGTGTTTTAGGGTTTAGGGTAGTGCAATGGTGTGTTGGTAGTGTAGGGGGTCGTGCTGGGGGTAGTGTTTTAGGGTTTAGGGTAGTGCAGTGGTGTTTGGGTTGTCTAGGGTGTACTGCTGCAGGTAGTGTTTTAGGGTTTCTGGTAGTGCAGTTGTGTTTGGGTAGTGTAGGGGGTACTGCTGGGGGTAGCGTTTTAGGGTAGTGCCGTGGTGTTTGTGTAGTGTAGGGGGTCATGCTGGGGGTAGTGTTTTAGGGTTTAGGGTAGTGCAGTGGTGTTTGGGTATTGTAGGGGGTACTGCTGGGGTTGTGTTTTAGGGTTTAGGGTAGTGCAGTGGCGTTTGTGTGGTATTGGGGTAGTTATGGTGGTAGTGTTTTAGGGTTTAGGGTAGTGCAGTGGTGTTTGGGTAGTGTAGGGGGTCGTTCTGGGGGTAGTGTTTTAGGGTTGAGGGTGGTGCAGTGGTGCTTGTGTAGTGTAGGTGGTCGTGCTGGGGGTAGTGTTTTAGGGTTTAGGGTGGTGCAGTGGTGTTTGTGTAGTGAAGGGATCATGCTGGGGGTAGTCTTTTAGGGTTTAAGGTAGTGCAGTGGTGTTTGGGTATGGTAGGGGGTCATGCTGGGGATAGTCTTTTAGGGTTTAGGGTAGTGCAGTGGTGGTTGTGTACTGTAGGGGGTCGTGCGGGGGGTAGTGTTTTAGGGTTTAGTGTAGTGCAGTGGTGTGTGTGTAGTTTAGGGGTAGTGGTTTAGGGTTTAGGGTAGTGCAGTGGTGTTTGTGTAGTGTAGGGGGTCATGGTGGGGGAAGGGTTCTAGGGTTTAGGGTAGTGCAGTTGTGTTTGGGTAGTGTAGGCGGTACTGCTGGGGGTAGTGTTTTCGGGTTTAGGGTAGTGCCGTGGTGTTTGTATAGTGGGCATGCTGGGGGTAGTGTTTTAGGGTTTAGGGTAGTGCAGTGGTGTTTGTGTAGTGTAGGGGGTCATGCTGGGGATAGTGTTTTAGGGTTTAGGGTAGTGCAGTTATGTTTGGGTAGTGTAGGGGGTAGTGCTGGGGGTAGTGTTCTAGGGTTTAGGGTAGTGCACTTGTGTTTGGGTAGTGAAGGGGTCGTGCTGGGGGTAGTGTTTTAGGGTTCATGGTAGTACAGTGGTGTTTGTGTAGTGTACAGGGTCGTGCTGGGGGTAGTGTTTTAGTGTTTAGGGTAGTGCAGTGGTGTTTGTGTAGTATAGGGAGTAGTGTTTAAGGGTTTAGGGTAGTGCAGTGGTGTTTGGGTAGTGTAGGGGGTAGTACTGGGCGTAGTGTTTTAGGGTTTAATGTAGTGCAGTGGTGTTTGTGTAGTGTAGGGGTTCATGCTGGGGTAGTGTTTTAGTGTGTAGGGTAGTGCAGTGGTGTTTGGGTAGTGTTGGGTTTTGTGCTGGGGTAGTGTTTTAGGGTGGTCCCATGGTGTTTGTGTAGTGTAGGGGGTCATGCTGGGGGTAGTGTAGTGCAGTGGCGTTTGGGTAGTGTATGGGGTACTGCCGAGGGTAGTGTTTTAGGGTTTAGGGTAGCGCAGTGGTGTTTATGTAGTATTGGGGTAGTGTTGGGGGTAGTGTTTTAGGGTTTAGGGTAGGGTAGTGCAGTGGTGTTTGGGTAGTGTAGGGGGTCGTGCTAGGAGTAGATGTAGGGTTTAGGGTAGTGCAGTGGTGTTTGTGTAGTATTGGGGTCGTTCTGGGGTAGAGTTTTAGGGTTTAGGGTAGTGCAGTGGTGTTTGTGTAGTTTTGGGGGTAGTGTTTTAGGGTTTAGGGTAGTGCAGTGGTGTTTTGGAAGTCTAGCGGTAGTGCTGGGGGTAGTGTTTTACGGTTTAGGATAGTGCAGTAAGGTAGTGCAGTGGTGTGGGCACTGTAGGGGGTACTGCTGGTGTTGTGTTTTAGGGTTTAGGGTAGTGCCGTGGTGTTTGTGTAGTGTAGGGGGTCATGCTGGGGGTAGTGTTGTAGGGTTTAGGATAGTGCAGTGGTCTTTGTGTGGTATAGGGGTTGTGCTGGGGTAAGTGTTGAAGGGTTTAGGGTAGTGCAGTGGTGTTTGGGTAGGGTAGGGGGTCGTGCTAGGAGTAGATGTAGGGTTTAGGGTAGTGCAGTGGTGTTTGGGTAGTGTAGGGGTAGTGCTGGGGTAGTGTTCTAGGGTTTAGTGTAGTGCAGTAGGGTAGTGCAGTGGTGTTAGTGTAGTGTAGGGGGTCATGCTGGGGGTAGTGTTTTATGGTAGTGCAGTTGTGTTTGGGTACTGTAGGGGGTACTGCTGGGGGTAGTATTTTAGGGTTTAGGGTATTTCCGTGGTGTTTGTGTAGTGTAGGGGGTCATGCTGCGGGTAGTGTTTTAGGGTTTAGGGTAGTGCAGTGGTGTTTGTGTAGTATTGGGGTAGTTCTGGGGGTAGTGTTTTAGGGTTTAGGGTAGTGTAGTGGTGTTTGGGCAGTATAGGGGGTCCTGCTAGGAGTAGATGTTGGGTTTAGGGTAGTGCAGTGGTGTTTGGGTAGTGTAGGGCGTCGAGCTAGGGGTAATGTTTTAGGGTTTAGGGTAGTGCCGTGGTGTTTGTGTAGTGTAGGGGGTCATGCTGGGGGTAGTGTTTTAGGGTAGTGCAGTGGTGTTTGGTAGTGTAGGGCGTACTGCTGGGGTAGTGTTTTAGGGTTTAGGGTAGTGCAGTGGTGTTTGGGTAGTGTAGGGGGTCGTTCTGGGGGTAGTGTTTTAGGGTTTAGGGTAGTGCTGTGGTGTTTGGGTAGTGTAGGGGGTCGTTCTGGGGGTAGTGTTTTAGGGTAGTGCAGTGGTGTTTGTGTAGTGTAGGGGGTCGTGGTTTAGGGTAGTGCAGTTGATGTTTGGGTAGTGTAGGGGGTCGTGCTGGGGGTAGTGTTTTTGGGTTTAGTGTAGTGCAGTGGTGTTTGTGTAGTGTAAGGGTCGTGCTGGAGGTAATGTTTTAGGGTAGTGCAGTGGTGTTTGTGTAGTGTAGGGATTCGTGCTGGGGTAGTGTTTTAGGGTTTAGGGTAGTGCAGTGGTGTTTGGGTTGTCTAGGGTGTACTGCTGCAGGTAGTGTTTTAGGGTTTCTGGTAGTGCAGTTGTGTTTGGGTAGTGTAGGGGGTACTGCTGGGGGTAGCGTTTTAGGGTAGTGCCGTGGTGTTTGTGTAGTGTAGGGGGTCATGTAGGGGGTTGTGTTTTAGGGTTTAGGGTAGTGCAGTGGCGTTTGTGTAGTATTGGGGTAGTTATGGTGGTAGTGTTTTAGGGTTTAGGGTAGTGCAGTGATGTTTGGGTAGTGTAGGGGGTTGTGTAGTGTATGGGTTTGTGCGGGTGTAGATTTAGGGTTTAGGGTAGTGCAGTGGTGTTTGGGTAGTGTAGGGGGTCGTGCTGGGGGTAGTGTTTTGGGGTTTAGTGTAGTGCAGTGGTGTTTGTGTAGTGTAGGGGTTCATGCTGGGGTAGTGTTTTAGTGTGTAGGGTAGTGCAGTGGTGTTTGGGTAGTGTTGGGTTTTGTGCTGGGGTAGTGTTTTAGTGTGTAGGGTAGTGAAGTTGTGTTTCGGTAGTGTAGGGGGTCGTGCTGGAGGTAATGTTTTAGGGTAGTGCAGTGGTGTTTGTGTAGTGTAGGGATTCGTGCTGGGGTAGTGTTTTAGGGTTTAAGGCAGTACAGTGGTGTTTGTGTAGGGGGTCATGCTGGGGGTAGTGTTTTAGGGTTTAGGGTAGTGCAATGGTGTTTGTGTAGTATAGGGGTTCGTGCTGGGGTAGTGTTTTAGGGTTTAGGGTAGTGCAGTGGTGTTTGGGTTGTCTAGGGTGTACTGCTGCAGGTAGTGTTTTAGGGTTTCTGGTAGTGCAGTTGTGTTTGGGTAGTGTAGGGGGTACTGCTGGGGGTAGCGTTTTAGGGTAGTGCCGTGGTGTTTGTGTAGTGTAGGGGGTCATGTAGGGGGTTGTGTTTTAGGGTTTAGGGTAGTGCAGTGGCGTTTGTGTAGTATTGGGGTAGTTATGGTGGTAGTGTTTTAGGGTTTAGGGTAGTGCAGTGATGTTTGGGTAGTGTAGGGGGTTGTGTAGTGTATGGGTTTGTGCGGGTGTAGATTTAGGGTTTAGGGTAGTGCAGTGGTGTTTGGGTAGTGTAGGGGGTCGTGCTGGAGGTAGTGTTTTAGGGTTTTGGGTAGTGCAGTAGGATAGTGCAGTAGTGTTTGGGACGTGCTGGGGGTAGTGTTTTAGGGTAGTACAGTGGTGTTAGGGTAGTGTAGGGGGTCATGCTGGGGGTAGTGGTTTAGGGCAGTGCAGTGGTCATTGGGTAGTGTAGGGTTACTGCTGGGGTAGTGCAGTGGTATTTGTGTAGTATTGGGGTAGTTCTGGGGGTAGTGTTTTAGGGTTTAGGGTAGTGCAGTCGTGTTTGGGTAGTGAAGGGGTAGTGCTGGGGATAGTGTTTTAGGGTTTAGGGTAGTGCAGTGGTGTTTGGGTAGTGTAGGGGTAGTGCTGTGGGTATTGTTTTAGGGTTGAGGGTAGTGCAGTGGTGTTTGTTTAGTGTAGGGGGTCGTGTTTTAGGGTTTAGGGTGGTGCCGTGGTGTTTGTGTAGTGTAGGGGATAGTGGTTTAGGGTAGTGCCGTGGTGTTTGGATAGTGTAGGGGTCGTGCTGGGGGTAGTGTTTTTGGGTTTAGTGTAGTGCAGTTGTGTTCGGGTAGTGAAGAGGTAGTGCTGGGGATAGTGTTTTAGGGTTTAGGGTAGTGCAGTGGTGTTTGGGTAGTGTAGGGGTCGTGCTGGGGGTAGTGTTTATGGGTTTAGTGTAGTGCAGTCGTGTTTGGGTAGTGAAGGGGTAGTGCTGGGGATAGTGTTTTAGGGTTTAGGGTAGTGAAGTTGTGTTTCGGTAGTGTAGGGGGTCGTGCTGGAGGTAATGTTTTAGGGTAGTGCAGTGGTGTTTGTGTAGTGTAGGGATTCGTGCTGGGGTAGTGTTTTAGGGTTTAAGGCAGTACAGTGGTGTTTGTGTAGTGTAGGGGGTCATGCTGGGGGTAGTGTTTTAGGGTTTAGGGTAGTGCAATGGTGTTTGTGTAGTATAGGGGTTCGTGCTGGGGTAGTGTTTTAGGGTTTAGGGTAGTGCAATGGTGTGTTGGTAGTGTAGGGGGTCGTGCTGGGGGTAGTGTTTTAGGGTTTAGGGTAGTGCAGTGGTGTTTGGGTTGTCTAGGGTGTACTGCTGCAGGTAGTGTTTTAGGGTTTCTGGTAGTGCAGTTGTGTTTGGGTAGTGTAGGGGGTACTGCTGGGGGTAGCGTTTTAGGGTAGTGCTGTGGTGTTTGTGTAGTGTAGGGGGTCATGCTGGTGGCAGTGTTTTAGGGTTTAGGGTAGTGTAGTGGTGTTTGGGCAGTATAGGGGGTCCTGCTAGGAGTAGATGTTGGGTTTAGGGTAGTGCAGTGGTGTTTGGGTAGTGTAGGGCGTCGTGCTAGGAGTAATGTTTTAGGGTTTAGGGTAGTGCCGTGGTGTTTGTGTAGTGTAGGGGGTCATGGTGGGGGTAGTGTTTTAGGGTAGTGCAGTGGTGTTTGGTAGTGTAGGGCGTACTGCTGGGGTAGTGTTTTTGGCTTTAGGGTAGTGCAGTGGTGTTTGGGTAGTGTAGGGGGTCGTTCTGGGGGTAGTGTTTTAGGGTTTAGGGTAGTGCTGTGGTGTTTGGGTAGTGTAGGGGGTCGTTCTGGGGGTAGTGTTTTAGGGTAGTGCAGTGGTGTTTGTGTAGTGTAGGGGGTCGTGGTTTAGGGTAGTGCAGTGGTGTTTGGGTAGTGTAGGGGGTCGTGCTGGGGGTAGTGTTTTGGGGTTTAGTGTAGTGCAGTGGTGTTTGTGTAGTGTAAGGGTCGTGCTGGGGTAGTGTTTTAGTGTGTAGGGTAGTGAAGTTGTGTTTCGGTAGTGTAGGGGGTCGTGCTGGAGGTAATGTTTTAGGGTAGTGCAGTGGTGTTTTTGTAGTGTAGGGATTCGTGCTGGGGTAGTGTTTTAGGGTTTAAGGCAGTACAGTGGTGTGTGTGTAATGTAGGGGGTCATGCTGGGGGTAGTGTTTTAGGGTTTAGGGTAGTGCAATGGTGTTTGTGTAGTATAGGGGTTCGTGCTGGGGTAGTGTTTTAGGGTTTAGAGTAGTGCAATGGTGTGTTGGTAGTGTAGGGGGTCGTGCTGGGGGTAGTGTTTTAGGGTTTAGGGTAGTGCAGTGGTGTTTGGGTTGTCTAGGGTGTACTGCTGCAGGTAGTGTTTTAGGGTTTCTGGTAGTGCAGTTGTGTTTGGGTAGTGTAGGGGGTACTGCTGGGGGTAGCGTTTTAGGGTAGTGCCGTGGTGTTTGTGTAGTGTAGGGGGTCATGCTGGGGGTAGTGTTTTAGGGTTTAGGGTAGTGCAGTGGTGTTTGGGTATTGTAGGGGGTACTGCTGGGGTTGTGTTTTAGGGTTTAGGGTAGTGCAGTGGCGTTTGTGTAGTATTGGGGTAGTTATGGTGGTAGTGTTTTAGGGTTTAGGGTAGTGCAGTGGTGTTTGGGTAGTGTAGGGGGTCGTTCTGGGGGTAGTGTTTTAGGGTTGAGGGTGGTGCAGTGGTGCTTGTGTAGTGTAGGTGGTCGTGCTGGGGGTAGTGTTTTAGGGTTTAGGGTGGTGCAGTGGTGTTTGTGTAGTGAAGGGATCATGCTGGGGGTAGTCTTTTAGGGTTTAAGGTAGTGCAGTGGTGTTTGGGTATGGTAGGGGGTCATGCTGGGGATAGTCTTTTAGGGTTTAGGGTAGTGCAGTGGTGGTTGTGTAGTGTAGGGGGTCGTGCGGGGGGTAGTGTTTTAGGGTTTAGTGTAGTGCAGTGGTGTGTGTGTAGTTTAGGGGTAGTGGTTTAGGGTTTAGGGTAGTGCAGTGGTGTTTGTGTAGTGTAGGGGGTCATGCTGGGGATAGTGTTTTAGGGTTTAGGGTAGTGCAGTTATGTTTGGGTAGTGTAGGGGGTAGTGCTGGGGGTAGTGTTCTAGGGTTTAGGGTAGTGCACTTGTGTTTGGGTAGTGAAGGGGTCGTGCTGGGGGTAGTGTTTTAGGGTTGATGGTAGTACAGTGGTGTTTGTGTAGTGTACAGGGTCGTGCTGGGGGTAGTGTTTTAGTGTTTAGGGTAGTGCAGTGGTGTTTGTGTAGTATAGGGAGTAGTGTTTAAGGGTTTAGGGTAGTGCAGTGGTGTTTGGGTAGTGTAGGGGATAGTACTGGGCGTAGTGTTTTAGGGTTTAATGTAGTGCAGTGGTGTTTGTGTAGTGTAGGGGTTCATGCTGGGGTAGTGTTTTAGTGTGTAGGGTAGTGCAGTGGTGTTTGGGTAGTGTTGGGTTTTGTGCTGGGGTAGTGTTTTAGGGTGGTCCCATGGTGTTTGTGTAGTGTAGGGGGTCATGCTGGGGGTAGTGTAGTGCAGTGGCGTTTGGGTAGTGTATGGGGTACTGCCGAGGGTAGTGTTTTAGGGTTTAGGGTAGCGCAGTGGTGTTTATGTAGTATTGGGGTAGTGTTGGGGGTAGTGTTTTAGGGTTTAGGGTAGGGTAGTGCAGTGGTGTTTGGGTAGTGTAGGGGGTCGTGCTAGGAGTAGATGTAGGGTTTAGGGTAGTGCAGTGGTGTTTGTGTAGTATTGGGGTCGTTCTGGGGTAGAGTTTTAGGGTTTAGGGTAGTGCAGTGGTGTTTGTGTAGTATTGGGGTCGTTCTGGGGTAGTATTTTAGGGTTTAGGGTAGTGCAGTGGTGTTTTGGAAGTCTAGCGGTAGTGCTGGGGGTAGGGTTTTACGGTTTAGGGTAGTGCAGTAAGGTAGTGCAGTGGTGTGGGCACTGTAGGGGGTACTGCTGGGTGTAGTGTTTTAGGGTTTAGGGTAGTACAGTGGTGTTTGTGTAATGTAGGTGGTAGTGCTGGGGATAGTGTTTTAGGGTTTAGGGCAGTGCAGTGGTGTTTGGATAGTCTAGGGTGTACTGCTGGGGGTAGTGTTTTAGAGTTTAGGGTAGTACAGTGGTGTTTGTGTAATGTAGGTGGTAGTGCTGGGGATAGTGTTTTAGGGTTTAGGGCAGTGCAGTGGTGTTTGGATAGTGTAGGGAGTTGTGCTGGTGGTAGTTTTTTAGGGTTTAGGGTAGTGGAGTGGTGTTTGGGTAGTGTAGGGGGTAGTACTGGGCGTAGTGTTTTAGGGTTTAATGTAGTGCAGTGTTGTTTGTATAGTGTAGGGGTTCATGCTGGGGTAGTGTTTTAGTGTGTAGAGTAGTGCAGTGGTGTTTCGGTAGTGTAGGGGTCGTGTTGGGAGTAGTGTTTTAAGGTTTAGGGTAGTGTAGTGATGTTTGGGTAGTGTAGGGGGTTGTGCTGGGGGTAGTGTTTTTGGGTTTAGGGTAGTGCAGTGGTGTTTGTGTAGTGTAGGGGGTAGTGCTGGGCATAGTGTTTGATTCTAGGGTAGTGCAGTGGTGTTTGTGTAGGGTGTTGTGTGAGGGTAGTGTTGTAGGGTTTAGGGTAGTGCAGTGGTGCTTGTGTAGTGTAGGGGTCGTGCTGGGAGTAGTGTTTTAGGGTTAATGGTAGTGCAGGGGTGTGTGGGGTGGGTGGTAGTGCTGGGGGTAGTGTTTTAGGGTTTAGGGTAGTGCAGTGGTGTTTGTGTAGTGTAGGGGGTAGTGTTTTAGGGTTCAGGGTAGTGCCGTGGTGTTTGTGTAGTGTAGGGGGTCGTGCTGGGGGTAGTGTTTTTGGGGTTAGGGTAGTGCAATGGTGTTTGGATAGTGTAGGGAGTTGTGCTGGTGGTAGTGTTTTAGGGTTTAGGGTAGTGGAGTGGTGTTTGGGTAGTGTGGGGGGTAGTACTGGGCGTAGTGTTTTAGGGTTTAATGTAGTGCAGTGGTGTTTGTGTAGTGTAGGGGTTCATGCTGGGGTAGTGTTTTAGTGTGTAGGGCCGTGCAGTGGTGTTTCGGTAGTGTAGGGGTCGTGCTGGGAGTACTGTTTTAAGGTTTAGGGTTGTGCAGTGATGTTTGGGTAGTGTAGGGGGCAGTGCTGGGCATAGTGTTTGTGTTTAGGGTAGTGCAGTGGTGTTTGTGTAGGGTGTTGTGCGAGGGTAGTGTTGTAGGGTTTAGGGTAGTGCAGTGGTGCTTGTGTAGTGTAGGGGTCGTGCTGGGAGTAGTGTTTTAGGGTTTATGGTAGTGCAGGGGTGTGTGGGGTGGGTGGTAGTGCTGGGGGTAGTGTTTTAGGGTTTAGGGTAGTGCAGTGATGTTTGGGTAGTGTAGGGGGTTGTGCTGGGGGTAATGTTTTAGGGTAGTGCATTGGTGTTTGTGTAGTGTAGGGGGTAGTGTTTTAGGGTTCAGGGTAGTGCCATGGTGTTTGTGTAGTGTAGGGGGTCGTGCTGGGATTAGTGTTTTTGGGTTTAGGATAGTGCAATGGTGTTTGTGTAGTGTAGGGGTTAGTGTTGTAGGGTTTAGGGTAGTGCAGTGGTGTTTGTGTAGTGTGGGTGGTCATGCTGGGTGTAGATTTAGGGTTTAGGGTAGTGCAGTGGTGTTTGGGTAGTGTTGGGTGTTGTGCTGGGGTAGTGTTTTAGGGTGGTCCCATGGTGTTTGTGTAGTGTAGGGGGTCATGCTGGGGGTAGTGAATTGCAGTGGTGTTTGGGTAGTGTAGGGGGTACTGCCGAGGGTAGTGTTTTAGGGTTTAGGGTAGTGCAGTGGTGTTTATGTAGTATTGGGGTAGTGTTGGGGGTAGTGGTTTAGGGTAGGGTAGTGCAGTGGTGTTTGGGTAGTGTAGGGGTTCGTGCTAGGAGTAGATGTAGGGTTTAGGGTAGTGCAGTGGTGTTTGTGTAGTATTGGGGTCGTTCTGGGGTAGAGTTTTAGGGTTTAGGGTAGTGCAGTGGTGTTTGTGTAGTTTTGGGGGTAGTGTTTTAGGGTTTAGGGTAGTGCAGTGGTGTTTTGGAAGTCTAGCGGTAGTGCTGGGGGTAGGGTTTTACGGTTTAGGGTAGTGCAGTAAGGTAGTGCAGTGGTGTGGGCACTGTAGGGGGTACTGCTGGGTGTAGTGTTTCAGGGTTTAGGGTAGTGCCGTGGTGTTTGTGTAGTGTAGGGGGTCATGCTGGGGGTAGTGTTGTAGGGTTTAGGATAGTGCAGTGGTCTTTGTGTGGTATAGGGGTTGTGCTGGGGTAAGTGTTGAAGGGTTTAGGGTAGTGCAGTGGTGTTTGGGTAGGGTAGGGGGTCGTGCTAGGAGTAGATGTAGGGTTTAGGGTAGTGCAGTAGTGTTTGGGTAGTGTAGGGGTAGTGCTGGGGTAGTGTTCTAGGGTTTAGTGTAGTGCAGTAGGGTAGTGCAGTGGTGTTAGTGTAGTGTAGGGGGTCATGCTGGGGGTAGTGTTTTATGGTAGTGCAGTTGTGTTTGGGTACTGTAGGGGGTACTGCTGGGGGTAGTGTTTTAGGGTTTAGGGTAGTACCGTGGTGTTTGTGTAGTGTAGGGGTCATGCTGCGGGTAGTGTTTTAGGGTTTAGGGTAGTGCAGTGGTGTTTGTGTAGTATTGGGGTAGTTCTGGGGGTAGTGTTTTAGGGTTTAGGGTAGTGTAGTGGTGTTTGGGCAGTATAGGGGGTCCTGCTAGGAGTAGATGTTGGGTTTAGGGTAGTGCAGTGGTGTTTGGGTAGTGTAGGGCGTCGTGCTAGGGGTAATGTTTTAGGGTTTAGGGTAGTGCCGTGGTGTTTGTGTAGTGTAGGGGGTCATGCTGGGGGTAGTGTTTTAGGGTAGTGCAGAGGTGTTTGGTAGTGTAGGGCGTACTGCTGGGGTAGTGTTTTAGGGTTTAGGGTAGTGCTGTGGTGTTTGGGTAGTGTAGGGGGTCGTTCTGGGGGTAGTGTTTTAGGGTAGTGCAGTGGTGTTTGTGTAGTGTAGGGGGTCGTGGTTTAGGGTAGTACAGTGGTGTTTGTGTAATGTAGGTGGTAGTGCTGGGGATAGTGTTTTAGGGTTTAGGGCAGTGCAGTGGTGTTTGGATAGTGTAGGGAGTTGTGCTGGTGGTAGTTTTTTAGGGTTTAGGGTAGTGGAGTGGTGTTTGGGTAGTGTAGGGGGTAGTACTGGGCGTAGTGTTTTAGGGTTTAATGTAGTGCAGTGTTTGTATAGTGTAGGGGTTCATGCTGGGGTAGTGTTTTAGTGTGTAGAGTAGTGCAGTGGTGTTTCGGTAGTGTAGGGGTCGTGTTGGGAGTAGTGTTTTAAGGTTTAGGGTAGTGTAGTGATGTTTGGGTAGTGTAGGGGGTTGTGCTGGGGGTAGTGTTTTTGGGTTTAGGGTAGTGCAGTGGTGTTTGTGTAGTGTAGGGGGTAGTGCTGGGCATAGTGTTTGATTCTAGGGTAGTGCAGTGGTGTTTGTGTAGGGTGTTGTGTGAGGGTAGTGTTGTAGGGTTTAGGGTAGTGCAGTGGTGCTTGTGTAGTGTAGGGGTCGTGCTGGGAGTAGTGTTTTAGGGTTAATGGTAGTGCAGGGGTGTGTGGGGTGGGTGGTAGTGCTGGGGGTAGTGTTTTAGGGTTTAGGGTAGTGCAGTGGTGTTTGTGTAGTGTAGGGGGTAGTGTTTTAGGGTTCAGGGTAGTGCCGTGGTGTTTGTGTAGTGTAGGGGGTCGTGCTGGGGGTAGTGTTTTTGGGGTTAGGGTAGTGCAATGGTGTTTGTGTAGTGTAGGGGTTAGTGTTTTAGGGTTTAGGGTAGTTCAGTGCTGTTTGTGTAGTGTGGGTGGTCATGCTGGGTGTAGATTTAGGGTTTAGGGTAGTGCAGTGGTGTTTGGGTAGTGTTGGGTGTTGTGCTGGGGTAGTGTTTTAGGGTAGTCCCATGGTGTTTGTGTAGTGTAGGGGGTCATGCTGGGGGTAGTGTAGTGCAGTGGTGTTTGGGTAGTCTAGGGGGTACTGCCGAGGGTAGTGTTTTAGGGTTTAGGATAGTGCAGTGGTGTTTGTGTAGTATTGGGGTCGTTCTGGGGTAGAGTTTTAGGGTTTAGGGTAGTGCAGTGGTGTTTGGGTAGTGTAGGGGGTAGTGCTGGGCATAGTGTTTGTGTTTAGGGTACTGCAGTGGTGTTTGTGTAGGGTGTTGTGTGAGGGTAGTGTTGTAGGGTTTAGGGTAGTGCAGTGGTGCTTGTGTAGTGTAGGGGTCGTGCTGGGAGTAGTGTTTAAGGGTTTATGGTAGTGCAGGGGTGTGTGGGGTGGGTGGTAGTGCTGGGGGTAGTGTTTTAGGGTTTAGGGTAGTGCAGTGATGTTTGGGTAGTGTAGGGGGTTGTGCTGGGGGTAGTGTTTTAGGGTTTAGGGTAGTGCAGTGATGTTTGGGTAGTGTAGGGGGTTGTGCTGGGGGTAATGTTTTAGGGTAGTGCAATGGTGTTTGTGTAGTGTAGGGGTTAGTGTTTTAGGGTTTAGGGTAGTGCAGTGGTGTTTGTGAAGTGTGGGTGGTCATGCTGGGTGTAGAATTAGGGTTTAGGGTAGTGCAGTGGTGTTTGGGTAGTGTTGGGTGTTGTGCTGGGGTAGTGTTTTAGGGTAGTCCCATGGTGTTTGTGTAGTGTAGGGAGTCATGCTGGGGGTAGTGCAGTGGTGTTTGGGTAGGGTAGGGGTAGTGCTGGGGTAGTGTTCTAGGGTTTAGTGTAGTGCAGTAGGGTAGTGCAGTGGTGTTAGTGTAGTGTAGGGGGTCATGCTGGGGGTAGTGTTTTATGGTAGTGCAGTTGTGTTTGGGTACTGTAGGGGGTACTGCTGGGGGTAATGTTTTAGGGTTTAGGGTAGTGCCGTGGTGTTTGTGTAGTGTAGGGGGTCATGCTGCGGGGGGTCATGCTGGGGGTAGTGGTTTAGGGTAGTGCAGTGGTGTTTGGGTAGTGTAGGGGTACTGCTGGGGTAGTGCAGTGGTATTTGTGTAGTATTGGGGTAGTTCTGGGGGTAGTGTTTTAGGTTTTAGGGTAGTGCAGTAGGGTAGTGCAGTGGTCTTTGGTAGTGTAGGGCGTCGTGCTAGGAGTAATGTTTTAGGGTTTAGGGTAGTGCCGTGGTGTTTGTGTAGTGTAGGGGGTCATGGTGGGGGTAGTGTTTTAGGGTAGTGCAGTGGTGTTTGGTAGTGTAGGGCGTACTGCTGGGGTAGTGTTTTTGGCTTTAGGGTAGTGCAGTGGTGTTTGGGTAGTGTAGGGGGTCGTTCTGGGGGTAGTGTTTTAGGGTTTAGGGTAGTGCTGTGGTGTTTGGGTAGTGTAGGGGGTCGTTCTGGGGGTAGTGTTTTAGGGTAGTGCAGTGGTGTTTGTGTGGTGTAGGGGGTCGTGGTTTAGGGTAGTGCAGTGGTGTTTGGGTAGTGTAGGGGGTCGTGCTGGGGGTAGTGTTTTGGGGTTTAGTGTAGTGCAGTGGTGTTTGTGTAGTGTAGGGGTTCATGCTGGGGTAGTGTTTTAGTGTGTAGGGTAGTGCAGTGGTGTTTGGGTAGTGTTGGGTTTTGTGCTGGGGTAGTGTTTTAGTGTGTAGGGTAGTGAAGTTGTGTTTCGGTAGTGTAGGGGGTCGTGCTGGAGGTAATGTTTTAGGGTAGTGCAGTGGTGTTTGTGTAGTGTAGGGATTCGTGCTGGGGTAGTGTTTTAGGGTTTAAGGCAGTACAGTGGTGTTTGTGTAGTGTAGGGGGTCATGCTGGGGGTAGTGTTTTAGGGTTTAGGGTAGTGCAATGGTGTTTGTGTAGTATAGGGGTTCGTGCTGGGGTAGTGTTTTAGGGTTTAGGGTAGTGCAATGGTGTGTTGGTAGTGTAGGGGGTCGTGCTGGGGGTAGTGTTTTAGGGTTTAGGGTAGTGCAGTGGTGTTTGGGTTGTCTAGGGTGTACTGCTGCAGGTAGTGTTTTAGGGTTTCTGGTAGTGCAGTTGTGTTTGGGTAGTGTAGGGGGTACTGCTGGGGGTAGCGTTTTAGGGTAGTGCCGTGGTGTTTGTGTAGTGTAGGGGGTCATGCTGGGGGTAGTGTTTTAGGGTTTAGGGTAGTGCAGTGGTGTTTGGGTATTGTAGGGGGTACTGCTGGGGTTGTGTTTTAGGGTTTAGGGTAGTGCAGTGGCGTTTGTGTGGTATTGGGGTAGTTATGGTGGTAGTGTTTTAGGGTTTAGGGTAGTGCAGTGGTGTTTGGGTAGTGTAGGGGGTCGTTCTGGGGGTAGTGTTTTAGGGTTGAGGGTGGTGCAGTGGTGCTTGTGTAGTGTAGGTGGTCGTGCTGGGGGTAGTGTTTTAGGGTTTAGGGTGGTGCAGTGGTGTTTGTGTAGTGAAGGGATCATGCTGGGGGTAGTCTTTTAGGGTTTAAGGTAGTGCAGTGGTGTTTGGGTATGGTAGGGGGTCATGCTGGGGATAGTCTTTTAGGGTTTAGGGTAGTGCAGTGGTGGTTGTGTACTGTAGGGGGTCGTGCGGGGGGTAGTGTTTTAGGGTTTAGTGTAGTGCAGTGGTGTGTGTGTAGTTTAGGGGTAGTGGTTTAGGGTTTAGGGTAGTGCAGTGGTGTTTGTGTAGTGTAGGGGGTCATGGTGGGGGAAGGGTTCTAGGGTTTAGGGTAGTGCAGTTGTGTTTGGGTAGTGTAGGCGGTACTGCTGGGGGTAGTGTTTTCGGGTTTAGGGTAGTGCCGTGGTGTTTGTATAGTGGGCATGCTGGGGGTAGTGTTTTAGGGTTTAGGGTAGTGCAGTGGTGTTTGTGTAGTGTAGGGGGTCATGCTGGGGATAGTGTTTTAGGGTTTAGGGTAGTGCAGTTATGTTTGGGTAGTGTAGGGGGTAGTGCTGGGGGTAGTGTTCTAGGGTTTAGGGTAGTGCACTTGTGTTTGGGTAGTGAAGGGGTCGTGCTGGGGGTAGTGTTTTAGGGTTCATGGTAGTACAGTGGTGTTTGTGTAGTGTACAGGGTCGTGCTGGGGGTAGTGTTTTAGTGTTTAGGGTAGTGCAGTGGTGTTTGTGTAGTATAGGGAGTAGTGTTTAAGGGTTTAGGGTAGTGCAGTGGTGTTTGGGTAGTGTAGGGGGTAGTACTGGGCGTAGTGTTTTAGGGTTTAATGTAGTGCAGTGGTGTTTGTGTAGTGTAGGGGTTCATGCTGGGGTAGTGTTTTAGTGTGTAGGGTAGTGCAGTGGTGTTTGGGTAGTGTTGGGTTTTGTGCTGGGGTAGTGTTTTAGGGTGGTCCCATGGTGTTTGTGTAGTGTAGGGGGTCATGCTGGGGGTAGTGTAGTGCAGTGGTGTTTGGGTAGTGTATGGGGTACTGCCGAGGGTAGTGTTTTAGGGTTTAGGGTAGCGCAGTGGTGTTTATGTAGTATTGGGGTAGTGTTGGGGGTAGTGTTTTAGGGTTTAGGGTAGGGTAGTGCAGTGGTGTTTGGGTAGTGTAGGGGGTCGTGCTAGGAGTAGATGTAGGGTTTAGGGTAGTGCAGTGGTGTTTGTGTAGTATTGGGGTCGTTCTGGGGTAGAGTTTTAGGGTTTAGGGTAGTGCAGTGGTGTTTGTGTAGTTTTGGGGGTAGTGTTTTAGGGTTTAGGGTAGTGCAGTGGTGTTTTGGAAGTCTAGCGGTAGTGCTGGGGGTAGTGTTTTACGGTTTAGGATAGTGCAGTAAGGTAGTGCAGTGGTGTGGGCACTGTAGGGGGTACTGCTGGTGTTGTGTTTTAGGGTTTAGGGTAGTGCCGTGGTGTTTGTGTAGTGTAGGGGGTCATGCTGGGGGTAGTGTTGTAGGGTTTAGGATAGTGCAGTGGTCTTTGTGTGGTATAGGGGTTGTGCTGGGGTAAGTGTTGAAGGGTTTAGGGTAGTGCAGTGGTGTTTGGGTAGGGTAGGGGGTCGTGCTAGGAGTAGATGTAGGGTTTAGGGTAGTGCAGTGGTGTTTGGGTAGTGTAGGGGTAGTGCTGGGGTAGTGTTCTAGGGTTTAGTGTAGTGCAGTAGGGTAGTGCAGTGGTGTTAGTGTAGTGTAGGGGGTCATGCTGGGGGTAGTGTTTTATGGTAGTGCAGTTGTGTTTGGGTACTGTAGGGGGTACTGCTGGGGGTAGTATTTTAGGGTTTAGGGTATTTCCGTGGTGTTTGTGTAGTGTAGGGGGTCATGCTGCGGGTAGTGTTTTAGGGTTTAGGGTAGTGCAGTGGTGTTTGTGTAGTATTGGGGTAGTTCTGGGGGTAGTGTTTTAGGGTTTAGGGTAGTGTAGTGGTGTTTGGGCAGTATAGGGGGTCCTGCTAGGAGTAGATGTTGGGTTTAGGGTAGTGCAGTGGTGTTTGGGTAGTGTAGGGCGTCGAGCTAGGGGTAATGTTTTAGGGTTTAGGGTAGTGCCGTGGTGTTTGTGTAGTGTAGGGGGTCATGCTGGGGGTAGTGTTTTAGGGTAGTGCAGTGGTGTTTGGTAGTGTAGGGCGTACTGCTGGGGTAGTGTTTTAGGGTTTAGGGTAGTGCAGTGGTGTTTGGGTAGTGTAGGGGGTCGTTCTGGGGGTAGTGTTTTAGGGTTTAGGGTAGTGCTGTGGTGTTTGGGTAGTGTAGGGGGTCGTTCTGGGGGTAGTGTTTTAGGGTAGTGCAGTGGTGTTTGTGTAGTGTAGGGGGTCGTGGTTTAGGGTAGTGCAGTGGTGTTTGTGTAGTGTAGGGATTCGTGCTGGGGTAGTGTTTTAGGGTTTAAGGCAGTACAGTGGTGTTTGTGTAGTGTAGGGGGTCATGCTGGGGGTAGTGTTTTAGGGTTTAGGGTAGTGCAATGGTGTTTGTGTAGTATAGGGGTTCGTGCTGGGGTAGTGTTTTAGGGTTTAGGGTAGTGCAGTGGTGTTTGGGTTGTCTAGGGTGTACTGCTGCAGGTAGTGTTTTAGGGTTTCTGGTAGTGCAGTTGTGTTTGGGTAGTGTAGGGGGTACTGCTGGGGGTAGCGTTTTAGGGTAGTGCCGTGGTGTTTGTGTAGTGTAGGGGGTCATGTAGGGGGTTGTGTTTTAGGGTTTAGGGTAGTGCAGTGGCGTTTGTGTAGTATTGGGGTAGTTATGGTGGTAGTGTTTTAGGGTTTAGGGTAGTGCAGTGATGTTTGGGTAGTGTAGGGGGTTGTGTAGTGTATGGGTTTGTGCGGGTGTAGATTTAGGGTTTAGGGTAGTGCAGTGGTGTTTGGGTAGTGTAGGGGGTCGTGCTGGAGGTAGTGTTTTAGGGTTTTGGGTAGTGCAGTAGGATAGTGCAGTAGTGTTTGGGTCGTGCTGGGGGTAGTGTTTTAGGGTAGTACAGTGGTGTTAGGGTAGTGTAGGGGGTCATGCTGGGGGTAGTGGTTTAGGGCAGTGCAGTGGTCATTGGGTAGTGTAGGGTTACTGCTGGGGTAGTGCAGTGGTATTTGTGTAGTATTGGGGTAGTTCTGGGGGTAGTGTTTTAGGGTTTAGGGTAGTGCAGTCGTGTTTGGGTAGTGAAGGGGTAGTGCTGGGGATAGTGGTTTAGGGTAGTGCAGTGGTGTTTGGGTAGTGTAGGGGTAGTGCTGTGGGTATTGTTTTAGGGTTGAGGGTAGTGCAGTGGTGTTTGTTTAGTGTAGGGGTCGTGTTTTAGGGTTTAGGGTGGTGCCGTGGTGTTTGTGTAGTGTAGGGGATAGTGGTTTAGGGTAGTGCCGTGGTGTTTGGATAGTGTAGGGGTCGTGCTGGGGGTAGTGTTTTTGGGTTTAGTGTAGTGCAGTTGTGTTCGGGTAGTGAAGAGGTAGTGCTGGGGATAGTGTTTTAGGGTTTAGGGTAGTGCAGTGGTGTTTGGGTAGTGTAGGGGTCGTGCTGGGGGTAGTGTTTATGGGTTTAGTGTAGTGCAGTCGTGTTTGGGTAGTGAAGGGGTAGTGCTGGGGATAGTGTTTTAGGGTTTAGGGTAGTGAAGTTGTGTTTCGGTAGTGTAGGGGGTCGTGCTGGAGGTAATGTTTTAGGGTAGTGCAGTGGTGTTTGTGTAGTGTAGGGATTCGTGCTGGGGTAGTGTTTTAGGGTTTAAGGCAGTACAGTGGTGTTTGTGTAGTGTAGGGGGTCATGCTGGGGGTAGTGTTTTAGGGTTTAGGGTAGTGCAATGGTGTTTGTGTAGTATAGGGGTTCGTGCTGGGGTAGTGTTTTAGGGTTTAGGGTAGTGCAATGGTGTGTTGGTAGTGTAGGGGGTCGTGCTGGGGGTAGTGTTTTAGGGTTTAGGGTAGTGCAGTGGTGTTTGGGTTGTCTAGGGTGTACTGCTGCAGGTAGTGTTTTAGGGTTTCTGGTAGTGCAGTTGTGTTTGGGTAGTGTAGGGGTTACTGTTGGGGGTAGCGTTTTAGGGTAGTGCTGTGGTGTTTATGTAGTGTAGGGGGTCATGCTGGGGGTAGTGTTTTAGGGTTTAGGGTAGTGCAGTGGTGTTTGGGTAGTGTAGGGGGTACTGCTGGGGTAGTGTTTTGGGGTTTAGGGTAGTGCAGTGGCGTTTGTGTAGTATTGGGCTAGTTATGGTGGTAGTGTTTTAGGGTTTAGGGTAGTGCAGTGATGTTTGGGTAGTGTAGGGGGTTGTGTAGTGTATGGGTTTGTGCGGGGTGTAGATTTAGGGTTTAGGGTAGTGCAGTGGTGTTTGGGTAGTGTAGGGCGTCGTGCTAGGAGTAATGTTTTAGGGTTTAGGGTAGTGCCGTGGTGTTTGTGTAGTGTAGGGGGTCATGCTGGGGGTAGTGTTTTAGGGTAGTGCAGTGGTGTTTGGTAGTGTAGGGCGTACTGCTGGGGTAGTGTTTTTGGGTTTAGGGTAGTGCAGTGGTGTTTGGGTAGTGTAGGGGGTCGTTCTGGGGGTAGTGTTTTAGGGTTTAGGGTAGTGCTGTGGTGTTTGGGTAGTGTAGGGGGTCGTTCTGGGGGTAGTGTTTTAGGGTAGTGCAATGGTGTTTGTGTAGTATAGGGGTTCGTGCTGGGGTAGTGTTTTAGGGTTTAGGGTAGTGCAGTGGTGTTTGGGTTGTCTAGGGTGTACTGCTGCAGGTAGTGTTTTAGGGTTTCTGGTAGTGCAGTTGTGTTTGGGTAGTGTAGGGGGTACTGCTGGGGGTAGCGTTTTAGGGTAGTGCCGTGGTGTTTGTGTAGTGTAGGGGGTCATGCTGGGGGTAGTGTTTTAGGGTTTAGGGTAGTGCAGTGGCGTTTGTGTAGTATTGGGGTAGTTATGGTGGTAGTGTTTTAGGGTTTAGGGTAGTGCAGTGATGTTTGGGTAGTGTAGGGGGTTGTGTAGTGTATGGGTTTGTGCGGGGTGTAGATTTAGGGTTTAGGGTAGTGCAGTGGTGTTTGGGTAGTGTAGGGGGTCGTGCTGGAGGTAGTGTTTTAGGGTTTTGGGTAGTGCAGTAGGATAGTGCAGTAGTGTTTGGGTCGTGCTGGGGGTAGTGTTTTAGGGTAGTACAGTGGTGTTAGGGTAGTGTAGGGGGTCATGCTGGGGGTAGTGTTTTAGGGTTTAGGGTAGTGCCTTGGTGTTTGTGTAGTGTAGGGGGTCATGCTGGGGGTAGTGGTTTAGGGCAGTGCAGTGGTCTTTGGGTAGTGTAGGGGTACTGCTGGGGTAGTGCAGTGGTATTTGTGTAGTATTGGGGTAGTTCTGGGGGTAGTGTTTTAGGGTTTAGGGTAGTGCAGTCGTGTTTGGGTAGTGAAGGGGTAGTGCTGGGGATAGTGTTTTAGGGTTTAGGGTAGTGCAGTGGTGTTTGGGTAGTGTAGGGGTAGTGCTGTGGGTATTGTTTTAGGGTTGAGGGTAGTGCAGTGGTGTTTGTTTAGTGTAGGGGGTCGTGTTTTAGGGTTTAGGGTGGTGCCGTGGTGTTTGTGTAGTGTAGGGGATAGTGGTTTAGGGTAGTGCTGTGGTGTTTGGATAGTGTAGGGGTCGTGCTGGGGGTAGTGTTTTTGGGTTTAGTGTAGTGCAGTCGTGTTCGGGTAGTGAAGGGGTCGTGCTGGGGGTAGTGTTTTAGGGTTGATGGTAGTACAGTGGTGTTTGTGTAGTGTACAGGGTCGTGCTGGGGGTAGTGTTTTAGTGTTTAGGGTAGTGCAGTGGTGTTTGTGTAGTATAGGGAGTAGTGTTTAAGGGTTTAGGGTAGTGCAGTGGTGTTTGGGTAGTGTAGGGGTTCATGCTGGGGTAGTGTTTTAGTGTGTAGGGTAGTGCAGTGGTGTTTGGGTAGTGTTGCGTTTTGTGCTGGGTAGTGTTTTAGGGTGGTCCCATGGTGTTTGTGTAGTGTAGGGGGTCATGCTGGGGGTAGTGTAGTGCAGTGGTGTTTGGGTAGTGTATGGGGTACTGCCGAGGGTAGTGTTTTAGGGTTTAGGGTAGTGCAGTGGTGTTTATGTAGTATTGGGGTAGTGTTGGGGGTAGTGTTTTAGGGTTTAGGGTAGGGTAGTGCAGTGGTGTTTGGGTAGTGTAGGGGGCCGTGCTAGGAGTAGATGTAGGGTTTAGGGTAGTGCAGTGGTGTTTGTGTAGTATTGGGGTCGTTCTGGGGTAGAGTTTTAGGGTTTAGGGTAGTGCAGTGGTGTTTGTGTAGTTTTGGGGGTAGTGTTTTAGGGTTTAGGGTAGTGCAGTGGTGTTTTGGAAGTCTAGCGGTAGTGCTGGGGGTAGTGTTTTAGGGTTTAGGTTAGTGCCGTGGTGTTTGTGTAGTGTAGGAGGTCATGCTGGGGGTAGTGTTGTAGGGTTTAGGATAGTGCAGTGGTCTTTGTGTGGTATAGGGGTTGTGCTGGGGTAAGTGTTGAAGTGTTTAGGGTAGTGCAGTGGTGTTTGGTTAGGGTAGGGGGTCGTGCTAGGAGTAGATGTAGGGTTTAGGGTAGCGCAGTGGTGTTTGGGTAGTGTAGGGGTAGTGCTGGGGTAGTGTTCTAGGGTTTAGTGTAGTGCAGTAGGGTAGTGCAGTGGTGTTAGTGTAGTGTAGGGGGTCATGCTGGGGGTAGTGTTTTATGGTAGTGCAGTTGTGTTTGGGTACTCTAGGGGGTACTGCTGGGGGTAGTGTTTTAGGGTTTAGGGTAGTGCCGTGGTGTTTGTGTAGTGTAGGGGGTCATGCTGCGGGTAGTGTTTTAGGGTTTAGGGTAGTGCAGTGGTGTTTGTGTAGTATTGGGGTAGTTCTGGGGGTAGTGTTTTAGGGTTTAGGGTAGTGTAGTGGTGTTTGGGCAGTATAGGGGGTCCTGCTAGGAGTAGATGTTGGGTTTAGGGTAGTGCAGTGGTGTTTGGGTAGTGTAGGGCGTCGTGCTAGGAGTAATGTTTTAGGGTTTAGGGTAGTGCCGTGGTGTTTGTGTAGTGTAGGGGGTCATGGTGGGGGTAGTGTTTTAGGGTAGTGCAGTGGTGTTTGGTAGTGTAGGGCGTACTGCTGGGGTAGTGTTTTTGGCTTTAGGGTAGTGCAGTGGTGTTTGGGTAGTGTAGGGGGTCGTTCTGGGGGTAGTGTTTTAGGGTTTAGGGTAGTGCTGTGGTGTTTGGGTAGTGTAGGGGGTCGTTCTGGGGGTAGTGTTTTAGGGTAGTGCAGTGGTGTTTGTGTAGTGTAGGGGGTCGTGGTTTAGGGTAGTGCAGTGGTGTTTGGGTAGTGTAGGGGGTCGTGCTGGGGGTAGTGTTTTGGGGTTTAGTGTAGTGCAGTGGTGTTTGTGTAGTGTAAGGGTCGTGCGGGGGTAGTGTTTTAGTGTGTAGGGTAGTGAAGTTGTGTTTCGGTAGTGTAGGGGGTCGTGCTGGAGGTAATGTTTTAGGGTAGTGCAGTGGTGTTTTTGTAGTGTAGGGATTCGTGCTGGGGTAGTGTTTTAGGGTTTAAGGCAGTACAGTGGTGTGTGTGTAATGTAGGGGGTCATGCTGGGGGTAGTGTTTTAGGGTTTAGGGTAGTGCAATGGTGTTTGTGTAGTATAGGGGTTCGTGCTGGGGTAGTGTTTTAGGGTTTAGGGTAGTGCAATGGTGTGTTGGTAGTGTAGGGGGTCGTGCTGGGGGTAGTGTTTTAGGGTTTAGGGTAGTGCAGTGGTGTTTGGGTTGTCTAGGGTGTACTGCTGCAGGTAGTGTTTTAGGGTTTCTGGTAGTGCAGTTGTGTTTGGGTAGTGTAGGGGGTACTGCTGGGGGTAGCGTTTTAGGGTAGTGCCGTGGTGTTTGTGTAG
This sequence comes from Triturus cristatus, assembly GCF_964204655.1. Taxonomy (NCBI): domain Eukaryota; kingdom Metazoa; phylum Chordata; class Amphibia; order Caudata; family Salamandridae; genus Triturus; species Triturus cristatus. The sequence continues at coordinate 1,278,111,141 of NC_140579.1, forward strand.
TGTAGGGGGTCATGCTGGGGGTAGTGTTTTAGGGTTTAGGGTAGTGCAGTGGTGTTTGGGTATTGTAGGGGGTACTGCTGGGGTTGTGTTTTAGGGTTTAGGGTAGTGCAGTGCGTTTGTGTAGTATTGGGGTAGTTATGGTGGTAGTGTTTTAGGGTTTAGGGTAGTGCAGTGGTGTTTGGGTAGTGTAGGGGGTCGTTCTGGGGGTAGTGTTTTAGGGTTGAGGGTGGTGCAGTGGTGCTTGTGTAGTGTAGGTGGTCGTGCTGGGGGTAGTGTTTTAGGGTTTAGGGTGGTGCAGTGGTGTTTGTGTAGTGAAGGGATCATGCTGGGGGTAGTCTTTTAGGGTTTAAGGTAGTGCAGTGGTGTTTGGGTATGGTAGGGGGTCATGCTGGGGATAGTCTTTTAGGGTTTAGGGTAGTGCAGTGGTGGTTGTGTAGTGTAGGGGGTCGTGCGGGGGGTAGTGTTTTAGGGTTTAGTGTAGTGCAGTGGTGTGTGTGTAGTTTAGGGGTAGTGGTTTAGGGTTTAGGGTAGTGCAGTGGTGTTTGTGTAGTGTAGGGGGTCATGGTGGGGGTAGGGTTCTAGGGTTTAGGGTAGTGCAGTTGTGTTTGGGTAGTGTAGGCGGTACTGCTGGGGGTAGTGTTTTCGGGTTTAGGGTAGTGCCGTGGTGTTTGTATAGTGGGCATGCTGGGGGTAGTGTTTTAGGGTTTAGGGTAGTGCAGTGGTGTTTGTGTAGTGTAGGGGGTCATGCTGGGGATAGTGTTTTAGGGTTTAGGGTAGTGCAGTTATGTTTGGGTAGTGTAGGGGGTAGTGCTGGGGGTAGTGTTCTAGGGTTTAGGGTAGTGCACTTGTGTTTGGGTAGTGAAGGGGTCGTGCTGGGGGTAGTGTTTTAGGGTTGATGGTAGTACAGTGGTGTTTGTGTAGTGTACAGGGTCGTGCTGGGGGTAGTGTTTTAGTGTTTAGGGTAGTGCAGTGGTGTTTGTGTAGTATAGGGAGTAGTGTTTAAGGGTTTAGGGTAGTGCAGTGGTGTTTGGGTAGTGTAGGGGATAGTACTGGGCGTAGTGTTTTAGGGTTTAATGTAGTGCAGTGGTGTTTGTGTAGTGTAGGGGTTCATGCTGGGGTAGTGTTTTAGTGTGTAGGGTAGTGCAGTGGTGTTTGGGTAGTGTTGGGTTTTGTGCTGTGGTAGTGTTTTAGGGTGGTCCCATGGTGTTTGTGTAGTGTAGGGGGTCATGCTGGGGGTAGTGTAGTGCAGTGGTGTTTGGGTAGTGTATGGGGTACTGCCGAGGGTAGTGTTTTAGGGTTTAGGGTAGTGCAGTGGTGTTTATGTAGTATTGGGGTAGTGTTGGGGGTAGTGTTTTAGGGTTTAGGGTAGGGTAGTGCAGTGGTGTTTGGGTAGTGTAGGGGGTCGTGCTAGGAGTAGATGTAGGGTTTAGGGTAGTGCAGTGGTGTTTGTGTAGTATTGGGGTCGTTCTGGGGTAGAGTTTTAGGGTTTAGGGTAGTGCAGTGGTGTTTGTGTAGTTTTGGGGGTAGTGTTTTAGGGTTTAGGGTAGTGCAGTGGTGTTTTGGAAGTCTAGCGGTAGTGCTGGGGGTAGTGTTTTACGGTTTAGGATAGTGCAGTAAGGTAGTGCAGTGGTGTGGGCACTGTAGGGGGTACTGCTGGTGTTGTGTTTTAGGGTTTAGGGTAGTGCCGTGGTGTTTGTGTAGTGTAGGGGGTCATGCTGGGGGTAGTGTTGTAGGGTTTAGGATAGTGCAGTGGTCTTTGTGTGGTATAGGGGTTGTGCTGGGGTAAGTGTTGAAGGGTTTAGGGTAGTGCAGTGGTGTTTGGGTAGGGTAGGGGGTCGTGCTAGGAGTAGATGTAGGGTTTAGGGTAGTGCAGTGGTGTTTGGGTAGTGTAGGGGTAGTGCTGGGGTAGTGTTCTAGGGTTTAGTGTAGTGCAGTAGGGTAGTGCAGTGGTGTTAGTGTAGTGTAGGGGGTCATGCTGGGGGTAGTGTTTTATGGTAGTGCAGTTGTGTTTGGGTACTGTAGGGGGTACTGCTGGGGGTAGTATTTTAGGGTTTAGGGTATTTCCGTGGTGTTTGTGTAGTGTAGGGGGTCATGCTGCGGGTAGTGTTTTAGGGTTTAGGGTAGTGCAGTGGTGTTTGTGTAGTATTGGGGTAGTTCTGGGGGTAGTGTTTTAGGGTTTAGGGTAGTGTAGTGGTGTTTGGGCAGTATAGGGGGTCCTGCTAGGAGTAGATGTTGGGTTTAGGGTAGTGCAGTGGTGTTTGGGTAGTGTAGGGCGTCGTGCTAGGGGTAATGTTTTAGGGTTTAGGGTAGTGCCGTGGTGTTTGTGTAGTGTAGGGGGTCATGCTGGGGGTAGTGTTTTAGGGTAGTGCAGTGGTGTTTGGTAGTGTAGGGCGTACTGCTGGGGTAGTGTTTTAGGGTTTAGGGTAGTGCAGTGGTGTTTGGGTAGTGTAGGGGGTCGTTCTGGGGGTAGTGTTTTAGGGTTTAGGGTAGTGCTGTGGTGTTTGGGTAGTGTAGGGGGTCGTTCTGGGGGTAGTGTTTTAGGGTAGTGCAGTGGTGTTTGTGTAGTGTAGGGGGTCGTGGTTTAGGGTAGTGCAGTGGTGTTTGTGTAGTGTAAGGGTCGTGCTGGAGGTAATGTTTTAGGGTAGTGCAGTGGTGTTTGTGTAGTGTAGGGGGTCATGCTGGGGGTAGTGTTTTAGGGTTTAGGGTAGTGCAATGGTGTTTGTGTAGTATAGGGGTTCGTGCTGGGGTAGTGTTTTAGGGTTTAGGGTAGTGCAGTGGTGTTTGGGTTGTCTAGGGTGTACTGCTGCAGGTAGTGTTTTAGGGTTTCTGGTAGTGCAGTTGTGTTTGGGTAGTGTAGGGGGTACTGCTGGGGGTAGCGTTTTAGGGTAGTGCCGTGGTGTTTGTGTAGTGTAGGGGGTCATGCTGGGGGTAGTGTTTTAGGGTTTAGGGTAGTGCAGTGGCGTTTGTGTAGTATTGGGGTAGTTATGGTGGTAGTGTTTTAGGGTTTAGGGTAGTGCAGTGATGTTTGGGTAGTGTAGGGGGTTGTGTAGTGTATGGGTTTGTGCGGGTGTAGATTTAGGGTTTAGGGTAGTGCAGTGGTGTTTGGGTAGTGTAGGGGGTCGTGCTGGAGGTAGTGTTTTAGGGTTTTGGGTAGTGCAGTAGGATAGTGCAGTAGTGTTTGGGTCGTGCTGGGGGTAGTGTTTTAGGGTAGTACAGTGGTGTTAGGGTAGTGTAGGGGGTCATGCTGGGGGTAGTGTTTTAGGGTTTAGGGTAGTGCCTTGGTGATCTGAAAGAAACACGTTAGTTAAATTCCTCACCTTAGAATATCCCCAGGCGTCAGACTGGATCCGGAAGATTTTTCGTCAGCAATACCCCTTGCGCGTCGCTAGGCGTCGTCTGCGGCTCCGCGTCCGTCGTCGGCGTCGTGCGCCGGGATGACGTCGTCGGAGTACTTAGACGCCGCCCTCGCGCGCTGACGTCAGTTCTTCTTTTTTCCGCGCCAGTAAGCGCAGATCCGGGAGAGCTACCCCTTTTAGTCTTTTTTGACTAAATCTTTTTTGATCACTTTTGATCCTTGTCTGTCGACATCTGGTGCCGGTAGGATGCCTGGGTTCAAGGCTTGCGAGGATTGCCATCGACTGATGTCGGTGACCGACCACCACCGCCGGTGCCTCTACTGTTTAGGCCCCGACCACGACGCGGAGTCGTGTTCCGATTGCCAGGCCCTGACTTCGAAGGCTCGGCGGGAGCGGTCCCGCAAGCTTCTCGAGCTTCGCCACTCGGCTCCGCGTCGTGCGCGATCCCGGTCCAGGAGGAGGTCCAAGGATCGCTCGCGGAGCCCTAGCCGACGCCACCATCGATCGTCGGGCTCCAAGTCGTCGGGTAAGTCCAAACGCTCTAAGAAGTCCAAGCGGCGACATCGCTCTTCGGACTCCCCTCGCCGGTCGCGCGACTCGGCCGAGGGTCCAAGTGGTTCCACCCCCGCGGCTCCGGCGGAGCCGCAGGCGCCGCGCCCGTCCCCATACCCTCCGGTCCCTGGGACTAACGCGACGCCGGCGGAGGTCAGTGCCTTCCTCTCGGCCATGAGGAGCCTGGCCCCGCCGTCGACGCCCGCTGGCGCGCCTTCGGGCCCCGCGGGCTCGACTGGGCGACCCTGCCTACCGGCGGCTTCGGCCCCGGCGCCGTCGACGACTCCGGTCTCGACGCCGCAGGTCCCCGCGGGGCCCATGCCTGGGCCCCCGTCGACGCCGGTTGACCTAACCACTCCTCCACCGGCGCCGGCGCATGAACCACCGACGCCGTCACCGGCGCCGCCGGCGCAGACGCCTACACCTCCGGTGCCGCCGACGGCGCCGCCGTTGCTGCCGACTCCGGACGGCGTCCAACCCCAGTTTAGCCCTATTCCGGACCCGGCGCCGCAACGGCGTCGACCGACGCCGCGTCCGGCGCCGCTTGAGACCCTTCATCTCTACAGTCCGGCTCCGATCATTCCTCCTGTTTATCAGGAATCGGACGACGGGGGCGACTGGGAGGGGTTTGAGGACCCTCTGGCTGTTCAGTCGCAGCTTTCACAGGACTGGGCAGATGAACTGGGGGAGGCCAGTGGTCTTGATACATCGCCAGACACTGGATTCACTTCTCCTCCGACTGTGGCTTCGGAGGAGGGTGCAGCATTTTCTGTGGTGCTGCGCAAGGCGGCCGCAGCCCTTGGGCTCGAGCTGCCTGCCGTGGCTGTGAGGACTAACATCCTCACTGAGGTGCTTCAAACCGCAGCAAGCTCCACTGAGCCTCTGCTGCCGTTCAATGAGGCCCTCACTGACGTTCTGCAGGGCACCTGGTCCAAGCCCTCCACAGTTCCTCCTGTGGATAGGAACGTTGCCAGGCGCCACCGCCCTGCTCCGGGCGACCCCAGTTTCCTGTCCCAACACCCCACCCCCGAGAGTCTGGTTATCCAGGCCTCTACCTCCCAATCCTCCTTCCCGACCGCTCCGCCGGACCGGGATTCCAAGAGACTCGACCAGTTTGGCAAGAAACTGTTCTCGTCCCTTAGTTTGGGCTTGCGGTCTTTAAACACCGCCTGTCTCTTGGACCGTTATTCCCATTCTCTGTGGGATACGGTGGAGGACGTGCTGCCCCTGTGTCCGGAGGAGGTCCGGACACGTCTTAACCAGGCTTTGGCCGATGGGAGGGATGCAGCGCGGCACGCCATACGATGTGGGCTTGACACCACGGACTCGCTGGGTCGGGCGATTTCCACCACGGTGGCACTCCGTCGCCACGCCTGGATGCGGTCCACGTCATTTTCCGGGGATGTCCAGAACACCCTCATGGACATGCCCTTTGATGGCACTCGCCTGTTTGGTGAGAAGGCGGACAGTGCGCTGAACCGCTTTAAGGACTCCCATGCTACGGCCAAGTCCTTGGGCTTCTCGGCTCCGCGGGCGCACACCTCCGCTTTTCGCCCCTTTCGTGGCCAAGGAAGGGGCGCCTCCTCACGTCCGCCCAGCCACCAGCCGCAGAACCAACCTGCGCGCGGTCGCGGACGTGGTTTCCGCCGTGGCGGATCTGGAGGACGACGTGGTCAGCCCACATCCACCCCGGCAGCATCCGCCTCAAAGCCTTCCTAGTCCGAGCTTTCAGGCCCATTCCACGCCAGTGGGCGGCAGAGTTCGCCATCACCTGCTCCACTGGCGGTCCATTACATCGGACAGGTGGGTGCTGCAAATCGTCCGAAGGGGCTACTCCCTCCCCTTCGAGACGACCCCTCCAGCCATGCCACCGCAGCTCCACCGTATCTCGGGGGATCATTTGAATCTTCTCCGCGAGGAAGTTTCGGCCCTCTTCGCCAAGGGGGCCGTCGAGCGCGTTCCGAGTCCAGAAGTAGGTCGTGGTTGCTATTCCCACTACTTTCTGGTTCCCAAGAAGGGCAAAGGGGGCCTACGCCCCATCTTGGACCTCCGGAACGTCAATGCCTTCCTCCGAAAGGAAAGGTTCAAGATGTTAACCTTGGCTCAGGTTCTAGCTGCCCTAGACCCCGGAGACTGGATGGTAGCGTTGGACTTGCAGGACGCATATTTCCATATCCCCGTCCTGCCGGCCCACCGGCGTTACCTGCGGTTCACGGTGGGCCACGAGCATTTTCAGTTTACCGTGCTCCCCTTCGGCCTCACCAGTGCCCCTCGGGTGTTCACGAAAGTGATGGCGGTGGTCGCAGCTCATCTGCGCAGATCAGGGGTTCCAGTCTTCCCCTATCTCGACGACTGGTTGTTGAAGGCGGGCTCGCCCCAGGCAGTCGTCTCCCACCTCCAGACTACGGCGGATCTCCTGCATATGCTGGGATTTTCCATCAACGTGCCGAAGTCACACCTGAGTCCCTCTCAACAGCTCCTCTTCATCGGAGCAGTTCTCGATTCGGCGCAGTTCCGGGTCTATCCACCGGAACAGCGGGTCCGGGATATACAGGCCCTGATTCCCATCTTTCGGCCTCTATCCTGGGTTTCGGTCAGGCTAGTGTTGCGGCTTCTGGGGCTGATGGCCTCCTGCATCCTACTAGTGCATCACGCCAGGCGGCGCATGCGGGCTCTGCAGTGGGACCTGAAGTTTCAGTGGGCCCAGCATCACGGCAACCTGTCCGACCATGTCTTGATCTCGGAGGGCACTGCACAACAGTTGCAGTGGTGGCTCACGGACCGCGATTGGGTCATGGGCAGGAGCCTCTCCCTTCCCCAACCGGAGCATGTCGTAGTGACGGATGCGTCCCTCCTGGGCTGGGGTGGCCATATGGGAGAGGCGGAGATCAGAGGCCTCTGGTCTCCGGCGGAGTCTCGTCTCCACATCAACCTGTTGGAGTTGAGAGCGATCCGACTTGCACTGAAAGCCTTCCTTCCCTCTGTCAGGGGCAGTGTCGTGCAGGTGTTCACGGACAACACCACCGCCATGTGGTATTGCAACAAACAGGGCGGGGTGGGGTCGTGGACCCTTTGTCAGGAGGCTCTGCGCCTCTGGACGTGGCTGGAACACCAGGGCGTCACCCTAGTGGTTCAACATCTGGCGGGCTCTCTGAACGCCAGAGCGGACGAACTCAGCCGCCGGTGCATGATGGATCACGAATGGCGTCTGAACTCCGAAGTGGCGCAAGGTCTCTTTCAGCAGTGGGGAGAGCCTTGGTTAGATCTATTCGCCACCGAAGAGAACGCGCAATGTCAGCAGTTCTGCGCGTTGGAATTTCCAAGGCGGCACTCGCTCTGCGACGCTTTTCGTCACGAGTGGAGTTGCGGTCTGTTGTACGCCTTTCCGCCTATACCACTTCTGCCCAGAGTGCTGAAGAAGATCAGGCACGACCGGGCCCAAGTCATCTTGGTGGCTCCGGATTGGGCACGAAGGTACTGGTATCCCGAGCTACTCAGTATGTTGACCGATCCCCCGATACGTCTGCCCCTTCGGGAGGATCTTCTGTCGCAGCAGCAGGGGACGGTCCTCCACCCGAACCTGTCCAGCCTCCACCTCCATGCGTGGAGATTGAGCGGCGGCAGTTGATGCCATTCGACTTGCCTCCTGAAGACTGTGATATCATTCTGGCAGCCAGGCGTCCCTCCACAAAGACGGTATACGCCTGCCGGTGGAACAAATTTGTGGCATGGTGCACAGCAAAGGCTGTGGATCCCCTTTCCGCCCCTCTTTCTGAGGTTCTTCTTTTTCTTCTTTCTCTGGCCCGGCAGGGCTCTGCCCTGGGCACCCTGAAAGGTTATCTTGCTGCCATCTCCGCCTTCTTGCGGCTTCCTGATCAGCCTTCTCTTTTCAAGTCCCCTGTGGTTACACGCTTTCTGAAAGGCATTACTCACACGTTCCCTCCTGTCCCTTTTGTAATGCCTCAGTGGGACTTGAATCTGGTCTTGACCTTCCTGATGTGCGCTCCCTTCGAGCCTCTTCACAATTGTCCTCTTCGTCTTCTGACTCTTAAGACTGCTTTTCTGGTAGCCATCACCTCGGCTAGACGGGTGAGTGAGCTCCAGGCTTTATCTTCAAAGCCTCCTTTTCTATCTGTTCATCCGGACAAGGCTGTCCTTCGGCCTCGTCCCTCCTTTCTTCCGAAAGTGGTGACTCCATTTCATCTTGGGCAGTCTGTCACCTTGCCCACCTTCTTTCCGCCTCCGCATCCTTCCAAAGAGGAAGAGAGGCTCCACCGTCTGGACCCAAAACGTGCGCTCTCCTTTTATCTGGACCGCACAAAACAGTTCCGGGTGGACGACCAGCTTTTTGTTGGGTACGTGGGCGCTAAGAAGGGGAAAGCTGTGCACAAACGGACCATCTCTCGGTGGGTCGTTTTGTGTATCAAAATTTGCTATTCTTTGGCAAAAAAGGACCCTCCGGTTGGGCTGCGCGCCCATTCTACTCGGGCCACAGTGGCTACTACTGCCTTGGGACGGGGCGTCCCTTTGCAGGACATCTGTCAGGCGGCGACGTGGGCTTCGTTACACACGTTTGCCAGGCATTATTGCCTTGACAGCCAAGTCCGGAGGGATGGCTTCTTTGGCCGTTCTGTCCTCCAGGACTTTCTGGTGTGATCTTGGTTCGCAGACCCACCACCGGGGATGGTATTGCTTGGGTATCTATTCTAAGGTGAGGAATCTAACTAACGTGTTTCTTTCAGATGAACAAGTTACTTACCTTCGGTAACGATGTATCTGTAAGAAACATTAGTTAGTTAGATTCCTCACCGACCCACCCATCCTCCCCGTTCTGCGAACTGACATCTAGGGTTAAGGTTGTCCTTTTCAGGCCCCTAGATTTCATTTTTGGCACCAGTGTCGGTCTTTGCATGGCTCTGCGTTCCTGGCGCGGAAAGCTATGTACAAGAACTGACGTCAGCGCGCGAGGGCGGCGTCTAAGTACTCCGACGGCGTCATCCCGGCGCACGACGCCGACGACGGACGCGGAGGCGCAGACGACGCCTAGCGACGCGCAAGGGGTATTGCTGACGAAAAATCTTCCGGATCCAGTCTGACGCCTGGGGATATTCTAAGGTGAGGAATCTAACTAACTAATGTTTCTTACAGATACATCGTTACCGAAGGTAAGTAACTTGTTCTTTGTGTAGTGTAGGGGGTCATGCTGGGGGTAGTGGTTTAGGGCAGTGCAGTGGTCATTGGGTAGTGTAGGGGTACTGCTGGGGTAGTGCAGTGGTATTTGTGTAGTATTGGGGTAGTTCTGGGGGTAGTGTTTTAGGGTTTAGGGTAGTGCAGTCGTGTTTGGGTAGTGAAGGGGTAGTGCTGGGGATAGTGTTTTAGGGTTTAGGGTAGTGAAGTGGTGTTTGGGTAGTGTAGGGGTAGTGCTGTGGGTATTGTTTTAGGGTTGAGGGTAGTGCAGTGGTGTTTGTTTAGTGTAGGGGGTCGTGTTTTAGGGTTTAGGGTGGTGCCGTGGTGTTTGTGTAGTGTAGGGGATAGTGGTTTAGGGTAGTGCCGTGGTGTTTGGATAGTGTAGGGGTCGTGCTGGGGGTAGTGTTTTTGGGTTTAGTGTAGTGCAGTTGTGTTCGGGTAGTGAAGAGGTAGTGCTGGGGATAGTGTTTTAGGGTTTAGGGTAGTGAAGTTGTGTTTCGGTAGTGTAGGGGGTCGTGCTGGAGGTAATGTTTTAGGGTAGTGCAGTGGTGTTTGTGTAGTGTAGGGATTCGTGCTGGGGTAGTGTTTTAGGGTTTAAGGCAGTACAGTGGTGTTTGTGTAGTGTAGGGGGTCATGCTGGGGGTAGTGTTTTAGGGTTTAGGGTAGTGCAATGGTGTTTGTGTAGTATAGGGGTTCGTGCTGGGGTAGTGTTTTAGGGTTTAGGGTAGTGCAATGGTGTGTTGGTAGTGTAGGGGGTCGTGCTGGGGGTAGTGTTTTAGGGTTTAGGGTAGTGCAGTGGTGTTTGGGTTGTCTAGGGTGTACTGCTGCAGGTAGTGTTTTAGGGTTTCTGGTAGTGCAGTTGTGTTTGGGTAGTGTAGGGGGTACTGCTGGGGGTAGCGTTTTAGGGTAGTGCCGTGGTGTTTGTGTAGTGTAGGGGGTCATGCCGGAGGTAGTGTTTTAGGGTTTAGGGTAGTGCAGTGGTGTTTGGGTAGTGTAGGGGGTACTGCTGGGGTAGTGTTTTGGGGTTTAGGGTAGTGCAGTGGCGTTTGTGTAGTATTGGGGTAGTTATGGTGGTAGTGTTTTAGGGTTTAGGGTAGTGCAGTGATGTTTGGGTAGTGTAGGGGGTTGTGTAGTGTATGGGTTTGTGCGGGGTGTAGATTTAGGGTTTAGGGTAGTGCAGTGGTGTTTGGGTAGTGTAGGGCGTCGTGCTAGGAGTAATGTTTTAGGGTTTAGGGTAGTGCCGTGGTGTTTGTGTAGTGTAGGGGGTCATGCTGGGGGTAGTGTTTTAGGGTAGTGCAGTGGTGTTTGGTAGTGTAGGGCGTACTGCTGGGGTAGTGTTTTTGGGTTTAGGGTAGTGCAGTGGTGTTTGGGTAGTGTAGGGGGTCGTTCTGGGGGTAGTGTTTTAGGGTTTAGGGTAGTGCTGTGGTGTTTGGGTAGTGTAGGGGGTCGTTCTGGGGGTAGTGTTTTAGGGTAGTGCAATGGTGTTTGTGTAGTATAGGGGTTCGTGCTGGGGTAGTGTTTTAGAGTTTAGGGTAGTGCAGTGGTGTTTGGGTTGTCTAGGGTGTACTGCTGCAGGTAGTGTTTTAGGGTTTCTGGTAGTGCAGTTGTGTTTGGGTAGTGTAGGGGGTACTGCTGGGGGTAGCGTTTTAGGGTCGTGCCGTGGTGTTTGTGTAGTGTAGGGGGTCATGCTGGGGGTAGTGTTTTAGGGTTTAGGGTAGTGCAGTGGCGTTTGTGTAGTATTGGGGTAGTTATGGTGGTAGTGTTTTAGGGTTTAGGGTAGTGCAGTGATGTTTGGGTAGTGTAGGGGGTTGTGTAGTGTATGGGTTTGTGCGGGGTGTAGATTTAGGGTTTAGGGTAGTGCAGTGGTGTTTGGGTAGTGTAGGGGGTCGTGCTGGAGGTAGTGTTTTAGGGTTTTGGGTAGTGCAGTAGGAGAGTGCAGTAGTGTTTGGGTCGTGCTGGGGGTAGTGTTTTAGGGTAGTACAGTGGTGTTAGGGTAGTGTAGGGGGTCATGCTGCGGGTAGTGTTTTAGGGTTTAGGGTAGTGCCTTGGTGTTTGTGTAGTGTAGGGGGTCATGCTGGGGGTAGTGGTTTAGGGCAGTGCAGTGGTCTTTGGGTAGTGTAGGGGTACTGCTGGGGTAGTGCAGTGGTATTTGTGTAGTATTGGGGTAGTAGTTCTGGGGGTAGTGTTTTAGGGTTTAGGGTAGTGCAGTCGTGTTTGGGTAGTGAAGGGGTAGTGCTGGGGATAGTGTTTTAGGGTTTAGGGTAGTGCAGTGGTGTTTGGGTAGTGTAGGGGTAGTGCTGTGGGTATTGTTTTAGGGTTGAGGGTAGTGCAGTGGTGTTTGTTTAGTGTAGGGGGTCGTGTTTTAGGGTTTAGGGTGGTGCCGTGGTGTTTGTGTAGTGTAGGGGATAGTGGTTTAGGGTAGTGCCGTGGTGTTTGGATAGTGTAGGGGTCGTGCTGGTGGTAGTGTTTTTGGGTTTAGTGTAGTGCAGTCGTGTTTGGGTAGTGAAGGGGTAGTGCTGGGGATAGTGTTTTAGGGTTTAGGGTAGTGCAGTGGTGTTTGGGTAGTGTAGGGGTCGTGCTGGGGGTAGTGTTTATGGGTTTAGTGTAGTGCAGTCGTGTTTGGGTAGTGAAGGGGTAGTGCTGGGGATAGTGTTTTAGGGTTTAGGGTAGTGCAGTGGTGTTTGGGTAGTGTAGGGGGTAGTGCTGGGGGTAGTGTTTTAGGGTTGAGGGTAGTGCAGTCGTGTTTGTGTAGTGTAGGGGTTCATGCTGGGGGTAGGGTTTTAGGGTTTAGGGTAGTGCAATGGTGTTTGGGTATTGTAGGGGGTAGTACTGGGCGTAGTGTTTTAGGGTTTAGTGTAGTGCAGTGATGTTTGGGTAGTGTAGGGGGTCGTGCTGGGGGTAGTGGTTTAGGGTAGTGCAGTGGTGTTTGGGTAGTGTAGGGGTTCATGCTGGGGGTTGTGTTTTAGGGTTTAGGGTAGTTCAATGGTGTTTTGGTAGTGTAGGGGGTCGTGCTGGGGGTAGTGTTTTAGGGTTTAGGGTAGTGCAGTGGTGTTTGGGTAGTGTAGGGTGTACTGCTGGGGGTAGTGTTTTAGAGTTTAGGGTAGTGCAGTGGTGTTTGTGTAATGTAGGTGGTAGTGCTGGGGATAGTGTTTTAGGGTTTAGGGCAGTGCAGTGGTGTTTGGATAGTGTAGGGAGTTGTGCTGGTGGTAGTGTTTTAGGGTTTAGGGTAGTGGAGTGGTGTTTGGGTAGTGTAGGGGGTAGTACTGGGCGTAGTGTTTTAGGGTTTAATGTAGGGCAGTGGTGTTTGTGTAGTGTAAGGGTTCATGCTGGGGTAGTGTTTTAGTGTGTAGGGTAGTGCAGTGGTGTTTCGGTAGTGTAGGGGTCGTGCTGGGAGTAGTGCTTTTGGGTTTAGGGTAGTGCAATGGTGTTTGTGTAGTGTAGGGGTTAGTGTTTTAGGGTTTAGGGTAGTGCAGTTGTGTTTGTGTAGTGTGGGTGGTCATGCTGGGTGTAGATTTAGGGTTTAGGGTAGTGCAGTGGTGTTTGGGTAGTGTTGGGTGTTGTGCTGGGGTAGTGTTTTAGGGTAGTCCCATGGTGTTTGTGTAGTGTAGGGGGTCATGCTGGGGGTAGTGTAGTGCAGTGGTTTTTGGGTAGTGTAGGGGGTACTGCCGAGGGTAGTGTTTTAGGGTTTAGGGTAGTGCAGTGGTGTTTGTGTAGTATTGGGGTCGTTCTGGGGTAGAGTTTTAGGGTTTAGGGTAGTGCAGTGGTGTTTGTGTATTGTAGGGGGTAGTGCTGGGCATAGTGTTTGTGTTTAGGGTACTGCAGCGGTGTTTGTGTAGGGTGTTGTGTGAGGGTAGTGTTGTAGGGTTTAGGGTAGTGCAGTGGTGCTTGTGTAGTGTAGGGGTCGTGCTGGGAGTAGTGTTTTAGGGTTTATGGTAGTGCAGGGGTGTGTGGGGTGGGTGGTAGTGCTGGGGGTAGTGTTTTAGGGTTTAGGGTAGTGCAGTGATGTTTGGGTAGTGTAGGGGGCTGTGCTGGGGGTAATGTTTTAGGGTAGTGCAGTGGTGTTTGTGTAGTGTAGGGGGTAGTGTTTTAGGGTTCAGGGTAGTGCCGTGGTGTTTGTGTAGTGTAGGTGGTAGTGCTGGGGGTAGTGTTTTAGGGTTTAGGGCAGTGCAGTGATGTTTGGGTAGTGTAGGGGGTTGTGCTGGGGGTAATGTTTTAGGGTAGTGCAATGGTGTTTGTGTAGTGTAGGGGTTAGTGTTTTAGGGTTTGGGGTAGTACAGTGGTGTTTGTGTAGTGTAGGGGGTTGTGTAGTGTATGGGTTTGTGCGGGGTGTAGATTTAGGGTTTAGGGTAGTGCAGTGGTGTTTAGGTAGTGTAGGGGGTCGTGCTGGAGGTAGTGTTTTAGGGTTTTGGATAGTGCAGTAGGATAGTTCAGTGGTGTTTGGGTCGTGCTGGGGGTAGTGTTTTAGGGTAGTACAGTGGTGTTAGGGTAGTGTAGGGGGTCATGCTGGGAGTAGTGTTTTAGGGTTTAGGGTAGTGCCTTGCTGTTTGTGTAGTGTAGGGGGTCATGCTGGGGGTAGTGGTTTAGGGCAGTGCAGTGGTCTTTGGGTAGTGTAGGGGTACTGCTGGGGTAGTGCAGTGGTATTTGTTTAGTAGTGGGGTAGTTCTGGGGGTAGTGTTTTAGGGTTTAGGGTAGTGCAGTCGTGTTTGGGTAGTGAAGGGGTAGTGCTGGGGGATAGTGTTTTAGGGTTTAGGGTAGTGCAGTGGTGTTTGGGTAGTGTAGGGGGTTGTGTAGTGTATGGGTTTGTGCGGGGTGTAGATTTAGGGTTTAGGGTAGTGCAGTGGTGTTTAGGTAGTGTAGGGGGTCGTGCTGGAGGTAGTGTTTTAGGGTTTTGGATAGTGCAGTAGGATAGTTCAGTGGTGTTTGGGTCGTGCTGGGGGTAGTGTTTTAGGGTAGTACAGTGGTGTTAGGGTAGTGTAGGGGGTCATGCTGGGAGTAGTGTTTTAGGGTTTAGGGTAGTGCCTTGCTGTTTGTGTAGTGTAGGGGGTCATGCTGGGGGTAGTGGTTTAGGGCAGTGCAGTGGTCTTTGGGTAGTGTAGGGGTACTGCTGGGGTAGTGCAGTGGTATTTGTTTAGTATTGGGGTAGTTCTGGGGGTAGTGTTTTAGGGTTTAGGGTAGTGCAGTCGTATTTGGGTAGTGAAGGGGTAGTGCTGGGGGATAGTGTTTTAGGGTTTAGGGTAGTGCAGTGGTGTTTGGGTAGTGTAGGGGTAGTGCTGTGGGTAGTGTTTTAGGGTTGAGGGTAGTGCAGTGGTTGTTTAGTGTACGGGGTCGTGTTTTAGGGTTTAGGGTGGTGCCGTGGTGTTTGTGTAGTGTAGGGGATAGTGGTTTAGGGGTGCTGGGGATAGTTTTTTAGGGTTTAGGGTAGTGCAGTGGTGTTTGTGTAGTGTAGGGGGTCATGCTGGGGGTAGAGTTTTACGGTAGTGCAGTGGTGTTTGGGTAGTGTAGGTGGTCATGCTGGGGGTAGTGTTTTAGGGTAGTACAGTGTTGTTTGGGTAGTGTAGAGGTCATGCTGAGGGTAGTGTTTTAGGTTTTAGGGTAGTGCAGTAGGGTAGTGCAGTGGTGTTTGTGTAGTGTAGGGGGTCATGCTGGGGGTAGTGTTTTAGGGTTTAGGGTAGTGCCTTGGTGTTTGTGTAGTGTAGGGGGTCATGCTGGGTGTAGTGGTTTAGGGTAGTGCAGTGGTGTTTGTGTAGTGTAGGGGTTCATGCTGGGGTTGTGTTTTAGTGTGTAGGGTAGTGCAGTGGTGTTTCGGTAGTGTAGGGGTCGTGCTGGGGGTAGTGTTTTAGGGTTGATGGTAGTGCAGTCGTGTTTGTGTAGTGTAGGGGTTCATACTGGGGGTAGGGTTTTAGGGTTTAGGGTAGTGCAATGGTGTTTGGGTAGTGTAGGGGGTAGTACTGGGCATAGTGTTTTAGGGTTTAGTGTAGTGCAGTGATGTTTGGGTAGTGTAGGGGGTCGTGCTGGGGGTAGTGGTTTAGGGTAGTGCAGTGGTGTTTGGGTAGTGAAGGGGTCGTGCTGGGGGTAGTGTTTTAGGGTTGATGGTAGTGCAGTGGTGTTTGTGTAGTGTAGGGGTTCATGCTGGGGGTTGTGTTTTAGGGTTTAGGGTAGTTCAATGGTGTTTTGGTAGTGTAGGGGGTCGTGCTGGGGTAGTGTTTTAGGGTTTAGGGTAGTGCAGTGGTGTTTGGGTAGTGTAGGGTGTACTGCTGGGGGTAGTGTTTTAGAGTTTAGGGTAGTGCAGTGGTGTTTGTGTAATGTAGGTGGTAGTGCTGGGGATAGTGTTTTAGGGTTTAGGGCAGTGCAGTGGTGTTTGGATAGTGTAGGGTGTTGTGCTGGTGGTAGTTTTTTAGGGTTTAGGGTAGTGGAGTGGTGTTTGGGTAGTGTAGGGGGTAGTACTGGGCGTAGTGTTTTAGGGTTTAATGTAGTGCAGTGGTGTTTGTGTAGTGTAGGGGTTCATGCTGGGATAGGGTTTTAGTGTGTAGAGTAGTGCAGTGGTGTTTCGGTAGTGTAGGGGTCGTGCTGGGAGTAGTGTTAAGGTTTAGGGTAGTGCAGTGATGTTTGGGTAGTGTAGGGGGTCATGCTGGGGG
The DNA here is from genome assembly GCF_964204655.1 of Triturus cristatus. Taxonomy (NCBI): domain Eukaryota; kingdom Metazoa; phylum Chordata; class Amphibia; order Caudata; family Salamandridae; genus Triturus; species Triturus cristatus. The sequence goes on from NC_140579.1 coordinate 1,278,126,871, forward strand.
TAGTGCAGTGGTGTTTGGGTAGTGTAGGGGGTACTGCCGAGGGTAGTGTTTTAGGGTTTAGGGTAGTGCAGTGGTGTTTATGTAGTATTGGGGGTAGTGTTTTAGGGTTTAGGGTAGTGCAGTGGTGTTTGGGTAGTGTAGGCGTTCGTGCTAGGAGTAGATGTAGGGTTTAGGGTAGTGCAGTGGTGTTTGTGTAGTATTGGGGTCGTTCTGGGGTAGAGTTTTAGGGTTTAGGGTAGTGCAGTGGTGTTTGTGTAGTTTTGGGGGTAGTGTTTTAGGGTTTAGGGTAGTGCAGTGGTGTTTTGGAAGTCTAGCGGTAGTGCTGGGGGTAGTGTTTTAGGGTTTAGGGTAGTGCCGTGGTGTTTGTGTAGTGTAGGGGGTCATGCTGGGGGTAGTGTTGTAGGGTTTAGGATAGTGCAGTGGTCTTTGTGTGGTATAGGGTTGTGCTGGGGTAAGTGTTGAAGTGTTTAGGGTAGTGCAGTGGTGTTTGGGTAGGGTAGGGGGTCGTGCTAGGAGTAGATGTAGGGTTTAGGGTAGTGCAGTGGTGTTTGGGTAGTGTAGGGGTAGTGCTGGGGTAGTGTTCTAGGGTTTAGTGTAGTGCAGTAGGGTAGTGCAGTGGTGTTAGTGTAGTGTAGGGGTCATGCTGGGGGTAGTGTTTTATGGTAGTGCAGTTGTGTTTGGGTACTGTAGGGGGTACTGCTGGGGGTAGTGTTTTAGGGTTTAGGGTAGTGCCGTGGTGTTTGTGTAGTGTAGGGGGTTATGCTGCGGGTAGTGTTTTAGGGTTTAGGGTAGTGCAGTGGTGTTTGTGTAGTATTGGGTTAGTTCTGGTGGCAGTGTTTTAGGGTTTAGGGTAGTGTAGTGGTGTTTGGGCAGTATAGGGGGTCCTGCTAGGAGTAGATGTTGGGTTTAGGGTAGTGCAGTGGTGTTTGGGTAGTGTAGGGCGTCGTGCTAGCGGTAATGTTTTAGGGTTTAGGGTAGTGCCGTGGTGTTTGTGTAGTGTAGGGGGTCATGCTGGGGGTAGTGTTTTAGGGTAGTGCAGTGGTGTTTGGTAGTGTAGGGCGTACTGCTGGGGTAGTGTTTTAGGGTTTAGAGTAGTGTAGTGGTGTTTGGGTAGTGTAGGGGGTCGTTCTGGGGGTAGTGTTTTAGGGTTTAGGGTAGTGCTGTGGTGTTTGGGTAGTGCAGGGGGTCGTGTTTTAGGGTAGTGCAGTGGTGTTTGTGTAGTGTAGGGGGTCGTGGTTTAGGGTAGTGCAGTGGTGATTGGGTAGGGTGTTGTGTGAGGGTAGTGTTGTAGGGTTTAGGGTAATGCAGTGGTGCTTGTGTAGTGTAGGGGTCGTGCTGGGAGTAGTGTTTTAGGGTTTATGGTAGTGCAGGGGTGTGTGGGGTGGGTGGTAGTGCTGGGGGTAGTGTTTTAGGGTTTAGGGTAGTGCAGTGATGTTTGGGTAGTGTAGGGGGTTGTGCTGGGGGTAATGTTTTAGGGTAGTGCAGTGGTGTTTGTGTAGTGTAGGGGGTAGTGTTTTAGGGTTCAGGGTAGTGCCGTGGTGTTTGTGTAGTGTAGGGGGTCGTGCTGGGGGTAGTGTTTTTGGGGTTAGGGTAGTGCAATGGTATTTGTGTAGTGTAGGGGTTAGTGTTTTAGGGTTTAGGGTAGTGCAGTGGTGTTTGTGTAGTGTGGGTGGTCATGCTGGGTGTAGATTTAGGGTTTAGGGTAGTGCAGTGGTGTTTGGGTAGTGTTGAGTGTGGTGCTGGGGTAGTGTTTTAGGGTAGTCCCATGGTGTTTGTGTAGTGTAGGGGGTCATGCTGGGGGTAGTGTAGTGCAGTGGTGTTTGGGTAGTCTAGGGGGTACTGCCGAGGGTAGTGTTTTAGGGTTTAGGGTAGTGCAGTGGTGTTTGTGTAGTATTGGGGGTCATGCTGGGGTTATTGTTTTAGGGATTAGGGTAGTGCAGTGGTGTTTGTGTAGTGTAGGGGGTCATGCTGGGGTAATGTTTTAGGGTAGTGCGGTGGTTTTTGTGTAGTGTAGGGGTTCTTGCTGGGATAGTGTTTTAGTGTGTAGGGTAGTGCAGTGGTGTTTCGGTAGTGTAGGGGGTCGTGCTGGGAGTAGTGTTTTAAGGTTTAGGGCAGTGCTGTGGTGTTTTTGTAGTGTAGGGGGTCGTGCTGGGGGTAGCGTTTTAGGGTTTAGGGTAGTGCAGTGGTGTTTGTGTAATGTAGGGGGTAGTGCTGGGGATCGTGTTTTAGGGTTTCGGGCAGTGCAGTGGTGTTTGGATAGTGTAGGGAGTTGTGCTGATGGTAGTGTTTTAGGGTTTAGGGTAGTGGAGTGGTGTTTGGGTAGTGTAGGGGGTAGTACTGGGCGTAGTGTTTTAGGGTTTAGTGTAGTGCAGTGGTGTTTGTGTAGTGTAGGGGTTCATGCTGGGGTAGTGTTTTAGTGTGTAGGGTAGTGCAGTGGTGTTTCGGTAGTGTAGGGGTCGTGCTGGGGGTAGTGGTTTAGGGTAGTGCAGTGGTGTTTGGGTAGTGAAGGGGTCGTGCTGGGGGTAGTGTTTTAGTGTTGATGGTAGTGCAGTGGTGTTTGTGTAGTGTAGGGGTTCATGCTTGGGGTTGTGTTTTAGGGTTTAGGGTAGTTCAATGGTGTTTTGTTAGTGTAGGCGGTCGTGCTGGGGGTAGTGTTTTAGGGTTTAGGGTAGTGCAGTGGTGTTTGGGTAGTGTAGGGTGTACTGCTGGGGGTAGTGTTTTAGAGTTTAGGGTAGTGCAGTGGTGTTTGTGTAATGTAGGTGGTAGTGCTGGGGGATAGTGTTTTAGGGTTTAGGGCAGTGCAGTGGTGTTTGTGTAGTGTAGGGGTTCATGCTGGGGTAGTGTTTTAGTGTGTAGGGTAGTGCAGTGGTGTTTCGGTAGTGTAGGGGTCGTGCTGGGGGTAGTGGTTTAGGGTAGTGCAGTGGTGTTTGGGTAGTGTAGGGGTCGTGCTGGGAGTAGTGTTAAGGTTTAGGGTAGTGCAGTGATGTTTGGGTAGTGTAGGGGGTTGTGCTGGGGGTAGTGTTTTTGGGTTTAGGGTAGTGCAGTGGTGTTTGTGTAGTGTAGGGGGTAGTGCTGGGCATAGTGTTTGATTTTAGGGTAGTGCAGTGGTGTTTGTGTAGGGTGTTGTGTGAGGGTAGTGTTGTAGGGTTTAGGGTAGTGCAGTGGTGCTTGTGTAGTGTAGGGGTCGTGCTGGGAGTAGTGTTTTAGGGTTTATGGTAGTGCAGGGGTGTGTGGGGTGGGTGGTAGTGCTGGGGGTAGTGTTTTAGGGTTTAGGGTAGTGCAGTAATGTTTGGGTAGTGTAGGGGGTTGTGCTGGGGGTAATGTTTTAGGGTAGTGCAGTGGTGTTTGTGTAGTGTAGGGGGTAGTGTTTTAGGGTTCAGGGTAGTCCCATGGTGTTTGTGTAGTGTAGGGGGTCATGCTGGGGGTAGTGTAGTGAAGTGGTGTTTGGGTAGTCTAGGGGGTACTGCCGAGGGTAGTGTTTTAGGGTTTAGGGTAGTGCAGTGGTGTTTGTGTAGTATTGGGGTAGTTCTGGGGGTAGTGTTTTAGGGTTTAGGGTAGTGTAGTGGTGATTGGGCAGTATAGGGGGTCCTGCTAGGAGTAGATGTTGGGTTTAGGGTAGTGCAGTGGTGTTTGGGTAGTGTAGGGCGTCGTGCTAGCGGTAATGTTTTAGGGTTTAGGGTAGTGCCGTGGTGTTTGTGTAGTGTAGGGGGTCATGCTGGGGGTAGTGTTTTAGGGTAGTGCAGTGGTGTTTGGTAGTGTAGGGCGTACTGCTGGGGTAGTGTTTTAGGGTTTAGAGTAGTGCAGTGGTGTTTGGGTAGTGTAGGGGGTCGTTCTGGGGGTAGTGTTTTAGGGTTTAGGGTAGTGCTGTGGTGTTTGGGTAGTGTAGGGGGTAGTACTGGGCATAGTGTTTTAGGGTTTAGTGTAGTGCAGTGATGTTTGGGTAGTGTAGGGGGTCGTGCTGGGGGTAGTGGTTTAGGGTAGTGCAGTGGTGTTTGGGTAGTGAAGGGGTCGTGCTGGGGGTAGTGTTTTAGGGTTGATGGTAGTGCAGTGGTGTTTGTGTAGTGTAGGGGTTCATGCTTGGGGTTGTGTTTTAGGGTTTAGGGTAGTTCAATGGTGTTTTGGTAGTGTAGGGGGTCGTGCTGGGGGTAGTGTTTTAGGGTTTAGGGTAGTGCAGTGGTGTTTGGGTAGTGTAGGGTGTACTGCTGGGGGTAGTGTTTTAGAGTTTAGGGTAGTGCAGTGGTGTTTGTGTAATGTAGGTGGTAGTGCTGGGGATAGTGTTTTAGGGTTTAGGGCAGTGCAGTGGTGTTTGGATAGTGTAGGGTGTTGTGCTGGTGGTAGTTTTTTAGGGTTTAGGGTAGTGGAGTGGTGTTTGGGTAGTGTAGGGGGTAGTACTGGGCGTAGTGTTTTAGGGTTTAATGTAGTGCAGTGGTGTTTGTGTAGTGTAGGGGTTCATGCTGGGGTAGTGTTTTAGTGTGTAGAGTAGTGCAGTGGTGTTTCGGTAGTGTAGGGGTCGTGCTGGGAGTAGTGTTAAGGTTTAGGGTAGTGCAGTGATGTTTGGGTAGTGTAGGGGGTTGTGCTGGGGGTAGTGTTTTTGGGTTTAGGGTAGTGCAGTGGTGTTTGTGTAGTGTAGGGGGTAGTGCTGGGCATAGTGTTTGATTTTAGGGTAGTGCAGTGGTGTTTGTGTAGGGTGTTGTGTGAGGGTAGTGTTGTAGGGTTTAGGGTAGTGCAGTGGTGCTTCTGTAGTGTAGGGGTCGTGCTGGGAGTAGTGTTTTAGGGTTTATGGTAGTGCAGGGGTGTGTGGGGTGGGTGGTAGTGCTGGGGGTAGTGTTTTAGGGTTTAGGGTAGTGCAGTGATGTTTGGGTAGTGTAGGGGGTCGTTCTGGGGGTAGTGTTTTAGGGTTTAGGGTAGTGCTGTGGTGTTTGGGTAGTGTAGGGGGTCGTTCTGGGGGTAGTGTTTTAGGGTAGTGCAGTGGTGTTTGTGTAGTGTAGGGGGTCGTGGTTTAGGGTAGTGCAGTGGTGTTTGTGTAGTGTAGGGGGTCGTGCTGGGGGTAGTGTTTTTGGGGTGAGGGTAGTGCAATGGTGTTTGTGTAGTGTAGGGGTTAGTGTTTTAGGGTTTAGGGTAGTGCAGTTGTGTTTGTGTAGTGTGGGTGGTCATGCTGGGTGTAGATTTAGGGTTTAGGGTAGTGCAGTGGTGTTTGGGTAGTGTTGGGTGTTGTGCTGGGGTAGTGTTTTAGGGTAGTCCCATGGTGTTTGTGTAGTGTAGGGGGTCATGCTGGGGGTAGTGTAGTGCAGTGGTGTTTGGGTAGTGTAGGGGGTACTGCCGAGGGTAGTGTTTTAGGGTTTAGGGTAGTGCAGTGGTGTTTGTGTAGTATTGGGGTCGTTCTGGGGTAGAGTTTTAGGGTTTAGGGTAGTGCAGTGGTGTTTGTGTAGTGTAGGGGGTAGTGCTGGGCATAGTGTTTGTGTTTAGGGTACTGCAGTGGTGTTTGTGTAGGGTGTTGTGTGAGGGTAGTGTTGTAGGGTTTAGGGTAGTGCAGTGGTGCTTGTGTAGTGTAGGGGTCGTGCTGGGAGTAGTGTTTTAGGGTTTATGGTAGTGCAGGGGTGTGTGGGGTGGGTGGTAGTGCTGGGGGTAGTGTTTTAGGGTTTAGGGTAGTGCAGTAATGTTTGGGTAGTGTAGGGGGTTGTGCTGGGGGTAATGTTTTAGGGTAGTGCAGTGGTGTTTGTGTAGTGTAGGGGGTAGTGTTTTAGGGTTCAGGGTAGTACAGTGGTGTTTGTGTAGTGTAGGGGGTCGTGCTGGGGGTAGTGTTTTTGGGGTTAGGGTAGTGCAATGGTGTTTGTGTAGTGTAGGGGTTAGTGTTTTAGGGTTTAGGGTAGTGCAGTGGTGTTTGTGTAGTGTGGGTGGTCATGCTGGGTGTAGATTTAGGGTTTAGGGTAGTGCAGTGGTGTTTGGGTAGTGTTGGGTGTTGTGCTGGGGTAGTGTTTTAGGGTAGTCCCATGGTGTTTGTGTAGTGTAGGGGGTCATGCTGGGGGTAGTGTAGTGAAGTGGTGTTTGGGTAGTCTAGGGGGTACTGCCGAGGGTAGTGTTTTAGGGTTTAGGGTAGTGCAGTGGTGTTTGTGTAGTATTGGGGTTGTTCTGGGGTAGAGTTTTAGGGTTTAGGCTAGTGCAGTGGTGTTTTGTAGTGTAGGGGGTAGTGCTGGGCATAGTGTTTGTGTTTAGGGTACTGCAGTGGTGTTTGTGTAGGGTGTTGTGTGAGGGTAGTGTTGTAGGGTTTAGGGTAGTGCAGTGGTGCTTGTGTAGTGTAGGGGTCGTGCTGGGAGTAGTGTTTTAGGGTTTATGGTAGTGCAGGGGTGTGTGGGGTGGGTGGTAGTGCTGGGGGTAGTGTTTTAGGGTTTAGGGTAGTGCAGTGATGTTTGGGTAGTGTAGGGGGTTGTGCTGGGGGTAATGTTTTAGGGTAGTGCAATGGTGTTTGTGTAGTGTAGGGGTTAGTGTTTTAGGGTTTAGGGTAGTGCAGTGGTGTTTATGTAGTATTGGGGTAGTGTTGGGGGTAGTGTTTTAGGGTAGTCCCATGGTGTTTGTGTAGTGTAGGGGTTAGTGTTTTAGGGTTTAGGGTAGTGCAGTGGTGTTTGTGTAGTGTGGGTGGTCATGCTGGGTGTAGATTTAGGGTTTAGGGTAGTGCAGTGGTGTTTGGGTAGTGTTGGGTGTTGTGCTGGGGTAGTGTTTTAGGGCAGTCCCATGGTGTTTGTGTAGTGTAGGGGGTCATGCTGGGGGTAGTGCAGTGGTGTTTGGGTAGTGTAGGGGGTACTGCCGAGGGTAGTGTTTTAGGGTTTAGGGTAGTGCAGTGGTGTTTATGTAGTATTGGGGGTAGTGTTTTAGGGTTTAGGGTAGTGCAGTGGTGTTTGGGTAGTGTAGGCGTTCGTGCTAGGAGTAGATGTAGGGTTTAGGGTAGTGCAGTGGTGTTTGTGTAGTATTGGGGTCGTTCTGGGGTAGAGTTTTAGGGTTTAGGGTAGTGCAGTGGTGTTTGTGTAGTTTTGGGGGTAGTGTTTTAGGGTTTAGGGTAGTGCAGTGGTGTTTTGGAAGTCTAGCGGTAGTGCTGGGGGTAGTGTTTTAGGGTTTAGGGTAGTGCCGTGGTGTTTGTGTAGTGTAGGGGGTCATGCTGGGGGTAGTGTTGTAGGGTTTAGGATAGTGCAGTGGTCTTTGTGTGGTATAGGGTTGTGCTGGGGTAAGTGTTGAAGTGTTTAGGGTAGTGCAGTGGTGTTTGGGTAGGGTAGGGGGTCGTGCTAGGAGTAGATGTAGGGTTTAGGGTAGTGCAGTGGTGTTTGGGTAGTGTAGGGGTAGTGCTGGGGTAGTGTTCTAGGGTTTAGTGTAGTGCAGTAGGGTAGTGCAGTGGTGTTAGTGTAGTGTAGGGGGTCATGCTGGGGGTAGTGTTTTACGGTAGTGCAGTTGTGTTTGGGTACTGTAGGGGGTACTGCTGGGGGTAGTGTTTTAGGGTTTAGGGTAGTGCCGTGGTGTTTGTGTAGTGTAGGGGGTCATGCTGCGGGTAGTGTTTTAGGGTTTAGGGTAGTGCAGTGGTGTTTGTGTAGTATTGGGGTAGTTCTGGGGGTAGTGTTTTAGGGTTTAGGGTAGTGTAGTGGTGTTTGGGCAGTATAGGGGGTCCTGCTAGGAGTAGATGTTGGGTTTAGGGTAGTGCAGTGGTGTTTGTGTAGTGTAGGGGGTCGTGGTTTAGGGTAGTGCAGTGGTGTTTGGGTAGTGTAGGGGGTCATGCTGGGGGTAGTGTTTTTGGGTTTAGTGTAAGGCAGTGGTGTTTGTGTAGTGTAAGGGTCGTGCTGGGGTAGTGTTTTAGTGTGTAGGGTAGTGAAGTTGTGTTTCGGTAGTGTAGGGGGTCGTGCTGGAGGTAATGTTTTAGGGTAGTGCAGTGGTGTTTGTGTAGTGTAGGGATTCGTGCTGGGGTAGTGTTTTAGGGTTTAAGGCAGTACAGTTGTGTTTGTGTAGTGTAGGGGGTCATGCTGGGGGTAGTGTTTTAGGGTTTAGGGTAGTGCAATGGTGTTTGTGTAGTATAGGGGTTCGTGCTGGGGTAGTGTTTTAGGGTTTAGGGTAGTGCAATGGTCTTTTGGTAGTCTAGGGTGTACTGCTGCAGGTAGTGTTTTAGGGTTTCTGGTAGTGCAGTTGTGTTTGGGTAGTGTAGGGGGTACTGCTGGTGGTAGTGTTTTAGGGTAGTGCCGTGGTGTTTGTGTAGTGTAGGGGTTCATGCTGGGGTAGTGTTTTAGTGTGTAGGGTAGTGCAGTGGTGTTTCGGTAGTGTAGGGGTCGTGCTGGGGGTAGTGTTTTAGGGTTGATGGTAGTGCAGTCGTGTTTGTGTAGTGTAGGGGTTCATGCTGGGGGTAGGGTTTTAGGGTTTAGGGTAGTGCAATGGTGTTTGGGTAGTGTAGGGGGTAGTACTGGGCATAGTGTTTTAGGGTTTAGTGTAGTGCAGTGATGTTTGGGTAGTGTAGGGGGTCGTGCTGGGGGTAGTGGTTTAGGGTAGTGCAGTGGTGTTTGGGTAGTGAAGGGGTCGTGCTGGGGGTAGTGTTTTAGGGTTGATGGTAGTGCAGTGGTGTTTGTGTAGTGTAGGGGTTCATGCTTGGGGTTGTGTTTTAGGGTTTAGGGTAGTTCAATGGTGTTTTGGTAGTGTAGGGGGTCGTGCTGGGGGTAGTGTTTTAGGGTTTAGGGTAGTGCAGTGGTGTTTGGGTAGTGTAGGGTGTACTGCTGGGGTAGTGTTTTAGAGTTTAGGGTAGTGCAGTGGTGTTTGTGTAATGTAGGTGGTAGTGCTGGGGATAGTGTTTTAGGGTTTAGGGCAGTGCAGTGGTGTTTGGATAGTGTAGGGTGTTCTGCTGGTGGTAGTTTTTTAGGGTTTAGGGTAGTGGAGTGGTGTTTGGGTAGTGTAGGGGGTAGTACTGGGCGTAGTGTTTTAGGGTTTAATGTAGTGCAGTGGTGTTTGTGTAGTGTAGGGGTTCATGCTGGGGTAGTGTTTTAGTGTGTAGAGTAGTGCAGTGGTGTTTCGGTAGTGTAGGGGTCGTGCTGGGAGTAGTATTAAGGTTTAGGGTAGTGCAGTGATGTTTGGGTAGTGTAGGGGGTTGTGCTGGGGGTAGTGTTTTGGGGTTTAGGGTAGTGCAGTGGTGTTTGTGTAGTGTAGGGGGTAGTGCTGGGCATAGTGTTTGATTTTAGGGTAGTGCAGTGGTGTTTGGGTAGTGTTGTGTGTTGTGCTGGGGTAGTGTTTTAGGGTAGTCCCATGGTGTTTGTGTAGTGTAGGGGGTCATGCTGGGGGTAGTGCAGTGGTGTTTGGGTAGTGTAGGGGGTACTGCCGAGGGTAGTGTTTTAGGGTTTAGGGTAGTGCAGTGGTGTTTGGGTAGTGTTGTGTGTTGTGCTGGGGTAGTGTTTTAGGGTAGTCCCATGGTGTTTGTGTAGTGTAGGGGGTCATGCTGGGGGTAGTGTAGTGCAGTGGTGTTTGGGTAGTCTAGGGGGTACTGCCGAGGGTAGTGTTTTAGGGTTTAGGGTAGTGCAGTGGTGTTTGTGTAGTATTGGGGTTGTTCTGGGGTAGAGTTTTAGGGTTTAGGGTAGTGCAGTGGTGTTTGTGTAGTGTAGAGGGTAGTGCTGGGCATAGTGTTTGTGTTTAGGGTACTGCAGTGGTGTTTGTGTAGGGTGTTGTGTGAGGGTAGTGTTGTAGGGTTTAGGGTAGTGCAGTGGTGCTTGTGTAGTGTAGGGGTCGTGCTGGGAGTAGTGTTTTAGGGTTTATGGTAGTGCAGGGGTGTGTGGGGTGGGTGGTAGTGCTGGGGGTAGTGTTTTAGGGTTTAGGGTAGTGCAGTGATGTTTGGGTAGTGTAGGGGGTTGTGCTGGGGGTAATGTTTTAGGGTAGTGCAATGGTGTTTGTGTAGGGGTTAGTGTTTTAGGGTTTAGGGTAGTGCAGTGGTGTTTGTGTAGTGTGGGTGGTCATGCTGGGTGTAGATTTAGGGTTTAGGGTAGTGCAGTGGTGTTTGGGTAGTGTTGGGTGTTGTGCTGGGGTAGTGTTTTAGGGTAGTCCCATGGTGTTTGTGTAGTGTAGGGGGTCATGCTGGGGGTAGTGCAGTGGTGTTTGGGTAGTGTAGGGGGTACTGCCGAGGGTAGTGTTTTAGGGTTTAGGGTAGTGCAGTGATGTTTGGGTAGTGTAGGGGGTTGTGTAGTGTATGGGTTTGTGCGGGGTGTAGATTTAGGGTTTAGGGTAGTGCAGTGGTGTTTCGGTAGTGTAGGGGGTCGTGCTGGAGGTAGTGTTTTAGGGTTTTGGATAGTGCAGTAGGATAGTTCAGTGGTGTTTGGGTCGTGCTGGGGGTAGTGTTTTAGGGTAGTACAGTGGTGTTAGGGTAGTGTAGGGGGTCATGCTGGGGGTAGTGTTTTAGGGTTTAGGGTAGTGCCTTGGTGTTTGTGTAGTGTAGGGGGTTATGCTGGGGGTAGTGGTTTAGGGCAGTGCAGTGGTCTTTGGGTAGTGTAGGGGTACTGCTGGGGTAGTGCAGTGGTATTTGTGTAGTATTGGGGTAGTTCTGGGGTAGTGTTTTAGGGTTTAGGGTAGTGCAGTCGTGTTTGGGTAGTGAAGGGGTAGTGCTGGGGATAGTGTTTTAGGGTTTAGGGTAGTGCAGTGGTGTTTGGGTAGTGTAGGGGGTAGTGCTGTGGGTAGTGTTTTAGGGTTGAGGGTAGTGCAGTGGTGTTTGTTTAGTGTAGGGGGTCGTGTTTTAGGGTTTAGGGTGGTGCCGTGGTGTTTGTGTAGTGTAGGGGATAGTGGTTTAGGGTAGTGCCGTGGTGTTTGGATAGTGTAGGGGTCGTGCTGGTGGTAGTGTTTTTGGGTTTAGTGTAGTGCAGTCGTGTTTGGGTAGTGAAGGGGTAGTGCTGGGGATAGTGTTTTAGGGTTTAGGGTAGTGCAGTGGTGTTTGGGTAGTGTAGGGGTCGTGCTGGGGGTAGTGTTTATGGGTTTAGTGTAGTGCAGTCGTGTTTGGGTAGTGAAGGGGTAGTGCTGGGGATAGTGTTTTAGGGTTTAGGGTAGTGCAGTGGTGTTTGGGTAGTGTAGGGGGTAGTGCTGGGGGTAGTGTTTTAGGGTTGAGGGTAGTGCAGTGGTGTTTGTTTAGTGTAGGGGTCGTTTTTTAGGGTTTAGGGTGGTGCCGTGGTGTTTGTGTAGTGTAGGGGATAGTGGTTTAGGGTAGTGCCGTGGTGTTTGGATAGTGTAGGGGGTTGTGCTGGGGGTGGTATTTTTGTGTTTAGGGTAGTGCAGTTGTGTTTGGGTAGTGAAGGGGGTTATGCTGGGGGTTGTGTTTTTGTGTTTAGGGTAGTGCAGTTGTGTTTGGGTAGTAAAGGGGGCCATGCTAGGGGTAGTGTTTTAGGGTTTAGGGTAGTGCAGTGGTGTTTGTGTAGTGTAGTTGGTCATGCTGGAGGTAGTGTTTTAGGGTAGTGCAGTTGTGTTTGGGTACTGTAGGGGTACTGCTGGGGGTAGTGATTTAGGGTAATGCCGTGGTGTTTGTGTAGTGTAGGGGGTCATTCTGGGGGTAGAGTTTTAGGGTAGTGCAGTGGTGTTTGTGTAGTATTGGGGTAGTTATGGTGGTAGTGTTTTAGGGTTTAGGGTAGTGCAGTGATGTTTGAGTAGTGTAGGGGGTTGTGTTGGGGTAGATTTAGGGTTTAGGGTAGTGCAGTGGTGTTTGGGTAGTGTAGGGGGTCATGCTGGGGGTAGTGTTTTAGGGTTTAGGGTAGTGCAGTGGTGTTTTGGAAGTCTAGCGGTAGTGCTGGGGGTAGTGTTTTAGGGTTTAGGGTAGTGCCGTGGTGTTTGTGTAGTGTAGGGGGTCATGCTGGGGGTAGTGTTGTAGGGTTTAGGATAGTGCAGTGGTCTTTGTGTTGTATAGGGTTGTGCTGGGGTAAGTGTTGAAGTGTTTAGGGTAGTGCAGTGGTGTTTGGGTAGGGTAGGGGGTCGTGCTAGGAGTAGATGTAGGGTTTAGGGTAGTGCAGTGGTGTTTGGGTAGTGTAGGGGTAGTGCTGGGGTAGTGTTCTAGGGTTTAGTGTAGTGCAGTAGGGTAGTGCAGTGGTGTTAGTGTAGTGTAGGGGGTCATGCTGGGGGTAGTGTTTTACGGTAGTGCAGTTGTGTTTGGGTACTGTAGGGGGTACTGCTGGGGGTAGTGTTTTAGGGTAGTGCAGTTGTGTTTGGGTACTGTAGGGGTACTGCTGGGGGTATTGATTTAGGGTAATGCCGTGGTGTTTGTGTAGTGTAGGGGGTCATTCTGGGGGTAGAGTTTTAGGGTAGTGCAGTGGTGTTTGTGTAGTATTGGGGTAGTTATGGTGGTAGTGTTTTAGGGTTTAGGGTAGTGCAGTGATGTTTGAGTAGTGTAGGGGGTTGTGCTGGGGTAGATTTAGGGTTTAGGGTAGTGCAGTGGTGTTTGGGTAGTGTAGGGGGTCATGCTGGGGGTAGTGTTTTAGGGTAGTAGAGTGTTGTTTGGGTAGTGTAGAGGTCATGCTGAGGGTAGTGTTTTAGGTTTTAGGGTAGTGCAGTAGGGTAGTGCAGTGGTGTTTGTGTAGTGTAGGGGGTCATGCTGGGGGTAGTGTTTTAGGGTTTAGGGTAGTGCCTTGGTGTTTGTGTAGTGTAGGGGGTCATGCTGGGGGTAGTGGTTTAGGGTAGTGCAGTGGTGTTTGGGTAGTGTAGGGGTACTGCTGGGGTAGTGCAGTGGTATTTGTGTAGTATTGGGGTAGTTCTGGGGGTAGTGTTTTAGGTTTTAGGGTAGTGCAGTAGGGTAGTGCAGTGGTGTTTGTGTAGTGTAGGGGGTCATGCTGGGGTTATTGTTTTAGGGATTAGGCTTGTGCAGTGGTGTTTGTGTAGTGTAGGAGGTCATGCTGGGGTAAAGTTTTAGGGTAGTGTGGTGGTTTTTGTGTAGTGTAGGGGTTCGTGCTGGGATAGTGTTTTAGGGTTTAGGGCAGTGCAGTGGTGTTTGTGTAGTGTAGGGGGTCATGCTGGGGGTAGTGTTTTAGGGTAGTGCAGTGGTGTTGGGTAGTGTAGGGCGTCGTGCTAGGGGTAATGTTTTAGGGTTTAGGGTAGTGCTGTGGTGTTTGTGTAGTGTAGGGGGTCATGCTGGGGGTAGTGTTTTAGGGTAGTGCAGTGGTGTTGGGTAGTGTAGGGCGTACTGCTGGGGTAGTGTTTTAGGGTTTAGGGTAGTGCAGTGGTGTTTGGGTAGTGTAGGGGGTCGTTCTGGGGGTAGTGTTTTAGGGTTTAGGGTAGTGCTGTGGTGTTTGGGTAGTGTAGGGGGTCGTTCTGGGGGTAGTGTTTTAGGGTAGTGCAGTTGTGTTTGTGTAGTGTAGGGGGTCGTGGTTTAGGGTAGTGCAGTGGTGTTTGGGTAGTGTAGGGGGTCATGCTGGGGGTAGTGTTTTTGGGTTTAGTGTAAGGCAGTGGTGTTTGTGTAGTGTAAGGGTCGTGCTGGGGTAGTGTTTTAGTGTGTAGGGTAGTGAAGTTGTGTTTCGGTAGTGTAGGGGGTCGAGCTGGAGGTAATGTTTTAGGGTAGTGCAGTGGTGTTTGTGTAGTGTAGGAATTCGTGTTGGGGTAGTGTTTTAGGGTTTAAGGCAGTACAGTGGTGTTTGTGTAGTGTAGGGGGTCATGCTGGGGGTAGTGTTTTAGGGTTTAGGGTAGTGCAATGGTGTTTGTGTAGTATAGGGGTTCGTGCTGGGGTAGTGGTTTAGGGTTTAGGGTAGTGCAATGGTGTTTTGGTAGTCTAGGGTGTACTGCTGCAGGTAGTGTTTTAGGGTTTCTGGTAGTGCAGTTGTGTTTGGGTAGTGTAGGGGGTACTGCTGGTGGTAGTGTTTTAGGGTAGTGCCGTGGTGTTTGTGTAGTGTAGGGGGTCATGCTGGGGGTAGTGTTTTAGGGTTTAGGGTAGTGCAGTGGTGTTTGGGTAGTGTAGGGGGTACTGCTGGGGTAAAGTTTTAGGGTAGTGTGGTGGTTTTTGTGTAGTGTAGGGGTTCGTGCTGGGATAGTGTTTTAGGGTTTAGGGTAGTGCAGTGGTGTTTGTGTAGTATTGGGGTAGTTCTGGGGGTAGTGTTTTAGGGTTTAGGGTAGTGTAGTGGTGTTTGGGCAGTATAGGGGGTCCTGCTAGGAGTAGATGTTGGGTTTAGGGTAGTGCAGTGGTGTTTGTGTAGTGTAGGGGGTCGTGGTTTAGGGTAGTGCAGTGGTGTTTGGGTAGTGTAGGGGGTCATGCTGGGGGTAGTGTTTTTGGGTTTAGTGTAAGGCAGTGGTGTTTGTGTAGTGTAAGGGTCGTGCTGGGGTAGTGTTTTAGTGTGTAGGGTAGTGAAGTTGTGTTTCGGTAGTGTAGGGGGTCGTGCTGGAGGTAATGTTTTAGGGTAGTGCAGTGGTGTTTGTGTAGTGTAGGGATTCGTGCTGGGGTAGTGTTTTAGGGTTTAAGGCAGTACAGTGGTGTTTGTGTAGTGTAGGGGGTCATGCTGGGGGTAGTGTTTTAGGGTTTAGGGTAGTGCAATGGTGTTTGTGTAGTATAGGGGTTCGTGCTGGGGTAGTGTTTTAGGGTTTAGGGTAGTGCAATGGTGTGTTGGTAGTGTAGGGGGTCGTGCTGGGGGTAGTGTTTTAGGGTTTAGGGTAGTGCAGTGGTGTTTGGGTTGTCTAGGGTGTACTGCTGCAGGTAGTGTTGTAGGGCTTCTGGTAGTGCAGTTGTGTTTGGGTAGTGTAGGGGGTACTGCTGGGGGTAGCGTTTTAGGGTAGTGCCGTGGTGTTTGTGTAGTGTAGAGGGTCATGCTGGGGGTAGTGTTTTAGGGTTTAGGGTAGTGCAGTGGTGTTTGGGTAGTGTAGGAGGTACTGCTGGGGTTGTGTTTTAGGGTTTAGGGTAGTGCAGTGGCGTTTGTGTAGTATTGGGGTAGTTATGGTGGTAGTGTTTTAGGGTTTAGGGTAGTGCAGTGATGTTTGGGTAGTGTAGGGGGTTGTGTAGTGTATGGGTTTGTGCGGGGTGTAGATTTAGGGTTTAGGGTAGTGCAGTGGTGTTTAGGTAGTGTAGGGGGTCGTGCTGGAGGTAGTGTTTTAGGGTTTTTGATAGTGCAGTAGGATAGTTCAGTGGTGTTTGGGTCGTGCTGGGGGTAGTGTTTTAGGGTAGTACAGTGGTGTTAGGGTAGTGTAGGGGGTCATGCGGGGGGTAGTGTTTTAGGGTTTAGGGTAGTGCCTTGGTGTTTGTGTAGTGTAGGGGGTCATGCTGGGGGTAGTGGTTTAGGGCAGTGCAGTGGTCTTTGGGTAGTGTAGGGGTACTGCTGGGGTAGTGCAGTGGTATTTGTGTAGTATTGGAGTAGTTCTGGGGTAGTGTTTTAGGGTTTAGGGTAGTGCAGTCGTGTTTGGGTAGTGAAGGGGTAGTGCTGGGGATAGTGTTTTAGGGTTTAGGGTAGTGCAGTGGTGTTTGGGTAGTGTAGGGGGTAGTGCTGTGGGTAGTGTTTTAGGGTTGAGGGTAGTGCAGTGGTGTTTGTTTAGTGTAGGGGGTCGTGTTTTAGGGTTTAGGGTGGTGCCGTGGTGTTTGTGTAGTGTAGGGGATAGTGGTTTAGGGTAGTGCCGTGGTGTTTGGATAGTGTAGGGGTCGTGCTGGTGGTAGTGTTTTTGGGTTTAGTGTAGTGCAGTCGTGTTTGGGTAGTGAAGGGGTAGTGCTGGGGATAGTGTTTTAGGGTTTAGGGTAGTGCAGTGGTGTTTGGGTAGTGTAGGGGTCGTGCTGGGGGTAGTGTTTATGGGTTTAGTGTAGTGCAGTCGTGTTTGGGTAGTGAAGGGGTAGTGCT
This sequence comes from Triturus cristatus, assembly GCF_964204655.1. Classification (NCBI taxonomy): domain Eukaryota; kingdom Metazoa; phylum Chordata; class Amphibia; order Caudata; family Salamandridae; genus Triturus; species Triturus cristatus. The sequence goes on from NC_140579.1 coordinate 1,278,142,647, forward strand.
GGGGATAGTGTTTTAGGGTTTAGGGTAGTGCAGTGGTGTTTGGGTAGTGTAGGGGGTAGTGCTGGGGGTAGTGTTTTAGGGTTGAGGGTAGTGCAGTGGTGTTTGTTCAGTGTAGGGGTCGTTTTTTAGGGTTTAGGGTGGTGCCGTGGTGTTTGTGTAGTGTAGGGGATAGTGGTTTAGGGTAGTGCCGTGGTGTTTGGATAGTGTAGGGGGTTGTGCTGGGGGTGGTATTTTTGTGTTTAGGGTAGTGCAGTTGTGTTTGGGTAGTGAAGGGGTTTATGCTGGGGGTTGTGTTTTTGTGTTTAGGGTAGTGCAGTTGTGTTTGGGTAGTAAAGGGGGTCATGCTAGGGGTAGTGTTTTAGGGTTTAGGGTAGTGCAGTGGTGTTTGTGTAGTGTAGTTGGTCATGCTGGAGGTAGTGTTTTAGGGTAGTGCAGTTGTGTTTGGGTACTGTAGGGGTACTGCTGGGGGTAGTGATTTAGGGTAATGCCGTGGTGTTTGTGTAGTGTAGGGGGTCATTCTGGGGGTAGAGTTTTAGGGTAGTGCAGTGGTGTTTGTGTAGTATTGGGGTAGTTATGGTGGTAGTGTTTTAGGGTTTAGGGTAGTGCAGTGATGTTTGAGTAGTGTAGGGGGTTGTGCTGGGGTAGATTTAGGGTTTAGGGTAGTGCAGTGGTGTTTGGGTAGTGTAGGGGGTCATGCTGGGGGTAGTGTTTTAGGGTAGTAGAGTGTTGTTTGGGTAGTGTAGAGGTCATGCTGAGGGTAGTGTTTTAGGTTTTAGGGTAGTGCAGTAGGGTAGTGCAGTGGTGTTTGTGTAGTGTAGGGGGTCATGCTGGGGGTAGTGTTTTAGGGTTTAGGGTAGTGCCTTGGTGTTTGTGTAGTGTAGGGGGTCATGCTGGGGGTAGTGGTTTAGGGTAGTGCAGTGGTGTTTGGGTAGTGTAGGGGTACTGCTGGGGTAGTGCAGTGGTATTTGTGTAGTATTGGGGTAGTTCTGGGGGTAGTGTTTTAGGGTAGTGCAGTGGTGTTTGTGTAGTGTAGGGGGTCGTGGTTTAGGGTAGTGCAGTGGTGTTTGGGTAGTGTAGGGGGTCATGCTGGGGGTAGTGTTTTTGGGTTTAGTGTAAGGCAGTGGTGTTTGTGTAGTGTAAGGGTCGTGCTGGGGTAGTGTTTTAGTGTGTAGGGTAGTGAAGTTGTGTTTCGGTAGTGTAGGGGGTCGTGCTGGAGGTAATGTTTTAGGGTAGTGCAGTGGTGTTTGTGTAGTGTAGGAATTCGTGTTGGGGTAGTGTTTTAGGGTTTAAGGCAGTACAGTGGTGTTTGTGTAGTGTAGGGGGTCATGCTGGGGGTAGTGTTTTAGGGTTTAGGGTAGTGCAATGGTGTTTGTGTAGTATAGGGGTTCGTGCTGGGGTAGTGTTTTAGGGTTTAGGGTAGTGCAATGGTGTTTTGGTAGTCTAGGGTGTACTGCTGCAGGTAGTGTTTTAGGGTTTCTGGTAGTGCAGTTGTGTTTGGGTAGTGTAGGGGGTACTGCTGGTGGTAGTGTTTTAGGGTAGTGCCGTGGTGTTTGTGTAGTGTAGGGGGTCATGCTGGGGGTAGTGTTTTAGGGTTTAGGGTAGTGCAGTGGTGTTTGGGTAGTGTAGGGGGTACTGCTGGGGTAAAGTTTTAGGGTAGTGTGGTGGTTTTTGTGTAGTGTAGGGGTTCGTGCTGGGATAGTGTTTTAGGGTTTAGGGCAGTGCAGTGGTGTTTGGATAGTGCAGGGAGTTGTGCTGGTGGTAGTGTTTTAGGGTTTAGGGTAGTGGAGTGGTAGTGGAGTGGTGTTTGGGTAGTGTACGGGGTAGTACTGGGCGTAGTGTTTTAGGGTTTGGTGTTGTGCAGTGGTGTTTAGGTAGTGTAGGGGGTAGTACTGGGCGTAGTGTTTTAGGGTTTAGTGTAGTGCAGTGATGTTTGGGTAGTGTAGGGGGTCGTGCTGGGGGTAGTGGTTTAGGGTAGTGCAGTGGTGTTTGGGTAGTGAAGGGGTCGTGCTGGGGGTAGTGTTTTAGAGTTTAGGGTAGTGCAGTGGTGTTTGTGTAATGTAGGTGGTAGTGCTGGGGATAGTGTTTTAGGGTTTAGGGCAGTGCAGTGGTGTTTGGATAGTGTAGGGAGTTGTGCTGGTGGTAGTGTTTTAGGGTTTAGGGTAGTGGAGTGGTGTTTGGGTAGTGTAGGGGGGAGTACTGGGCGTAGTGTTTTAGGGTTTAATGTAGTGCAGTGGTGTTTGTGTAGTGTAGGGGTTCATGCTGGGGTAGTGTTTTAGTGTGTAGGGTAGTGCAGTGGTGTTTCGGTAGTGTAGGGGTCGTGCTGGGAGTAGTGTTTTAAGGTTTAGGGTAGTGCAGTGATGTTTGGGTAGTGTAGGGGGTTGTGCTGGGGGTAGTGTTTTTGGGTTTAGGGTAGTGCAGTGGTGTTTGTTTAGTGTAGGGGGTAGTGCTGGGCATAGTGTTTGATTTTAGGGTAGTGCAGTGGTGTTTGTGTAGGGTGTTGTGTGAGGGTAGTGTTGTAGGGTTTAGGGTAGTGCAGTGGTGCTTGTGTAGTGTAGGGGTCGTGCTGGGAGTAGTGTTTTAGGGTTTATGGTAGTGCAGGGGTGTGTGGGGTGGGTGGTAGTGCTGGGGGTAGTGTTTTAGGATTTAGGGTAGTGCAGTGATGTTTGGGTAGTGTAGGGGGTTGTGCTGGGGGTAATGTTTTAGGGTAGTGCAGTGGTGTTTGTGTAGTGTAGGGGGTAGTGTTTTAGGGTTCAGGGTAGTGCCGTGGTGTTTGTGTAGTGTAGGGGGTCGTGCTGGGGGTAGTGTTTTTGGGGTTAGGGTAGTGCAATGGTGTTTGTGTAGTGTAGGGGTTAGTGTTTTAGGGTTTAGGGTAGTGCAGTGGTGTTTGTGTAGTGTGGGTGGTCATGCTGGGTGTAGATTTAGGGTTTAGGGTAGTGCAGTGGTGTTTGGGTAGTGTTGTGTGTTGTGCTGGGGTAGTGTTTTAGGGTAGTCCCATGGTGTTTGTGTAGTGTAGGGGGTCATGCTGGGGGTAGTGTAGTGCAGTGGTGTTTGGGTAGTGTAGGGGGTACTGCCGAGGGTAGGGTTTTAGGGTTTAGGGTAGTGCAGTGGTGTTTGTGTAGTATTGGGGTCGTTCTGGGGTAGAGTTTTAGGGTTTAGGGTAGTGCAGTGGTGTTTGTGTAGTTTAGGGGGTAGTGCTGGGCATAGTGTTTGTGTTTAGGGTACTGCAGTGGTGTTTGTGTAGGGTGTTGTGTGAGGGTAGTGTTGTAGGGTTTAGGGTAGTGCAGTGGTGCTTGTGTAGTGTAGGGGTCGTGCTGGGAGTAGTGTTTTAGGGTTTATGGTAGTGCAGGGGTGTGTGGCGTGGGTGGTAGTGCTGGGGGTAGTGTTTTAGGGTTTAGGGTAGTGCAGTGATGTTTGGGTAGTGTAGGGGGTTGTGCTGGGGGTAATGTTTTAGGGTAGTGCAGTGGTGTTTGTGTAGTGTAGGGGGTAGTGTTTTAGGGTTCAGGGTAGTGCCGTGGTGTTTGTGTAGTGTGGGTGGTCATGCTGGGTGTAGATTTAGGGTTTAGGGTAGTGCAGTGGTGTTTGGGTAGTGTTGGGTGTTGTGCTGGGGTAGTGTTTTAGGGTAGTCCCATGGTGTTTGTGTAGTGTAGGGGGTCATGCTGGGGGTAGTGTAGTGCAGTGGTGTTTGGGTAGTGTAGGGGGTACTGCCGAGGGTAGTGTTTTAGGGTTTAGGGTAGTGCAGTGGTGTTTATGTAGTATTGGGGTAGTGTTGGGGGTAGTGTTTTTCGGTTTAGGGTAGTGCAGTGGTGTTTGGGTAGTGTAGGGGTTCGTGCTAGGAGTAGATGTAGGGTTTAGGGTAGTGCAGTGGTGTTTGTGTAGTATTGGGGTCGTTCTGGGGGTAGTGTTTTAGGGTTTAGGGTAGTGTAGTGGTGTTTGGGCAGTATAGGGGGTCCTGCTAGGAGTAGATGTTGGGTTTAGGGTAGTGCAGTGGTGTTTGGGTAGTGTAGGGCGTCGTGCTAGGGGTAATGTTTTAGGGTTTAGGGTAGTGCTGTGGTGTTTGTGTAGTGTAGGGGGTCATGCTGGGGGTAGTGTTTTAGGGTAGTGCAGTGGTGTTGGGTAGTGTAGGGCGTACTGCTGGGGTAGTGTTTTAGGGTTTAGGGTAGTGCAGTGGTGTTTGGGTAGTGTAGGGGGTCGTTCTGGGGGTAGTGTTTTAGGGTTTAGGGTAGTGCTGTGGTGTTTGGGTAGTGTAGGGGGTCGTTCTGGGGTAGTGTTTTAGGGTAGTGCAGTGGTGTTTGTGTAGTGTAGGGGGTCGTGGTTTAGGGTAGTGCAGTGGTGTTTGGGTAGTGTAGGGGGTCATGCTGGGGGTAGTGTTTTTGGGTTTAGTGTAAGGCAGTGGTGTTTGTGTAGTGTAAGGGTCGTGCTGGGGTAGTGTTTTAGTGTGTAGGGTAGTGAAGTTGTGTTTCAGTAGTGTAGGGGGTCGTGCTGGAGGTAATGTTTTAGGGTAGTGCAGTGGTGTTTGTGTAGTGTAGGAATTCGTGTTGGGGTAGTGTTTTAGGGTTTAAGGCAGTACAGTTGTGTTTGTGTAGTGTAGGGGGTCATGCTGGGGGTAGTGTTTTAGGGTTTAGGGTAGTGCAATGGTGTTTGTGTAGTATAGGGGTTCGTGCTGGGGTAGTGTTTTAGGGTTTAGGGTAGTGCAATGGTCTTTTGGTAGTCTAGGGTGTACTGCTGCAGGTAGTGTTTTAGGGTTTCTGGTAGTGCAGTTGTGTTTGGGTAGTGTAGGGGGTACTGCTGGTGGTAGTGTTTTAGGGTAGTGCCGTGGTGTTTGTGTAGTGTAGGGGTTCATGCTGGGGTAGTGTTTTAGTGTGTAGGGTAGTGCAGTGGTGTTTCGGTAGTGTAGGGGTCGTGCTGGGGGTAGTGTTTTAGGGTTGATGGTAGTGCAGTCGTGTTTGTGTAGTGTAGGGGTTCATGCTGGGGGTAGGGTTTTAGGGTTTAGGGTAGTGCAATGGTGTTTGGGTAGTGTAGGGGGTAGTACTGGGCATAGTGTTTTAGGATTTAGTGTAGTGCAGTGATGTTTGGGTAGTGTAGGGGGTCGTGCTGGGGGTAGTGGTTTAGGGTAGTGCAGTGGTGTTTGGGTAGTGAAGGGGTCGTGCTGGGGGTAGTGTTTTAGGGTTGATGGTAGTGCAGTGGTGTTTGTGTAGTGTAGGGGTTCATGCTTGGGGTTGTGTTTTAGGGTTTAGGGTAGTTCAATGGTGTTTTGGTAGTGTAGGGGGTCGTGCTGGGGGTAGTGTTTTAGGGTTTAGGGTAGTGCAGTGGTGTTTGGGTAGTGTAGGGTGTACTGCTGGGGTAGTGTTTTAGAGTTTAGGGTAGTGCAGTGGTGTTTGTGTAATGTAGGTGGTAGTGCTGGGGATAGTGTTTTAGGGTTTAGGGCAGTGCAGTGGTGTTTGGATAGTGTAGGGTGTTCTGCTGGTGGTAGTTTTTTAGGGTTTAGGGTAGTGGAGTGGTGTTTGGGTAGTGTAGGGGGTAGTACTGGGCGTAGTGTTTTAGGGTTTAATGTAGTGCAGTGGTGTTTGTGTAGTGTAGGGGTTCATGCTGGGGTAGTGTTTTAGTGTGTAGAGTAGTGCAGTGGTGTTTCGGTAGTGTAGGGGTCGTGCTGGGAGTAGTATTAAGGTTTAGGGTAGTGCAGTGATGTTTGGGTAGTGTAGGGGGTAGTGCTGGGCATAGTGTTTGATTTTAGGGTAGTGCAGTGGTGTTTGTGTAGGGTGTTGTGTGAGGGTAGTGTTGTAGGGTTTAGGGTAGTGCAGTGGTGCTTGTGTAGTGTAGGGGTCGTGCTGGGAGTAGTGTTTTAGGGTTTATGGTAGTGCAGGGGTGGGTGGTAGTGCTGGGGGTAGTGTTTTAGGGTTTAGGGTAGTGCAGTAATGTTTGGGTAGTGTAGGGGGTTGTGCTGGGGGTAATGTTTTAGGGTAGTGCAGTGGTGTTTGTGTAGTGTAGGGGGTAGTGTTTTAGGGTTCAGGGTAGTACAGTGGTGTTTGTGTAGTGTAGGGGGTCGTGCTGGGGGTAGTGTTTTTGGGGTTAGGGTAGTGCAATGGTGTTTGTGTAGTGTAGGGGTTAGTGTTTTAGGGTTTAGGGTAGTGCAGTGGTGTTTGTGTAGTGTGGGTGGTCATGCTGGGTGTAGATTTAGGGTTTAGGGTAGTGCAGTGGTGTTTGGGTAGTGTTGGGTGTTGTGCTGGGGTAGTGTTTTAGGGTAGTCCCATGGTGTTTGTGTAGTGTAGGGGGTCATGCTGGGGGTAGTGTAGTGCAGTGGTGTTTGGGTAGTCTAGGGGGTACTGCCGAGGGTAGTGTTTTAGGGTTTAGGGTAGTGCAGTGGTGTTTGTGTAGTATTGGGGTTGTTCTGGGGTAGAGTTTTAGGGTTTAGGGTAGTGCAGTGGTGTTTGTGTAGTGTAGGGGGTAGTGCTGGGCATAGTGTTTGTGTTTAGGGTACTGCAGTGGTGTTTGTGTAGGGTGTTGTGTGAGGGTAGTGTTGTAGGGTTTAGGGTAGTGCAGTGGTGCTTGTGTAGTGTAGGGGTCGTGCTGGGAGTAGTGTTTTAGGGTTTATGGTAGTGCAGGGGTGTGTGGGGTGGGTGGTAGTGCTGGGGGTAGTGTTTTAGGGTTTAGGGTAGTGCAGTGATGTTTGGGTAGTGTAGGGGGTTGTGCTGGGGGTAATGTTTTAGGGTAGTGCAATGGTGTTTGTGTAGGGGTTAGTGTTTTAGGGTTTAGGGTAGTGCAGTGGTGTTTGTGTAGTGTGGGTGGTCATGCTGGGTGTAGATTTAGGGTTTAGGGTAGTGCAGTGGTGTTTGGGTAGTGTTGGGTGTTGTGCTGGGGTAGTGTTTTAGGGTAGTCCCATGGTGTTTGTGTAGTGTAGGGGGTCATGCTGGGGGTAGTGCAGTGGTGTTTGGGTAGTGTAGGGGGTACTGCCGAGGGTAGTGTTTTAGGGTTTAGGGTAGTGCAGTGATGTTTGGGTAGTGTAGGGGGTTGTGTAGTGTATGGGTTTGTGCGGGGTGTAGATTTAGGGTTTAGGGTAGTGCAGTGGTGTTTCGGTAGTGTAGGGGGTCGTGCTGGAGGTAGTGTTTTAGGGTTTTGGATAGTGCAGTAGGATAGTTCAGTGGTGTTTGGGTCGTGCTGGGGGTAGTGTTTTAGGGTAGTACAGTGGTGTTAGGGTAGTGTAGGGGGTCATGCTGGGGGTAGTGTTTTAGGGTTTAGGGTAGTGCCTTGGTGTTTGTGTAGTGTAGGGGGTTATGCTGGGGGTAGTGGTTTAGGGCAGTGCAGTGGTCTTTGGGTAGTGTAGGGGTACTGCTGGGGTAGTGCAGTGGTATTTGTGTAGTATTGGGGTAGTTCTGGGGTAGTGTTTTAGGGTTTAGGGTAGTGCAGTCGTGTTTGGGTAGTGAAGGGGTAGTGCTGGGGATAGTGTTTTAGGGTTTAGGGTAGTGCAGTGGTGTTTGGGTAGTGTAGGGGGTAGTGCTGTGGGTAGTGTTTTAGGGTTGAGGGTAGTGCAGTGGTGTTTGTTTAGTGTAGGGGGTCGTGTTTTAGGGTTTAGGGTGGTGCCGTGGTGTTTGTGTAGTGTAGGGGATAGTGGTTTAGGGTAGTGCCGTGGTGTTTGGATAGTGTAGGGGTCGTGCTGGTGGTAGTGTTTTTGGGTTTAGTGTAGTGCAGTCGTGTTTGGGTAGTGAAGGGGTAGTGCTGGGGATAGTGTTTTAGGGTTTAGGGTAGTGCAGTGGTGTTTGGGTAGTGTAGGGGTCGTGCTGGGGGTAGTGTTTATGGGTTTAGTGTAGTGCAGTCGTGTTTGGGTAGTGAAGGGGTAGTGCTGGGGATAGTGTTTTAGGGTTTAGGGTAGTGCAGTGGTGTTTGGGTAGTGTAGGGGGTAGTGCTGGGGGTAGTGTTTTAGGGTTGAGGGTAGTGCAGTGGTGTTTGTTTAGTGTAGGGGTCGTTTTTTAGGGTTTAGGGTGGTGCCGTGGTGTTTGTGTAGTGTAGGGGATAGTGGTTTAGGGTAGTGCCGTGGTGTTTGGATAGTGTAGGGGGTTGTGCTGGGGGTGGTATTTTTGTGTTTAGGGTAGTGCAGTTGTGTTTGGGTAGTGAAGGGGGTTATGCTGGGGGTTGTGTTTTTGTGTTTAGGGTAGTGCAGTTGTGTTTGGGTAGTAAAGGGGGTCATGCTAGGGGTAGTGTTTTAGGGTTTAGGGTAGTGCAGTGGTGTTTGTGTAGTGTAGTTGGTCATGCTGGAGGTAGTGTTTTAGGGTAGTGCAGTTGTGTTTGGGTACTGTAGGGGTACTGCTGGGGGTAGTGATTTAGGGTAATGCCGTGGTGTTTGTGTAGTGTAGGGGGTCATTCTGGGGGTAGAGTTTTAGGGTAGTGCAGTGGTGTTTGTGTAGTATTGGGGTAGTTATGGTGGTAGTGTTTTAGGGTTTAGGGTAGTGCAGTGATGTTTGAGTAGTGTAGGGGGTTGTGCTGGGGTAGATTTAGGGTTTAGGGTAGTGCAGTGGTGTTTGGGTAGTGTAGGGGGTCATGCTGGGGGTAGTGTTTTAGGGTAGTAGAGTGTTGTTTGGGTAGTGTAGAGGTCATGCTGAGGGTAGTGTTTTAGGTTTTAGGGTAGTGCAGTAGGGTAGTGCAGTGGTGTTTGTGTAGTGTAGGGGGTCATGCTGGGGGTAGTGTTTTAGGGTTTAGGGTAGTGCCTTGGTGTTTGTGTAGTGTAGGGGGTCATGCTGGGGGTAGTGGTTTAGGGTAGTGCAGTGGTGTTTGGGTAGTGTAGGGGTACTGCTGGGGTAGTGCAGTGGTATTTGTGTAGTATTGGGGTAGTTCTGGGGGTAGTGTTTTAGGTTTTAGGGTAGTGCAGTAGGGTAGTGCAGTGGTGTTTGTGTAGTGTAGGGGGTCATGCTGGGGTTATTGTTTTAGGGATTAGGCTTGTGCAGTGGTGTTTGTGTAGTGTAGGGGGTCATGCTGGGGTAGTGTTTTAGGGTTTAGGGCAGTGCAGTGGTGTTGGGTAGTGTAGGGCGTCGTGCTAGGGGTAATGTTTTAGGGTTTAGGGTAGTGCTGTGGTGTTTGTGTAGTGTAGGGGGTCATGCTGGGGGTAGTGTAGTGCAGTGGTGTTTGGGTAGTGTAGGGGGTACTGCCGAGGGTAGGGTTTTAGGGTTTAGGGTAGTGCAGTGGTGTTTGTGTAGTATTGGGGTCGTTCTGGGGTAGAGTTTTAGGGTTTAGGGTAGTGCAGTGGTGTTTGTGTAGTGTAGGGGGTAGTGCTGGGCATAGTGTTTGTGTTTAGGGTACTGCAGTGGTGTTTGTGTAGGGTGTTGTGTGAGGGTAATGTTGTAGGGTTTAGGGCAGTGCAGTGGTGCTTGTGTAGTGTAGGGGTCGTGCTGGGAGTAGTGTTTTAGGGTTTATGGTAGTGCAGGGGTGTGTGGGGTGGGTGGTAGTGCTGGGGGTAGTGTTTTAGGGTTTAGGGTAGTGCAGTGATGTTTGGGTAGTGTAGGGGGTTGTGCTGGGGGTAATGTTTTAGGGTAGTGCAGTGGTGTTTGTGTAGTGTAGGGGGTAGTGTTTTAGGGTTCAGGGTAGTGCCGTGGTGTTTGTGTAGTGTGGGTGGTCATGCTGGGTGTAGATTTAGGGTTTAGGGTAGTGCAGTGGTGTTTGGGTAGTGTTGGGTGTTGTGCTGGGGTAGTGTTTTAGGGTAGTCCCATGGTGTTTGTGTAGTGTAGGGGGTCATGCTGGGGGTAGTGTAGTGCAGTGGTGTTTGGGTAGTGTAGGGGGTACTGCCGAGGGTAGTGTTTTAGGGTTTAGGGTAGTGCAGTGGTGTTTATGTAGTATTGGGGTAGTGTTGGGGGTAGTGTTTTTCGGTTTAGGGTAGTGCAGTGGTGTTTGGGTAGTGTAGGGGTTCGTGCTAGGAGTAGATGTAGGGTTTAGGGTAGTGCAGTGGTGTTTGTGTAGTATTGGGGTCGTTCTGGGGGTAGTGTTTTAGGGTTTAGGGTAGTGTAGTGGTGTTTGGGCAGTATAGGGGGTCCTGCTAGGAGTAGATGTTGGGTTTAGGGTAGTGCAGTGGTGTTTGGGTAGTGTAGGGCGTCGTGCTAGGGGTAATGTTTTAGGGTTTAGGGTAGTGCTGTGGTGTTTGTGTAGTGTAGGGGGTCATGCTGGGGGTAGTGTTTTAGGGTAGTGCAGTGGTGTTGGGTAGTGTAGGGCGTACTGCTGGGGTAGTGTTTTAGGGTTTAGGGTAGTGCAGTGGTGTTTGGGTAGTGTAGGGGGTCGTTCTGGGGGTAGTGTTTTAGGGTTTAGGGTAGTGCTGTGGTGTTTGGGTAGTGTAGGGGGTCGTTCTGGGGGTAGTGTTTTGGGGTAGTGCAGTGGTGTTTGTGTAGTGTAGGGGGTCGTGGTTTAGGGTAGTGCAGTGGTGTTTGGGTAGTGTAGGGGGTCATGCTGGGGGTAGTGTTTTTGGGTTTAGTGTAAGGCAGTGGTGTTTGTGTAGTGTAAGGGTCGTGCTGGGGTAGTGTTTTAGTGTGTAGGGTAGTGAAGTTGTGTTTCAGTAGTGTAGGGGGTCGTGCTGGAGGTAATGTTTTAGGGTAGTGCAGTGGTGTTTGTGTAGTGTAGGAATTCGTGTTGGGGTAGTGTTTTAGGGTTTAAGGCAGTACAGTTGTGTTTGTGTAGTGTAGGGGGTCATGCTGGGGGTAGTGTTTTAGGGTTTAGGGTAGTGCAATGGTGTTTGTGTAGTATAGGGGTTCGTGCTGGGGTAGTGTTTTAGGGTTTAGGGTAGTGCAATGGTCTTTTGGTAGTCTAGGGTGTACTGCTGCAGGTAGTGTTTTAGGGTTTCTGGTAGTGCAGTTGTGTTTGGGTAGTGTAGGGGGTACTGCTGGTGGTAGTGTTTTAGGGTAGTGCCGTGGTGTTTGTGTAGTGTAGGGGTTCATGCTGGGGTAGTGTTTTAGTGTGTAGGGTAGTGCAGTGGTGTTTCGGTAGTGTAGGGGTCGTGCTGGGGGTAGTGTTTTAGGGTTGATGGTAGTGCAGTCGTGTTTGTGTAGTGTAGGGGTTCATGCTGGGGGTAGGGTTTTAGGGTTTAGGGTGGTGCAATGGTGTTTGGGTAGTGTAGGGGGTAGTACTGGGCATAGTGTTTTAGGGTTTAGTGTAGTGCAGTGATGTTTGGGTAGTGTAGGGGGTCGTGCTGGGGGTAGTGGTTTAGGGTAGTGCAGTGGTGTTTGGGTAGTGAAGGGGTCGTGCTGGGGGTAGTGTTTTAGGGTTGATGGTAGTGCAGTGGTGTTTGTGTAGTGTAGGGGTTCATGCTTGGGGTTGTGTTTTAGGGTTTAGGGTAGTTCAATGGTGTTTTGGTAGTGTAGGGGGTCGTGCTGGGGGTAGTGTTTTAGGGTTTAGGGTAGTGCAGTGGTGTTTGGGTAGTGTAGGGTGTACTGCTGGGGGTAGTGTTTTAGAGTTTAGGGTAGTGCAGTGGTGTTTGTGTAATGTAGGTGGTAGTGCTGGGGATAGTGTTTTAGGGTTTAGGGCAGTGCAGTGGTGTTTGGATAGTGTAGGGTGTTCTGCTGGTGGTAGTTTTTTAGGGTTTAGGGTAGTGGAGTGGTGTTTGGGTAGTGTAGGGGGTAGTACTGGGCGTAGTGTTTTAGGGTTTAATGTAGTGCAGTGGTGTTTGTGTAGTGTAGGGGTTCATGCTGGGGTAGTGTTTTAGTGTGTAGAGTAGTGCAGTGGTGTTTCGGTAGTGTAGGGGTCGTGCTGGGAGTAGTGTTAAGGTTTAGGGTAGTGCAGTGATGTTTGGGTAGTGTAGGGGGTTGTGCTGGGGGTAGTGTTTTTGGGTTTAGGGTAGTGCAGTGGTGTTTGTGTAGTGTAGGGGGTAGTGCTGGGCATAGTGTTTGATTTTAGGGTAGTGCAGTGGTGTTTGTGTAGGGTGTTGTGTGAGGGTAGTGTTGTAGGGTTTAGGGTAGTGCAGTGGTGCTTGTGTAGTGTAGGGGTCGTGCTGGGAGTAGTGTTTTAGGGTTTATGGTAGTGCAGGGGTGTGTGGGGTGGGTGGTAGTGCTGGGGGTAGTGTTTTAGGGTTTAGGGTAGTGCAGTAATGTTTGGGTAGTGTAGGGGGTTGTGCTGGGGGTAATGTTTTAGGGTAGTGCAGTGGTGTTCGTGTAGTGTAGGGGGTAGTGTTTTAGGGTTCAGGGTAGTACAGTGGTGTTTGTGTAGTGTAGGGGGTCGTGCTGGGGGTAGTGTTTTTGGGGTTAGGGTAGTGCAATGGTGTTTGTGTAGTGTAGGGGTTAGTGTTTTAGGGTTTAGGGTAGTGCAGTGGTGTTTGTGTAGTGTGGGTGGTCATGCTGGGTGTAGATTTAGGGTTTAGGGTAGTGCAGTGGTGTTTGGGTAGTGTTGGGTGTTGTGCTGGGGTAGTGTTTTAGGGTAGTCCCATGGTGTTTGTGTAGTGTAGGGGGTCATGCTGGGGGTAGTGTAGTGCAGTGGTGTTTGGGTAGTCTAGGGGGTACTGCCGGGGGTAGTGTTTTAGGGTTTAGGGTAGTGCAGTGGTGTTTGTGTAGTATTGGGGTTGTTCTGGGGTAGAGTTTTAGGGTTTAGGGTAGTGCAGTGGTGTTTGTGTAGTGTAGAGGGTAGTGCTGGGCATAGTGTTTGTGTTTAGGGTACTGCAGTGGTGTTTGTGTAGGGTGTTGTGTGAGGGTAGTGTTGTAGGGTTTAGGGTAGTGCAGTGGTGCTTGTGTAGTGTAGGGGTCGTGCTGGGAGTAGTGTTTTAGGGTTTATGGTAGTGCAGGGGTGTGTGGGGTGGGTGGTAGTGCTGGGGGTAGTGTTTTAGGGTTTAGGGTAGTGCAGTGATGTTTGGGTAGTGTAGGGGGTTGTGCTGGGGGTAATGTTTTAGGGTAGTGCAATGGTGTTTGTGTAGGGGTTAGTGTTTTAGGGTTTAGGGTAGTGCAGTGGTGTTTGTGTAGTGTGGGTGGTCATGCTGGGTGTAGATTTAGGGTTTAGGGTAGTGCAGTGGTGTTTGGGTAGTGTTGGGTGTTGTGCTGGGGTAGTGTTTTAGGGTAGTCCCATGGTGTTTGTGTAGTGTAGGGGGTCATGCTGGGGGTAGTGCAGTGGTGTTTGGGTAGTGTAGGGGGTACTGCCGAGGGTAGTGTTTTAGGGTTTAGGGTAGTGCAGTGGTGTTTATGTAGTATTGGGGGTAGTGTTTTAGGGTTTAGGGTAGTGCAGTGGTGTTTGGGTAGTGTAGGCGTTCGTGCTAGGAGTAGATGTAGGGTTTAGGGTAGTGCAGTGGTGTTTGTGTAGTATTGGGGTCGTTCTGGGGTAGAGTTTTAGGGTTTAGGGTAGTGCAGTGGTGTTTGTGTAGTTTTGGGGGTAGTGTTTTAGGGTTTAGGGTAGTGCAGTGGTGTTTTGGAAGTCTAGCGGTAGTGCTGGGGGTAGTGTTTTAGGGTTTAGGGTAGTGCCGTGGTGTTTGTGTAGTGTAGGGGGTCATGCTGGGGGTAGTGTTGTAGGGTTTAGGATAGTGCAGTGGTCTTTGTGTTGTATAGGGTTGTGCTGGGGTAAGTGTTGAAGTGTTTAGGGTAGTGCAGTGGTGTTTGGGTAGGGTAGGGGGTCGTGCTAGGAGTAGATGTAGGGTTTAGGGTAGTGCAGTGGTGTTTGGGTAGTGTAGGGGTAGTGCTGGGGTAGTGTTCTAGGGTTTAGTGTAGTGCAGTAGGGTAGTGCAGTGGTGTTAGTGTAGTGTAGGGGGTCATGCTGGGGGTAGTGTTTTACGGTAGTGCAGTTGTGTTTGGGTACTGTAGGGGGTACTGCTGGGGGTAGTGTTTTAGGGTTTAGGGTAGTGCCGTGGTGTTTGTGTAGTGTAGGGGGTCATGCTGCGGGTAGTGTTTTAGGGTTTAGGGTAGTGCAGTGGTGTTTGTGTAGTATTGGGGTAGTTCTGGGGGTAGTGTTTTAGGGTTTAGGGTAGTGTAGTGGTGTTTGGGCAGTATAGGGGGTCCTGCTAGGAGTAGATGTTGGGTTTAGGGTAGTGCAGTGGTGTTTGTGTAGTGTAGGGGGTCGTGGTTTAGGGTAGTGCAGTGGTGTTTGGGTAGTGTAGGGGGTCATGCTGGGGGTAGTGTTTTTGGGTTTAGTGTAAGGCAGTGGTGTTTGTGTAGTGTAAGGGTCGTGCTGGGGTAGTGTTTTAGTGTGTAGGGTAGTGAAGTTGTGTTTCGGTAGTGTAGGGGGTCGTGCTGGAGGTAATGTTTTAGGGTAGTGCAGTGGTGTTTGTGTAGTGTAGGGATTCGTGCTGGGGTAGTGTTTTAGGGTTTAAGGCAGTACAGTGGTGTTTGTGTAGTGTAGGGGGTCATGCTGGGGGTAGTGTTTTAGGGTTTAGGGTAGTGCAATGGTGTTTGTGTAGTATAGGGGTTCGTGCTGGGGTAGTGTTTTAGGGTTTAGGGTAGTGCAATGGTGTGTTGGTAGTGTAGGGGGTCGTGCTGGGGGTAGTGTTTTAGGGTTTAGGGTAGTGCAGTGATGTTTGGGTAGTGTAGGGGGTTGTGTAGTGTATGGGTTTGTGCGGGGTGTAGATTTAGGGTTTAGGGTAGTGCAGTGGTGTTTAGGTAGTGTAGGGGGTCGTGCTGGAGGTAGTGTTTTAGGGTTTTGGATAGTGCAGTAGGATAGTTCAGTGGTGTTTGGGTCGTGCTGGGGGTAGTGTTTTAGGGTAGTACAGTGGTGTTAGGGTAGTGTAGGGGGTCATGCTGGGGGTAGTGTTTTAGGGTTTAGGGTAGTGCCTTGGTGTTTGTGTAGTGTAGGGGGTCATGCTGGGGGTAGTGGTTTAGGGCAGTGCAGTGGTCTTTGGGTAGTGTAGGGGTACTGCTGGGGTAGTGCAGTGGTATTTGTGTAGTATTGGGGTAGTTCTGGGGTAGTGTTTTAGGGTTTAGGGTAGTGCAGTCGTGTTTGGGTAGTGAAGGGGTAGTGCTGGGGATAGTGTTTTAGGGTTTAGGGTAGTGCAGTGGTGTTTGGGTAGTGTAGGGGGTAGTGCTGTGGGTAGTGTTTTAGGGTTGAGGGTAGTGCAGTGGTGTTTGTTTAGTGTAGGGGGTCGTGTTTTAGGGTTTAGGGTGGTGCCGTGGTGTTTGTGTAGTGTAGGGGATAGTGGTTTAGGGTAGTGCCGTGGTGTTTGGATAGTGTAGGGGTCGTGCTGGTGGTAGTGTTTTTAGGTTTAGTGTAGTGCAGTCGTGTTTGGGTAGTGAAGGGGTAGTGCTGGGGATAGTGTTTTAGGGTTTAGGGTAGTGCAGTGGTGTTTGGGTAGTGTAGGGTTCGTGCTGGGGGTAGTGTTTATGGGTTTAGTGTAGTGCAGTCGTGTTTGGGTAGTGAAGGGGTAGTGCTGGGGATAGTGTTTTAGGGTTTAGGGTAGTGCAGTGGTGTTTGGGTAGTGTAGGGGGTAGTGCTGGGGGTAGTGTTTATGGGTTTAGTGTAGTGCAGTGATGTTTGGGTAGTGTAGGGGGTCGTGCTGGGGGTAGTGGTTTAGGGTTGAGGGTAGTGCAGTGGTGTTTGTTTAGTGTAGGGGTCGTTTTTTAGGGTTTAGGGTGGTGCCGTGGTGTTTGTGTAGTGTAGGGGATAGTGGTTTAGGGTAGTGCCGTGGTGTTTGGATAGTGTAGGGGGTTGTGCTGGGGGTGGTATTTTTGTGTTTAGGGTAGTGCAGTTGTGTTTGGGTAGTGAAGGGGGTTATGCTGGGGGTTGTGTTTTTGTGTTTAGGGTAGTGCAGTTGTGTTTGGGTAGTAAAGGGGGTCATGCTAGGGGTAGTGTTTTAGGGTTTAGGGTAGTGCAGTGGTGTTTGTGTAGTGTAGTTGGTCATGCTGGGGGTAGTGTTTTAGGGTAGTGCAGTTGTGTTTGGGTACTGTAGGGGTACTGCTGGGGGTAGTGATTTAGGGTAGTGCCGTGGTGTTTGTGTAGTGTAGGGGGTCATGCTGGGGGTAGAGTTTTAGGGTAGTGCAGTGGTGTTTGTGTAGTATTGGGGTAGTTATGGTGGTAGTGTTTTAGGGTTTAGAGTAGTGCAGTGATGTTTGAGTAGTGTAGGGGGTTGTGCTGGGGTAGATTTAGGGTTTAGGGTAGTGCAGTGGTGTTTGGGTAGTGTAGGGGGTCATGCTGGGGGTAGTGTTTTAGGGTAGTAGAGTGTTGTTTGGGTAGTGTAGAGGTCATGCTGAGGGTAGTGTTTTAGGTTTTAGGGTAGTGCAGTAGGGTAGTGCAGTGGTGTTTGTGTAGTGTAGGGGGTCATGCTGGGGGTAGTGTTTTAGGGTTTAGGGTAGTGCCTTGGTGTTTGTGTAGTGTAGGGGGTCATGCTGGGGGTAGTGGTTTAGGGTAGTGCAGTGGTGTTTGGGTAGTGTAGGGGTACTGCTAGGGTAGTGCAGTGGTATTTGTGTAGTATTGGGGTAGTTCTGGGGGTAGTGTTTTAGGTTTTAGGGTAGTGCAGTAGGGTAGTGCAGTGGTGTTTGTGTAGTGTAGGGGGTCATGCTGGGGTTATTGTTTTAGGGATTAGGGTTGTGCAGTGGTGTTTGTGTAGTGTAGGGGGTCATGCTGGGGTAAAGTTTTAGGGTAGTGTGGTGGTTTTTGTGTAGTGTGGGGGTTCGTGCTGGGATAGTGTTTTAGGGTTTAGGGCAGTGCAGTGGTGTTTGTGTAGTGTAGGGGGTCATGCTGGGGGTAGTGTTTTAGGGTAGTGCAGTGGTGTTGGGTAGTGTAGGGCGTCGTGCTAGGGGTAATGTTTTAGGGTTTAGGGTAGTGCTGTGGTGTTTGTGTAGTGTAGGGGGTCATGCTGGGGGTAGTGTTTTAGGGTAGTGCAGTGGTGTTGGGTAGTGTAGGGCGTACTGCTGGGGTAGTGTTTTAGGGTTTAGGGTAGTGCAGTGGTGTTTGGGTAGTGTAGGGGGTCGTTCTGGGGGTAGTGTTTTAGGGTAGTGCTGTGGTGTTTGGGTAGTGTAGGGGGTCGTTCTGGGGGTAGTGCTTTAGGGTAGTGCAGTGGTGTTTGTGTAGTGTAGGGGGTCGTGGTTTAGGGTAGTGCAGTGGTGTTTGGGTAGTGTAGGGGGTCATGCTGGGGGTAGTGTTTTTGGGTTTAGTGTAAGGCAGTGGTGTTTGTGTAGTGTAAGGGTCGTGCTGGGGTAGTGTTTTAGTGTGTAGGGTAGTGAAGTTGTGTTTCGGTAGTGTAGGGGGTCGTGCTGGAGGTAATGTTTTAGGGTAGTGCAGTGGTGTTTGTGTAGTGTAGGAATTCGTGTTGGGGTAGTGTTTTAGGGTTTAAGGCAGTACAGTGGTGTTTGTGTAGTGTAGGGGGTCATGCTGGGGGTAGTGTTTTAGGGTTTAGGGTAGTGCAATGGTGTTTGTGTAGTATAGGGGTTCGTGCTGGGGTAGTGTTTTAGGGTTTAGGGTAGTGCAATGGTGTTTTGGTAGTCTAGGGTGTACTGCTGCAGGTAGTGTTTTAGGGTTTCTGGTAGTGCAGTTGTGTTTGGGTAGTGTAGGGGGTACTGCTGGTGGTAGTGTTTTAGGGTAGTGCCGTGGTGTTTGTGTAGTGTAGGGGGTAGTGCTGTGGGTAGTGTTTTAGGGTTGAGGGTAGTGCAGTGGTGTTTGTTTAGTGTAGGGGGTCGTGTTTTAGGGTTTAGGGTGGTGCCGTGGTGTTTGTGTAGTGTAGGGGATAGTGGTTTAGGGTAGTGCCGTGGTGTTTGGATAGTGTAGGGGTCGTGCTGGTGGTAGTGTTTTTGGGTTTAGTGTAGTGCAGTCGTGTTTGGGTAGTGAAGGGGTAGTGCTGGGGATAGTGTTTTAGGGTTTAGGGTAGTGCAGTGGTGTTTGGGTAGTGTAGGGGTCGTGCTGGGGGTAGTGTTTATGGGTTTAGTGTAGTGCAGTCGTGTTTGGGTAGTGAAGGGGTAGTGCTGGGGATAGTGTTTTAGGGTTTAGGGTAGTGCAGTGGTGTTTGGGTAGTGTAGGGGGTAGTGCTGGGGGTAGTGTTTTAGGGTTGAGGGTAGTGCAGTCGTGTTTGTGTAGTGTAGGGGTTCATGCTGGGGGTAGGGTTTTAGGGTTTAAGGTAGTGCAATGGTGTTTGGGTATTGTAGGGGGTAGTACTGGGCGTAGTGTTTTAGGGTTTAGTGTAGTGCAGTGATGTTTGGGTAGTGTAGGGGGTCGTGCTGGGGGTAGTGGTTTAGGGTTGAGGGTAGTGCAGTGGTGTTTGTTTAGTGTAGGGGTCGTTTTTTAGGGTTTAGGGTGGTGCCGTGGTGTTTGTGTAGTGTAGGGGATAGTGGTTTAGGGTAGTGCCGTGGTGTTTGGATAGTGTAGGGGGTTGTGCTGGGGGTGGTATTTTTGTGTTTAGGGTAGTGCAGTTGTGTTTGGGTAGTGAAGGGGGTTATGCTGGGGGTTGTGTTTTTGTGTTTAGGGTAGTGCAGTTGTGTTTGGGTAGTAAAGGGGGTCATGCTAGGGGTAGTGTTTTAGGGTTTAGGGTAGTGCAGTGGTGTTTGTGTAGTGTAGTTGGTCATGCTGGAGGTAGTGTTTTAGGGTAGTGCAGTTGTGTTTGGGTACTGTAGGGGTACTGCTGGGGGTATTGATTTAGGGTAATGCCGTGGTGTTTGTGTAGTGTAGGGGGTCATTCTGGGGGTAGAGTTTTAGGGTAGTGCAGTGGTGTTTGTGTAGTATTGGGGTAGTTATGGTGGTAGTGTTTTAGGGTTTAGGGTAGTGCAGTGATGTTTGAGTAGTGTAGGGGGTTGTGCTGGGGTAGATTTAGGGTTTAGGGTAGTGCAGTGGTGTTTGGGTAGTGTAGGGGGTCATGCTGGGGGTAGTGTTTTAGGGTAGTAGAGTGTTGTTTGGGTAGTGTAGAGGTCATGCTGAGGGTAGTGTTTTAGGTTTTAGGGTAGTGCAGTAGGGTAGTGCAGTGGTGTTTGTGTAGTGTAGGGGGTCATGCTGGGGGTAGTGTTTTAGGGTTTAGGGTAGTGCCTTGGTGTTTGTGTAGTGTAGGGGGTCATGCTGGGGGTAGTGGTTTAGGGTAGTGCAGTGGTGTTTGGGTAGTGTAGGGGTACTGCTGGGGTAGTGCAGTGGTATTTGTGTAGTATTGGGGTAGTTCTGGGGGTAGTGTTTTAGGTTTTAGGGTAGTGCAGTAGGGTAGTGCAGTGGTGTTTGTGTAGTGTAGGGGGTCATGCTGGGGTTATTGTTTTAGGGATTAGGCTTGTGCAGTGGTGTTTGTGTAGTGTAGGGGGTCATGCTGGGGTAAAGTTTTAGGGTAGTGTGGTGGTTTTTGTGTAGTGTAGGGGTTCGTGCTGGGATAGTGTTTTAGGGTTTAGGGCAGTGCAGTGGTGTTTGTGTAGTGTAGGGGGTCATGCTGGGGGTAGTGTTTTAGGGTAGTGCAGTGGTGTTGGGTAGTGTAGGGCGTCGTGCTAGGGGTAATGTTTTAGGGTTTAGGGTAGTGCTGTGGTGTTTGTGTAGTGTAGGGGGTCATGCTGGGGGTAGTGTTTTAGGGTAGTGCAGTGGTGTTGGGTAGTGTAGGGCGTACTGCTGGGGTAGTGTTTTAGGGTTTAGGGTAGTGCAGTGGTGTTTGGGTAGTGTAGGGGGTCGTTCTGGGGGTAGTGTTTTAGGGTTTAGGGTAGTGCTGTGGTGTTTGGGTAGTGTAGGGGGTCGTTCTGGGGGTAGTGTTTTAGGGTAGTGCAGTGGTGTTTGTGTAGTGTAGGGGGTCGTGGTTTAGGGTAGTGCAGTGGTGTTTGGGTAGTGTAGGGGGTCATGCTGGGGGTAGTGTTTTTGGGTTTAGTGTAAGGCAGTGGTGTTTGTGTAGTGTAAGGGTCGTGCTGGGGTAGTGTTTTAGTGTGTAGGGTAGTGAAGTTGTGTTTCGGTAGTGTAGGGGGTCGTGCTGGAGGTAATGTTTTAGGGTAGTGCAGTGGTGTTTGTGTAGTGTAGGAATTCGTGTTGGGGTAGTGTTTTAGGGTTTAAGGCAGTACAGTGGTGTTTGTGTAGTGTAGGGGGTCATGCTGGGGGTAGTGTTTTAGGGTTTAGGGTAGTGCAATGGTGTTTGTGTAGTATAGGGGTTCGTGCTGGGGTAGTGTTTTAGGGTTTAGGGTAGTGCAATGGTGTTTTGGTAGTCTAGGGTGTACTGCTGCAGGTAGTGTTTTAGGGTTTCTGGTAGTGCAGTTGTGTTTGGGTAGTGTAGGGGGTACTGCTGGTGGTAGTGTTTTAGGGTAGTGCCGTGGTGTTTGTGTAGTGTAGGGGGTCATGCTGGGGGTAGTGTTTTAGGGTTTAGGGTAGTGCAGTGGTGTTTGGGTAGTGTAGGGGGTACTGCTGGGGTAAAGTTTTAGGGTAGTGTGGTGGTTTTTGTGTAGTGTAGGGGTTCGTGCTGGGATAGTGTTTTAGGGTTTAGGGCAGTGCAGTGGTGTTTGGATAGTGCAGGGAGTTGTGCTGGTGGTAGTGTTTTAGGGTTTAGGGTAGTGGAGTGGTAGTGGAGTGGTGTTTGGGTAGTGTAGGGGGTAGTACTGGGCGTAGTGTTTTAGGGTTTGGTGTTGTGCAGTGGTGTTTAGGTAGTGTAGGGGGTAGTACTGGGCGTAGTGTTTTAGGGTTTAGTGTAGTGCAGTGATGTTTGGGTAGTGTAGGGGGTCGTGCTGGGGGTAGTGGTTTAGGGTAGTGCAGTGGTGTTTGGGTAGTGAAGGGGTCGTGCTGGGGGTAGTGTTTTAGAGTTTAGGGTAGTGCAGTGGTGTTTGTGTAATGTAGGTGGTAGTGCTGGGGATAGTGTTTTAGGATTTAGGGCAGTGCAGTGGTGTTTGGATAGTGTAGGGAGTTGTGCTGGTGGTAGTGTTTTAGGGTTTAGGGTAGTGGAGTGGTGTTTGGGTAGTGTAGGGGGGAGTACTGGGCGTAGTGTTTTAGGGTTTAATGTAGTGCAGTGGTGTTTGTGTAGTGTAGGGGTTCATGCTGGGGTAGTGTTTTAGTGTGTAGGGTAGTGCAGTGGTGTTTCGGTAGTGTAGGGGTCGTGCTGGGAGTAGTGTTTTAAGGTTTAGGGTAGTGCAGTGATGTTTGGGTAGTGTAGGGGGTTGTGCTGGGGGTAGTGTTTTTGGGTTTAGGGTAGTGCAGTGGTGTTTGTTTAGTGTAGGGGGTAGTGCTGGGCATAGTGTTTGATTTTAGGGTAGTGCAGTGGTGTTTGTGTAGGGTGTTGTGTGAGGGTAGTGTTGTAGGGTTTAGGGTAGTGCAGTGGTGCTTGTGTAGTGTAGGGGTCGTGCTGGGAGTAGTGTTTTAGGGTTTATGGTAGTGCAGGGGTGTGTGGGGTGGGTGGTAGTGCTGGGGGTAGTGTTTTAGGATTTAGGGTAGTGCAGTGATGTTTGGGTAGTGTAGGGGGTTGTGCTGGGGGTAATGTTTTAGGGTAGTGCAGTGGTGTTTGTGTAGTGTAGGGGGTAGTGTTTTAGGGTTCAGGGTAGTGCCGTGGTGTTTGTGTAGTGTAGGGGGTCGTGCTGGGGGTAGTGTTTTTGGGGTTAGGGTAGTGCAATGGTGTTTGTGTAGTGTAGGGGTTAGTGTTTTAGGGTTTAGGGTAGTGCAGTGGTGTTTGTGTAGTGTGGGTGGTCATGCTGGGTGTAGATTTAGGGTTTAGGGTAGTGCAGTGGTGTTTGGGTAGTGTTGTGTGTTGTGCTGGGGTAGTGTTTTAGGGTAGTCCCATGGTGTTTGTGTAGTGTAGGGGGTCATGCTGGGGGTAGTGTAGTGCAGTGGTGTTTGGGTAGTGTAGGGGGTACTGCCGAGGGTAGGGTTTTAGGGTTTAGGGTAGTGCAGTGGTGTTTGTGTAGTATTGGGGTCGTTCTGGGGTAGAGTTTTAGGGTTTAGGGTAGTGCAGTGGTGTTTGTGTAGTGTAGGGGGTAGTGCTGGGCATAGTGTTTGTGTTTAGGGTACTGCAGTGGTGTTTGTGTAGGGTGTTGTGTGAGGGTAGTGTTGTAGGGTTTAGGGTAGTGCAGTGGTGCTTGTGTAGTGTAGGGGTCGTGCTGGGAGTAGTGTTTTAGGGTTTATGGTAGTGCAGGGGTGTGTGGGGTGGGTGGTAGTGCTGGGGGTAGTGTTTTAGGGTTTAGGGTAGTGCAGTGATGTTTGGGTAGTGTAGGGGGTTGTGCTGGGGGTAATGTTTTAGGGTAGTGCAGTGGTGTTTGTGTAGTGTAGGGGGTAGTGTTTTAGGGTTCAGGGTAGTGCCGTGGTGTTTGTGTAGTGTGGGTGGTCATGCTGGGTGTAGATTTAGGGTTTAGGGTAGTGCAGTGGTGTTTGGGTAGTGTTGGGTGTTGTGCTGGGGTAGTGTTTTAGGGTAGTCCCATGGTGTTTGTGTAGTGTAGGGGGTCATGCTGGGGGTAGTGTAGTGCAGTGGTGTTTGGGTAGTGTAGGGGGTACTGCCGAGGGTAGTGTTTTAGGGTTTAGGGTAGTGCAGTGGTGTTTATGTAGTATTGGGGTAGTGTTGGGGGTAGTGTTTTTCGGTTTAGGGTAGTGCAGTGGTGTTTGGGTAGTGTAGGGGTTCGTGCTAGGAGTAGATGTAGGGTTTAGGGTAGTGCAGTGGTGTTTGTGTAGTATTGGGGTCGTTCTGGGGGTAGTGTTTTAGGGTTTAGGGTAGTGTAGTGGTGTTTGGGCAGTATAGGGGGTCCTGCTAGGAGTAGATGTTGGGTTTAGGGTAGTGCAGTGGTGTTTGGATAGTGTAGGGCGTCGTGCTAGGGGTAATGTTTTAGGGTTTAGGGTAGTGCTGTGGTGTTTGTGTAGTGTAGGGGGTCATGCTGGGGGTAGTGTTTTAGGGTAGTGCAGTGGTGTTGGGTAGTGTAGGGCGTACTGCTGGGGTAGTGTTTTAGGGTTTAGGGTAGTGCAGTGGTGTTTGGGTAGTGTAGGGGGTCGTTCTGGGGGTAGTGTTTTAGGGTTTAGGGTAGTGCTGTGGTGTTTGGGTAGTGTAGGGGGTCGTTCTGGGGGTAGTGTTTTAGGGTAGTGCAGTGGTGTTTGTGTAGTGTAGGGGGTCGTGGTTTAGGGTAGTGCAGTGGTGTTTGGGTAGTGTAGGGGGTCATGCTGGGGGTAGTGTTTTTGGGTTTAGTGTAAGGCAGTGGTGTTTGTGTAGTGTAAGGGTCGTGCTGGGGTAGTGTTTTAGTGTGTAGGGTAGTGAAGTTGTGTTTCAGTAGTGTAGGGGGTCGTGCTGGAGGTAATGTTTTAGGGTAGTGCAGTGGTGTTTGTGTAGTGTAGGAATTCGTGTTGGGGTAGTGTTTTAGGGTTTAAGGCAGTACAGTTGTGTTTGTGTAGTGTAGGGGGTCATGCTGGGGGTAGTGTTTTAGGGTTTAGGGTAGTGCAATGGTGTTTGTGTAGTATAGGGGTTCGTGCTGGGGTAGTGTTTTAGGGTTTAGGGTAGTGCAATGGTCTTTTGGTAGTCTAGGGTGTACTGCTGCAGGTAGTGTTTTAGGGTTTCTGGTAGTGCAGTTGTGTTTGGGTAGTGTAGGGGGTACTGCTGGTGGTAGTGTTTTAGGGTAGTGCCGTGGTGTTTGTGTAGTGTAGGGGTTCATGCTGGGGTAGTGTTTTAGTGTGTAGGGTAGTGCAGTGGTGTTTCGGTAGGGTAGGGGTCGTGCTGGGGGTAGTGTTTTAGGGTTGATGGTAGTGCAGTCGTGTTTGTGTAGTGTAGGGGTTCATGCTGGGGGTAGGGTTTTAGGGTTTAGGGTAGTGCAATGGTGTTTGGGTAGTGTAGGGGGTAGTACTGGGCATAGTGTTTTAGGGTTTAGTGTAGTGCAGTGATGTTTGGGTAGTGTAGGGGGTCGTGCTGGGGGTAGTGGTTTAGGGTAGTGCAGTGGTGTTTGGGTAGTGAAGGGGTCGTGCTGGGGGTAGTGTTTTAGGGTTGATGGTAGTGCAGTGGTGTTTGTGTAGTGTAGGGGTTCATGCTTGGGGTTGTGTTTTAGGGTTTAGGGTAGTTCAATGGTGTTTTGGTAGTGTAGGGGGTCGTGCTGGGGGTAGTGTTTTAGGGTTTAGGGTAGTGCAGTGGTGTTTGGGTAGTGTAGGGTGTACTGCTGGGGGTAGTGTTTTAGAGTTTAGGGTAGTGCAGTGGTGTTTGTGTAATGTAGGTGGTAGTGCTGGGGATAGTGTTTTAGGGTTTAGGGCAGTGCAGTGGTGTTTGGATAGTGTAGGGTGTTCTGCTGGTGGTAGTTTTTTAGGGTTTAGGGTAGTGGAGTGGTGTTTGGGTAGTGTAGGGGGTAGTACTGGGCGTAGTGTTTTAGGGTTTAATGTAGTGCAGTGGTGTTTGTGTAGTGTAGGGGTTCATGCTGGGGTAGTGTTTTAGTGTGTAGAGTAGTGCAGTGGTGTTTCGGTAGTGTAGGGGTCGTGCTGGGAGTAGTGTTAAGGTTTAGGGTAGTGCAGTGATGTTTGGGTAGTGTAGGGGGTTGTGCTGGGGGTAGTGTTTTTGGGTTTAGGGTAGTGCAGTGGTGTTTGTGTAGTGTAGGGGGTAGTGCTGGGCATAGTGTTTGATTTTAGGGTAGTGCAGTGGTGTTTGTGTAGGGTGTTGTGTGAGGGTAGTGTTGTAGGGTTTAGGGTAGTGCAGTGGTGCTTGTGTAGTGTAGGGGTCGTGCTGGGAGTAGTGTTTTAGGGTTTATGGTAGTGCAGGGGTGTGTGGGGTGGGTGGTAGTGCTGGGGGTAGTGTTTTAGGGTTTAGGGTAGTGCAGTAATGTTTGGGTAGTGTAGGGGGTTGTGCTGGGGGTAATGTTTTAGGGTAGTGCAGTGGTGTTTGTGTAGTGTAGGGGGTAGTGTTTTAGGGTTCAGGGTAGTACAGTGGTGTTTGTGTAGTGTAGGGGGTCGTGCTGGGGGTAGTGTTTTTGGGGTTAGGGTAGTGCAATGGTGTTTGTGTAGTGTAGGGGTTAGTGTTTTAGGGTTTAGGGTAGTGCAGTGGTGTTTGTGTAGTGTGGGTGGTCATGCTGGGTGTAGATTTAGGGTTTAGGGTAGTGCAGTGGTGTTTGGGTAGTGTTGGGAGTTGTGCTGGGGTAGTGTTTTAGGGTAGTCCCATGGTGTTTGTGTAGTGTAGGGGGTCATGCTGGGGGTAGTGTAGTGCAGTGGTGTTTGGGTAGTCTAGGGGGTACTGCCGAGGGTAGTGTTTTAGGGTTTAGGGTAGTGCAGTGGTGTTTGTGTAGTATTGGGGTTGTTCTGGGGTAGAGTGTTAGGGTTTAGGGTAGTGCAGTGGTGTTTGTGTAGTGTAGAGGGTAGTGCTGGGCATAGTGTTTGTGTTTAGGGTACTGCAGTGGTGTTTGTGTAGGGTGTTGTGTGAGGGTAGTGTTGTAGGGTTTAGGGTAGTGCAGTGGTGCTTGTGTAGTGTAGGGGTCGTGCTGGGAGTAGTGTTTTAGGGTTTATGGTAGTGCAGGGGTGTGTGGGGTGGGTGGTAGTGCTGGGGGTAGTGTTTTAGGGTTTAGGGTAGTGCAGTGATGTTTGGGTAGTGTAGGGGGTTGTGCTGGGGGTAATGTGTTAGGGTAGTGCAATGGTGTTTGTGTAGGGGTTAGTGTTTTAGGGTTTAGGGTAGTGCAGTGGTGTTTGTGTAGTGTGGGTGGTCATGCTGGGTGTAGATTTAGGGTTTAGGGTAGTGCAGTGGTGTTTGGGTAGTGTTGGGTGTTGTGCTGGGGTAGTGTTTTAGGGTAGTCCCATGGTGTTTGTGTAGTGTAGGGGGTCATGCTGGGGGTAGTGCAGTGGTGTTTGGGTAGTGTAGGGGGTACTGCCGAGGGTAGTGTTTTAGGGTTTAGGGTAGTGCAGTGGTGTTTATGTAGTATTGGGGGTAGTGTTTTAGGGTTTAGGGTAGTGCAGTGGTGTTTGGGTAGTGTAGGCGTTCGTGCTAGGAGTAGATGTAGGGTTTAGGGTAGTGCAGTGGTGTTTGTGTAGTATTGGGGTCGTTCTGGGGTAGAGTTTTAGGGTTTAGGGTAGTGCAGTGGTGTTTGTGTAGTTTTGGGGGTAGTGTTTTAGGGTTTAGGGTAGTGCAGTGGTGTTTTGGAAGTCTAGCGGTAGTGCTGGGGGTAGTGTTTTAGGGTTTAGGGTAGTGCCGTGGTGTTTGTGTAGTGTAGGGGGTCATGCTGGGGGTAGTGTTGTAGGGTTTAGGATAGTGCAGTGGTCTTTGTGTTGTATAGGGTTGTGCTGGGGTAAGTGTTGAAGTGTTTAGGGTAGTGCAGTGGTGTTTGGGTAGGGTAGGGGGTCGTGCTAGGAGTAGATGTAGGGTTTAGGGTAGTGCAGTGGTGTTTGGGTAGTGTAGGGGTAGTGCTGGGGTAGTGTTCTAGGGTTTAGTGTAGTGCAGTAGGGTAGTGCAGTGGTGTTAGTGTAGTGTAGGGGGTCATGCTGGGGGTAGTGTTTTACGGTAGTGCAGTTGTGTTTGGGTACTGTAGGGGGTACTGCTGGGGGTAGTGTTTTAGGGTTTAGGGTAGTGCCGTGGTGTTTGTGTAGTGTAGGGGGTCATGCTGCGGGTAGTGTTTTAGGGTTTAGGGTAGTGCAGTGGTGTTTGTGTAGTATTGGGGTAGTTCTGGGGGTAGTGTTTTAGGGTTTAGGGTAGTGTAGTGGTGTTTGGGCAGTATAGGGGGTCCTGCTAGGAGTAGATGTTGGGTTTAGGGTAGTGCAGTGGTGTTTGTGTAGTGTAGGGGGTCGTGGTTTAGGGTAGTGCAGTGGTGTTTGGGTAGTGTAGGGGGTCATGCTGGGGGTAGTGTTTTTGGGTTTAGTGTAAGGCAGTGGTGTTTGTGTAGTGTAAGGGTCGTGCTGGGGTAGTGTTTTAGTGTGTAGGGTAGTGAAGTTGTGTTTCGGTAGTGTAGGGGGTCGTGCTGGAGGTAATGTTTTAGGGTAGTGCAGTGGTGTTTGTGTAGTGTAGGGATTCGTGCTGGGGTAGTGTTTTAGGGTTTAAGGCAGTACAGTGGTGTTTGTGTAGTGTAGGGGGTCATGCTGGGGGTAGTGTTTTAGGGTTTAGGGTAGTGCAATGGTGTTTGTGTAGTATAGGGGTTCGTGCTGGGGTAGTGTTTTAGGGTTTAGGGTAGTGCAATGGTGTGTTGGTAGTGTAGGGGGTCGTGCTGGGGGTAGTGTTTTAGGGTTTAGGGTAGTGCAGTGGTGTTTGGGTTGTCTAGGGTGTACTGCTGCAGGTAGTGTTGTAGGGCTTCTGGTAGTGCAGTTGTGTTTGGGTAGTGTAGGGGGTACTGCTGGGGGTAGCGTTTTAGGGTAGTGCCGTGGTGTTTGTGTAGTGTAGAGGGTCATGCTGGGGGTAGTGTTTTAGGGTTTAGGGTAGTGCAGTGGTGTTTGGGTAGTGTAGGGGGTACTGCTGGGGTTGTGTTTTAGGGTTTAGGGTAGTGCAGTGGCGTTTGTGTAGTATTGGGGTAGTTATGGTGGTAGTGTTTTAGGGTTTAGGGTAGTGCAGTGATGTTTGGGTAGTGTAGGGGGTTGTGTAGTGTATAGGTTTGTGCAGGGTGTAGATTTAGGGTTTAGGGTAGTGCAGTGGTGTTTAGGTAGTGTAGGGGGTCGTGCTGGAGGTAGTGTTTTAGGGTTTTGGATAGTGCAGTAGGATAGTTCAGTGGTGTTTGGGTCGTGCTGGGGGTAGTGTTTTAGGGTAGTACAGTGGTGTTAGGGTAGTGTAGGGGGTCATGCTGGGGGTAGTGTTTTAGGGTTTAGGGTAGTGCCTTGGAGTTTGTGTAGTGTAGGGGGTCATGCTGGGGGTAGTGGTTTAGGGCAGTGCAGTGGTCTTTGGGTAGTGTAGGGGTACTGCTGGGGTAGTGCAGTGGTATTTGTGTAGTATTGGGGTAGTTCTGGGGTAGGGTTTTAGGGTTTAGGGTAGTGCAGTCGTGTTTGGGTAGTGAAGGGGTAGTGCTGGGGATAGTGTTTTAGGGTTTAGGGTAGTGCAGTGGTGTTTGGGTAGTGTAGGGGGTAGTGCTGTGGGTAGTGTTTTAGGGTTGAGGGTAGTGCAGTGGTGTTTGTTTAGTGTAGGGGGTCGTGTTTTAGGGTTTAGGGTGGTGCCGTGGTGTTTGTGTAGTGTAGGGGATAGTGGTTTAGGGTAGTGCCGTGGTGTTTGGATAGTGTAGGGGTCGTGCTGGTGGTAGTGTTTTTAGGTTTAGTGTAGTGCAGTCGTGTTTGGGTAGTGAAGGGGTAGTGCTGGGGATAGTGTTTTAGGGTTTAGGGTAGTGCAGTGGTGTTTGGGTAGTGTAGGGTTCGTGCTGGGGGTAGTGGTTTAGGGCAGTGCAGTGGTCTTTGGGTAGTGTAGGGGTACTGCTGGGGTAGTGCAGTGGTATTTGTGTAGTATTGGGGTAGTTCTGGGGTAGGGTTTTAGGGTTTAGGGTAGTGCAGTCGTGTTTGGGTAGTGAAGGGGTAGTGCTGGGGATAGTGTTTTAGGGTTTAGGGTAGTGCAGTGGTGTTTGGGTAGTGTAGGGGGTAGTGCTGTGGGTAGTGTTTTAGGGTTTAGGGTGGTGCCGTGGTGTTTGTGTAGTGTAGGGGATAGTGGTTTAGGGTAGTGCCGTGGTGTTTGGATAGTGTAGGGGTCGTGCTGGTGGTAGTGTTTTTAGGTTTAGTGTAGTGCAGTCGTGTTTGGGTAGTGAAGGGGTAGTGCTGGGGATAGTGTTTTAGGGTTTAGGGTAGTGCAGTTGTGTTTGGGTAGTGTAGGGGGTACTGCTGGTGGTAGTGTTTTAGGGTAGTGCCGTGGTATTTGTGTAGTGGGTCATGCTGGGGGTAGTGTTTTAGGGTTTAGGGTAGTGCAGTGGTGTTTGGGTAGTGTAGGGGGTACTGCTGAGGTAGTGTTTTAGGGTTTAGGGTAGTGCAGTGGTGTTTGTGTAGTACTGAGGTAGGGGGTACTGCTGGTGGTAGTGTGTTAGGGTAGTGCCGTGGTGTTTGTGTAGTGTAGGGGGTCATGCTTGGGGTAGTGTTTTAGGGTTTAGGGTAGTGCAGTGGTGTTTGTGTAGTGTAGGGGGTCATGCTGGGGTAAAGTTTTAGGGTAGTGTGGTTGTTTTTGTGTAGTGTAGGGGTTCGTGCTGGGATAGTGTTTTAGGGTTTAGGGCAGTGCAGTGGTGTTTGTGTAGTGTAGGGGGTCATGCTGGGGGTAGTGTTTTAGGGTAGTGCAGTGGTGTTGGGTAGTGTAGGGCGTCGTGCTAGGGGTAATGTTTTAGGGTTTAGGGTAGTGCTGTGGTGTTTGTGTAGTGTAGGGGGTCATGCTGGGGGTAGTGTTTTAGGGTAGTGCAGTGGTGTTGGGTAGTGTAGGGCGTACTGCTGGGGTAGTGTTTTAGGGTTTAGGGTAGTGCAGTGGTGTTTGGGTAGTGTAGGGGGTCGTTCTGGGGGTAGTGTTTTAGGGTAGTGCTGTGGTGTTTGGGTAGTGTAGGGGGTCGTTCTGGGGGTAGTGCTTTAGGGTAGTGCAGTGGTGTTTGTGTAGTGTAGGGGGTCGTGGTTTAGGGTAGTGCAGTGGTGTTTGGGTAGTGTAGGGGGTCGTTCTGGGGGTAGTGCTTTAGGGTAGTGCAGTGGTGTTTATGTAGTATTGGGGGTAGTGTTTTAGGGTTTAGGGTAGTGCAGTGGTGTTTGGGTAGTGTAGGCGTTCGTGCTAGGAGTAGATGTAGGGTTTAGGGTAGTGCAGTGGTGTTTGTGTAGTATTGGGGTCGTTCTGGGGTAGAGTTTTAGGGTTTAGGGTAGTGCAGTGATGTTTGAGTAGTGTAGGGGGTTGTGTTGGGGTAGATTTAGGGTTTAGGGTAGTGCAGTGGTGTTTGGGTAGTGTAGGGGGTCATGCTGGGGGTAGTGTTTTAGGGTTTAGGGTAGTGCAGTGGTGTTTTGGAAGTCTAGCGGTAGTGTTTTAGGGTTTAGGGTAGTGCCGTGGTGTTTGTGTAGTGTAGGGGGTCATGCTGGGGGTAGTGTTGTAGGGTTTAGGATAGTGCAGTGGTCTTTGTGTTGTATAGGGTTGTGCTGGGGTAAGTGTTGAAGTGTTTAGGGTAGTGCAGTGGTGTTTGGGTAGGGTAGGGGGTCGTGCTAGGAGTAGATGTAGGGTTTAGGGTAGTGCAGTGGTGTTTGAGTAGTGTAGGGGTAGTGCTGGGGTAGTGTTCTAGGGTTTAGTGTAGTGCAGTAGGGTAGTGCAGTGGTGTTAGTGTAGTGTAGGGGGTCATGCTGGGGGTAGTGTTTTACGGTAGTGCAGTTGTGTTTGGGTACTGTAGGGGGTACTGCTGGGGGTAGTGTTTTAGGGTTTAGGGTAGTGCCGTGGTGTTTGTGTAGTGTAGGGGGTCATGCTGCGGGTAGTGTTTTAGGGTTTAGGGTAGTGCAGTGGTGTTTGTGTAGTATTGGGGTAGTTCTGGGGGTAGTGTTTTAGGGTTTAGGGTAGTGTAGTGGTGTTTGGGCAGTATAGGGGGTCCTGCTAGGAGTAGATGTTGGGTTTAGGGTAGTGCAGTGGTGTTTGTGTAGTGTAGGGGGTCGTGGTTTAGGGTAGTGCAGTGGTGTTTGGGTAGTGTAGGGGGTCATGCTGGGGGTAGTGTTTTTGGGTTTAGTGTAAGGCAGTGGTGTTTGTGTAGTGTAAGGGTCGTGCTGGGGTAGTGTTTTAGTGTGTAGGGTAGTGAAGTTGTGTTTCGGTAGTGTAGGGGGTCGTGCTGGAGGTAATGTTTTAGGGTAGTGCAGTGGTGTTTGTGTAGTGTAGGGATTCGTGCTGGGGTAGTGTTTTAGGGTTTAAGGCAGTACAGTGGTGTTTGTGTAGTGTAGGGGGTCATGCTGGGGGTAGTGTTTTAGGGTTTAGGGTAGTGCAATGGTGTTTGTGTAGTATAGGGGTTCGTGCTGGGGTAGTGTTTTAGGGTTTAGGGTAGTGCAATGGTGTGTTGGTAGTGTAGGGGGTCGTGCTGGGGGTAGTGTTTTAGGGTTTAGGGTAGTGCAGTGGTGTTTGGGTTGTCTAGGGTGTACTGCTGCAGGTAGTGTTGTAGGGCTTCTGGTAGTGCAGTGATGTTTGGGTAGTGTAGGGGGTTGTGTAGTGTATAGGTTTGTGCGGGGTGTAGATTTAGGGTTTAGGGTAGTGCAGTGGTGTTTAGGTAGTGTAGGGGGTCGTGCTGGAGGTAGTGTTTTAGGGTTTTGGATAGTGCAGTAGGATAGTTCAGTGGTGTTTGGGTCGTGCTGGGGGTAGTGTTTTAGGGTAGTACAGTGGTGTTAGGGTAGTGTAGGGGGTCATGCTGGGGGTAGTGTTTTAGGGTTTAGGGTAGTGCCTTGGTGTTTGTGTAGTGTAGGGGGTCATGCTGGGGGTAGTGGTTTAGGGCAGTGCAGTGGTCTTTGGGTAGTGTAGGGGTACTGCTGGGGTAGTGCAGTGGTATTTGTGTAGTATTGGGGTAGTTCTGGGGTAGGGTTTTAGGGTTTAGGGTAGTGCAGTCGTGTTTGGGTAGTGAAGGGGTAGTGCTGGGGATAGTGTTTTAGGGTTTAGGGTAGTGCAGTGGTGTTTGGGTAGTGTAGGGGGTAGTGCTGTGGGTAGTGTTTTAGGGTTGAGGGTAGTGCAGTGGTGTTTGTTTAGTGTAGGGGGTCGTGTTTTAGGGTTTAGGGTGGTGCCGTGGTGTTTGTGTAGTGTAGGGGATAGTGGTTTAGGGTAGTGCTGTGGTGTTTGGATAGTGTAGGGGTCGTGCTGGTGGTAGTGTTTTTAGGTTTAGTGTAGTGCAGTCGTGTTTGGGTAGTGAAGGGGTAGTGCTGGGGATAGTGTTTTAGGGTTTAGGGTAGTGCAGTGGTGTTTGGGTAGTGTAGGGTTCGTGCTGGGGGTAGTGTTTATGGGTTTAGTGTAGTGCAGTCGTGTTTGGGTAGTGAAGGGGTAGTGCTGGGGATAGTGTTTTAGGGTTTAGGGT
Organism: Triturus cristatus; assembly: GCF_964204655.1. Lineage (NCBI taxonomy): Eukaryota > Metazoa > Chordata > Amphibia > Caudata > Salamandridae > Triturus > Triturus cristatus. The sequence continues at coordinate 1,278,174,305 of NC_140579.1, forward strand.
AGTGCAGTGGTGTTTGGGTAGTGTAGGGGGTAGTGCTGGGGGTAGTGTTTTAGGGTTGAGGGTAGTGCAGTGGTGTTTGTTTAGTGTAGGGGTCGTTTTTTAGGGTTTAGGGTGGTGCCGTGGTGTTTGTGTAGTGTAGGGGATAGTGGTTTAGGGTAGTGCCGTGGTGTTTGGATAGTGTAGGGGGTTGTGCTGGGGGTGGTATTTTTGTGTTTAGGGTAGTGCAGTTGTGTTTGGGTAGTGAAGGGGGTTATGCTGGGGGTTGTGTTTTTGTGTTTAGGGTAGTGCAGTTGTGTTTGGGTAGTAAAGGGGGTCATGCTAGGGGTAGTGTTTTAGGGTTTAGGGTAGTGCAGTGGTGTTTGTGTAGTGTAGTTGGTCATGCTGGGGGTAGTGTTTTAGGGTAGTGCAGTTGTGTTTGGGTACTGTAGGGGTACTGCTGGGGGTAGTGATTTAGGGTAGTGCCGTGGTGTTTGTGTAGTGTAGGGGGTCATGCTGGGGGTAGAGTTTTAGGGTAGTGCAGTGGTGTTTGTGTAGTATTGGGGTAGTTATGGTGGTAGTGTTTTAGGGTTTAGAGTAGTGCAGTGATGTTTGAGTAGTGTAGGGGGTTGTGCTGGGGTAGATTTAGGGTTTAGGGTAGTGCAGTGGTGTTTGGGTAGTGTAGGGGGTCATGCTGGGGGTAGTGTTTTAGGGTAGTAGAGTGTTTGGGTAGTGTAGAGGTCATGCTGAGGGTAGTGTTTTAGGTTTTAGGGTAGTGCAGTAGGGTAGTGCAGTGGTGTTTGTGTAGTGTAGGGGGTCATGCTGGGGGTAGTGTTTTAGGGTTTAGGGTAGTGCCTTGGTGTTTGTGTAGTGTAGGGGGTCATGCTGGGGGTAGTGGTTTAGGGTAGTGCAGTGGTGTTTGGGTAGTGTAGGGGTACTGCTAGGGTAGTGCAGTGGTATTTGTGTAGTATTGGGGTAGTTCTGGGGGTAGTGTTTTAGGTTTTAGGGTAGTGCAGTAGGGTAGTGCAGTGGTGTTTGTGTAGTGTAGGGGGTCATGCTGGGGTTATTGTTTTAGGGATTAGGGTTGTGCAGTGGTGTTTGTGTAGTGTAGGGGGTCATGCTGGGGTAAAGTTTTAGGGTAGTGTGGTGGTTTTTGTGTAGTGTAGGGGTTCGTGCTGGGATAGTGTTTTAGGGTTTAGGGCAGTGCAGTGGTGTTTGTGTAGTGTAGGGGGTCATGCTGGGGGTAGTGTTTTAGGGTAGTGCAGTGGTGTTGGGTAGTGTAGGGCGTACTGCTGGGGTAGTGTTTTAGGGTTTAGGGTAGTGCAGTGGTGTTTGGGTAGTGTAGGGGGTCGTTCTGGGGGTAGTGTTTTAGGGTAGTGCTGTGGTGTTTGGGTAGTGTAGGGGGTCGTTCTGGGGGTAGTGCTTTAGGGTAGTGCAGTGGTGTTTGTGTAGTGTAGGGGGTCGTGGTTTAGGGTAGTGCAGTGGTGTTTGGGTAGTGTAGGGGGTCATGCTGGGGGTAGTGTTTTTGGGTTTAGTGTAAGGCAGTGGTGTTTGTGTAGTGTAAGGGTCGTGCTGGGGTAGTGTTTTAGTGTGTAGGGTAGTGAAGTTGTGTTTCGGTAGTGTAGGGGGTCGTGCTGGAGGTAATGTTTTAGGGTAGTGCAGTGGTGTTTGTGTAGTGTAGGAATTCGTGTTGGGGTAGTGTTTTAGGGTTTAAGGCAGTACAGTGGTGTTTGTGTAGTGTAGGGGGTCATGCTGGGGGTAGTGTTTTAGGGTTTAGGGTAGTGCAATGGTGTTTGTGTAGTATAGGGGTTCGTGCTGGGGTAGTGTTTTAGGGTTTAGGGTAGTGCAATGGTGTTTTGGTAGTCTAGGGTGTACTGCTGCAGGTAGTGTTTTAGGGTTTCTGGTAGTGCAGTTGTGTTTGGGTAGTGTAGGGGGTACTGCTGGTGGTAGTGTTTTAGGGTAGTGCCGTGGTGTTTGTGTAGTGTAGGGGGTCATGCTGGGGGTAGTGTTTTAGGGTTTAGGGTAGTGCAGTGGTGTTTGGGTAGTGTAGGGGGTACTGCTGGGGTAGTGTTTTAGGGTTTAGGGTAGTGCAGTGGCGTTTGTGTAGTACTGAGGTAGGGGGTACTGCTGGTGGTAGTGTTTTAGGGTAGTGCCGTGGTGTTTGTGTAGTGTAGGGGGTCATGCTGGGGGTAGTGTTTTAGGGTTTAGGGTAGTGCAGTGGTGTTTGGGTAGTGTAGGGGGTACTGCTGGGGTAAAGTTTTAGGGTAGTGTGGTGGTTTTTGTGTAGTGTAGGGGTTCGTGCTGGGATAGTGTTTTAGGGTTTAGGGCAGTGCAGTGGTGTTTGGATAGTGCAGGGAGTTGTGCTGGTGGTAGTGTTTTAGGGTTTAGGGTAGTGGAGTGGTAGTGGAGTGGTGTTTGGGTAGTGTACGGGGTAGTACTGGGCGTAGTGTTTTAGGGTTTGGTGTTGTGCAGTGGTGTTTAGGTAGTGTAGGGGGTAGTACTGGGCGTAGTGTTTTAGGGTTTAGTGTAGTGCAGTGATGTTTGGGTAGTGTAGGGGGTCGTGCTGGGGGTAGTGGTTTAGGGTAGTGCAGTGGTGTTTGGGTAGTGAAGGGGTCGTGCTGGGGGTAGTGTTTTAGAGTTTAGGGTAGTGCAGTGGTGTTTGTGTAATGTAGGTGGTAGTGCTGGGGATAGTGTTTTAGGGTTTAGGGCAGTGCAGTGGTGTTTGGATAGTGTAGGGAGTTGTGCTGGTGGTAGTGTTTTAGGGTTTAGGGTAGTGGAGTGGTGTTTGGGTAGTGTAGGGGGGAGTACTGGGCGTAGTGTTTTAGGGTTTAATGTAGTGCAGTGGTGTTTGTGTAATGTAGGTGGTAGTGCTGGGGATAGTGTTTTAGGGTTTAGGGCAGTGCAGTGGTGTTTGGATAGTGTAGGGAGTTGTGCTGGTGGTAGTGTTTTAGGGTTTAGGGTAGTGGAGTGGTGTTTGGGTAGTGTAGGGGGGAGTACTGGGCGTAGTGTTTTAGGGTTTAATGTAGTGCAGTGGTGTTTGTGTAGTGTAGGGGTTAGTGTTTTAGGGTTTAGGGTAGTGCAGTGGTGTTTGTGTAGTGTGGGTGGTCATGCTGGGTGTAGATTTAGGGTTTAGGGTAGTGCAGTGGTGTTTGGGTAGTGTTGGGTGTTGTGCTGGGGTAGTGTTTTAGGGTAGTCCCATGGTGTTTGTGTAGTGTAGGGGGTCATGCTGGGGGTAGTGTAGTGCAGTGGTGTTTGGGTAGTCTAGGGGGTACTGCCGAGGGTAGTGTTTTAGGGTTTAGGGTAGTGCAGTGGTGTTTGTGTAGTATTGGGGTTGTTCTGGGGTAGAGTTTTAGGGTTTAGGGTAGTGCAGTGGTGTTTGTGTAGTGTAGAGGGTAGTGCTGGGCATAGTGTTTGTGTTTAGGGTACTGCAGTGGTGTTTGTGTAGGGTGTTGTGTGAGGGTAGTGTTGTAGGGTTTAGGGTTTAGGGTAGTGCCGTGGTGTTTGTGTAGTGTAGGGGGTCATGCTGCGGGTAGTGTTTTAGGGTTTAGGGTAGTGCAGTGGTGTTTGTGTAGTATTGGGGTAGTTCTGGGGGTAGTGTTTTAGGGTTTAGGGTAGTGTAGTGGTGTTTGGGCAGTATAGGGGGTCCTGCTAGGAGTAGATGTTGGGTTTAGGGTAGTGCAGTGGTGTTTGTGTAGTGTAGGGGGTCGTGGTTTAGGGTAGTGCAGTGGTGTTTGGGTAGTGTAGGGGGTCATGCTGGGGGTAGTGTTTTTGGGTTTAGTGTAAGGCAGTGGTGTTTGTGTAGTGTAAGGGTCGTGCTGGGGTAGTGTTTTAGTGTGTAGGGTAGTGAAGTTGTGTTTCGGTAGTGTAGGGGGTCGTGCTGGAGGTAATGTTTTAGGGTAGTGCAGTGGTGTTTGTGTAGTGTAGGGATTCGTGCTGGGGTAGTGTTTTAGGGTTTAAGGCAGTACAGTGGTGTTTGTGTAGTGTAGGGGGTCATGCTGGGGGTAGTGTTTTAGGGTTTAGGGTAGTGCAATGGTGTTTGTGTAGTATAGGGGTTCGTGCTGGGGTAGTGTTTTAGGGTTTAGGGTAGTGCAATGGTGTTTTGGTAGTCTAGGGTGTACTGCTGCAGGTAGTGTTTTAGGGTTTCTGGTAGTGCAGTTGTGTTTGGGTAGTGTAGGGGGTACTGCTGGTGGTAGTGTTTTAGGGTAGTGCCGTGGTATTTGTGTAGTGGGTCATGCTGGGGGTAGTGTTTTAGGGTTTAGGGTAGTGCAGTGGTGTTTGGGTAGTGTAGGGGGTACTGCTGGGGTAGTGTTTTAGGGTTTAGGGTAGTGCAGTGGTGTTTGTGTAGTACTGAGGTAGGGGGTACTGCTGGTGGTAGTGTGTTAGGGTAGTGCCGTGGTGTTTGTGTAGTGTAGGGGGTCATGCTTGGGGTAGTGTTTTAGGGTTTAGGGTAGTGCAGTGGTGTTTGGGTAGTGTAGGGGTCATGCTGGGGTAAAGTTTTAGGGTAGTGTGGTGGTTTTTGTGTAGTGTAGGGGTTCGTGCTGGGATAGTGTTTTAGGGTTTAGGGCAGTGCAGTGGTGTTTGGATAGTGTAGGGAGTTGTGCTGGTGGTAGTGTTTTAGGGTTTAGGGTAGTGGAGTGGTAGTGGAGTGGTGTTTGGGTAGTGTAGGGGGTAGTACTGGGCGTAGTGTTTTAGGGTTTAGTGTAGTGCAGTGGTGTTTGGGTAGTGTAGGGGGTAGTACTGGGCGTAGTGTTTTAGGGTTTAGTGTAGTGCAGTGATGTTTGGGTAGTGTAGGGGGTCGTGCTGGGGGTAGTGGTTTAGGGTAGTGCAGTGGTGTTTGGGTAGTGAAGGGGTCGTGCTGGGGGTAGTGTTTTAGAGTTTAGGGTAGTGCAGTGGTGTTTGTGTAATGTAGGTGGTAGTGCTGGGGATAGTGTTTTAGGGTTTAGGGCAGTGCAGTGGTGTTTGGATAGTGTAGGGAGTTGTGCTGGTGGTAGTGTTTTAGGGTTTAGGGTAGTGGAGTGGTGTTTGGGTAGTGTAGGGGGGAGTACTGGGCGTAGTGTTTTAGGGTTTAATGTAGTGCAGTGGTGTTTGTGTAGTGTAGGGGTTCATGCTGGGGTAGTGTTTTAGTGTGTAGGGTAGTGCAGTGGTGTTTCGGTAGTGTAGGGGTCGTGCTGGGAGTAGTGTTTTAAGGTTTAGGGTAGTGCAGTGATGTTTGGGTAGTGTAGGGGGTTGTGCTGGGGGTAGTGTTTTTGGGTTTAGGGTAGTGCAGTGGTGTTTGTTTAGTGTAGGGGGTAGTGCTGGGCATAGTGTTTGATTTTAGGGTAGTGCAGTGGTGTTTGTGTAGGGTGTTGTGTGAGGGTAGTGTTGTAGGGTTTAGGGTAGTGCAATGGTGCTTGTGTAGTGTAGGGGTCGTGCTGGGAGTAGTGTTTTAGGGTTTATGGTAGTGCAGGGGTGTGTGGGGTGGGTGGTAGTGCTGGGGGTAGTGTTTTAGGGTTTAGGGTAGTGCAGTAATGTTTGGGTAGTGTAGGGGGTTGTGCTGGGGGTAATGTTTTAGGGTAGTGCAGTGGTGTTTGTGTAGTGTAGGGGGTCGTGTTTTAGGGTTCAGGGTAGTGCCGTGGTGTTTGTGTAGTGTAGGGGGTCGTGCTGGGGGTAGTGTTTTTGGGGTTAGGGTAGTGCAATGGTGTTGGTGTAGTGTAGGGGTTAGTGTTTTAGGGTTTAGGGTAGTGCAGTGGTGTTTGTGTAGTGTGGGTGGTCATGCTGGGTGTAGATTTAGGGTAGTGCAGTGGTGTTTGGGTAGTGTTGTGTGTTGTGCTGGGGTAGTGTTTTAGGGTAGTCCCATGGTGTTTGTGTAGTGTAGGGGGTCATGCTGGGGGTAGTGTAGTGCAGTGGTGTTTGGGTAGTGTAGGGGGTACTGCCGAGGGTAGGGTTTTAGGGTTTAGGGTTTAGGGTAGTGCAGTGGTGTTTGTGTAGTATTGGGGTCGTTCTGGGGTAGAGTTTTAGGGTTTAGGGTAGTGCAGTGGTGTTTGTGTAGTGTAGGGGGTAGTGCTGGGCATAGTGTTTGTGTTTAGGGTACTGCAGTGGTGTTTGTGTAGGGTGTTGTGTGAGGGTAGTGTTGTAGGGTTTAGGGTAGTGCAGTGGTGCTTGTGTAGTGTAGGGGTCGTGCTGGGAGTAGTGTTTTAGGGTAGTGCAGGGGTGTGTGGGGTGGGTGGTAGTGCTGGGGGTAGTGTTTTAGGGTTTAGGGTAGTGCAGTGATGTTTGGGTAGTGTAGGGGGTTGTGCTGGGGGTAATGTTTTAGGGTAGTGCAGTGGTGTTTGTGTAGTGTAGGGGGTAGTGTTTTAGGGTTCAGGGTAGTGCCGTGGTGTTTGTGTAGTGTAGGTGGTAGTGCTGGGGGTAGTGTTTTAGGGATTAGGGTAGTGCAGTGATGTTTGGGTAGTGTAGGGGGTTGTGCTGGGGGTAATGTTTTAGGGTAGTGCAATGGTGTTTGTGTAGTGTAGGGGTTAGTGTTTTAGGGTTTAGGGTAGTGCAGTGGTGTTTGTGTAGTGTGGGTGGTCATGCTGGGTGTAGATTTAGGGTTTAGGGTAGTGCAGTGGTGTTTGGGTAGTGTTGGGTGTTGTGCTGGGGTAGTGTTTTAGGGTAGTCCCATGGTGTTTGTGTAGTGTAGGGGGTCATGCTGGGGGTAGTGTAGTGCAGTGGTGTTTGGGTAGTGTAGGGGGTACTGCCGAGGGTAGTGTTTTAGGGTTTAGGGTAGTGCAGTGGTGTTTATGTAGTATTGGGGTAGTGTTGGGGGTAGTGTTTTAGGGTTTAGGGTAGTGCAGTGGTGTTTGGGTAGTGTAGGGGTTCGTGCTAGGAGTAGATGTAGGGTTTAGGGTAGTGCAGTGGTGTTTGTGTAGTATTGGGGTCGTTCTGGGGGTAGTGTTTTAGGGTTTAGGGTAGTGTAGTGGTGTTTGGGCAGTATAGGGGGTCCTGCTAGGAGTAGATGTTGGGTTTAGGGTAGTGCAGTGGTGTTTGGGTAGTGTAGGGGGGAGTACTGGGCGTAGTGTTTTAGGGTTTAATGTAGTGCAGTGGTGTTTGTGTAGTGTAGGGGTTCATGCTGGGGTAGTGTTTTAGTGTGTAGGGTAGTGCAGTGGTGTTTCGGTAGTGTAGGGGTCGTGCTGGGAGTAGTGTTTTAAGGTTTAGGGTAGTGCAGTGATGTTTGGGTAATGTAGGGGGTTGTGCTGGGGGTAGTGTTTTTGGGTTTAGGGTAGTGCAGTGGTGTTTGTTTAGTGTAGGGGGTAGTGCTGGGCATAGTGTTTGATTTTAGGGTAGTGTAGTGGTGTTTGGGCAGTATAGGGGGTCCTGCTAGGAGTAGATGTTGGGTTTAGGGTAGTGCAGTGGTGTTTGGGTAGTGTAGGGCGTCGTGCTAGGGGTAATGTTTTAGGGTTTAGGGTAGTGCTGTGGTGTTTGTGTAGTGTAGGGGGTCATGCTGGGGGTAGTGTTTTAGGGTAGTGCAGTGGTGTTGGGTAGTGTAGGGCGTACTGCTGGGGTAGTGTTTTAGGGTTTAGGGTAGTGCAGTGGTGTTTGGGTAGTGTAGGGGGTCGTTCTGGGGGTAGTGTTTTAGGGTTTAGGGTAGTGCTGTGGTGTTTGGGTAGTGTAGGGGGTCGTTCTGGGGGTAGTGTTTTAGGGTAGTGCAGTGGTGTTTGTGTAGTGTAGGGGGTCGTGGTTTAGGGTAGTGCAGTGGTGTTTGGGTAGTGTAGGGGGTCATGCTGGGGGTAGTGTTTTTGGGTTTAGTGTAAGGCAGTGGTGTTTGTGTAGTGTAAGGGTCGTGCTGGGGTAGTGTTTTAGTGTGTAGGGTAGTGAAGTTGTGTTTCGGTAGTGTAGGGGGTCGTGCTGGAGGTAATGTTTTAGGGTAGTGCAGTGGTGTTTGTGTAGTGTAGGAATTCGTGTTGGGGTAGTGTTTTAGGGTTTAAGGCAGTACAGTGGTGTTTGTGTAGTGTAGGGGGTCATGCTGGGGGTAGTGTTTTAGGGTTTAGGGTAGTGCAATGGTGTTTGTGTAGTATAGGGGTTCGTGCTGGGGTAGTGTTTTAGGGTTTAGGGTAGTGCAATGGTGTTTTGGTAGTCTAGGGTGTACTGCTGCAGGTAGTGTTTTAGGGTTTCTGGTAGTGCAGTTGTGTTTGGGTAGTGTAGGGGGTACTGCTGGTGGTAGTGTTTTAGGGTAGTGCCGTGGTATTTGTGTAGTGGGTCATGCTGGGGGTAGTGTTTTAGGGTTTAGGGTAGTGCAGTGGTGTTTGGGTAGTGTAGGGGGTACTGCTGGGGTAGTGTTTTAGGGTTTAGGGTAGTGCAGTGGTGTTTGTGTAGTACTGAGGTAGGGGGTACTGCTGGTGGTAGTGTGTTAGGGTAGTGCCGTGGTGTTTGTGTAGTGTAGGGGGTCATGCTTGGGGTAGTGTTTTAGGGTTTAGGGTAGTGCAGTGGTGTTTGGGTAGTGTAGGGGTCATGCTGGGGTAAAGTTTTAGGGTAGTGTGGTGGTTTTTGTGTAGTGTAGGGGTTCGTGCTGGGATAGTGTTTTAGGGTTTAGGGCAGTGCAGTGGTGTTTGGATAGTGTAGGGAGTTGTGCTGGTGGTAGTGTTTTAGGGTTTAGGGTAGTGGAGTGGTAGTGGAGTGGTGTTTGGGTAGTGTAGGGGGTAGTACTGGGCGTAGTGTTTTAGGGTTTAGTGTAGTGCAGTGGTGTTTGGGTAGTGTAGGGGGTAGTACTGGGCGTAGTGTTTTAGGGTTTAGTGTAGTGCAGTGATGTTTGGGTAGTGTAGGGGGTCGTGCTGGGGGTAGTGGTTTAGGGTAGTGCAGTGGTGTTTGGGTAGTGAAGGGGTCGTGCTGGGGGTAGTGTTTTAGAGTTTAGGGTAGTGCAGTGGTGTTTGTGTAATGTAGGTGGTAGTGCTGGGGATAGTGTTTTAGGGTTTAGGGCAGTGCAGTGGTGTTTGGATAGTGTAGGGAGTTGTGCTGGTGGTAGTGTTTTAGGGTTTAGGGTAGTGGAGTGGTGTTTGGGTAGTGTAGGGGGGAGTACTGGGCGTAGTGTTTTAGGGTTTAATGTAGTGCAGTGGTGTTTGTGTAGTGTAGGGGTTCATGCTGGGGTAGTGTTTTAGTGTGTAGGGTAGTGCAGTGGTGTTTCGGTAGTGTAGGGGTCGTGCTGGGAGTAGTGTTTTAAGGTTTAGGGTAGTGCAGTGATGTTTGGGTAGTGTAGGGGGTTGTGCTGGGGGTAGTGTTTTTGGGTTTAGGGTAGTGCAGTGGTGTTTGTTTAGTGTAGGGGGTAGTGCTGGGCATAGTGTTTGATTTTAGGGTAGTGCAGTGGTGTTTGTGTAGGGTGTTGTGTGAGGGTAGTGTTGTAGGGTTTAGGGTAGTGCAATGGTGCTTGTGTAGTGTAGGGGTCGTGCTGGGAGTAGTGTTTTAGGGTTTATGGTAGTGCAGGGGTGTGTGGGGTGGGTGGTAGTGCTGGGGGTAGTGTTTTAGGGTTTAGGGTAGTGCAGTAATGTTTGGGTAGTGTAGGGGGTTGTGCTGGGGGTAATGTTTTAGGGTAGTGCAGTGGTGTTTGTGTAGTGTAGGGGGTAGTGTTTTAGGGTTCAGGGTAGTACAGTGGTGTTTGTGTAGTGTAGGGGGTCGTGCTGGGGGTAGTGTTTTTGGGGTTAGGGTAGTGCAATGGTGTTTGTGTAGTGTAGGGGTTAGTGTTTTAGGGTTTAGGGTAGTGCAGTGGTGTTTGTGTAGTGTGGGTGGTCATGCTGGGTGTAGATTTAGGGTTTAGGGTAGTGCAGTGGTGTTTGGGTAGTGTTGGGTGTTGTGCTGGGGTAGTGTTTTAGGGTAGTCCCATGGTGTTTGTGTAGTGTAGGGGGTCATGCTGGGGGTAGTGTAGTGCAGTGGTGTTTGGGTAGTCTAGGGGGTACTGCCGAGGGTAGTGTTTTAGGGTTTAGGGTAGTGCAGTGGTGTTTGTGTAGTATTGGGGTTGTTCTGGGGTAGAGTTTTAGGGTTTAGGGTAGTGCAGTGGTGTTTGTGTAGTGTAGAGGGTAGTGCTGGGCATAGTGTTTGTGTTTAGGGTACTGCAGTGGTGTTTGTGTAGGGTGTTGTGTGAGGGTAGTGTTGTAGGGTTTAGGGTTTAGGGTAGTGCAGTGGTGTTTGTGTAGTATTGGGGTCGTTCTGGGGTAGAGTTTTAGGGTTTAGGGTAGTGCAGTGGTGTTTGTGTAGTGTAGGGGGTAGTGCTGGGCATAGTGTTTGTGTTTAGGGTACTGCAGTGGTGTTTGTGTAGGGTGTTGTGTGAAGGTAGTGTTGTAGGGTTTAGGGTAGTGCAGTGGTGCTTGTGTAGTGTAGGGGTCGTGCTGGGAGTAGTGTTTTAGGGTAGTGCAGGGGTGTGTGGGGTGGGTGGTAGTGCTGGGGGTAGTGTTTTAGGGTTTAGGGTAGTGCAGTGATGTTTGGGTAGTGTAGGGGGTTGTGCTGGGGGTAATGTTTTAGGGTAGTGCAGTGGTGTTTGTGTAGTGTAGGGGGTAGTGTTTTAGGGTTCAGGGTAGTGCCGTGGTGTTTGTGTAGTGTAGGTGGTAGTGCTGGGGGTAGTGTTTTAGGGATTAGGGTAGTGCAGTGATGTTTGGGTAGTGTAGGGGGTTGTGCTGGGGGTAATGTTTTAGGGTAGTGCAATGGTGTTTGTAGTGTAGGGGTTAGTGTTTTAGGGTTTAGGGTAGTGCAGTGGTGTTTGTGTAGTGTGGGTGGTCATGCTGGGTGTAGATTTAGGGTTTAGGGTAGTGCAGTGGTGTTTGGGTAGTGTTGGGTGTTGTGCTGGGGTAGTGTTTTAGGGTAGTCCCATGGTGTTTGTGTAGTGTAGGGGGTCATGCTGGGGGTAGTGTAGTGCAGTGGTGTTTGGGTAGTGTAGGGGGTACTGCCGAGGGTAGTGTTTTAGGGTTTAGGGTAGTGCAGTGGTGTTTATGTAGTATTGGGGTAGTGTTGGGGGTAGTGTTTTAGGGTTTAGGGTAGTGCAGTGGTGTTTGGGTAGTGTAGGGGTTCGTGCTAGGAGTAGATGTAGGGTTTAGGGTAGTGCAGTGGTGTTTGTGTAGTATTGGGGTCGTTCTGGGGGTAGTGTTTTAGGGTTTAGGGTAGTGTAGTGGTGTTTGGGCAGTATAGGGGGTCCTGCTAGGAGTAGATGTTGGGTTTAGGGTAGTGCAGTGGTGTTTGGGTAGTGTAGGGGGGAGTACTGGGCGTAGTGTTTTAGGGTTTAATGTAGTGCAGTGGTGTTTGTGTAGTGTAGGGGTTCATGCTGGGGTAGTGTTTTAGTGTGTAGGGTAGTGCAGTGGTGTTTCGGTAGTGTAGGGGTCGTGCTGGGAGTAGTGTTTTAAGGTTTAGGGTAGTGCAGTGATGTTTGGGTAATGTAGGGGGTTGTGCTGGGGGTAGTGTTTTTGGGTTTAGGGTAGTGCAGTGGTGTTTGTTTAGTGTAGGGGGTAGTGCTGGGCATAGTGTTTGATTTTAGGGTAGTGTAGTGGTGTTTGGGCAGTATAGGGGGTCCTGCTAGGAGTAGATGTTGGGTTTAGGGTAGTGCAGTGGTGTTTGGGTAGTGTAGGGCGTCGTGCTAGGGGTAATGTTTTAGGGTTTAGGGTAGTGCTGTGGTGTTTGTGTAGTGTAGGGGGTCATGCTGGGGGTAGTGTTTTAGGGTAGTGCAGTGGTGTTGGGTAGTGTAGGGCGTACTGCTGGGGTAGTGTTTTAGGGTTTAGGGTAGTGCAGTGGTGTTTGGGTAGTGTAGGGGGTCGTTCTGGGGGTAGTGTTTTAGGGTTTAGGGTAGTGCTGTGGTGTTTGGGTAGTGTAGGGGGTCGTTCTGGGGGTAGTGTTTTAGGGTAGTGCAGTGGTGTTTGTGTAGTGTAGGGGGTCGTGGTTTAGGGTAGTGCAGTGGTGTTTGGGTAGTGTAGGGGGTCATGCTGGGGGTAGTGTTTTTGGGTTTAGTGTAAGGCAGTGGTGTTTGTGTAGTGTAAGGGTCGTGCTGGGGTAGTGTTTTAGTGTGTAGGGTAGTGAAGTTGTGTTTCGGTAGTGTAGGGGGTCGTGCTGGAGGTAATGTTTTAGGGTAGTGCAGTGGTGTTTGTGTAGTGTAGGAATTCGTGTTGGGGTAGTGTTTTAGGGTTTAAGGCAGTACAGTGGTGTTTGTGTAGTGTAGGGGGTCATGCTGGGGGTAGTGTTTTAGGGTTTAGGGTAGTGCAATGGTGTTTGTGTAGTATAGGGGTTCGTGCTGGGGTAGTGTTTTAGGGTTTAGGGTAGTGCAATGGTGTTTTGGTAGTCTAGGGTGTACTGCTGCAGGTAGTGTTTTAGGGTTTCTGGTAGTGCAGTTGTGTTTGGGTAGTGTAGGGGGTACTGCTGGTGGTAGTGTTTTAGGGTAGTGCCGTGGTATTTGTGTAGTGGGTCATGCTGGGGGTAGTGTTTTAGGGTTTAGGGTAGTGCAGTGGTGTTTGGGTAGTGTAGGGGGTACTGCTGGGGTAGTGTTTTAGGGTTTAGGGTAGTGCAGTGGTGTTTGTGTAGTACTGAGGTAGGGGGTACTGCTGGTGGTAGTGTGTTAGGGTAGTGCCGTGGTGTTTGTGTAGTGTAGGGGGTCATGCTTGGGGTAGTGTTTTAGGGTTTAGGGTAGTGCAGTGGTGTTTGGGTAGTGTAGGGGTCATGCTGGGGTAAAGTTTTAGGGTAGTGTGGTGGTTTTTGTGTAGTGTAGGGGTTCGTGCTGGGATAGTGTTTTAGGGTTTAGGGCAGTGCAGTGGTGTTTGGATAGTGTAGGGAGTTGTGCTGGTGGTAGTGTTTTAGGGTTTAGGGTAGTGGAGTGGTAGTGGAGTGGTGTTTGGGTAGTGTAGGGGGTAGTACTGGGCGTAGTGTTTTAGGGTTTAGTGTAGTGCAGTGGTGTTTGGGTAGTGTAGGGGGTAGTACTGGGCGTAGTGTTTTAGGGTTTAGTGTAGTGCAGTGATGTTTGGGTAGTGTAGGGGGTCGTGCTGGGGGTAGTGGTTTAGGGTAGTGCAGTGGTGTTTGGGTAGTGAAGGGGTCGTGCTGGGGGTAGTGTTTTAGAGTTTAGGGTAGTGCAGTGGTGTTTGTGTAATGTAGGTGGTAGTGCTGGGGATAGTGTTTTAGGGTTTAGGGCAGTGCAGTGGTGTTTGGATAGTGTAGGGAGTTGTGCTGGTGGTAGTGTTTTAGGGTTTAGGGTAGTGGAGTGGTGTTTGGGTAGTGTAGGGGGGAGTACTGGGCGTAGTGTTTTAGGGTTTAATGTAGTGCAGTGGTGTTTGTGTAGTGTAGGGGTTCATGCTGGGGTAGTGTTTTAGTGTGTAGGGTAGTGCAGTGGTGTTTCGGTAGTGTAGGGGTCGTGCTGGGAGTAGTGTTTTAAGGTTTAGGGTAGTGCAGTGATGTTTGGGTAGTGTAGGGGGTTGTGCTGGGGGTAGTGTTTTTGGGTTTAGGGTAGTGCAGTGGTGTTTGTTTAGTGTAGGGGGTAGTGCTGGGCATAGTGTTTGATTTTAGGGTAGTGCAGTGGTGTTTGTGTAGGGTGTTGTGTGAGGGTAGTGTTGTAGGGTTTAGGGTAGTGCAATGGTGCTTGTGTAGTGTAGGGGTCGTGCTGGGAGTAGTGTTTTAGGGTTTATGGTAGTGCAGGGGTGTGTGGGGTGGGTGGTAGTGCTGGGGGTAGTGTTTTAGGATTTAGGGTAGTGCAGTGATGTTTGGGTAGTGTAGGGGGTTGTGCTGGGGGTAATGTTTTAGGGTAGTGCAGTGGTGTTTGTGTAGTGTAGGGGGTAGTGTTTTAGGGTTCAGGGTAGTGCCGTGGTGTTTGTGTAGTGTAGGGGGTCGTGCTGGAGGTAGTGTTTTTGGGGTTAGGGTAGTGCAATGGTGTTTGTGTAGTGTAGGGGTTAGTGTTTTAGGGTTTAGGGTAGTGCAGTGGTGTTTGTGTAGTGTGGGTGGTCATGCTGGGTGTAGATTTAGGGTTTAGGGTAGTGCAGTGGTGTTTGGGTAGTGTTGTGTGTTGTGCTGGGGTAGTGTTTTAGGGTAGTCCCATGGTGTTTGTGTAGTGTAGGGGGTCATGCTGGGGGTAGTGTAGTGCAGTGGTGTTTGGGTAGTGTAGGGGGTACTGCCGAGGGTAGGGTTTTAGGGTTTAGGGTAGTGCAGTGGTGTTTGTGTAGTATTGGGGTCGTTCTGGGGTAGAGTTTTAGGGTTTAGGGTAGTGCAGTGGTGTTTGTGTAGTGTAGGGGGTAGTGCTGGGCATAGTGTTTGTGTTTAGGGTACTGCAGTGGTGTTTGTGTAGGGTGTTGTGTGAGGGTAGTGTTGTAGGGTTTAGGGTAGTGCAGTGGTGCTTGTGTAGTGTAGGGGTCGTGCTGGGAGTAGTGTTTTAGGGTTTATGGTAGTGCAGGGGTGTGTAGTGTAGGTGGTAGTGCTGGGGGTAGTGTTTTAGGGATTAGGGTAGTGCAGTGATGTTTGGGTAGTGTAGGGGGTTGTGCTGGGGTAATGTTTTAGGGTAGTGCAATGGTGTTTGTGTAGTGTAGGGGTTAGTGTTTTAGGGTTTAGGGTAGTGCAGTGGTGTTTGTGTAGTGTGGGTGGTCATGCTGGGTGTAGATTTAGGGTTTAGGGTAGTGCAGTGGTGTTTGGGTAGTGTTGGGTGTTGTGCTGGGGTAGTGTTTTAGGGTAGTCCCATGGTGTTTGTGTAGTGTAGGGGGTCATGCTGAGGGTAGTGTAGTGCAGTGGTGTTTGGGTAGTGTAGGGGGTACTGCCGAGGGTAGTGTTTTAGGGTTTAGGGTAGTGCAGTGGTGTTTATGTAGTATTGGGGTAGTGTTGGGGGTAGTGTTTTAGGGTTTAGGGTAGTGCAGTGGTGTTTGGGTAGTGTAGGGGTTTGTGCTAGGAGTAGATGTAGGGTTTAGGGTAGTGCAGTGGTGTTTGTGTAGTATTGGGGTCGTTCTGGGGGTAGTGTTTTAGGGTTTAGGGTAGTGTAGTGGTGTTTGGGCAGTATAGGGGGTCCTGCTAGGAGTAGATGTTGGGTTTAGGGTAGTGCAGTGGTGTTTGGGTAGTGTAGGGCGTCGTGCTAGGGGTAATGTTTTAGGGTTTAGGGTAGTGCTGTGGTGTTTGTGTAGTGTAGGGGGTCATGCTGGGGGTAGTGTTTTAGGGTAGTGCAGTGGTGTTGGGTAGTGTAGGGCGTACTGCTGGGGTAGTGTTTTAGGGTTTAGGGTAGTGCAGTGGTGTTTGGGTAGTGTAGGGGGTCGTTCTGGGGGTAGTGTTTTAGGGTTTAGGGTAGTGCTGTGGTGTTTGGGTAGTGTAAGGGGTCGTTCTGGGGGTAGTGTTTTAGGGTAGTGCAGTGGTGTTTGTGTAGTGTAGGGGGTCGTGGTTTAGGGTAGTGCAGTGGTGTTTGGGTAGTGTAGGGGGTCATGCTGGGGGTAGTGTTTTTGGGTTTAGTGTAAGGCAGTGGTGTTTGTGTAGTGTAAGGGTCGTGCTGGGGTAGTGTTTTAGTGTGTAGGGTAGTGAAGTTGTGTTTCGGTAGTGTAGGGGGTCGTGCTGGAGGTAATGTTTTAGGGTAGTGCAGTGGTGTTTGTGTAGTGTAGGAATTCGTGTTGGGGTAGTGTTTTAGGGTTTAAGGCAGTACAGTGGTGTTTGTGTAGTGTAGGGGGTCATGCTGGGGGTAGTGTTTTAGGGTTTAGGGTAGTGCAATGGTGTTTGTGTAGTATGGGGGTTCGTGCTGGGGTAGAGTTTTAGGGTTTAGGGTAGTGCAATGGTGTTTTGGTAGTCTAGGGTGTACTGCTGCAGGTAGTGTTTTAGGGTTTCTGGTAGTGCAGTTGTGTTTGGGTAGTGTAGGGGGTACTGCTGGTGGTAGTGTTTTAGGGTAGTGCCGTGGTGTTTGTGTAGTGGGTCATGCTGGGGGTAGTGTTTTAGGGTTTAGGGTAGTGCAGTGGTGTTTGGGTAGTGTAGGGGGTACTGCTGGGGTAGTGTTTTAGGGTTTAGGGTAGTGCAGTGGTGTTTGTGTAGTACTGAGGTAGGGGGTACTGCTGGTGGTAGTGTGTTAGGGTAGTGCCGTGGTGTTTGTGTAGTGTAGGGGGTCATGCTTGGGGTAGTGTTTTAGGGTTTAGGGTAGTGCAGTGGTGTTTGGGTAGTGTAGGGGGTCATGCTGGGGTAAAGTTTTAGGGTAGTGTGGTGGTTTTTGTGTAGTGTAGGGGTTCGTGCTGGGATAGTGTTTTAGGGTTTAGGGCAGTGCAGTGGTGTTTGGATAGTGTAGGGAGTTGTGCTGGTGGTAGTGTTTTAGGGTTTAGGGTAGTGGAGTGGTAGTGGAGTGGTGTTTGGGTAGTGTAGGGGGTAGTACTGGGCGTAGTGTTTTAGGGTTTAGTGTAGTGCAGTGATGTTTGGGTAGTGTAGGGGGTAGTACTGGGCGTAGTGTTTTAGGGTTTAGGGTAGTGCAGTGGTGTTTAGGTAGTGTAGGGGGTCGTGCTGGAGGTAGTGTTTTAGGGTTTTGGATAGTGCAGTAGGATAGTTCAGTGGTGTTTGGGTCGTGCTGGGGTAGTGTTTTAGGGTAGTACAGTGGTGTTAGGGTAGTGTAGGGGGTCATGCTGGGGGTAGTGTTTTAGGGTTTAGGGTAGTGCCTTGGTGTTTGTGTAGTGTAGGGGGTCATGCTGGGGGTAGTGGTTTAGGGCAGTGCAGTGGTCTTTGGGTAGTGTAGGGGTACTGCTGGGGTAGTGCAGTGGTATTTGTGTAGTATTGGGGTAGTTCTGGGGTAGTGTTTTAGGGTTTAGGGTAGTGCAGTCGTGTTTGGGTAGTGAAGGGGTAGTGCTGGGGATAGTGTTTTAGGGTTTAGGGTAGTGAAGTGGTGTTTGGGTAGTGTAGGGGGTAGTGCTGTGGGTAGTGTTTTAGGGTTGAGGGTAGTGCAGTGGTGTTTGTTTAGTGTAGGGGGTCGTGTTTTAGGGTTTAGGGTGGTGCCGTGGTGTTTGTGTAGTGTAGGGGATAGTGGTTTAGGGTAGTGCCGTGGTGTTTGGATAGTGTAGGGGTCGTGCTGGTGGTAGTGTTTTTGGGTTTAGTGTAGTGCAGTCGTGTTTGGGTAGTGAAGGGGTAGTGCTGGGGATAGTGTTTTAGGGTTTAGGGTAGTGCAGTGGTGTTTGGGTAGTGTAGGGGTCGTGCTGGGGGTAGTGTTTATGGGTTTAGTGTAGTGCAGTCGTGTTTGGGTAGTGAAGGGGTAGTGCTGGGGATAGTGTTTTAGGGTTTAGGGTAGTGCAGTGGTGTTTGGGTAGTGTAGGGGGTAGTGCTGGGGGTAGTGTTTTAGGGTTGAGGGTAGTGCAGTGGTGTTTGTTTAGTGTAGGGGTCGTTTTTTAGGGTTTAGGGTGGTGCCGTGGTGTTTGTGTAGTGTAGGGGATAGTGGTTTAGGGTAGTGCCGTGGTGTTTGGATAGTGTAGGGGGTTGTGCTGGGGGTGGTATTTTTGTGTTTAGGGTAGTGCAGTTGTGTTTGGGTAGTGAAGGGGGTTATGCTGGGGGTTGTGTTTTTGTGTTTAGGGTAGTGCAGTTGTGTTTGGGTAGTAAAGGGGGTCATGCTAGGGGTAGTGTTTTAGGGTTTAGGGTAGTGCAGTGGTGTTTGTGTAGTGTAGTTGGTCATGCTGGAGGTAGTGTTTTAGGGTAGTGCAGTTGTGTTTGGGTACTGTAGGGGTACTGCTGGGGGTAGTGATTTAGGGTAATGCCGTGGTGTTTGTGTAGTGTAGGGGGTCATTCTGGGGGTAGAGTTTTAGGGTAGTGCAGTGGTGTTTGTGTAGTATTGGGGTAGTTATGGTGGTAGTGTTTTAGGGTTTAGGGTAGTGCAGTGATGTTTGAGTAGTGTAGGGGGTTGTGTTGGGGTAGATTTAGGGTTTAGGGTAGTGCAGTGGTGTTTGGGTAGTGTAGGGGGTCATGCTGGGGGTAGTGTTTTAGGGTTTAGGGTAGTGCAGTGGTGTTTTGGAAGTCTAGCGGTAGTGCTGGGGGTAGTGTTTTAGGGTTTAGGGTAGTGCCGTGGTGTTTGTGTAGTGTAGGGGGTCATGCTGGGGGTAGTGTTGTAGGGTTTAGGATAGTGCAGTGGTCTTTGTGTTGTATAGGGTTGTGCTGGGGTAAGTGTTGAAGTGTTTAGGGTAGTGCAGTGGTGTTTGGGTAGGGTAGGGGGTCGTGCTAGGAGTAGATGTAGGGTTTAGGGTAGTGCAGTGGTGTTTGGGTAGTGTAGGGGTAGTGCTGGGGTAGTGTTCTAGGGTTTAGTGTAGTGCAGTAGGGTAGTGCAGTGGTGTTAGTGTAGTGTAGGGGGTCATGCTGGGGGTAGTGTTTTACGGTAGTGCAGTTGTGTTTGGGTACTGTAGGGGGTACTGCTGGGGGTAGTGTTTTAGGGTAGTGCAGTTGTGTTTGGGTACTGTAGGGGGTCATGCTGGGGGTATTGATTTAGGGTAATGCCGTGGTGTTTGTGTAGTGTAGGGGGTCATTCTGGGGGTAGAGTTTTAGGGTAGTGCAGTGGTGTTTGTGTAGTATTGGGGTAGTTATGGTGGTAGTGTTTTAGGGTTTAGGGTAGTGCAGTGATGTTTGAGTAGTGTAGGGGGTTGTGCTGGGGTAGATTTAGGGTTTAGGGTAGTGCAGTGGTGTTTGGGTAGTGTAGGGGGTCATGCTGGGGGTAGTGTTTTAGGGTAGTAGAGTGTTGTTTGGGTAGTGTAGAGGTCATGCTGAGGGTAGTGTTTTAGGTTTTAGGGTAGTGCAGTAGGGTAGTGCAGTGGTGTTTGTGTAGTGTAGGGGGTCATGCTGGGGGTAGTGTTTTAGGGTTTAGGGTAGTGCCTTGGTGTTTGTGTAGTGTAGGGGGTCATGCTGGGGGTAGTGGTTTAGGGTAGTGCAGTGGTGTTTGGGTAGTGTAGGGGTACTGCTGGGGTAGTGCAGTGGTATTTGTGTAGTATTGGGGTAGTTCTGGGGGTAGTGTTTTAGGTTTTAGGGTAGTGCAGTAGGGTAGTGCAGTGGTGTTTGTGTAGTGTAGGGGGTCATGCTGGGGTTATTGTTTTAGGGATTAGGCTTGTGCAGTGGTGTTTGTGTAGTGTAGGAGGTCATGCTGGGGTAAAGTTTTAGGGTAGTGTGGTGGTTTTTGTGTAGTGTAGGGGTTCGTGCTGGGATAGTGTTTTAGGGTTTAGGGCAGTGCAGTGGTGTTTGTGTAGTGTAGGGGGTCATGCTGGGGGTAGTGTTTTAGGGTAGTGCAGTGGTGTTGGGTAGTGTAGGGCGTCGTGCTAGGGGTAATGTTTTAGGGTTTAGGGTAGTGCTGTGGTGTTTGTGTAGTGTAGGGGGTCATGCTGGGGGTAGTGTTTTAGGGTAGTGCAGTGGTGTTGGGTAGTGTAGGGCGTACTGCTGGGGTAGTGTTTTAGGGTTTAGGGTAGTGCAGTGGTGTTTGGGTAGTGTAGGGGGTCGTTCTGGGGTAGTGTTTTAGGGTTTAGGGTAGTGCTGTGGTGTTTGGGTAGTGTAGGGGGTCGTTCTGGGGGTAGTGTTTTAGGGTAGTGCAGTTGTGTTTGTGTAGTGTAGGGGGTCGTGGTTTAGGGTAGTGCAGTGGTGTTTGGGTAGTGTAGGGGGTCATGCTGGGGGTAGTGTTTTTGGGTTTAGTGTAAGGCAGTGGTGTTTGTGTAGTGTAAGGGTCGTGCTGGGGTAGTGTTTTAGTGTGTAGGGTAGTGAAGTTGTGTTTCGGTAGTGTAGGGGGTCGTGCTGGAGGTAATGTTTTAGGGTAGTGCAGTGGTGTTTGTGTAGTGTAGGAATTCGTGTTGGGGTAGTGTTTTAGGGTTTAAGGCAGTACAGTGGTGTTTGTGTAGTGTAGGGGGTCATGCTGGGGGTAGTGTTTTAGGGTTTAGGGTAGTGCAATGGTGTTTGTGTAGTATAGGGGTTCGTGCTGGGGTAGTGGTTTAGGGTTTAGGGTAGTGCAATGGTGTTTTGGTAGTCTAGGGTGTACTGCTGCAGGTAGTGTTTTAGGGTTTCTGGTAGTGCAGTTGTGTTTGGGTAGTGTAGGGGGTACTGCTGGTGGTAGTGTTTTAGGGTAGTGCCGTGGTGTTTGTGTAGTGTAGGGGGTCATGCTGGGGGTAGTGTTTTAGGGTTTAGGGTAGTGCAGTGGTGTTTGGGTAGTGTAGGGGGTACTGCTGGGGTAAAGTTTTAGGGTAGTGTGGTGGTTTTTGTGTAGTGTAGGGGTTCGTGCTGGGATAGTGTTTTAGGGTTTAGGGTAGTGCAGTGGTGTTTGTGTAGTATTGGGGTAGTTCTGGGGGTAGTGTTTTAGGGTTTAGGGTAGTGTAGTGGTGTTTGGGCAGTATAGGGGGTCCTGCTAGGAGTAGATGTTGGGTTTAGGGTAGTGCAGTGGTGTTTGTGTAGTGTAGGGGGTCGTGGTTTAGGGTAGTGCAGTGGTGTTTGGGTAGTGTAGGGGGTCATGCTGGGGGTAGTGTTTTTGGGTTTAGTGTAAGGCAGTGGTGTTTGTGTAGTGTAAGGGTCGTGCTGGGGTAGTGTTTTAGTGTGTAGGGTAGTGAAGTTGTGTTTCGGTAGTGTAGGGGGTCGTGCTGGAGGTAATGTTTTAGGGTAGTGCAGTGGTGTTTGTGTAGTGTAGGGATTCGTGCTGGGGTAGTGTTTTAGGGTTTAAGGCAGTACAGTGGTGTTTGTGTAGTGTAGGGGGTCATGCTGGGGGTAGTGTTTTAGGGTTTAGGGTAGTGCAATGGTGTTTGTGTAGTATAGGGGTTCGTGCTGGGGTAGTGTTTTAGGGTTTAGGGTAGTGCAATGGTGTGTTGGTAGTGTAGGGGGTCGTGCTGGGGGTAGTGTTTTAGGGTTTAGGGTAGTGCAGTGGTGTTTGGGTTGTCTAGGGTGTACTGCTGCAGGTAGTGTTGTAGGGCTTCTGGTAGTGCAGTTGTGTTTGGGTAGTGTAGGGGGTACTGCTGGGGGTAGCGTTTTAGGGTAGTGCCGTGGTGTTTGTGTAGTGTAGAGGGTCATGCTGGGGGTAGTGTTTTAGGGTTTAGGGTAGTGCAGTGGTGTTTGGGTAGTGTAGGAGGTACTGCTGGGGTTGTGTTTTAGGGTTTAGGGTAGTGCAGTGGCGTTTGTGTAGTATTGGGGTAGTTATGGTGGTAGTGTTTTAGGGTTTAGGGTAGTGCAGTGATGTTTGGGTAGTGTAGGGGGTTGTGTAGTGTATGGGTTTGTGCGGGGTGTAGATTTAGGGTTTAGGGTAGTGCAGTGGTGTTTAGGTAGTGTAGGGGGTCGTGCTGGAGGTAGTGTTTTAGGGTTTTGGATAGTGCAGTAGGATAGTTCAGTGGTGTTTGGGTCGTGCTGGGGGTAGTGTTTTAGGGTAGTACAGTGGTGTTAGGGTAGTGTAGGGGGTCATGCGGGGGGTAGTGTTTTAGGGTTTAGGGTAGTGCCTTGGTGTTTGTGTAGTGTAGGGGGTCATGCTGGGGGTAGTGGTTTAGGGCAGTGCAGTGGTCTTTGGGTAGTGTAGGGGTACTGCTGGGGTAGTGCAGTGGTATTTGTGTAGTATTGGAGTAGTTCTGGGGTAGTGTTTTAGGGTTTAGGGTAGTGCAGTCGTGTTTGGGTAGTGAAGGGGTAGTGCTGGGGATAGTGTTTTAGGGTTTAGGGTAGTGCAGTGGTGTTTGGGTAGTGTAGGGGGTAGTGCTGTGGGTAGTGTTTTAGGGTTGAGGGTAGTGCAGTGGTGTTTGTTTAGTGTAGGGGGTCGTGTTTTAGGGTTTAGGGTGGTGCCGTGGTGTTTGTGTAGTGTAGGGGATAGTGGTTTAGGGTAGTGCCGTGGTGTTTGGATAGTGTAGGGGTCGTGCTGGTGGTAGTGTTTTTGGGTTTAGTGTAGTGCAGTCGTGTTTGGGTAGTGAAGGGGTAGTGCTGGGGATAGTGTTTTAGGGTTTAGGGTAGTGCAGTGGTGTTTGGGTAGTGTAGGGGTCGTGCTGGGGGTAGTGTTTATGGGTTTAGTGTAGTGCAGTCGTGTTTGGGTAGTGAAGGGGTAGTGCTGGGGATAGTGTTTTAGGGTTTAGGGTAGTGCAGTGGTGTTTGGGTAGTGTAGGGGGTAGTGCTGGGGGTAGTGTTTTAGGGTTGAGGGTAGTGCAGTGGTGTTTGTTCAGTGTAGGGGTCGTTTTTTAGGGTTTAGGGTGGTGCCGTGGTGTTTGTGTAGTGTAGGGGATAGTGGTTTAGGGTAGTGCCGTGGTGTTTGGATAGTGTAGGGGGTTGTGCTGGGGGTGGTATTTTTGTGTTTAGGGTAGTGCAGTTGTGTTTGGGTAGTGAAGGGGGTTATGCTGGGGGTTGTGTTTTTGTGTTTAGGGTAGTGCAGTTGTGTTTGGGTAGTAAAGGGGGTCATGCTAGGGGTAGTGTTTTAGGGTTTAGGGTAGTGCAGTGGTGTTTGTGTAGTGTAGTTGGTCATGCTGGAGGTAGTGTTTTAGGGTAGTGCAGTTGTGTTTGGGTACTGTAGGGGTACTGCTGGGGGTAGTGATTTAGGGTAATGCCGTGGTGTTTGTGTAGTGTAGGGGGTCATTCTGGGGGTAGAGTTTTAGGGTAGTGCAGTGGTGTTTGTGTAGTATTGGGGTAGTTATGGTGGTAGTGTTTTAGGGTTTAGGGTAGTGCAGTGATGTTTGAGTAGTGTAGGGGGTTGTGCTGGGGTAGATTTAGGGTTTAGGGTAGTGCAGTGGTGTTTGGGTAGTGTAGGGGGTCATGCTGGGGGTAGTGTTTTAGGGTAGTAGAGTGTTGTTTGGGTAGTGTAGAGGTCATGCTGAGGGTAGTGTTTTAGGTTTTAGGGTAGTGCAGTAGGGTAGTGCAGTGGTGTTTGTGTAGTGTAGGGGGTCATGCTGGGGGTAGTGTTTTAGGGTTTAGGGTAGTGCCTTGGTGTTTGTGTAGTGTAGGGGGTCATGCTGGGGGTAGTGGTTTAGGGTAGTGCAGTGGTGTTTGGGTAGTGTAGGGGTACTGCTGGGGTAGTGCAGTGGTATTTGTGTAGTATTGGGGTAGTTCTGGGGGTAGTGTTTTAGGGTAGTGCAGTGGTGTTTGTGTAGTGTAGGGGGTCGTGGTTTAGGGTAGTGCAGTGGTGTTTGGGTAGTGTAGGGGGTCATGCTGGGGGTAGTGTTTTTGGGTTTAGTGTAAGGCAGTGGTGTTTGTGTAGTGTAAGGGTCGTGCTGGGGTAGTGTTTTAGTGTGTAGGGTAGTGAAGTTGTGTTTCGGTAGTGTAGGGGGTCGTGCTGGAGGTAATGTTTTAGGGTAGTGCAGTGGTGTTTGTGTAGTGTAGGAATTCGTGTTGGGGTAGTGTTTTAGGGTTTAAGGCAGTACAGTGGTGTTTGTGTAGTGTAGGGGGTCATGCTGGGGGTAGTGTTTTAGGGTTTAGGGTAGTGCAATGGTGTTTGTGTAGTATAGGGGTTCGTGCTGGGGTAGTGTTTTAGGGTTTAGGGTAGTGCAATGGTGTTTTGGTAGTCTAGGGTGTACTGCTGCAGGTAGTGTTTTAGGGTTTCTGGTAGTGCAGTTGTGTTTGGGTAGTGTAGGGGGTACTGCTGGTGGTAGTGTTTTAGGGTAGTGCCGTGGTGTTTGTGTAGTGTAGGGGGTCATGCTGGGGGTAGTGTTTTAGGGTTTAGGGTAGTGCAGTGGTGTTTGGGTAGTGTAGGGGGTACTGCTGGGGTAAAGTTTTAGGGTAGTGTGGTGGTTTTTGTGTAGTGTAGGGGTTCGTGCTGGGATAGTGTTTTAGGGTTTAGGGCAGTGCAGTGGTGTTTGGATAGTGCAGGGAGTTGTGCTGGTGGTAGTGTTTTAGGGTTTAGGGTAGTGGAGTGGTAGTGGAGTGGTGTTTGGGTAGTGTACGGGGTAGTACTGGGCGTAGTGTTTTAGGGTTTGGTGTTGTGCAGTGGTGTTTAGGTAGTGTAGGGGGTAGTACTGGGCGTAGTGTTTTAGGGTTTAGTGTAGTGCAGTGATGTTTGGGTAGTGTAGGGGGTCGTGCTGGGGGTAGTGGTTTAGGGTAGTGCAGTGGTGTTTGGGTAGTGAAGGGGTCGTGCTGGGGGTAGTGTTTTAGAGTTTAGGGTAGTGCAGTGGTGTTTGTGTAATGTAGGTGGTAGTGCTGGGGATAGTGTTTTAGGGTTTAGGGCAGTGCAGTGGTGTTTGGATAGTGTAGGGAGTTGTGCTGGTGGTAGTGTTTTAGGGTTTAGGGTAGTGGAGTGGTGTTTGGGTAGTGTAGGGGGGAGTACTGGGCGTAGTGTTTTAGGGTTTAATATAGTGCAGTGGTGTTTGTGTAGTGTAGGGGTTCATGCTGGGGTAGTGTTTTAGTGTGTAGGGTAGTGCAGTGGTGTTTCGGTAGTGTAGGGGTCGTGCTGGGAGTAGTGTTTTAAGGTTTAGGGTAGTGCAGTGATGTTTGGGTAGTGTAGGGGGTTGTGCTGGGGGTAGTGTTTTTGGGTTTAGGGTAGTGCAGTGGTGTTTGTTTAGTGTAGGGGGTAGTGCTGGGCATAGTGTTTGATTTTAGGGTAGTGCAGTGGTGTTTGTGTAGGGTGTTGTGTGAGGGTAGTGTTGTATGGTTTAGGGTAGTGCAGTGGTGCTTGTGTAGTGTAGGGGTCGTGCTGGGAGTAGTGTTTTAGGGTTTATGGTAGTGCAGGGGTGTGTGGGGTTGGTGGTAGTGCTGGGGGTAGTGTTTTAGGATTTAGGGTAGTGCAGTGATGTTTGGGTAGTGTAGGGGGTTGTGCTGGGGGTAATGTTTTAGGGTAGTGCAGTGGTGTTTGTGTAGTGTAGGGGGTAGTGTTTTAGGGTTCAGGGTAGTGCCGTGGTGTTTGTGTAGTGTAGGGGGTCGTGCTGGGGGTAGTGTTTTTGGGGTTAGGGTAGTGCAATGGTGTTTGTGTAGTGTAGGGGTTAGTGTTTTAGGGTTTAGGGTAGTGCAGTGGTGTTTGTGTAGTGTGGGTGGTCATGCTGGGTGTAGATTTAGGGTTTAGGGTAGTGCAGTGGTGTTTGGGTAGTGTTGTGTGTTGTGCTGGGGTAGTGTTTTAGGGTAGTCCCATGGTGTTTGTGTAGTGTAGGGGGTCATGCTGGGGGTAGTGTAGTGCAGTGGTGTTTGGGTAGTGTAGGGGGTACTGCCGAGGGTAGGGTTTTAGGGTTTAGGGTAGTGCAGTGGTGTTTGTGTAGTATTGGGGTCGTTCTGGGGTAGAGTTTTAGGGTTTAGGGTAGTGCAGTGGTGTTTGTGTAGGGTGTTGTGTGAGGGTAGTGTTGTAGGGTTTAGGGTAGTGCAGTGGTGCTTGTGTAGTGTAGGGGTCGTGCTGGGAGTAGTGTTTGTGTTTAGGGTACTGCAGTGGTGTTTGTGTAGGGTGTTGTGTGAGGGTAGTGTTGTAGGGTTTAGGGTAGTGCAGTGGTGCTTGTGTAGTGTAGGGGTCGTGCTGGGAGTAGTGTTTTAGGGTTTATGGTAGTGCAGGGGTGTGTGGCGTGGGTGGTAGTGCTGGGGGTAGTGTTTTAGGGTTTAGGGTAGTGCAGTGATGTTTGGGTAGTGTAGGGGGTTGTGCTGGGGGTAATGTTTTAGGGTAGTGCAGTGGTGTTTGTGTAGTGTAGGGGGTAGTGTTTTAGGGTTCAGGGTAGTGCCGTGGTGTTTGTGTAGTGTGGGTGGTCATGCTGGGTGTAGATTTAGGGTTTAGGGTAGTGCAGTGGTGTTTGGGTAGTGTTGGGTGTTGTGCTGGGGTAGTGTTTTAGGGTAGTCCCATGGTGTTTGTGTAGTGTAGGGGGTCATGCTGGGGGTAGTGTAGTGCAGTGGTGTTTGGGTAGTGTAGGGGGTACTGCCGAGGGTAGTGTTTTAGGGTTTAGGGTAGTGCAGTGGTGTTTATGTAGTATTGGGGTAGTGTTGGGGGTAGTGTTTTTCGGTTTAGGGTAGTGCAGTGGTGTTTGGGTAGTGTAGGGGTTCGTGCTAGGAGTAGATGTAGGGTTTAGGGTAGTGCAGTGGTGTTTGTGTAGTATTGGGGTCGTTCTGGGGGTAGTGTTTTAGGGTTTAGGGTAGTGTAGTGGTGTTTGGGCAGTATAGGGGGTCCTGCTAGGAGTAGATGTTGGGTTTAGGGTAGTGCAGTGGTGTTTGGGTAGTGTAGGGCGTCGTGCTAGGGGTAATGTTTTAGGGTTTAGGGTAGTGCTGTGGTGTTTGTGTAGTGTAGGGGGTCATGCTGGGGGTAGTGTTTTAGGGTAGTGCAGTGGTGTTGGGTAGTGTAGGGCGTACTGCTGGGGTAGTGTTTTAGGGTTTAGGGTAGTGCAGTGGTGTTTGGGTAGTGTAGGGGGTCGTTCTGGGGGTAGTGTTTTAGGGTTTAGGGTAGTGCTGTGGTGTTTGGGTAGTGTAGGGGGTCGTTCTGGGGGTAGTGTTTTAGGGTAGTGCAGTGGTGTTTGTGTAGTGTAGGGGGTCGTGGTTTAGGGTAGTGCAGTGGTGTTTGGGTAGTGTAGGGGGTCATGCTGGGGGTAGTGTTTTTGGGTTTAGTGTAAGGCAGTGGTGTTTGTGTAGTGTAAGGGTCGTGCTGGGGTAGTGTTTTAGTGTGTAGGGTAGTGAAGTTGTGTTTCAGTAGTGTAGGGGGTCGTGCTGGAGGTAATGTTTTAGGGTAGTGCAGTGGTGTTTGTGTAGTGTAGGAATTCGTGTTGGGGTAGTGTTTTAGGGTTTAAGGCAGTACAGTTGTGTTTGTGTAGTGTAGGGGGTCATGCTGGGGGTAGTGTTTTAGGGTTTAGGGTAGTGCAATGGTGTTTGTGTAGTATAGGGGTTCGTGCTGGGGTAGTGTTTTAGGGTTTAGGGTAGTGCAATGGTCTTTTGGTAGTCTAGGGTGTACTGCTGCAGGTAGTGTTTTAGGGTTTCTGGTAGTGCAGTTGTGTTTGGGTAGTGTAGGGGGTACTGCTGGTGGTAGTGTTTTAGGGTAGTGCCGTGGTGTTTGTGTAGTGTAGGGGTTCATGCTGGGGTAGTGTTTTAGTGTGTAGGGTAGTGCAGTGGTGTTTCGGTAGTGTAGGGGTCGTGCTGGGGGTAGTGTTTTAGGGTTGATGGTAGTGCAGTCGTGTTTGTGTAGTGTAGGGGTTCATGCTGGGGGTAGGGTTTTAGGGTTTAGGGTAGTGCAATGGTGTTTGGGTAGTGTAGGGGGTAGTACTGGGCATAGTGTTTTAGGGTTTAGTGTAGTGCAGTGATGTTTGGGTAGTGTAGGGGGTCGTGCTGGGGGTAGTGGTTTAGGGTAGTGCAGTGGTGTTTGGGTAGTGAAGGGGTCGTGCTGGGGGTAGTGTTTTAGGGTTGATGGTAGTGCAGTGGTGTTTGTGTAGTGTAGGGGTTCATGCTTGGGGTTGTGTTTTAGGGTTTAGGGTAGTTCAATGGTGTTTTGGTAGTGTAGGGGGTCGTGCTGGGGGTAGTGTTTTAGGGTTTAGGGTAGTGCAGTGGTGTTTGGGTAGTGTAGGGTGTACTGCTGGGGTAGTGTTTTAGAGTTTAGGGTAGTGCAGTGGTGTTTGTGTAATGTAGGTGGTAGTGCTGGGGATAGTGTTTTAGGGTTTAGGGCAGTGCAGTGGTGTTTGGATAGTGTAGGGTGTTCTGCTGGTGGTAGTTTTTTAGGGTTTAGGGTAGTGGAGTGGTGTTTGGGTAGTGTAGGGGGTAGTACTGGGCGTAGTGTTTTAGGGTTTAATGTAGTGCAGTGGTGTTTGTGTAGTGTAGGGGTTCATGCTGGGGTAGTGTTTTAGTGTGTAGAGTAGTGCAGTGGTGTTTCGGTAGTGTAGGGGTCGTGCTGGGAGTAGTGTTAAGGTTTAGGGTAGTGCAGTGATGTTTGGGTAGTGTAGGGGGTTGTGCTGGGGGTAGTGTTTTGGGGTTTAGGGTAGTGCAGTGGTGTTTGTGTAGTGTAGGGGGTAGTGCTGGGCATAGTGTTTGATTTTAGGGTAGTGCAGTGGTGTTTGTGTAGGGTGTTGTGTGAGGGTAGTGTTGTAGGGTTTAGGGTAGTGCAGTGGTGCTTGTGTAGTGTAGGGGTCGTGCTGGGAGTAGTGTTTTAGGGTTTATGGTAGTGCAGGGGTGGGTGGTAGTGCTGGGGGTAGTGTTTTAGGGTTTAGGGTAGTGCAGTAATGTTTGGGTAGTGTAGGGGGTTGTGCTGGGGGTAATGTTTTAGGGTAGTGCAGTGGTGTTTGTGTAGTGTAGGGGGTAGTGTTTTAGGGTTCAGGGTAGTACAGTGGTGTTTGTGTAGTGTAGGGGGTCGTGCTGGGGGTAGTGTTTTTGGGGTTAGGGTAGTGCAATGGTGTTTGTGTAGTGTAGGGGTTAGTGTTTTAGGGTTTAGGGTAGTGCAGTGGTGTTTGTGTAGTGTGGGTGGTCATGCTGGGTGTAGATTTAGGGTTTAGGGTAGTGCAGTGGTGTTTGGGTAGTGTTGGGTGTTGTGCTGGGGTAGTGTTTTAGGGTAGTCCCATGGTGTTTGTGTAGTGTAGGGGGTCATGCTGGGGGTAGTGTAGTGCAGTGGTGTTTGGGTAGTCTAGGGGGTACTGCCGAGGGTAGTGTTTTAGGGTTTAGGGTAGTGCAGTGGTGTTTGTGTAGTATTGGGGTTGTTCTGGGGTAGAGTTTTAGGGTTTAGGGTAGTGCAGTGGTGTTTGTGTAGTGTAGGGGGTAGTGCTGGGCATAGTGTTTGTGTTTAGGGTACTGCAGTGGTGTTTGTGTAGGGTGTTGTGTGAGGGTAGTGTTGTAGGGTTTAGGGTAGTGCAGTGGTGCTTGTGTAGTGTAGGGGTCGTGCTGGGAGTAGTGTTTTAGGGTTTATGGTAGTGCAGGGGTGTGTGGGGTGGGTGGTAGTGCTGGGGGTAGTGTTTTAGGGTTTAGGGTAGTGCAGTGATGTTTGGGTAGTGTAGGGGGTTGTGCTGGGGGTAATGTTTAGGGTAGTGCAATGGTGTTTGTGTAGGGGTTAGTGTTTTAGGGTTTAGGGTAGTGCAGTGGTGTTTGTGTAGTGTGGGTGGTCATGCTGGGTGTAGATTTAGGGTTTAGGGTAGTGCAGTGGTGTTTGGGTAGTGTTGGGTGTTGTGCTGGGGTAGTGTTTTAGGGTAGTCCCATGGTGTTTGTGTAGTGTAGGGGGTCATGCTGGGGGTAGTGCAGTGGTGTTTGGGTAGTGTAGGGGGTACTGCCGAGGGTAGTGTTTTAGGGTTTAGGGTAGTGCAGTGATGTTTGGGTAGTGTAGGGGGTTGTGTAGTGTATGGGTTTGTGCGGGGTGTAGATTTAGGGTTTAGGGTAGTGCAGTGGTGTTTCGGTAGTGTAGGGGGTCGTGCTGGAGGTAGTGTTTTAGGGTTTTGGATAGTGCAGTAGGATAGTTCAGTGGTGTTTGGGTCGTGCTGGGGGTAGTGTTTTAGGGTAGTACAGTGGTGTTAGGGTAGTGTAGGGGGTCATGCTGGGGGTAGTGTTTTAGGGTTTAGGGTAGTGCCTTGGTGTTTGTGTAGTGTAGGGGGTTATGCTGGGGGTAGTGGTTTAGGGCAGTGCAGTGGTCTTTGGGTAGTGTAGGGGTACTGCTGGGGTAGTGCAGTGGTATTTGTGTAGTATTGGGGTAGTTCTGGGGTAGTGTTTTAGGGTTTAGGGTAGTGCAGTCGTGTTTGGGTAGTGAAGGGGTAGTGCTGGGGATAGTGTTTTAGGGTTTAGGGTAGTGCAGTGGTGTTTGGGTAGTGTAGGGGGTAGTGCTGTGGGTAGTGTTTTAGGGTTGAGGGTAGTGCAGTGGTGTTTGTTTAGTGTAGGGGGTCGTGTTTTAGGGTTTAGGGTGGTGCCGTGGTGTTTGTGTAGTGTAGGGGATAGTGGTTTAGGGTAGTGCCGTGGTGTTTGGATAGTGTAGGGGTCGTGCTGGTGGTAGTGTTTTTGGGTTTAGTGTAGTGCAGTCGTGTTTGGGTAGTGAAGGGGTAGTGCTGGGGATAGTGTTTTAGGGTTTAGGGTAGTGCAGTGGTGTTTGGGTAGTGTAGGGGTCGTGCTGGGGGTAGTGTTTATGGGTTTAGTGTAGTGCAGTCGTGTTTGGGTAGTGAAGGGGTAGTGCTGGGGATAGTGTTTTAGGGTTTAGGGTAGTGCAGTGGTGTTTGGGTAGTGTAGGGGGTAGTGCTGGGGGTAGTGTTTTAGGGTTGAGGGTAGTGCGGTGGTGTTTGTTTAGTGTAGGGGTCGTTTTTTAGGGTTTAGGGTGGTGCCGTGGTGTTTGTGTAGTGTAGGGGATAGTGGTTTAGGGTAGTGCCGTGGTGTTTGGATAGTGTAGGGGGTTGTGCTGGGGGTGGTATTTTTGTGTTTAGGGTAGTGCAGTTGTGTTTGGGTAGTGAAGGGGGTTATGCTGGGGGTTGTGTTTTTGTGTTTAGGGTAGTGCAGTTGTGTTTGGGTAGTAAAGGGGGTCATGCTAGGGGTAGTGTTTTAGGGTTTAGGGTAGTGCAGTGGTGTTTGTGTAGTGTAGTTGGTCATGCTGGAGGTAGTGTTTTAGGGTAGTGCAGTTGTGTTTGGGTACTGTAGGGGTACTGCTGGGGGTAGTGATTTAGGGTAATGCCGTGGTGTTTGTGTAGTGTAGGGGGTCATTCTGGGGGTAGAGTTTTAGGGTAGTGCAGTGGTGTTTGTGTAGTATTGGGGTAGTTATGGTGGTAGTGTTTTAGGGTTTAGGGTAGTGCAGTGATGTTTGAGTAGTGTAGGGGGTTGTGCTGGGGTAGATTTAGGGTTTAGGGTAGTGCAGTGGTGTTTGGGTAGTGTAGGGGGTAATGCTGGGGGTAGTGTTTTAGGGTAGTAGAGTGTTGTTTGGGTAGTGTAGAGGTCATGCTGAGGGTAGTGTTTTAGGTTTTAGGGTAGTGCAGTAGGGTAGTGCAGTGGTGTTTGTGTAGTGTAGGGGGTCATGCTGGGGGTAGTGTTTTAGGGTTTAGGGTAGTGCCTTGGTGTTTGTGTAGTGTAGGGGGTCATGCTGGGGGTAGTGGTTTAGGGTAGTGCAGTGGTGTTTGGGTAGTGTAGGGGTACTGCTGGGGTAGTGCAGTGGTATTTGTGTAGTATTGGGGTAGTTCTGGGGGTAGTGTTTTAGGTTTTAGGGTAGTGCAGTAGGGTAGTGCAGTGGTGTTTGTGTAGTGTAGGGGGTCATGCTGGGGTTATTGTTTTAGGGATTAGGCTTGTGCAGTGGTGTTTGTGTAGTGTAGGGGGTCATGCTGGGGTAGTGTTTTAGGGTTTAGGGCAGTGCAGTGGTGTTGGGTAGTGTAGGGCGTCGTGCTAGGGGTAATGTTTTAGGGTTTAGGGTAGTGCTGTGGTGT
The DNA here is from genome assembly GCF_964204655.1 of Triturus cristatus. Classification (NCBI taxonomy): domain Eukaryota; kingdom Metazoa; phylum Chordata; class Amphibia; order Caudata; family Salamandridae; genus Triturus; species Triturus cristatus. The sequence continues at coordinate 1,278,205,381 of NC_140579.1, forward strand.
TTGTGTAGTGTAGGGGGTCATGCTGGGGGTAGTGTAGTGCAGTGGTGTTTGGGTAGTGTAGGGGGTACTGCCGAGGGTAGGGTTTTAGGGTTTAGGGTAGTGCAGTGGTGTTTGTGTAGTATTGGGGTCGTTCTGGGGTAGAGTTTTAGGGTTTAGGGTAGTGCAGTGGTGTTTGTGTAGTGTAGGGGGTAGTGCTGGGCATAGTGTTTGTGTTTAGGGTACTGCAGTGGTGTTTGTGTAGGGTGTTGTGTGAGGGTAATGTTGTAGGGTTTAGGGCAGTGCAGTGGTGCTTGTGTAGTGTAGGGGTCGTGCTGGGAGTAGTGTTTTAGGGTTTATGGTAGTGCAGGGGTGTGTGGGGTGGGTGGTAGTGCTGGGGGTAGTGTTTTAGGGTTTAGGGTAGTGCAGTGATGTTTGGGTAGTGTAGGGGGTTGTGCTGGGGGTAATGTTTTAGGGTAGTGCAGTGGTGTTTGTGTAGTGTAGGGGGTAGTGTTTTAGGGTTCAGGGTAGTGCCGTGGTGTTTGTGTAGTGTGGGTGGTCATGCTGGGTGTAGATTTAGGGTTTAGGGTAGTGCAGTGGTGTTTGGGTAGTGTTGGGTGTTGTGCTGGGGTAGTGTTTTAGGGTAGTCCCATGGTGTTTGTGTAGTGTAGGGGGTCATGCTGGGGGTAGTGTAGTGCAGTGGTGTTTGGGTAGTGTAGGGGGTACTGCCGAGGGTAGTGTTTTAGGGTTTAGGGTAGTGCAGTGGTGTTTATGTAGTATTGGGGTAGTGTTGGGGGTAGTGTTTTTCGGTTTAGGGTAGTGCAGTGGTGTTTGGGTAGTGTAGGGGGTCCTGCTAGGAGTAGATGTTGGGTTTAGGGTAGTGCAGTGGTGTTTGTGTAGTGTAGGGGGTCGTGGTTTAGGGTAGTGCAGTGGTGTTTGGGTAGTGTAGGGGGTCATGCTGGGGGTAGTGTTTTTGGGTTTAGTGTAAGGCAGTGGTGTTTGTGTAGTGTAAGGGTCGTGCTGGGGTAGTGTTTTAGTGTGTAGGGTAGTGAAGTTGTGTTTCAGTAGTGTAGGGGGTCGTGCTGGAGGTAATGTTTTAGGGTAGTGCAGTGGTGTTTGTGTAGTGTAGGAATTCGTGTTGGGGTAGTGTTTTAGGGTTTAAGGCAGTACAGTTGTGTTTGTGTAGTGTAGGGGGTCATGCTGGGGGTAGTGTTTTAGGGTTTAGGGTAGTGCAATGGTGTTTGTGTAGTATAGGGGTTCGTGCTGGGGTAGTGTTTTAGGGTTTAGGGTAGTGCAATGGTCTTTTGGTAGTCTAGGGTGTACTGCTGCAGGTAGTGTTTTAGGGTTTCTGGTAGTGCAGTTGTGTTTGGGTAGTGTAGGGGGTACTGCTGGTGGTAGTGTTTTAGGGTAGTGCCGTGGTGTTTGTGTAGTGTAGGGGTTCATGCTGGGGTAGTGTTTTAGTGTGTAGGGTAGTGCAGTGGTGTTTCGGTAGTGTAGGGGTCGTGCTGGGGGTAGTGTTTTAGGGTTGATGGTAGTGCAGTCGTGTTTGTGTAGTGTAGGGGTTCATGCTGGGGGTAGGGTTTTAGGGTTTAGGGTAGTGCAATGGTGTTTGGGTAGTGTAGGGGGTAGTACTGGGCATAGTGTTTTAGGGTTTAGTGTAGTGCAGTGATGTTTGGGTAGTGTAGGGGGTCGTGCTGGGGGTAGTGGTTTAGGGTAGTGCAGTGGTGTTTGGGTAGTGAAGGGGTCGTGCTGGGGGTAGTGTTTTAGGGTTGATGGTAGTGCAGTGGTGTTTGTGTAGTGTAGGGGTTCATGCTTGGGGTTGTGTTTTAGGGTTTAGGGTAGTTCAATGGTGTTTTGGTAGTGTAGGGGGTCGTGCTGGGGGTAGTGTTTTAGGGTTTAGGGTAGTGCAGTGGTGTTTGGGTAGTGTAGGGTGTACTGCTGGGGGTAGTGTTTTAGAGTTTAGGGTAGTGCAGTGGTGTTTGTGTAATGTAGGTGGTAGTGCTGGGGATAGTGTTTTAGGGTTTAGGGCAGTGCAGTGGTGTTTGGATAGTGTAGGGTGTTCTGCTGGTGGTAGTTTTTTAGGGTTTAGGGTAGTGGAGTGGTGTTTGGGTAGTGTAGGGGGTAGTACTGGGCGTAGTGTTTTAGGGTTTAATGTAGTGCAGTGGTGTTTGTGTAGTGTAGGGGTTCATGCTGGGGTAGTGTTTTAGTGTGTAGAGTAGTGCAGTGGTGTTTCGGTAGTGTAGGGGTCGTGCTGGGAGTAGTGTTAAGGTTTAGGGTAGTGCAGTGATGTTTGGGTAGTGTAGGGGGTTGTGCTGGGGGTAGTGTTTTTGGGTTTAGGGTAGTGCAGTGGTGTTTGTGTAGTGTAGGGGGTAGTGCTGGGCATAGTGTTTGATTTTAGGGTAGTGCAGTGGTGTTTGTGTAGGGTGTTGTGTGAGGGTAGTGTTGTAGGGTTTAGGGTAGTGCAGTGGTGCTTGTGTAGTGTAGGGGTCGTGCTGGGAGTAGTGTTTTAGGGTTTATGGTAGTGCAGGGGTGTGTGGGGTGGGTGGTAGTGCTGGGGGTAGTGTTTTAGGGTTTAGGGTAGTGCAGTAATGTTTGGGTAGTGTAGGGGGTTGTGCTGGGGGTAATGTTTTAGGGTAGTGCAGTGGTGTTTGTGTAGTGTAGGGGGTAGTGTTTTAGGGTTCAGGGTAGTACAGTGGTGTTTGTGTAGTGTAGGGGGTCGTGCTGGGGGTAGTGTTTTTGGGGTTAGGGTAGTGCAATGGTGTTTGTGTAGTGTAGGGGTTAGTGTTTTAGGGTTTAGGGTAGTGCAGTGGTGTTTGTGTAGTGTGGGTGGTCATGCTGGGTGTAGATTTAGGGTTTAGGGTAGTGCAGTGGTGTTTGGGTAGTGTTGGGTGTTGTGCTGGGGTAGTGTTTTAGGGTAGTCCCATGGTGTTTGTGTAGTGTAGGGGGTCATGCTGGGGGTAGTGTAGTGCAGTGGTGTTTGGGTAGTCTAGGGGGTACTGCCGAGGGTAGTGTTTTAGGGTTTAGGGTAGTGCAGTGGTGTTTGTGTAGTATTGGGGTTGTTCTGGGGTAGAGTTTTAGGGTTTAGGGTAGTGCAGTGGTGTTTGTGTAGTGTAGAGGGTAGTGCTGGGCATAGTGTTTGTGTTTAGGGTACTGCAGTGGTGTTTGTGTAGGGTGTTGTGTGAGGGTAGTGTTGTAGGGTTTAGGGTAGTGCAGTGGTGCTTGTGTAGTGTAGGGGTCGTGCTGGGAGTAGTGTTTTAGGGTTTATGGTAGTGCAGGGGTGTGTGGGGTGGGTGGTAGTGCTGGGGGTAGTGTTTTAGGGTTTAGGGTAGTGCAGTGATGTTTGGGTAGTGTAGGGGGTTGTGCTGGGGGTAATGTTTTAGGGTAGTGCAATGGTGTTTGTGTAGGGGTTAGTGTTTTAGGGTTTAGGGTAGTGCAGTGGTGTTTGTGTAGTGTGGGTGGTCATGCTGGGTGTAGATTTAGGGTTTAGGGTAGTGCAGTGGTGTTTGGGTAGTGTTGGGTGTTGTGCTGGGGTAGTGTTTTAGGGTAGTCCCATGGTGTTTGTGTAGTGTAGGGGGTCATGCTGGGGGTAGTGCAGTGGTGTTTGGGTAGTGTAGGGGGTACTGCCGAGGGTAGTGTTTTAGGGTTTAGGGTAGTGCAGTGATGTTTGGGTAGTGTAGGGGGTTGTGTAGTGTATGGGTTTGTGCGGGGTGTAGATTTAGGGTTTAGGGTAGTGCAGTGGTGTTTAGGTAGTGTAGGCGTTCGTGCTAGGAGTAGATGTAGGGTTTAGGGTAGTGCAGTGGTGTTTGTGTAGTATTGGGGTCGTTCTGGGGTAGAGTTTTAGGGTTTAGGGTAGTGCAGTGGTGTTTGTGTAGTTTTGGGGGTAGTGTTTTAGGGTTTAGGGTAGTGCAGTGGTGTTTTGGAAGTCTAGCGGTAGTGCTGGGGGTAGTGTTTTAGGGTTTAGGGTAGTGCCGTGGTGTTTGTGTAGTGTAGGGGGTCATGCTGGGGGTAGTGTTGTAGGGTTTAGGATAGTGCAGTGGTCTTTGTGTTGTATAGGGTTGTGCTGGGGTAAGTGTTGAAGTGTTTAGGGTAGTGCAGTGGTGTTTGGGTAGGGTAGGGGGTCGTGCTAGGAGTAGATGTAGGGTTTAGGGTAGTGCAGTGGTGTTTGGGTAGTGTAGGGGTAGTGCTGGGGTAGTGTTCTAGGGTTTAGTGTAGTGCAGTAGGGTAGTGCAGTGGTGTTAGTGTAGTGTAGGGGGTCATGCTGGGGGTAGTGTTTTACGGTAGTGCAGTTGTGTTTGGGTACTGTAGGGGGTACTGCTGGAGGTAGTGTTTTAGGGTTTAGGGTAGTGCCGTGGTGTTTGTGTAGTGTAGGGGGTCATGCTGCGGGTAGTGTTTTAGGGTTTAGGGTAGTGCAGTGGTGTTTGTGTAGTATTGGGGTAGTTCTGGGGGTAGTGTTTTAGGGTTTAGGGTAGTGTAGTGGTGTTTGGGCAGTATAGGGGGTCCTGCTAGGAGTAGATGTTGGGTTTAGGGTAGTGCAGTGGTGTTTGTGTAGTGTAGGGGGTCATGCTGGGGGTAGTGTTTTTGGGTTTAGTGTAAGGCAGTGGTGTTTGTGTAGTGTAAGGGTCGTGCTGGGGTAGTGTTTTAGTGTGTAGGGTAGTGAAGTTGTGTTTCGGTAGTGTAGGGGGTCGTGCTGGAGGTAATGTTTTAGGGTAGTGCAGTGGTGTTTGTGTAGTGTAGGGATTCGTGCTGGGGTAGTGTTTTAGGGTTTAAGGCAGTACAGTGGTGTTTGTGTAGTGTAGGGGGTCATGCTGGGGGTAGTGTTTTAGGGTTTAGGGTAGTGCAATGGTGTTTGTGTAGTATAGGGGTTCGTGCTGGGGTAGTGTTTTAGGGTTTAGGGTAGTGCAATGGTGTGTTGGTAGTGTAGGGGGTCGTGCTGGGGGTAGTGTTTTAGGGTTTAGGGTAGTGCAGTGATGTTTGGGTAGTGTAGGGGGTTGTGTAGTGTATGGGTTTGTGCGGGGTGTAGATTTAGGGTTTAGGGTAGTGCAGTGGTGTTTAGGTAGTGTAGGGGGTCGTGCTGGAGGTAGTGTTTTAGGGTTTTGGATAGTGCAGTAGGATAGTTCAGTGGTGTTTGGGTCGTGCTGGGGGTAGTGTTTTAGGGTAGTACAGTGGTGTTAGGGTAGTGTAGGGGGTCATGCTGGGGGTAGTGTTTTAGGGTTTAGGGTAGTGCCTTGGTGTTTGTGTAGTGTAGGGGGTCATGCTGGGGGTAGTGGTTTAGGGCAGTGCAGTGGTCTTTGGGTAGTGTAGGGGTACTGCTGGGGTAGTGCAGTGGTATTTGTGTAGTATTGGGGTAGTTCTGGGGTAGTGTTTTAGGGTTTAGGGTAGTGCAGTCGTGTTTGGGTAGTGAAGGGGTAGTGCTGGGGATAGTGTTTTAGGGTTTAGGGTAGTGCAGTGGTGTTTGGGTAGTGTAGGGGGTAGTGCTGTGGGTAGTGTTTTAGGGTTGAGGGTAGTGCAGTGGTGTTTGTTTAGTGTAGGGGGTCGTGTTTTAGGGTTTAGGGTGGTGCCGTGGTGTTTGTGTAGTGTAGGGGATAGTGGTTTAGGGTAGTGCCGTGGTGTTTGGATAGTGTAGGGGTCGTGCTGGTGGTAGTGTTTTTAGGTTTAGTGTAGTGCAGTCGTGTTTGGGTAGTGAAGGGGTAGTGCTGGGGATAGTGTTTTAGGGTTTAGGGTAGTGCAGTGGTGTTTGGGTAGTGTAGGGTTCGTGCTGGGGGTAGTGTTTATGGGTTTAGTGTAGTGCAGTCGTGTTTGGGTAGTGAAGGGGTAGTGCTGGGGATAGTGTTTTAGGGTTTAGGGTAGTGCAGTGGTGTTTGGGTAGTGTAGGGGGTAGTGCTGGGGGTAGTGTTTTAGGGTTGAGGGTAGTGCAGTGGTGTTTGTTTAGTGTAGGGGTCGTTTTTTAGGGTTTAGGGTGGTGCCGTGGTGTTTGTGTAGTGTAGGGGATAGTGGTTTAGGGTAGTGCCGTGGTGTTTGGATAGTGTAGGGGGTTGTGCTGGGGGTGGTATTTTTGTGTTTAGGGTAGTGCAGTTGTGTTTGGGTAGTGAAGGGGGTTATGCTGGGGGTTGTGTTTTTGTGTTTAGGGTAGTGCAGTTGTGTTTGGGTAGTAAAGGGGGTCATGCTAGGGGTAGTGTTTTAGGGTTTAGGGTAGTGCAGTGGTGTTTGTGTAGTGTAGTTGGTCATGCTGGGGGTAGTGTTTTAGGGTAGTGCAGTTGTGTTTGGGTACTGTAGGGGTACTGCTGGGGGTAGTGATTTAGGGTAGTGCCGTGGTGTTTGTGTAGTGTAGGGGGTCATGCTGGGGGTAGAGTTTTAGGGTAGTGCAGTGGTGTTTGTGTAGTATTGGGGTAGTTATGGTGGTAGTGTTTTAGGGTTTAGAGTAGTGCAGTGATGTTTGAGTAGTGTAGGGGGTTGTGCTGGGGTAGATTTAGGGTTTAGGGTAGTGCAGTGGTGTTTGGGTAGTGTAGGGGGTCATGCTGGGGGTAGTGTTTTAGGGTAGTAGAGTGTTGTTTGGGTAGTGTAGAGGTCATGCTGAGGGTAGTGTTTTAGGTTTTAGGGTAGTGCAGTAGGGTAGTGCAGTGGTGTTTGTGTAGTGTAGGGGGTCATGCTGGGGGTAGTGTTTTAGGGTTTAGGGTAGTGCCTTGGTGTTTGTGTAGTGTAGGGGGTCATGCTGGGGGTAGTGGTTTAGGGTAGTGCAGTGGTGTTTGGGTAGTGTAGGGGTACTGCTAGGGTAGTGCAGTGGTATTTGTGTAGTATTGGGGTAGTTCTGGGGGTAGTGTTTTAGGTTTTAGGGTAGTGCAGTAGGGTAGTGCAGTGGTGTTTGTGTAGTGTAGGGGGTCATGCTGGGGTTATTGTTTTAGGGATTAGGGTTGTGCAGTGGTGTTTGTGTAGTGTAGGGGGTCATGCTGGGGTAAAGTTTTAGGGTAGTGTGGTGGTTTTTGTGTAGTGTGGGGGTTCGTGCTGGGATAGTGTTTTAGGGTTTAGGGCAGTGCAGTGGTGTTTGTGTAGTGTAGGGGGTCATGCTGGGGGTAGTGTTTTAGGGTAGTGCAGTGGTGTTGGGTAGTGTAGGGCGTCGTGCTAGGGGTAATGTTTTAGGGTTTAGGGTAGTGCTGTGGTGTTTGTGTAGTGTAGGGGGTCATGCTGGGGGTAGTGTTTTAGGGTAGTGCAGTGGTGTTGGGTAATGTAGGGCGTACTGCTGGGGTAGTGTTTTAGGGTTTAGGGTAGTGCAGTGGTGTTTGGGTAGTGTAGGGGGTCGTTCTGGGGGTAGTGTTTTAGGGTAGTGCTGTGGTGTTTGGGTAGTGTAGGGGGTCGTTCTGGGGGTAGTGCTTTAGGGTAGTGCAGTGGTGTTTGTGTAGTGTAGGGGGTCGTGGTTTAGGGTAGTGCAGTGGTGTTTGGGTAGTGTAGGGGGTCATGCTGGGGGTAGTGTTTTTGGGTTTAGTGTAAGGCAGTGGTGTTTGTGTAGTGTAAGGGTCGTGCTGGGGTAGTGTTTTAGTGTGTAGGGTAGTGAAGTTGTGTTTCGGTAGTGTAGGGGGTCGTGCTGGAGGTAATGTTTTAGGGTAGTGCAGTGGTGTTTGTGTAGTGTAGGAATTCGTGTTGGGGTAGTGTTTTAGGGTTTAAGGCAGTACAGTGGTGTTTGTGTAGTGTAGGGGGTCATGCTGGGGGTAGTGTTTTAGGGTTTAGGGTAGTGCAATGGTGTTTGTGTAGTATAGGGGTTCGTGCTGGGGTAGTGTTTTAGGGTTTAGGGTAGTGCAATGGTGTTTTGGTAGTCTAGGGTGTACTGCTGCAGGTAGTGTTTTAGGGTTTCTGGTAGTGCAGTTGTGTTTGGGTAGTGTAGGGGGTACTGCTGGTGGTAGTGTTTTAGGGTAGTGCCGTGGTGTTTGTGTAGTGTAGGGGGTAGTGCTGTGGGTAGTGTTTTAGGGTTGAGGGTAGTGCAGTGGTGTTTGTTTAGTGTAGGGGGTCGTGTTTTAGGGTTTAGGGTGGTGCCGTGGTGTTTGTGTAGTGTAGGGGATAGTGGTTTAGGGTAGTGCCGTGGTGTTTGGATAGTGTAGGGGTCGTGCTGGTGGTAGTGTTTTTGGGTTTAGTGTAGTGCAGTCGTGTTTGGGTAGTGAAGGGGTAGTGCTGGGGATAGTGTTTTAGGGTTTAGGGTAGTGCAGTGGTGTTTGGGTAGTGTAGGGGTCGTGCTGGGGGTAGTGTTTATGGGTTTAGTGTAGTGCAGTCGTGTTTGGGTAGTGAAGGGGTAGTGCTGGGGATAGTGTTTTAGGGTTTAGGGTAGTGCAGTGGTGTTTGGGTAGTGTAGGGGGTAGTGCTGGGGGTAGTGTTTTAGGGTTGAGGGTAGTGCAGTCGTGTTTGTGTAGTGTAGGGGTTCATGCTGGGGGTAGGGTTTTAGGGTTTAGGGTAGTGCAATGGTGTTTGGGTATTGTAGGGGGTAGTACTGGGCGTAGTGTTTTAGGGTTTAGTGTAGTGCAGTGATGTTTGGGTAGTGTAGGGGGTCGTGCTGGGGGTAGTGGTTTAGGGTTGAGGGTAGTGCAGTGGTGTTTGTTTAGTGTAGGGGTCGTTTTTTAGGGTTTAGGGTGGTGCCGTGGTGTTTGTGTAGTGTAGGGGATAGTGGTTTAGGGTAGTGCCGTGGTGTTTGGATAGTGTAGGGGGTTGTGCTGGGGGTGGTATTTTTGTGTTTAGGGTAGTGCAGTTGTGTTTGGGTAGTGAAGGGGGTTATGCTGGGGGTTGTGTTTTTGTGTTTAGGGTAGTGCAGTTGTGTTTGGGTAGTAAAGGGGGTCATGCTAGGGGTAGTGTTTTAGGGTTTAGGGTAGTGCAGTGGTGTTTGTGTAGTGTAGTTGGTCATGCTGGAGGTAGTGTTTTAGGGTAGTGCAGTTGTGTTTGGGTACTGTAGGGGTACTGCTGGGGGTATTGATTTAGGGTAATGCCGTGGTGTTTGTGTAGTGTAGGGGGTCGTTCTGGGGGTAGTGTTTTAGGGTAGTGCAGTGGTGTTTGTGTAGTGTAGGGGGTCGTGGTTTAGGGTAGTGCAGTGGTGTTTGGGTAGTGTAGGGGGTCATGCTGGGGGTAGTGTTTTTGGGTTTAGTGTAAGGCAGTGGTGTTTGTGTAGTGTAAGGGTCGTGCTGGGGTAGTGTTTTAGTGTGTAGGGTAGTGAAGTTGTGTTTCGGTAGTGTAGGGGGTCGTGCTGGAGGTAATGTTTTAGGGTAGTGCAGTGGTGTTTGTGTAGTGTAGGAATTCGTGTTGGGGTAGTGTTTTAGGGTTTAAGGCAGTACAGTGGTGTTTGTGTAGTGTAGGGGGTCATGCTGGGGGTAGTGTTTTAGGGTTTAGGGTAGTGCAATGGTGTTTGTGTAGTATAGGGGTTCGTGCTGGGGTAGTGTTTTAGGGTTTAGGGTAGTGCAATGGTGTTTTGGTAGTCTAGGGTGTACTGCTGCAGGTAGTGTTTTAGGGTTTCTGGTAGTGCAGTTGTGTTTGGGTAGTGTAGGGGGTACTGCTGGTGGTAGTGTTTTAGGGTAGTGCCGTGGTGTTTGTGTAGTGTAGGGGGTCATGCTGGGGGTAGTGTTTTAGGGTTTAGGGTAGTGCAGTGGTGTTTGGGTAGTGTAGGGGGTACTGCTGGGGTAAAGTTTTAGGGTAGTGTGGTGGTTTTTGTGTAGTGTAGGGGTTCGTGCTGGGATAGTGTTTTAGGGTTTAGGGCAGTGCAGTGGTGTTTGGATAGTGCAGGGAGTTGTGCTGGTGGTAGTGTTTTAGGGTTTAGGGTAGTGGAGTGGTAGTGGAGTGGTGTTTGGGTAGTGTAGGGGGTAGTACTGGGCGTAGTGTTTTAGGGTTTGGTGTTGTGCAGTGGTGTTTAGGTAGTGTAGGGGGTAGTACTGGGCGTAGTGTTTTAGGGTTTAGTGTAGTGCAGTGATGTTTGGGTAGTGTAGGGGGTCGTGCTGGGGGTAGTGGTTTAGGGTAGTGCAGTGGTGTTTGGGTAGTGAAGGGGTCGTGCTGGGGGTAGTGTTTTAGAGTTTAGGGTAGTGCAGTGGTGTTTGTGTAATGTAGGTGGTAGTGCTGGGGATAGTGTTTTAGGGTTTAGGGCAGTGCAGTGGTGTTTGGATAGTGTAGGGAGTTGTGCTGGTGGTAGTGTTTTAGGGTTTAGGGTAGTGGAGTGGTGTTTGGGTAGTGTAGGGGGGAGTACTGGGCGTAGTGTTTTAGGGTTTAATGTAGTGCAGTGGTGTTTGTGTAGTGTAGGGGTTCATGCTGGGGTAGTGTTTTAGTGTGTAGGGTAGTGCAGTGGTGTTTCGGTAGTGTAGGGGTCGTGCTGGGAGTAGTGTTTTAAGGTTTAGGGTAGTGCAGTGATGTTTGGGTAGTGTAGGGGGTTGTGCTGGGGGTAGTGTTTTTGGGTTTAGGGTAGTGCAGTGGTGTTTGTTTAGTGTAGGGGGTAGTGCTGGGCATAGTGTTTGATTTTAGGGTAGTGCAGTGGTGTTTGTGTAGGGTGTTGTGTGAGGGTAGTGTTGTAGGGTTTAGGGTAGTGCAGTGGTGCTTGTGTAGTGTAGGGGTCGTGCTGGGAGTATTGTTTTAGGGTTTATGGTAGTGCAGGGGTGTGTGGGGTGGGTGGTAGTGCTGGGGGTAGTGTTTTAGGATTTAGGGTAGTGCAGTGATGTTTGGGTAGTGTAGGGGGTTGTGCTGGGGGTAATGTTTTAGGGTAGTGCAGTGGTGTTTGTGTAGTGTAGGGGGTAGTGTTTTAGGGTTCAGGGTAGTGCCGTGGTGTTTGTGTAGTGTAGGGGGTCGTGCTGGGGGTAGTGTTTTTGGGGTTAGGGTAGTGCAATGGTGTTTGTGTAGTGTAGGGGTTAGTGTTTTAGGGTTTAGGGTAGTGCAGTGGTGTTTGTGTAGTGTGGGTGGTCATGCTGGGTGTAGATTTAGGGTTTAGGGTAGTGCAGTGGTGTTTGGGTAGTGTTGTGTGTTGTGCTGGGGTAGTGTTTTAGGGTAGTCCCATGGTGTTTGTGTAGTGTAGGGGGTCATGCTGGGGGTAGTGTAGTGCAGTGGTGTTTGGGTAGTGTAGGGGGTACTGCCGAGGGTAGGGTTTTAGGGTTTAGGGTAGTGCAGTGGTGTTTGTGTAGTATTGGGGTCGTTCTGGGGTAGAGTTTTAGGGTTTAGGGTAGTGCAGTGGTGTTTGTGTAGTGTAGGGGGTAGTGCTGGGCATAGTGTTTGTGTTTAGGGTACTGCAGTGGTGTTTGTGTAGGGTGTTGTGTGAGGGTAGTGTTGTAGGGTTTAGGGTAGTGCAGTGGTGCTTGTGTAGTGTAGGGGTCGTTCTGGGAGTAGTGTTTTAGGGTTTATGGTAGTGCAGGGGTGTGTGGGGTGGGTGGTAGTGCTGGGGGTAGTGTTTTAGGGTTTAGGGTAGTGCAGTGATGTTTGGGTAGTGTAGGGGGTTGTGCTGGGGGTAATGTTTTAGGGTAGTGCAGTGGTGTTTGTGTAGTGTAGGGGGTAGTGTTTTAGGGTTCAGGGTAGTGCCGTGGTGTTTGTGTAGTGTGGGTGGTCATGCTGGGTGTAGATTTAGGGTTTAGGGTAGTGCAGTGGTGTTTGGGTAGTGTTGGGTGTTGTGCTGGGGTAGTGTTTTAGGGTAGTCCCATGGTGTTTGTGTAGTGTAGGGGGTCATGCTGGGGGTAGTGTAGTGCAGTGGTGTTTGGGTAGTGTAGGGGGTACTGCCGAGGGTAGTGTTTTAGGGTTTAGGGTAGTGCAGTGGTGTTTATGTAGTATTGGGGTAGTGTTGGGGGTAGCGTTTTTCGGTTTAGGGTAGTGCAGTGGTGTTTGGGTAGTGTAGGGGTTCGTGCTAGGAGTAGATGTAGGGTTTAGGGTAGTGCAGTGGTGTTTGTGTAGTATTGGGGTCGTTCTGGGGGTAGTGTTTTAGGGTTTAGGGTAGTGTAGTGGTGTTTGGGCAGTATAGGGGGTCCTGCTAGGAGTAGATGTTGGGTTTAGGGTAGTGCAGTGGTGTTTGGATAGTGTAGGGCGTCGTGCTAGGGGTAATGTTTTAGGGTTTAGGGTAGTGCTGTGGTGTTTGTGTAGTGTAGGGGGTCATGCTGGGGGTAGTGTTTTAGGGTAGTGCAGTGGTGTTGGGTAGTGTAGGGCGTACTGCTGGGGTAGTGTTTTAGGGTTTAGGGTAGTGCAGTGGTGTTTGGGTAGTGTAGGGGGTCGTTCTGGGGGTAGTGTTTTAGGGTTTAGGGTAGTGCTGTGGTGTTTGGGTAGTGTAGGGGGTCGTTCTGGGGGTAGTGTTTTAGGGTAGTGCAGTGGTGTTTGTGTAGTGTAGGGGGTCGTGGTTTAGGGTAGTGCAGTGGTGTTTGGGTAGTGTAGGGGGTCATGCTGGGGGTAGTGTTTTTGGGTTTAGTGTAAGGCAGTGGTGTTTGTGTAGTGTAAGGGTCGTGCTGGGGTAGTGTTTTAGTGTGTAGGGTAGTGAAGTTGTGTTTCAGTAGTGTAGGGGGTCGTGCTGGAGGTAATGTTTTAGGGTAGTGCAGTGGTGTTTGTGTAGTGTAGGAATTCGTGTTGGGGTAGTGTTTTAGGGTTTAAGGCAGTACAGTTGTGTTTGTGTAGTGTAGGGGGTCATGCTGGGGGTAGTGTTTTAGGGTTTAGGGTAGTGCAATGGTGTTTGTGTAGTATAGGGGTTCGTGCTGGGGTAGTGTTTTAGGGTTTAGGGTAGTGCAATGGTCTTTTGGTAGTCTAGGGTGTACTGCTGCAGGTAGTGTTTTAGGGTTTCTGGTAGTGCAGTTGTGTTTGGGTAGTGTAGGGGGTACTGCTGGTGGTAGTGTTTTAGGGTAGTGCCGTGGTGTTTGTGTAGTGTAGGGGTTCATGCTGGGGTAGTGTTTTAGTGTGTAGGGTAGTGCAGTGGTGTTTCGGTAGTGTAGGGGTCGTGCTGGGGGTAGTGTTTTAGGGTTGATGGTAGTGCAGTCGTGTTTGTGTAGTGTAGGGGTTCATGCTGGGGGTAGGGTTTTAGGGTTTAGGGTAGTGCAATGGTGTTTGGGTAGTGTAGGGGGTAGTACTGGGCATAGTGTTTTAGGGTTTAGTGTAGTGCAGTGATGTTTGGGTAGTGTAGGGGGTCGTGCTGGGGGTAGTGGTTTAGGGTAGTGCAGTGGTGTTTGGGTAGTGAAGGGGTCGTGCTGGGGGTAGTGTTTTAGGGTTGATGGTAGTGCAGTGGTGTTTGTGTAGTGTAGGGGTTCATGCTTGGGGTTGTGTTTTAGGGTTTAGGGTAGTTCAATGGTGTTTTGGTAGTGTAGGGGGTCGTGCTGGGGGTAGTGTTTTAGGGTTTAGGGTAGTGCAGTGGTGTTTGGGTAGTGTAGGGTGTACTGCTGGGGGTAGTGTTTTAGAGTTTAGGGTAGTGCAGTGGTGTTTGTGTAATGTAGGTGGTAGTGCTGGGGATAGTGTTTTAGGGTTTAGGGCAGTGCAGTGGTGTTTGGATAGTGTAGGGTGTTCTGCTGGTGGTAGTTTTTTAGGGTTTAGGGTAGTGGAGTGGTGTTTGGGTAGTGTAGGGGGTAGTACTGGGCGTAGTGTTTTAGGGTTTAATGTAGTGCAGTGGTGTTTGTGTAGTGTAGGGGTTCATGCTGGGGTAGTGTTTTAGTGTGTAGAGTAGTGCAGTGGTGTTTCGGTAGTGTAGGGGTCGTGCTGGGAGTAGTGTTAAGGTTTAGGGTAGTGCAGTGATGTTTGGGTAGTGTAGGGGGTTGTGCTGGGGGTAGTGTTTTTGGGTTTAGGGTAGTGCAGTGGTGTTTGTGTAGTGTAGGGGGTAGTGCTGGGCATAGTGTTTGATTTTAGGGTAGTGCAGTGGTGTTTGTGTAGGGTGTTGTGTGAGGGTAGTGTTGTAGGGTTTAGGGTAGTGCAGTGGTGCTTGTGTAGTGTAGGGGTCGTGCTGGGAGTAGTGTTTTAGGGTTTATGGTAGTGCAGGGGTGTGTGGGGTGGGTGGTAGTGCTGGGGGTAGTGTTTTAGGGTTTAGGGTAGTGCAGTAATGTTTGGGTAGTGTAGGGGGTTGTGCTGGGGGTAATGTTTTAGGGTAGTGCAGTGGTGTTTGTGTAGTGTAGGGGGTAGTGTTTTAGGGTTCAGGGTAGTACAGTGGTGTTTGTGTAGTGTAGGGGGTCGTGCTGGGGGTAGTGTTTTTGGGGTTAGGGTAGTGCAATGGTGTTTGTGTAGTGTAGGGGTTAGTGTTTTAGGGTTTAGGGTAGTGCAGTGGTGTTTGTGTAGTGTGGGTGGTCATGCTGGGTGTAGATTTAGGGTTTAGGGTAGTGCAGTGGTGTTTGGGTAGTGTTGGGTGTTGTGCTGGGGTAGTGTTTTAGGGTAGTCCCATGGTGTTTGTGTAGTGTAGGGGGTCATGCTGGGGGTAGTGTAGTGCAGTGGTGTTTGGGTAGTCTAGGGGGTACTGCCGAGGGTAGTGTTTTAGGGTTTAGGGTAGTGCAGTGGTGTTTGTGTAGTATTGGGGTTGTTCTGGGGTAGAGTTTTAGGGTTTAGGGTAGTGCAGTGGTGTTTGTGTAGTGTAGAGGGTAGTGCTGGGCATAGTGTTTGTGTTTAGGGTACTGCAGTGGTGTTTGTGTAGGGTGTTGTGTGAGGGTAGTGTTGTAGGGTTTAGGGTAGTGCAGTGGTGCTTGTGTAGTGTAGGGGTCGTGCTGGGAGTAGTGTTTTAGGGTTTATGGTAGTGCAGGGGTGTGTGGGGTGGGTGGTAGTGCTGGGGGTAGTGTTTTAGGGTTTAGGGTAGTGCAGTGATGTTTGGGTAGTGTGGGTGGTCATGCTGGGTGTAGATTTAGGGTTTAGGGTAGTGCAGTGGTGTTTGGGTAGTGTTGGGTGTTGTGCTGGGGTAGTGTTTTAGGGTAGTCCCATGGTGTTTGTGTAGTGTAGGGGGTCATGCTGGGGGTAGTGCAGTGGTGTTTGGGTAGTGTAGGGGGTACTGCCGAGGGTAGTGTTTTAGGGTTTAGGGTAGTGCAGTGGTGTTTATGTAGTATTGGGGGTAGTGTTTTAGGGTTTAGGGTAGTGCAGTGGTGTTTGGGTAGTGTAGGCGTTCGTGCTAGGAGTAGATGTAGGGTTTAGGGTAGTGCAGTGGTGTTTGTGTAGTATTGGGGTCGTTCTGGGGTAGAGTTTTAGGGTTTAGGGTAGTGCAGTGGTGTTTGTGTAGTTTTGGGGGTAGTGTTTTAGGGTTTAGGGTAGTGCAGTGGTGTTTTGGAAGTCTAGCGGTAGTGCTGGGGGTAGTGTTTTAGGGTTTAGGGTAGTGCCGTGGTGTTTGTGTAGTGTAGGGGGTCATGCTGGGGGTAGTGTTGTAGGGTTTAGGATAGTGCAGTGGTCTTTGTGTTGTATAGGGTTGTGCTGGGGTAAGTGTTGAAGTGTTTAGGGTAGTGCAGTGGTGTTTGGGTAGGGTAGGGGGTCGTGCTAGGAGTAGATGTAGGGTTTAGGGTAGTGCAGTGGTGTTTGGGTAGTGTAGGGGTAGTGCTGGGGTAGTGTTCTAGGGTTTAGTGTAGTGCAGTAGGGTAGTGCAGTGGTGTTAGTGTAGTGTAGGGGGTCATGCTGGGGGTAGTGTTTTACGGTAGTGCAGTTGTGTTTGGGTACTGTAGGGGGTACTGCTGGGGGTAGTGTTTTAGGGTTTAGGGTAGTGCCGTGGTGTTTGTGTAGTGTAGGGGGTCATGCTGCGGGTAGTGTTTTAGGGTTTAGGGTAGTGCAGTGGTGTTTGTGTAGTATTGGGGTAGTTCTGGGGGTAGTGTTTTAGGGTTTAGGGTAGTGTAGTGGTGTTTGGGCAGTATAGGGGGTCCTGCTAGGAGTAGATGTTGGGTTTAGGGTAGTGCAGTGGTGTTTGTGTAGTGTAGGGGGTCGTGGTTTAGGGTAGTGCAGTGGTGTTTGGGTAGTGTAGGGGGTCATGCTGGGGGTAGTGTTTTTGGGTTTAGTGTAAGGCAGTGGTGTTTGTGTAGTGTAAGGGTCGTGCTGGGGTAGTGTTTTAGTGTGTAGGGTAGTGAAGTTGTGTTTCGGTAGTGTAGGGGGTCGTGCTGGAGGTAATGTTTTAGGGTAGTGCAGTGGTGTTTGTGTAGTGTAGGGATTCGTGCTGGGGTAGTGTTTTAGGGTTTAAGGCAGTACAGTGGTGTTTGTGTAGTGTAGGGGGTCATGCTGGGGGTAGTGTTTTAGGGTTTAGGGTAGTGCAATGGTGTTTGTGTAGTATAGGGGTTCGTGCTGGGGTAGTGTTTTAGGGTTTAGGGTAGTGCAATGGTGTGTTGGTAGTGTAGGGGGTCGTGCTGGGGGTAGTGTTTTAGGGTTTAGGGTAGTGCAGTGGTGTTTGGGTTGTCTAGGGTGTACTGCTGCAGGTAGTGTTGTAGGGCTTCTGGTAGTGCAGTTGTGTTTGGGTAGTGTAGGGGGTACTGCTGGGGGTAGCGTTTTAGGGTAGTGCCGTGGTGTTTGTGTAGTGTAGAGGGTCATGCTGGGGGTAGTGTTTTAGGGTTTAGGGTAGTGCAGTGGTGTTTGGGTAGTGTAGGGGGTACTGCTGGGGTTGTGTTTTAGGGTTTAGGGTAGTGCAGTGGCGTTTGTGTAGTATTGGGGTAGTTATGGTGGTAGTGTTTTAGGGTTTAGGGTAGTGCAGTGATGTTTGGGTAGTGTAGGGGGTTGTGTAGTGTATAGGTTTGTGCGGGGTGTAGATTTAGGGTTTAGGGTAGTGCAGTGGTGTTTAGGTAGTGTAGGGGGTCGTGCTGGAGGTAGTGTTTTAGGGTTTTGGATAGTGCAGTAGGATAGTTCAGTGGTGTTTGGGTCGTGCTGGGGGTAGTGTTTTAGGGTAGTACAGTGGTGTTAGGGTAGTGTAGGGGGTCATGCTGGGGGTAGTGTTTTAGGGTTTAGGGTAGTGCCTTGGTGTTTGTGTAGTGTAGGGGGTCATGCTGGGGGTAGTGGTTTAGGGCAGTGCAGTGGTCTTTGGGTAGTGTAGGGGTACTGCTGGGGTAGTGCAGTGGTATTTGTGTAGTATTGGGGTAGTTCTGGGGTAGGGTTTTAGGGTTTAGGGTAGTGCAGTCGTGTTTGGGTAGTGAAGGGGTAGTGCTGGGGATAGTGTTTTAGGGTTTAGGGTAGTGCAGTGGTGTTTGGGTAGTGTAGGGGGTAGTGCTGTGGGTAGTGTTTTAGGGTTGAGGGTAGTGCAGTGGTGTTTGTTTAGTGTAGGGGGTCGTGTTTTAGGGTTTAGGGTGGTGCCGTGGTGTTTGTGTAGTGTAGGGGATAGTGGTTTAGGGTAGTGCCGTGGTGTTTGGATAGTGTAGGGGTCGTGCTGGTGGTAGTGTTTTTAGGTTTAGTGTAGTGCAGTCGTGTTTGGGTAGTGAAGGGGTAGTGCTGGGGATAGTGTTTTAGGGTTTAGGGTAGTGCAGTGGTGTTTGGGTAGTGTAGGGTTCGTGCTGGGGGTAGTGGTTTAGGGCAGTGCAGTGGTCTTTGGGTAGTGTAGGGGTACTGCTGGGGTAGTGCAGTGGTATTTGTGTAGTATTGGGGTAGTTCTGGGGTAGGGTTTTAGGGTTTAGGGTAGTGCAGTCGTGTTTGGGTAGTGAAGGGGTAGTGCTGGGGATAGTGTTTTAGGGTTTAGGGTAGTGCAGTGGTGTTTGGGTAGTGTAGGGGGTAGTGCTGTGGGTAGTGTTTTAGGGTTTAGGGTGGTGCCGTGGTGTTTGTGTAGTGTAGGGGATAGTGGTTTAGGGTAGTGCCGTGGTGTTTGGATAGTGTAGGGGTCGTGCTGGTGGTAGTGTTTTTAGGTTTAGTGTAGTGCAGTCGTGTTTGGGTAGTGAAGGGGTAGTGCTGGGGATAGTGTTTTAGGGTTTAGGGTAGTGCAGTTGTGTTTGGGTAGTGTAGGGGGTACTGCTGGTGGTAGTGTTTTAGGGTAGTGCCGTGGTATTTGTGTAGTGGGTCATGCTGGGGGTAGTGTTTTAGGGTTTAGGGTAGTGCAGTGGTGTTTGGGTAGTGTAGGGGGTACTGCTGAGGTAGTGTTTTAGGGTTTAGGGTAGTGCAGTGGTGTTTGTGTAGTACTGAGGTAGGGGGTACTGCTGGTGGTAGTGTGTTAGGGTAGTGCCGTGGTGTTTGTGTAGTGTAGGGGGTCATGCTTGGGGTAGTGTTTTAGGGTTTAGGGTAGTGCAGTGGTGTTTGTGTAGTGTAGGGGGTCATGCTGGGGTAAAGTTTTAGGGTAGTGTGGTTGTTTTTGTGTAGTGTAGGGGTTCGTGCTGGGATAGTGTTTTAGGGTTTAGGGCAGTGCAGTGGTGTTTGTGTAGTGTAGGGGGTCATGCTGGGAGTAGTGTTTTAGGGTAGTGCAGTGGTGTTGGGTAGTGTAGGGCGTCGTGCTAGGGGTAATGTTTTAGGGTTTAGGGTAGTGCTGTGGTGTTTGTGTAGTGTAGGGGGTCATGCTGGGGGTAGTGTTTTAGGGTAGTGCAGTGGTGTTGGGTAGTGTAGGGCGTACTGCTGGGGTAGTGTTTTAGGGTTTAGGGTAGTGCAGTGGTGTTTGGGTAGTGTAGGGGGTCGTTCTGGGGGTAGTGTTTTAGGGTAGTGCTGTGGTGTTTGGGTAGTGTAGGGGGTCGTTCTGGGGGTAGTGCTTTAGGGTAGTGCAGTGGTGTTTGTGTAGTGTAGGGGGTCGTGGTTTAGGGTAGTGCAGTGGTGTTTGGGTAGTGTAGGGGGTCGTTCTGGGGGTAGTGCTTTAGGGTAGTGCAGTGGTGTTTATGTAGTATTGGGGGTAGTGTTTTAGGGTTTAGGGTAGTGCAGTGGTGTTTGGGTAGTGTAGGCGTTCGTGCTAGGAGTAGATGTAGGGTTTAGGGTAGTGCAGTGGTGTTTGTGTAGTATTGGGGTCGTTCTGGGGTAGAGTTTTAGGGTTTAGGGTAGTGCAGTGGTGTTTGTGTAGTTTTGGGGGTAGTGTTTTAGGGTTTAGGGTAGTGCAGTGGTGTTTTGGAAGTCTAGCGGTAGTGTTTTAGGGTTTAGGGTAGTGCCGTGGTGTTTGTGTAGTGTAGGGGGTCATGCTGGGGGTAGTGTTGTAGGGTTTAGGATAGTGCAGTGGTCTTTGTGTTGTATAGGGTTGTGCTGGGGTAAGTGTTGAAGTGTTTAGGGTAGTGCAGTGGTGTTTGGGTAGGGTAGGGGGTCGTGCTAGGAGTAGATGTAGGGTTTAGGGTAGTGCAGTGGTGTTTGGGTAGTGTAGGGGTAGTGCTGGGGTAGTGTTCTAGGGTTTAGTGTAGTGCAGTAGGGTAGTGCAGTGGTGTTAGTGTAGTGTAGGGGGTCATGCTGGGGGTAGTGTTTTACGGTAGTGCAGTTGTGTTTGGGTACTGTAGGGGGTACTGCTGGGGGTAGTGTTTTAGGGTTTAGGGTAGTGCCGTGGTGTTTGTGTAGTGTAGGGGGTCATGCTGCGGGTAGTGTTTTAGGGTTTAGGGTAGTGCAGTGGTGTTTGTGTAGTATTGGGGTAGTTCTGGGGGTAGTGTTTTAGGGTTTAGGGTAGTGTAGTGGTGTTTGGGCAGTATAGGGGGTCCTGCTAGGAGTAGATGTTGGGTTTAGGGTAGTGCAGTGGTGTTTGTGTAGTGTAGGGGGTCGTGGTTTAGGGTAGTGCAGTGGTGTTTGGGTAGTGTAGGGGGTCATGCTGGGGGTAGTGTTTTTGGGTTTAGTGTAAGGCAGTGGTGTTTGTGTAGTGTAAGGGTCGTGCTGGGGTAGTGTTTTAGTGTGTAGGGTAGTGAAGTTGTGTTTCGGTAGTGTAGGGGGTCGTGCTGGAGGTAATGTTTTAGGGTAGTGCAGTGGTGTTTGTGTAGTGTAGGGATTCGTGCTGGGGTAGTGTTTTAGGGTTTAAGGCAGTACAGTGGTGTTTGTGTAGTGTAGGGGGTCATGCTGGGGGTAGTGTTTTAGGGTTTAGGGTAGTGCAATGGTGTTTGTGTAGTATAGGGGTTCGTGCTGGGGTAGTGTTTTAGGGTTTAGGGTAGTGCAATGGTGTGTTGGTAGTGTAGGGGGTCGTGCTGGGGGTAGTGTTTTAGGGTTTAGGGTAGTGCAGTGGTGTTTGGGTTGTCTAGGGTGTACTGCTGCAGGTAGTGTTGTAGGGCTTCTGGTAGTGCAGTGATGTTTGGGTAGTGTAGGGGGTTGTGTAGTGTATAGGTTTGTGCGGGGTGTAGATTTAGGGTTTAGGGTAGTGCAGTGGTGTTTAGGTAGTGTAGGGGGTCGTGCTGGAGGTAGTGTTTTAGGGTTTTGGATAGTGCAGTAGGATAGTTCAGTGGTGTTTGGGTCGTGCTGGGGGTAGTGTTTTAGGGTAGTACAGTGGTGTTAGGGTAGTGTAGGGGGTCATGCTGGGGGTAGTGTTTTAGGGTTTAGGGTAGTGCCTTGGTGTTTGTGTAGTGTAGGGGGTCATGCTGGGGGTAGTGGTTTAGGGCAGTGCAGTGGTCTTTGGGTAGTGTAGGGGTACTGCTGGGGTAGTGCAGTGGTATTTGTGTAGTATTGGGGTAGTTCTGGGGTAGGGTTTTAGGGTTTAGGGTAGTGCAGTCGTGTTTGGGTAGTGAAGGGGTAGTGCTGGGGATAGTGTTTTAGGGTTTAGGGTAGTGCAGTGGTGTTTGGGTAGTGTAGGGGGTAGTGCTGTGGGTAGTGTTTTAGGGTTGAGGGTAGTGCAGTGGTGTTTGTTTAGTGTAGGGGGTCGTGTTTTAGGGTTTAGGGTGGTGCCGTGGTGTTTGTGTAGTGTAGGGGATAGTGGTTTAGGGTAGTGCCGTGGTGTTTGGATAGTGTAGGGGTCGTGCTGGTGGTAGTGTTTTTAGGTTTAGTGTAGTGCAGTCGTGTTTGGGTAGTGAAGGGGTAGTGCTGGGGATAGTGTTTTAGGGTTTAGGGTAGTGCAGTGGTGTTTGGGTAGTGTAGGGTTCGTGCTGGGGGTAGTGTTTATGGGTTTAGTGTAGTGCAGTCGTGTTTGGGTAGTGAAGGGGTAGTGCTGGGGATAGTGTTTTAGGGTTTAGGGTAGTGCAGTGGTGTTTGGGTAGTGTAGGGGGTAGTGCTGGGGGTAGTGTTTTAGGGTTGAGGGTAGTGCAGTGGTGTTTGTTTAGTGTAGGGGTCGTTTTTTAGGGTTTAGGGTGATGCCGTGGTGTTTGTGTAGTGTAGGGGATAGTGGTTTAGGGTAGTGCCGTGGTGTTTGGATAGTGTAGGGGGTTGTGCTGGGGGTGGTATTTTTGTGTTTAGGGTAGTGCAGTTGTGTTTGGGTAGTGAAGGGGGTTATGCTGGGGGTTGTGTTTTTGTGTTTAGGGTAGTGCAGTTGTGTTTGGGTAGTAAAGGGGGTCATGCTAGGGGTAGTGTTTTAGGGTTTAGGGTAGTGCAGTGGTGTTTGTGTAGTGTAGTTGGTCATGCTGGGGGTAGTGTTTTAGGGTAGTGCAGTTGTGTTTGGGTACTGTAGGGGTACTGCTGGGGGTAGTGATTTAGGGTAGTGCCGTGGTGTTTGTGTAGTGTAGGGGGTCATGCTGGGGGTAGAGTTTTAGGGTAGTGCAGTGGTGTTTGTGTAGTATTGGGGTAGTTATGGTGGTAGTGTTTTAGGGTTTAGAGTAGTGCAGTGATGTTTGAGTAGTGTAGGGGGTTGTGCTGGGGTAGATTTAGGGTTTAGGGTAGTGCAGTGGTGTTTGGGTAGTGTAGGGGGTCATGCTGGGGGTAGTGTTTTAGGGTAGTAGAGTGTTGTTTGGGTAGTGTAGAGGTCATGCTGAGGGTAGTGTTTTAGGTTTTAGGGTAGTGCAGTAGGGTAGTGCAGTGGTGTTTGTGTAGTGTAGGGGGTCATGCTGGGGGTAGTGTTTTAGGGTTTAGGGTAGTGCCTTGGTGTTTGTGTAGTGTAGGGGGTCATGCTGGGGGTAGTGGTTTAGGGTAGTGCAGTGGTGTTTGGGTAGTGTAGGGGTACTGCTAGGGTAGTGCAGTGGTATTTGTGTAGTATTGGGGTAGTTCTGGGGGTAGTGTTTTAGGTTTTAGGGTAGTGCAGTAGGGTAGTGCAGTGGTGTTTGTGTAGTGTAGGGGGTCATGCTGGGGTTATTGTTTTAGGGATTAGGGTTGTGCAGTGGTGTTTGTGTAGTGTAGGGGGTCATGCTGGGGTAAAGTTTTAGGGTAGTGTGGTGGTTTTTGTGTAGTGTAGGGGTTCGTGCTGGGATAGTGTTTTAGGGTTTAGGGCAGTGCAGTGGTGTTTGTGTAGTGTAGGGGGTCATGCTGGGGGTAGTGTTTTAGGGTAGTGCAGTGGTGTTGGGTAGTGTAGGGCGTACTGCTGGGGTAGTGTTTTAGGGTTTAGGGTAGTGCAGTGGTGTTTGGGTAGTGTAGGGGGTCGTTCTGGGGGTAGTGTTTTAGGGTAGTGCTGTGGTGTTTGGGTAGTGTAGGGGGTCGTTCTGGGGGTAGTGCTTTAGGGTAGTGCAGTGGTGTTTGTGTAGTGTAGGGGGTCGTGGTTTAGGGTAGTGCAGTGGTGTTTGGGTAGTGTAGGGGGTCATGCTGGGGGTAGTGTTTTTGGGTTTAGTGTAAGGCAGTGGTGTTTGTGTAGTGTAAGGGTCGTGCTGGGGTAGTGTTTTAGTGTGTAGGGTAGTGAAGTTGTGTTTCGGTAGTGTAGGGGGTCGTGCTGGAGGTAATGTTTTAGGGTAGTGCAGTGGTGTTTGTGTAGTGTAGGAATTCGTGTTGGGGTAGTGTTTTAGGGTTTAAGGCAGTACAGTGGTGTTTGGGTAGTGTAGGGGGTCATGCTGGGGGTAGTGTTTTAGGGTTTAGGGTAGTGCAATGGTGTTTGTGTAGTATAGGGGTTCGTGCTGGGGTAGTGTTTTAGGGTTTAGGGTAGTGCAATGGTGTTTTGGTAGTCTAGGGTGTACTGCTGCAGGTAGTGTTTTAGGGTTTCTGGTAGTGCAGTTGTGTTTGGGTAGTGTAGGGGGTACTGCTGGTGGTAGTGTTTTAGGGTAGTGCCGTGGTGTTTGTGTAGTGTAGGGGGTCATGCTGGGGGTAGTGTTTTAGGGTTTAGGGTAGTGCAGTGGTGTTTGGGTAGTGTAGGGGGTACTGCTGGGGTAGTGTTTTAGGGTTTAGGGTAGTGCAGTGGCGTTTGTGTAGTACTGAGGTAGGGGGTACTGCTGGTAGTAGTGTTTTAGGGTAGTGCCGTGGTGTTTGTGTAGTGTAGGGGGTCATGCTGGGGGTAGTGTTTTAGGGTTTAGGGTAGTGCAGTGGTGTTTGGGTAGTGTAGGGGGTCATTCTGGGGTAAAGTTTTAGGGTAGTGTGGTGGTTTTTGTGTAGTGTAGGGGTTCGTGCTGGGATAGTGTTTTAGGGTTTAGGGCAGTGCAGTGGTGTTTGGATAGTGTAGGGAGTTGTGCTGGTGGTAGTGTTTTAGGGTTTAGGGTAGTGGAGTGGTAGTGGAGTGGTGTTTGGGTAGTGTAGGGGGTAGTACTGGGCGTAGTGTTTTAGGGTTTAGTGTAGTGCAGTGATGTTTGGGTAGTGTAGGGGGTCGTGCTGGGGGTAGTGGTTTAGGGTAGTGCAGTGGTGTTTGGGTAGTGAAGGGGTCGTGCTGGGGGTAGTGTTTTAGAGTTTAGGGTAGTGCAGTGGTGTTTGTGTAATGTAGGTGGTAGTGCTGGGGATAGTGTTTTAGGGTTTAGGGCAGTGCAGTGGTGTTTGGATAGTGTAGGGAGTTGTGCTGGTGGTAGTGTTTTAGGGTTTAGGGTAGTGGAGTGGTGTTTGGGTAGTGTAGGGGGGAGTACTGGGCGTAGTGTTTTAGGGTTTAATGTAGTGCAGTGGTGTTTGTGTAATGTAGGTGGTAGTGCTGGGGATAGTGTTTTAGGGTTTAGGGCAGTGCAGTGGTGTTTGGATAGTGTAGGGAGTTGTGCTGGTGGTAGTGTTTTAGGGTTTAGGGTAGTGGAGTGGTGTTTGGGTAGTGTAGGGGGGAGTACTGGGCGTAGTGTTTTAGGGTTTAATGTAGTGCAGTGGTGTTTGTGTAGTGTAGGGGTTCATGCTGGGGTAGTGTTTTAGTGTGTAGGGTAGTGCAGTGGTGTTTCGGTAGTGTAGGGGTCGTGCTGGGAGTAGTGTTTTAAGGTTTAGGGTAGTGCAGTGATGTTTGGGTAGTGTAGGGGGATGTGCTGGGGGTAGTGTTTTTGGGTTTAGGGTAGTGCAGTGGTGTTTGTTTAGTGTAGGGGGTAGTGCTGGGCATAGTGTTTGATTTTAGGGTAGTGCAGTGGTGTTTGTGTAGGGTGTTGTGTGAGGGTAGTGTTGTAGGGTTTAGGGTAGTGCAGTGGAGCTTGTGTAGTGTAGGGGTCGTGCTGGGAGTAGTGTTTTAGGGTTTATGGTAGTGCAGGGGTGGGTGGTAGTGCTGGGGGTAGTGTTTTAGGATTTAGGGTAGTGCAGTGATGTTTGGGTAGTGTAGGGGGTTGTGCTGGGGGTAATGTTTTAGGGTAGTGCAGTGGTGTTTGTGTAGTGTAGGGGGTCGTGTTTTAGGGTTCAGGGTAGTGCCGTGGTGTTTGTGTAGTGTAGGGGGTCGTGCTGGGGGTAGTGTTTTTGGGGTTAGGGTAGTGCAATGGTGTTGGTGTAGTGTAGGGGTTAGTGTTTTAGGGTTTAGGGTAGTGCAGTGGTGTTTGTGTAGTGTGGGTGGTCATGCTGGGTGTAGATTTAGGGTTTAGGGTAGTGCAGTGGTGTTTGGGTAGTGTTGTGTGTTGTGCTGGGGTAGTGTTTTAGGGTAGTCCCATGGTGTTTGTGTAGTGTAGGGGGTCATGCTGGGGGTAGTGTAGTGCAGTGGTGTTTGGGTAGTGTAGGGGGTACTGCCGAGGGTAGGGTTTTAGGGTTTAGGGTTTAGGGTAGTGCAGTGGTGTTTGTGTAGTATTGGGGTCGTTCTGGGGTAGAGTTTTAGGGTTTAGGGTAGTGCAGTGGTGTTTGTGTAGTGTAGGGGGTAGTGCTGGGCATAGTGTTTGTGTTTAGGGTACTGCAGTGGTGTTTGTGTAGGGTGTTGTGTGAGGGTAGTGTTGTAGGGTTTAGGGTAGTGCAGTGGTGCTTGTGTAGTGTAGGGGTCGTGCTGGGAGTAGTGTTTTAGGGTAGTGCAGGGGTGTGTGGGGTGGGTGGTAGTGCTGGGGGTAGTGTTTTAAGGTTTAGGGTAGTGCAGTGATCTTTGGGTAGTGTAGGGGGTTGTGCTGGGGGTAATGTTTTAGGGTAGTGCAGTGGTGTTTGTGTAGTGCTGGGGGTAGTGTTTTAGGGATTAGGGTAGTGCAGTGATGTTTGGGTAGTGTAGGGGGTTGTGCTGGGGGTAATGTTTTAGGGTAGTGCAATGGTGTTTGTGTAGTGTAGGGGTTAGTGTTTTAGGGTTTAGGGTAGTGCAGTGGTGTTTGTGTAGTGTGGGTGGTCATGCTGGGTGTAGATTTAGGGTTTAGGGTAGTGCAGTGGTGTTTGGGTAGTGTTGGGTGTTGTGCTGGGGTAGTGTTTTAGGGTAGTCCCATGGTGTTTGTGTAGTGTAGGGGGTCATGCTGGGGGTAGTGTAGTGCAGTGGTGTTTGGGTAGTGTAGGGGGTACTGCCGAGGGTAGTGTTTTAGGGTTTAGGGTAGTGCAGTGGTGTTTATGTAGTATTGGGGTAGTGTTGGGGGTAGTGTTTTAGGGTTTAGGGTAGTGCAGTGGTGTTTGGGTAGTGTAGGGGTTCGTGCTAGGAGTAGATGTAGGGTTTAGGGTAGTGCAGTGGTGTTTGTGTAGTATTGGGGTCGTTCTGGGGGTAGTGTTTTAGGGTTTAGGGTAGTGTAGTGGTGTTTGGGCAGTATAGGGGGTCCTGCTAGGAGTAGATGTTGGGTTTAGGGTAGTGCAGTGGTGTTTGGGTAGTGTAGGGGGGAGTACTGGGCGTAGTGTTTTAGGGTTTAATGTAGTGCAGTGGTGTTTGTGTAGTGTAGGGGTTCATGCTGGGGTAGTGTTTTAGTGTGTAGGGTAGTGCAGTGGTGTTTCGGTAGTGTAGGGGTCGTGCTGGGAGTAGTGTTTTAAGGTTTAGGGTAGTGCAGTGATGTTTGGGTAATGTAGGGGGTTGTGCTGGGGGTAGTGTTTTTGGGTTTAGGGTAGTGCAGTGGTGTTTGTTTAGTGTAGGGGGTAGTGCTGGGCATAGTGTTTGATTTTAGGGTAGTGTAGTGGTGTTTGGGCAGTATAGGGGGTCCTGCTAGGAGTAGATGTTGGGTTTAGGGTAGTGCAGTGGTGTTTGGGTAGTGTAGGGCGTCGTGCTAGGGGTAATGTTTTAGGGTTTAGGGTAGTGCTGTGGTGTTTGTGTAGTGTAGGGGGTCATGCTGGGGGTAGTGTTTTAGGGTAGTGCAGTGGTGTTGGGTAGTGTAGGGCGTACTGCTGGGGTAGTGTTTTAGGGTTTAGGGTAGTGCAGTGGTGTTTGGGTAGTGTAGGGGGTCGTTCTGGGGGTAGTGTTTTAGGGTTTAGGGTAGTGCTGTGGTGTTTGGGTAGTGTAGGGGGTCGTTCTGGGGGTAGTGTTTTAGGGTAGTGCAGTGGTGTTTGTGTAGTGTAGGGGGTCGTGGTTTAGGGTAGTGCAGTGGTGTTTGGGTAGTGTAGGGGGTCATGCTGGGGGTAGTGTTTTTGGGTTTAGTGTAAGGCAGTGGTGTTTGTGTAGTGTAAGGGTCGTGCTGGGGTAGTGTTTTAGTGTGTAGGGTAGTGAAGTTGTGTTTCGGTAGTGTAGGGGGTCGTGCTGGAGGTAATGTTTTAGGGTAGTGCAGTGGTGTTTGTGTAGTGTAGGAATTCGTGTTGGGGTAGTGTTTTAGGGTTTAAGGCAGTACAGTGGTGTTTGTGTAGTGTAGGGGGTCATGCTGGGGGTAGTGTTTTAGGGTTTAGGGTAGTGCAATGGTGTTTGTGTAGTATAGGGGTTCGTGCTGGGGTAGTGTTTTAGGGTTTAGGGTAGTGCAATGGTGTTTTGGTAGTCTAGGGTGTACTGCTGCAGGTAGTGTTTTAGGGTTTCTGGTAGTGCAGTTGTGTTTGGGTAGTGTAGGGGGTACTGCTGGTGGTAGTGTTTTAGGGTAGTGCCGTGGTATTTGTGTAGTGGGTCATGCTGGGGGTAGTGTTTTAGGGTTTAGGGTAGTGCAGTGGTGTTTGGGTAGTGTAGGGGGTACTGCTGGGGTAGTGTTTTAGGGTTTAGGGTAGTGCAGTGGTGTTTGTGTAGTACTGAGGTAGGGGGTACTGCTGGTGGTAGTGTGTTAGGGTAGTGCCGTGGTGTTTGTGTAGTGTAGGGGGTCATGCTTGGGGTAGTGTTTTAGGGTTTAGGGTAGTGCAGTGGTGTTTGGGTAGTGTAGGGGTCATGCTGGGGTAAAGTTTTAGGGTAGTGTGGTGGTTTTTGTGTAGTGTAGGGGTTCGTGCTGGGATAGTGTTTTAGGGTTTAGGGCAGTGCAGTGGTGTTTGGATAGTGTAGGGAGTTGTGCTGGTGGTAGTGTTTTAGGGTTTAGGGTAGTGGAGTGGTAGTGGAGTGGTGTTTGGGTAGTGTAGGGGGTAGTACTGGGCGTAGTGTTTTAGGATTTAGTGTAGTGCAGTGGTGTTTGGGTAGTGTAGGGGGTAGTACTGGGCGTAGTGTTTTAGGGTTTAGTGTAGTGCAGTGATGTTTGGGTAGTGTAGGGGGTCGTGCTGGGGGTAGTGGTTTAGGGTAGTGCAGTGGTGTTTGGGTAGTGAAGGGGTCGTGCTGGGGGTAGTGTTTTAGAGTTTAGGGTAGTGCAGTGGTGTTTGTGTAATGTAGGTGGTAGTGCTGGGGATAGTGTTTTAGGGTTTAGGGCAGTGCAGTGGTGTTTGGATAGTGTAGGGAGTTGTGCTGGTGGTAGTGTTTTAGGGTTTAGGGTAGTGGAGTGGTGTTTGGGTAGTGTAGGGGGGAGTACTGGGCGTAGTGTTTTAGGGTTTAATGTAGTGCAGTGGTGTTTGTGTAGTGTAGGGGTTCATGCTGGGGTAGTGTTTTAGTGTGTAGGGTAGTGCAGTGGTGTTTCGGTAGTGTAGGGGTCGTGCTGGGAGTAGTGTTTTAAGGTTTAGGGTAGTGCAGTGATGTTTGGGTAGTGTAGGGGGTTGTGCTGGGGGTAGTGTTTTTGGGTTTAGGGTAGTGCAGTGGTGTTTGTTTAGTGTAGGGGGTAGTGCTGGGCATAGTGTTTGATTTTAGGGTAGTGCAGTGGTGTTTGTGTAGGGTGTTGTGTGAGGGTAGTGTTGTAGGGTTTAGGGTAGTGCAATGGTGCTTGTGTAGTGTAGGGGTCGTGCTGGGAGTAGTGTTTTAGGGTTTATGGTAGTGCAGGGGTGTGTGGGGTGGGTGGTAGTGCTGGGGGTAGTGTTTTAGGGTTTAGGGTAGTGCAGTAATGTTTGGGTAGTGTAGGGGGTTGTGCTGGGGGTAATGTTTTAGGGTAGTGCAGTGGTGTTTGTGTAGTGTAGGGGGTAGTGTTTTAGGGTTCAGGGTAGTACAGTGGTGTTTGTGTAGTGTAGGGGGTCGTGCTGGGGGTAGTGTTTTTGGGGTTAGGGTAGTGCAATGGTGTTTGTGTAGTGTAGGGGTTAGTGTTTTAGGGTTTAGGGTAGTGCAGTGGTGTTTGTGTAGTGTGGGTGGTCATGCTGGGTGTAGATTTAGGGTTTAGGGTAGTGCAGTGGTGTTTGGGTAGTGTTGGGTGTTGTGCTGGGGTAGTGTTTTAGGGTAGTCCCATGGTGTTTGTGTAGTGTAGGGGGTCATGCTGGGGGTAGTGTAGTGCAGTGGTGTTTGGGTAGTCTAGGGGGTACTGCCGAGGGTAGTGTTTTAGGGTTTAGGGTAGTGCAGTGGTGTTTGTGTAGTATTGGGGTTGTTCTGGGGTAGAGTTTTAGGGTTTAGGGTAGTGCAGTGGTGTTTGTGTAGTGTAGAGGGTAGTGCTGGGCATAGTGTTTGTGTTTAGGGTACTGCAGTGGTGTTTGTGTAGGGTGTTGTGTGAGGGTAGTGTTGTAGGGTTTAGGGTTTAGGGTAGTGCAGTGGTGTTTGTGTAGTATTGGGGTCGTTCTGGGGTAGAGTTTTAGGGTTTAGGGTAGTGCAGTGGTGTTTGTGTAGTGTAGGGGGTAGTGCTGGGCATAGTGTTTGTGTTTAGGGTACTGCAGTGGTGTTTGTGTAGGGTGTTGTGTGAGGGTAGTGTTGTAGGGTTTAGGGTAGTGCAGTGGTGCTTGTGTAGTGTAGGGGTCGTGCTGGGAGTAGTGTTTTAGGGTAGTGCAGGGGTGTGTGGGGTGGGTGGTAGTGCTGGGGGTAGTGTTTTAGGGTTTAGGGTAGTGCAGTGATGTTTGGGTAGTGTAGGGGGTTGTGCTGGGGGTAATGTTTTAGGGTAGTGCAGTGGTGTTTGTGTAGTGTAGGGGGTAGTGTTTTAGGGTTCAGGGTAGTGCCGTGGTGTTTGTGTAGTGTAGGTGGTAGTGCTGGGGGTAGTGTTTTAGGGATTAGGGTAGTGCAGTGATGTTTGGGTAGTGTAGGGGGTTGTGCTGGGGGTAATGTTTTAGGGTAGTGCAATGGTGTTTGTGTAGTGTAGGGGTTAGTGTTTTAGGGTTTAGGGTAGTGCAGTGGTGTTTGTGTAGTGTGGGTGGTCATGCTGGGTGTAGATTTAGGGTTTAGGGTAGTGCAGTGGTGTTTGGGTAGTGTTGGGTGTTGTGCTGGGGTAGTGTTTTAGGGTAGTCCCGTGGTGTTTGTGTAGTGTAGGGGGTCATGCTGGGGGTAGTGTAGTGCAGTGGTGTTTGGGTAGTGTAGGGGGTACTGCCGAGGGTAGTGTTTTAGGGTTTAGGGTAGTGCAGTGGTGTTTATGTAGTATTGGGGTAGTGTTGGGGGTAGTGTTTTAGGGTTTAGGGTAGTGCAGTGGTGTTTGGGTAGTGTAGGGGTTCGTGCTAGGAGTAGATGTAGGGTTTAGGGTAGTGCAGTGGTGTTTGTGTAGTATTGGGGTCGTTCTGGGGGTAGTGTTTTAGGGTTTAGGGTAGTGTAGTGGTGTTTGGGCAGTATAGGGGGTCCTGCTAGGAGTAGATGTTGGGTTTAGGGTAGTGCAGTGGTGTTTGGGTAGTGTAGGGGGGAGTACTGGGCGTAGTGTTTTAGGGTTTAATGTAGTGCAGTGGTGTTTGTGTAGTGTAGGGGTTCATGCTGGGGTAGTGTTTTAGTGTGTAGGGTAGTGCAGTGGTGTTTCGGTAGTGTAGGGGTCGTGCTGGGAGTAGTGTTTTAAGGTTTAGGGTAGTGCAGTGATGTTTGGGTAATGTAGGGGGTTGTGCTGGGGGTAGTGTTTTTGGGTTTAGGGTAGTGCAGTGGTGTTTGTTTAGTGTAGGGGGTAGTGCTGGGCATAGTGTTTGATTTTAGGGTAGTGTAGTGGTGTTTGGGCAGTATAGGGGGTCCTGCTAGGAGTAGATGTTGGGTTTAGGGTAGTGCAGTGGTGTTTGGGTAGTGTAGGGCGTCGTGCTAGGGGTAATGTTTTAGGGTTTAGGGTAGTGCTGTGGTGTTTGTGTAGTGTAGGGGGTCATGCTGGGGGTAGTGTTTTAGGGTAGTGCAGTGGTGTTGGGTAGTGTAGGGCGTACTGCTGGGGTAGTGTTTTAGGGTTTAGGGTAGTGCAGTGGTGTTTGGGTAGTGTAGGGGGTCGTTCTGGGGGTAGCGTTTTAGGGTTTAGGGTAGTGCTGTGGTGTTTGGGTAGTGTAGGGGGTCGTTCTGGGGGTAGTGTTTTAGGGTAGTGCAGTGGTGTTTGTGTAGTGTAGGGGGTCGTGGTTTAGGGTAGTGCAGTGGTGTTTGGGTAGTGTAGGGGGTCATGCTGGGGGTAGTGTTTTTGGGTTTAGTGTAAGGCAGTGGTGTTTGTGTAGTGTAAGGGTCGTGCTGGGGTAGTGTTTTAGTGTGTAGGGTAGTGAAGTTGTGTTTCGGTAGTGTAGGGGGTCGTGCTGGAGGTAATGTTTTAGGGTAGTGCAGTGGTGTTTGTGTAGTGTAGGAATTCGTGTTGGGGTAGTGTTTTAGGGTTTAAGGCAGTACAGTGGTGTTTGTGTAGTGTAGGGGGTCATGCTGGGGGTAGTGTTTTAGGGTTTAGGGTAGTGCAATGGTGTTTGTGTAGTAAAGGGGTTCGTGCTGGGGTAGTGTTTTAGGGTTTAGGGTAGTGCAATGGTGTTTTGGTAGTCTAGGGTGTACTGCTGCAGGTAGTGTTTTAGGGTTTCTGGTAGTGCAGTTGTGTTTGGGTAGTGTAGGGGGTACTGCTGGTGGTAGTGTTTTAGGGTAGTGCCGTGGTATTTGTGTAGTGGGTCATGCTGGGGGTAGTGTTTTAGGGTTTAGGGTAGTGCAGTGGTGTTTGGGTAGTGTAGGGGGTACTGCTGGGGTAGTGTTTTAGGGTTTAGGGTAGTGCAGTGGTGTTTGTGTAGTACTGAGGTAGGGGGTACTGCTGGTGGTAGTGTGTTAGGGTAGTGCCGTGGTGTTTGTGTAGTGTAGGGGGTCATGCTTGGGGTAGTGTTTTAGGGTTTAGGGTAGTGCAGTGGTGTTTGGGTAGTGTAGGGGTCATGCTGGGGTAAAGTTTTAGGGTAGTGTGGTGGTTTTTGTGTAGTGTAGGGAGTTGTGCTGGTGGTAGTGTTTTAGGGTTTAGGGTAGTGGAGTGGTAGTGGAGTGGTGTTTGGGTAGTGTAGGGGGTAGTACTGGGCGTAGTGTTTTAGGGTTTAGTGTAGTGCAGTGGTGTTTGGGTAGTGTAGGGGGTAGTACTGGGCGTAGTGTTTTAGGGTTTAGTGTAGTGCAGTGATGTTTGGGTAGTGTAGGGGGTCGTGCTGGGGGTAGTGGTTTAGGGTAGTGCAGTGGTGTTTGGGTAGTGAAGGGGTCGTGCTGGGGGTAGTGTTTTAGAGTTTAGGGTAGTGCAGTGGTGTTTGTGTAATGTAGGTGGTAGTGCTGGGGATAGTGTTTTAGGGTTTAGGGCAGTGCAGTGGTGTTTGGATAGTGTAGGGAGTTGTGCTGGTGGTAGTGTTTTAGGGTTTAGGGTAGTGGAGTGGTGTTTGGGTAGTGTAGGGGGGAGTACTGGGCGTAGTGTTTTAGGGTTTAATGTAGTGCAGTGGTGTTTCGGTAGTGTAGGGGTCGTGCTGGGAGTAGTGTTTTAAGGTTTAGGGTAGTGCAGTGATGTTTGGGTAGTGTAGGGGGTTGTGCTGGGGGTAGTGTTTTTGGGTTTAGGGTAGTGCAGTGGTGTTTGTTTAGTGTAGGGGGTAGTGCTGGGCATAGTGTTTGATTTTAGGGTAGTGCAGTGGTGTTTGTGTAGGGTGTTGTGTGAGGGTAGTGTTGTAGGGTTTAGGGTAGTGCAATGGTGCTTGTGTAGTGTAGGGGTCGTGCTGGGAGTAGTGTTTTAGGGTTTATGGTAGTGCAGGGGTGTGTGGGGTGGGTGGTAGTGCTGGGGGTAGTGTTTTAGGATTTAGGGTAGTGCAGTTATGTTTGGGTAGTGTAGGGGGTTGTGCTGGGGGTAATGTTTTAAGGTAGTGCAGTGGTGTTTGTGTAGTGTAGGGGGTAGTGTTTTAGGGTTCAGGGTAGTGCCGTGGTGTTTGTGTAGTGTAGGGGGTCGTGCTGGAGGTAGTGTTTTTGGGGTTAGGGTAGTGCAATGGTGTTTGTGTAGTGTAGGGGTTAGTGTTTTAGGGTTTAGGGTAGTGCAGTGGTGTTTGTGTAGTGTGGGTGGTCATGCTGGGTGTAGATTTAGGGTTTAGGGTAGTGCAGTGGTGTTTGGGTAGTGTTGTGTGTTGTGCTGGGGTAGTGTTTTAGGGTAGTCCCATGGTGTTTGTGTAGTGTAGGGGGTCATGCTGGGGGTAGTGTAGTGCAGTGGTGTTTGGGTAGTGTAGGGGGTACTGCCGAGGGTAGGGTTTTAGGGTTTAGGGTAGTGCAGTGGTGTTTGTGTAGTATTGGGGTCGTTCTGGGGTAGAGTTTTAGGGTTTAGGGTAGTGCAGTGGTGTTTGTGTAGTGTAGGGGGTAGTGCTGGGCATAGTGTTTGTGTTTAGGGTACTGCAGTGGTGTTTGTGTAGGGTGTTGTGTGAGGGTAGTGTTGTAGGGTTTAGGGTAGTGCAGTGGTGTTTGTGTAGTGTGGGTGGTCATGCTGGGTGTAGATTTAGGGTTTAGGGTAGTGCAGTGGTGTTTGGGTAGTGTTGGGTGTTGTGCTGGGGTAATGTTTTAGGGTAGTGCAATGGTGTTTGTGTAGTGTAGGGGTTAGTGTTTTAGGGTTTAGGGTAGTGCAGTGGTGTTTGTGTAGTGTGGGTGGTCATGCTGGGTGTAGATTTAGGGTTTAGGGTAGTGCAGTGGTGTTTGGGTAGTGTTGGGTGTTGTGCTGGGGTAGTGTTTTAGGGTAGTCCCATGGTGTTTGTGTAGTGTAGGGGGTCATGCTGAGGGTAGTGTAGTGCAGTGGTGTTTGGGTAGTGTAGGGGGTACTGCCGAGGGTAGTGTTTTAGGGTTTAGGGTAGTGCAGTGGTGTTTATGTAGTATTGGGGTAGTGTTGGGGGTAGTGTTTTAGGGTTTAGGGTAGTGCAGTGGTGTTTGGGTAGTGTAGGGGTTCGTGCTAGGAGTAGATGTAGGGTTTAGGGTAGTGCAGTGGTGTTTGTGTAGTATTGGGGTCGTTCTGGGGGTAGTGTTTTAGGGTTTAGGGTAGTGTAGTGGTGTTTGGGCAGTATAGGGGGTCCTGCTAGGAGTAGATGTTGGGTTTAGGGTAGTGCAGTGGTGTTTGGGTAGTGTAGGGCGTCGTGCTAGGGGTAATGTTTTAGGGTTTAGGGTAGTGCTGTGGTGTTTGTGTAGTGTAGGGGGTCATGCTGGGGGTAGTGTTTTAGGGTAGTGCAGTGGTGTTGGGTAGTGTAGGGCGTACTGCTGGGGTAGTGTTTTAGGGTTTAGGGTAGTGCAGTGGTGTTTGGGTAGTGTAGGGGGTCGTTCTGGGGGTAGTGTTTTAGGGTTTAGGGTAGTGCTGTGGTGTTTGGGTAGTGTAAGGGGTCGTTCTGGGGGTAGTGTTTTAGGGTAGTGCAGTGGTGTTTGTGTAGTGTAGGGGGTCGTGGTTTAGGGTAGTGCAGTGGTGTTTGGGTAGTGTAGGGGGTCATGCTGGGGGTAGTGTTTTTGGGTTTAGTGTAAGGCAGTGGTGTTTGTGTAGTGTAAGGGTCGTGCTGGGGTAGTGTTTTAGTGTGTAGGGTAGTGAAGTTGTGTTTCGGTAGTGTAGGGGGTCGTGCTGGAGGTAATGTTTTAGGGTAGTGCAGTGGTGTTTGTGTAGTGTAGGAATTCGTGTTGGGGTAGTGTTTTAGGGTTTAAGGCAGTACAGTGGTGTTTGTGTAGTGTAGGGGGTCATGCTGGGGGTAGTGTTTTAGGGTTTAGGGTAGTGCAATGGTGTTTGTGTAGTATGGGGGTTCGTGCTGGGGTAGTGTTTTAGGGTTTAGGGTAGTGCAATGGTGTTTTGGTAGTCTAGGGTGTACTGCTGCAGGTAGTGTTTTAGGGTTTCTGGTAGTGCAGTTGTGTTTGGGTAGTGTAGGGGGTACTGCTGGTGGTAGTGTTTTAGGGTAGTGCCGTGGTGTTTGTGTAGTGGGTCATGCTGGGGGTAGTGTTTTAGGGTTTAGGGTAGTGCAGTGGTGTTTGGGTAGTGTAGGGGGTACTGCTGGGGTAGTGTTTTAGGGTTTAGGGTAGTGCAGTGGTGTTTGTGTAGTACTGAGGTAGGGGGTACTGCTGGTGGTAGTGTGTTAGGGTAGTGCCGTGGTGTTTGTGTAGTGTAGGGGGTCATGCTTGGGGTAGTGTTTTAGGGTTTAGGGTAGTGCAGTGGTGTTTGGGTAGTGTAGGGGGTCATGCTGGGGTAAAGTTTTAGGGTAGTGTGGTGGTTTTTGTGTAGTGTAGGGGTTCGTGCTGGGATAGTGTTTTAGGGTTTAGGGCAGTGCAGTGGTGTTTGGATAGTGTAGGGAGTTGTGCTGGTGGTAGTGTTTTAGGGTTTAGGGTAGTGGAGTGGTAGTGGAGTGGTGTTTGGGTAGTGTAGGGGGTAGTACTGGGCGTAGTGTTTTAGGGTTTAGTGTAGTGCAGTGGTGTTTGGGTAGTGTAGGGGGTAGTACTGGGCGTAGTGTTTTAGGGTTTAGTGTAGTGCAGTGATGTTTGGGTAGTGTAGGGGGTCGTGCTGGGGGTAGTGGTTTAGGGTAGTGCAGTGGTGTTTGTTTAGTGTAGGGGGTAGTGCTGGGCATAGTGTTTGATTTTAGGGTAGTGCAGTGGTGTTTGTGTAGGGTGTTGTGTGAGGGTAGTGTTGTAGGGTTTAGGGTAGTGCAATGGTGCTTGTGTAGTGTAGGGGTCGTGCTGGGAGTAGTGTTTTAGGGTTTATGGTAGTGCAGGGGTGTGTGGGGTGGGTGGTAGTGCTGGGGGTAGTGTTTTAGGATTTAGGGTAGTGCAGTGATGTTTGGGTAGTGTAGGGGGTTGTGCTGGGGGTAATGTTTTAGGGTAGTGCAGTGGTGTTTGTGTAGTGTAGGGGGTAGTGTTTTAGGGTTCAGGGTAGTGCCGTGGTGTTTGTGTAGTGTAGGGGGTCGTGCTGGAGGTAGTGTTTTTGGGGTTAGGGTAGTGCAATGGTGTTTGTGTAGTGTAGGGGTTAGTGTTTTAGGGTTTAGGGTAGTGCAGTGGTGTTTGTGTAGTGTGGGTGGTCATGCTGGGTGTAGATTTAGGGTTTAGGGTAGTGCAGTGGTGTTTGGGTAGTGTTGTGTGTTGTGCTGGGGTAGTGTTTTAGGGTAGTCCCATGGTGTTTGTGTAGTGTAGGGGGTCATGCTGGGGGTAGTGTAGTGCAGTGGTGTTTGGGTAGTGTAGGGGGTACTGCCGAGGGTAGGGTTTTAGGGTTTAGGGTAGTGCAGTGGTGTTTGTGTAGTATTGGGGTCGTTCTGGGGTAGAGTTTTAGGGTTTAGGGTAGTGCAGTGGTGTTTGTGTAGTGTAGGGGGTAGTGCTGGGCATAGTGTTTGTGTTTAGGGTACTGCAGTGGTGTTTGTGTAGGGTGTTGTGTGAGGGTAGTGTTGTAGGGTTTAGGGTAGTGCAGTGGTGCTTGTGTAGTGTAGGGGTCGTGCTGGGAGTAGTGTTTTAGGGTTTATGGTAGTGCAGGGGTGTGTAGTGTAGGTGGTAGTGCTGGGGGTAGTGTTTTAGGGATTAGGGTAGTGCAGTGATGTTTGGGTAGTGTAGGGGGTTGTGCTGGGGGTAATGTTTTAGGGTAGTGCAATGGTGTTTGTGTAGTGTAGGGGTTAGTGTTTTAGGGTTTAGGGTAGTGCAGTGGTGTTTGTGTAGTGTGGGTGGTCATGCTGAATGTAGATTTAGGGTTTAGGGTAGTGCAGTGGTGTTTGGGTAGTGTTGGGTGTTGTGCTGGGGTAGTGTTTTAGGGTAGTCCCATGGTGTTTGTGTAGTGTAGGGGGTCATGCTGAGGGTAGTGTAGTGCAGTGGTGTTTGGGTAGTGTAGGGGGTACTGCCGAGGGTAGTGTTTTAGGGTTTAGGGTAGTGCAGTGGTGTTTATGTAGTATTGGGGTAGTGTTGGGGGTAGTGTTTTAGGGTTTAGGGTAGTGCAGTGGTGTTTGGGTAGTGTAGGCGTTCGTGCTAGGAGTAGATGTAGGGTTTAGGGTAGTGCAGTGGTGTTTGTGTAGTATTGGGGTCGTTCTGGGGGTAGTGTTTTAGGGTTTAGGGTAGTGTAGTGGTGTTTGGGCAGTATAGGGGGTCCTGCTAGGAGTAGATGTTGGGTTTAGGGTAGTGCAGTGGTGTTTGGGTAGTGTAGGGCGTCGTGCTAGGGGTAATGTTTTAGGGTTTAGGGTAGTGCTGTGGTGTTTGTGTAGTGTAGGGGGTCATGCTGGGGGTAGTGTTTTAGGGTAGTGCAGTGGTGTTGGGTAGTGTAGGGCGTACTGCTGGGGTAGTGTTTTAGGGTTTAGGGTAGTGCAGTGGTGTTTGGGTAGTGTAGGGGGTCGTTCTGGGGGTAGTGTTTTAGGGTTTAGGGTAGTGCTGTGGTGTTTGGGTAGTGTAAGGGGTCGTTCTGGGGGTAGTGTTTTAGGGTAGTGCAGTGGTGTTTGTGTAGTGTAGGGGGTCGTGGTTTAGGGTAGTGCAGTGGTGTTTGGGTAGTGTAGGGGGTCATGCTGGGGGTAGTGTTTTTGGGTTTAGTGTAAGGCAGTGGTGTTTGTGTAGTGTAAGGGTCGTGCTGGGGTAGTGTTTTAGTGTGTAGGGTAGTGAAGTTGTGTTTCGGTAGTGTAGGGGGTCGTGCTGGAGGTAATGTTTTAGGGTAGTGCAGTGGTGTTTGTGTAGTGTAGGAATTCGTGTTGGGGTAGTGTTTTAGGGTTTAAGGCAGTACAGTGGTGTTTGTGTAGTGTAGGGGGTCATGCTGGGGGTAGTGTTTTAGGGTTTAGGGTAGTGCAATGGTGTTTTGGTAATCTAGGGTGTACTGCTGCAGGTAGTGTTTTAGGGTTTCTGGTAGTGCAGTTGTGTTTGGGTAGTGTAGGGGGTACTGCTGGTGGTAGTGTTTTAGGGTAGTGCCGTGGTGTTTGTGTAGTGTAGGGGGTCATGCTGGGGGTAGTGTTTTAGGGTTTAGGGTAGTGCAGTGGTGTTTGGGTAGTGTAGGGGGTACTGCTGGGGTAGTGTTTTAGGGTTTAGGGTAGTGCAGTGGCGTTTGTGTAGTACTGAGGTAGTTATGGTGGTAGTGTTTTAGGGTTTAGGGTAGTGCAGTGATGTTTGGGTAGTGTAGGGGGTTGTGCTGGGGGTAGTGTTTAAGGGTTTAGGGTAGTGCAGTGGGGTTGTGTAGTGTATGGGTTTGTGCGGGGTGTAGATTTAGGGTTTAGGGTAGTGCAGTGGTGTTTGGGTAGTGTAGGGGGTCGTGCTGGAGGTAGTGTTTTAGGGTTTTGGGTAGTGCAGTAGGATAGTGCAGTGGTGTTTGGGTCGTGCTGGGGGTAGTGTTTTAGGGTAGTACAGTGGTGTTAGGGTAGTGTAGGTGGTCATGCTGGGGGTAGTGCTTTAGGGTTTAGGGTAGTGCCTTGGTGTTTGTGTAGTGTAGGGGGTCATGCTGGGGGTAGTGGTTTAGGGCAGTGCAGTGGTCTTTGGGTAGTGTAGGGGTACTGCTGGGGTAGTGCAGTGGTATTTGTTTAGTATTGGGGTAGTTCTGGGGGTAGTGTTTTAGGGTTTTGGGTAGTGCAGTCGTGTTTAGGTAGTGAAGGGGTAGTGCTGGGGATAGTGTTTAAGGGTTTAGGGTAGTGCAGTGGTGTTTGGGTAGTGTAGGGGGTAGTGCTGGGGGTAGTGTTTTAGGGTTGAGGGTAGTGCAGTGGTGTTTGTTTATTGTAGGGGGTCGTGTTTTAGGGTTTAGGGTGGTGCCGTGGTGTTTGTGTAGTGTAGGGGATAGTGGTT
Organism: Triturus cristatus; assembly: GCF_964204655.1. Taxonomy (NCBI): domain Eukaryota; kingdom Metazoa; phylum Chordata; class Amphibia; order Caudata; family Salamandridae; genus Triturus; species Triturus cristatus. The sequence continues at coordinate 1,278,243,527 of NC_140579.1, forward strand.
TAGGGTAGTGCCGTGGTGTTTGGATAGTGTAGGGGTCATGCTGGGGGTAGTGTTTTTGGGTTTAGTGTAGTGCAGTCGTGTTTGGGTAGTGAAGGGGTAGTGCTGGGGATAGTGTTTTAGGGTTTAGGGTAGTGCAGTGGTGTTTGGGTAGTGTAGGGGTCGTGCTGGGGGTAGTGTTTTTGGGTTTAGTGTAGTGCAGTCGTGTTTGGGTAGTGAAGGGGTAGTGCTGGGGATAGTGTTTTAGGGTTTAGGGTAGTGCAGTGGTGTTTGGGTAGTGTAGGGGGTAGTGCTGGGGGTAGTGTTTTAGGGTTGAGGGTAGTGCAGTGGTGTTTGTTTAGTGTAGGGGGTCGTGTTTTATGGTTTAGGGTGGTGCCGTGGTGTTTGTGTAGTGTAGGGGATAGTGGTTTAGGGTAGTGCCGTGGTGTTTGGATAGTGTAAGGGGTTGTGCTGGGGGTGGTGTTTTTGTGTTTAGGGTAGTGCAGTTGTGTTTGGGTAGTGAAGGGGGTTGTGTTTTTGTGTTTAGGGTAGTGCAGTTGTGTTTGTGTAGTGTAGTAGTTCGTGTTTTAGGGTTTAAGGTAGTGCTGTGGTGTTTGGGTAGTGAAGGGGGTCGTGCTGGGGGTAGTGTTTTAGGGTAGTGAAGTGGTGTTTGTGTAGTGTAGGGGGTCGTGCCGGGGTAGATTTAGGGTTTAGGGTAGTGCAGTGGTGTTTGGAAAGTGTAGGGTGTCGTGCTGGGGTAGTGTTTTAGGGTTTAGGGTAGTGCAGTGATGTTTGGGTAGTGTAGGGGGTTGTGCTGGGGGTAGTGTTTAAGGGTTTAGGGTAGTGCAGTGGTGTTTGTGTAGTGTAGGGGGGTAGTGTTTTAGGGTTTAGGGTAGTGCCGTGGTGTTTGTGTTGTGTAGGGGGTCATGCTGGGGGTAGTGTTTTAGGGTAGTGCAGTGGTGTTTGGGTAGTGTAGGGTGTCGTGCTGGGGGTAGTGTTTTAGTGTTTAGGGTAGTGCAGTGATGTTTGGGTAGTGTAGGGGGTTGTGCTGGGGGTAGTGTTTAAGGGTTTACGGTAGTGCAGTGGTGTTTGTGTAGTGTAGGGGGGTAGTGGTTTAGGGTAGTGCAGTGGTGTTTGTGTAGTGTAGGGGGTCTTGCTGGGGGTAGTGTTTTAGGGTTTAGGGTAGTGCAGTTGTGTTTGGGTAGTGTAGGGGGTACTGCTGGGGGTAGTGGTTTAGGGTTGTGTAGTGGTGTTTGGGTAGTGTAGGGTGTACTGCTGGGGGTAGTGTTTTAGGGTTTAGGGTAGTGCAGTGGTGTTTGGGTAGTGTAGGGTGTTGTGCTGGTGGTAGTGTTTTAGGGTAGTGGAGTGGTGTTTGGGTAGTGTAGGGGGTAGTGCTGGGGTAGTGGTTTAGGGTAGTGCAGTGATGTTTGTGTAGTGTAGGGGGTCGTGCTGGGGTAGTGTTTTAGGGTTTGGGGTAGTGCAGAGGTGTTTGTGTAGTGTAGGGTGTCGTGCTGGGGTAGTGTTTTAGGGTTTAGGGTAGTGCAGTGGTGTTTGTGTAGTGTAGGGGGGTAGTGTTTTAGGGTTTAGGGTAGTGCCGTGGTGTTTGTGTTGTGTAGGGGGTCATGCTGGGGGTAGTGTTTTAGGGTTTAGGGTAGTGCAGTGGTGTTTGGGTAGAGTAGGGTGTCGTGCTGGGGGTAGTGTTTTAGGGTTTAGGGTAGTGAAGTGGTGTTTGTGTAGTGTAGGGGGTCGTGTTTTAGGGTTTAGGGTAGTGCAGTGGTGTTTGGATAGTGTAGGGGGTCGTGCTGGGGGTAGTGTTTATGGGTTTAGGGTAGTGCAGTTATGTTTGGGTAGTGTACGGTGTTGTGCGGGGTAGTGTTTTAGGGTAGTGCAGTGGCGTTTGTGTACTATTGGGGTAGTTCTGGTGGTAGTGTTTTAGGGTTTAGGGTAGTGCAGTGGTGTTTTGGTAGTGCTGGGGGTAGTGTTTTAGTGTTTAGGGTAGTGCAGTGATGTTTGGGTAGTGTAGGGGGTTGTGCTGGGGGTAGTGTTTAAGGGTTTACGGTAGTGCAGTGGTGTTTGTGTAGTGTAGGGGGGTAGTGGTTTAGGGTAGTGCAGTGGTGTTTGTGTAGTGTAGGGGGTCTTGCTGGGGGTAGTGTTTTAGGGTTTAGGGTAGTGCAGTTGTGTTTGGGTAGTGTAGGGGGTACTGCTGGGGGTAGTGGTTTAGGGTTGTGTAGTGGTGTTTGGGTAGTGTAGGGGGGTACTGCTGGGGGTAGTGTTTTAGGGTAGTGCAGTGGTGTTTGTGTAGTGGTTTAGGGTAGTGCAGTGGTGTTTGGGTAGTCTGGGGGTCGTGCTGGGGGTAGTGTTTTTGGGTTTAGGCTAGTGCAGTGGTGTTTGGGTGGTGTAGGGGGTAGTGCTGGGGTAGTGTTTTAGGGTTGAGGATTGTGCAGTGGTGTTTGGGTAGTGAAGGGGTAGTGCTGGGGATACTGTTAGTGTTGAGGATAGTGCCGTGGTGTTTGTGTAGTGTAGGGGGTCATGCTGGGGGTAGTGTTTTAGGGTTTAGTGTGGTGCAGTGGTGTTTGGGTAGTGTAGGGGGTAGTGCTGGGGATAGTGTTTTAGGGTTTAGGGTAGTGCAGTGATGTTTGGGTAGTGTAGGAGGTCATGCTGGGGGTAGTGTTTTAGGGTTTAGGGTAGTGCAGTGGTGTTTGTGTAGTGTAGGGGGTTGTGCTGGGGGTAGTGTTTTAGGGTTTTGGGTAGTGCAGTGGTGTTTGGGTAGTGCAGGAGGTCGTGCTGGGGTTTGTGTTTTAGGGTTTAGTATACTGCAGTGGTGTTTGGGTAGTGTAGGGTGTCGTGCTGGGGGTAGTGTTTTAGGGTTTAGGGTAGTGAAGTGGTGTTTGTGTAGTGTACGGGGTCGTGTTTTAGGGGTTAGGGTAGTGCAGTGGTGTTTGTGTAGTGTAGGGGGTCATGCTGGGGGTAGGGTTTTAGGGTTTAGGGTAGTGCAGTTGTGTTTGGGTAGTGTAGGGGGTACTGCTGAGGGTAGTGTTTTAGGGTTGTGTAGTGGTGTTTGGGTAGTGTAGGGGGGTACTGCTGGGGGTAGTGTTTTAGGGTAATGCAGTGGTGTTTGTGTAGTGGTTTAGGGTAGTGCAGTGGTGTTTGGGTAGTCTAGGGGTCGTGCTGGGGGTAATGTTTTTGGGTTTAGGCTAGTGCAGTGGTGTTTGGGTGGTGTAGGGGGTAGTGCTGGGGTAGTGTTTTAGGGTTGAGGATTGTGCAGTGGTGTTTGGTTAGTGAAGGGGTAGTGCTGGGGATACTGTTAGGGTTGAGGATAGTGCAGTGGTATTTGTGTAGTGTAGGGGGTCGTGTTTTAGGGTTTAGGGTAGTGCCGTGGTGTTTGTGTAGTGTACGGGGTCATGCTGGGGGTAGTGTTTTAGGGATTAGTGTGGTGCAGTGGTCTTTGGGTAGTGTAGGAGGTCATGCTGGGGGTAGTGTTTTAGGGTTTAGGGTAGTGCAGTGGTGTTTGTGTAGTGGACGGGGTTGTGCTGGGGGTAGTGTTTTAGGGTTTCGGGTAGTGAAGTGGTGTTTGTGTATTGTAGGGGGTCGTGTTTTAGGGTTTAGGGTATTGCAGTGGTGTTTCGGTAGTGTAGGGTGTTGTGCGGGTGTAGTGTTTTAGGGTAGTGCAGTGGCGTTTGTGTAGTATTGGTGTGGTTCTGGTGGGTAGTGTTTTAGGGTTTAGGGTAGTGCAGTGGTGTTTTGGTAGTGCTCGGGTAGTGTTTTAGGGTTTAGGGTAGTGCAGTTGTGTTTGGGTAGTGTAGGGGGTACTGCTGGGGGTAGTGGTTTAGGGTTGTGTAGTGGTGTTTGGGTAGTGTAGGGGGGTACTGCTGGGGGTAGTGTTTTAGGGTAGTGCAGTGGTGTTTGTGTAGTGGTTTAGGGTAGTGCAGTGGTGTTTGGGTAGTCTGGGGGTCGTGCTGGGGGTAGTGTTTTTGGGTTTAGGCTAGTGCAGTGGTGTTTGGGTGGTGTAGGGGGTAGTGCTGGGGTAGTGTTTTAGGGTTGAGGATTGTGCAGTGGTGTTTGGGTAGTGAAGGGGTAGTGCTGGGGATACTGTTAGTGTTGAGGATAGTGCAGTGGTGTTTGTGTAGTGTAGGGTCGTGTTTTAGGGTTTAGGGTAGTGCCGTGGTGTTTGTGTAGTGTAGGGGGTCATGCTGGGGGTAGTGTTTTAGGGTTTAGTGTGGTGCAGTGGTGTTTGGGTAGTGTAGGGGGTAGTGCTGGGGATAGTGTTTTAGGGTAGTGCAGTGATGTTTGGGTAGTGTAGGAGGTCATGCTGGGGGTAGTGTTTTAGAGTTTAGGGTAGTGCAGTGGTGTTTGTGTAGTGTAGGGGGTTGTGCTGGGGGTAGTGTTTTAGGGTTTTGGGTAGTGCAGTGGTGTTTGGGTAGTGCAGGGGGTCGTGCTGGGGTTTGTGTTTTAGGGTTTAGTATACTGCAGTGGTGTTTGGGTAGTGTAGGGTGTCGTGCTGGGGGTAGTGTTTTAGGGTTTAGGGTAGTGAAGTGGTGTTTGTGTAGTGTACGGGGTCGTGTTTTAGGGTTTAGGGTAGTGCAGTGGTGTTTGGGTAGTGTAGGGGGTCGTGCTGGGGGTAGTGTTTATGGGTTTAGGGTAGTGCAGTTATGTTTGGGTAGTGTAGGGTGTTGTGCGGGGTAGTGTTTTAGGGTAGTGCAGTGGCGTTTGTGTAGTATTGGGGTAGTTCTGGTGGTAGTGTTTTAGGGTTTAGGGTAGTGCAGTGGTGTTTTGGTAGTGCTCGGGGTAGTGTTTTAGGGTGTAGGGTAGTGCAGTGGTGTTTGGGTAGTGTAGGGGGTTGTGCTGGGATAGTGTTTTAGGGTAGTGCAGTGGTGTTTGTGTAGTGTAGGGGGTCATGCTGGGGGTAGTGTTTTAGGGTTTAAGGTAGTTCAGTGGTGTTTGTGTAGTGTAGGGGGTCATGCTGGGGGTAGGGTTTTAGGGTTTAGGGTAGTGCAGTTGTGTTTGGGTAGTGTAGGGGGTACTGCTGGGGGTAGTGTTTTAGGGTTGTGTAGTGGTGTTTGGGTAGTGTAGGGGGGTACTGCTGGGGGTAGTGTTTTAGGGTAATGCAGTGGTGTTTGTGTAGTGGTTTAGGGTAGTGCAGTGGTGTTTGGGTAGTCTAGGGGTCGTGCTGGGGGTAGTGTTTTTGGGTTTAGGCTAGTGCAGTGGTGTTTGGGTGGTGTAGGGGGTAGTGCTGGGGTAGTGTTTTAGGGTTGAGGATTGTGCAGTGGTGTTTGGTTAGTGAAGGGGTAGTGCTGGGGATACTGTTAGGGTTGAGGATAGTGCAGTGGTATTTGTGTAGTGTAGGGGGTCGTGTTTTAGGGTTTAGGGTAGTGCCGTGGTGTTTGTGTAGTGTACGGGGTCATGCTGGGGGTAGTGTTTTAGGGATTAGTGTGGTGCAGTGGTGTTTGGGTAGTGTAGGAGGTCATGCTGGGGGTAGTGTTTTAGGGTTTAGGGTAGTGCAGTGGTGTTTGTGTAGTGTAGGGGGTTGTGCTGGGGGTAGTGTTTTAGGGTTTCGGGTAGTGAAGTGGTGTTTGTGTATTGTAGGGGGTCGTGTTTTAGGGTTTAGGGTATTGCAGTGGTGTTTCGGTAGTGTAGGGGGTCGTGCTGGGGGTAGTGTTTATGGGTTTAGGGTAGTGCAGTTATGTTTGGGTAGTGTAGGGTGTTGTGCGGGTGTAGTGTTTTAGGGTAGTGCAGTGGCGTTTGTGTAGTATTGGTGTGGTTCTGGTGGGTAGTGTTTTAGGGTTTAGGGTAGTGCAGTGGTGTTTTGGTAGTGCTCGGGTAGTGTTTTAGGGTTTACGGTAGTGCAGTGGTGTTTGGGTAGTATAGGGGGTTGTGCTGGGATAGTGTTTTAGTGTAGTGCAGTGATGTTTGGGTAGTGTAGGGGGTCATGCTGGGGGTAGTGTTTTAGGGTCTAGGGTAGTGCAGTGGTGGTTGTGTAGTGTAGGGGGTAGTGGTTTAGGGTTGTGCCGTGGTGTTTGTGTAGTGTAGGGGGTCATGCTGGGGGTAGAGTTTTAGGGTTTAGGGTAGTGCAGTGGTGTTTGGGTAGTGTAGGATGTACTGCTGGGGGTAGTGTTTTAGGGTAGTGCAGTGGTGTTTGTGTAATGTAGGAGGTAGTGTTTTAGGGTAGTGGAGTGGTGTTTGGGTAGTGTAGGGGGCAGTGCTGAGGTAGTGTTTTAGGGTTTAGGGTAGTGCAGTGATGTTTGTGTAGTGTAGGGGGTCGTGCTGGGGTAGTGTTTTAGGGTTTAGGGTAGTGAAGTGGTGTTTGTGTAGTGTAGGGGGTCGTGTTTTAGGGTTTAGGGTAGTGCAGTGGTGTTTCTATAGTGTAGGGGGTCGTGCTGGGGTTAGTGTTTATGGGTTTAGGGTAGTGCAGTTATATTTCGGTAGTGTAGGGTGTTGTGCAGGGGTAGTGTTTTAGGGTAGTGCAGTGGCGTTTGTGTCGTATTGGGGTGGTTCTGGTGGTAGTGTTTTAGGGTTTAGGGTAGTGCAGTGGTGTTTGGGTAGTGCTCGGGGTAGTGTTTTAGGGTTTACGGTAGTGCAGTGGTGTTTGGGTAGTGTAGGGGGTCATGCTGGGGGTAGTGTTTTAGGGTCTAGGGTAGTGCAGTGGTGGTTGTGTAGTGTAGGGGGTAATGGTTTAGGGTTGTGCCGTGGTGTTTGTGTTGTGTAGGGGGTCATGCTGGGGGTAGTGTTTTAGGGTTTAAGGTAGTTCAGTGGTGTTTGTGTAGTGTAGGGGGTCATGCTGGGGGTAGGGTTTTAGGGTTTAGGGTAGTGCAGTTGTGTTTGGGTAGTGTAGGGGGTACTGCTGGGGGTAGTGTTTTAGGGTTGTGTAGTGGTGTTTGGGTAGTGTAGGGGGGTACTGCTGGGGGTAGTGTTTTAGGGTAATGCAGTGGTGTTTGTGTAGTGGTTTAGGGTAGTGCAGTGGTGTTTGGGTAGTCTAGGGGTCGTGCTGGGGGTAGTGTTTTTGGGTTTAGGCTAGTGCAGTGGTGTTTGGGTGGTGTAGGGGGTAGTGCTGGGGTAGTGTTTTAGGGTTGAGGATTGTGCAGTGGTGTTTGGTTAGTGAAGGGGTAGTGCTGGGGATACTGTTAGGGTTGAGGATAGTGCAGTGGTATTTGTGTAGTGTAGGGGGTCGTGTTTTAGGGTTTAGGGTAGTGCCGTGGTGTTTGTGTAGTGTACGGGGTCATGCTGGGGGTAGTGTTTTAGGGATTAGTGTGGTGCAGTGGTGTTTGGGTAGTGTAGGAGGTCATGCTGGGGGTAGTGTTTTAGGGTTTAGGGTAGTGCAGTGGTGTTTGTGTAGTGTAGGGGGTTGTGCTGGGGGTAGTGTTTTAGGGTTTCGGGTAGTGAAGTGGTGTTTGTGTATTGTAGGGGGTCGTGTTTTAGGGTTTAGGGTATTGCAGTGGTGTTTCGGTAGTGTAGGGGGTCGTGCTGGGGGTAGTGTTTATGGGTTTAGGGTAGTGCAGTTATGTTTGGGTAGTGTAGGGTGTTGTGCGGGTGTAGTGTTTTAGGGTAGTGCAGTGGCGTTTGTGTAGTATTGGTGTGGTTCTGGTGGGTAGTGTTTTAGGGTTTAGGGTAGTGCAGTGGTGTTTTGGTAGTGCTCGGGTAGTGTTTTAGGGTTTACGGTAGTGCAGTGGTGTTTGGGTAGTATAGGGGGTTGTGCTGGGATAGTGTTTTAGTGTAGTGCAGTGATGTTTGGGTAGTGTAGGGGGTCATGCTGGGGGTAGTGTTTTAGGGTCTAGGGTAGTGCAGTGGTGGTTGTGTAGTGTAGGGGGTAGTGGTTTAGGGTTGTGCCGTGGTGTTTGTGTAGTGTAGGGGGTCATGCTGGGGGTAGAGTTTTAGGGTTTAGGGTAGTGCAGTGGTGTTTGGGTAGTGTAGGATGTACTGCTGGGGGTAGTGTTTTAGGGTAGTGCAGTGGTGTTTGTGTAATGTAGGAGGTAGTGTTTTAGGGTAGTGGAGTGGTGTTTGGGTAGTGTAGGGGGCAGTGCTGAGGTAGTGTTTTAGGGTTTAGGGTAGTGCAGTGATGTTTGTGTAGTGTAGGGGGTCGTGCTGGGGTAGTGTTTTAGGGTTTAGGGTAGTGAAGTGGTGTTTGTGTAGTGTAGGGGGTCGTGTTTTAGGGTTTAGGGTAGTGCAGTGGTGTTTCTATAGTGTAGGGGGTCGTGCTGGGGTTAGTGTTTATGGGTTTAGGGTAGTGCAGTTATATTTCGGTAGTGTAGGGTGTTGTGCAGGGGTAGTGTTTTAGGGTAGTGCAGTGGCGTTTGTGTCGTATTGGGGTGGTTCTGGTGGTAGTGTTTTAGGGTTTAGGGTAGTGCAGTGGTGTTTGGGTAGTGCTCGGGGTAGTGTTTTAGGGTTTACGGTAGTGCAGTGGTGTTTGGGTAGTGTAGGGGGTCATGCTGGGGGTAGTGTTTTAGGGTCTAGGGTAGTGCAGTGGTGGTTGTGTAGTGTAGGGGGTAATGGTTTAGGGTTGTGCCGTGGTGTTTGTGTTGTGTAGGGGGTCATGCTGGGGGTAGTGTTTTAGGGTTTAGGGTAGTGCAGTGGTGTTTGTGTAGTGTAGGGGTTCGTGTTTTAGGGTTTAGGGTAGTGCTGTTGTGTTTGGGTAGTGAAGGGGGTCGTGCTGGGGGTAGTGTTTTAGTGTAGTGAAGTGGTGTTTGTGTAGTGTAGGGGGTCGTGCCGGGGTAGATTTAGGGTTTGGGGTAGTGCGGTGGTGTTTGGAAAGTGTAGGGGGTCGTGTTTTTGGGTTTAGGGCAATGCAGTTTGGGTAGTGTCGGGGGATCATGCTGAGGGTAGTGTTTTAGGGTTTAGGGTTGTGCAGTGGTGTTTGTGTAGTGTAGGGGGTCGTGCTAGAGGTAGTGTTTTAGGGTTTAGGGTAGTGCAGTGGTTGTGTAGTGTAGGGGGTCGTGTTTTAGGGTAGTGCAGTGATGTTTGGGTAGTGTAGGGGGTCATGCTGGGGGTAGTGTTTTAGGGTTTAGGGTAGTGCAGTGGTGTTTGGGTAGTGTAGGGGGTCGTGCTGGGGGTAGTGTTTTAGGGTGTAGGGTAGTGCAGTGGTGTTTGTGTTGTGTTGGGAGTCGTGCTGGGCTAGTGTTTTAGGGTTTAGGTTAGTGCAGTGGTGTTTGGGTAGATCAACAACAATAGATCTCGCCAAGTGGGTAGCGCATGTGCTGCGTCGCTAGGCGAGACCTAAAAGCATTGCACCAAGATGGCTGCCAACACTTCATGGATTGAAGTGTTGTCAGCCAATTAGAGCCAAGCTCGTGCTTGTGTAGTTAGGTCCCTCCCAGATATATAAACACATTTTTCCTTTAATATCTCAAAAACTACTAAAAGGATTTGCACCATTTAAAAAAAAGGTCTCTTTCTGAACCAAGGGCTACCTTTTTGCCAAATTTGGTGTAATTCCGTTCAGCAGTTTCAGCTGTAACCGTGTCTAAAGTTTCCTATGGGAAATTGATTTTCCGACCTCTATTTTTTTAATTTCTCAGGAACTACATTGAGCAGTTCGAGCTGTAGACGTGTCTAAAGTTTCCTATGGGAATTAGCATGGAGAAAACACGTTTTGAGACACCCCTTTTTTCTCGGCCCCTGCTTGGGGAATCACCCCGAAACTTTCAGGATAGGAGCTGAAAATTTCGCGAAGATTCGTCATCCGGCGCCAAAGTTATTGGGAAAACAAAAAACGCTTTTCCTATGGAAACAAGTACCTAACCATAACTATCTACTGGCGACTGCCAGTAGTATGGAAGGCTTCCAGCACTGCTGCTCCCTCACCAATCAGGGTTGGTGCGACTTCCGGGTGCCAGAGCCCGGTCGTATAAGGTAGAACAAATCCAGTGAGACACAATCATTCACAAGAAAAGAGTTCTTCACAAGCCTAATGATCACCGTTCTCCACCACCATTTTTAGTGCTCATTGATCAACATAAAGGACGGACTGACGATGTCGGTTTACAAGTATGAACATAGATAACAGACTGAGTTTACATGTTGCGGTGACTTTTCCACAAAACAGTGATGTCGGTTATGCTCGGAGGTGAGGAGCAGGTGCTTCATAAATGATCTTCAATGAATTAATTTCGTAAATGTTATCTAAACATGACATGTTTAACCTATTATTGTGTATGATTGTGTCTCACGGGATTTGTTCTAAAACACACACACACACACTCTCTCTCTCTCTCGCGCTCGCTCTCTCTCTCTCTCAAACCCACCCCTCTATATGGTGCACCATAATTGTGTACGCTGTACAGAGAGGTCAAAGAGACCTTTATTGGTTTACAGAGGCAAAAGTAGATAATAGTAACACTCTATCTTGTAGTAATGTGGGCTAGAAGGCCAGGTAGGCTTAACACAGGGCAATGCTAAGCATTTGTTATACACACCAAGGCAATAAATGATTCAAGGAATGAAGTAGAGACAAAATTAGAAAAATAGTACGTAGGGTCTATGTAGCTGGCACGCTAGGAGGACAAGGGGCCACCTGCAAAAGCAAAGCAAGGGGGCAGGCAACTTCAAAGGTTCTTAAGATAGGGTAGGGGTTGCAAGGACTCTGGGGCCGTGGGAGCACAGCTGGATTGGAGATGCCTCGGCCAGGCGGGCTGGGTGCAGAGGAGATGCGCAGCTGGGCAATAGCGCACCAAGAAGCATCTTAGGACTTGGCACCTTGGAGCAATGATTCTGGAGCTGCTGGGGCCCTGCTAAGGTGGGGGTCATCAGAGTCCTGGAGTCCCTCATCTGGTGCTGGCTGGCTGTAAAGTTGGAGTCTGCCTGGACTCTGCTTTGTCGGTTTTTGCAGCAAGGGGTCCAGTATCCTGGGTGTTGGTGCCTTGCAGCTCCAGCGGGTTCTGGGGCCCCAAGACTTGGTGCACAGGCCGAGCTGACCATCCAGGGCAAGTGTACCTTCGGATGGAACTCGGAGACGTTGGTCGCGCTGTGGAGCTGGACGATGCTGGACCAGACTTTGCTGTTTTGGAGACCTGTGGCTGCAGGGAGATAGTACCTTTATCTTGGCGTAGTTCTTTGGCAATTTGCGAAGTAGTGGTGATCCTTCAGGGTTTGTAGAGGTCACACAGCGATGAGATGAGCTGGAGGATGGCGATTGTTGTGTTCTGTGGCAGGAGGCAGGAGTTTACGCCAAAAGTCTACCACGGGGTCTGAAGTTCTTAGTCCAAAAACGTTTCTTCGTTCATCTTCTTCTTCAATCCGTGGACTCTAAGTTCAGGGTCTGGGGATACCACCTAAATACCAAATTTTGGGGCGTTTATAAGGGAGTGACAGGTAGTGACCAATGGGCCCCTTACCTAGGGTGTCTACACCCTCTTTTATGCCCACCTCCTGTGAGAGGGGGACATAGCCCTAGCTCTGATTGGAGAAGTCCCACCATCTTTAAGATGGTGGGCTCTGAAACAGGGGCTTCACTTCGCCATTCCCCCTTAAGGATTGGGGTTGATGGGGGGCACACCTCCTATTCTTTCTAGGTTTTTCCGCCTGTCATCCTGCCAGAAGGGAGTGAGGACAGGAGGGGGGTCTACTCCTTCTATGAGGAGAGGCTGGGGGTCACGTTTCAAAGGCAGCCAGGCCTTTGAAGCTTCCCGCCACAGATGGCTCTTCCTGACCGGGGGAAGGTATGAACACCTCCGCCCAGGACAAGCTTTGTTCTCGACGTCTGATCACGCTGGCTATCACCCCATGAGGTCAGAACACTGTCTGGTGGTGGCAAGCTGGCTTGGAGCAGTCGGTGAACACACTAAGCTAGGTTTCAGAAACTCCTCTAAGGGGTCCTCTGTTTTGATTTATTAACAAATCTGACACTGGAATCAGTGCAGGTTTTTTAAGAAAAGATGATTGGTGGCAAACATCCCATAGTACAGTGAAGCCATCAAGGAGCTGTGGAACTCGTAATGACGAGTGTCCAGCCCATTTACTCTTCATGGCTTTCCTGTTTCCTTATAATATCCAAGAATCGACATGGATACTATAGGGGCATATCCGCTCATGCAGCTATGTCCTCACAGGAGATACAGTGCACCCGGGCCTTTGGGCTATAATGCCTGCCAGAGTGGTGTCTTACCTATATTTCATGCAATGTTTGTGGGCATGGTATACAGGGAAGTGTACATTAAACAGAATAACCCAAAGGTCTATGTAACTACTACTCATTTCAATGAAGTCAAAAAGGAGAGATTACCAATCACCAGCTACTATTAGAGGATTGCTGAAAAAAGGAATGAAAGAACCCTTCTGAGTGGTTGTAATCCCATCAAACACAGGAACTTGATCAAACTTATCATCTGGGTTTCCATCCTTCCATCCACATGCCCTCTTGATCATAGAGGGATCGATCAGTGGAATCCGTCAGGAAGGGGGTCTAGAATAAAGACCTAGGAAGAGTTGCAGATGTATCTAGACTCAGACAAGTTCTGTCTAGTAATGTGAAGTGGGAAGGTGCAGTGCAATGTGAGTGAGTGAGTATAAAACAGGAGGTATAGCAGAACAAAGTATTTTTATTCTGGTGTCTGATATACTCCTAGATTAAAAACAGTGCATTGAGGCAGTATCATAAATCACTGCCTACTTATGTGGTCAACATGTTTCAGCTATGGGGACAATTAGTCCCTAGCTTTCATCAGGACATGTTAATTCATTTGCAACTGCATTTGTATAGTGCCAAAAAGGTGCAACGTGTCAAAACCAGAACAAATAATTTGAAAAGTATACAAAGGGGTTGGAATCAATATAACCTCACTTTCAAATGCATATCCTCCGTATCACCAGGCGATTATTGCACCTACAAGAGAATAGTGAGTCGTAATACACTCATCAAGAATAAATTAAACAGTAGTAAAACATAATGGCAGTGTAGAACTCTTACACCTACCGACAATCTAGTATTGTCAAAGAACATCACAATAAATGTCTTGCTCACCCGTGAGATACGAGGAATGGGCCTCACCTCGCCTGGAAACAACTCAGGTGTCAGAGGCCCCGCTCTAAAGAGAAGTTGGAGAAAACGGACATTATCGTAATCCGTTACCAATGCTTAAAAAGACCACCTTAGGTCAGCCGCTTTGTCAACAAGTACAAAACAGTAGAGTCAAAACATCTCACCACTACTGTGTATAGTAATGTCTGTGCACACTAAGGTCCAGAATAGACAGAGTCAAATATACCAAGAGACGAGAAAAAGAAGAAAAAGGGGTATTCTACATTGGGGGAAAAAAAACGCTGGTGAAAACCTAACGTTGTTTCAATCACCAAACTCACAAGTTAAAAAATACTCCAGCCGCGCAGCCGCATAGGGGAACTGGATATGCACATATATGTAGGTGCCATTTAGTTATAAGAACCCCCATACGATAACTAACCCACTGGTATCAATACATCAAGTAAGTGTGTCAAAATCGGGAAGTGTGTCATGTCGACTCTTCGGAACGCAGTCTGTGATGGCAGGGTGCATGGCCTTGGTGAGGGGACCCTAGAGTGTTACAATGTATGCTGTTGCCCTTGGGGTCCCTCTTCAGTGGCAATGCCCTAGTTACCAGGAGTACCATTTACAATGGGCTTACAAGGGGTACTGAAGGTGTGCCATACAAGGGGTACTGAAGGTGTGCCAATTGGGAAACAAAAGGTACAGTTTAGGGAAGGAGGTTCGGGCACAGGGGAACTGGTTGGCATGAACCCTGTGCACTTCCAGCCAAAACGACATCATTTTCCTGGAAAAAAGTGAGGTCTAAAAGGCACTTTCCTACACACAGACACGCGTATGTATGTATGTATAGAAAGGGTACAAAATGGCCAGATTACATTTACTTTTCTTTTCAAAATACAAAAATAAGTACAATTCATGTCAAGGAGGAAAAACTGACCATAGGATGCCTTCGACAAACCTTAATTTAAAAGAAAAAGGAAACTGATTATGAGGCATGGTTAACCTATAGGCTGCCATTAAATGAATAAACCTAAAATTGGCACTGTGCCTTTAAGAACCTCACAGTACCCCTTGTGTCACATCATTCCCCACAGGCGACAGTTAGGTCAGTCAATTTTTTCCGGTCCTACTGTTAGGATCCTGGAGCACTGAGCTCTCCCTTTTTTGATAGGAATTGTCAAAAAATCTTTCTTGAACATTTACAAACCAGTCTCAGTTGATAGTAGCCAGTACTCGCTATATTGACAACCTTTTTTCTGATAGGAAATATTATTATTTTTCTGTCAAGCTATGCCTTTGCTTTTTGTGAAGTGTGCTTCCTGTGAGAAGAAGGCTCAGACGGACCCTCACTCAGTCTGCATTGTCTTCATGCCAGAGTCCCACCGTCCTGACGCCTGTCCTCTCTGCCAGAAATTGTCCAGACGCACCCTTAAGGACAGGGAGCAGATCAGGCTTCACATACTCCAGGAGAGCGGATCATCTGGATCAACAAGAGGCCTTGAGGAACACCACTCTGCCTCCAAAGAATCCTCCTCTCATCCAAAAGAACCCCACAGAGGAAGATTTCTTGAAAAACATCCAAAAACTAGATCCCGGTTGACATCAAAAGGTATGATGTTGAGGAAGATACTGTTATGTTTTCCGTTGATGTCTAAGACACAGTTAAAGGTGGGGTTGGCCCATTGCTTGATGTTGGAACACTCTTGACGCTGAGAGTTGCTTTGCTGGCGAGAAGGCACCATCAGTCGACGTCGAGACACTCCTCGGCTCCAAGACAACCTTCGCCTTCAAGGTCGGCGTCGACGACCAGGTGACATTCATCAACATCGAAAATTCACTGAACGATGTCGAGGCACACATATCTGTCGAGACAACCTTTGCCTCTCACTAGGCATTCATCGACATCGAAGCCGCAGTTGAGGCTGTAAACAAACCCTACACAACGTCAATGGAGAAGCATGTATCGACATCAAGAGACAAAAATGTTGCGGAAAGGCCTCAATTGACATCAACCGAGGTCAAATGTGTCTCAGTGGAATTGGTGGCATCGAGGCCTCGGTCACTTATTAGGTACAGGTCTCAGTCACCTGTCAATGTCTCTCCAAGGTGGTTAGAAAGTTTGAGAAAAAGACCGGTGCCTGCAATATTAGGCTCAGAGTATTCTCATATATACTCTCCCTCCTGACCTCATACATCATCTCCCAAAAGAACACCTTCTCCAAGGTTCTCTGCTGGCACACCATCGGTGCCTCCTATGGTTCCAGATCTACACCACTTAGTAGTCCAGATCCATCACTTTGGAGGTCGAAAATCCCCATCCGCCACTGATCTAGATCGATGAACAACGCATAGAATCAGGTCAAGGTTCAGAAAATCTCACACTGCATCATCCAGGCACAGAAGGAGATCACCGTCTTGGAGTACAACATCCCGATCCTTGGTGCAAGACTATTCTCCTATGCCCTCGGATATACCTCCAGCAAGAGTGTCACCGGTGGATAATCTCTTGACCTTCAATTATGTCTTGATCAGAGGTGCTACACAACTGAATCTGGACATTCCAACCACAACAGGATCTTCAACTGTGATCTTTGAAACCCTGCATTACAGAACACTATCACAACTAATATTGCCATTGGTGCCTGGACTCCTAGAGCCTGCGATGCAGCTATTCTTAACTCCGATATTTCTCAGATCTATCCCATCTAGGATCCTGAAGAAAAACAAGGCTCCTGATCAGGACCCACTGCTCCTCCGAGCTGATCCTCCTTCGGATTCAGGAATAGTGGTGACCACGTGGAAGTCACATTCTGCAGCTTCTTCCACATCTTTGGTTCCACCAGAGAGCAAGCAGATGTGTGGAACAGCTGCATCTTACATGAAGGTGGCTAGTTCCTCTCCTCTGTGGATGCATCGTATCTTACGGCACATGGTTATGCATACGGCGTCTGTGCGAGGACATCATTCCTGCTGCATCTTACTGGGTTGAAGCCAGAAACACAGCATCATATTATGAATCTTCCATTCTCGGGTAACACCCTGTTCTGTACCCATGCGGACAAAGATGTGCCGTATGAAGACGGAGTCTGACACTCTAAAGGCTGTGGGCCTTGAAAAGAACAAATGATTCCACAGACGATACAAGCCTTACGACCAATGGTATTTTCAACAGTGGGTTCAGACCACTTATTTGCCGCAACATCAGCAGCAGGGAAGGTCACACTTCCAACCTCGCAGACCTTCTAGAGGAAGAGGTGCTCAACATGAGCCTGCAGCTGCTGGAAAACCTCCTGCAAAATAATGAGCCATCACTTTCCCCTTTACTGTTGCATGCCCTGGTGGAAGGGGAAGTATTATCAACCACTTAGAAGAGTGGCAGCCAATTATAAAAGACAGATAAATATTGTAAAGAATGGCTATTCTCTTTACTTCAGGTCCCCTCTTCCTACTGTTCCTCCAGAAAAAAAATCCTGGAACCAACTAGTCAGAAGTCAACACCTTAATGCAAAAAGAGGCCATAGAGGAAATCCAATGTCATCAAACAAACGGAAATCTATCCCCGTAACTTTCTACAGGACCCATCTTAGACCTCATAGTACTCAACAAGTACATATGCCGAGAAAGGTTCAGAATCTTGGCTTTTCACCACATCCATCCACAGTTACATCAAGGGGATTGGATGTGTGTGATAGATCTTCAAGATGCATATTTCCATATCCCGATTTCTGCAAAACATCTGAAATTTCTCAGTTTCAAGGTGGGATCTCGGCACTATCAGTGTAAAGTACTCCCATTCGGCCTCAAGTCAGCCCCATGAACATTTTCAAAATATATAGATGTACAGAGGACAGAAAATCTTTGTGTATCCTTACCTGGACGATTGACTGATAAAGAGCTCCTCTCCATCACAGACAAAGGAGTATTTTCATATCTGTGTCGAAACACTCAAAAGTCTGGGTCTTCGGAGTAATTTGACTGATAAAGAGCTCCTCTCCATCACAGACAAAGGAATATTTTCATATCTGTGTCGAGACACTCAAAAGTCTGGGTCTTCGGAGTAATTTCCAAAAATCTACAGCTTGCCCAGTACAAAAACTGCTCTACCTGGAATCCACACTGGATTCACAGTCTGCAAGAGTGTATCCTTCAGAGGAGAGACTATCATACATCACTCTGAAATGTTGCAATCTTCTGCAGGTTCATCATCCATCTGTGAGGCAGATAGCGTCTCTACTAGGGTTACTGGTTTCTTGCATCTCTTCATGGTGCTGAATACGAGGCGGCACATGAGACCCCTGCAACAATGCCTAGAAGACCAGTGAAATCGGCTCTCCAACCACTGGGAGGATACGCTGACATTGTCACAGGCTGCACACCAGTCTCTCTCGCATGGTGGTATCAGCGGAACAATCTAATTACAGGGTACCATTTCATCTGGCTCCCCCAAACCCCCAGTCAAACATTGGTCACACACGCCTCTCTACAGGGATGCGGAGCTCAAATGGGTTCCCTTCAAACTCCGGGTGCTTGGCTGGACAAAGAAAAGACTTACTACATCAACATGCTGGAATTGAGAGCAGTCCACCTTGCACAGAAGTCTTTCTTTCCAGCAATCCAAACCATTTTCATCCTTGTCCAGACTTACAACCCAATAACTATGCATTAACTGAAAAAACAGGGAGGAACTCCAGCCCTCTGTCTCTTGAGGCTCAGACCATTTGGAAATTACTTCTATTAGCAGAAACTTAACGATAACAACTATTCATCTGCCAGGCTCTCAAAACATATAAGCAGACTCTGACCATACTATAAAGTCATTCACGGCTAGATTTTCAATGATGAGGTGTTACAAGGCATTCTTTGCGAATGGGGATATCCTCAAATAGACCTGTTCGCTGACGCAAGCAACAGAAAATGCCAAGACTACACGTCCAGATTCTTCCAACCAGGGTCTAAGGGGAATGCCCTTTTGATAAGTTGGTCAGGGAAATTTCTCTACGCATTTTCTACCATCTCCTCTCAATCCAACAGTGAGTCTTAAGTTATATCGATCCCAAACCAGAATGATGTTAATAGCGCCAGAGGGGGAACACCCATCGCCACGCACGCGACGTTACGCCGCGTGCGTTCACTATGCACGGCGTTCCATCGCGGGTGCCATTACATTGCGGGCGCTGTTAGAACGCAGGCGCGTGGAAAACAGGCGGCAGGGGAGACAACGTTGGAACCAGGTAAGGTTGGCGCTGTTTTAGGGTTTAGGGTAGTTGATGGGTAGTGCACTGGAGGGGGGGTTTAGGTTTTAGGGCTTAGGGTTAATTGTTGTATGTGGGAGTGTTTTAGGGTTAGGGCTTAGGGTTAGGAGGCGTATATGCTAGTGTTTTAGGGTTAGGGGGCGTATATGCTAGTGTTTTAGGGTTAGGGCTTAGGGTTAGGAGGCGTATATGCTAGTGTTTTAGGCTTTAGGGTTAGGGCTTAGGGTTTATGTTAGTTTATGGTACTGTTTTGCCGTGAGTGTCTGGCATTGTACTGACTTTGGTGGGGCCGTTAGGGACAATTTTGCGGAGTGCTGGAATGCGTGGTCTTTGTGTGCGTCGTAAATGTCTTTTGCATGCGTGTGAAGGCATCGTGCGATGTGGTGGTTTGCGTGGTAAATGCATGCGATGTACCGGTGTGTGCGATGTAATGAATGCGATGTAGTGGTGTGCGTTGTGTTTGTTTGCGTTGGATCGTCATACATCCGCGCCAGAGTGACCTCGCCAGTGGAGGTTCACAGGCCTTCTGTCAGAGAGACCTCACAAGAGGCTGCCGTGCCAACAGAATATGCATCCCAAGCTCTCATCCCTGAAATTGAAAGGGTGACTCCTGAATTCCTCTAATATGAACATTTCAGCCGTACCAAGGAGTGTATGGACATTCTCAGGGAGGCCAAGAGACCTTCCACTATAAGATCATATGGAAATGGAAAAGGTTTCATTTATGGCGTACGCATAATCACAATCCAATTTCATGCCAAGAAAATGTAGTCATCTCGTATTTGCCACATTTTGCTAAATCAGGGCTTTAAGTTTTCCTCAATTAGGGCACACCTTGCAGCCTTTACTGCATATAGGAAATCTCCTTCACAGACATATTTTTTCCAGAATCCCAATGGTGAAAGACTTTCTCGAAGGGCTGAAAAAGGTGTACCCTCCAGTGAGGACTCCCTCTCCTCCATGGGAACATAATATTGTCCTTTCCAAATTTATGGGCCCTGCATTTGAACCAATGCATAAAGCCTCTTTGCAACGTCTCACATGGAAAGCGGCTTTTCTGGTTGCCATCACTTCAGCCAATAGGGCAAGTGAAATTCAAGCCTTGTGTCCGGAGGTGTACCGTATACTGTGTTTCACTCCAAGAGAGTGGTGATGAGAACTCATTCCAGTTTTCTGTCAAAGGAAGTCTCGGATTTTCATATCGATCAGAATATCTCTCTGGCTACTTTCTTTCCTAAACCCTCAAATCCAGCTGAAAGGTCACTACAGTCTCTGGGTATTAAAAGAGTGTTAGAATTCTACTTGGACAAGACCAAGAGTATCAGGAAGATGGATCACCTGTTTGTTATTTATGGTCCGGTGAGAATAGGTTTAGCATCATCTAAACAATGTATTTCGATTTTATGTATATATACCATCAATTGAAGCCCAGAATGGGCCTCAAAATTGTCGTGTAAAACATGCAATAGATCCTCGCAACTTACACAGACATATTTTTTCCAGAATCCCAATGGTGAAAGACTTTCTCGAAGGGCTGAAAAAGGTGTACCCTCCAGTGAGGACTCCCTCTCCTCCATGGGAACATAATATTGTCCTTTCCAAATTTATGGGCCCTGCATTTGAACCAATGCATAAAGCCTCTTTGCAACGTCTCACATGGAAAGCGGCTTTTCTGGTTGCCATCACTTCAGCCAATAGGGCAAGTGAAATTCAAGCCTTGTGTCCGGAGGTGTACCGTATACTGTGTTTCACTCCAAGAGAGTGGTGATGAGAACTCATTCCAGTTTTCTGTCAAAGGAAGTCTCGGATTTTCATATCGATCAGAATATCTCACTGGCTACTTTCTTTCCTAAACCCTCAAATCCAGCTGAAAGGTCACTACAGTCTCTGGGTATTAAAAGAGTGTTAGAATTCTACTTGGACAAGACCAAGAGTATCAGGAAGTTGGATCACCTGTTTGTTATTTATGGTCCGGTGAGAATAGGTTTAGCATCATCTAAACAATGTATTTCGATTTTATGTATATATACCATCAATTGAAGCCCAGAATGGGCCTCAAAATTGTCGTGTAAAACATGCAATAGATCCTCGCAACTTAAACCATGACCTTTCCCAGTAAAGACCACCTACTAGACATAGTCACTTTGCATAATTTCATCTAAAATATATTTCTTTACGTTCGAAGGGAGAATGTGAGGTTGGAAGCTGATTATATATATATATATATATATATATATATATACACACACACACACACATATTCCTCCCATTATTGCTACACAAATAAAAGAACAGGACCGACGCAGCATGGAATGTGGCACACATTTATTCAAACAGCATAGTTTGCTAAGTAACACTTTTCGGCCGTAAAACTGGCCTTTTTCAAACTTAGCAGGCGCCATTTTCAACACTTCTTTTATACAATGTAGCAGGTCATGTGATGTATAAACATAAATGAAATATAACATTGTCACTGCCCTTCACATAAAATACAATAAACAGCTAAATAAATCCATTATTGATGTTATCACAAGCATGCCACCCAGCAGAAATAATGCATCCCATGGCTTGTATGTCGACATTTTCCGCACACAGGAACTCCGGTAAAATACCTGAGACAAGTGTTGGATCCTTGCTGCACAATCCCAACACGGCAGCCAGGATATATATGTTTGTGTGTGTATGTAAAGTACTATGTACAAGGTTTCTATACACACTCTCTCTCTCCCTCTTTCTCTCTCTCGCTCTCTGTCCCTCCTCTCGCTCTCTGTCATATATTACCTACTGGCGGTCGCCAGTAGGCAGTTCTAGTTAGGACCATGTTTTCATAGGAAAACCATTTTTTGACTTGCCTATAACTTTAGTGCAGTTTGATGAATCTTCACAAAATGTTCCCAATAAAGTGTCAAGTTGTGTTTTGTTGTACTTGGAAAGTTGCAGGATGATCCTTCAAGCGCGGGCCGAGAATAAAGGAGGATAAAAAAAGTGTACTTCCCATGTTACTTCCCACAGAGTCTTTAGGCACGCCTGCAGCCCGAACCGCTGGACAGAATTACACCAAATTTGGCAGAAAGGTAGATTTTGTTCCATAGATCACGCCTTTTGTTATTTGTGTAAATCCGTTCAGTAGTTTTGGGGATATTAAAGGAAAACCAATCTGATTGACTGCTAACACTTCAACCGGAAGTGTTGGCAGACATCTTAAGACCAATACACATTATAGCACCACATTGAAATGCATTGTAGTTATTGGCAGGTTTTGAGGGTCACAAAAAGGAGAACATATAAAAGGTGATAACAGATTTTAATTACAATATAAATCATATGTTGATGGTGATTTTACCCTGTGAAAAAGCTTTCTGCTGGGATTTCATGAATCATGTTTGAGAGAGAACTTTTCTCATGATTTTCTCATAGAGGATATGTAAGGTTCTCCAGAAGATAAAATGAGAGCACATTTTCTGCAAATTCACACGATCTTTCTCAGCCATATGAGAATGAAGTTAACATTCTCAGTAAAACATGTACTTCCAACAGGAGCAACCTGTCAATTGATTTGCTTGTGTTCTATTGTAACCTCCCAGTGTTCTAAAGAGCAACTAGAGCACTAGCAGTCTTACTTATGGTTCAAATCTCTTTATTTTCAAGCAATGCTAAAGACAATGGTAAATGCGTCACATCATGTGTCCTATATGGACACAGAGTTCTATTTCGTAGCATCGTATTATCATACATAGAATAAACTAAAACATCTACAACCCTGGTCCCCCCTCCCCACCCCTCACAACTCATTTCTCTTTTCCTTGTGTGCATCATATGACATACCAGAACCCATTACAAGATTGTGTTTGATTTGTAACTAGCATCAGTCTCTGACAGCCTCAGGAGGCAAAGGTACTTTGGGCATGTCAAGTCCCTAAAATCTTGCAAAGTAGAGACGAGCAGGGTCGCCTCAATTTCCCAAAAGATGCGCCTTTATCGGCGAGTGTCAAAACAATTCTCTCCAGACCTAAGATGTACCACAGCCGATGTAGCCAGCCTGTAAGAGGGGGCGCAGGTGTGGAACCTCCGTGTGTTAGAATGTTCTGTATCGCAGCCCCTAAGGCTAAGCCTATCTGTTTGTCACACCTTGATTTCAAGGGGTATGTGAGAGTATTAGGTAAGCCTAGTAGTATATAGGCAGGGAATCTAGGTAGTTGCGTGTTGAGATGGGAGTTAATCTCGTCGATAATGTGTGTCCAGTAGGACTGAATTCAGGGACAGTCCCACAGTAAGTGGACCAAGGTTCCCTGTGCTCCGCAGCCCATCCAGCACTCTGCACTGCGGTCTGGGTTCATTCTTTGTAGTCAGAGAGGTGGGAAGTACCAATATGAAGTAATTTTAGGAAAGCTTTTGGTGAGGGATAAATTGCAAGCGGTGTATCTTGCCTTGTAGTATATGTCCCCCCATTCCTGATCGCTCAACTGCCAGTCCAAGTCTTGTTCCCACTGATATTGGCTTGCTTTATAGATGTATCTGTTACTCTGGATCAAGAATTTACATATCTCAGAGGTGAGCCTTTTTGCCTGAGGATTTAATGATCAGCCATTTTTCGTACGGTGTAGGGTGCCTTTGAATATTGGGTCATATTGCTGGGGTGTAATAGCCAGTGACTAATTTGTAGGTAAGGAAGTCGTTCAGATTCAGGGAGGCTTAAGTCCATACTTAATTGTTGTAAGGAGATTATTCCTTCTTCGTTGAACATATCCCCATTGAGCGGCACTCAATTTGCCTCCATGTCGTGAACGCACCCGGGTCCAGCCCGGCGGCAAATCTGGGTTATTGAACAGCGGTGTTATAGGAGATAGGAAGGAAGTTAAGCCACATTTGGTTCCTTCTTCCATTGTAACCCGTGTGATGGGGAGAGATATACATTTTTGGGTCTGTGCACTTTTTTGAGAAAGGGGACCTTCCAAAGAGAGGTGCCTGCTACCGCCCTGTCTTGAAAGTGTCAACATTTTTCCGATTCGGATTGGTACCATTCCACCAGGCATCTCATCTGAACTGCTTTGTAGTATGAGTGAAGATCTGGGATGCCAAAACCCCCCTCCCGGGGCGGGAGGTAGCGGAGTTCTTTCCTCATGCGGGGTTTCTTCCCCCTCCAGATACTGTGTAATATCTATGTAATTTAGTGAGCATTCCCTTCGGTGGAGCGAGTGGGTGTGTTTGAAATAATTATAGTATTTTGGGAAGTATAGTCATCTTTATAGCCACGATCCGGCCTAGCCAGGGTATCTGATGGTGTCGCCAATGTGCTAGCTCGTGTCTGATCTGGCAGTAGAGGGATTAGTAGTTGAATTGAGGGGATCAGCTGGAGTGTGGGGGCCAATCTGATCCCCAAGTATGGATGTGTAGTAGTTTTCCATTAGATGGGATGTTGTGATGTTAAAAGGTTTACTAACGCCGGGTGTAGAAAAGTGCGCTTTCTTTGCATGGTTACCCCCCATTTTGGCCTGACCACTGATGCACCCCGACTTGATGTGCCCTGTGTCCCTGCCAATCAGGTTCCCAGGGCCTGTGTTCTTTCCCCATATTGTACCTTTGTATCCACAAATGGCACATCCCTGGCCACAGGCAAGCCCCTTGTAAAAGGTACCATGGGTACCAAGGGCACTGTGGCCAAGGAAGGCCTCTGAGGGCTGCAGAACCTATTGTGCCACCTCAGGGGCCCTGCACTTTAACCCACATGCTCTGGCACAAGCAGGCTGCGTGTTTGGGTGCAGAGAAAAGTGAAGAGTCCACATGGCATGCACCCCTGCGTGCCATGCCTGCAATCTACTGCCTAACACCTATACAAGTCACCCCTTTAGCAGGGTGCACTAGTCCTAAGGTGAGGAGCATGAGCCCTGTACCCTTACAGTGTCTAAGTCCATTTGTAAGCATTGTAAGTGTAGTCAAGCCATAAAGAATATATGGTCTGGTAGTTGGTCACTACGAACTCCACAGCTCCATAATGGCTTTACCCACACTGATGCCAATGTGGGAGTTAATGGAAAATGCACTCTGAGCCTGTTAGAATCCGGGGTCTCTGGTTGGCGCAGGTATGCACTTGCGACAAGCAGGGACTGGCCCACAGGTGTGTCCAACCAGAGAGACAGCAAAATGCTACAGTGGCCACTGACAGTAGTCAGGGATGAGACCCAGGCCGTATGCCTCTCAGGGCTCTCAATCCTCTGTGGCGCCAGGGAGCGGGGGGCAGTAGCCCCAGGTGCTTGGCACCCTTTGTCCATTCTCCCCCTTGTCAGGTCAGGTATGACATCCTGGCACTGACCCACCAGCCCCGGGACTGTACCCAGCGGCTGGACCAAAGACTGGGGTGGGCTCTCCCACTCCTGGTCCTCCTCCTTGGGGCTCTGTACCCTCCCACCTGGAGTGGCACCCCCTTCCAGAATTGCCACGGCACCTGTGGCAGGTGTCCTGCGCAATTTGCCCACCAGTTCAGGGGTTCTATCCTGCAACTGGGTGCCCAGGTCAGGGGGGACACCCTGAACCTGGCCCTTCAACCTAGGGTCTAAACCCTTTAGTTGAGCCGGGGTCAGAGGCGAGGACTCCCTCCCTCTGCACCCCCTTCCAGAGTACTGCCCACTCCCAACTGGCGTGGTACCCCTAGAAGCAACATGGGTCAGGACACTGATTACAGTGGTCCCACCCTCCAGGTCAGACAACACCTGAACCTGGCTTCCCAACCCTGGGTCCAACCCATGCGGTTGAACGCTCGCCTGGCGCACCAGGACTTCCCGGGGAGCACGCATGCCCCCCCTGAGGGTGACACATAACTCATGTGTCGTGTGACAGTCTGCCTGGCGCTGATCTCCCGACCCCTGTCCATCTGACAGTGCCTGAAGATCCCCCAGGACAGAAGTGGTGTCACCATGGTCACTCACGGGGGACGCAGCCCTTCTGGCTGGCCCCTGACCCACTGGTTCTTCCACTGGGGACTCTTTCCCCCTCTCACCCCTCAATCTGGACCTCTGCACCCTCCCAACTGGAGCGGTACTGCCAGACACCAGAACTGATGGAGGCCTGCTTACAGACACTCCCAGCTCACCAGACACTAGGGGATCCCCCTCAACGGGCGGCCCATCAGGACAGCCTAGGCTCCCCGCCTGGTGTTCCCTTAAAGAACCATCCAGGCTCTGAGACTGGGTTTCGGGCACCTGGGGGCACGCAGCCCCACACTCACTCCTTCTCCACTGAGACAGGACGTGAGCCCCTACACCCCTCCCACTACCATGGGACCTAGCTGGGCTACTCTGCACCACTTCCACCACTCTGGGTTGGAAGATACCTGAGCCACTCCCCACAGGGTCACTCCCCAATGCCTCTCCAGACCCTCTGGAATCCACCAAAAGGTCTGCCTCCAATGTGAGTTCTCTGCGGTCAGAGAACTCACTCTCCAGCAGGTGTTGACGTAGCTCTGGAAAACAGGGACTTAAAATATGCTCTCCCACCATTGGATCACACAGCCCCCTAGCAGTTTTAACCAAACTAGCCATCACCTTACCATCCAGTGCCTCACACACGTACTCCACACCACTCTCCTGAGACTGGCAAGACAGTATCTGACTGTCTCTGTCACACAACCCACACTCTTCTGGGCGGTCTTCACACTCACCTACCAGGACTTCAATGTTGGGGGAACCCCTCTCCCTGCGCCTCTCATCTAGAGCCAGTAGAGTGTCCCTCCCGCCACTAGGACTATGAACCCCTGCGCCAGTTACCCTATTCCCTTCAGGGATACTGCGCACTACTGGAGCTACCTCATGCCCTAGAACCTCCTGGTGTGTGTTAACCCCCTCCTTCAAGTCAGGCGCCACATCTCTGGGTGTGCGTACTACTCTTTCAACACTAGAGAATTCAATACTGCTGCCACCATCTGAGCTGGATTCCTCCTCCCACTCAGAAAAGCTCAATCTCTGAGCTACGCACCTTTCTTGTTGCTGGGCTGAGACACTCATGGCCTCAAGCCTCTCGAGCTCCATATCATATTTCTTCATTAGGAAGTCATGCTCCATTTGCATTTTCTTTTCTTCCAGAGCCAGCTTCTTGCTCTCTAGCTCCAGTTGGGCATTTACTTCCAGCTTTGCCAACAATACTTCGTGATCCCTGGTGGCCTGTCTGTCTGCCAGCTCCTCTGGCGACAGGCCTCTACGAAAACTGCGAACACTTCCCGCTGGTTTCAATGGTGTAACTTCCTTGGTTGCACCCCTTGATTCAATCCAGGCTTTCAGCGCGGTTTTCTCTATGCTGTTTGGGCCCGGCATGACTCCAAACACAAGGGATCGTCTTCTCTTGGCAAGCAAAAATAAAAAGTTCTGTGGCTCAAGCTACTGGACTGTCTACTGTGCAATGGTTAGTAATCACTGTGCAGACACCAAGAACGCAAATCCGTAAATCCTCACCGCTGCCACCAATGTTAGAATCCGGGGTCTCTGGTTGGCGCAGGTATGCACTTGCGACAAGCAGGGACCCTTTCCTCTAAGTCAGGGCAAAGGATCACCTCTTTAAAAATAACCCCTGCTCACCCTCTAGGTAACGTGGCGCGAGCAGTCAGGCTAAATTTCCAGAGGGCATAAGGTTAAGCGTTCAAGTTGTCCCACACAATAATCACCTCCCCACCACACAAAGACATAAGGCTGTATTTATAGTAAAATATATTTCTTTATATAAAAGGTTTTCTTTCAGGCAGGTTGCATAAATACAGTTCTCTTGGGGAAATAATCCAGTTACTCTTTAAATGCTCAAAGGTAGTCCACAGGTCTTAATAATGGCAAAGTTCTGATTAAAATAAGCTTCTTAGGGGTTCTGCGCACTTCGTAGTACCGTTGTTAGGCTTTGGGCAAGGTTTTTAAAGGGCCTTGCCGTTTCTCACGCCTCTCGCGTGAGCACGAGTACGCTTGCCGAATCTCACTCTTCTCGAGTGAGCACCGGTAATGCTTTTCAATGTAGTTCGGCTCAAAGCAGGTACGATTCAAACTATGCTGCTCCCGAGGCCAGTACGGTTCAGACCAAGGCTGGTACGAGTCGAACCAAGGTTGCTAAGGTTCAAAACAGGATACTTCAGGGGTCAGTACGGTCCGTACAAAGGCAAGTACGGGCCGTATTTACGCACAATTATTTCAGATGGACGTACCCACAGTACGGCTCGAACTACGGGGCAAGGCAGTACGTTTTCCAAGCGCCATGAATTCAGATGGAAGTACGAACAGTACGACTCGAACTACCAGGCAAGGCAGTACGTTTTCAAAGCGCAATGAGTTCAGATGGAAGTACGGACCGTACATAGGCAGTTACGGCCGTACTTTTCGCGCGATGGTCACAAATACCTTCTTTTCACGGGGTTGGTCACCGGGTTTCCACAGCACGGTGTCTCACGTCGCGGTGTCGTCCCTCGCAGTCAGAGGGCGGCGGTGCTTCGTGGGGCACCCGAAGAAGGTCCCAGCCACACGACCAAGGGCAGAGGAGGGGGAAGCAGCTCCAGGGCAATCCACAGCGCTGTTGCAGCGCGATCAGCTTTTCAGGGGATCACAAGTGTGCACAGGGCCTCGCGGTGATCTTGACGGCACAGGGTCGCCAGGGCTCGGTGCGCAGGCCTTCAGGTGCCTTTCTCCGCGTTGCGAGATATGGCTCGGAGGGGCTGGTACTTGCGGTGCTTGGACCAGGGAGGCAGGTCCTTGCGGTGCTCGTGGTAGTCCCAGGTGGCAGATGTCGCGGTGTGGAGAAAGGGGGAGAGGCAAACAGGTTCTCTGGGGATCAGCGTCACGGAATTGCGTCCAGCTACTTCTCCTCTTCTGGGGGTAGGTTGCGCCCACTGTTCCTGGGGAGCAGATCAGGGGGCAAGTTCACAAGCAAGCCCTTGGAGATTGTTCAGCACAAGTTGATTCAAAGTCTTTTCCTTCAGTCTTTTCCTCTCCTTCCAGCAGACAGGCACCCACTGCAGGCCAGTCTCTCAGGCAGAGAGACAGTATTCCTCCTTCAGCTTCTCCAGGTCCTTCTCCTTCAGGCAGAGGTTCGTCGTTGCGTAAACAGGATCTGATTTCTTAGGAGCCAGGCTCCTACTTTTATACACCAATTCTTTTGTTCTTTAGCGCCAGGGGGCCTGGGCCTGGCTCAGTCCAGTTTTTGGAGCACTTTGTTGTGGTGACTCTGCGCTTTCCTTTCAGCAGCAGGGCAGAGACATCAGCCGCTCCACAGGGGGCGGCGCCGGCTTTGTGCTGGCAGAGCACAGGTCTATTCAAGAGTCGGGGTGTACTCCTCCCACCCATCCTGGTGTAATCTCTCTACCCACCACCTGGCAGCCAGCCTGTCTCCTGGAATTCCCCAGCCCTGCTCCTTACTGTTGCTAGGCAGAACACACACACACACAGCGCAGAGGCGGACTGAATGGCCAGATCAGTAAATACTAACTTTCTAAAAGTAGTATTTACAAACACAGGATATTAAAATAAACTTTACTAAAAGAAGTATTTTATTATTCTGAGTTCAGGCATACTAAACATAATTGTCTACCATGCTCTATGAGTCCACTGGGATTACAGGGTGTAGTAATTCCAGTAGCCCATTCTGGCCTATGGAGAGCAGGTAGCCTTCAATAGTGAAAAACGAAAATGGCTGTAATTCACTATTAAGACATGCCACACACATCAGGGCATGTCCTACCTTATGCCTACAATGCACCCTGCCCTTGGGCCTACCAGAGGGGTGACTAATATGTAGTTAAGGGAAGGTTTAGGGACTGGCAAGTGGGTGCACTTGCGCAGTCAGCGCGACAGTATCAGACTGCGCGCAGGTTCTGCAGTGGCAGATCCTAGACACATTTTACTAGGCCGCTTCTGTGGGTGGCACAACCAGTGCTGCAAGCCCACCAGCAGCATTTGTATTTACAAGCCCTGGCACTCCTGGTGCACTTTACTAGGGGCTGACAGTAAACCAAATAAACCAATCATGGACACCAATCAATGTATACATTTTACCATAGGGAGAGCATATGCACCTTAGCACTGGTCAGCAGTGGTAAGGTGCCCAGAGTCATAAATCAGCCAACACCAGGTCAGAAAAAATACAGGAGGAAGGCAAAAAGTTTAGGGATGACCCTTCAAAAAGGGCCAGGTCCAACAGAGCCCATCTTAGAGATGCCCCCTGCAGATCGACCAGCCCTGGTGTGGTTCCTGAATGGCTGCCCACCATTGCCACCACCTGACTGGTTTCTGGACCCCTGGGTAGAGGGCCCTCGCTCTCTAGGTCCAGAAACAAAGCCCATCCTGGACAGAGGATGCACTGCGCCCACGAAAGGAAAAGCTTCAAAGGCATGCCACCCCTGTCTTATGCTGTCCCCAGCAACTGGCTCCCACCGGTTCTGACCCCCACTTGGGGTGGGGGGGAGAATTGGCTGGAAATCCAAGTTAGGAAGAGAGGTGTGCCCACTGTTGCTTACCCCACCCCTCAGGTGAGAGAGGCGAGGTGAAGCACACATCTCTGTCGCCTCCATCTTGAATATGAGGGGACTCACTCAGCCAGTTAGGAAGAGGCTCATGCCTCTCCCTCGGGAGGGTAGCATAATAGAGGGTGTACCCAGCCAAAGAAGGGACCTGTTGGTCCCAACCTACACATCCCTCTAACGTCCCTAAATTTAGTATTTAGGGGCGACCCTGAATCTTACCCCCCAGAATCGAGGAAAAAAGACCAAAGAGCAGTGCAGACCCAGGAAGAAAGCGAGGACAACAACTGACTTGGCCCCAGCCTAACTGGCCTGTCACAACCATGACTTGTCTACAGCGGAGAAACCAGCGTGTCCCGCAGCAGCAGACTCCCAGAGCCCGGAGAATCTGCCCTGCCCTCAACTGAAAGACTGTCTCCCGTGAGCACCAGATTTGCTCAAACCAAAGACTAACCGTCAGAGTCCTGACTGCATTCTGCACCACTCTGCATCCGACCGCTACAGCCCGAGGTTGAGTGGCCCCATACTCCAAAGAGGTCCCCCCAGCGATCCTAAGTTGAAATGGGGTGACCCCTGACTTCCCACAAGCTTTGAAACTAAACCTGCAGCCTTTACTTGAAGGGTCCCCCCGACCGCGACTGAAGGCAGTAAGACAACTGCTCCCTTGACCAAAGCGGTCCAGGAAGTCTGACAGCGTCTGTCTGACTGACGGCAACCTCGACCAATTGCAGCCTAAGGAAAGCGATGCCTAAGACATCTCAGCCCTCTACGCCTTCCCAGCCTTGGGTAGCCCAAACGACGGTGTCCAAGCATCCTCCCAGATCCCCAGTCGCCTTCTCAGTCTTTGGTTGCCTCCAAAAATTTCCTCCAACCGATCCTGCAACTTTCCAGAATTGACGGTCTCTACTGAGAAGCCCAGAGGCCGCGACATCTGCTTTACCTCCTGCACCCGGCCGGCTCGGTGCCGCTAGCAGTGCAGTTCTTGTGTCGGTCGTTGGCCCCTGCAGTGCCGACCACAACCTCAGGAGCTTTGCTCCCCCACTCAAGGAGCCTACTTGCTAGCAGACCCCAACCAAAGGCTCCCCCTTAGCCCGTAGCCTTGGACCTTGGGCAACCTTGGTCCTAACCCCGAAACCTCAACCTCGTAGGTTCAATAATTACCTCCGAGTTCAATAACCATTTTTGAGATTTTAGATCTAGAAAGTGTTCTATGTAGAACTGCTAATGTATGGGGAAAAGTGAGCAATATTGTAACGTAATCCGAAAGTAAACAATGAGTATTTACTGTGTAATGCCAAGTATTCTGAAAAGTCATATCAACCTGTAACTGTTACAATTACAAGAACAACTGCAATTACTTGAACAGTCGTGCATTTGAAAGTACTTATTACCAAGTCCTGCCTGGTTCTAGAAATAAACTATAAGTATACGTTTTTTATACTTAATTGGTCTGGATTGTGCCTCTGAGAGTGTGACATCAGCCTTGATTGAGTGAATATAATAAATGCTTAACACACACTCCTGATGAGCCTAGCTTCTCGACCACACTACCACAAATAGAGCCGTTCGTGATAATCTAATTTAGCCTCTGCTATACCTCTGAGGATCCCCTGGACTCTGTGCACACTATATCTTACTTTGGTATAGTATATGCAGAGCCAGCTTCCTACATCAGGGGGATGGAAAGATTCAGAGCCTGTGACTTTTCCACGTTGACCTAGAAGCTCGACATTAGGCCAAAAACCTCCAGCTCTGTCAAGAATGCCGGCAAGGTTGTGACCGGTTTATCCAGGGTCACCATCACATCGTCAGCATATAGGCTAATGGTATGTTGCTCACCCCCAAATACGGCTCCGGTAATCCGAGGGTTATCTCTAACCCTCTGGGCTATAAGCTCCATGTATAGAGCGAATAAAAGGGGTGATAATGGCAACCCATGGCACGTGCCCCTACCGGCTGAGAAGGGTAAGAGACATGTCTGTTGACCAGAACCGTTGTAGTGGGAAAGTGATAGCAATTCAGGAGCTTCGTCCTAAATTTGTTGCCTAGGGCGATGTGAGCAAGGACCTGCTCCAGAAAAGGCCAGTGCACCCGTCAAAGGTCTTCTCGGCATCGATCGCTAGCAGCATAAGCTCACTTGGGGTCCTCGTTGCCTTCTCAATGACATGCAAGATGCCTTTGGTGTTGTTGCCTGTTTGCCTGTGGGGGATAAATCCGGCTTGGTTAGGGTCAATAATCGAGGGCATATGTGGGCCCAGTCTGCTAGCCAAAATGCCAGTGAACAGTTTGAGGTCTAGGATTAGTAAAGAGCTTGGCCTGTAGGAGCCACACTGTTGCTTGACTTTGCCAGGTGTGGGAACAGCATCAACAGATGCGGTCCACATTAAGGTGGGCATTGCGCCGAGGCGGCAAAGGAATTAAATAGCCTGGTGAGTATGGGGACAAGGGTGTGGCAGAAAGTTTTGTAAAAAAAATAAAAATCAGGGGAATCTGTCAGGAACTGGCGATTACACCGTTTTTAAATGGGAGGTGGCCGATATGACCTCTTCAGGGCGTATGTCATTATCTAAATCCTCTGTTTGATCGACAGGATGTGTGTGCGTTTTAGAGATAGGTAGTGCTATCTGTGGGATCGAGGTGTTGACTAGCATCCAATTGCTCATAGAAATTTTTAAAGGTGTCTGCTTTGTCTTTATCGTTGGTGATGTGCCTTTTATCGAGAGTGTGTAAAGAAGGTATTCCCGAGGATTGCCGTTGGGCACGCAATTTGTTGGCCAAAAGGCAGCTAAATTTGTCTCCTCCAACATAGTAGGAGTGTCGGAGACGGAGTGCTACGTGTTCCGCATGTCTAGATCCGGAGCAGCGACCTGGGAGCATAATTCATTCAACTAGCGCCATACTCTCGGTGCACCAGTACGTTGATGAATGCGTTCTACCTCTTTGATCTGGGCCAAAAGGGTATCTCTTTTCGTAGCTTGCGAAGGAGGTAATTTAGCCTGGCGTACGTCTTATGTGCATGGAAGAAAGCAAGAGTACTTACGAGCCTCCGGGTGGGAGTCCCTCTACAAGTCCCGAAGTCCCAGGTCCCTCCGCCACCCTTGTCCACTCTTCAACAATGCTCCAGCTTGTCCGTGTCGCTGTGGGACCTATCTAGATCAGGGTCCAAAATTAGGTTAAGGTCTCCCCTATTAGAACCCCTCTCTCTTCAGAAGAGAGTGCCTCGGCTAGTGCTATAAGTCCTCCTTAACTTCGTTCGGTGCATATATAGACCCTACTACGAAAGGCCGGTTGCCAAGTGTGATCTGGTAGATGAGGAGTCTGCCTTTCAGTTCTACCCCTTTGTGTCCCACTTTTCCCTTTGAAGGAATGTCCTACTAATATGGCCACTCCCGCTGTTTTAAAAGAAGCAGAGGAGAAGAACTGGTGGGGAAACACTCGAGATCGAAGGCGGTGACAATCCCTGGAGAGAAGGTGTGTCTCTTCGAGCAGACATATGTCAGACCCTGAGGTTTCGAGGTATGACAAGACTACTTTGCGCTTAACTGGGTTGTTAAGACACTTTACATTAAGGGTGAGTACCCTAAGAGTCGCAGACGTCATTGGGTCTATGTATAAGGCAAGGAGCTATAGTGTGTAATTGCGTATAGCAGGAGTGCAGGCTGGCGTCCAACATCTTTACCTCTCTAGATGTCGTGTATTTATGGTGGTATGTCTTTTTTCCAGTCCAGGGAGGACCTGGCCTGGCAGTTCGGGCTGGACTGTTCCCATTGGGTGCAGGGTCAAGACTGATTTGCATATGGCTTGGTCCAAACTGGAATGACATGGTGAGCAAAAAAACGATGGATTTAGGCCCAGATCTCTCTACTGGGGTGAATGTATGACATTGTTCTGCATTCTGTCCATCAATTGTTCTTTTTCCATTTGTCACCCCGAGTGGGACGGGTATGCCCAGACATGGGTCCTGTGCTCTCCATGCCACTGGAGTCAAGCTATCCTGGCTGATGAGGGCTGAAAGCCTGAAACCGGTCCTAGGATACTTGTTTCCAGTCCAGGGAGGACCTGGCCTGGCAGTTCGGGCTGGACTATTCCCATTGATTTGCATATGGCTTGGTCCAAACTGGAATGGCGTGGTGAGCAAAAAAACGATGGATTTAGACCCAGATCTCTGTACTGGGGTGAATGTATGACATTGTTCTGCATTCTGTCCATCAATTGTTCTTTTTGCATATACAATTTGTATATTTGTAAGACAGAATTTGTTTTTGATTCATTCCTTGAAAATATTCCCACAATCTGAGTACTTATTTTAGTGTTCGTAAACATTTGGGTTTGCTAAAAATGCTTTTGTCATATTTCCCTTGCATCTGAGTTGCTTCAAGGTCGGCAAAGACTCTCCATTCATATTCAAGCGATGTTTTATTGAGGCATTCGAAATGAATGCATTATTGTCTTAACAGCTTTTATTAATGATCAGAAGTATATAGGTTTTAAGTGAAACTAAATGCAGATTTTCCACAGTTTTAATGGGAAGAAAATCATAATTTATTAAAGGGACAGAGGCTAATATTATGTATACACTTTTAATTGCTCTCAAATCACAGCAGAAAAACAAACTAGAATTAGAACATCAATAAAACACTTTAGAACACGAACATACATATAACATTAAAACAGGTAGCCATCTTCCTCTTTTACAAGCTGCAAAATAAACCAATGTCCCAAAAGAGGAACCAAAATGTCCAATCCAGATGTCTTTCTCCGTGGTCTCGATCCAGAAATCCATCTTCTCCGATTTAACCTTAAATAAAAAGAACAAAATTATTAACAAGGGAGGGTTTGCGGAGGGATAATATTAGCCTCCGTGCCTTTAATAAAATCATGATTTTCTTCCCATTAAAGCTGTGGAAAATCTGCATTTTATGGCAAGGCCCGGAGGCCAATATTATGCATGTTCAAAGCTCTTCCAGAACTCTCTCCAGCACATTTTCCCCCAGGTTTAAAATAGATTTTTTTTTAAGTTGACTCATTCGACCAGTCTGTTGCCTTCAAAATGCCTCCCAAACTTGAACCCCTCAAAAACGCTTTACTAGCCATTGCCCCTCTAAGAGAATGAGCCCCAAAAACACTCACATCCTTACCAGCCTTACACATAACCTCTTTCACCCACCTAGCTAGAGTAGGAGCAGAAACTGCCCTAAATGGCTTCCTGTAAGAAATCAATAATTGAGGACAACCATTTCCCCTCAAACCAATTGTTCTCAACTCATACTCCCTCAAACAACGAACCACACACAAATATACCCCTCCAAAAGAGGATAAAAAATAGTTTGACAGTCTTCGTCCTTTTCCTCAACTCAGTTTCAGTTTCATACGTCTTTATTTCGATATTTGAATCATAAAAGACAAATACATAAAATATTACAATTAAACAGTCGGACAACTATTATCTAAAACATCTTTTTAAAATTTAACCAAAAACACATTTTTAAAAGAGGATTAAACAGTATTTAAAGACGCAGTATGAATAAATAAAACCCATATTTAAAAGAAAGAGGGAACCGGGATACTTAAAAATATCTGGCTCTAATAGCCCAGGCCCACCCTAGGTACTTTGCTACCCCTATTACAACCAGTTCTGTGGTGTTGGTTCTTAAAGCCCACAATGCCTCTGTACTTCCTCTAATGTTCATCCGTTGAAAGATGGGCCTAATCCATTTATTCCTTGGTGCATAATAGGCAGGACAGGCAAAGAAGAAGTGACCAACACTCTCTTTTTGGTCAACACACCATGGGCAATACTCATTCAAGTTACCAACCCATTTTTTAGAGAAAGACCTTACTGGTAAACAGCCTACTCTAAACTGGTGGTATAATTTGTTATCCAGAGTCTTGGTGATAACATCCCAATAGTTCTCTAAACAGGGATCTAGTTTATGCACCAAAAATCTACCAGTGAGGGAGGCACCGTTTGAGCACACAACGGATTGTAATCTAACTGATGCCCAATATAGTGACTTAAAGGCCTGCTTGGGAGGGAAAACAGAGCTCCCCGGAGAGTCCCACAAATGGATAAGACCCATTTCATCCAGAATTTGTTTCACTTCACGGAACCAAGGGATATTTCTAGAACCCAGGATTGCTCTTACTTCCGCAAGTTCGGTAGCAAAGAGACTTAGATCCGGAGATATCCAGATCCGTCTCCATAACGCAACCAGCCGGTACCGTGCCAGGTCTTTAATTGATTTACAACCCATATCCAACAAAAGAGGTTTTATTGGAGTGGATTGTGGCAGTCCTATCAGGTTGCGCAAAAATTTGTTTTGGACTGTTATCAGGGGAGATAGATTCAGAAAACCCCACAGGTCAGCCCCATACAAAATAGCCGAACTGATTTTTGCGTCATAGATTTTAAGTGCTGGCGTGACCCTTTTAGTAAGAGACATTTTTTGCTCCTGGATCAGACAGCCCGTGAGGCGTGCAAATTTTAGACGGAGAATGTCGATCTGGGGCTTCCAGCTTAACCGGGAGTCCAGGGTTACTCCTAAATATGTCATAACCTCCACCTGTTCCAGGCCCACTCCATTCATACTTACATAACTCTTTGTTGGGCGGTTTTTTGAAAAGACCATGAATTTAGTCTTGCTCACATTAATTTGCAGATCATTAAGTTTACAAAAATCCTCGAATTTATGTAAGGCCGTTTGTAGGCCCTTACGCGTCTTGGATAAGATTAATGTATCATCTGCAAAGATGAGCAAGGGAAATTTAGTCCCGCCCAAAATTGGTGCATTAGTAGGGGTATCCGCAAAAAACTTCACCACCTGGTCAATAAATAGTAAAAAAAGGGTCAGTGCTAAAACACACCCCTGTCGGACACCCCGTGTAACGGGGAAACTGTCTGTCACCTGCCCTTGACCTCCCCACCTCACTCTCGCAAAATTGCCCTCGTGTAGTCTCACCAAGAGCTCGAGG
The DNA here is from genome assembly GCF_964204655.1 of Triturus cristatus. NCBI lineage: Eukaryota > Metazoa > Chordata > Amphibia > Caudata > Salamandridae > Triturus > Triturus cristatus. The sequence continues at coordinate 1,278,280,152 of NC_140579.1, forward strand.
AGTTCTTGCGGAATGCCTAAGGTGCCCAGGACTGCCCACAGTTTTGCCCTGGGCACCAAATCAAAGGCGGACTTCAGGTCCACAAAGGCGGTGTAGATAGACCCGCCGCCCAACAGCACCACCTTCCAGTATATCAGAATAAATCTGAAGACCTGGTCGATGGTGCTGGTGCCTGACCTGAAGCCAGCCTGCATCGGAGAGAGAATACTCTCCGATTCCATCCACCCCTGAACCCTGGTGAGAACCATCCTAGCAACTATTTTTTGGAGGGAATCAATGAGACTGATGGGGCGATAATTCCCGGGGGCCGAGCGGTCCCCTTTTTTGAAGAATTTCCGCCCCCATCCAAGACTCAGGGATCCTAGCCCCCTTAACAATAGCATTAGCAAGCTGGGTAACATAGGGAATCCAAAGAGGGGGGTCGATTTTGAATAGATCTGCCGGGATACAGTCCATCCCAGGGGCTTTCCCAGCTTGGACCGAATAAAGTGCAATCTTGGCATCGTCATTCGTGAAGACCAAAGGGTGACTGGGGGAAAGCGACACTGGTACGTATATCCCTTGCTCATCAAGAGGTTTCAAGTCTGGGTCCCTAAACTGGGTTGAGTAAAAATCCACCCATGCTTCTACGGATACATGATTTGCAGGTATTTGGGAATCCGGGTTTCTACCCCATTTCACAACTTCCCAAAACTTAGTCTGATTGGACGTTTGACAGGCCTCAAGCAGGTTGGACCAATGGGCTTCGTCCCAGTCTCTCTTCGCCTCCCACTGAGTCTTTTTGTACCGCTGGGGAGCCGTTTTGATGTCAGTAGACACCCGAGACTTTATGGCTTTAATTAACTCACTGTGGGCTTCCCTGCATTTTTTATTATACCAATTCCTAGTATGACTAGGAGTTTTCAGTTTTCCTGTCTTGGGTGGTAAAGTAAGATGGGTTTTTAATTTATGGAAACACTGCTCGTGTAAGTCGGTTATCCGATGGATGCCGTCCTCACTCGAGGATATGTTCGCTATGGCGATCAAAGTAGATGACACTTCTAATGATATGCCAATTAGTATGGAGGGGTCCTCCAGGACCCTACTCCATTTCACCCTTCTTCTATCGTTGGTTAAGAAAGCCTCAGCGGTAATACACGGGGCTACATGGAATCTATCATGTCCATCAGGGAATTTTATGCTTAAGGACAGGGGGTTATGGTCACTCTCGGGACGGTCAATAACGGCCATGTCCTCCAAGAGCGACCAATACTCCATTTTAACCAAAAAGTAGTCAATTCTACTTCGGCTAGCCCCATTATCAAATGTGGGTTTACCAGCCTTGTCGGATATCGTACGACCATTGGCCGCTCTCAAGCCCCACTCCAAACACAACCCTGCCCAATGTAAGGACGCTTCAGTGGCCTTTTTGATATTAGTTAATGACAGGGATGGAATGTTCCACACAACATCCTCCTCAAACCCCAAATCCTCACCGTCACTTAACAGGGGTTCGAATGTGCAATTTAGATCCCCCCCAATAAGTATAAATTTATCCCTCCCAATAAGCTCAAGATAGGTATCCATCTCCTCTATAATTACCGGGCTTCGCCCACCGGGAAGGCCTCGAGCATAAATGTTAATAACAATAATTTCCCGATGTTTCACCTTTGATAGCTTAATTCTCAACAGATCGGGGTTATTAACAAGAATTTCCACTGGTGTATAACTGATGGATTGCTTGACCCAGATTACTAAGCCCCCAGAAGCTCTGCCCTTAGTGCCCTTCTTCGCTGGTTTAAAAAAATTAAGAAAGCCTTCCCGAAATATCGGTTCTGGGGCCCAACTCTCTTGGAATAGTAAGATATCATAGTTATCTATGAAGTCTATCCAATCTTCTGAGGATGTTCGTCCCTTTAGGCCAGCGATATTCCAAGAGGCTATCTTAAGTGAAGAGTCCAGGACAACATAAGGGGATTCAGTAAGACCGTCATCCCTACACACAGGGTCAGGTAAGCTGGGGGCGACCAAGTCTAGATGGAGAAGATTGGGAGTTACAGAGTCAGTGACTTGGGGTATATTCAAGCAATCCAAGTCTGGAGCTAAGCGGGCGGTATTACTGCAGAGTGTATTGGGAGAAATACTAACAGAGGTGGTATGGAAAGCATCCAAACCCCAAGGGGCCCCCCCGTGCCCACCCCAGTCTTCCTGCCCCGCTCTAGGGCAGCTAACGTGGCCCACTGGGTTCGAGTACGCGTAGTCCATAAGGGTTGAGGCAATCGGAAGTCAATCAACCTCCTCCAAGGAATTTAAGGGTGCAAAATGATTAAACAAAGGGAGGTGGGGTGGTAATCTTGGCGAAAATCTATAACCCCTAGTCACCCTTTCCCATCTAGTGGATGGTAAACTCGGTATAGTGCGAGAGTCACAAGGATAGAAATAAGAAAGGTCCACAGAGCAGATACCAGAAACACCCAAAGTGTTGGACACAGAACAAATATGGCTCACCACCTTAGGATTTCGAAAGTTGATAATAACACAATCACCCTCCACATTTTTTGCCCTGACACCCACCCATCCCACCCTACGCACAGTCAAAATATCTGCACTGGTTCTTGGTGGTAATGGTCTGTTATTATTTAGCCAGTGTGTTACTTTATTCTTCAACTCGGTGTGTGACTCAAACTTTTCCTGGGCAAGCCTAGGGACACCTATCAAGATAACAGTATAGGGTATAGACTCTTCAGGAAGATTTATACAAGGAAGATTTGAAGACGAGTCTTCACCCAAGGAGAATGGCTGTCTAGAGGCATGATTGTCCTTGCTTTTACTAGCAGCATAATTGCTGGTTTGTTGGGAGGACGGGACAGCGGTGGTAGATATATGATTTGCTACCGCAGTCAGTTTGTTGTGGTTTGGTGGGGGGTGGGGGTCTTCAACCATAAGAGTAGAGATAGTTGGAGCTAGACCCATTTGAACAGAAGCATCTGAATTAGATTGGATCTTAGAGTCAGCACGGGACATGATTATTTTCTCTAGATGCGACGTATTTGTTAGGACCAAACTCTCTAATTTCCCTATGGTGGTAGAAAGTTTCTTCATTCTCTCATGAAGAGGTAAAAAAAAGGACTTGAGCAATTGTTCTATGGGTTCAAGAGGGCAAATGAGCTGGGAATTAGACTTAGATAGTGTTTCAGGGCAAGGGGAACATAAAGGACTCTCAGCAACAGAAGGTAAATCTGAGGGAAAATCGGGACAAGCCTTTGCTAGCTGGGATTTGTGAGAGACTTTACTGCGTTTACTTCTAGGTGGCGCTCCCACTAATTTCCTTTTCCTAACGGCCGGCTTATGCTTGTTTACCAATGACGGGATAACTAACCGAGGCTTCTCGGAGGGAAAAGGGGTGGGGATTACATGGGGAGTTACATGTAGTTCAGTACCTTCAGTAATATCAACAATACCGGGAACATCATCTAGTGAGTTACGTATAGAGGGATTCAGTAGTCCAGGCTCAATAGTATTCAACATGTCTGGGGCTGCTGGAACAGTCCTACAGTCGGGAGATGTGGCTAGCATAATATTGCCAAGTGACGATCTTTTGGCTGATATTTCTAGTGACAAGCACTTTTCAGTTAGAGAGATTTCCTGTTCAAGGACCCGGGCAGCTCTGGTGATGAAATTGTCTAGGGTCCCAGAGATACAACCCCCCGAGTTTCCCTGCATGATCTTTCTACCTGATCTTAGAGAGGCCATCTTTAGGAGAAGATAGACCAGGAGCAGGGAGAATGATATGTACAATAACCGTGAACCTTGAGACAACAAATAGCTCAATGAACTACAAACTTTACAGAATAATTAATAGGCAGTAACTAGAAGAATGTAACTACACAACCGACAGTAGACAACCTATCAGGTGGCACACATGAGCAGGATACAGGGTGGCGGGTACCATATGAATGAGTGTCCAGAATGAGTAATATCAGAGGGGAAGCCCGTCCCGTCCACGCTCGTCCACGAACGGCCAAAAACGGCCCGCTCTTTGCCCGGTCTTCGCCCCGGGCACGAACCGCTGGCGCGGTGGGGTGGAATAGATATATCGGGGGAGGGAACGAAGAGGGGGGTGGGGCCGGGAAGAGTCTCCAGGTGTGCGAAGTTAGGCAGGCAGGCAGCACCCTGGTCCTCGCAGTCCCGGCCTCTCAAGCTTCACAGCGGCCCCTCCTCAGGCAGCACAGCCCACCCCTCGGTAAGTGAGCAACAACAGGACAAGAACAAACTCCAAGGGCAAAGTCAGCAGTAGCGAGCGGCTCCCGCGAAGCGGGGGCCGCGAGGAGTAATATAGGCAGTGGGGGCGGGGCCGGGAAGAGTCTCCAGGTGTGCGAAGTTAGGCAGGCAGGCAGCACCCTGGTCCTCGCAGTCCCGGCCTCTCAAGCTTCACAGCGGCCCCTCCTCAGGCAGCACAGCCCACCCCTCGGTAAGTGAGCAACAACAGGACAAGAACAGACTCCAAGGGCAAAGTCAGCAGTAGCGAGCGGCTCCCGCGAAGCGGGGGCCGCGAGGAGTAATATAGGCAGTGGGGGCGGGGCCGGGAAGAGTCTCCAGGTGTGCGAAGTTAGGCAGGCAGGCAGCACCCTGGTCCTCGCAGTCCCGGCCTCTCAAGCTTCACAGCGGCCCCTCCTCAGGCAGCACAGCCCACCCCTCGGTAAGTGAGCAACAACAGGACTAGAACAGACTCCAAGGGCAAAGTCAGCAGTAGCGAGCGGCTCCCGCGAAGCGGGGGCCGCGTGGAGTAATATAGGCAGTGGGGGCGGGGCCGGGAAGAGTCTCCAGGTGTGCGAAGTTAGGCAGGCAGGCAGCACCCTGGTCCTCGCAGTCCCGGCCTCTCAAGCTTCACAGCGGCCCCTCCTCAGGCAGCACAGCCCACCCCTCGGTAAGTGAGCAACAACAGGACAAGAACAGACTCCAAGGGCAAAGTCAGCAGTAGCGAGCGGCTCCCGCGAAGCGGGGGCCGCGAGGAGTAATATAGGCAGTGGGGGCGGGGCCGGGAAGAGTCTCCAGGTGTGCGAAGTTAGGCAGGCAGGCAGCACCCTGGTCCTCGCAGTCCCGGCCTCTCAAGCTTCACAGCGGCCCCTCCTCAGGCAGCACAGCCCACCCCTCGGTAAGTGAGCAACAACAGGACAAGAACAGACTCCAAGGGCAAAGTCAGCAGTAGCGAGCGGCTCAACTCAAAACACACACCTTCCGGTTGGTAACTCCTAGAATTCACTTCCAAAGCTCTAATATCAGATACCCTTCTAAAAGAGACCAAACACAAAAGCATCGCCAACTTCCATGACAACAACTTAAGATTCAACATTAAATTTGCACCCCAACTTTCCAATTCTTTCAGAACAACAGAAACATCCCAAAGCACTGCATACTTCGCCTTAGGAGGCAACTCCAACCGAACACTTATAACCAATCGTTTAACTAAAGGATGCTGACCCACAGACCCATCATCCTCCAAAACATGCCCAGCCGAAATCACAGATCTGCTCAAATTAACTCTATTGTAAGCCAAACCACCCTTATACAAAAGAGATAAATAATTATCAACCTCTACTAAAGGAGTTGATACGGGATCCAAACCTCTCTCAAAACACCAACTACACTATTTCCTCCAGGCTGACCTATAAACCCTTTTTGTTCCCGAAGCCCATGATCTCTCGATGAGATCCAAAGCTTCTTTAGATAACCCCTGCACTTGCCAGACTCTCCTGAAATCATCCAAGCTATAAGTCTCAATTGACCTGTCACCACCAACTCGTGCACGTCCTCTTTCGCATCCAAAAGAATCTCTGGAAAACTCTGTAACAAAACGGGATCCTCCATTAACAAACTCATCACATCTGGGAACCACACTTGAGCCTGCCAAAAAGGCGTCACCAGAACCAACTCTGCCCTCTCTCTCCATACCTTCATCAACACCCTCTGAATCATGTAGAACGAGGGAAAAGCATAAAGCCTCCCCACACTCCAATCTTGAAGGAAAGCATCTATCCATTTCGTCTCCGGATCCAGTCTCCAACTGTGATAATCCAACAGCTGAGTATTCAACCTGTCGGCAAACAAATCCACTTGCACGGGACTTGCAGAGGTCCCCACCTCTGCTGTATCCTCTGGAAAACTCCCCTGTCCAATCTCCAATTGCTCACATCCTTGAGATATCTTGAATACCAATCCGCTTCTGTGTTGCTCAACCCTGGTATATATTGTGCCAGAACCATAATCTTTTTCGCCAAACAAAACCTCCAAAACTCTTTCGCCAACTCCGCTAACCCTCTTGACCGAGGGCCCCCCAACTTGTTCACATAACGCACCGCCAAAATGTTGTCCATCTTTAACAGAACACAACATTTCACCTGATCCTTCATGAAACTCTTGATCACAAACAAACCCGCCAGTAGCTCCAGACAATTTATGTGAAGCCTCTTTTCCTCCTGGGACCACTGACCCTCAGTCGACACCGTGCCACACCTTGCTCCCCAACCGTGCAAACTCGCATCCAACTCCATCTCTATCTCTGTAATCTCTCCAAATATTGCTCTCCCATTCCACGCATCTAGGCTCATTAACCATCAATCCAACTCCTCCTGAGTCTCCTGATTCATCCTCACTTTCTGCGAGTACTTCGCTCCCTTTCTGAAATGAAAAGCCTTCAAACTCTGGCAATGCTCAATAATGAATGGGAGCTGGAAAAATAGCTTGAAAAGACGCTGATAATAGACCCAGCAGTCTTGCCAACTGACGCAACGTTATCCATTCCATACTCCTCACTCTCCTCACTTCCTTCTCACATTCTCCATTGGCAACTTCAACATGCAGTCCAACGTCAGAATCTGAAAACCTAAAAACTGCGTTACCTGCGCCGGTTCCATACATGACTTCTCTCGGTTCACCACAAAACCCAGATCCTCCAGAACTCTCATTGCAAACTCCATCTGCTCCTTCGCCAAACTCTATTCCTCCGCCATAATTAGAATGTTGTCCAGGTTAACAATTAATTGAATTCCCCTGGACCTCAACCACGCTACTACCGGCCTCATTACCTTTGTAAAGCACGTCAATCCGAATGGGAGACTCTTGAACCTCCAGCGAACTCCCTTCCATCTGAACTGAAGCAAATCTCTTTGCTCCACACACATCGAAACCATAAGGTAAGCATCCTTTAAGTCCAAACGTGTCATCCAATCTCTCCTCAACAAATCCCTTAACATATTGATTCCCTCCATTTTGAAATGGTTGTATCTTACCCAATCGTTCAACTCCCTCAGATTTATAACCGGTCTCATACCCTTCTCCTTTTTCTCTAACAGAAAAATATTGCTCACGAAACATCCTGGCACCTCACTCGCAAGCTCTATTGCTCTTTTCGCTTCCAAAGCTTCTACCTCCTTTGTAACTAGTTCCTCCAATTCTTTTGAAAATCTTAAAACTGCGGGATACCTCTCTTGTACCGGTGTCTCCATAAAATCTATTTGATAACCAACCACTATTTCCAAGACCCACGGATCCTGAGTTATCTCTTCCCATCTTGAAACAAACTGGGCTAGTCTGTCGCCCAATTTTACATGGATAGAAATAGGGTCTTTGAAACATCTTACGTGATGAACCTCTTGTTCTTCTCTCCAAACGCATTCCACGAGATCTTGATCTCTGCCTCTGAGGTTAGAAATTGCTAGCTTTCTCTGACTTTGAGAAACCATATCCAAAGTTTGACCCATAACGTCTATATCCTCTACCAAAGGAACCTCTGGTAATCCTGTGACCACGGCCGGGGAATCAACCCCGCATCCTCCCGGCCGTACCAAAAACCTTGCGAATATCCTTTTGCGCTTTTTGTAAGGAATTAAAGGTACCAACGTACCTAGAAATATCTTTAACAAATTCCTCTACGAAGAGCATACCTTCACTCTGCTCTCCAAATTCTTTATTTGCCAGGTCCGCCAGCTTTTGATCTATTTTTAATAGGATACTCTTTCTCCTCTCAACGCATAAAGCTGTGTTAGTATTACCCAACAGGCAAATCACCCTCTGCACCCACTGACGTAACTCCACAATATCCACTCCAGTATTATTAGAATGCGCTTCCATACATAAATCAAAAACTTTCGTAAGAGGACCAAGCACATCAAGGAGTCTATCCTGGCATCCTTTGAGACCCTTATCTCATCCCCTTCTGTGATCCCTTCCTGACTTATTCAAGAAAGTCAGCATTTTTGGGTCCAATTCCGGCGTATATGCCACCTTACAATCCAAACTTGGTCTGGGACACTCAGACCTCAACCTTGTCCGTACCTCCTTTGGAATTTCTCTTCTAATCCAATAACTTACATATTTTTCAACATGTTCCGCACAAGTCTACTGAGGAGAAAATGGGTGCTGAATCAATAGTGCATCAAACCCATCCTCTCCCTGAAGATCAACAAAGTCTCACATCTCCAATTTGATTTTCCTTTCTGCCATTATCTAGTCCTTTTCATGTGGAACTTCCTCTTCATCTGAATCATCAAAACTTGTAGAACATGTAAATTCTACATCCCCACTGGCAGAGGACAAATCGCAAGCCACAGCACTATGGCCCCTCTCATGCGCCTTTGTTGCACCACCCTTTGCCTTTATAGCATCATCCTTAGCCTGAAACTTACGTTCAGTAACCTTTACTTTCCTCTTTCTCTCCAAATTTTTTCTTTTGTGTGTCCTTTTAACACTCTGACCAGAACTCCCACCAACAACTTCAACCTCTTCAGTTGTCCAAAAACTTTCATCTTCACCTGATCTCTTTTTAGAATAGCTTGCTTGTAGACTTTTTTCAACACTACTCTCTATTTTCTTATCAAATGAAGCAGACATTTCCCCAAACATCTTCTCCATATACTGCTTCATTCTATCTTCAAAACCAGATCCCTCATTATTTTCCAATTTTAAAATCTCCTTTCAATTATCCTCAAACAAGGAAACTCATTTACAACCTAAAATCACCCTTTTCAAAACTTCACAGTAAACGCACCCCTTAACTGTGACTCTTCTCTCCAAATCTTTTTATATACATTTTTTTCAAAAACAGAAACAACCTCAAAAGCTCTCACCTCACTCTAAAAAACCGACCTCCTGAACTCTAGTCAACATCTGACTGAAACTGACACAAGCGTTCAGTCAGATTTTGTTGGTAAATTTCCCAAAATATGGCCGCCGTGCCAATAATATACAATCCTCCTTTCGTCCCAATCTTTCAAAATGGCCGCTATATGTTACGTGAGTACGGCAGCTCCTTCCTAACAAACTTCTATTCCTCTGATCTCACTCACGCCCCAGAATGCGTGAGAAGCAATCAATTTCACTCGCGCTCGAGCCTAAACAATGACATCACTCTCTTGCTCGAGCGCACTACACACTTCGTGCCAAAAAAAACTGCTGCGCTTGAGCGTTCTTCAAAAGAAATCCAGACACGCTCGAGCGCCCAACCGCAATCCCGCTCTGATAAAACGCCACGCGCAAATTCAAATATGTACAACTTTAAACACGAAGGTAAAACCTAATGATTTTCATCCTAAAACGCTCACAATCAACTTCTGAATACTGTGTTTCTCTTTTAATAATCATGACATTCTGAGAACTATAATCCTTCAATAAACTTCAATTTACAATGTTCCAAAATATATTCAAAACCCAGATTTGAAATATGTATAATAAAAACATTCATATCCCAAAACTCATTCTTCTTAAAATACTAATATCCATACAACAACCAAGATTCAAAGTACAAAATACATTAATGTGCTTATATCTGATTGAGCAGCAACAAAAGAGGAAGATGGCTGCCTGTTCTAATGTTATATGCATGTTCACTGTTCTAGAGTGTTTTATTGATGTTCTAATTCTAGTTTGCTGTTGCTGCTGTGATTTGAAAGCAATTGAAGGTGTATGCATAATATTGGCCTCCGGACCTTGCCATAAAATTTGGATAGAACTAGGTTCTTCATTCAATTACGTAGCTCACATCCGATTCGCTGAGCAGAGGCTTTAGCCACACTTTACAAAGAAACTTTTTAATTACTGAAAAATCCAGTACAGGGTGGTCTTTCTATTTTCTTAAACACATAAAGTGGTGTTGTTCTCTTTATCCATTTCACAAAGTGATGATGCTCAACAAAGGCAGGGTAAATGCATAGGAGCTGGTTTTAAAACAAGAGTGTGAGCGCTTTATTAAATATTTGTATGCATCTGGTAACAGTGTTTAGTACCATGGCATCATGTGTCAGATTTGGTATGCAACCTTTAGTCTGCAGTTTTTAGTCAGCTTAGCCTTTACTCCTCAGCCTTTAATCTGCATGTGCCGTAACTCTGCATGCCTTTACAGCTAGGCAGGTGAGAGGGGCAGGCTAATGGTAATTTTAAGGCTTAGGGGTAGCTTGAGGTAAAGGTGAGGGTAAGGGTGATTTTAGGGTAAAGGAGTTGGTAAAGGGGTAAGGGTAATTCTAGATTTAAGGGATAGATAGAGGTAAAGGAGGAAGGGATAGCTATAGAGATTTGGGGTGGATAAAGGCAAATGGAGTAAGTTATTTTAGGGTTTATGGGTGGGTAGAGGTATTGGAGGGTAAGGGTGATTTTTGGGTTAGGGGATGGGTATAGATTTTAGGCATTAGGTGTGGATAGAGGTAAAGGGAAGAAAAGAGTGAATCTGACAGAGATTTCTTAAATAACTATTAAATTACATCCTGTAGCATAATCCCCAGATAACAGACTGGATCCAGAAACTTTTCATGCAGTACCTCTGTGCTCCAGAAGCAAGCAAGCGCAGATCCAGAGAGCACTACCTCCAGTCTTTTTTTTTTTTTATGACTTTTTTCGATGTTTTGTCAAAGTTTTTTCGATACTTTGTCTCCTGGCGTGATAGGGATGTCCCCTAAGAAGAAACCAACACCTGGTTTGCCTTTTGGTGATTGGAGTGAGACCTACAACTCAAAAGACCTGCGAGGATTACAGTGCCATCCACTTGAACGCATTGTAGGAGCGCTCCTTAAAGCTCCTTGCAGCTTGACGTCGCATGACCTTGTGACGATCCAGATCCCGGTCATGTGGAAGGTCCAGAGACTGCTTGCGGAGCTGCTCTTGACATTTGTTGAATCAGTTGAAGTTGTCAGGTCAGTCTAAGAAAAAGGAAAAGTCCAAGAAGTTGAAGCATTCTTTGACCCCCACTCAACTCTAGGAGTTTTATGAGGCCATGCGACCCCTATTTGGTGTAGATCTCGGGCGTGGCATGTCTTAATATATCCTCACCCTGCCCACACCCCCATATCTCTTTGTTTCTATGTCAGATTTCTGTGGGTTTCATCATAGATTCTTCACTAGAATCTTTAACTATCCTTGGCCTTCCAGCAGTTTCCAGAACAGGCTTCCACAATTCTCAGAAGCCTCCACTGAGGTCATCTTCTCTTTACTTCCATTAAATCAGGATCCCCTCTCAAACCTTATCCACTGACCATGTACCACAGCATCTGTCTTGGTTTTGATCTATTAATCTCTTGCTGAATTTAAAAAGTTATCGCTAAGATTTGCCATGGTTCCATCACATTAGAAATACACTCTTACAACTGCTTGTAAAAAAAAAAAAAGACTGCAGCTGATTCCAACATCTTGTGCAATTTTCAGGCCATCATGTTACTCCTGCTCTCTTCTAAAATATTGAACAAAGTGATAAATATGGAACGCTATATAAACTCTCTTTTACACAATACTTAGTTGAGTTTTCATCCACAGCCCAGCACTGAGATTGCATTATTGGCAGTTTCTGAGAACATCAGAGCCATTATGGACTACGGAGGCTCCATTTTTTTGTTCCTGTTAGATCTATTGCAGCCTTCAAAATGAGGTCTCATGTTAGTCTTCTGTTATCTATCTTCGATGTGAGCATTTGTAATCAAGCCCTCAATAGCTCTGTTCTTTTCTTTCTTATTGCACTCAATATGTTTAACTCCCTTAATATCATTCTCCTGCTTTACCAGTTAATCATGGAGTTGTAACAGCACCTCACTCAGTCCTACTTTTTTAACATTTACATCTCTCCTTTGGCTACCTTGAGCCTTTGGTCTTGACCTTGTCAGACACGGACAATACACAAATTACTGGATTCATTTCAGAAAGCTCTTTTTTCTCTCCGGGTCAGTTCTGTGCCTGCATGACATCAATGGCCAATTGGGTGAAGGAAAACCTACTCAAAGGATGAGGTGACCAAACTGAAAAACTTGTTTTTGGGGAGCACTTTGCAGCTTGGTCACTGGTAAGGGTAACTTGCAGAGCCAGGCTCCTATCCTATCCCCTTAAACACTCAATGCATACACCTTGAATCAATTAAATGTCAGCACAAGTGTATAAAACAAGACAATCCAGTTGCAACATATGGATCATAGAATGACATATTTGAAAATTTAGATGACAGCTGTTTGTTTATTCTTTTTCACTTTGAGCAGTAACATTCTTGAAAGGTTCAGCCAACAAGTGCTTCACCCTTATTAACGGATTCCCTCTCTTTGGAAAATAGCCTCCATCCTACCTCTGTTAAAGAAACTTAGCCTGGACCCAGTCAATCCCAACAGCTATTGCCCGATTTCACATCTTCCTCATCCCACTAAAATACTGGCGAAAGTATGAACACGCAGCTGTCCCAGTATTTACATTTCTGATGCCTACATCTGCCTGTGGATTCCTCACCTTTTGAATACCCCCTGCGCCAGCATTCCGTGGAAATTCTTTCCTAGCTCTCCCACATTGACACGGTCGTCATAATAGCACGGCTCCGCTCGCGACTCCGTATGATGTCATCGGAGCCATAAGACCTCATCGGCGTGCTGACGTCAGTTCCCTTTTTTCCGTGCCGTCGACGCGTTACTGTTTTTCTAGGGACTCTCCATTTTCTTGGTGATTAGTTTGTTTCCTCGAAGAATTCAGATATGGATACTTCTAAGAAGTCCGGATTCAAGCCCTGCAGGGAGTGTGGCGGTCACATGTCGATAACTGATCCCCATGATGATTGCCTTTGGTGTTTGTCTTCCGATCACGACGGAGAAGGGTGTCGAAGCTGCAGGAAGATGAATCCGAAAGCTCTAAAAGAACGTGAGGCTAAACTCTTTATGGCCAAAGCAAAAAAGGAGAAGAGAGGTTGAAAGCGTGCGAAGAAGTCGTCTTCTCACACTTCAAAGTCAAAAAAACACAAGAAGTCGAAGAAGAGGTATGGTTCTCGGCGCCGTTCGTCGTAGAACAAGGCATCGAGGTTGCCTTCTCCGGCTCAGCGGCTTCAGAGGAAAGACTTTGTGTCTCCATCTCCTTCTCCTTCTCCACGGGCGAGGCCGATTCAATCTCCCGCTCGGAGGCCGCCGGTGTCGAGGGGCTCTTCGACGCCTAAAGGTTCTCCGGCTCCCAGTAAGTCTCCGACGCCCAGGGAGTCTTCTCCTGTTCGTGTGGCTTCGCCTGTGCGGGCGCCGTCTCCACCGCCTCCGCAAATTCCAGTTCAACCTCAGGTAATGCCTGTTCAGGAAGGTACGAATCCATATCCTCCTTTTCCTGGTCCTGGAAGGGATCCTACGCATTTTTTAAATGCAATGTTTGCCAGGGCCTCCAATCCAACTGGTGCACCTTCGGGCCCCGTGTGAACATTGGCCTTTAATTTGGGTGTACCTCATCAGTATACCCAGGCGCCCTTCGTGCCATTCATGCCGACGACTCCGGCTTGGCATTTTCCGGCGCTGAGGTCTTCCACTCCGGTTCCTCGGACTCCTTCGGCTGTCGAGTCGGCGCCGCCTCGGATTCGATAGACGTCTCGCATTGATCCTGAAGGTCCTCCATCACGCCGATGCCGCCGTCACCGGCGCCGCGTATGGCACCACCGACACCGATTCTAAAGCAGTATTTACATGTTAATCAGTTACTGGATGAGACACAATTTGGTTTCAGGTCAGGGCACAGTACAGCAACAGCCTTGATCAAAGCTACTGAGGAGACTAGGGCTGCATTTGACAAAGGAGTAGCTGCAGCACTTATTCTCCTTGATTTGTCAGCAGCATTCGACACCGTCGATGAGAAGCTGCTGATCAACTGATTGAGCATTTTAGGTATCAAGGATAAGGCTTTGGCCTTACTTACCTCCTTTCTTACAGACAAACTTCAATCAGTTGTTTTGGGCCACTATGAATCCTCTCCTTTCTTCCTTCCATGTTGGGTCCCTCAGGGATCATTGGTCAGTCCCACACTTTTAATATTTACGTCACAGAGTTAGCCACCTTTGACCCGTCCCTGACCTCCTATGAGGACGACACTCAAATGTCTTGTCAGCTATTATAAATGGCACTGAAATTTCTGCTCAATTCCACTACTGTATGTGGGCTATTAGTCTATGGATGAACAGAAATTGCCTGAAACTCGATTCAGGTTAAACTGAGGTAGCACTGTTCTGAAACCTGTCTCCAGCCTGGGCCCCATCTTGGTGGCCCAAAGAATTGGGCCCCCTCCCACTACAGTGATCAAGGCTAAACATGTAGGAGTTCAAAACGACAGAAAGTTGAACTTTGTTGACCAGCTAAATGCAATTGTCTCTACTTGTTTTTATTTACTTAGGACATTTAAAACAATTCTGCCTTTCATCCCAGCTCACACCAAAAAGACTGTGATTACCACCTTAGTTCTATCAAAAATAAATTACTGTAATGGCCTACAAATAAACTGCAGGAAAATACCTCAATAAGCTACAGACAGTACAGAATGTGGCTGCTAGACTCCTCCTAGGCATTCCTAAATTTGAATCTGTCTCCAAGGAAATTCGGAAACTTCATTTGCTTTCTGTAAGAAGCCACATCAAATTCCAAGCCCTCTGCATGGCTTATAAGGCTCTACATAACACCAGCCCTTAGTTCTTGAAACATTCTTTTTGAATGGTACACACCGAGTAGATTTCTGTGCTCTGCCGGGGCAAAAAAAAGAACGGTACCCAGATTCCAAAAGGTGAGCTGGGGTGGCAGAAGTTTCATCACAGGAACCACTAAGTTCTGGAACTGCCTACCCTCGCCTTGGCCACTCTGATCTCCAGGAAGGACCTCAAAACTTGGCTCTTTAATATCTAGGGTATCCTACTCTTGTGCAGGAGACGTCAGTGCCAAGACACCTTATTGTATACATGTGCTCATAACATAACGCAGAGGCCAAGTAGCTTTTTCAAGGCTGTAGTATATGCATTTACGGATATAATTATGTTATGTTAATATGGATTTGACTAGATCTATTATTACCTAGTTGCGTTTTATAGTAGTGTCATGGATGTGAAGAGGACACGATGAGGCAAAGCACATGTGAAGACACAAAGTAATGACAAAGTGTGTATGTGACTTGGTTTATATGAACATCCCCCCAAAAAAACCTGCTTATAAATCATGCTAATTCTTATGATTCTAATGACTACTCATTAATAAAAGCCAAGGTATGAAAACAATGGGAAGGAGTTATGTTTGGGAAGCTGCTTTCAGTCTCTAACTACTGCTGGTGAAATCGTTCTTTTAAAATTTAAATGCTGTATTTTAAACATATGCTTATTGCCCTGACTGTTTGCACTACTCTGCGCTATATCTTGCACTTTGCACTTTGTACGTTTTTAGATATGTCAGTGTAATCTGTTTGAAATCCAATTGCGTGAAAACATTGTAATTGCTGTTTAAATCTTTTTAGCTTACCCGCTCCAATTTCCTGCCTCTAGTCAATGTGAGCCCGACCCCGTTCCGTCACGGCGTGTGCCGATTGTACGGAGGGTCAGGAGGGGCTCGATCACACTTCCTGCTTCCGGCGGAAGTCTAGGGTCGCGTTCTAGTTGTTCAGGGCCATTCACTACTTAATCAGGACGAGGACGCGCGCAGCGGCGTGCCGGCGGCGCGCCATAGGCGCGCCAAAGGCAAGCCCGTCTGCGCCCGTCCACGACCGGTCGCGTCCAGCGGCCATACCCCTTGTTCTGTACAGGTCTGTTCCTGGGTTTTTGTGTTATCTGCCTTTTACACTTTTCCTCTTGCTAGTATTTTGGTCTATTCCTAAAATGGTTTTAATTCAATATCCTAGTTCCCAATTAAAAAGCCTTAACATCCCACCCATTACATATTTGGGCCCTCATGAAATCGCCATGTCTCAGCATCCAGAAATCAGGCGTTCTCAGGATCAGATCAGTTCCATTCCATCTACCAGACCAAAACTGGCCAATCAAAATAATGCTCCTTCTACGTCATTGACCGCCATCTATTTTAACGCTCGTTCTATTTCTAAACATGCACTGGATGTATGGGATCTTTTGACTCTCACTGACCCAGACATTTGTTTCATTACCGAAACCTGGCTACATGAGCATTCTGGACCTGATTTACATGTGGCCCTTCCCCCTGATTATAAAAGTCTTCGAGTCGATAGAAAGGAGAAAAGAGGGGGTGGCCTACTTATTATATACAAAGGAGCGTTTACCATAAGCATCCTGGATTCTGTATCCTGTAGCACCATTGAAATCTGCTCTTTTAAAATTGTTGGTCTTTCTAATAGCTCCTGGAGAGGAGCTCTGGTCTACCGCCCCCCTGGCTTAAAGGGCAATTTTTCTGACCAGCTAGTCGAAATCATTGCCCCTCATGTTCTGGCCTCTGATAAATTCCTGCTTATTGGGGATTTTAACCATCACGCGGAATTATTGGTCAATCCAGACACAGATAAACTACTTTCAGATCTGAGCACTCTTGGACTAGGCCAGCGGGTAAACGGGCCCACTCACTGTGTGGATCATACGCTTGATCTTTTGTTCACTAATGTATTGGACCTGACGGTGGAAATTCCAATACCACTAATATGGACGGATCACCACCTTTTAAAATTTGCCATTCCTTCTGCACCGAAAAAGAAATTTCATCAGGGTAATGAGTCTATTCTTCGTAGACCTTGGCATAAAGTCACTACTCCATTATTCAAAGATAACTTTAGTTTTTATCCTCTAAACTACGATTCAAGTGTTGACTACGATGTATTGCAATTAAACAATGCTATTGGAACCACTATAGACTTAATTGCCCCGCTTCGAAACATTAGGCCTAAGACTAGAAACTCTCCTTGGTTCACTGATTCACTTAAGGCCACTAAACGTTTGTGCCGTATTGCAGAAAAATTGTGGAGGAAAACTAGAAATCTCGCTAATCGCGATAACTATAAAAAGATGCATAATGGTTATATGCTCGATATCAAGCTAGCCAAGAAATCATATTTGGTCAATAGAATAAATATGGCAGAGAATTCCTCTAAGGAGCTATACCATATTCTCAAAGAATTTACAACATCTACAAATGCATCTGCAGTACCCGTCTCTCAAACATGGACGGACTCCCTCTCTGACTTTTTTGAGGCCAAAATCATGAATATCCATAGTACCTTTCCCTCGGCCTCTGCACACATTGACACAGACCTGGTAGTACTCTCACAGTCTCCTCTGATTCCAGACGACTATCTACAGAATTTTAAGGAATGTGACCTCAAGTCGGTCACTGAGGCCATCACAAAAATTAAATCTGGCTCCCCTGATTACCCTTTCCCTCCTAAAATATTCCCTTCACTGGCCCCTACAATCCTAACCAGACTAGTTGAAATTTTCAATAAGTCGCTAGCAAAAGCCGATTTTCCACTGTGTTGGAAAAAAGCCAGAATCAGGACTATTTTAAAAAAAACTTCAGCGGACCCAGATATATTCTTGAATTATCGGCCAATCTCCCTGCTACCATATTTTGGAAAAATATTGGAGTCTCTAGTAAATAAGCAGCTCGTAAGTCATCTCGAGAGCCATGAGCTTTTAGATCCATCTCAATCCGGTTTCCGTGCGGCACACAGCACAGAGACAGCACTGATTGAGATCACGGATAATATCAGATTAGCCTTGGATAAGCAGCAGTCAGCTATCCTTATTCTGCTTGATTTGTCGGCGGCCTTCGATACCATCTCTCATCACATACTTGAACGTCGACTTTGGGAGATGGGGGTCAGGGGGTCGGCCCTAAACTGGTTCAGCTGCTATCTGAGAGATCGCAAAACCGTGGTCCAGATGGGTAACATCACAGCTAGTGAACGAACAGTAAAGATGGGTGTTCCTCAGGGCTCTATATTAAGCCCCACCCTTTTTAACCTCTATATGACTCCTCTGGCCGCTGTGATTAGACAATATGGCTTCGATGTCATATCTTGCGCAGATGATACTCAGATTCTAATCACCTTGGGGCCCGACCCAGATGAAACCAAGCAGCGTTTTAAAGATTGTCTGATCCAGGTGGATGAATGGATGTCATCAAATCATCTCCAATTAAATGGAACCAAAACAGAGATCTTGCTGTTCGGTAATGCAGCTGACCATTGGACGCATGAGTGGTGGCCATCCAAGCTCTGACCTTGCCCTGCATATAAGAACGTGGTCCGAAACTTGGGCTTTCACATTGACAATAATCTGTCTATGAGTGACCACGTAAAGCATGTGATTAGCACATGCTATGGTGTTATGCGGAGCCTGCGTAAAGTGTTCAAGTGGCTTCCTTTAGAGGCCCGCAGACCTCTAATACAAGGCCTCATCATGAACAGAGTGGATTATGGTAATTCGCTTCTGCATGCCATTAATTCAGATCTTTTGGCTAAACTCCAAGTCCTTCAAAATACGGCCGCCAGGCTAGTCCTGGACTGCCCATATAGGACCTCGGCCCGCCTCTGCTTAAACTCCCTTCATTGGACACAATAAGGAAACGAACCCTGTTTAAAATACTATGCTTAACTCATAAGCAAATGTATGGAAATGGTCCCAAGTATTGGCTGCCAAAGCTCCGTTGGTACAAACCCTCTAGGGCCCTGCGATCCAGTGATGCTGCCCTGCTTATCCCCCGAAGGATTCGTACAGCTAGGCAGGGAGGCCGTGCCTTCTCCTATTTGGCCCCCTCTTCATGGAACAAAATGCCTTACCATCTCCGTAACATGCCTGATCACGGTGACTTCCGTAAAAAGCTAAAGACCTGGCTTTTTGGCAATTAATCTGGGACCCTCTGTTCTTTTCGGAGTTTCTGCAAGCGCCATGAGACTCTCTGAGTGATATGTGCGCGATATAAGTATCTCTGACTTGACTTGACTTGACATGATGCCTTCGACATTCTGTACTTTCACAGTCTAGTGCAAAATGATTGTGCGCTGGGTTCTGCACAGAATATGTCTCAATTTCCAAATCGGAACATACCCAGGATCCAAGGAATGCTTTTAAATACCAACTAGGAAAAAGTTTATTACTCCACTATGTTCACACTCAAAATTGTAGTGCTAGTCTTAATTACATATTTGCTTAACTATGGATATTTCCTTTATCTAGGTATCTCAGAACATCCTTTTCATCATCTTAAGTTATCTTAACTGATGCAGCCTACCTTCTTTGAAATATTTCTACACAGGGCTCTTGTCTGCATATCTGTAAGACTTACAACGGCTTCAGGTTAGAAAACGCATCATCTTTAAAATGCTTTGCCTTGTTTAACAGGCTCTCATCAGTTGAAGACTGGTCAACCTCAGAAAGAAAAATCTTCCCTATCATCCAGCTTGCCCATTACCGTTGTCCTGGACTACCTTGACTCAGATTGCGCTTTTCAAGCATGGTGCATTCACGACCGTTCTTTTCTTTACTTTGCCACTAACCACTGGAGCTTCTTACCTGTGCCCATAAGAATCACTCCCAGCTCTACTCTCGTTAGAAAAAAACGGGCTCCTTTTACAGAATTAATTCTCATTTCGTGATGGGTTCTTATCAACAGCACAAGGACACCTGTGATAATAGTTGTGCTTTATAAAAAAATCTCATCACCATCAAAAGACTTGATTGGTTGATTGGCAAAGATTATGTAAGATGCTACAGGTCTGATCTGTTTCTTATGAAAAATTGTGACAAAGACAGTTGGTCTCACTTATTTTTTGTGGCATATGTTAAAACCAATAGGCCTTTAAATGCGGATTGGTATTACACTATGTTGAAAACTGTAGACCGGAATTTCGGTACAGGTAAAATCAATGTTCACAATACCAGTCAATGATGCTGGTATTGGTTATCCTCTTTGACAAACACTGATGGTAAAAAAGTTGTACTGTTAGAATCTTTGATCTCGCCCTCCCTCCATAAGCGAGATTTCATATTGCTTTGCCAGGTGTAATTTTATACTTGTTTATAATTCTATGACTATTTCTGATAGTGCCATTTGGGAAAGCTTATGCACAAAATAGCAGGCCAGTGTTTTTATGGTGAGAAGCCAGTTTTATAGGGTGTAGTCCTGATTGGTTCATTGGGAAAAGTTAAGTGAGATGTCGAAGATCTGATCTATCAAGAAAGATTACGACAAAAGCTACTGTTGACTTATTTATTATTCTCTCTATACTTCCATCCCACACAATTTGGGCATTGAAGCGACTGAAGCGACTTTATTACAGTCACAATTAGACCATAATTTTCTATTGTTTCTCATGGAATTGTTACAATTTACTCTATACCAAAGTTACTTTAAGTGGAATGATCAATGCTACCAACAATTAACTGGCACTTCTATGGGCAACTGTGCAGCCCCTTTATTCGCGAATATCTTCATGAACAACTTTGAAGAGAATAATATACTCAACAATGATGTTTGGAAAAATCATGCCATGAAATTTTGCAGGTACATAGATGATATTTTCATCATATGGAAGGGTTTGTACGACAGTCTCAATCAAGCTTTGAACTCTCTGAACACTATTCATGACAGAATTCAGTTCACGTATGAAGTAGATGCTACAAGGATACCTTTCTTTGATGTATTGATTTGCAGAGTCCACGACCACCTTGAAACCAACTTACACAGAAAGATTACAGACAAAAACAGTACACTCCATTATCAGAGCTTTCACAACCACGCCTTAAAACATCATCTTCCATACTCCCAACTTTTGCGAGTTAAAAGAATTGTTTCAAATCCTGTGATGTAACAAGATCAAACACAGATCATGCTTGATCGTTTTAAACAGAGAGGCTATACTGACATTGTCTTACAACAAGCCAAAGATAGTTGTTCCAAAAAAACACAGATGGAATTATTTCAACCATCAAAGAAAACAGAAACCAAAAGGAATGTAGTGGTATCCAAGTTCTCGACATTGAGTTTACAGTACAAGAGATCGATTCGGAAACATTGGCCGATACTTGCCCTTGAACCTGATTTTAGAGGCATCTTTAAGGAAATACCAATTTTTGCTTATACAAGGGGCAGGAATCTGAAAGACATCATCACAAGAATACCTACAGAGGCTGAGGAAATTACCTTCAAGGAAACAGTACCTTGCTACAATTGCAGCAACTGTAATAACGTGATCAAAGGGGCAATTGTTCATCATCCTATGAAAGGCACTAACATAAAACTCAAAGTGAATGGTACTTGTGACACAACCAATGTTATTTATATGTTGAAATGCCCATGCGGCTTCATGTACGTCGGAAAGACAGAAAGAAAAAGAAAAACTAGGATACATGAACATAAAAGTAACATCCGTACCAAGAACTCCAAATCAATAATAGCTACTCATTTCATGGATAACCATCACAATATAAGCCAACTTCAATTTCTTATTTTGAAAACCGTTAAGAGACTTGATGGCGGAGACAATAATACACATCTCTTACAACGAAAGAACCATTGGATAAAATTCCTGAACTCAATCAAACCCAACTGTTTGAATGACCGGATGGAATTTTCATGTTATCTTTGAACTTGTGATCTTCATATGGACTCACTGTGCTTTCTCCTCGTGATTTCCTACACTTATGACTGTGCTCATACTCTTGTTCACATATTGGTTATCATGATGCAACTTGTTTTCTCATTGTCATTGCCCCTTAAATCTTTGTTCGTCCAATTTTAAGTTTTTTTTATTTGCACTCCTTTATTGTATTTATCGTGGTTTACTTTGATCACTGACACCTTTTGATGCCTGCACTTTTCATTGTTGAACATATTACAAGATGGCACCACCTTTTTGTGTATGCCATTCCAGTCCGTTTTTTATGTCTCTTTGAACACTGCGTTAAATGCAAGTCCGGTTTGAACGCGCTTTACACAACTTTGCCGAGACGCACTGTCCCATCACACGATTGTAGAAGTAAGTACGCGTTCATCCAGTTTCACAACATTTAGACTTCTGGCCATTTTGATAAATCACAAATCGTTCTAGTTTTCATCTGCACCTGCTCCATGTTTTTAGACACAACGCAGTAATTTTCCGTTCAGAAGACCACTTGGTTTCTTTGTCTTTTTCGAAGAAGGATTGCCTATATGTTTTTATTGTCCCGGTCTACACCCGCTGACGGTTTATAGCACCATTTTAGCAGTTTAGACTGCTATTGGCAACATGGGAATGTACGTCACTTGTTCCGGAAAATTTGCATTGAGATAATCTCTGCTAGACCCTGAAAGGTTAAGTTGTCTGGGGAGCTTTATCTTTACGTTTGTTACCAAACCTGCTGCCGTTACTGCTGGTGAGCCCGTGCTGCTCCTAGAGGAACCCTGCTGCCGCTATCGCTGGTGAGCCTGTGCTGTCTCTGGAGGCATCCTGTAAATCGCGCCGTCTATACCCTGGGAGAGGACTTCAACCCCCAGGGTGCAACACCTTTGACACAGCTGCCGCGAGTGAGGGGGAGGCGTCGTCATCGCGCATAAAGCGCTGCCTCTCCACCCGCGTTGCGGGACGTGCGCGGGACGTAGCCCGGACCAAGGGCGGGCCCGTCTGAACCCGTCAGAGGCTGAAGGAGGCTGGGCTGGGCCACGTTACTTGGTTTTTGTTCTTGGCAGGATCCATCCATTACGCTACACAGACCCTTTGTCGTGGAAATCAGTACCTTGACTGAGACTCGAGCCTGATAGACTGAGAAACAAGGTACGGGATAACTATGTTATATTATTGTGTGTTAAAACATCCTCTTCGGGGTCATGGCGCCGAAGGAATTAGTTAAGAGGAAATCGCTAGCGGGTCAAGGGATGGTAGGGACCCTAGATGCCTTTCTTCAGAGGGCTGAGTCAGTCCTTATTCATGAAATCGCTCTCACCGAGCGCAGACTTTCTCTTGAGCCCCAACCCCCTCCCCTACAACTTGATACTTATGGTTGTATAAACCCGGGTGTCCATCTTAATCCCGGTTCCTCTGTTAGATCTCCAACACCCCTGTCAACCATTATTCTGCCCAACCAGGTTCCTCTGTTATGTGCGGCCCCAGAGACAAGTGAAACAGCCGTCAGATCAAAAGTGCATACCAGAAGTCAAATAAGTCAGATTACACAAGGGGGTAGCTCTTTACCCCAGCCCAAGAAACGGAAAGGGCCAGGTCCTGGTAAACAAATTTACCCACTATCTAAAAGAGGGCGTAGAGGTGCAGTAAGAGAGGTTGTTGAGGAAACTGAGGATATAGCTGGAAACATATTGGTCAGCACTGCCTCTTCTCCATCACTCTTGCCTTCCTTTTCGTCCAATGATTGTGAAGGGTTCTGGTCTAAATTGGGTGACATTGTATCAGTTTTATTGAACCCATTGATGTAAAAATTGTCTAAATTGGAAGAGGACATCGATAAACTTGCAAGCGTTGTTTCCCTAGACCTGCAGAAGCAGTCAAGCCTTAAGAACACTTACTCCTCTCAGCTAACCCAGGTTAGATCCACCTGCTCTAAATCTGTTCAGCATACTGGGTCTAACTAGTCCTAACGGTGAATTCACCAATCCTGGTTTAGGTCTTGTAACGGCTTCCCTTGCCATCTCTTCTAATAACCAAGACACTAACTGCGCGGGGGGGATGTATGTCGTTACAACGCACACTTTTACAACGCATGCACTTACAACACATTTTTTACAATGCAACATCCACTACAACGCGTTCCATTACATAGCATGACACTACAACGCATGTTTAAAAACTACCTTTACAACGCATTCCATTACATCGCATACTACCTTTACAACGCATACCATTACAACGCATAATTTTAAATTGCATTTAAGGTAAGTATTGGATAGTATAGGGGTAAAAATTACTATTCTAACTCCAGGGGGTGCAACAGTAGGGTAAGTGTTGGATTGCGTTGTAATGGTATGCGTTGTAAAGGTAGTATGCCTTTAGATGAAAACGATTGACTGACCCCTTTGATCCCACTGGACAGAGGAAGATCCGAGAATGTAGTCCCGGTAAGGGGTAGGTTGCCCAAAGTTCAATCTAATACCTGTGTGGAAGATATGGGGACCTTTGATTTTAGAGAGACGGCAAGGGTCTTAACTGCGAAACCTACAACTGGTAGCCCACATATGGAGTTTGGGCATATTCTGAATATACACACTAATGTGTTACCCATAGATTCTCTGACCGTTGATAGTGCTCCAACCCACGAGCCTCAGGACGTTAATCTTTTTATTGAACCAGTAGTTGGGAATCTTTCAACTGTAGCTACTGAGGAGATAATTGATAATACAACCGATGGAGCTGCAGATGCTTTTGGGGGTGTCCCTGTTGGCAGACACAGGGTAAACAACAGCTTAACTTTATTATTCTGGAACTTAGCAGGGCTACACTCAAACTTCAAGATCCTAAATGGTTTACTGCTATAGGAAACACTGATATCTGTGTATTCCAAGAAACCTGGGCCGTAGATAAGGTGTATATTAATGGCTACACCTCATATTATGTGGATGCTCTTTCTACAAAAACGACAGGTAGGGCCAGTGGCGGATTGTTAATATTGGTTAAAAACACCATAGCCTGTAGGTACAAGCAACTTTTAATAAATTCACTTGACATTATGGGCATTCAGTTTACATTTCCGTCTGGCCTAATCCTGACCTTGCTAAATGTTTATGCTAGGTCTGAACCTTTTAGCAGTGAATCTGTGGTAGTTTCACTATTAGACAATTTAGTGGGAGGTTATCAAGTGAATTCTAAAATTATAGTCGCAGGGGACTTTAATGCCGCGTTTGAACCCTCCGCTCTATTAAGTGAGTCACTCGAAGAGGAGGACGAGATATGGGGCATCCCCAATTTGGTAGCTGGTAAACATGGCCAACGTTACTCAAACATTTCATTACAGATTGCTTCCTTAACCGCTTTTAGGAGTCTGAGGGCCTGTAATGGGAGAACTCCTTCAGATCTAGGAAGAAAGGCTACTTTCAAGAGGGGTGCCTACACAAGCATAGATTATATTTTTGCTGATGTTAGAATATCGTTATTAGTGGAAGATATGATCATTGAACCAAGGACAGACAGTGATCATAACTCTTTGCTTTTAAAACTGAAGGGTAAGGACCTGGATAGGGATGCTTATTGCCATATTTCCAAATTAATAGAGCCGTGCCCAACTAACAACCGTAGAAGAGTCACATGGCCTAAAATTCAAGCTGACCAGGACCTCTACGCTAGAATATATAAGTTCCTGGGGCCTCTTTAACCAATATGTGTAGCCATAAGGATAGTACTGATTTGTCTGATGTTTTGTATGTTATTGCAGCACATAAAGAGCTTTTTCAAGCTCTACAAACAGTCTTCTCAAAACATAGTCGTGCTGGAAGGCCTGCCAGTGTGAGGGATCGTAACTGGTTTAATGACAACTGCAAAAGAGCTAAGGCGGCATTACAAATAGCCGTTGAAGAGCGCTCTAGACCTGACATAATTTCTGCTTGTAACATTTATAGAGTAGCACAAATTGGAACGATCTGGTCTTAGCAGCTCAAGCTAGAGATAGCCGCATATTTTGGCTTATTGTATCTACAGGCAGCGTGGAGAATTTTACTTCCAATAACCATCATATCCAGCAGGAGGTTTGGGTGGACCATTTTTCGAGCTTATATTCTGATGTGGTTATCGTAGGCCACATACTGGCCAGGCTGCCCCAACCTTAGATATCACTGTTTCTGATAGGACCACAAATAATCCATCGCTAGTCTATAGCTTAGAGGACACTGTGTCAGCAATCAGTAAACTAAAAGCAGGTAAAGCCCCCGGACGCGATTTGATACTGTGGGATCTGTACAAATCAGAACCCACGATATGGGGACCGTACATAAACCTTCTGTCTAACTGCATACTGGAAACATGGAGGGGAGCAGAGGTAATAACCATCTTTAAAAAGGGCGATCCTGCTATCCCCTCCAATTATAGACCTATCAGTCTAATAGACAACCTACAGAAGGTTTTTGCCAGGCAAGTTTTAGACAAACTCCAAGAATGGATGGATGATAATATGGTATTGTCTCCAGCCCAGGCGGGCTTTCGTGCTAAAATTAGCACGTGCGACCAAGCTTTCAGATTCTCCTTGCTAGCATGGAATTACGCGCTACCTAGGAAACATCGGCTCTACGTAGCTTTCGTGGATCTGCGAGCTGCATTTGATTTGGTTCCGCGCAATTTGTTGTGGAAGACCATGCTTGACCAAGGTGCCCAGGAAGACTTGGTGACCGTGATTGCCAAATTACATAAGGACAATTATGCCCAGGTCAGGTGGGGTACGCCAAGGGTGTGTTCTTGCTCCCACACTGTTTTCCCTGTTTATTAATGATCTGGTGAGTTGTTTAATGGGTTTTAAGAATGATGCCCCTTCGTTGAATGATGCAAAAGTCCCCATCTTGCTCTTTGCAGACGATTCTTTATTAATATCCACAAATCCTATGGGCTTACAGGTCTTATTGGATACATTTCTGAGCTTTTGTAAGGAGAGGAAATTGGAACTGAACACCTCAAAAATAACATTTATGGTGTTCTATAAAGTACGGGAGGCATACAAGAGATTAAGATCTTACATGAACCTATGGAACGGGTAAAAAGTTTTGATTACTTAGGTATAGGCCTGAATGAGACGCTTAGTTGGGAATATGAACTGAGGAAGAGCTTCCTAATACTATGCCAAAGATCTAAATCAGTACTAGGATTTTTTAAACAATCTTATACCCAACCCCTCTCTCCGGCTCTTGAAATTTACCGTGCAAAAGCCCAAAGTGGAGATCTGTATGGAGCAGAGATATGGGGATTCATTCCTGTAAATAAACTAACGATTTGTGAGAATAATTTTGCTAGGGCTCTCATCTCGCTACCTGTTACAACAACACTCACCCCACTTTTTTGTGATCTTGGGATAAAGAGAATCGGCGATCTGCCTGCCCTGAGACCCCTACCTTATTGGTTGCGTCTATGGACTCCTCCCCAATGAATTGACTATCGTAACTCCCTACGGGAGGTCCTGGTGCTCAACGGGGCAAAACAACTTCCTTGGTTTAAACATATTGCTTAATGGTGTAAACTACTGAACTTGTTGGGTTTGTGGGAGTACCCAGAAAGGGCCACTAGACGTGACATCTCGACCCTTAAAGCAATGTATTGGAAGGTAGGTAGGGGAGCATTATACTAATAATCAAACAAGCGGCCAGTTAACATCCAACTTTTTAAATATAAAATCATGTTCTTTATTTGAATCTTTTCTTGACCTGATTTAACCCCCCCCCCCCTTGCTAAAAGTTTGTATATTAGGTTTAGATATGGTAACTTGCTATTGAAATTTCCGGGGAAAGAGGCTATCGGCCTAGTTATAGACACTTGTCCTGCCTGCCGTGAAGTTGATGAAACTGAAGAACACATTTTGTTTTTTTGTCCCAAGTATCGGCAGTTACGTAGGAGATGGATTAGACCAATATGCCTCAACTTGGGTGCTAGGCAGTACCAGATTGCGTTCACAATTTTAAAACCAGATACTTCTGGGCCAATAGTTTTTGCTCTTAGCCGTTTTTTATTCTTCTGCTGGCTAATTCGCAAACATTTCTTATTATAGTTGTGTTGCCATATTTAACTATTTTTCCTCTTTATGCTGTATACGTATTTTAAATATCAAGCTTGGTACACACGGTTTTGTATCCGATATGTTTGGTGGTTGTATAGCACTTCCTTTTAAGCATGACTAGGTCGAATGTATCTATGTACCTATGTCTTTTTAACCTGATTCGGGATGTCATTTGTACTTGTTTGCAATGGTTTTATACTATTTTAATTGTAAATATATCCATGTTTTATTTTTGTATTCTTTGATGGCTTTTTGTACAAATGACCGAATAAAGTTATATAGGATGATGAAGTTGTCTGTCTGGCTCTTGTAATAAAAACATATAAATAAAAAATACATTCATGCATATATATGCACATACATATATGTTCCCAGGGGACCTTTGGATCAGCGCTCTACTGTCATTGTTCTTTTCTATTGTCATCCTCACTTTTCCATTCATCATAGCATACAGCATGGGGCAGTGGGTCAGACCACTTTAGTCATTGGCTTTATTGCCCTATGAGTGAATGACGGCATTTTGGCTAATCGCATATGCACCTCTGTCTGAAAATGGGTGCTCTTTTGTGTCAGAGGTGGGGGGGCATTCCTTTTTCTTTTTCTCTTTTTGTAGGTCCCAATTAATTTCTTTTCATCTCCTTTTATTTATTTTACTATTATTTTTAAGTTTACCGCACCTTCCCAGACAGTGCCATTGAGCCCCTCACTTGCTGGTCATTAAATCTGCAATGTGCCGAATCCAGCACAGCCACTGTTTCTAAACAGGGAGGCCATCTTTGATTAGTATTGTTCATCATAATAAATTAGCCAGAATGTACAGTATCGGTACGTGCTGCTATATTTATTTCATTTTATATTGTAAGCATGCCGTTTAGGCAGAGACATGTTTTCTTTTTTTTCTACTTTTCTTCTAATTTATCTTGCATATGCTTGTTCAGTGTTTGTGTGTATTTTATCGTGGATGGATGGAGTAGTGGTTGAATGCAAGAGAGAGTGGGTGGATGAATAAAATCATGAATGTAAGAAAGGGTGTGAGAGTTCATCCATAGGGATGTATTGAGTGCCGTATTTCACCAGTGACTGAATAGAGACTTATAAGCCAGAGCTATTGGCACTGCCAGTGCTCCTGTAGCTAGCTAAAGCTGTATCGGACCAGATTTAAAAAGCAAAGGACCAAAACTTCTCGGCAGCCTGTAGCATGTCACATGAGTACTGCAATAATCTAGGCGTTTGTGAACCCTTCTGAACTGCCGCCACACAGTGATACCGACGCCCGTCAGGTATATGACATCCTGGGATCTGTACTGGCGCAGAGACACACATAGCTGATTTGGCCATTATTGAACTTCTGCGAGGGGACATTTCCGCACCGGTGTGCCGCGCCCATGAGACACTGTGCAAATCGCCTGGGTGGTGCTTGGAGGTGAACTTTGCTGACACCCACGGATAGTTGCGCCAAAGATGTGGGAGATATCTACCCCTCCCTGAGACGAACATCAAGGCCGCCACCTAAAACAACCCACATGGCTATGAGATGTGAATGATAATAGTGTTGCTGTGGTGACACCTGTGCACAGAGGGGGTCCCCTACCACTAATGTCTCAGGCTACGAGGCAGTTGCTGCTGCTGCTAGCATCCTACTGACGTCGTTACGGGCCCCGCTGTGAAATACACGCCCTGGGGCATCGTCTCAAGACATTACCATACGCAGAGCGGCACAGGAGTGCGACGTCGGCGACTCATGTCGGGTGGTACCCGGACGCGGGAGTGACACAGGCCCCGCAGTTGCCACCTAAGCCTAAAACAGACAAAATGGCGAAACATGGCCATGCGGATCAAACTGCAAATAAATTAGATGCTGTGCTTGCTGCAATGGAACGAATGGAAGAAACCCTCAATCAAACCCACACCTCCCTGGAATCCAAGATCGGTAAGGTGGCCATCGACCTCACTCACCTTCGTGCAGATCACCGGAAGCTAACGGACCGCACTACCGTTCTGGAAACCACCCTTGATGACATCAAACCACAGGTGACCCAGACAGACAAACATGTAAAGGACTTGCTCAACCGAGTGGAGTTTCTGGAAGACAAGGCAGAGGACGCCGAGGGACGGTGCGAAGAAATAACGTGCGCATAGTAGGTGTGCCGGAACGCTGGGAAGGAAGGGAGCCGACCCTACACATGGAAAATTGGCTTAGAGACTTGCTACCGGAAGGAACCCTCTCGCCTCACTTTGTCCTAGAACGTGTGCACAGGGTCATTGCGAGACCCCCTCCCACGGGATCGAACCCGCGGCCCATGCTCCTCCGACGTCTCAATTACCGAGATACCATCCTACAGGAAACCAGGAAGCTGCAAGATATCCAAATAGAGAATCATAAAATAATGTTCTTTCCGGACTATACTATCCAGGTGCAGAGGCAAAGGTTTTCATTTATGGCAGTGAAGAAGCGTTTCCGGCAGCACAACCTGAAATATTCACTGCTCTTCCAGGCGCGCCTGCGGGTGGTGGCAAGTGATAAGACGCACTTCTTTGCCACATCAGAAGAGGCAGATGACTGGCTAGGGACCTTTACTACTGCGGAACCTCGGGACGCCTCTGCGACGACGGCCCTACCGAAACTGAGGGGCCCCTTCCGCCACCGCCGGAGGGAGCGAAGATCGTCTGGGGCCCGGACGCCACCCTTGCCTGCGGTAGGACCACACACAAATTTGATTCCTAGCGGACAACGGGACGCCCTGCAGGCGGTGGCGGAGATCAGTGGCTCTTTGGTGGCTGAGAACGCATCCAACTCCAGTCAGCGTGACCTATCCAGCGACTATGAGCAACTATATGGCCTGCAAAACTCACAGAACTCGACGTCACTCCGCAGACAGCTGACTTAATCATATGAACACTGCGAGATCTTATCCTTAATTGGACTGTAACCTGAGGTATTGTGGTTTATATATGGGAGTATGCAGTCGTTAACATTGTAGTAATATGTAATAGCCACTGCTGTGATTCCGAGTACCACATGGAACGGTGAGTGGTATCATGATATCAGAGGGGAGGGCAGGACCTGATTGCATGCTTTGCCACTACTGCACAGGCATCAGTACAAATTGTTCGCCTGGCGGGTGTCCCTGAGCTGGGGTGCACAGTTTGCTTTCCTTGTACTGTATTATGCCTGTGAACGGGGAGCCTCTACAACATTGGACATATATATTGTAAGTTATTTGTACGTAGTACGAAGCGCATCCCCCTAGATCGTTTTTGACTGTTGCCTCTATTGAGAGTTTGGACGACTGCTAGTTGCATTAGCGCCCTTTTGGAATTCTTCTCGTTTATGTCCCTGTTTTGGTTTTATTATGAGATGTCTTTTATTATATGCCGTTCTCACACAGCGCAAAATACAACGAGACACTATGCTGGGGAAGTTGTACATTATTGGGCCACCTATGCTGCCTATGTTTGCTGGGCTGCTGCAGACGCAAGGCTGTTCAGTACATTGTCTAAACTATGTCTGCATTTAAAATAGGTACATGGAATGGGCGGGGCATGCACACACCATCACGCAGGTATCAGATATACTCATACCTCAAACGACATCAAATACAAATAGCTCTTTTGCAGGAGACACACCTTGCTAAATCAGAAATCCAACGCTTGCACTGCCGCTGGCGTAGCCAGCTATATGCCACGGGATATTCAGCTTATGCACGAGGCGCACTGATTTGGGTGCGGCCAGGGGTCCCCCTTAAAATCACACAATCATTGGTAGACGCGGAGGGTAGATATGTGGTGGTTAAGGGCACATTGGATGGCCGGCAGGTTGTAATTGCATCGCTATATGCTTCCAACACGGACCAGGGTTGTTGTTTTTTTTGATGAGCTGACGCGCGTCCTGGCGCCATGGCATGATATACCTATGTTCTTGGGGGGAGACTACAACAGCGTACTTGACGTCTCACTGGACCGCTCCTTTCCATCCCTTCCGGGCACAAACACATATATTGCCAGGAAGGCACTGAATAACTGGGCTAGGCAATGGCGTCTCAGAGATATCTGGAGACACCATCACCCCCACGAAACGGTGTACTCCTAATACTCCGGTGCTCATGATCTACATGTACGACTAGACCGATACATGCTTTCGGAAGAGCTACTCCCACACATATCCGCAGTCTATTATTTAGGCTGAACACATTCCGACCACAACCCGCATATTTTGGAGGTATCATGGGAACACCCCCAGCCACCGATCCCAACCTGGCGGCTGTAGCCAGATCTGTTAATAGATGCACCCTTCCGGGGTTTGCTAGTCACAAGCATTACACAATATTTTGAAGAGAATACTGGCACTGCCACGACGCCTCAAGTAGAATGGGACGCGTTTAAAGTAGTGGCCAGGGGTGAGTGCCTCTGTGCACAGGCGGGCATGCAGAGGCAGTTGGAGACTGACCTCACACAACTTGAAAACGACCTGCTCCAAAGGGAAGCAGAGGCATTAGAAGGCGACGATGGGTCCTCGGTGCGAATTAGAGGGGAACATTGCTAGACCGGCTCCGTAATTTGAACTATGCTGCACATTCAGCGCGCACCCACAATATGGGAGACAAACATGGCAAGCTGCTATCGTGGCTGATACGACAGGATGCAGTCACCACACCTGTGACAGCTATACAAAATACACACGGCGACCTAGTATGTACCCAGAGGGCTATACACAATGCCTTTGTACAACACTATTCTACGATGTATAGGTCATGTTTGCTGGCTACTGACGTGGTCATATGCGAGTTTCTTTCTGCCCTGACGCTGCCGCAATTGACGGAGCATCAGCTAGAAGCGCTGGGTGCTCCTTTGCTACCGGAAGAAATACACAATAGTATTTTTTCCCTATCAAATGGCAAATTGCCGGGTCCGGATGGACTACCGGCTGAGTTTTATAAAGCCTACTCAGATATATTAATACCGGAACTGTTGCGAGTATATGCGGCGGCCCTTGATGATTCGGCCCTCACACTCACGCAAAATGATGCAACACTGATCTCCCTCTTAAAGCCGGGCAGGGACCCTGAAACCCTTGGTTCTTATCGTCCACTGGCTCTGCTGAACACGGATTATAAAATACTTGCCTCCGTCCTAGCAAAATGAATAGCCCCGTTTGTGCCGGATCTGGTCCATAGTGATCAAAACGGATTTGTCCCAACAAGGAGCACCTCTTAATATCCGCAGATTATTTAGAGTTCAGAAATATGCAACGAAGACCTGGCCATGATCTGGATGCTTAGTGCTAGACCTAGAAAAGGCCTTCGATTCGTTGGAGTGGCCCTATCTTGCAGCAGTTTTGTGTAAATATGAGCTAGGAGATGGGTACCTGCAGCTGGTACAGTTACTATATCAGCGACCCACAGTACAGGCCCGCACTGGCAGGCTCATCTCTGACACGATCAGGGTCAGACGTGGAACAAGGCAGGGATGCCCTTTGTCCCCATTGCTTTTCTTCCTTGCCATGGAACCCTTAGCAGCTCTGCTCCGGGAGAGCGTCGCGAACTGGGGTATCCCCTTGGATGATGGTCTCCACACTGTGCCCCTATATGCTTATGACCTGCTGCTATACATAAGGGATTTACATGCTATACCGCCAGCCATATCAGTGATATTCCGTAACTTCGAGGAAGTATCGGGCCTTCGGGTAAATCGGGCGCCTATTCCTTCCACGAGGATGTGGTCGCGACGGACGTAGTTATCAATGGAGCTGTGCTTGCCTGGTACCCGACCACGTTTAGATACCTGGGCATATATATTTACAGATTCCCAGCAGACATACTGGAGGGTAACATTGGTGCGAGCCATCTCCTCTGTAAGGGCGCAGATACAATTCTGGAAGACCCTGCCGCTCAATGTGATGAGCCGTATTACCTTAACCAAGATGATAGTATTGCCAAGACTGTTGTATTATTTTACAAACCTCCCAGTGTATGTTCCGGTGCGACTGTTTCAGGAGCTGGAGGGATTAGTAAGAGGTCTAATCTGGAAAGCGGGACAGCCCAGGATAGCACTGCAGAAACTATATGCACCACCGGAAAGGGGGGGCTTAGCAGTTCCTCATTTAGAATTATATTACCTAGCTGTGCAGGTACAGTTGGTTGCGAAATGGTTGAGTGGTAGGAATCTGATGGATACTGCGATTGAGTCATCATCCTGGACACAGACTCAAATCTACAGTTTATTTCACCCACTGGCGAAACTTCCCCGCCCGACACAGATACATTGAATTGGCTCACAGATGTTACCGGAGGAGCCTTCAACTCACAAAAGACACCATCCCTTATGCCCCGATACTGCCACTTGTCGGGACACCCAGAGGCCGAGTTTTCGTAACAGATGCAGTGCTGACCTCTTGGGCCGAAGCAGGGGTGGAGACACTAGGAGAGCTATATGCGGACGGTGCCCTGTTGCCTTTAGCGACCCTAACGGCAGACACCGGTTTGCCGGTGGGTCAGTTCCTCATGCACGCACACATCATGCGGACGCTGACACTAACATGGGAAGACCTAGGAAGTGAGCCACCGACACATCAGTTGTTGCAATATCTGCATGTGATGGGGGAGGGGTCATATGTGATCCACTGGCTGGTGCAGGCCCTGCTTACGCATGTGTTAAAACCACCACAGAGACTCCGTGCATGGTGGACTGAGGACAGAGGTCGACTCTGGACCGATAAAGAATGGGAACGTGTCTTAGCCGGTGCCACACACATACCACACAATTCACGATTTAAACTTATACAAACATTCATACTACACAGAGTGTATCTTTTGCCAGACAAGATCAATAAATACTTTAACATCACCTCCTCTGATTGTCCTAGATGCCATCTTCTGGATGCTGACCTTCTGCATATGCTGTGGTCCTGCCCCCTTCTTCTGTCCTACTGGCACACGATAACGGAAACACTCACTAGCAGCACTAACTCCAAGGTACCGAACACGTGGGAGGTTTGTATATTGGGATTTTACAAGCATACAAAAGCTAACAAAGTAAGCTCTAGATTTCGTGACTTGGGCCTAATAACTGCAAAAAGATTGATAACCAAGAGATGGAAACATAAAGACCCTCTGGAGGTACACCACTGGTTAAAATCTCTAGAGATCTGGGCGCAGGCAGAGAGCACCATCCTCCATAGGGAAGAAACAGCTGGGTTGCGCAAGTTTCCCATCGCGCAGGCCTGGGATGACATACTGAAAGCCCTTACACAGACTAATGCTCAGTCACACACACCTCCCACGAAGCAGGCGGGAGTTGATGCCTAATGTGTTGGCTGGGTGGAACTGATGGTATATACTTACGAGATGTCTAGGCTGTAGCTGCCGAATTGGGCAATGACCCCACATTCCATCATGACACTTCATAGACATAATTTCAAACATGAGATACCTTAGTGCTCATGCGACTATGCACAGTCCAGGACAAGTAACTTGCATCCACCATGTACCAACAGCCCTCGGCATGACTTCACTCGAAAAGCGCATATTACGCTAGAAGTACGTTCCTTCAAGTATTAGATATCTCCTTTTATTTTGCTTTTATTTTATCCCCCTTTTTATCATTTAGTTGTGGTTAAAATGTTAAAAATGAAGATATCTTGCAATCAGTTGTGATATTCACTTCCCATCTCCCATGCAGTACTGTCTACTGTGATCCCAATGCTAAAACTTTGCATGGTCCTTGCATCTCTGTAACACTTGTCATGTCTGCATATCGTTATACACTGATGAAAAGAGTCACATGTGATAAACAAGCCCTGCTCCTCAATTAGAGGTAACAGTAAGCGTGGGTTGCGGACACCCTTGCTAATATGCTATAGCACGTCTACTCCTGAGATACAGATGCTGCTTGTGTTGTAGACATGGGATGTTAATACCCAGAACTGTGGATATAGCGACATATTAACAATGATTTTGTAAAAAGTGCACTATAGGCAAATGCTTAGATTGTTTGTATCAGGAAATTAATAAAAAATGTAATAAAGATATTTTTTAAAAAAGGAGTACTGCACTGCTCGAGTGGTATTGAGTGCTGGAATTTAATTGAAACAAGGACATACTTCAAACAGGCAAGTGTTAGCACTTCTCAGCAGCATTGCTATACTGGTATGCCGCATTATGCATGGACCTTCTGTCCCATGTGCTGTCAGGCTCCATTCTAGCTGTGTAATCTTCCTGAAATATCTAAAAATGCGCTTTTGCCAACTGGGCTTATGTCAGCCGTTTCTTTAGCAGGTATTATGGAGTTTGTTTTCCTGTTTCTGGTGAACGATTGTAGTTTGGAATGAACTTTCAGTAATGTTTATTCTGTATAATTTTGTGTGAAATGTGTTGTAGGTAGATGTAGACAGTACTCTGTTGCTGTGGTCTGATTCTCCATTTAGGGAAAAAGCAAAATATAACTTTAAAAAGAACAGGTGTGTTGCTTCTCACCAGCAACGAAATACATTTAGTGGGTAAGTACTCGCACTTCTTAGGAGGACTGTTCTGCCTCAGAACAATACTTTTTTGGGACATAGCTGCCACCTCCCTTCACCACCGCTTTTCAGTTAACAGGGGAGTATCAGTACTAGTCAGAAGGAAGCAGGCTTTGAGTTAGTGAGTACTTGCATTTCTGTCGTTCAATTGTTTTCAGTGATAGCTTCCTTGTGTCTTAAAGGTCTCCCCACCATTCTCAATGATTGAGATGCTCCCATTTTCTGACATAGGGGTGGGTGTTAGACGGAATATAGCCTAATGACCTTTTCATGGCGTACATTGCCAGTACAAATTGCTAAATCAATTTTTTGATCTGTGCTTATTGTTTATTAAATAAAAAAACTGTTCTGATCAAGGACCTATTAAACTTGACCAAAAAGCTTGACAGTCAAATACTTTTTACAAAGCAATCCTACTTCATTTTGCTTATTTCCGAACTTTTTAATAAACCTATTATTTTCGCTGTTCTTCTGCTTCACCTTGGCTACATTCATCTCTAACTTTTCTTGCATCATGTGCACCTCCAGGCTCTCAATTCATACATGCCAGCTTTTGTGCAGACACTCTCAACCTTTGCTCCAGAGGCTCCTTGTTGTGAATGGATAAAGTCTGAGGCTTCTTGGTAACATAAGATTTTATTCTGAATTATAAAGGTTATGTGTAAAGTACTGCTTTTGCCTTCACTCCCAGGAACCAACTACCAACTGCTTGACTGAGACCTAAACATTTATAGCACAGTACAAAGAACACTGACCATTTAATGGCTTGACTGGACAAGGAGAAGATAACACAATGAACCAACATCTGTACAACAGGTACAAGCAAGATAGACAAGCATGAACAATGATAACACAACAGACAAGGAAAGCGAATAGCACCAAGGAATAAGAAGACACCTAACAGCACAAAGGTAGGTAACTGCCCAACAATAAAATCATAAAACCTTCTAGGCTACTTAACAGACCGTTCACATTTGGTAACCCTGATACCCACATTGTGATTAATCACAACCACTTTCGAATCACTAGATTGGTTCACCGCAACAGTACCAGAGGCAAGAGGCAACCCAGAATGACTGGAGTACTCAACTTCGGCACACCACCACTTACGCTTGTTAGACAGGCAGAACACTTCTTGGTACAGTTCTGCAATTTTACAAACGTTTATACCCCAGGTCAGATTCCTTTTTTGGGAACAAATCTTTAAAATATCTAGACGCGGGGCATGGCCACAGCGGCCAAGATGGCAGCTGCGAGTTGAAGCCGCTCCCCAGGCCCCACCGGCATCAGAGGCTATCCTAACCTGTCATTGCTACCCTCCCCCAGGACAGAACCTTGTTAAGCGTGTGGCCGAGTGGGCGGCATGGAGACCCCCCTCCTGCCTTGGGAGGAAAAGCGGCTGTGACACTTGGAGGATGAAGGACCCATTGTTTTGTTGTTGTCCATTGTGGTTGGAGCAGCACCGGGCCTGGGGTGGACGTGAGGCCCTTGACGGAAACATCTGATATCGAGCGGTTCATGGAAGATTAGCTGCAGTCTTGGGTTCCAGCTGACAAGCTGTCCCAGTGGTTCATGATGGAAAGGGCGCATAGGTCCTTGACTCGCTGGCCTCCGCCTGAGGCCCCAGCCTGTCCGCTGATAGTGCGTATTCTCAGTCATTGGGACAGAGACACTATCATGCGGGATGCAAGGGCGCACTCCGATCTTCGCTTTTAAAACTTGCAGATTGTAGTCCTCCCTGACTATACTTGTGTGCTCCAGCAACGCTGGTGTTCCTTCAAGGTGGTCAAGCAGAAACTCTGGGCCCTTAACCTGCAATACAAGCTCCTCTTCCTGGTGCGACTGAAAGTGACCTTCACTCTTATTTCTTAGATAACAGGATTGTGAGTGGGCAACGATGAGGAGTTAGCTTTGGTGACCTGATGGGCCTGGGGGACCTGACCCCATGGCAAGGGAGGACACCACACTCATGCCACCGTGGGCCTTGGGGCTCCTCCGGCTCAGACTTGGGGAGTGTGGAGCCTGTAGGCACTGCCCAGGACAGCATTTTGACTGATGCACTGGAGCTCTGCTGGACCCAAGATTACAATGACCCTGGTGCTCCTTCGTGAGGTCCTAATCAGGCACTTGAGCTCACCCTAGACCTCTGCGGGGGATGGTAGGGGTGTTGTTTCTGAATTTTTGTAATTTGTCCCAGGTTCTGCCGGTTTGCCTTTGTTTATTTTTGATGCTTTCCTTGCAGGTCTAATATGGGACTTTGCTCTTGATTGCTGCCAGGGACTAGGATCCTACTGCTAATGGGAGTATCTAGGGTTGTTGGTCTTCGGATTGATTGCTAACACTATGTGTGGGGTTAGGGTGACAA
This sequence comes from Triturus cristatus, assembly GCF_964204655.1. Lineage (NCBI taxonomy): Eukaryota > Metazoa > Chordata > Amphibia > Caudata > Salamandridae > Triturus > Triturus cristatus. The sequence goes on from NC_140579.1 coordinate 1,278,318,936, forward strand.
ATGCTTTGGGGGTAGAAGTATGGAGTGGGGAGAATTTGGGGGGATGGGGTGTTCCTTTTGTTTTTGAGAATTTGACCCCACTCCTCCCTGCCAGACAGATTATGCAGCCTATTTACCTGGGCTAAAATGGCCAGATTCTACATCTTGAAGAGAAAAAAGGGGCCAGAATAAAGCAATATTAAGATAATTTAGTGCAAAACATAAGTATCCCTCACAAACCCTTTTTTATGATCAAGATGAAGGGAGCAGGACAGAGTAGCCTCGTTATATGTAAAAAAAAGTCACTGTGCCTTTAACAATCCAGACACCACCAGTATCCCATCATGCACAGCAGATGTCAGTTACTTCAGTTTTTTTAAGGCTTATGTTAAAAGAAATGGAATAAGGAAATGCCTCCTTTGAGTCCACCAGGGAGGGTCACTCAGGACTATAATGGAAATACCCCTACAAGAGAAACGGAGTTACAGGTAAGAAACAATTCATTCTCTCGTAGGGGATTTCCATTTATAGTCATAAGTGCTGAATAGAGTAGCAAGCCCATCCCCAGATAACGCGGTGGGGTAGACAGAAGATAATGGGGATAAGTCAACCAAAGAGATTTGTGAGGGAAGCCTGTCCTACTTGAGCGTCTGCTCTAGCGTCAAAATCTAGGCAGTAGTGTTTGGTGAATGTATGTACTGAATTCCAGGCAGCTGCTTGACAGATCTCTGGAATGGGAATATTGCACAATAAAGCAGCAGTAGCTGCCTTCTCCCTCGTGGAGTGTGCCTTCGGTTTAGCTGGAAGACTCTTGTTAGCTTTTTGGTAGCATAATAAAATGCAAGATACTATCCATCGCAAAATGGATCCTTTGGAAGTAGCTAATCCTGTACGGACCGGACCATAGTTGATAAATAATTGGTCTGATAGGTGAATGGCCTTGGTTTTATCTAAAGGAAATGTTAGAACAATTCTTGCATTCAGGGAATGAAGGATTCTTTCTGCTGGAATAGAGGGATTTGAAAATAATGTAGGCAGAGACATTGTCTTGTTGACATAGAAGTCCGAGACTTCTTTAGGGAGGAACTTTGGGTGTGTTCTCATAACCACTTTGCTCGAATTGAACACAGTATGATTCATGAGAACAGAGAGCTTGGATCTCACCAACCCTGCACCCAACACCTATTGTGCCACCATTAGAGGCCCTGCACCTTAACACACACACGCTACCACTGCAGGCTACGTGTTTTGGCGCAGAGAAAAGTGAAGAGTCGACCTGGCACCCATCCCTGAGTGCCATGCCTTCAATCCACTGCCTGAGGCCTAGGCAAGTCATCCCTCTAGCAGGGTGCACTAGCCCTAAGGTGAGAGTACAGAGGCATGAGTCCTGTACCCCTACAGTGTCTTAGTCCATTCTTAGACATTGTAAGTGTAGTAAAGCCATAAAGAGTATATATAGTGTGAGAGTTGGTCATTACGAACTCTACAGCTCCATAATGGCTTTACTAAAAAGTGGGAAGTTAGGTAGCAAACTTCTCAGCACAATAAACCCACACTGATGCCAGTGTGGATTTAATTTAAAATGCACCCAGAGGACATCTTAGAGATGCCCCGTGATAATCAACCAGCCCTGGTGTGGTTCCTGAATGGCTGCCTGCCATTTGCCACCACCAGACATGTTTCTGGACCCCTGGGTAGAGAGCCTCCACTCTCTTGGTCCAGAAACATAGATCATCGTGGGCAAAAGTGTCATGCCTCCTTACCTAGGATCGGCTGGGGCCATGAAAGGGGAAGCTTCAAAGGCCTGCCGCCTTTGGAAGCTCTTCCTGCCTTTTGCTGCCCCCAGCAACAGGCTCCCACCAGTTCTGGCCCCCACTTTGAGTGGGATAATCCACAGGAAATCCAAGCTAGGAAGAGAGGTGTGCCCACCTTTGCCAACCCCACCACTCAGGTGGGGGAGGCAAGGTGAAGCACACATCCCAGTCCCCTCCATCTTGAAGATGAGGGGACTCAGCCAATTAGGAAGAGGCTCATGCCCCCTCCCACTGGAGGGTGGCATAATAGGGGGTGTACCCACCCCAGGGTAGAGACCCATTTGTCCGACCTGCACAACCTTTTAATGCCCCTAAATTTAGTATTTAGGGGCGACCCTGAACCTTGCCTTCTCAGGTTCGTGGAAGAAAGAAGGACCAAAGAGCCGTGCTGACCTAGGAAGGAGAAGAGGACACCAACTGCCTTGTCCCCAGCCCTACTGGCCTGTCCCGTCTATGACCTGCCTACAGCAAGAACCCCGGCGAGTCCAGCAGCCAGCAACCCCAAGAGCCAGGAGGACCTGCCCTGCGACCCTATTGTACACTCTGTCTCCCATGAGCACCGGATTTACTCAAAGACTCACCTCCAGAATCTGGATTCCAGCGACTCCGCAATTCTGCACCACGCTTCACCTGAATCCCACAGCCCGAATTAGAGTGGTCCAACACCCCAAGGATGTGTACCCAGCGATCCCGACCTGGAATCTGGTGATCCTCGACCTCCGTCAAGTCTCAAAACGACACCTGAAGCCTCGACCTGAAGGGTCCCCCCGACTGTGACCGTAGCTGGTAAGAAAACCCGATGCCAGAAGGCACCCCTGCACCAGACGCCCCACAGCCTTGGGTAGTCCACCCAACTGTGTCCAGGCATCCCCCAAGATCCCATTAACCTCTCTAGAAGGTGGTCGCCTTCTGGAAGTCTCTCTGCCCGACCCTGCAGCAACTTTGCAGAACCAAAGGTCCCCGTTGCAAAGCACAGGGTCCCAGAAGTCCGTTGTGCACCCTGTACACGGCCACCTCAGTGCCACTGGCCGAAGGCCCTCTTAGCCCCATTTGCTTACATTGGGCTCCTGCAGTCTGCACCCGGCCGCCCCAGTGCCGCTGGTGGTGCAACTTGAGTGCCCATCTAGACATTGGGGAACCTTGGTCCTAAACCCCAAAACTCCCAGTCATGTACTTACCAGAGAAGCCGCTAACGCTTTTTTCCCATTGGAACCCATGTTAAAAGATTTGGGGGCTTGAAATGTTTTTAGTGTTGACCGATGTTTTTATGAGGAAAAGAGAACTAAATTGCAAATGTATAAAAGTCTAACCTTGTATTGTGAGATCCCAAGGTTTAGTATCTAGGCATACCACCCCCCCAGTACTCAAAGTAATCCAAAAGTTACTATAAAGTAATCTGAAAGTAATTACTGTGTAATTTAAACTGTTTCCAAAGCATATAAAAACCTGTAACAATTGCAACTTCAATCACAACGGCATTTTCTTGAACAGTCTTGCATTTGAGAGTATATTTTACTTACCTGTGCCAAGATCTGCTTGGTTCTAAAATAAATAAAACAGAAGTATATCCTTTTCATACTTACCCAATTGGTCTGGATTATGTCTCTGAGTGTGTGTAATCAATCCTTGATTGAGTGAATACAAAGTAAATGCTTAACACACCCTCTGGATAAGCCTAACTGCTCGCCCACACTACCACGAAAAGAGCTGTTAATACTTATCTGATTTAGCCTCTGCTATACCTCTGGGGACTCCCTAGACTCTGTGCACACTATGCCTCATTTTGGCATGGTATATACAGAGCTAGCTTTCTACAGGTGTTGTAACTGCGCTTTCTTTACTGCATTCATCATTCTTTTGACAAAATTCCCTTACGTTTGGTCGAAAGAATCTCTTGGAGAGGGACACTTGGGAGATGAAGCTGTTGCGGGAGGACTCTCAGCACTGTCGCTACATCAGCTCCTAATGACAAGGGGTAGGGAGACAGGTTTAATCTCATTCTTGGCGTGACACACGGCACAGTTATGGGTGTGCACAGGTAAACTGGTAATAAGACGGGTCCCATTCGCCAGGGACTTTAATTTCTGGGATCTTCCTGCATTCCCGGAGCGATCTATTTCTGTTTACATGACCCTATGGCGCGATGCGGGCTGTGACAGCTTAGGGGATTCCTTCCCCAACGAGTAATTCATCTCCTGTGATGCAGCCCGGGATGCTTTTGCTTTGGGGCGGGGCACGTCCTTCATTATGGCAGGCTTTCAGCGATCACTAGGGACATCTGGACCTCTTTTCCAGCAACCCCACCCACGTCCCATACTTTTCGGGCCCTGCTGGAGATGGGTAGTGGGCAGTATCTGGTCACACACTTGTATAGGGCCATGCCGGGGGCAGGATCCCTTTCCCGCAATGGCGGCCTGGAGTCGAGAATAGGGGATCGAGATAGAGGATTTGCAGTAACATGTGCGGGTTGGTTCGCACTATTTGAAGTAATGCTAGATTAAAGCTTACTCACTTTCACTATCTCCATCAAACATATATGACACTCTGCAGGTTACACAGGATTGATCCCTCTGGGCCCCAAAGATGCCTTCAATGCAATTATCCCACAGCGTCCTTTTTGCACTTTCCCTGGCAATGTCCCTTGATGCGCACACTCTGGGACTTAATGGTCGTAAGAGTGACTGTGACGATTCCTTGTCCTCTAGACCCAGTCATGTGCTTATTGGAGGAAATCCGGAGGGGTAAGGATCAGAAAATGGCTTTTAAGTTTCTACTCCTTTTGGTTGTGGCCAAGCGTTGTGTGGCAATTACATGGATGGATACGGCTGGGCCAAGCCTGGAGCGTTGGGAGCATGATGTGGTGGAATGGGCAGAGGCTGAGGAGATGAGATTGACAATGCAGGACAGACGATAAACTGGGCGAAGACCTTGACATTTGGGCGGACTGTTGTCTACCTTCTTAGATCCCAAAGGCTCCGAACTGGCCTCGGGAGATGAGACAAGTAGCTCCTCTTCGATTTCTATCTCTGATTAACCTCCACACGTTTACGCACTTGTCATTTGTTTCTTTGACTGTCTGTGGACTTCAGCGACTAGCTTTTACATCTCATGCGATTCAACGATTAGTCACAAAGTGTAGTGCAACTCTGGAACTGTACCTTTCTGTACCAAGGTTTTATATGGCATATGCTTTGATTACTTGTTGTTGATCTTTATGCCTTCTGTCTTTCATAATCAATAAAGAATGTTAAAAAAAACCAAAAAAAACATAATGGATCTGAAGCCTGGTTCATAGGTACAACAGTAGAAAAAGAGAGAGTGTCATCTATCTGGGAAAAGTGTCATCGCCTTTTGGCAAACCACTAATCCTACAGCAAGACAGATCTTCTACTTTGTAGGCTCCATGGCTTCTTATATCCACAATGTCTCGAATGGAAGGCTGCACTTGACACCCCTGCACCAGTGCCTAAACGATCAATGGTGTCAGAAGGAGAAGGATTGGGAAGGCAGATTAAAGGCCAGATTTAGAGTTTGGTGGGCAGGGTACTATGTTGCAAACCCTTGGTCTTCCAGCGACATTTAAAGATGAGCAGATCTTAAGTTTAACATCTGCAGAGCCCTTGTTGGCTCCGTTGATGGAAAACCTCCACTGAAGGCACAACCGAGTAGGTATTTATGATGGACGGCACAATATATATTTTTTCCCCATCCGTCACTGCCAGGAAAAACCTGGCTGTGAGGGACAGAAAGAAAATAACCCCCACACTGAAGGAGACATCTCTTAGTCAGAGCGATTATTATTTTTTTTTTTTCTGAAACAAACATATGCTTTATTAGTTTCTAAAAAATCAAAAAATAATAACATTCGGTAAACAGCCTTCAAAAATGCCCACAAAATGTTTTGTACATTGAAAGGAACCACCTTGTCAGCAGTTCCTTTCATTATGCAGAGGTGACAGTTGGGCCAGCGGTCATCTCTATATTTGACCGGCAGTAGTCTATCAGAATGGAGTGAGGTATTATTCTCCGCCACCCTGATGAACAGAATACCGTCTGTCTAACGACGGGGCTCTGTTGACACAAAACATAACGTCTGGCCATCTCTAAATGAGGTGGATGGACTGGGGTTTAATGGGTAGCGTACCACATCGCTTTCACAACAGAGTTACCAGACCACCAAACTGTAAATCTGAAAGAAACACGTTAGTTAGATTCCTCACCTTAGAATATCCCCAGGCGTCAGACTGGATCCGGAAGATTTTTCGTCAGCAATACCCCTTGCGCGTCGCTAGGCGTCGTCTGCGGCTCCGCGTCCGTCGTCGGCATCGTGCGCCGGAATGACGTCGTCGGAGTACTTAGACGCCGCCCTCGCGCGCTGACGTCAGTTCTTCTTATTTCCGCGCCAGTAAGCGCAGATCCGGGAGAGCTACCCCTTTAGTAAATTTTTGACTAACTTTTTGATCCTGTCTCGACTCCGGTGCCGGTAGGATGCCTGGTTTCAAAGCCTGTACGGACTGTAGCCGCTTGATGTCGGTTACGGACCATCACCGCCGGTGCCTTTATTGCTTGGGCCTCGATCACGACGCGGCGTCGTGCTCGGACTGCAAGGCCCTGACCTCGAAGGCTAGACAGGAGCGGTCCCGTAAGCTTCTCGAGATTCGCCACTCGGCTCCGCGCGCCTCTCGATCCCGGTCCAGGAGGAGGTCCAAGGATCGGTCGCGGAGCCGCCGCCGACGTCACCATCGGTCGTCGGGATCCAAGTCTTCGGGTAAGTCGAAGCATTCCAAGAAGTCCAAGAGGCGACACCGCTCTTCGGACTCCCCTCGCTGGTCGCGCGACTCGGCCGAGGGTCAGGGTGGTTCCAACCCCGCGGCTCCGGCGGAGCCGCAGGCGCCGCGCACGTCCCCATACCCTCCGGTCCCTGGGACTGACGCGGCGCTGGCGGAAGTCAGTGCCTTCCTCTCGGCCATGAGGAAGCTGGCTCCGCCGTCGGCGCCCGCTGGTGCGCCTTCGGGCCCCGCAGACCTGACTGGGCTGCCTTGCCTGCCGGTGGCTCCGGCCCCAGCGCCGTTGACGGCTCCGGCCTCGACGCCGCAAGCGCCCGTGGGACCCGTTCTCGAGTCCCCGTCGACGCCGGTCGACCTAGTCACGCCTCCTCCGCCGGTGTCGACACCGGTACCACCCCTGACGCCGACGTCGACTCCGTTCGACGTCGAGCCCCGGTTCAGTCCCACTCCGGGCCCGGCGTCGATGGACGCCGCGATCGGCGCCGCTAGAGACACATTATTACAAGGTAGAGACCCATTTGTCCGACCTGCACAACCTTTTAATGCCCCTAAATTTAGTATTTAGGGGCGACCCTGAACCTTGCCTCCTCAGGTTCGTGGAAGAAAGAAGGACCAAAGAGCCGTGCTGACCTAGGAAGGAGAAGAGGACACCAACTGCCTTGTCCCCAGCCCTACCGGCCTGTCCCGTCTATGACCTGCCTACAGCAAGAACCCCGCGCGAGTCCAGCAGCCAGCAACCCCAAGAGCCAGGAGGACCTGCCCTGCGACCCTATTGTACACTCTGTCTCCCATGAGCACCGGATTTACTCAAAGACTCACCTCCAGAATCTGGATTCCAGCGACTCCGCAATTCTGCACCACGCTTCACCTGAATCCCACAGCCCGAATTAGAGTGGTCCAACACCCCAAGGATGTGTCCCCAGCGATCCCGACCTGGAATCTGGTGATCCTCGACCTCCGTCAAGTCTCAAAACGACACCTGAAGCCTCGACCTGAAGGGTCCCCCCGACTGTGACCGTAGCTGGTAAGAAAACCCGATGCCAGAAGGCACCCCTGCACCAGACGCCCCACAGCCTTGGGTAGTCCACCCAACTGTGTCCAGGCATCCCCCAAGATCCCATTAACCTCTCTAGAAGGTGGTCGCCTTCTGGAAGTCTCTCTGCCCGACCCTGCAGCAACTTTGACGAACCAAAGGTCCCCTTTGCAAAGCACAGGGTCCCAGAAGTCCGTTGTGCACCCTGTACACGGCCACCTCAGTGCCACTGGCCGAAGGCCCTCTTAGCCCCATTTGCTTACATTGGGCTCCTGCAGTCTGCACCCGGCCGCCCCAGTGCCGCTGGTGGTGCAACTTGAGTGCCCATCTAGACATTGGGGAACCTTGGTCCTAAACCCCAAAACTCCCTGTCATGTACTTACCAGAGAAGCCGCTAACGCTTTTTTCCCATTGGAACCCATGTTAAAAGATTTGGGGGCTTGAAATGTTTTTAGTGTTGACTGATGTTTTTATGAGGAAAAGAGAACTAAATTGCAAATGTATAAAAGTCTAACCTTGTATTGTGAGATCCCAAGGTTTAGTATCTAGGCATACCACCCCCCCAGTACTCAAAGTAATCCAAAAGTTACTATAAAGTAATCTGAAAGTAATTACTGTGTAATTTAAACTGTTTCCAAAGCATATAAAAACCTGTAACAATTGCAACTTCAATCACAACCGCATTTTCTTGAACAGTCTTGCATTTGAGAGTATATTTTACTTACCTGTGCCAAGATCTGCTTGGTTCTAAAATAAATAAAACAGAAGTATATCCTTTTCATACTTACCCAATTGGTCTGGATTATGTCTCTGAGTGTGTGTAATCAATCCTTGATTGAGTGAATACAAAGTAAATGCTTAACACACCCTGTGGATAAGCTTAACTGCTCGCCCACACTACCACGAAAAGAGCTGTTAATACTTATCTGATTTAGCCTCTGCTATACCTCTGGGGACTCCCTAGACTCTGTGCACACTATGCCTCATTTTAGCATGGTATATACAGAGCTAGCTTTCTACAGGTGTTGTAACTGCGCTTTCTTTACTGCATTCATCATTCTTTTGACAAAATTCCCTTACGTTTGGTCGAAAGAATCTCTTGGAGAGGGACACTTGGGAGATGAAGTTGTTGCGGGAGGACTCTCAGCACTGTCGCTACATCAGCTCCTAATGACAAGGGGTAGGGAGACAGGTTTAATCTCATTCTTGGCGTGACACACAGCACAGTTATGGGTGTGCACAGGTAAACTGGTAATAAGACGGGTCCCATTCGCCAGGGACTTTAATTTCTGGGATCTTCCTGCATTCCCGGAGCGATCTATTTCTGTTTACATGACCCTATGGCGCGATGCGGGCTGTGACAGCTTAGGGGATTCCTTCCCCAACGAGTAATTCATCTCCTGTGATGCAGCCCGGGATGCTTTTGCTTTGGGGCGGGGCACGTCCTTCATTATGGCAGGCTTTCAGCGATCACTAGGGACATCTGGACCTCTTTTCCAGCAACCCCACCCACGTCCCATACTTTTCGGACCCTGCTGGAGATGGGTAGTGGGCAGTATCTGGTCACACACTTGTATAGGGCCATGCCGGGGGCAGGATCCCTTTCCCGCAATGGCGGCCTGGAGTCGAGAATAGGGGATCGAGATAGAGGATTTGCAGTAACATGTGCGGGTTGGTTCGCACTATTTGAAGTAATGCTAGATTAAAGCTTACTCACTTTCACTATCTCCATCAAACATATATGACACTCTGCAGGTTACACAGGATTGATCCCTCTGGGCCCCAAAGATGCCTTCAATGCAATTATCCCACAGCGTCCTTTTTGCACTTTCCCTGGCAATGTCCCTTGATGCGCACACTCTGGGACTTAATGGTCGTAAGAGTGACTGTGACGATTCCTTGTCCTCTAGACCCAGTCATGTGCTTATTGGAGGAAATCCGGAGGGGTAAGGATCAGAAAATGGCTTTTAAGTTTCTACTCCTTTTGGTTGTGGCCAAGCGTTGTGTGGCAATTACATGGATGGATACGGCTGGGCCAAGCCTGGAGCGTTGGGAGCATGATGTGGTGGAATGGGCAGAGGCTGAGGAGATGAGATTGACAATGCAGGACAGACGATAAACTGGGCGAAGACCTTGACATTTGGGCGGACTGTTGTCTACCTTCTTAGATCCCAAAGGCTCCGAACTGGCCTCGGGAGATGAGACAAGTAGCTCCTCTTCGATTTCTATCTCTGATTAACCTCCACACGTTTACGCACTTGTCATTTGTTTCTTTGACTGGCTGTGGACTTCAGCGACTAACTTTTACATCTCATGCGATTCAACGATTAGTCACAAAGTGTAGTGCAACTCTGGAACTGTACCTTTCTGTACCAAGGTTTTATATGGCATATGCTTTGATTACTTGTTGTTGATCTTTATGCCTTCTGTCTTTCATAATCAATAAAGAATATTAAAAAAACCCAAAAAAAACATAATGGATCTGAAGCCTGGTTCATAGGTACAACAGTAGAAAAAGAGAGAGTGTCATCTATCTGGGAAAAGTGTCATCGCCTTTTGGCAAACCACTAATCCTACAGCAAGACAGATCTTCTACTTTGTAGGCTCCATGGCTTCTTATATCCACAATGTCTCGAATGGAAGGCTGCACTTGACACCCCTGCACCAGTGCCTAAACGATCAATGGTGTCTGAAGGAGAAGGATTGGGAAGGCAGATTAAAGGCCAGATTTAGAGTTTGGTGGGCAGGGTACTATGTTGCAAACCCTTGGTCTTCCAGCGACATTTAAAGATGAGCAGATCTTAAGTTTAACATCTGCAGAGCCCTTGTTGGCTCCGTTGATGGAAAACCTCCACTGAAGGCACAACCGAGTAGGTATTTATGATGGACGGCACAATATATATTTTTTCCCCATCCGTCACTGCCAGGAAAAACCTGGCTGTGAGGGACAGAAAGAAAATAACCCCCACACTGAAGGAGACATCTCTTAGTCAGAGCGATTATTATTATTTTTTTTTTCTGAAACAAACATATGCTTTATTAGTTTCTAAAAAATCAAAAAATAATAACATTCGGTAAACAGCCTTCAAAAATGCCCACAAAACGTTTTGTACATTGAAAGGAACCACCTTGTCAGCAGTTCCTTTCATTATGCAGAGGTGACAGTTGGGCCAGCGGTCATCTCTATATTTGACCGGCAGTAGTCTATCAGAATGGAGTGAGGTATTATTCTCCGCCACCCTGATGAACAGAATACCGTCTGTCTAACGACGGGGCTCTGTTGACACAAAACATAACGTCTGGCCATCTCTAAATGAGGTGGATGGACTGGGGTTTAATGGGTAGCGTACCACATCGCTTTCACAACAGAGTTACCAGACCACCAAACTGTAAATCTGAAAGAAACACGTTAGTTAGATTCCTCACCTTAGAATATCCCCAGGCGTCAGACTGGATCCGGAAGATTTTTCGTCAGCAATACCCCTTGCGCGTCGCTAGGCGTCGTCTGCGGCTCCGCTTCCGTCGTCGGCATCGTGCGCCGGAATGACGTCGTCGGAGTACTTAGACGCCGCCCTCGCGCGCTGACGTCAGTTCTTCTTTTTTCCGCGCCAGTAAGCGCAGATCCGGGAGAGCTACCCCTTTAGTCAATTTTTGACTAACTTTTTGATCCTTTTTGATCCTGTCTCGACTCCGGTGCCGGTAGGATGCCTGGTTTCAAAGCCTGTACGGACTGTAGCCGCTTGATGTCGGTTACGGACCATCACCGCCGGTGCCTTTATTGCTTGGGCCTCGATCACGACGCGGCGTCGTGCTCGGACTGCAAGGCCCTGACCTCGAAGGCTAGACGGGAGCGGTCCCGTAAGCTTCTCGAGATTCGCCACTCGGCTCTGCGCGCCTCTCGATCCCGGTCCAGGAGGAGGTCCAAGGATCGGTCGCGGAGCCGCCGCCGACGTCACCATCGGTCGTCAGGATCCAAGTCTTCGGGTAAGTCGAAGCATTCCAAGAAGTCCAAGAGGCGACACCGCTCTTCGGACTCCCCTCGCCGGTCGAGCGACTCGGCCGAGGGTCAGGGTGGTTCCACCCCCATACCCTCCGGTCCTGGGGACTGACGCGACGCTGGCGGAAGTCAGTGCCTTCCTCTCGGCCATGAGGAAGCTGGCTCCGCCGTCGGCGCCCGCTGGTGCGCCTTCGGGCCCCGCGGACCCGACTGGGCTGCCTTGCCTGCCGGTGGCTCAGGCCCCGGCGCCGTTGACGGCTCCGGCCTCGACGCCGCAAGCGCCCGTGGGACCCGTTCTCGAGTCCCCGTCGACGCCGGTCGACCTCGTCACGCCTCCTCCGCCAGCGTCGACACCGGTACCACCCCCGACGCCGACGTCGACTCCGTTCGACGTCGAGCCCCGGTTCAGTCCCACTCCGGGCCCGGCGTCGATGGACGCCGCGATCGGCGCCGCTAGAGACACATTATGTCTACCGCCCGGCTCCGTTACTTTCTCCTCTACACCAGGAGTCGGATGATGGGGACAACTGGGAGGGATCTGAGGATCCTATGGCCGCTCAGGCCCAACTGTCCCAGGACTGGGCAGATGAACTGGGGGAGGCCAGTGGCCTGATACCTCTCCAGACACTGGATTCATCTCTCCTCCGACTGTGGCTTCGGAGGAGGGTGCTGCTTTCTCTGTGGTGCTGCGCAAGGCGGCCGCAGCCCTTGGGCTCGAGCTACCTGCCGTGGCTGTGAGGACGAACGTCCTCACTGAGGTGCTTCAGTCTGCAGCAAGCTCCACTGAGCCTCTGCTGCCATTCAATGAGGCCCTCACTGATGTTCTACAGGGCACCTGGTCCAAGCCCTCCACAGTTCCTCCTGTGGACAGGAACGTCGCCAGGCGCCACCGCCCTGCTCCGGGTGACCCCAGTTTTCTGTCCCAACACCCTACCTCTGAGAGCCTGGTTATCCAGGCCTCCACCTCCCAATCCTCTTTCCCGACCGCCCCGCCGGACCGGGATTCCAAGAGACTAGAGCAGTTTGGCAAGAAGCTGTTCTCCTCCCTTAGTTTGGGCCTGCGGTCTTTGAACACCGCTTGTCTCTTGGACCGTTATTCCCACTCTCTGTGGGATGCGGTGGAGGACGCGCTGCCCCTGTGTCCGGAGGAGGTCCGGACACGACTTACCCAGGCTCTGGCCGATGGGAGGGATGCCGCGCGACATGCTATACGATGTGGGCTTGACACCACGGACTCGCTGGGTAGGGCCATTTCTACCACAGTGGCGCTTAGACGTCACGCCTGGCAGCGGTCCACGTCATTTTCGGGCGATGTCCAGAGCACTCTCATGGACATGCCCTTTGATGGCACTCGCCTTTTTGGCGAGAAAGCGGACAGTGTGCTGAATCGCTTTAAGGACTCCCGGGCTACGGGCCAAGTCCTTGGGCCTCTCGGCCCCGCGGTCGCAAACTTCCGCCTTTCGCCCCTTTCGTGGCCAAGGAAGGGGTGCCTCCTCACGTGCGCCTAGCCACCAGCCGCAGAACCAACCTGCACGCGGACGTGGTTTCCGCCGAGGCGGTTCTGGAGGACGACGAGGTCAGCCCACATCCACCCCGGCAGCATCCGCCTCAAAGCCTTCCTAGTCCGTGCTTTCAGGCCCATTTCACGCCAGTGGGCGGCAGAGTTCGCCATCACCTGCTCCACTGGTGGTCCATCACATCGGACAGGTGGGTGCTGCAAATCGTCCGAAGGGGCTACTCCCTCCCCTTCGAGACAACCCCTCCAGCCATGCCACCGCAGCACCACCGTATCTCGGGGGATCATTTGAATCTTCTCCACGAGTAAATTTCGGCCCTCTTGGCCAAGGGGGCCGTCGAGCGCGTTCCGAGCCCAGAAGTAGGTCGTGGTTGTTATTCCCACTACTTTCTGGTTCCCAAGAAGGGCAAAGGGGGCCTACGCCCTACCTCCGGAACGTCAATACCTTCCTCCGGAAGGAAAGGTTCAAGATGTTAACTTTGGCTCAGGTTCTAGCTGCCCTAGACCCCGGAGACTGAATGGTAGCGTTGGACTTGCAGGACGCATATTTCCACATCCCTGTCCTGCCGGCCCACCGGCGTTACCTGCAGTTCACGGTGGGCCCAGAGCACTTTCAGTTTACCGTGCTCCTCTTCGGCCTCACCAGTGCCCCTCGGGTGTTCACGAAAGTGATGGCGGTGGTCGCAGCTCATCTGCGCAGATCAGGGGTTCCAGTCTTCCCCTATCCCGACGACTGGTTGTTGAAGGCGGGCTCGCCCCAGGCAGTCGTCTCCCACCTCCAGACTACGGCGGATCTCCTGCATTTGCTGGGATTTTCCATCAACGTGCCGAAGTCACACCTGAGCCCCTCTCAAAAGCTCCTCTTCATCGGAGCGGTTCTCGATTCGGCGCAGTTCCGGGTCCATCCACCGGAACAGCGGGTCCGGGATATACAGGCCCTGATTCCCATCTTTCGGCCTCTATCCTGGGTCTCGGTCAGGCTAGTGTTGCGGCTTCTGGGGCTGATGGCCTCCTGCATCCTACTAGTGCATCACGCCAGGCGGCGCATGCGGGCTCTGCAGTGGGACCTGAAGTTTCAGTGGGCCCAGCATCACGGCAACCTGTCCGACCATGTCTTGATCTCGGAGGGCACTGCACAGCAGTTGCAGTGGTGGCTCACGGACCGCGATTGGGTCAAGGGCAAGAGCCTCTCCCTTCCCCAACCGGAGCATGTCGTAGTGACGGATGCGTCCCTCCTGGGATGGGGTGGCCATATGGGAGAGGCGGAGATCAGAGGCCTCTGGTCTCCGGCGGAGTCTCGTCTCCACATCAACCTGTTGGAGTTGAGAGCGATCCGACTTGCACTGAAAGCCTTCCTTCCCTCTGTCAGGGGAAGTGTCGTGCAGGTGTTCACGGACAACACCACCGCCATGTGGTATTGCAACAAACAGGGCGGGGTGGGGTCGTGGACCCTTTGTCAGGAGGCTCTGCGCCTCTGGACGTGGCTGGAACACCAGGGCGTAACCCTGGTGGTTCAACATCTGGCGGGCTATCTGAACGCCAGAGCAGACGAACTCAGCCGCCGGTGCATGATGGATCACGAATGGCGTCTGAACTCCGAAGTGGCGCAAGGTCTCTTTCAGCAGTGGGGAGAGCCTTGGTTAGATCTATTCGCCACCGAAGAGAACGCGCAATGTCAGCAGTTCTGCGCGTTGGAATTTCCAAGGCGGCACTCGCTCGGCGACGCTTTTCGTCACGAGTAGAGTTGCGGTCTGTTGTACGCCTTTCCGCCTATACCACTTCTGCCCAGAGTGCTGAAGAAGATCACGCACGACCGGGTTCCAAGTCATCTTGGTGGCTCCGGATTGGGCACGAAGGTACTGGTATCCCGAGCTACTCAGTATGTTGACCGATCCTCCGATACGTCTGCCCCTTCGGGAGGATCTTCTGTCGCAGCAGCAGGGGACGGTCCTCCACCCGAAACTGTCCAGCCTCCACCTCCATGCGTGGAGATTGAGCGGCGGCAGTTGATGCCATTTGACTTGCCTCCTGAAGTCTGTGATATCATTCTGGCAGCCAGGCGTCCCTCCACAAAGACGGTATACGGCTGCCGGTGGAACAAATTTGTGGCATGGTGCACAGCAAAGGCTGTGGATCCCCTTTCCGCCCCTCTTTCTGAGGTTCTCCTCTTTCTTCTTTCTTTGGCCCGGCAGGGCTCTGCCCTGGGCACTCTGAAAGGTTATCTTGCTGCCATCTCTGCCTTCTTGCGGCTTCCTGATCAGCCTTCTCTTTTCAAGTCCCCTGTAGTTACACGCTTTCTAAAAGGCATTACTCACACGTTCCCTCCTGTCCCTTTTGTAATGCCTCAGTGGGACTTGAATCTTGTCTTGACATTCCTGATGTGCGCTCCCTTCGAGCCTCTTCACAATTGTCCTCTTCGTCTTCTGACTCTTAAGACTGCTTTTCTGGTAGCCATCACCTCGGCTAGACGGGTGAGTGAGCTCCAGGCTTTATCTTCAAAGCCTCCTTTTCTGTCTGTTCATCAGGACAAGGTGGTCCTTCGGCCTCGTCCCTCCTTTCTTCCGAAAGTGGTGACTCCATTTCATCTTGGGCAGTCTGTCACCTTGCCCACCTTCTTTCCGCCTCCGCATCCTTCCAAAGAGGAAGAGAGGCTCCACCGTCTGGACCCAAAACGTGCGCTCTCCTTTTATCTGGACCACACAAAGCAGTTCCGGGTGGACGACCAACTTTTCGTTGGATACGTGGGTGCTAAGAAGGGGAAAGCGGTGCACAAACGGACCATCTCTCGGTGGGTCGTTTTGTGCATCAAAATTTGTTACTCCTTGGCAAAAAAGGACCCTCCTGTTGGGCTGCGCGCCCACTCCACTCGGGCCACAGCGGCTACTACTGCTTTGGGACGGGGTGTCCCTTTGCAGGACATCTGTCAGGCGGCGACGTGGGCTTCGCTACACTCGTTTGCCAGGCATTATTGCCTTGACAGCCAAGTCCGGAGGGATGGCTTCTTTGGCCGTTCTGTCCTCCAGGACTTTCTGGTGTGATCTTGGTTCGCAGACCCACCACCGGGGATGGTATTGCTTGGGTATCTATTCTAAGGTGAGGAATCTAACTAACGTGTTTCTTTCAGATGAACAAGTTACTTACCTTCGGTAACGATGTATCTGTAAGAAACATTAGTTAATTAGATTCCTCACCGACCCACCCATCCTCCCCGTTCTGCGAACTGACATCTAGGGTTAAGGTTATCCTTTTCAGGCCCCTAGATTTTATTTTTGGCACCAGTGTCGGCCTTTGCATGGCTCTGCGTTCCTGGCGCGGAAAGCTATGTACAAGAACTGACGTCAGCGCGCGAGGGCGGCGTCTAAGTACTCCGACGACGTCATTCCGGCGCACGACCGCGACGACGGACGCGGAGCCCCAGACGACGCCTAGCGACGCGCAAGGGGTATTGCTGACGAAAAATCTTCCGGATCCAGTCTGACGCCTGGGGATATTCTAAGGTGAGGAATCTAACTAACTAATGTTTCTTACAGATACATAGTTACCGAAGGTAAGTAACTTGTTCTTCAGGTCCTAAGTCTAAACACTGTAGCAAACCAATTTCTCGGATGGTGGTACCTTCCAAAAAGAGATAATGTTACAATCACAGACGCGTCTCTGTCAAAATGGAAGGCTCATCTAGCTCATTCATCTATTCAGAGACGAAGATGGTAAAAAAAAAGCTTGTATCAATTAAGCTACCTGGACCTGAAAGAAGCACAGCTAGCCTGGCTGATTAAGGGTGTTACCCAGAAACCGGTGCCAGGATGCTTGTTGCGATTCAGGGAAGACCTGGCTCGGCAGTTCGGGCTGTACTGTTCCCATGGGGCACAGGGTCAAGACTGATTTGCATATAGCTGGGTCTGAACTGAGGTGGCGAAGTGAGCTCAAGAATGACGATAGATTCAACCCAGATCTGTGACTGGGGGGTGAGTTTCTGAAAAGTTTCAGCGCTCCGTCCATCAACTCCTTGTGTTTGATCTGGATCTCAAGGCTTTTTTATTTTATCCCTGAAGAAGAAAACAGTCTTGATTCAAACCGACAACAGCACCACCATGCGTTACCTCAGTAAACAAGGATAAAGGCTGCTGTTCACTAAAGCACTGTTGATTTGGTATTGGACCCTGGACATGAATCTCCCGATAACAGCACTGCACATCCCAGGTACGAGGAATAAGCAGACAGACATCCTCTGTCCATATTACCAGGAAAGTCACAAGTGGGGGGGGCGCTAGAGGGCGCGCACGCAGTATGGCCGCGCTTCGGTGAGGCTCCTGCTGCCTGGACACGAAATCCTACAATTATCCTGCTTTCCCGATCGCCTGCCGGACCGTGACCGGGTGTACATGTGGCTGCTGGGCCCTGGCGGCCCCGACTGAAGTTTTGAAGCCGAGAGCCCATCGAGGACGTAGGGAGACGCGTTGAAAGTTTCACCGGGCCGGTGGCTGAGGCGAGGTGGTGACGGCGGCTGGATTCTGAAGCCACGCGAGCCCGGTGCTGTGCACGAGGCAGATGGGCCCCGGCCTGCCCCCTGGCTGCTGAAGCGACCGTTGCTGCGGTGAGCGTGGGGATTGTAGGAGGTGCGGAGGCGGCGAGGTGCGGAGGTGCGCTGGAATCTTCCTGTGCCTGGATTGCCCCCCCCTGCTGCCGTGTGGATTGCCTGGGCCCTGTGGCGGAGAGCGGAGATCCTCCGATTTGAGATCGGGCGGTGCTGGTGGCTGGCGGGGGCTCCCTGCGTGGCGCCGGGGGTGTACCGGCCCCCCCCCCCCATCCGGGACTGGAGAGACTGCATTGCTTGGCGGTTGGGGGCCCCCCCTCCCCCCCCTGCTCTGCCTGGGCGCTGCTGTCCCGCCGCCGGGGTTGCTCTGGACGCCCCCCCGTTCCTCCTGCTACAATCACTGCGACTGGACTCTCTGGCCTCCCGGAGGTGGCGCTGGGCCGCGACTTCGACGGTGCCGCTGGTGGAAGAGTGATATGCCGCGCTGGCCTGGCGCTTTACGGACTGAGCTTGCACTACTGCTGGGGACCCCTGGGGCCTGCTCCTTGACGACTCCCCCTGCCTCCCCTCGCTGTGGCCTGGAGGCCCCCCTGCTGGTGCTACTCTGGGGTCCCAGGTGAGAGGGCTTCTCTGCGTGGGCTTGCATCCTCCCAGTGCGCGAGCGGCCGGGGCCCGCGTCGGAGTACTGGCTGAGCTCGCCCTTGTAGCGGTGTGGACTATCGGAGCGCTTGCCTCCTTTGCTGCTCCGGCGGTGCTGGGCTGGGACGGCGTCCGCACCGGCGCCTACCGGGGCTGATCCGCCCTTTGCTAGCCCCTGTTCCCGACCTGCTAGCTGCGGGGACGGCCTCGGCTGCTCTGGGGTGTGGGCCGGCCCCCCACAACGAGCCCGCGATGGGCAAGCATGACGCTAAGCAGGCGAAGCTGTCGTTTACTGCCCCAGCTGCGAAGCCGGGGCTGCGGAGTGCGCTGGATGATGGAGGCGCACGGGCCCCCCCGGGGCTGGACGCGGACACGGCCCCGCCGCCAATAGATATGCAGCAAATGATACGGGAGATGCGGCAGGGCTTCGCCACGGTGGTGGATAAGGTGGACCGCCTTACATCCCGAATGGATGCGTACGCGCAGAAAATCGATGCCCATGAGGAGCGCCTTGCTGAGGCTGAACGGCGGATCTCGGAGAACGAAGATGCGACCGCCTCCCACTCTACACAGCTCAATAAAATGGACAATGTCCTGCGCATCATAGCTGCTAAAAATGAGGAGTTGGAAGCCCGCAGCCGCCGTAATAACATCCGCGTGGTGGGTGTGCCAGAGTCCACCAACACGGGGCGCATGGAGGATTATGTGGAGAAGATCCTCATTGCCTCTATCGGCGCGGACGCCTTCTCCAAACAGTTCATCGTGGAGAGGGCTCACCGGTCACTTGGCCCGCGACCGCGTCCCGGCGCCCCACCCCGGCCCATCATCGCGCGGCTCCTGAACTACCGCGACCGAGATGCTGCGCTGCGGGCTGCGCGGACGAACCAGAATTTGTCCTTTGAGGGTGTCAACTTCACCGTCTTCCCAGATTTCACGCCTGTTGTGCAGGACCAGCGTCGCAAATTTGTTGATGTTAAGAAAAAGTTGAGAGCCCTCCAAATCGACTATGCATTGCTTTACCCGGCGAAGCTACGTGTCACCCATCAAGCGAAGCAACATTTCTTCACGAATCCGCAGCAGGTGGAGGACTTTTTGAAATCTCTACGGAAAGCGCGTCGTGACCGGCCTGATGAAGAAGAAGTGGCCCCAGAGAATGAACATTGACTGCCAACCTGGGAGTTAACGTGCTTCCTTCCCTACATTACTGTGCCACTTCTCTGTGCCTTTCCTGTTTGCCCGCCCCTGTGAGCCACTTGATGGGCTATGTACTGACTGAGTGACGGAGGCCCGGTTACGTGCTGGACAGGGATCGGTAATGTATGCCAGGCACCACCCTTCTCCCTCCCTCTATGACTATGGTGGGTTACGGGCAGGCAAGGGTGGATCTGTGTGCCCTCTGGATGTCCCCTGTAGGGTGTACCCCCTGGACTCTATTGACTGAGTTGCTCCTGTTGAGCTTATTGGGGGATCTGCTGGGTGGGGGGAGGGTAGACATTTCTGGCGAGTTGGGGTTGCTTCAGTGGGTGGGGGGCGGGGTGGTGGGATGCGGGTTTTTTTGGGTAGTCTTGCCTAAGTTGAGATGTGGGTCTGTTTTAGGGGCGGTAGGGTGGGACCTAAGGTCAAGGTGCCTGAGGACTGAGTACCTCGCTTCCCCCTGTTGCCCAGCACTGGAGCCTGGTGCTGGAAATCTGCTAGAGCGGGCAGCTGGGTTGGGTTCGGGACCCTGGATGGTTCTTGATGTTGTTGTTATGTTTAATACAGCTGTGTTCGGGACGCTGCCGTTCAGGGCATCAGTCCACGCTTTTGATGCTTGCTTCTTCGCGGCGTGGTCCCCTGTGGGGGTGTGGTGATTACCCATTTGCTAAGGATAGATTCGACCTCGGCTTGACTGGTGATGTGGGCGGTGGAACGCTTGTGGTTTGGTGCGTGGTGTGTAGAGCAAATCGCGCGTGCAACAGATGGGGGATGACTGAAATAGGCCCCCCGGCCGCTGCACTTCCTACCTGTTTTGAGTCGACCTAGCTATGGGGGACACTGATTTGAATATACTCACGTGGAATGTCAGAGGCCAGGGGACCCTAGAAAACGAAGAAACGTCCTCTCCTACTTAGATCGCCACGCTATACACATTGCGTTCCTCCAAGAGACCCATTTCCGTGCGCAGGCTGCCCCTACCTTTGCTAGCAGGTGGGCGAAATGCTCTGCCTTTTCGTCCTATTCCTCGTATTCCCGTGGTGTTGCTATATTAGTTAAACGGACTACCCCCTTCGTGCTGGCAGGTATGAAAAGCGATGCCCAAGGCCGATACTGCCTGATGTGGGGGAGACTGGGCCATAGAATGGTTACTCTGGCCTGCTGCTATGGTCCCAATGTAGACGACCCTGCCGCCTTCGCGGACCTCGGTGCGGATATAATAGGTGTGGGTACGCAGCACCTCATCCTGGGGGGAGATTTTAACGTCACGCTTGCCCCGGCGCTAGATAGGTCCCACCCGGCCCCGCATCATTACACACGGTCTCGTGAGATACTTCTGGGCATCATAGCGGAACACAGGCTGATTGACGCGTGGAGACACCTCCATGCGGACGCCCACGAGGGTACTCTTTTCACGGCGCAGGCGCGCTCCTGGGCCAGGCTTGATTACGTCCTCCTGACCCCACAATTTCATGCGGCGCTGATTGGAGCGCAACACCTTCCGCGTACATTCTCGGACCATGCGCCAGTGCGAGTCACGCTGCGGGCGGCAGAACTAGGCCCCCCTCTGGCGGCCTGGCGTCTGCAGCCCACGATACTTCTCGATGCCCTTTTTCAAGAGGAGCTGCGGGAGGAGTGCTTGGCTTTCTTTAAGCGCAACAAGGACTCTGTGCAAGACGTTGAGACTATATGGGATGCTTTCAAGGTGACCCTTCGGGGTCTTTGCATTGCCAAAGGATCGGGGGTACTGAAGAGCATTATGGCACGCCTGCGCTCCTTGGAGGATGACCTTCGGGCGCTGGAGACGTCGCTTGCGACCAACCCTGACGATGCCGGGCTGGCGAGCATTCGGGACAAAATTTCTGAGTATACCGCGGAGGCCACCCGGGAAGCTAACTTTCGAGGCAAATACTGGGTTGCCCGGAGTTACGGTGAGGGAGAGAGGCCGGGGAAAGCCCTGGCTGCAACGATGCGGATAGTACGGCCGCCCAATACAATCATGGAGATTGTAGGGGTGGATGGCACAAGATACAGTGAGACCGCACATATCCTCAACGCATTTGTAGCCCACTATAGTGTGCTCTATGCGTCCACTAGAGTTGGAGAGCTCCAGCTGCATGATTACCTTGACGACATGTCCCTGGGGTGGCTAAGCGATGCGCAACGGGAGTTTTTGAGCTCCCCTTTTGAGCTAGACGAGGTGAGAGAGGCCATTATGCAGATGAGGTCAGGTAAAACCGCCGGACTCGACGGGATACCCATTGAATTTTACAAAACCTATATTGACTTTATGGCCCCAGTGTTGAGAGAAGTCTACGAGGACGCATTGGAGGTGGGGCATCTCCCCCCATCGATGCGCATGGCCCTCATTACATCGCTCCTTAAGCCAGGGAAGGAGGCTAGCGACTGTGACTCCTACAGGCCTCTCTCCCTCCTCAACTGTGATGTGAAAATTCTAGCCAAGCTTATCGCCAATCGAATCAATCTATTGCTCCCCAACCTGATACTGCCTGACCAGGCCGGTTTTGTGCCCGGTAGGGCCACGACGCATAACTTGCGCACTTTCTTTTCGATCCTTAATTCTGTGCATGAAGATCTGCCCATGGCCGCCGTGTTCCTGGATGCCACGAAAGCCTTCGACTCCATTGAGTGGGACTACCTGTTCCAAGTTCTGGGGCGCATGGGCTTCCCGGCTATATTCATCTCGTGGATTAAATTATTGTATACTGCCCCTAGGGCCAAAGTCTTAGTGAATGGGAGGTTGTCCTCTGACTTCCCCATTACCAGGGGCACCAGGCAGGGCTGCCCCCTCTCGCCTCTATTATTTGCTTTGGCCATGGAGCCTCTGGCGGCCAAACTGCGGCAACACCATCGTGACAAAGCACTTCGGTGCTTCCAGAGGCAGATACTTGTATCCATGTATGCCGATGATATCACCCTCTATGTACGGGAGCCGAGGGAAAATCTCAACCCGATCCTCCGCGAATTCATTCGGTTTGGCGTGATTTCCGGCATCCAGATCAACTGGAGCAAATCTTGTATATTTCCCCTGACTGCCTCCACTGGCAGATTTGTGCCCGACTTCCCCCTTGCCTGGTGTGACGGGGACTTTAAGTACCTGGGCATCCGCATTGAAAAAGACAGAGAGGAACTTATGAGGGCTAACTATGGGACGGCCATGTCCCGCATTACAGATTCCATCACTCGGTGGATCACCCTGCCCCTTTCAATGGCTGGCAGGTCCTCACTGATTAAGATGGTGATCTTGCCGCAGCTACTGTATCTTTTCTTGAATATTCCCTTCTATCCTGGTGCTTTTTTCTTTCGACAACTCCGCTCGGAGCTTACCAGACTAGTGTGGGGCGGTAAGTCCCCCCGGCTCCAGTGGGACGTCCTGATCAGGCCCTTTGAGCAGGGTGGCTTTCGCATTCCCAACTTCGAGCTCTACTATCAGGCAGCCCAGGCGCACTACGCTTACTACTGGATGCGGCAGCCCCGATATATGCCCCAACTAGCGGCTGAACATTGGTTGGCCCACCATATTCCCATAGAAGGCGCGCTGTACATACCGGTGACAGGCAGAGATAAGACGCCCACGACATTGATCAGTACGGTGACTGCGTGGACCAGGCTAGCTACCGCTCTAGAGCTAGACATGGTGTACACGCCGCTCCTGCCTCTTGTTTATCATCCCAACATGCCCCTGCTGCAGGAGGCGGGTTTCCGAAAATTGCTTCAATCTATTCACGTGAAGACGTGGGGCGACCTGTATCACGGCGGCACGTTCCGGTCCATGGAGCACATGTATGCCACCATTCAGCCTACTCCCCTCGATGTCTTCTTCTACCTACGCCTGCGGCAGGGGCTGAGGGCTCTCATGCCCTGCTTCCCCCAGGAACCCCCGCATCTGGCTCCGCTGCATCGTATACTAAGTGATGACACTCCAGCTAAGCTTGTCTCCAAAATATACCGATCGGTCCACTCCTCCATGCAGGCGCCAAGGTTAGCAGCCAGGGAGAGATGGGACCTGGAGCTAAGTGTCCCGTTGACGGATAAACAGTGGCAATTCTGCCTGATGCAGACGGACCGCGTATCCTCCAGTAGCCGCCTCAGGATTATCCATTATAAATACCTTCATAGGCTCTACTTCACGCCCGCCAGACTTCACAGATATCGGCTTCGCGACAATGACAATTGCGACAGATGCCGGGCTCCGGGTGCGGACTTTCTTCACCTGGCGTGGGCGTGTGATGCAGTTCACCGCTATTGGTGCCGGGTGTTTGAGGCCCTCTCCAAGATGATCTATACAGTATTGCGGCCCTCTCCTCTCCTGGCCCTGCTGGGTTATGTAGAGCCTATACAGGCGGCGCACCGTAAATTCATCGCGCTGGCCTTTCTGCTTGCTAAAAGGAGAGTGGCGTGTCGCTGGGGCAGAGGCAGGGCCCCAAAATTTAAGGATTGGTTGAGAGATCTCGTTTACTGTCAAGATCAGATCCGCACATACTCTGAGCTCATGCCGCCCAGGTCGCGGCCCGCTGATATATGGGCCCCATTACAATGTTATCTCCTTGCTGGGGCGACGGCCTCGGATAGCAGCCAGGATGCTGAATGAGCTCGTACTGAGGGGTGCGGCGACTGAGGATGCTTGCTCGAGATTGGGTCTGAGATTTGCAGGCATTGGTCGCGCTTGTGGCGTGGGTCTCTTCTCTGTTCTATGGGAAGAATGTGTCGCTGTGGAAGGTGTGGTGTGGGTGCCCCCCTCTCCCCCCCCCCCCCTCCCCCCAGAGGGGTATATACTCCTTGCAATGATCTCTTGGGTTCCGCACTTTAGCTAATGTTTTGCAATGAGGTCTGTATTGCTGTTCGCGTCACCCCCGCACAGAATATGTCTCCGCTACATCTTTCTGGCCTTCTCTGTATCGCCCATATTGTGATGTGTGCGCATTGGCGCTCCTTGTAACACAGCTGTATGTTTATTTTTGTCTTAAACTATCAAAATAAAATTTAAAAAAAAAAAAAAAAGTCACAAGTGGGTCCTGGACAACAAAGTCGTAAAATATGCCTTTAAAGACTGTCTTTAGGCCTCTTTGCAACTACCCTAAACAGAAACTGCCAAGACTTCACTTCCAGTTTACTAGAACTGAGATCAGTAGGCTGTCATTTTGATGTGTAGGTCAAGAGGATTTATTTTCACCTTTGCCCCAATCCTTCACATGCCTTCTATGGCAGTGAAACTGCGAAGATCTCCAACGAACATGATCATAATAGGCCAGATTGGCCGCAGCAGAGGTGGTACCCACACATTTTGCACATGTCTATCTGGGCACCAAAACTCTTTCATGCAAACCCAATCTGTTGGTCAGACTTTCAGAGCAAATTCAACACCGAGCTTAACCGTATTGAATTTTGCCAGTATGGCTTCTGAAGTTGAACAACGTGGACATCAAAATCTTCCTACAGCATGTACAGAGATTTTAAAGGAAGTGAAATGTCCATACACAAGAATCTGTTATTTATTGAAATGGAAAAGATTCAGCCTTTGGTCTCAGATAAACAGGTTTGAGCCTGTATCTTGTCAGGAGGACGTAAACATTTATTTGGCAGAAATTATGACCTAAAGAAAATGTCTAAATCATATAAAAAATTTCAAGTTGTAGTTATTATGGATTTTTTCGAAGAACTCAAGAAAGTGTTTCCACCAATCAGAAGACCATCTTCGCTATGGGAACTAATCAAAACCAATAAGCCCTCACTTTAAGCAGATTCTCAGGCAACACTTTAGCATCGTTCCTGGAAAGAAGCATTTCTAGTTGCCATTTCCTGTGCTTGAAGTGTAAGTGTGATTCGGACTTTGTTTGTAGATCCCATACTGTATTCCATACTAAAAAGAATGATGATCAGAAAACAGTGGCCGCTCCTCCACTATGGCGGAGAGCATTGCCCCACTGCTCTTGTAGCAGTGTAAATGATAATAACAGAAGTCATTATCATTTTATTTTTAGTATCCACAAGGTTAGGACAGGACTTGTCTCCCATGATGTGGGGGAGGAGAAGTCGCGGCTGGCATGGCTTGTGGGTTGGAGGCGGGAGGTCGCGTGGGGAGGTGGGTCGCAGGGAAGGTTGCGCGCGGGGAAGGGGTTTAATAAAAAAAATATTAAACTTACCTCAAGGCCGGGTCCTGCGTCTTCTCGGCTCCTGCTCTCCTGCCTCCGACAGGAACAGGAAGCAGGCAGCCAGGCTCCCTCCCCATAGCCAATCACAACGCTGCAAGCAATGTTGTGATTGGTTGGGACGGCGCCCAGCCAGGGACTTATGGGGTGGGCATGTTCTCCATGCAGGCTGCAATGCCGCCTGCATGAATAAGGGGCAGAGTGTGCATGACTGGTAAAGGCTCCCTGAGAGGGGAGACCAAACAGTCTTTGCCAACTCAGGAGTGGGCACAGCACTCCTCCCCTGCTCGGAGAGCAGAGCAGCCCTGCCCACCCGCTCGCAATGCAAATATAAAATGGTAATAACTACAAGTTATTACCATTTTATGTTTCTGCTTCTCGCACTACGATTAAACAGTGGGGCGATGCTTCTCCGCCATAGCGGAGGAGCCGCCCCTGGGGAGGAGGCGTGGATGCTGCACTCTAAAGTGCACATGAAGGTTTGGCCGGCCGTCTTGGCCCGGCCAAACAGTCATGTGCACTTTGCATGTTCTCCACCCAGGCTGCATTACAACCTTGGTGGAGAACATGCCCAGGCTCCCATTCCACATCTGAGCACCGAACCACGAAGCTCAGACCAAGCACAATGCTGCATTGCAGTTTTGTGATTGTCTTAGGGAAACCAATCACAACGCTTCATTGCAGTGTTGTGATTACTTAGGGAATCCTGGGTGTTTCCTAATTGAAGAGCGGAGGAAGGACGACTTGGAAGAGACGGCTGCTCAGGTAAGTTAATTTTAAATTTTCTTTATTTTTTTTCCCCACCTCCTCCCCTCCACCTGCCCTGCCACCCCCGTACCGGCCGCCACTGTCAGAACACATCCTTCCTTACTTCCAAAAGTTGTTTCTGATTTCCATATTAATCAAACTCTTAAACTACATACTTTCTTTCCTAGCCGATCTACAGCAGCAGAACTCCCTTCATTTGTTACACATTAGAAGGGCCGTTGATTAACAAAACAGTAGGCCTAAAAAAGGTTATTCGACTATTTGCAAATTACAGCTATATAATACAAGACCTTGCAACATCTAACATTCTTATGCTATCAATTGGCTAACGACCCCCTTCCAGGAAAACCTAAAACTTACTAAACCAGAAGAAAGGCAGGCATCACAACATGGCTTTGTTATGTTCCATTTGGTGACATCTGCAAAGCAGAAGCATGGAAATCAGTACATACGTTCACAAGACACCTTTATCTTGATTCGTACACAAGCTGATTCGAATATAGGACAGGAAACTCTGCAAAACCTGTTTAAGTATGAAATCTGTTTCTCACTATCAATAATCAATGACCCCATATGTTTTGTTCATTCCTGCTTCCCAACAGCCACTTTATAAGTTCTTTAATAGATTGTTACTCTACTCAAGCGTTTATGACTATCAGAGAGGATCCTATGATGCAGAACAAAAGGCTTGTAGTCCTAGTTCTTCATCCTAGGAATTTCATTTGAAGTCGTAACCCTCCTTCCTGTCTGGATATAGTTTGGTATTGGAAACAATATACAGCATACAATTTCTGTAATAAAACATAAAAATGGCTCTGTGAGGCAACTGCCAGTAAAATGAATCATGGGTAGGGGAAGATCCTGGAATCCTAAAGAGACAGGATGCATTTTTTTCAGCTATCAATGTAAGCCTATTAGGGTGCATTTTTCCCTTCCATTCTTATTATACACATTCACCCTGTTTTGCACATAGTATTCTGTAATACAGGCTTGATATTGGTTGTTGGGAGTCCTAAAGTCTTTATTCAGGAAAATCCTTTGCCTCTGATAGGTTCCTAAAGGGTGCTGCTCATCATACGGACATGTTGACAATGAAACCCTGTGTTTATATTACAGTGGATAATACATCTATGAAAAGGTGTCCACACACAGCGGGGAAATATTTTAGCATTTATGATTTCGGTGAGGATTCCTACGATGCACAACTAGAACTGCCTTTTCTTTCAGACCATCTCTTTTCTCCAGTACTTTCATTTGCTGCAAATGCTGAAAACACTATGCTCAGTATGCTTTGTGTGTTGTCAAACGTCTAACTATGACAAAGGCAAGTGTGAGGTCTGTAACTTGTTTAGCTCCGTTTGTTCCATCTCACTTTATTTTTTTTGTTGAATCGGGTTAGAATGCTTTAGTGTACTCTGGTGGGC
Source organism: Triturus cristatus (assembly GCF_964204655.1). Lineage (NCBI taxonomy): Eukaryota > Metazoa > Chordata > Amphibia > Caudata > Salamandridae > Triturus > Triturus cristatus. The sequence continues at coordinate 1,278,346,791 of NC_140579.1, forward strand.
TGGTATCATGGAGCCAGTTTTTGGAAACGTTTTTCCCACAAGGCTTTGTGCATAATATGAAGGGCCTTGAATTTGATTGTTGGCTGCAGCACAAGACTCCCACTGTGGAACGCTCGGATGGGGTTGGGCAATCCTGCTTCTGAGGACTGGTCATAGTTTCGCCACTTTCTTCTGTAGTCTTTGTTACTTCAGTATATGCTGTTTGGTAGCCCAGCATACACTGTGTTGCAAAAGTCTAAGCAAGGCAGAACCGAGACCTTGATTAGGGCTATGTTCGGTTTTAATTGGAGTAGTGATATTACTATTATGTGCGGATTTAGAAACAAGGACCATAATCGGAAATACAGCAGAGATTCTTCACCTTTTGTCCTGTGGATGAGCGTTTCCCAGGGGTTAGTGGTAGGCATTGTGACAGTCGTATCAGTAGTACTTCCATATTTTCCGAGTTAGACAAATGAAGGTCCCTTTCATCTAGAGGTATACATGCTTAAGGCATAGAGTGGCCTGAGTAAATGTCTTCCACATAATGAAGTGAGCTATCCTTCGTAAGAACCCCAACTTCTCATCTGTATGTAGAGGTTCCAAGCCACCATTAGACTTGGGATTGAGCAAGTCACTCCTTCAGGGTGTAGTGCTTCTGGATAATTGCACTGAGTGTTCAAGCAAACTTCCTTTCCTAGACCCAAGTTCTCTTCCAGGGGATCCTCATCAATAGTCCCCGGAAACACTATATATATATATATATATATATATATATATATATATAATCTATAATAGATAGTTATAGTTAGGACCGAGTTTCCATAGGAAATCTGAAAATTCTATTTTGAATAACTTTGGCGCTGGTTGACGAATCCTCACGAAATTTTCAAAACTAATGGGGCGCTCCGCTCAGCTCCTACCCTGAAAGTCTCGGGGTGATTCGTCAAGCGGGGGCTGAGAAAAAAGGGGGGTCCCAAAACGCGTTTTCCCCATGCATTTTCCCATAGGACCTTTAGTCGAAGGTACAGCCCGAACGGCTGAACAGAATTACTTGAAATTTGGCAAAGAGGTAGTCCTCAGGTCAGGGATGTGCCTTTTGCATATATGGAGTCAATCTGTTCAGTAGTTCCTGAGAAAATTGCAGTTAAAAGTACATAAATATCTATAGGCGCGCACCGTGCGTACACGGTGCGCGCACCTTAACGTGCGCGAGGGTAATTCTGATTGGTGGTTACATGTCAGTCAACGTTCGAATCGGTTGAAATCAGGAAGTGTCGGCCGCCATTTTGTGTGTTTTGTGTCTGACTGTGAAAAAGAAAGGTGGAGAACGTGAAAAGGGGGCAGGGTAGAGAGTTCCTGACCCCCTAGTCTTTGTCAGGGGGTCCCTGAAGGATCCCGAAGGGTGAAAAAAACATTTTATTTTTCTTTCAAAAAATCGCGGGTTGCGCGCACGGTGAAAAACCTTTAAAAAAAAATATATATATATAATAAAACATACATAACTTAGCATTTAAAAAACCTTACAAATTCACTTAAAAAACCATAGGTTTCACACACGTTATAGTTAGGAATTAGCATTTAAAAAACTTTGCAAATTCACTTAAAAAACCATAGGTTTCACACATGTTATAGTTAGCTGGACATTTCACTCGTAAAAAACCAATGAAATTCCCCCGTTATAGTTAGTTCAGATAACTATAACTCGCGCGACCGCCACTCTATCACAAGGATGATGTCATCAGTGATGTCATGAGTGATGCCACTGACCATGTCATGAGTGATGTAATATGTGACGTCATGAGCAGTGGATTGCGGGCGCGCGAGTTATAGTTATCTGAACTAACTATAACAGGGGAATTTCATTGTTTTTTTACGAGCGAAATGTCCAGCTAACTATAACATGTGTGAAACCTATGGTTTTTTAAGTGAAAAAAAATATATATATATGTATATATATATATATATATCCAACAAGGTGACCCTTAACTCCGACTGCGGTCACAAATTGAGGCGCACTCTGGCACTGGTGTTTATTTAATTTTATTTATGCACACGAACACGGACAGACGCGTTTCGGCATAACGCCTTCCTCAATGTCAAAGTCCGATTTTCAACTACTTCCATATATACATCAAACACATTTTTTTCTCTTCAAGACAGTCGAGATCAAAAGAGGACTGGTAGTGCCTTACTGCTATGGTTTTGGCGGCCATGATGTAGTGTCCAAAGCAATGCACAAAGTATATATTAATGTAAATGCCAAATTAAATTAAAACCAGCATGTAGTGCATTGGTTCCAGAGGTCAAAGTAAGCAATTAATTAATTGTACTTCATTACATCACAAAATGTATACAATCCTGATTCCTAACATCACAATTATTATGTTTAGGATTGCGAATTTAATGCACAGTGCATAACCATACTTAATCCTAAATGGACCCCACATGTCAAAACTTAATTAAGCCCTGAGTGGGCTAGGATCCACCTTATACAGGAGATCATGGTCATTCTCCTTGATCTATAAGAACTCAAAATTGTGCCCTGGATGGGCAAAATCCATCATTTACATGAAATCATTTTCATCCTCCTCTTAACTGTTCATTAGTTTATGTGGACCCATAATTCTTCCTCATTATTTAGTCCTAATGGGGCTTTAGTTTGCATCTCCACAATATATCGTGATTCCAATTTTCTCAGGTTTCTAGTTCTATTTCCCCCTCTTTCAGTTCTTGGAATACGGTCTAGACAAAAGAATCTAAGTAAATTGGCATTTGATTCGTGTCTTTCTTCAAAATGCCATGCAACAGGATACGCTGCATCTCGATTTTTGATAGCACGCATGTGCTCCAAGATTCTCTTTTTTGTGGGATGAATCGTACTGCCCACATATCTCTTATTACACGGGCACTATAAACAGTACACCGTGTAGTCAGAGTTACAATTCATAAGCTTGTTGATTTTGCGTCTAGACTTTCTCCCTGGTATGCTATAGTCTTTCACTTTAAAGCTGTTCTTGCATGCCTTGCAGTTCATGCACGGAAAAAATCCACTGATCAAATCCTTTCTTTTAGGTGTTTTAGAGAAATGACTCCTCACTAGCTTCTCTTTCAAACCTGGTCCTTTCTTGTATGTGATCAGTGGGGTCTGTGGGATCCAATCACATGATCTGATTTAAGTACCTTCCAATTTTGTCTGAAAATTTGGAAGATTTCTGTGGATCCTGTTGTGTATTCAGTTATCATCCTCACATTTCCCTGGGGTTCTGAAATAGATGTTTTGCTCCTCCCTGTTTTTTCTAATAAGAGATCCTTCCTTTCTACCTCCCTGATTTTCCTTTCTGCATTACTGAGGGTCTCTTTTCTGTATCCCCTTTTACGGAACCTGTTGTAGACATTGTTACTCTCTTTCACAAAATCTTCGTCTAGTGAGCAATTACGTCTAAGTCTCACCAATTCTCCATAGGGTACTCCACTGATTACACTCTGGGGATGAAAACGGTTAGCGTGCAATACACTATTCCCTGCAGTGGGCTTCCTATAGAGAGTGGTTTCCAATCTATTCTCTTTTACAAAAACCATAAGATCAAGATAGGGTACATTGGTTTGACTTATGCACTCCGTGAACCTCAAGTTCAAATCATTCTTATTCAGATCAGTTACATAAATCAAGGCCTCCTCCATCGACCCTCTCCAAATAATAAAGAGGTCGTCGATATAACGAGACCATAAAATCACTCTGTCCAGCCAGATTTCATTACTGCCTGCCCAGGCCACGTGCTTCTCCCACCAGCCAACGAAAAGATTCGCATAGCTGGGGGCGAAGCACGTGCCCATCGCAGTACCCTGTTTTTGCTGATAAATTTCTCCTGAGAATAGAAAAAAATTGTTGTGTAAACAATATGCAATAAGTTCCTTTAACATAATGTTATGCTCATAAAATCTCAGATTTCTCTTTTTCAGAAAAAACTCCACTGCTTCCAGTCCCTTCTGATGCTCTATGCTAGTGTACAAGCTCGTTATATCGAGCATTATTAATAGCATATCAGGTTCCCATTCTATGTTCGCAATGATCCTCAGAAAATCCTTAGTGTCCCTCACATATGAACTTAAATCCGTTACCAAAGGTTTGAGAAAGCAGTCAATGTAGATCGAGGTCTTTTCTAGTAAGCTGTTTTTCGAAGAGACAATGGGTCTCCCTGGTGGATTTCTAGTGTTTTTATGCACCTTAGGGAGAAAATAAAAAGTCGGTAATTCAGGTGTTTCACAATTTATATATTGAAAGTCTTCTTCACCCAATATGCCCTTGTCTCTCCATTTCTGTGCTAGTTGATGAAAGTTTTGTATACTCAATTCATATTTCATGGCAGTTGTAACTTCATAACAGCTCTCATCAGAAAGCAATCTTCTCGCTTCCTTCAGATAAAATGATTTGTCCATTAGCACCACATTTCCCCCCTTGTCCGAGGGTTTAATTACTAGATCATCGTCATCACTCAGATTTGTTAACAGCTTTTTCTGATTCCTGGTTAGATTTTCCTTAGTCATGTTCGGACCTTTTGCTTGTAACTTTTTCAGGTCCTCAATTACCAATTCGTGAAAAGTATCTATTGCATCGTGGGATGATTGTGGAATGTACCGTGATTTCTTCCTTAGGGTGCTCATTGCGCCTTTTTGCGTGATTCCCATCTCTTCAAGAAAGTCTATAGTCTCACTTTCGTCAAATTGACTACTACTTATTCCTGTTTGTAGCTCTCTCATGGCCTGGAGCGCTTTTAATTCCATTCCTGTGAGGGGATCACCTTCCTCCCTATTAGCACTGTCTGTTTCTCTGGCCTTCTGCGGATGTAACAGATGGATTTTCAACAGTTTTAGTTTCCGTATAAATTTATATAAATCTATACGTATATTCGTGTAGTCAAACTGTGTAGTAGGACAAAAGCTGAGGCCCAATTCTAAAATCTTCGTCTCTTCTGCGGTAATATGTCGGCTGGAGAGATTGATCACTGTTTGTTTCTCTGGTCTTGCTTCTAGTTCCGTTTCCCCCTCCCTCCTCGTTTGCTCCTTGTTCTCCGTCCAACCGGTGAAGTTTCCCTTGCCTTTATATATTATCTACTGGCGGTCGCCAGTAGATAGTTATAGTTAGGACCGTGTTTCCATAGGAAATCCGCAACATTCTATTTGGAATAACTTTGGCGCCGGTTGACGAATCCTCGCGAAATTTTCAAAATAGGTGGGGCGCTCCGCTCCGCTCCTACCCTGAAAGTCTCGGGGGGATTCGTCAAGCGGGGGCTGAGAAAAAAGGGGGGTCCCAAAACGCATTTTCCCCATGCAATTTTCCATAGGGACCTTTAGTCCAAGGTACAGCCCGAACGGCTGAACAGAATTACTTGAAATTTGGCAGAGAGGTAGTCCTCAGCTCAGGGAAGTGCCTTTTGCAGGTCTGGTGTCAATCTGTTCAGTAGTTCCTGAGAAAATCAAAAGTAAAATCATATATATATGTGGGCGGAGCCTAACCACACATCTCATCCTGAGATCTGATTGGCTGTCAGCACTTCATCCAAGAAGTGTTGGCAGCCATCTTGGGACCAATATACATGATAGCACCTCATTAAAAAGCATTGCAGTTAATAGAAGGTTTTAAGACTTCAGTTACATTATAAATCATTTGTTGATGGTACCATACTAATTTTAGGAATTGTGGTATGTTCTAAGGTGATTTCACCATGTGAAAAAGCCTTCTGCTGGGATATCATGATTGAGAGAAAAATATTTTCTCATGCTTTTCCCACAGAGGTTTGGAAGGTGATCTATAAGCTAAACTGAGAGCTTATTTTCTGTAAATTCACATTATCTTTCTCAGTCATGTGAGAATGAAGTCTGACATTCTCAGTAAAACATGTACATCCAACAAGGGCAGAGACTGTCAGTTGATTCCTTTGTGTTCTACTGCAGCTTCCCAGAGTGTTCCAAAGAACAACTAGAGCGCTAACAGTCCTACTTATGATAAACGTATGGCACACCTGAAGCCATCTTGCTTGGATTAAAGTGGTAACTCTTAAAACATTTAATTTAAAAAGGAACAAAATGAGGGGGTTCATTTTTCCATAACAAGTATGATTAGTGCTGCAGAAAGAAAAACTAGGGCACATTTTGACTTCTGAAATCCTCTTTTATTTCATTAAAAAATTCTGACATGCAGACTGAAACATGCACTTTCAATACCAGCAGCAGTTTTCCCTGGTGAGCAGTAGCTTTACTACAGTGATCTAATGAGCAAAAAGAGTGCTAACATTCTGAATTTATGGCAAATGTGTGACATCTGAATGCCTTCTTGATGGAATCAAAGTAAAAAACTGAAAGTATTTCCTACTGAGGAGACTGCAGTAAATGAGGAAATTAGGAAACTTCATAACAAATAAGTCTCCCAAGATGGCCACCAGAGACAAAAGAGCCCAAATGTAGCCCAAATATCACCCAGATGTAGCCCAAGTATAGCCCAATGACAGAATGTCCCAGAGTGTTCTTAAAAACAACTAGAGCGCTTACTGTCTTCATTATGACAAAAGTATGGCACACCTGAAGCCATCTTGATTGGAATAAACTGGTAACACTTAAAACATTTAATTTAAAAAGGAACACAATGAGGGGGTTCATTTTGCCATAGAAATTATGATTAATGCTGAAGAAAGAAAATGAGGGCACATTTTGAGTGACTTCTCAAATCCTCTTCTATTTCATTAAAAAATTCTGACATGCAGACTGAAACATGCACTTTTAATACCAGGAGCAGACTTCCATGGTGAACAGTAGTTTTACTACAGTGATCTAATGAGCAACTAGAGTGCTAACTTTCAGAATTTATGGCAAATGTGTGACATATCTGAATACCTTCATGATGGAATCAAAGTAAAAAACTGAAAGCATTTCCTACTGAGGAGACTGCAGTACATGAGGAAATTAGGAAACTTCATAACAAATAAATCTCCCAAGATTGCCACCGGAGACAAAAGAGCCCAAATGTAGCCCAAAATCACCCAGATGTAGCCCAAATATAGCCCAATGACAGAAGTGTGCAAAACACTTATTATTTTGTGTTTTTGCAGTGTTATATAGTGCAGACTTGTCAGGTATTGGAGTGCTTTACATGAGCATTGGTTACATCACACAAGAACAAATTCATTTTGGTTGTAGACATGGGGAGACTAAGTGATTTGACCAGAATCACAGAATGTCGAGCTGAAGCAGAAACTCCGACCTGGTTCCCCAGTTGCAAAGTCTGCAGTTCTGGAAGTAACACCACATCCTCTCCCCTAAGTGCAACATTTAATCAAGTGGTCAACTGGATAAAAAAACATAAAGATAACAAATAATTTAAAAGTGCTTTGTCGCTATTTGAAAACTCAGAAAATATGTCCTTATTTTAGTCTTTTAGAGCACTAACCATAATTTTGATGCCAATAAGACCCTCTCATATATGTAATTTCTAAAGGAAATGCTCTAGGTATTACAGTTTTGATTACATCAAGATGACGTCAGGCGTTCCACACTTTTGTAATGAATATAGAATGTTAGCAATCTAGTTGTTCATTAGGATACTGTTGAGAGGCAGAGGCCAGGGGCACGGACTCTGAAAATTGAAGGCAGGTAGGAGGGTGCAAAGGCAACAATTTAACCACACTGAGCAGGCAGGGAGGGCCGTGGCAGCACAACAGACTATGGAGGGCAGTGGAAAGGGGGGCAGGGGCAACAAAACAACAATACAGGACTTGCAAGAGAGGCTGTGGCAATGTAATAGACCATTGTGGGCAGAAGGAAGAGGCAATGGTAGTACAACCATACATGCCAACAGACCCGATTCAGCCAGGAAACGTCCAATGTTTTTAAGCTCAAATGGGCTTTATTTGATCTGTCTCCTGTCTACAATCTCCTCTTTTTCAATGTAACTCAAAGGGGAAAATCAATACCCCAGTTTTTTTTCAAAATCTCCCTCTTACCAAGTTCAAAATGTTCGCAAGTATGGTACATTGGATCATGGAAGGAAATGGGGTAGGGACATGGACTTGGATAACAGAGGACAGGAGGGACATGGAGAGGTGCACCAAACTGACCCTGCAGGGCAGGCATCAGGGTTTGCAGCAGCACAATACACCACACAGGGCATGCGGGACGGGAGTGCAGCACAACAATCCATAGAAAGCAAGAGGGAGGGGACAGGACCATGCACATGGACAACAAAGAACAGAGGGGCAAGAGGCAATGGTAGCTAGCTGACCATAATGGACAGACAGGAGAGAAAGCTGCAGCATAACAGACCATAAAAGGCAGGAGGGAAGGATCAGGGGCAATACAATGGAACAGACAAGCCAGGAGGGAGGGAGTAGGGGTCTGCACATGTAAACAGAGGGCTGGGGGCAAGGGGGCAGGGCAGGAGCAGCAAGATAGCCATGGAGGTCAGGCAGGATGGGCACTAGAAGCAAGACACACCATGAAGAGCAACAGTGAGACTGTGATGGCATACACACAGACCATAGAGGGAAGGTGGGAGGGGGTCAGGGGCAGCTAACTGACCACACAGGGAAGGTGGGAGGGGCCATGGCAGCACAGAAGACCATGCATGGCAAGTGGGAGGGTTAGTGGCAGCACAATGGCTATGATGGGCAAGAAGGAGGGTGCAGGGGCATGCACAAAGGACGATGAGGATAGAAGGGAGGGTCAGGACCTGTGCACAGACAAGAAAGTTCAGGGGAAGGGGCCTCACAACAGACCGCACGGGGCAGGCAGGAGGAGCAGTTGCAGCACAACAGACCAGGGAGGGCAGAAGGGTGTGGCAGTACAATGGACCATGTAGGACAGGAGGAAGAGGATAGGGGCATGGCATGTGGACAGGCAGGGTGGAGGTGGCAGGGACAGGTTACAGTCATCTGACAATGCTAGGCAGGTGGGAGGGGAGTGGCAGCTCAACAGAACACTCAGAGTAGATAGGAGTGGCAGGTCCATGGAACATGGTGGGCAAAAAGGATGGAGCAGGGGCATGCACAAAGACATCGGAGGGCAGGGTGAAGGAGAATAGGGGCAGCAAGCTAAGCACAGAGTTTAAGCAGGAGGTCAATGATGAGGCATAGAATTGGGCAACGGAGGGCAGGAGGAGGGGACTGGTACATCATACTAAATTGAGGGCAGTGGCAGCACATCAGACCATGCATGGCAGGAGGGAGGAGGCTAGTCCATGGATTCACACAACAGAGGATAGGGAGGAGGGGGATGGGGCAGCAAGCTAACTGTTCAGAGAAGGCGGGTATTAAAAACTTTATTGTTTTTAAAACGTGTGTCTGTTCGAACTACTTAAAATATGAACAAGTATGCAGCATAATCTCACTTTTATTCAGGAAGAAGAGGACGTTTTTGACTGTGACTCCGGGCTCACTTGGCAGGAACACCCCCTGACCCTCCACCCCCTATCGCAAAATGTAATGCCCGTGAAAAGGGTAGGTGAACACAGTGTTATATAGAACATAGTCCTGAGAGCACGATTGAAAATGAAAACTAGATATAGTGTATGGTATAAACTATGCACCAAAAAGTGTGATATAAGATGAACCGGGCGTGAAATATAATATGCAATACATTGTGCGCAATGACAGATTCATTGGAGAGCGCGAGATAGCACAGGCACTAGCGCGTGCTATGCGATGTGCGCCTTGGAGTGTAATATGCACAGGGCAGTGTTGTGTAACCTAACTAGTCTCTAAAGTTGTAATATAAAATATGTGCTGGGGAGTGTAACGTTGCATATGCACTGTGACAAAGATATGGATCCCAGATTGTAATATGTATGGCATAGCACTGTGCGTTATAACATAGGCATCGAGGAAGGAACGTTAGATGGGGCAATATAACCCGTGCGAAGACAAGTGTGGCATGACATATTCACAGGGTGGTGTTACAGTGCACATGGGCTAGAGAGTGTCATAGCATATGCACTAGCTGGTGGAATACGACACAGAGGTGTGTGGCACTCGGCAGGCAATGGTGGGTGTAACACAGCATTGGGCTCTGCCAGGAGCGCGCTGTGACTCTCAAGTGATGTTCGTCCCCTTTCCAGAGAGTAAAATAAAAAGTATTACACATCCGGCAGTGGATGTGTGTTTTATTAACCGTGAGGGGGGTTTCTTACATAGTTTTGGTCGAATTTTTGTCGAATCCCCTTTGAATGGCTTGGTGTGCTTGTGTATTAAATGTGCCTGTCAATAGCTACCCATGTTTGTATAAATAAACAACAAGGGTGTCTGCCGGGATTAGGCACGGTAGGGCATCAGACATGTCAGAGCTTCACTAGTGGTGTAAATACATTCCACGTGGATTCATTGTATGCATAGTCGCCTTTTAATGAATATCACTCAAATCGTCATGGTGATAGGTACGTACGGTTTGTCCAGCATGTCCTAGGTGTGTCTATAAATATATATTTTTTTAAAATAATAAAAAACAGTGGCCGGCCCTGGGGATTGGGGTCAAAAAAATATAATTAGGAGACAGGCCCTGGGGGATGGGGTCATCAGGGCCAATAAATTAGAATAAGAAGGGGAACCACACAGCCCCCCTTCTTAAAAAATTAAAATAAATAAAAGATTGGCATCGTGCTGGAGGCCACGCCCACTCCTTGCAGCACTCTGCAAACGCGCCCCCTGGCGAGTTGTAAGTTGGGGAATTAATTCCTCTTCAATACTGAGGGTCCCTGAGGGCCAACTAGCCCAACAGGCATCTCCAGTATGCGCCAGGGAGCTGCGCTGCAGACAGGTGTTCTGAGGTCAAGCCCCTTTTTACACCTCTCTGCAACGCAGCTCTGTGGCGCTTACTGGAGGTACCTAGTGGTCTAGTTTGACCCTAGGGACCCTTAGGATTCAAGGGGACTTAATCTCTCAACTTAGAACAGCCACAGGGTGCGTTTACACAGTGGTGAGGGGAGGGGACAGGGCCTGAGGTGACATGTGCAAACACGCACTATGGCACGTTTTAAATTGGGGATATAATTTCCCTTCAATACTGAGGGCCCCTGGGGGCTAACTAGCCCACCAAGTGCTTCCAGTAAGCGCCACTGAGCTGCATTGCAGAGAGGTGGTCCAGGCTGTGCCACTTTTTACACCTTTCTGCAACGCAGCTCTGTGGCACTTACTGGAGGTACCTAGTGGGCTAGTTGGACCCTAGGGACCCTCAGGATTCAAATGAACTTAATCTCCCAACTAAAAACGGACACAGGGCGTGTTTACACAGTGGTGAAGGGAGGGGACGGGGCCTGAGTTAACGTGTGCAAAAACGCTCTGTGGCCTGTTTTAAGAGGTAGTTTTAATCCCCCTGCCCTATTATATACTAGGGGCTTACAGAGGAGGTCATGCTAATCACAGGGGGACCCCAACGCATAATGTTCCCTAGTGTATGTAGGTGTTTTCACTGTATTCTAAGTGTCTTTTAACATAGCACTGGCTCTAGGACTGATTAGTCAGACTCAGTTACCACCAGTATCCGTCTGAAAAAGTTGAGGGTACAGGATGATTTTGCAACAAGGATTCTTTCTGCTCTTCTTTTTGTTCTTTCTGCACGTTATCCTTCTTCCTGCACTTTTCTTCGTCTTTGAGGACTTCTGTTGCTTCTTTCTGCACTTCTTTTTTTTCTTTCTGTGCATTTTTTCTTCTTTCTTCACATGTCCTATCTCTGTAGGCATAGTTAGAAATTAGCATTTAAAAAACCTTTGAAATTCACAGAAAAAAACCATAGGTTTCAGGCACGTTATAGTTAGGAATTAGCATTTAAAAAACCTCAGAAATTCACTGAAAAAACCATAGGTTTCAGGGGTGTTATAGTTAGCTGGACTTTTCACTTGTACAAAACCATTGAAATTCCCCCGTTATAGTTAGTTCAGCTAACTATAACTCACGCGCCCGCAATGCACTGCTGATGACGTCACATATTACATCACTCATGACATGGTCAGTGACATCACTCATGACATCACTGATGACATCTCAAATGACATCACTGATGATATCACTGATGACATCATCCTTGTGATAGAGTGGCAGACCTCCTCTCACCCTAATATAACCTTTGATACACACATTCAAAAATAGAGACTAAAATTTTCAAAACAATGGACATACCAATACCAGTTACAACAACCTCTTCAGTAATTCTAAGATCCACATACACATCCACTCATTCTCCAACAGTCCTATACAGTCACTCATACATGTACTCACTCATCATATGTACTCATACACCTATACATCCTGTTACACAATGCCACTCATCCATAGAGTTACTCACACACATAGTCACTCATGCTAATAAAGAATCAAACATACATTTACTTGCATATACAGTTATACACACACCACCACACTTACTTCTACGGAAACTTACACATACTTAGTCTTTTAAACAATCACTTATAGAAACACATACTTATTCATACAGGAACTCTTTCAATCTCTCACTCTCACATATACTCACTTATATACACCAATAGTCACATATACTAGTTTAAAACATATGTAGTTACTCATAAAGACACTATTGAGACAGTCATTCACTCACTAACACACCCATACACACACACATCATATATATATATATATATATATATATAAGCAATTGCAGCCTAATAAACACCAGAGCTGAATCATGTTGTAAGGAATTTCCACCATACATGAGAAACATGCATTAGAAACAGGAGAAACAACAACAAAAATGTGTTTAGAAACTGTTTTAATGCTCAGCAAACGGTAGAAATTCTCATAAATCACTGAAAGCATAGGAAGCTCCCAGGCTGCATTGCAAATACCCAGTCTAAAAAGACTGAAAAGCTAACCTGTAGCTACATAGCAATAAACCGACACTGTGCCTTTAAGGCACTCCTGACACCCAGCTTCCCATCATGCCTCAGGGGTGACAGTTAGGTTAGTTGTTCTTTCCGGCTCCTTCAGGAAGGATCCTGGCAACACAGCTCCACTCTTTTCTGCTTTTTGTCAGAAAATCTTTTCACAATTTTTATTCCTTACTTTAACATTTTTCATCTTTTGAAGTAAGAAGCTGTCTTTTCTGACAGGTTTAGGCATTTTTTAACAACATAACATGCCATCTTTTTTTGACTCTTGCCCTTCTTGTGGTAAAAAGAAGGCCAAAACAGATTCTCATGAGGTCTGTATCCTTTGTCTACCTGAGGATCATGATCCTAAGACCTGCCCTCACTGCCAGAACCTGTCCAGAAGAACCTTAAGGGACAGGGAAAGAATGTGCCTGTATGGCCTGGCAGATAAATCATCTAGAGGAAGATCTCCGGTAAGGAAGGGCTCCAAGAGGTCTATAACGCCTTCTAGAAGCAAGTCCTCGCGTCCTTCTGCTTAAGCGTCGGGCTCGGCGCTGAGACAAGATCTTCAGGGGGTCATTTATCCAAGAAAAGACCTCCGACAGCGGGCTCGCCGTCGAGAAAAGGTACGTTGTCGACGTCGAAGATTCGTGATCCTCCGCCGGCGTCAATCTGGCGACGATCGGCGTCGAGAGACAAGACACCTCCGCCGTCGTCAACCCGGCGACGATCGGCATCGAGGAGCAGAGACCCTCCGCCGTCGTCAACCCGGCGACGATCGGCGTCGAGGAGCAGAGACCCTCTGCCATCGTCAACTCTGCGACGATCGGCGTCGAGGAGCGAAGACCCCCCACCGTCGTCGGCTCGACGGTCGGCGTCGAGGGCAGGCTCACTTCTGTCATCGCAGTCCCATCAGCGATTGACATCGAGGGCGAAAAATACCCCTCCGTCATCGTCTCGCAGACCTCGAGATTGGACACATCTCCGCCGTCGTCCAGACGACGCTCGGCGTCGAGTGAGAGAGTCCCTCCATCGTCAGCTTCACATTGCCGTTCGACGTCGAGACAGCATTCTTCACCTGCTTCTCACCGGCACCGGTCGCCGTCGAGACGGCGTTCGACGTCGAGCAGACGGGAGGTCCAACTAGCGAGAAGTCAGGAACCAAGATTTTGGTCTGGAATGCGTGCAGGTTCGATGTCGAGAGCACGCTCGCCGTCGAGACAGGCCTCGGTGAGGTCTAGGGATTGATCGGTGGTCCTGGTGACGGAGTCAGCCTCGCGCCATTCGTCCTCTCACTCTTCCAGGAGGACTTCTTCAAGGTCAGCCACTCAGGAAGCTGCTAGCCATGTCCGCAAATCTCCTTCAAGACAAAAGGAGGCCCCGTCTGCTGTTCAGTTGTCCCCAAGATGGCAGCTGCCCTTATGTCACTGGCAGGATTCAGGGGCGACAAGGCGAATGCAGGAGTATGCTGGTTTGGTTCATACATCTCCTCTTCAGAGATTGGTGGACGAAGTGGACAGAGTGAGCCCTCCCAGACACGAGAGGTCCCCTGAGAGACGGCACTACAGATCGCGTTCCCCCAGGCGAGAAGAACGCGCAGTCAGATCACGAGAAAGGAGGCGCCGTGCTCATCGGCGAAGTAGAAGAACACCATCTATTTCCTCGACTTCCTCTACCCGGTCCTCCAAGAGGGATTATTCCCCCACACTATCGGACAGCCCGGTTTCCAGGGTCTCTCCCATAGATGACCTTAATACATACCATGAGGTTCTGCAGAGGGGTGCTCAGAAGCTCAACATTGAGATGTCTGTCCCGCAAGTCACGACGACAGTGATTTTTGAAACTCTTCATCAGAAGACTACCTCTCGGTCATTGCTTCCATTGGTTCCTGGGATCCTTGACCCGGTCATGGACACTTTTTTAAATCCAGCAACCATCAAAGCGGTGCTGGCTCGCATCCTAAAGAAATATAAGCCGGCTACCTCGGGTCCGGCCTTCGTTAAGACTGACCCTCCCGCAGACTCAGTCACCGTGGCGGCAGCAAAGAAGACGCATGCTGTAACGGCCACCTCTTCTGTTCCACTGGATAAAGAGAGCAGGTCTCAGGACTCGTGGGGTCGCAAAGTCTGCACTTCTGCGGCTGCATCCCTTAAGGACTCCAGCGCGGCTGCGTTGCTTGGTCGTTATGACAGAGCTCTCTGGGACTCATTGGAGCGGTTCAAAACCAGGCTCCCAAAAGAAGACCAAAAGGATTTCGACGAGATAGTCACTGAGGGATCTTTGGTGGCAAATCAAGTGATTAGCACAGCGGCAGAAGGTGCGGTGCTATCAGCGCACTCTTACGCGCATGGAATATGCGCCAGGAGATCGTCCTGGTTAAGATTGAGAGGTCTAAAACCAGATGCACAGCAGAGGATCTTGAACCTCCCATTTTCTGGCTCTTCTCTCTTCGGCACACACGCAGATGAAGAGATGAATAGAATGAAGACCGAGTTGGACACCCTCAAGGCGGTTGGGTTGGAGAAAAAAAAGGAATTTAAACGCCGCTACAAATCCAACCAGCGCAAGGGGCCTCAACAGAGGGTTCAAACCCCTCAGTGGTCCCAGAACAAGAGCCTGGGGAAGTCCCAGTTTCGGGGAGGAAAGTCCAACAGAGGTAGAGGGGGTCACCACAACAGTCCTCTACCACTGCGAGAGCGGGAGGGAAGTCATGAGCAGTGGCTTCCTCTACCACCGTTGCCCACTCCAGTGGGAGGAAGTGCTTCACAACATCTGGCAGAGTGGGAGAGCATCACAAAAGATCGCTGGGTGCTGAATATACTGCACAATGGATACGCGCTACGTTTCCGGGCACTTCCAAAGGACATACCTCCGAAAACGTCTCGTCCTCACCAGTTACAGCTGCTTCGAAAGGAGGTGAGGGCTCTTCTTCAAAAGCAGGCTATAGAAGAGGTTCCGCCCTCTCGAAGAGGAAAAGGAGTTTACTCCAGGTACTTTCTTGTCCCCAAAAAAGATCAGGAGCACAAGCTTCGACCGATCCTGGACCTTCGACTTCTGAACAAAGTCATAGTGAAGGAGAAGTTTCGCATGTTGGCCCTTCACCAAATATGTCCACATCTGCAAGTGGGGGATTGGATGTGTTCGGTGGACGTCCAAGATGCGTACTTCCACATTTCCATTGGAAAACATCATCGCAAGTACCTACGGTTTGTGGTCGGCCACAAGCATTATCAATACAAGGTCCTGCCCTTTGGACTCAAGTCGGCCCCGCGAGTCTTCACCAAATGCATGGCAGTGGTGGCAGCTTTTCTTCACAGAAAAGGTCTCTTCGTCTATCCATACTTAGATGACTGGCTGCTGAATGGTCCATCCCCGCTGCAGGTGAGGCACGACTTCCGGATCTGTCTACAACAGTTGCACGATCTCGGCCTTCATGTCAACATGGAAAAGTCAGTGCAGCAGCCCACCCAGACCATCCACTACCTCGGCTCCGTTCTGGACACAAGCGTGGGAAGAGCGTATCCTTCGGAGGAGAGACTGTCTTCGATGAGACAGAAGTGCAGGCTTCTGCACCAGGTGCAGAATCAGACAGTCCGGCAGGTGGCATCCCTACTAGGATCCATGGCGTCCTGCATCTTTCTCATTCCCAACGCCAGGCTGAGAATGCGGCCTTTGCAGCAGACTCTGGAGGACCAGTGCGATCAGTCAACAGGGTGCTGGGAAGATCAGATATGTTTCACCCAGGTGGCGAGATCCTCCCTCACATGGTGGACTCAGCAGCGGAATCTGATGGTAGGAGTCCCTTTTCACCAGCCACTTCCAGTGCAATCGGTGGTGACAGACGCATCTCTGCAAGGCTGGGGGGCACACATGGGGTGCCTTCAGATACAAGGACGGCGGTCGGCGAAGGAACAGACTTACCACATCAATATGCTGGAGCTACGAGCAGTCCACCTTGCTCTGAAAGCTTTCCTACCGGCAATCGAGTCCGATTCGGTTCTGGTCCAGACCAACAACACGACGACCATGTTTTACCTAAACAAACAGGGTGGAACTCGGTCGCGTCCTCTTTCTCTGGAGTCACAGGCGATCTGGCACTGGCTTCTTGCCCGGAACCTCTCGGTGGTGGCAGTACACCTTCCAGGAGAGCTAAATGTCAAGGCAGACGCACTCAGCAGGCACTTCGAAGATCAGCCAGACTGGGTGCTACACAACTTTTTTGAGTTTGACAGCCAACTCTTCCACCAGTCTCAGGGTACTTCGATGGGGAGTACCTTTGCCCCCACTGTGGCATGTTTGTATATGGCGGCATTTGAACAAGAGACCATTCAACATGCGAGTAACCCCTTCGGAGCTAACCTGAGACTGTGGAAGAGGTACATAAATGACATCCTCATCTTTTGGCAGGGGGACATACAGAGATGCGCTGAATTTTGCGAATGGATTAACACAAAAAAAACAGCACTTGAAATTCACCCACACTATATCTGCCACGAACATTGCCTTCCTAGATCTCACCATCAGATTACAAGAGGGTAGAATAACATCCCTATACAAAAAGCCTACCGACAGAAACAGCTTGCTACTGTACAGCAGCTATCATCCTGCTACACTGAGAAATACCCTTCCCTTCAGCCAATTTCTAAGAATTAGAAGAAATTGTAGTTCCACAGAGGACTACAAAATTGAAGCAGAGATACTGGCTGACAATCTGCTGAAGAGACAATACCCTAAGAAACAGGTTCACTCTTGCATGAAACGAGCAAGAAACAATAATCGTGAAAGCCTCCTAGAGGTACATGAGAAAGAACCCACTGACATTTTGACCTGTGTGACTACGTACACACCTAGATCCAATCTAATAAAGAAGGCAGTGAACAAACACTGGGCAATTCTGAACACGGGTACACTGTCAATACCCAAACCAAGGTTTGCGTTTAAACGTACCAACAATTTGAAAGATATGTTGGTGCACACTAGACCCAAGAAGAGCAACATCCCTAACCAGAGGCAACTGTGGGATCTTCCACCCGTGACAGGACACTATCCCTGCGGCTCTTGTACTGTGTGCCCACAGACCAGACACACCAAACAATTGGTTCTATCAGACACATTTACATGGACGCTGATCAAACACACTAACTGTAACACCTCACGTTGTGTGTACATGCTGACCTGCCCTTGTGACAAGAGGTATGTTGGCATGACCATGAGGCCCGTTAAGGTCAGAATCACTGAGCACAAGAGCAATATTTGTTGCCATAAAACTACCACCAAACTATACACCCACTTCTCTGAACTCGGACACCCCCCCCAGAGAGTCTACGCTGGGTCATCCTAGAATCCCACCAACAGATAACACAGACTGCTTTGTTCAGGATTGAACAAAGGTGGGTATTCCATCTTGACTTAGCAAATGACGGCCTGAATGACGCCATACCCTGGAGCACCATTAATTAATCTGATATATACAACCATTGTCCGCAACTTTAACAAATGAGTATATCAGCTTAGGACCCTACGCTAGTCTCTCACCTCTTAATACATCTCTGCCACATGATATCAACATCAGGCTAGTCAGATATGGAGATTAGGCTATGTTGGGACGACATATCTAATAACTAACAATAGAGTACAATACTACACTCTAAGATGGCCGACATACGAATCACCCAATCGGCAGTCGCCAGCAACTTATGCACGAATTTAGCGCAGTGACGCAAGCGCTTTTTGCGCTGTATATATTCTTGTTCACATTGTTGACAAAACCGCGCCACTCAGTGCCAAATTTGAAGCCCTTGATGCGCATCCACAGCAAGGTAATAGCCAGAACTATAGGCTTTCACCACATTCAAATATGGCCTCCATGGTTACACTGTAGATGATGTTATGCCAACACCATCACACCACACACCAGGTGCGGCTGATTTACCATGCTTAACGGCACCAGGAGAGGGTATTTAAGACAGGAACCGGCAGCCTGTCTTTTCCTTCCTGATACAGCGGAGCGGGTAGGTGAGCCGGACTGCTCTGAGCGGGAGCAGGTGAGTATGGATTACGCGTTGAGACTATGCCTGGTCACAAGCTTTTAAGAGAGGTAAGAGGTGCTGGGAATTGCTGACAAGTTACCGCTGGTCTTTGGGAAGGGTACGCTGACTCTGATGTTCTGTAGAGCTCTTCACTAAGACATAGCTTGGGCGCTGTAGGTGCTCTTAACACACCGCACGATTCGCATAATGTCGGAGCGCATGGTGAAGGCGCCAGCAGCTACGCAGGCAGGTCTGGGGCACTTTTGAGTCTGTTGAATAACCTTGTCAATGATATAAATTTCACGACTATGGGCTTACTTTAACCTGAACCATGCCCACTTTCACTTTTAATGCTCTAGAGTCATGGCCTTAGCAACTAAATGTTGTGCCTACAAACCCACACCCAACATACTTGTTGTTTGTTTTTTCCTTTTAATAAACAGCGACACTACGTTGAGTGTCCATATACTCCGTTGCGGTCTGATGAAGCCGCACTTGAATCTTTAAGAGGTGAGCTGATACAAACTCACCATGATGTTCAATGACTCTAACTGGTTACAAAGATGTTTTTATATTCTAAATACAAATGAGAATGTGATATGCATGAAATCACGTTGTTTTTATCACTTGTTTAGATTCAAAGAGGTTGTGTACGGTGAAATACACCCACTGAAATTAATAGGACAATGTACCGATATCTCCATTTGGTTTTTTGATCCTTTATGTTTGTACTCTAGGTTGGCTGCTTTTCTCCGGGGGAACATCCTACCGAGAGAAGAAGTGGTATGTAGAACCACACCACACACTGTAGATAGTTTTCATTTAGTCACTAGGTCCTGAGGAATCGCCAACTGATCTATTAGAGACATTTTATAGGCGAGAAACATGTTGACCACTAAGGGGTAGAGCGTAATTTTTGTCAGATTAAAACAAAATAGTCGCCCTCCTTCTTCTTTTTACTTTTTAATCAGGTTGTAACCTCTCCAGAATAAAAATAATTATAGAGGATTCCCTTACCTGTTTTAACCCACACACCACATCTACATCTTACCAGGCCCCTCACACCCACGGCACCTATACGGCAAGGAACAAAAGTTCTCAGATAAAGAGCCCCTTTATGTGTGCCCGTCAAGCATTGCAGCGCCGGCTCAACTAGGAGCAGACCCATATGATGAAGCATGACACCTAGCTTGCTGGGTGTGTGAGGGTCCTAGTTCCGAAAGGAGGTATTTCCCACCTGCCCACCACTCTGAGTACTCACCAGGTGGCCAACTTGCCACCCAGGAGCACCGTACCTCTTTTGTCTTCTAGTTCTACCCAGGGCAAGAACGGTGGACCTTTATCAAGCCCTCATTGTCCCCCTTGTTGTTTACTAAGTATTGCACGGGACCTCCCGTGGGACTCTTCAGGTTACCAGAAGGACAATATCCTTTATTGGTCCATTTTCTGGGACTTATTATTTAGTCCCGCCCCTTCTATTTTGCCTTGCCCCAAATCCTCTGACATACCAGTCATCATGGATGACAATCCCGGACTTAGCTTTGATGATGCAATGGCTGCAGAAATTCTCAGGAATACACCATCTATCCTGGGAGGTGAAGGTTCATCAGCCTCTGGATCACCATCTCAGGACTGGACCTCCTTTACCAATATGAAAAGAGACTGGGTGAAAATAACGCTCCACGGTGCAATGATGACGGAGTACTTGAGGGCCAATATTGCACCAAACGGCCTTATAGTCAAGAACTTCCCTAGACTTTTCCTGGATGACGCTGTCTTTAAAAAGGAATGGTCCCTGGTAGCATGGAAATGCACCAGGGACTTACTTATCCTCATTATTAATTCAGCAAAGAGGATAGCTGATGCCCTCCTTATTAGAATACAGGTTGCTGAAGGGGCCATAAAGACTACCATACATGGCACTGTATTTAAAACCAAATTGACAGAACTCAACCATGAGATTGCTGAGCACAAGGAATTTCTGATGAAGCAGGTTAGCAAGCTTCAGAAGGATATAAGCAGATTTAACAAAGAAAAAATATACCCCTATCTGAAAACGGACTATACCAACAGCAAAACTAGCTACTCCTTCAGCTTCTTCCAGGTCCTTCTGGTCAGGCAGAGTTCCTTCGCGGTTCAATCAGGATCTGATTTCTTAGGAGCAGGGCTCCTACATTTATACCCAGTTTATTTGGTCTTTGCAGGCCAGGTGGGCCTTTGCATAATCCCAGTCTAGTTCTTTTCAGTGAGGAGCACTTTGTTATTGAGACTCTGGCTTCTTCTTTCAGCAGGCAGGGCAGAGACATCAGACGCTCCCCAGGGGGTGGAGCCAGCATTGTGGAGGCAGAGCACTGTCCTATTCAGAGTCAAGGTGCACTCCTCCCACCCATCCTGGTGTAATCTTTCTATTCACCACCTGGCAGCCCCAGCCTGTCTTCTGGAACTTCCCAGCCCTGTCACTCAAGCTACACACAAAGAAGATAGCCCTCCCCTCCAGAGTCGGACTGAAATGGTTAAGCAAGCAAATGCTAACTTTCTAAAAGTAGCATTTGCAAACACAGGATATTAAAATAACCTTTACTAAAAGATGTATTTTATTATTCTGAGTTCAGGCATACTAAACACGAATTTCTACCATGCTTCCTGAGCCTGGTAGGATTATAGAGTGTTATAATCTAGCAGCCCATTCTGGCCTATGGAGAGCAGGTAGCCTTACAATAGTGAAAAACGAAAATGGCTGTAATTCACTATTAGGACATGCCACACACCTCAGGGCATGTCCTACCTTATCCTTACAATGCACCCTGCCCTAGGGCCTACCATATGGGTGACTAATATGAAGGTAAGGGAAGGTTTAGGGACTGGCAAGTGGGGACACTTGCCCAGTCAGCATAACAGTACCAGACTGCATGCAGGTTCTGCAATGGCAGACCTTGGACACATTTTACCCCGCTGCTTCTGTGGGTGGCACAAGCAGTGCTGCAAGCCCACTAGCAGCATTTGGATATACAAGCCCTTGGCACCCCTGGTGCACTCTACTAGGGACTGATAGTAAACCAAATAAGCCAAACATGGAAGTCAATTCACACAATACATTTTACCATAGGGAGCACTTGCACTGTGGCACTGGATGGCAGTGGCACAGTGCCCTGAGCAGCTAACACCAGCACAAAAATACATTGAGGCACAAACAAAAATGGAAGGGTGACCCACGCCAACGGTGCCAGGTCTAACACCAAACATCCCAAAACACCCTATTTTTACACTCTACCAAAAATACATAAGGGGACCACCCCTGTCCCGGGCAGACCTATAGTTTCAGGAATCGGCTCACTCTTAGAGCCGCTCTCAAAATTCTGCGACCATTACCTACAACCTTTGGTCAAACAGACACCATCATACATCAGGGACACAACAGATATCCTCTGTGGTATAGGTGAAATAGAAAACACAGGCGATATTGACTTCCTGGTTACCTTGGATGTGGAACAACTGTATACCAATATCCCACAGAGAGAGACATTGGCAGTAATAGAATCTGCACTAAGTGGGAGTGAATGGACAGCAGAAACACCCATTTCGTTCATCATGCAATGTGCCACCCTGGCCTTAACAGAGAACTTTTTTGAGTTTGACAGCCAACTCTTCCACCAGTCTCAGGGTACTTCGATGGGGAGTACCTTTGCCCCCAGTGTGGCATGTTTGTATATGGCGGCATTTGAACAAGAGACCATTCAACATGCGAGTAACCCCTTCGGAGCTAACCTGAGACTGTGGAAGAGGTACATAGATGACATCCTCCTCTTTTGGCAGGGGGACATACAGAGATGCGCTGAATTTTGTGAGTGGATTAACACAAAAAACCAGCACTTGAAATTCACCCACACTATATCTGCCACGAACATTGCCTTCCTAGATCTCACCATCAGATTACAAGAGGGTAGAATAACAACATCCCTATACATAAAGCCTACCGACAGAAACAGCTTGCTACTGTACAGCAGCTATCATCCTGCTTCACTGAGAAATAACCTTCCCTTCAGCCAATTTCTAAGAATTAGAAGAAATTGTAGTTCCACAGAGGACTACAAAATTGAAGCAGAGATACTGGCTGACAATCTGTTGAAGAGACAATACCCTAAGAAACAGGTTCACTCTTGCATGAAACGAGCAAGAAACAATAATCGTGAAAGCCTCCTGGAGATACATGAGAAAGAACCCACTGACATTTTGACCTGTGGGACTACGTACACACCTAGATCCAATCTAATAAAGAAGGCAGTGAACAAACACTGGGCAGTTCTGAACACGGGTACACTGTCAATGCCCAAACCAAGGTTTGCGTTTAAACGTACCAACAATTTGAAAGATATGTTGGTGCACACTAGACCCAAGAAGAGCAACATCCCTAACCAGAGGCAACTGTGGGATCTTCCACCCGTGACAGGACACTATGCCTGCAGCTCTTGTACTGTGTGCCCACAGACCAGACACCCCAAACAATTGGTTCTATCAGACACATTTACATGGACGCTGATCAAACACACTAACTGTAACACCCCATGTTGTGTGTACATGCTGACCTGCCCTTGTGACAAGAGGTATGTTGGCATGACCATGAGGCCCGTTAAGGTCAGAATCACTGAGCACAAGAGCAATATTCGTTGCCATAAAACTACTACCAAACTATACACCCACTTCTCTGAACTCGGACACCCCCCAGGGAGTCTACGCTTGGTCATCCTAGAATCCCACCAACAAATAACACAGACTGCTTTGTTCAGGATTGAACAAAGGTGGGTATTCCGTCTTCACTTAGCAAATGACGGCCTGAATGACGCCATACCCTGGAGCACTATTAATTAATCTGATATATACAACCATTTTCCGCAACCTTAACGAATGAGTATATCAGCTTAGGACTCCACGCTAGTCTCTCACCTCTTAATACATCTCTGACACATGATATCGACATCAGGCTAGTCAGATATGGAGATTAGGCTATGTTAGGACGACATATCTAATAACTAACAATAGAGTACAATACTACACTCTAAGATGGCCGACATACGAATCACCCAATCGGCAGTCGCCAGCAACTTATGCACGAATTTAGCGCAGTGATGCGAGCGCTTTTGCACTGTATATATTCTTGTTAACATTGTTGACAAAACCGCGCCACTCAATGTCAAATTTGAAGCCCGTGATGCGCATCCACAGCAAGGTAATAGCCAGAACTATAGACTTTCACCACATTCAAATATGGCCTCCATGGTTACACTGTAGATGATGTCATGCCAACACCATCACACCACACACCAGGTGCGGCTGATTTACCATGCTTAACGGCACCAGGAGAGGGTATTTAAGACAGGAACCCGCAACCTGTCTTTTCCTTCCTGATTCAGCGGAGCGGGTAGGTGAGCCGGACTGCTCTGAGCGGGAGCAGGTGAGTATGGATTACGCGTTGAGACTATGCCTGGTCACAAGCTTTTAAGAGAGGTAAGAGGTGCTAGGAATTGCTGACAAGTTACCGCAGGTCTTTGGGAAGGGTACGCTGACTCTGATGTTCTGTAGAGCTCTGCACTAAGACATAGCTTGGGCGCTGTAGGTGCTCTTAACACACCGCACGATTCGCATAATGTCGGAGCGCATGGTGAAGGCGCCAGCAGCTACGCAGGCAGGTCTGGGGCACTTTTGAGTCTGTTGAATAACCTTGTCAATGATATAAATTTCACGACTATGGGCTTACTTTAACCTGAACCATGCCCACTTTCACTTTTAATGCTCTAGAGTCATGGCCTTAGCAACTAAACGTTGTGCCTACAAGCCCACACCCAACATTCTTGTTGTTTGTTTTTTCCTTTTAATAAACAGCGACACTACGTTGAGTGTCCATATACTCCGCTGCGGTCTGATGAAGCCGCACTTGAATCTTTAAGAGGTGAGCTGATACACACTCACCATGATGTTCAATGACTAACTGGTTACACAGAGGTTTTTATATTCTAAATACAAATGAAGGCACACTTAGAATGTGATATGCATGAAATCACGTTGTTTTTATCACTTGTATAGATTCAAAGAGGTTGTGTACGGTGAAATACACCCACTGAAATTAATAGGACAATGTACCGATATCTCCATTTGGTTTTTTGATCCTTTATGTTTGTACTCTAGGTTGGCTGTTTTTCTCCAGGGGAACATCCTACCGAGAGAAGAAGTGGTATGTAGAACCACACCACACACTGTAGATAGTTTTCATTTAGTCACTAGGTCCTGAGGAATCGCCAACTGATCTATTAGAGACATTTTATAGGCGAGAAACATGTTGACCACTAAGGGATAGAGCGCAATTTTTGTTAGATTAAAACAAAATAGTCGCCCTCTTTCTTTTTACTTTTTAATCAGGTTGTGACCTCTCCAGAATAAAAATAATTGTAGAGGATTCCCTTACCTGTTTTAACCCACACACCACATCTACATCTTACCAGGCCCCTCACACCCACGGCACTTATACGGCAAGGAACAAAAGATCTCCGATAAAGAGCCACTTTATGGGTGCCCGTCGAGCATTGCAGCGCCGGCTCGACGAGGAGCAGACCCATATGATAAAGCATGACACCTAGCTTGCTGGGTGTGTGAGGGTCCTAGTTCCGAAAGGAGGTATTTTCCAACTCCCCACCACTCTGAGTACTCACCAGGTGGCCAACTTGCCACCCAGGAACACCGTACCTCTTTTGTCTTCTAGAGCTCTCTGGGACTCATTGGAGCGGTTCAAAACCAAGCTCCCAAAGGAAGACCAAAAGGATTTCGACGAGATAGTCACTGAGGGGTCTTTGGTGGCAAATCAAGTGATTTACACAGCGGCAGACGGTGCGGTGCTACCAGCACATTCTTACGCGCATGGAATATGCGTCAGGAGATCGTCCTGGTAAAGATTGACAGGTCTAAAACCAGATGCACAGCAGAGGATCTTGAACCTCCCATTCTCTGGCTCTTCTCTCTTCGGCACACACGCAGATGAAGAGATGAATAGAATGAAGACCGAGTTGGACACCCTCAAGGCGGTTGGGTTGGAGAAAAAGAAAGAATTTAAACGCCGCTACAAATCCAACCAGCGCAAGGGGCCTCAACAGAGGGTTCAAACCCCTCAGTGGTCCCAGAACAAGAGGCTGGGGAAGTCCCAGTTTCAGGGAGGAAAGTCCAACAGAGGTAGAGGGGGTCACCAGCAGCAGTCCTCTACCACGGCGAGAGCGGGAGGGAAGTCATGAGCAGTGGCTTCCTCTGCTACCGTTGCCCACTCCAGTGGGAGGAAGTGCTTCACAACATCTGGCAGAGTGGGACAGCATCACGAAAGATCCCTGGGTGCTGAATATAGTAGGGGAGAGGAGTTGGCCTAACGGCTAGGGCGCTCGACCTTGGACCTGGGGAATTGGGTTCGAGTCTCGGTAATGACGCTGAACATCCTGTGATTCTGGGCAAATCACTTAATCTACCCGTGCCTAAAACAAACAAACAAAAAATGAATGTGTGTCCTCATGTAACGTAAGTGGTGCTAAGTAAAGCGCTCTGATACCTGATTGGATTCGGGTCAAGTTCGCGCTATATAAAACTCTGCAAAAAAAAATAATATATACTGCGCAATGGATACGCGCTACGTTTCCGGGCGCTTCCAAAGGACATACCTCCGAAAAAGTCTCGTCCTCACCAGTTACAGCTGCTTCGAAAGGAGGTGAGGGCTCTTTTTCAAAAGCAGGCTATAGAAGAGGTTCCGCCCTCTCAAAGAGGAAAAGGAGTTTACTCCAGGTACTTTCTTGTCCCCAAAAAAGATCAGGAGCACAAGCTTCGACCGATCCTGGACCTTCAACTTCTGAACAAAGTCATAGTGAAGGAGAAGTTTCGCATGTTGGCCCTTCAACAAATATGTCCACATCTGCAAGTGGGGGATTGGATGTGTTCGGGGGACCTCCAAGATGCGTACTTCCACATTCTTATTGCAAAACTTCATCGCAAGTACCTACGGTTTGTGGTCGGCCACAAGCATTATCAATACAAGGTCCTGCCCTTTGGACTCAAGTCGGCCCCGCGAGTCTTCACCAAATGCATGGCAGGGGTGGCAGCTTTTCTTCACAGAAAAGGTCTCTTCGTCTATCCATACTTAGACGACTGGCTGCTGAAAGGTCCATCCCCGCTGCAGGTGAGGCACGACTTCCGGATCTGTCTACAACAGTTGCACGATCTCGGCCTTCATGTCAACATGGAAAAGTCAGTGCAGCAGCCCACCCAGACCATCCACTACCTCGGCTCCGTTCTGGACACAAGCGTGGGAAGAGCGTATCCTTCGGAGGAGAGACTGTCTTCGATGAGACAGAAGTGCAGGCTTCTGCACCAGGTGCAGAATCCGACAGTCCGGTAGGTGGCATCCCTACTAGGATCCATGGCGTCCTGCATCTTTCTCATTCCCAACGCCAGGCTGAGGATGCGGCCTTTGCAGCAGACTCTGGAGGACCAGTGGGATCAGTCAACAGGGTGCTGGGAAGATCAGATATGTCTCTCCCAGGCGGCGAGATCCTCCCTCACATGGTGGCCTCAGCAGCGGAATCTGATGGTGGGAGTCCCTTTTCACCAGCCACTTCCAGTGCAATCGGTGGTGACAGACGCGTCTCTGCAAGGCTCTGCAAGGCTGGGGGGCACACATGGGGTGCCTTCAGATACAAGGACGGTGGTCGGCGAAGGAACAGACCTACCACATCAATATGCTGGAGCTACGAGCAGTCCACCTTGCTCTGAAAGCTTTCCTACTGGCGTCCAGACCGACAACACGACGACCATGTTTTACCTAAACAAACAGGGTGGAACTCGGTCGCGTCCTCTTTCTTTGGAGTCACAGGCGATCTGGCACTGGCTTCTTGCCCGGAACCTCTCAGTGGTGGCAGTACACCTTCCAGGAGAGCTAAATGTCAAGGCAGACGCACTCAGCAGGCACTTCGAAGATCAGCCAGACTGGGTGCTACACGACGAGGTGGTGGCGGACCTTTTCCATCGTTGGGGTCGTCCGGAACAAAATGCCACGCCTTCGCGTCCAGATTCCACCGTCCAGGGACAAGGGGGAATGCGCTTTTGATGGACTGGTCAGGGACATTTGCCTACGCCTTTCCTCCTCTGCCCATGATCCCGCATGACGATGATATAGCTCCAGACTGGCCACGGCAGTGGTGGTACCCGGACCTTCTTCATCTGTCGGTACTTCCACACAGGAGACTACATTGCAGGCCGGACCTGCTGACCAAGATGGGCGGGAGGATTCTTCATCCCAACCTTCCCTCACTGAACTTGACAGCATGGCTCCTGAGTTCCTACAATACGGAAATTTGAAGCTGCCTCCTGATTGCATGCATATTTTGAAAGAAGCGAAAAGTCCTTCCACAAGAGCGTCATATGCGTTTAAGTGGAAGAGGTTTTTTCTTTGGTGTAGAGAACATCACCTTGATCCTACGAAGGGGCAGGAGGATGTCATTCTCCCTTACCTTCTGTACTTTGCAAGATCGGGTTTAAAGTATGCTTCTATCAGGGTGCATTTATCTGCCATTACGGCGTACAGGAGATCACCTAGTCAGCCCTCTTTTTTCCAAATGCAGGTGGTCAAGGACTTATTACAGGGGTTGAAGAAAGTGTATCCCCCTGTTCGAAACCCTTCTCCTCCGTGGGAGTTGAACCTGGTGTTATCTAAATTGATGGGCCCACCTTTTGAGCCAATCCACAGAGCTTCCTTGCAGCATTTGTCTTGGAAGGCCGCTTTTCTGGTAGCCATTACATCAGCGCGCAGAGTATGCGAGATCCAAGCGCTGTGTACCAATGAACCTTACACTGTTTTCCACCATAACAGAGTAGTTTTAAGGGCGCATCTATCTTTTCTCCCTAAGGTGGTGTCTGATTTTCATATCAATCAGTCCATTTCCCTTCCATCTTTTTTCCCAAATCCAGCGACCCCGGCTGAGCGGTCGCTTCATTCCTTAGACCTCAAGAGGGTGCTTAAGTTCTACTTAGAAAGTACTAAGGGCATAAGGAAGACAGATCAGTTATTTGTCAATTATGGCGCCATGAGAACAGGCTTCCCAGCCGCTAAGAGATCCATTCCGAGATGGATTGTATCCTGCATTACCTTAGCTTACCAGCTGGCGAAAAGACCCTTACCTTTGCCTCCTAAGGCGCATTCCACTAGGGGTAAAGCGGCCACAGTTGCTTTCTTACATGACGTCCCAATGTCAGAGATTTGCAAGGCTGCAAGGCTGCAACTTGGAAATTGGTTCATACCTTTACAAGGCACTACTGTCTAGAATCTGATTCCAGGACTGATGCTCAAGTAGGCCAAGCCTCCTTGAGGAACCTGTTTGGATAGTTTTTCTTTTTTTGCTCTATCCGAGCTTGGTTTCTATGCTTACTAATCACATTTCTGTGTTCTCCTTTGCCCGCAGGGAGATGAGGTGAGGCTCGCTATTCTATTCTAATGCTTATGACTATTGATGAGGATCCCCTGGAAGAGAAGGATTAGTTACTTACCTGTAATCCTAGTTCTCTTCCAGGGGTATCCTCATCAAAGTCATAAGCAACCCTCCCGCCTCCCCGGGCAATGGACTGTTATATTTTGGAGATATTGTTAACTCTTTGTACCATGGCTTTTTCAGTCTCCGCAAAGAACAACCGACCTAACTGTCACCCCTGAGGCATGATGGGAAGCTGGGTGTCAGGAGTGCCTTAAAGGCACGGTGTCAGTTTATTGCTATGCAGCTACAGGTTAGCTTTTCAGTCTTTTTAGACTGGGTATTTGCAATGCAGCCTTTGAGCTTCCTATGCTTTCAGTGATTTATGAGAATTTCTACTGTTTGCTGAGCATTAAAACAGTTTCTAAACACATTTTTGTTGTTGTTTCTCCTGTTTCTAATGCATGTTTCTCATGTATGGTGGAAATTCCTTACAGCATTATTCAGCTCTGGTGTTTATTAGGCTGCAATTGCTTATTTTTATATATATATATATAATCTACTGGCGGTCGCCAGTAGATAGTTATAGTTAGGACCGTGTTTCCATAGGAAATCTGAAAATTCTATTTTGAATAACTTTGGCGCCGGTTGACGAATCCTCGCGAAATTTTCAAAACTAATGGGGCGCTCCGCTCAGCTCCTACCCTGAAAGTCTCGGGGTGATTCGTCAAGCGGGGGCCGAGAAAAAAGGGGGGTCCCAAAACGCGTTTTCCCCATGCATTTTTCCATAGGACCTTTAGTCGAAGGTACAGCCCGAACGGCTGAACAGAATTACTTGAAATTTGGCAGAGCGGTAGTCCTCAGGTCAGGGAAGTGCCTTTTGCAGGTCTGGTGTCAATCTGTTCAGTAGTTCCTGAGAAAATAGCATTTAAAAGCATATAAATATCTATAAGCGCGCACCGTGCGATCACCCTAACGTGCGCGAACGTAATTCTGATTGGTGGTTACGTGTTAGTCAGCTTTCGAATCGGTCGAAATCAGGAAGTGTCGGCCGCCATTTTGTTTGTTTTCAGTGCGAGAGTGAAAAAGGAAGGTGGCGAACGTGAAAAGGGGGCAGGGTAGAGAGTTCCTGACCCCCTAGCCTTTGTCAGGGGGTCCCTTAAGGACCCCGAAGGCAGAAAAAAAATTGGTTTTTTTTTTTTTTTTTTTTAAATCGCAGGGTTGCGCGCACTGTGAAAAACCCCAAAAAAATAATAATAATTTTTTAATACGTCATTTATTGTACAATAAATATATAAAAAAAAATAATACATACATAACTTAGCATTTAAAAAAACCTACAAATTCACTGAAAAAACCATAGGTTTCACACACGTTATAGTTAGGAATTAGCATTTAAAAGACCATGCAAATTCACTTAAAAAACCATGGGTTTCACACATGTTATAGTTAGGTTCACTCGTAAAAAACTAATGAAATGAAATTCCCCCGTTATAGTTAGTTCAGATAACTATAACTCGCGCGACCGCCACTCTATCACAAGGATGATGTCATCAGTGATGTCATGAGTGATGTAATATGTGACGTCATGAGCAGGATTGCGGGCGCGCGAATTATAGTTATCTGAACTAACTATAACGGGGGAATTTAATTGGTTTTTTTACGAGTGAAATATCCACCTAACTATAACATGTGTGAAACCTATGGTTTTTTAAGTGAATATATATATATATATATATATATATATATATATATATATATATATGTGGGGCACATATAATATAGTGTTTCCAGGGTCCCGCGCATGGGCGGGAATATTCTAATGCTTATGACTTTGATGAGGATACCCCTGGAAGAGAACTAGGATTACAGGTAAGTAACTAATCCTTATGGAACCAAGCCTCAGTTTGGTTTGGTTACTTTGATGCATTGCATAGGGTGTAGTCCTGTGGGCATCTTCTATCACAGTTTCAGTCTGAATTTTACCCTTTATTGCCTGTCTGCTTTCTGCCCCTGTGGGTGCACCTCGTTTTCACTTGGTGTAGAGGGCAGTTGGATGGGAAAGATGCAGAGTGAGCAAGAAGTAAGTCTCATCTCAAGACAATGAGATAAAGCATGCCTCCACGAGAGGGGGAAGAAGATAGAGCATGCGCTCAGCTGAAATAATAAAATATAATGCTTTGAACTTTTTTTCTTCTTTTATTTCCAGGCTAATATTTCCACAAAAGGGCTGAGCAACACCAGAATCACAGCATGATGGATGATAATTCTGGAAGCCAAGCTCAGAAGATCAATTCAGGTGAACATTATCAGTTAGGAAATGGAGAGTCTCTCAGAAAGGACTTTACAGTACCATCTGCCTACACCCAGCAGAATTATGAAGACCATAGAGAAAGTGGTGAAAGAAATCAGTATGGAGTCGGTAAGTTATTTGAAGGACAACTATATGAAAGATTGAATGTCTCAACCTATTATAAATGTGAAGCAAAAAGTTCAAGGCTGGGCTGAGTCATGTGTGTGTGTGTGTATATATATATATATATATATATATATACACATATATATATAACTGAATTTAAAATACAGTCATGACTGCAAACTAAACCCCCTAAAATTCCCTAGTTATGGTTATCCCAAAAGCCATAACTCGCACATCAGCCATTCAAACCATAACACTCACACCAAATGCAATACTCGTGAATCCACAATATTCATACCAATAACTAAGTGTACCTGGCAGCAAAACATCATATATCTGTCACATCCCTGCCCAGTGTTTACCTGCAACTGTCAACACCATGCACACAAGGGGCATTTTTTTTATGCCATGCCCAACTCATAGCCTGGACTGCGCTTATCGTTCTGTGATTAGTCACATAGTGTTCTGTGATAAATTGGAGGCATTATTCTGGACAGGTAGCATTGTAGTTGTAGAGTCCAGCAGCAGGTGAAGGCTGTCAAACTCGGTATTTGTCTTCAGATATTAAGCTGATTCTGAGAAAAGAACCTTGAGCAAGCCTATGAATTACATTTCCCAGATGGTGGATTGCCCAGAGAACTATATTGGAGGTTCACAATCTAAGATGAAGTAGACGTTTTTCCTGCATTGTCCGTTCTTGTTTAAAGTATTTATCAAGGAGCCACAACGGTAAGATGCCTTGCAGTGTATTTGTTCCATATATTTTTTTGGCATATTCTTTGCCCACTTTTTCTCTATTTTTATCACTGAGCTTTGCTTCTTGCAGATGGATTCCATTTGTAACCCTCAATGAGGTCTTTTTACCTTTGTGTTTTTCCTTCTAACTGCAACCCTCTTCAGGAGACAATTGACACCACTGAGATGTGTTATACAGTGTAGGGTGAAAGAGTGCAGAGTTACTACTAGGTTGAGTAGCCCTTTAATTTGGCAATCAAGAAGAAAACTGAATAACTTTCACCATTCACAGCAGTGAATATTACTGTATCCATATTGAACTGGAACCTGTCAGTGCCTGAATAACCTCACAAATGACAAGAGGCCTTCTACAAATATACTGATTGATTGATGTATTATTGTATGATTAATAATGGTATTAAGATGAAATATTGTGTCACTAATGAGAATATTTGTGTCACTTGTGATGTCATCTGTCACTTCATTGGTGAGATCATTACCAGCGCATATGGTTTGCATGGCAGGTGTGCAAGTTAGGGTTTCCAGAACTAATCACAACTGGGGAGGTTCAATGGATTTTACATTTGTTTGTAACAATGACTGTACCATAACTGTTTGTAGTAAATTTCAACTTCTCCACCACCTAATCCTATGCTTAAGTTTGCCCGAAAAAATGACAAAAAGCTTTGTCAGCTTTCTAGCTTTGCATGGATGGCACTGTGCTTGTGATATGCTTAAAAACTCTGCAAGAAAAGTAGACATTTGAGGGAGAGCAGATTTTGAGGGCTGGTGTACAATGCTCCACGTAAAGAGGCAGCTCCCCATACCAAACTTGGTAAATACCCAGGATTCCCATGTATATATCTATCTATATATATTACCTACTGGCGGTCGGACCAAGTTTCCATAGGAAGAGCATTTTTTGTTTTGCTTATAACTTTGGCGTTGTTTGATGAATCTTCATGAAATTTTCCAAACTAATTCTTTGTTCATATCCGCTCCTATGTGGGAAGTTTGGGGGTGATTTGTCAAGGGAGGGCCGAGAAAAAAGGGGGGTCCCAATACGTCTTTTCTCCATGTTAATTTCCATAGAAACTTTAGACAAGGCTACAGGTCGAACGGGTGAACGGAATTACCACAAATTTGGCAGGGAGAAGGGTCTTGGTCTAGAAAGCACACTTTTGTTTATTTGGTGTAAATCCGTTCAGTAGTTTTTGAGAAATATCAAAATGTACAGATATCGATATTTGGGAATTCTGCCATCTGATTGGCTGAGGCGTTACGAGCACGAGCTTGCAGCTTATTGGCTGCGAGCGGTTGCAACTAGAAAGTGTTGGCCACCATTTTATGATTCCGTCGAAGCGAGTAAGGGTAAAAAAGGGCAAAAAAAATAGGAGCACTGTAACCTCTAATGGGGTGTTTAGGGTGTGCTATAGACGGGGTGTGAAGCGAAGTATTCACCCCAAGCGGTGTGAAAGTGCTGGGCTACGGAAATTAAGTGAGGTATTGCCTAGAGTCTGATGCTGCTAAGGTGAGCTGGTGCCGGAGTCGGGGATTAAAGTGTGAGCCCAAATTGTGTGTCTTATGCTGTGAAGTCATGTGCCGTGGCCGATGCACTACACCTGTGGAAGAAGTGTCAGCATGTGTTTATACCTACTAGGACAAACTACTGACCCGTACTGGTCTGAAAGTTCTGGGGTACGGGAAATATGTGAGGTATTGTGTACAGTCTCATGCTGCTAAGCTGAGCTGCTGTCGGACTCGGGGATGAAAGCGTGAGTCTAAACAGTCTGTCATATGAAGTCATGTGCTCTGGCCGCTGTGCCACATCTGTCCAAGTAGTGTCAGTATGTAGTTATACCTACTCGCAGGAACTTTTGTTTCGAACAGTGTAACTTGTGTATGGTGCTTAGGGGGTGTTGAACAGGGAGTGCGAAGGTAAATGCGCGTATCAAATCAATTCGGTATTTGTAAAGCGCAAACTACTCTCCCCTATGGGGGAGTAGAGGTGATGATCAAAGCGAGAGCTCTGTGCTGCAAAGTCAGATAGTCTGGCCGCTGCGTCACAGCTGTGTGGAGAATACATTTTGGTGAGAGTGCGGGAGTTGCCGTTACCTGGCCCTAAAATAGCGGGCCTAAGTTGTCAGTTATAGGGTGGCTCCAAAAAGAGCCCATGTGTTAATTAGTTGGAGCTACATATAAGTGCAGATTCACAGCTTCAAGTTATTCAGGAAAACTCGATTTCTGTGATCTGTGAAGTGTACTCCATCACTTCTGTAGATATCAGCCATATCAAAACGTATGTTGTTGTAGATGGACCCCATTTTGTGGTCTCTGAGGTATGCAGACACAGCTTTGTTGAGTTTCTTCATAGATTTTTCAATCTGAGGACAAAATTGTTTTGACCATTTCCACTTCTGTCTTTGGCATATATTGGAATATACAAAGACAGTTTGAGGGAAAAGTAACATCAATTGTCCAAAGGTGTCCTTCATAAGCATTTCCAAACCTACCCCAGTCAATGTGCCTAGGTCATTTCCACCACAGTGCACAATCATGAGGTCAGAGTGTTGGAGACGCAAACAGGTTTTAACCAAAGGCAACAATTGGTGCCACTTCAATCCTCTCTGTGCAAACCATTTAATGTCCACATTTTGTAAACCTAGGTCTAAGTCAATACGTCTCTGTTCTGCATACCTCTTGCACCAGAA
Source organism: Triturus cristatus (assembly GCF_964204655.1). NCBI lineage: Eukaryota > Metazoa > Chordata > Amphibia > Caudata > Salamandridae > Triturus > Triturus cristatus. The sequence goes on from NC_140579.1 coordinate 1,278,382,013, forward strand.
AATATAGCTATGTCCTACGATGCACACTAGCATTTTGAAGGTATGGCTGGAAGGTATGGAACGATGTCTGTAGCTCATGCAGTTCCTTGGTAGAATAAGAGATATGTTTTAAGATGGGGGAACTACTTTTTATTGCCATACAAAACGATACGTGATTGGGAGACGAAAAGCATTCTTTTTTAAAAGTAGGGTGCACATTCGTTTTGTGAAAAAGCATCTTTGTGATTGGTTAAGAAAAAGCAGTTTCAACGTGGAGTACATATAGGATAAAAGTTGTCAACTCAACCACACCTGTTACTTACATTTTGAAGGCACTGTTTGAACTTAAAACAATCGTGAACTTTTAACCTGCACGTGCCGTTAAATGTTCGAGAAAATGTTGCAAAGAAATATGGTTGAGTTTAAAAAGATTGATGAACTTTTAACCTGCACGTGTTGTAGAATGTGTGTTGATGGAATACGTTGCACTTGTGACTTCTATGTGTTGTTGAATATTTAAAAAAAAACTGTTTATATGGAAAATTAAAAAGAAACCAAGAGAGAGTAGTGTTGAAACCTAAAAGAATCAAGGAACTATTCTAATTTGTTCTTTACATGTATTTATGTGTGGAGCAACAACATTATAGACAGAACAGCACCAGGAAGAGGAAGAAGCAGGGAGTGGGGGGACAGGAGCGAGATGGGCAGAATGGCAGACATGCACAATTAAGTATAGCACAAGTATAGACAAACAATGGCCAAAATGAAATACACCAACAAGGAGCACAAGTTACACAACTCGCCAACATCACACCAGTGAACGAGCTTAGAAGTGAAAACCACGCTGCATTCATAGAGGATGTGTACAAAGGCGGGTCGTTGGTGTTGTGGGATGTCTGCGACCGTGGTCATCATGGATGAGATGCCCAGCACGTGGCACATGGGTGAGTTCACTGTCTGTTACGTTGCAAACAGCTGCTCCTCCCTCCCACGAGCTGCCACACTTTTTTACAGTGCGGTGTTGTATCTCGTGCACTCATACGGCACACCATTGTAATGCCTATTTGCGCATGTGCTGCTGCATTCCAACTACACCATCACAGTGTCGTTTGGAGGTGGTGCATGCCACTTTACAACATCGACTGCTGCGGCCCTTGTGGCAGGCCACACCAGAACACAGAGACACACTTAACGCACTTCCTGTACACGGAGATGCCCGAGACAATCCGTTCCCGTTGTCGGATAGGCACACCCCTGCGCTGACCTGTGTACTCCGGACCAGCACACGCCGGTTGTACATGCAGGAGGATGCGTGCGTAGCTAAATATCCAGGCTCACTGCCAACGCTGAGGTGATAGCACACTGTGATGTTGCAGGGCTGGTGCCTATCATGCTAACACAATGACCAGAGGGACACACTTGCTCAGATGCGGGTTTGGGGGGCGTTGGCGGTCCCGGAGTTGTTCCGAAGAGTCTTGGGGCCCTAATGGGTATCCCTGTATCATGCTCATTTATTCTATGGCACCTGTGGGTATTCTGGTGTGGCTCTTGGCTGTGTTCTCTTTCATGGTGCAGGTAGTCGTCCTGCTTAACACCATCAGAAAGCAGGTGTAAAATCCCTGGTGCTAACGTGGCTTATCGCCGGAATTTGTTTCGCATTGCAGTTGGTGTGAAAGTTGTGATGTGATTTTTTGCGTGTGCAGGACAATATACGAACTGGGCAGTGTATCTCGTCAAGATCTAGCACCTGAGGCCCGATTCCCAATCAATATAAATACAATGAGGTTTTGTAAATGATTGTGTGTACACTGCGAGTGCAGCCACAGCATCAGTGCAATTCAATATAGGATTTTAGTATTTAGAATAAATCGCAAAAGGTGCACCATGTGTCTTTGCACGGGAACGGCTAGTGTGCATTTCATTATCAGCACTTTAATGGAACTAGTTGAGATAAATCTAACACATTATTCAGAAGTTGGTGGAAACTGCAGACATCACCAGTATTCCCGCAATAAGTCCTACAAAATTTAAGACCATGGTGGACTTCATCAAATAACAGTAATAAGAACAAGAAAGAGTTACAATTTTTTTTTTCAAACTTTATTTTTTTATTAACATATATCAACGATAAAGTCAAACAAAATGTATCAAAAAAAAATACAAAATAGCAAGGTGGAACACTGCTGTGGGGACCATGGATGTGGACGACAGAGCCTGGAAAATAAAGCACAAAATAAGGACGTGTGTAATGCGCATATCAAAGGAGAGAGACATAGAGAAAAAGAGAAGAAAAAAAAAAGCCAGAGAGAAAAAGAGGGAAGGAAAGAAAGGGAGTGAGAAAGGAAGAAGGAAGAGAGAGTTAGAGAGATAGAAGGAAAAGAAGGAAGAGAGAGGGAGAGAGAGAGAGAGAGAGAGAGAGACTGCCGCCCCTGCGTATCCATGAGCAAATAATTACCTGGTGCCACCGGAGTGTGCAGCAGTGGGCACTCCACGTCCCCGTCAAAACTCCGCGCATCCCAGATATGTCGCTGAGTCCTGAATGGCGGAGACCACATCAGGTGCTTGGCGGATCGCACAGATGTCGCTGAGTCCTGAGTCATGAATGGCGGAGACCAAATCATCTTCTCCATGGCCCGGCAGATCTCACACATGTCACCGAGTCCTGAGTCATCAATGGCGGAGAACACATCAGCTTTTGGGGCCGCTAAGCCTGTGGAAGTTAAGTTCGTTCCACGTGGTGGTAGGCCCCTGATGGCCATATGAGCTTCGGGTGGCACTAAACCTGTGCATCTGAGGGGGTGGTAGGGCCCCTGAGGGCTATACAGATTAGGGTGCAAGAAACCTTCTGCAGAAGTTTTGAAAAAGTCTTTATGGTTGAGACACGAGGAGTGTCCGGCATCTAATCAGCACAGGCAATAAAGGATGTGACATTGTCGATCTATTATATTTGCGTGGTCAACGGGTGACTGATGTGGTGTGTGTGCAAACCTGCCCTGAGGGAGTGGGCGGGAGATGTGGAGAACTAGACCACTGACCTGCACACCAACAGCGAGTACGCCTGTGACAGATAGCTATGTGGGGCCATAGTCGGAACATAATCTGAGTGGCGTGGCGTACGACGGAACAGGGCAGGGATAGTTACAATGGCGCGGACGGCTCGTAGTTGTCCCTCTGCGAGCCTGGATGGGAACTGTTCATAACTCACACTACATAAGTATTGAAAAATCATTTTGTGATTCAGTCCGTCAGCTGGCATTTGTCCGAGGTATTTGTGAAAACATATCGGAGTTCTTTCTGTGATAGTTACCCCTTTGACGCTGCCTCTCCCCACATCAGCAGGTAACGCACCCTCTTCCCACATTACCATCATACTCCCAACAACTTTCTTGGGCCCGGAAGTTTCCCTGTGCGGTTGGACAAAGAAGAGTCTTAGACATGTATAGATTTACATATAAAAAAATTATTTAAAGAAAAGAACAAATAAGACTGAAGGGAGTCTGGTGCTGTGGTCGCTGGCAGGAAGTTCGGGTGACTGCCATTCAGGATTCAGGACACAGTTACACACGTGGGATCGGCTTGTGTTAAAGAGGGTTAGTGGGACTAGGTGTCGCCGGCCTTGCATATCGAAATATGCCTCACAAATCGAAGGGAGTATGTTGTGTGGTTGCTGCCTCGGACTTGGGCTCACTGCTATTCAGGACTCAGGACACAGTTTACATGTGGGATAGGATTCTGTTAAAGAGGGTTAGTGGCACAAGAAGTATTGAGAGTGTATGAGCCTGCGATGATGCTTGGTGTGGACATGCTGCACTGGGAGCAATGTGTCTTGGCTATAGGACTGCGTCATGTGGAATCACGACTCTATCTGAATTGGGAGGCCTGCTGATCGTAGTGTAGGCCAGAGGTAGCGGTGAGCAAGGGCCCACCGCCACGTGCATACATTGGTGGTGTCACCGGCCTGCGTAGTGCAGGTTCAGTGGCACCACTTATCGCCAGCCTTCAATATGAAAATACTCCAAACTAATCGAAGGGAGTGTGGTGGTGTGGTCGCTGTCATGAAGTTTTGGGTCACTGCATATGGAAATATGTCTAACTGATCAAAGAGTGTTTGCTGCTGTGGTGGCTGCCATGGACTTGGGGTCACTGCCATTCAGGACTCAGGATACAGTTACACATGTGGGATCAGCTTGTGTTGGACAGTGTTAGTTGGCACCACGTGTCCAAAATTCAAATTGCGAGGTCTGCTTTCCGCAGTGTAGACTACTGAGTGTTCGTTTGTACTTGAAAATGAATTTGGTGATTGTACTAAAGGTATAACTGATATAAAAAATGTTCAAGAAGAAAGGATACTAAAAGGATATTATGTAGATTTGAGGCCTGTAATAGTTACTTGCTTAGTGACTCTGTAGTTAATGAATGAAGAAATAATTTGCATTGGGAACCCTAGTGAGTGCAGTGTAGACGTATGATGAAAAGATGAAATAAGTATAGAATACACTGCCGAAGTGTTGTATTTTCGGAGTACAATCTTGTTAGAAATTAGCATTTAAAAATGGAATTGCGAGCTGTACTGCCTGCAGTGTAGACTGCTATTCCATTTTAGTTTTATTTGAAGATTTGGTCATTGTAGTAAAGCTATAAGTGATATAAAAAAAAGTTCTTGAAGCAAGGATACTAAAAGGATAATATGTAGAGTGTAGGACTGTGATACTTACTTGCCTACTGAAGTCTGTAGTTGCATATGGAACTACCCCTCACTGATGAAAGGGAGTGTGGTGGTACGGAGTTGGGGTGACTGCTATTAAGGACCCAGGACACAGTTACACATGTGGGATCGACTTGTGTTGAACAGGGTTAGTGGTAGTACATCTACATTCCTAGTTTGAATTTTATGAGTACGTCAGCAATAAATATAAACATTGGGATTTTCACTAGAAACTACTTTAAACTATGTTATTTGTTTTTCAAACTTCACAACAGTATTATCTTCCATTTGTTGATCAACACCTAGACATATCCAACTGTTATTTTCTGTACAGTTCGCTTGACTAGCAAAGAAACGCAAGTCTATATCATCACAAATTTGTTTTATAACATTTATATTAAAAACTCGATTTTGTGCTCCAGGAAAACCTAGACTTATCCAGATGGTTCCTGTTGACTTTGAATATAAACTTGCAGATGTCTATCGATCCGAACATTGGTAGGATGCAATTTCTCGATGTGAAAGTATCTTCAAACTGAAGCTGTACATTTTTTTCCTAAGTGTCTTCTCCTGTGAAATTTCTTCCCACATTTCTTTCAATTCTGTCCTCTCAGAGTTGGTAATATGACGTGACATAGTGAGAAACAGCAATTGAGTTATGTGCATCATATTATATGTTCATATTTGCATTTCACATCTTCAAAATCTCCATATTGTAATCATTATTGTACTTCGATGCTTCTGTTCTTTTTAAATTATAAGTATTTTTGGGAGATTTTCGAGTGATGGTATGTCTCATTGCTGACATAAAACTGTTCACTCATCCTTTGGAAATTACTGTACGTGGAAAGTGAAATCGACAGTTTGTGTAAAATGTATCTTTTGCTTTATATTTTCGTCTGCAATACTTTCCACATTGATGACTTCGATATGCAAATACGCCACACTAATCGAAGGGAGTCTGGTGCTGTGGTCGCTGGCAAGTTTGGGTCACTGCCATTCAGGACTCAGGATACAGTTCCACATGTGGGATCGGCTTGTGTTGAAGACGGTTAGTGGTACCATTTGTCGCCGTTTGCCCACAGTGTAAGGCAGAGGTAGCGGTGAGCTAGGGTTCACAGCCACGTGCATACGTTGGTGGCCCCACCGGCCTGCGTAGTGCAGGTTTTGAGGCACCACGTGTCGCCGGCCTTCCATATGGAAATACCCCTCACTGATCAAAGGGAGTCTGGTGCTGTGGCCGCTGCCATTCAGGACTCAGGACACAGTTACACATGTGGGATCGGCTTGTGTTGAAGACGGTTAGTGGTACCATTTGTCGCCGGTCGCCCACAGTGTAGGGCAGAGGTAGCGGTGAGCTAGGGTCCACAGCCATGTGCATGTGTTGGTGACCCAAACAAACCTTGCGTAGTACAGGTTCAGTGGCACCACGTGTCACCGGTCTTCCATGTGGAAATACCCCTCTGTGATCGAAGGGAGTCTGGTGCTGTGGTCGCTGCTATTGAGGACTCAGGACACAGTTACACATGTGGGATCGGCTTGTGTTGAAGACTATTAGTGGCACCACGTGTCGCCGGTCTTCCACAGTGTAGGCCAGAGGCAGCGGGCAGCAAAGGCCCACAGGCAGGTGAAGTTGACTTGAGCTGCACAGATTGGGAACATTTGGTCTTCTTAACCCATTATAGTCTCTTACACAATTTGCGTCGCTACTAATGTTGAATTGTGAAGCATGTAACTCCAGTGTAGGGCGAAGGCAGCGGTCAGGATGGACGCACAGGCAAGTGGCGTTGAGTTGAGCTGCACAGTTAGTGGCACCTGGAGTACTCAGCGTGTGCACACCCTGCGAGGAGACGTGGTCCCGGCGGGCCGCACTGGGAGCAATGCGTTTTGTCTAAAGAATTCTGCATTGATAAGCCCAGGCGGCAATGACTTATGGTGCAGCGAGTTAGTAGCACCTGAAGCACACAGCGTGTGCGCACCCTGCGATGATGCGTTGTCTGGGTGGGCCGCACAGGGAGCAACGTGTCTTGCAAACTGGACTTCAATATCTGCGATCGCTCCTACATCTGAATTGTGAGCCGTGCTGTCCGTAGTGTAGATCGAAGGCAGTAGACGGTACAGACATAAGTCTGCGGTGCTGTGCCGCTGGTTTCGCAGGGGCCCTGTGTCAAGGAGGCCCGCGGTTATGGCGGCTGCCACGTGCCTGGGTGAGGGCTGCCGTTCTGACAGACTCGTTGGTCTTCTCACAAGTGAACCACGCCTAGGGCCTGGTCTATTCATACATACTTCTATGTTGGAGCAGCCCACTCCCCTTCCGCTTCCGGGGGGGGACAACTGCTACATGACCGAGATCTTCCACACTGCCTGAGGTAACCACTGTGCACTGTGCACTGTCCACTGTGCACTACAGTACAAGTATCAATAGTATATCTCCACATGGAGAGGTTTGTGCTTTGCATAGTGAAGTTTGTGCAGCACATGAGTGTTACACTTGGCATTGTGTGCTTTATCAGTGATGGGTGACTTGCCTCCTTCATATATAGTTGGCTGCTCATCTCCCAACATTCAGCTACTGTGTGGCTGAGGGGCATGGCATTTTGGAAAGGTCCGTTCTGTTTTGTGCTGCCTTGGTGGTAGTAATGGTGGTGGTGGGGCTGGGTGTTGTGGCGTTGTTGGGTGTCGGAGCTGCATGATCAGTAGCTGTATCACGTGTTGGTCTTTAGATGTGGCTGTGAGTTGGGTCGGAATAACGGAGTAGATACTCTACCTCCTTACACCAGTTAAAGGTTGATGTTAATTTGTTACTGCTAACTCGGCTTATCGCTTTTTGGATCGCATTGCAGATTTGGCTGGTTGTTGAAAATATGGGGAAGTGCTGTTTTCATGTTTTTTTTGCACGGGAACTCCTACTGTGCATTTAATTAGCGTTAGATGTGGCTCTTGTTTGTGGCGATTTTGTTGGTGTAAGGTATTGATGGAAGAGTGGTGAGATTTGCAGTTTTCACCAACTTGAGAATGGGATGATAATTAAAAAAACACAAGAAAAAAGATGGGTTTAATGAACGTTATAAATAGAAATTGGCATTTAAAAAAACTTTTAAATTCACTGAAAAAAACATAGGTTTCAGGCACGTTATAGTTAGGAATTAGCATTTCAAACAACCTTAGAAATTCACTGAAAAAACCATAGGTTTCAGGCATGTTATAGTTAGTTGGACATTTGACTCATATAAAACCAGAGAAATTTGCCTGTCATAGTTAGTTCAGCTAACTATAACTCGCGCCCCCACAATGCACTGCTGATGTCACATATTACAATACTCATGACATGGTCAGTGACATCACTGATGACATCTCAAATGACATCACTGATTACATCATCCAGGTGACAATCAGATGCACCTGATCAGACCCTACTAGAACACGTGATACTCCCAGTATAAAATACAGACTATAATTTTCGAAACCGTGAACACACCAATACCAGTTAGTGCATATCCACTCTCTGATTTATAGATCTACACATATACATTCATTCACCTATACACTCACTCATACATACAGTCAGCCATCAATACAGCATTATCATATCCATTCACATATCTATACAGACACTCAGACACTGCCTCTCATTCTTAGTTATTCACACACCTAGTCAGTAATGGAAATAATCAATAACACTTTCATTTACTCACCTGTACAGTTATACACATACCACGTCACTTATTTAAACATATAGTAACACATACTTACACTCTGATACAATAACTAATACAAGGACACACTGATCCATACAGACACACTCACAATCACTCATTCTCACATATAGTCATTTATATAGTCCAACACTCATATATACTGCCTTTCACATATGGAGTTACTCACATGTACCACTGAGGCATCCATTCACTCACCGAGACACTCATACCCACACTCACTCAGCCATACAGACATTCACAGATACAGACTTGAACACATATACCTTGTGAATTAGTCACTCACACATCTATGCAGAGAGTCACACCCCCCACCCACCCATGCAGACACTCGGGTACTCATACAGGTACTCAGACAAGCAATGAATAGCTCATACAGATCCTCATTTAGTTGCTAACCAAACCATGGAACTGCTTACACATCAACTAAGAACCTAAACTGTGTGAATGTCTATATCAGTCGCTAACACATGCATTAAACAAGACACAATTAATTAGTCACTTATACAGTTAGTGACACACCTACTTAATCATCCATGCTGAGTCTTATACACTCATTCATTCTATAATACACCTTGGCACATATATATTTATAAAACATATTTAAAACTTTACAGAAACACACATTCACTGGATGATGTCATCAGTGATGTCATTTGAGATGTCATCAGTGATGTCACTGACCATGTCATGAGTGACGTAATATGTGACGTCATCAGCAGTGCATTGCGGGGGCGCGAGTTATAGTTAGCTCAACTAACTGTAACAGGCGAATTTCTCTGGTTTTATATGAGTCAAATGTCCAACTAACTAGAACGTCCCTGAAACCTATGTTTTTTTCAGTTAATTTCTAAGGTTTTTTAAAAAATGCTAATTCCTAACTATAACGTCCCTGAAACCTATGTTTTAATTTCTAAGGTTTTTTAAATGCTAATTTCTAACTATAAAGTCACTTAAACCTATGTTTTTTTCAGTGAAATTCTAAGGTTTTTTTAAATGCTAATATCTAACTATAACGTCCATAAACCTATTTTTTTTCTGTGAATTTCTAAGGTTGTTTAAATGCTAATTTTGAACTATAACATAGCAGTCTCGTTTACAAAGTGGTGGAGAAAGGTGAGCGTGGCCTCCGAACACCTCTTAGCAATCCCACTGTGTGGGATTTACTGGAGGTAATAGGAGGGGTTAGCCCCCAACGTCAACCTTGCCTTACCTCCAGTAATAATATTTCAAACACAAGAGCAAAAAGGCTCTAACTTAGTTGAGTGATCTGCTAAGTCGTGAGCTGAGAAGGGAAAAAGATTTAGAAAAGCTCACAATATTCAATATTACATTTCAAAGTAAAACGCAACATCCAACCTAATAAATCACCGAATATTTACTTCATTTTGGCAATTTAATTACAGATTTATATGGTATTCAACTCAGGGTTGCTCCAGAAGGAACGTGCAAATAGCAGAAGTGCTAAAGGGTGAGTGAGTGAGGAGAAGAGTGGTAGAACATAGTAGCAATAAAAATTCTTAAGTTCACAAAAGAGGTAAACGGTCGTAATTCACTGTCACACACAGAACCTGGTCACGTTCACAGTTTACAATGATATAATCAAAGACAAATTAATCATCTGGCACGGAAGGGGGGGGGGTTTCGTGTCCCAGGTGGTAGAAGGGGAGTCGACGTTTCGACCCGACTAGGGGGCCTTAGGGGAAGTTAGAACATCGCCCATGCGGGTCTTCATCAGGACCAGAAGGGCAACCTGAGTGACTCCTAGATGACGTCCAGTGCCTAGGAGAATTAAAACAAAAGAGGTGATCAGGATGTTGGACTAAAATTGCAAGGTCATTAAGGGGGGCCTGCAAGGTGGTTTACCTGAAAATTTCAGGGGCCCTTATTATTAGGGGCGCACGGAGTGCTAATTCCAGACGTCCTTCGTGGTGTAGGGGTTGATTGTCTGAAAGAAGTATTATAATAATCGGTCACTATTAACTGCGTCTCACCTCCAAATTCAAAATAGTTACAAGTAGGTATGGCAAACAGTACCTGAGTTCTTCAGTGAGGAAATGTGCGTCTCTTGGGGTGCTCAGTTGCAAGGACGAACTGTCAATAAATGAAAGAAGGTATTAACTTGACTATTCGGATGACATCCTGGGCAAGGGTCCCAACGATGTCGAAGGATTTACCAGAAGCCGAGTGAATCGGTTGTGGAAGCCTCTAACGCGCTGGTTGCTGACTCCGCGCTCAACCGCGAGTACGTCGGTTACCGAAGCAACCGGCAACGTGATATTCAGGTACGCGAAGGAAAGAGTTGAAAGACTCCATTCCGGTGCGGCCTATTGATTAGGGATCAGAAGGCACTGGCTGGATAACAGATGCATAATTCCATAAGAGTCACACATTGTGACCAAGAATTGTTATGATAATTTAGGGCGAATGTACTGGCTAATTTCTGTATCATAAAACCGGGGATCCTACTATCATCCAATGGGGTAACGTAATTGCTTAACAGGGAGGTCAACAAGACACGTACCGTGAGACAATACAATTAAGAATTCATATACATTGCACATATTAAAGACAAAAACATACATTTTGAAAATTAAAGTAAGACAAAATAACCATTTTATCCAATTACCCTTAGGTATCCAATTACCCTTAGGTAACCAATTACGTAGTCATGCATCAAGGGAGAGGTCTGTCCATGAACTACCGTGATAACCACACAATGTTCAGATAATGCGTGAAGAAGCAGAAGCAGAAATGCAGTGGGAGAGAACAAACGGACATACTTGTGTGTATACAGGGCTGCAGGGCACGTGCTCAATAAGACATATTATCTACTGTTGATAATGGCAACCTGTTTGCTAATTTCCTCAAATGTGTTCAAACCTCTCTTGATCGTATCCAAGTAATGTATCCACCTACACTCTCGTTTATTGAGAATGCCAGTGAAATCGCCCCCTCTAGGGTTGGGCTTAACCTTTTCAATGACCCACCACCTCAGACTTTCCGCATTGTGTTCGGCATTTGAAAAGTGCTCCACCAAAGGAGCACCAGGAGTCTTGCACCGAATGCGACTACAGTGCTGCAGAATCCGGCACTTCACTTTTTGGATGGTTTGGCCCACATACATAAAATCACACGGGCACACAATGGCATAGATCACTCCTGATGTATTGCAGTTGCTGTGGTCATGAAGTATATGTGTCTGGTTGTTATGTGTAAATTCATTGATGTTTCTAGTCAAAGGGCAGGCTTTGCATGAGCCACATTTGTAGTGCCCCCTGACTACCGGGATCCCCCATAGAGTGGTCTGGGCTGGAGTCCGGGAGGTGGGTAAGAGAGATTTCACCAAATGGTCCCTTATGTTCTTACCTTTTTTAAAAGCATGAAGTGGAGTTGGTATGTTACCCAGTTCATCAGCCACTAGGTGCCAATGCTGATTAATGGCCTTTTTAATACTGTTGCTTTTGGTGTTGAATGTGGTAACACATACCAAACGTTCCTCTTTAGATTTTTCACTTGATTTGGGAGTCAAAAGGAATTCTCTATGGTTATGCCAGGCACGTTTGCGTGCTTTTTTCAAAAGTCGAACAGGGTAACCTCGATCGAGTAGTCTAGCGAGGAGGCCAGCTGATTCATTGAAGAAATCTTCCTTTTTAGAGCAATTCCTCCGCAACCTCAGGAATTGTCCAAAGGGTAAATTATCCCTAAGATTGCGGGGGTGATGACTTGAATAGCGTAATAGGGTATTTCGTTCGCTGCTCTTCCTATATAGGCTAGTGTATAGTTTACCAGACTCAGATTTTATGGTAATGTCAAGGAAGTTGATGACTTCTCTATTGTGGTCGATGGTGAATTGTATATCTGTAGAACATGTATTCAACCATAGATGAAATTTCTGGAGATCCTCCTCTCTACCTTGCCAGATGATAACCACATTGTCGATGTACCGACGCCATAATTCTATACAATCCCCATATGGATTCAATTCACCAAGGACAAAGTGGTGTTCAAACTCAGTCATATAAATGATGGCTAGATTTGGGGCAAAGCGTGCCCCCATCGCAACACCTTTGGTTTGTACATAAAATTGACCCAAAAAGGTGAAGACATTTTTTGTCATGGCAATTTCAAGTAGTGCAATAATGAATTCAGTAGGGACTAAATGTGGTGCGGGTCTGGTGTTGAGTGCTGATGCCATACATCTAAGTGCTGCCTGTTGAGGGATGTTACGCTATTCAAGTCATCACCCCCGCAATCTTAGGGATAATTTACCCTTTGGACAATTCCTGAGGTTGCGGAGGAATTGCTCTAAAAAGGAAGATTTCTTCAATGAATCAGCTGGCCTCCTCGCTAGACTACTCGATCGAGGTTACCCTGTTCGACTTTTGAAAAAAGCACGCAAACGTGCCTGGCATAACCATAGAGAATTCCTTTTGACTCCCAAATCAAGTGAAAAATCTAAAGAGGAACGTTTGGTATGTGTTACCACATTCAACACCAAAAGCAACAGTATTAAAAAGGCCATTAATCAGCATTGGCACCTAGTGGCTGATGAACTGGGTAACATACCAACTCCACTTCATGCTTTTAAAAAAGGTAAGAACATAAGGGACCATTTGGTGAAATCTCTCTTACCCACCTCCCGGACTCCAGCCCAGACCACTCTATGGGGGATCCCGGTAGTCAGGGGGCACTACAAATGTGGCTCATGCAAAGCCTGCCCTTTGACTAGAAACATCAATGAATTTACACATAACAACCAGACACATATACTTCATGACCACAGCAACTGCAATACATCAGGAGTGATCTATGCCATTGTGTGCCCGTGTGATTTTATGTATGTGGGCCAAACCATCCAAAAAGTGAAGTGCCGGATTCTGCAGCACTGTAGTCGCATTCGGTGCAAGACTCCTGGTGCTCCTTTGGTGGAGCACTTTTCAAATGCCGAACACAATGCGGAAAGTCTGAGGTGGTGGGTCATTGAAAAGGTTAAGCCCAACCCTAGAGGGGCCGATTTCACTGGCATTCTCAATAAACGAGAGTGTAGGTGGATACATTACTTGGATACGATCAAGAGAGGTTCGAACACATTTGAGGAAATTAGCAAACAGGTTGCCATTATCAACAGTAGATAATGTCTTATTGAGCACGTGCCCTGCAGCCCTGTATACACACAAGTATGTCCGTTTGTTCTCTCCCACTGCATTTCTGCTTCTGCTTCTTCACGCATTATCTGAACATTGTGTGGTTATCACGGTAGTTCATGGACAGACCTCTTCCTTGATGCATGACTACGTAATTGGTTACCTAAGGGTAATTGGATAAAATGGTTATTTTGTCTTACTTTAATTTTCAAAATGTATGTTTTTGTCTTTAATATGTGCAATGTATATGAATTCTTAATTGTATTGTCTCACGGTACGTGTCTTGTTGACCTCCCTGTTAAGCAATTACGTTACCCCATTGGATGATAGTAGGATCCCCGGTTTTATGATACAGAAATTAGCCAGTACATTCGCCCTAAATTATCATAACAATTCTTGGTCACAATGTGTGACTCTTATGGAATTATGCATCTTTTATCCAGCCAGTGCCTTCTGATCCCTAATCAATAGGCCGCACCGGAATTGAGTCTTTCAACTCTTTCCTTCGCGTACCTGAATATCACGTTGCCAGTTGCTTCGGTAACCGACGTCCTCGCGGTTGAGCGCGGAGTCCGCAACCAGCGCGTTAGAGGCTTCCACAACCGATTCACTCGGTTTCTGGTAAATCCTTCGACATCGTTGGGACCCTTGCCCAGGATGTCATCCGAATAGTCAAGTTAATACCTTCTTTCATTTATTGACAGTTCGTCCTTGCAACTGAGCACCCCAAGAGACGCACATTTCCTCACTGAAGAACTCAGGTACTGTTTGCCATACCTCCTTGTAACTATTTTGAATTTGGAGGTGAGACGCAGTTAATAGTGACCGATTATTATAATACTTCTTTCAGACAATCAACCCCTACACCACGAGGGATGTCTGGAATTAGCACTCTGTGCGCCCCTAATAATAAGGGCCCCTGAAATTTTCAGGTAAACCACCTTGCAGGCCCCCCTTAATGACCTTGCAATTTTACTCCACCATCCTGATCACCTCTTTTGTTTTAATTCTCCTAGGCACTAGACGTCATCTAGGAGTCACTCAGGTTGCCCTTCTGGTCCTGATGAAGACCCGCATGGGCGAGGTTCTAACTTCCCCAAAGGCCCCCTAGTCGGGTCGAAACGTCGACGCCCCTTCTACCACCTGGGACACGAAACCCCCCCCCCCCCCCCCCTTCCGTGCCAGATGATTAATTTGTCTTTGATTATATCATTGTAAACTGTGAACGTGACTAGGTTCTGTGTGTGACGGTGAATTACGACCGTTTACCTCTTTTGTGAACTTAAGAATTTTTATTGCTACTATGTTCTACCACTCTTCTCCTCACTCACTCACCCTTTAGCACTTCTGCTATTTGCACGTTCCTTCTGGAGCAACCCTGAGTTGAATACCATATAAATCTGTAATTAAATTGCCAAAATGAAGTAAATATTCGGTGATTTATTAGGTTGGATGTTGCGTTTTACTTTGAAATGTAATATTGAATATTGTGAGCTTTTCTAAATCTTTTTCCCTTCTCAGCTCACGACTTAGCAGATCACTCAACTAAGTTAGAGCCTTTTTGCTCTTGTGTTTGAAATATTAATTCAGGACCATTGTCTTTTGTATCAAGATTATACCCAGGTCCTTAATTTACTGGGTTACCCCATTTTTGTAATGGTTACCTCCAGTAAGTCCCACACAGCAGGATTGCTAACTTCTCATACCAGGTCATGCCCCCTTTCTCCACCACTCTGCAAACGCGCCTCCAGGCGTATTGTAAGTTGCAGAATTAATTCCCCCTGAATACTGAGGATCCCTGGAAGCCAACTAGCCCACCAGGTACCTCCAGTAAGCGCCACAGAGCGGGATTGCATAGAGGTGGTCCGAGGCCACGCCCCTTTTGACACCATTCTGCAAACGCAGCTCCTGGCACGCTACTGCTCGGAGGATGAAGTCCACTTGTGTCCTGAGGTCCTCAGGACACAAGAGGACCTCATTGCCCCACCAGCAGTGCGCCAAGAGGAGCGTTTGCAGAGTGGTGTAAAAAGGGGCGTGGCCTCGGACCACCTCAATGCAATCCAGCTGTGTGGCACTTACTGGAGGTACCTGGTGGGCTAGAGTGGTACAGGGAGGGGGTAGGGCCTCCGGCGAGATGCCAGCTTTTTAAAAAAAAAATATTTTAGAAGGGGAGCTGTGTGGCCCCCCCTTATTTTACATTTTTGGGGCCCTGGGGACCCCATTTACCAGGGCCTGAACTCTTTTTAGATTTTTTTTTAAACGGAAAGGCTAATTTTGGCCCCGGGGACCTCATCCCCCGGGGTATGGCTGGTCTTTTTTTTTTATTATTTATTTAATTATTTGGAGGGGGTGGGGGCCACGTGGCCCCCTTCCTTAGGCCAATAATGGCCCCGGGGACCCCATCCCCCAGGGCCCGCCTTTTTTTTCCTTATTTTTTTTTTTTATTGCAGGGGACGGGGGCCGTGTGGCCCCACTCCTGGGCCACTTCTGCCCCGGGGACCCCATCCCCCGGGGCCTAGCCTCACCATTGGGGACCGTGGGGGGAGCCCTAATGCCCCTACGGTCCCGCCGGCTCTACGCCTCCTGCGGGAGCCGGCATTGCTTTTGCCCAAGGGGAGCTGCTGAGATGCAGCTCCCATTGTGCAAAAGCAATTCTGCTTTGGTTTTTGAAAGAGAGCAGGTTTCCTGCTCTCGCATCCAAAAACCAAAGCAGAGTTTGCTATGACAGGGTGGGAGCCATGCTCCCGCCTACCATAGCAAACAGCAATGTCCCGGGGTGCACACCCCGGGACATTGCAGGAGCCAGCCCTGGGGGTGGCGGTCCCCAGGGCCATCAAGGGCTACTGGAGGGGGCCGCGTTTCATTTGCATAGCCCCGGGCAGGTGATGGTCCCCGCGGCTTGGGGGGGCCCGTGGGGCCCCCCATTGTATTTTAATAAAGCCCCGGGGAGGTGGTGGCCTGCAAGGCCCCCCACCCTTATTTAATAAAGCCCCGGGGAGGTAGCGGTCCCCGGGGCTGCGGCGGGTGGCTGTGCACCCCTGCAAATAAATTATAAAGCCCCGGGAGGTGGCAGTCCCCAGGGCTGCGGCGGCTCCCGCTACAGAATTAAGGATTGCCCCCGGGACCTGGCCTACCCTGGGGCTTTAAAAAATGAAGTTCGGGAGCCCGCGGTTCGTTTTTATTTTTTCATTTTCGACTGTGTTCGCGCACCCAGCGCGACCCGGCTGAAAATGTTTTTAAAAGAATGCTTTTTTTAGGCCTCGGGGTCCCTGCGGGGCCCCCTGAGCAAGCCTGGGGGGGGGGGGGGTCAGGATGTTCCTACCCTGCCCCCTTTCTTGGTTTTTTAATCTTACGGTCACCTTTTTTTCTCTCCCTTGGTCCGAGGCAAAAGATGGCTACCAACACTTCTTGGTTTGAAGTGTTGGCAGCCAATCAGAGGCAAGCTCGTGCTCGGGAGGGCTCAGCCAATCAGATCTCACAATTCTCAAATATCGATATCTGTAAATCTTTAAATATCTCAAAAACAACTTAACAGAATTACACCTTTTAAAAAGATAAAGCGTGCTTTCTGGATGAAGAGCTATCTCTCTGCCAAATTTGGTGTAATTCCATTCAGCAGTTCAGGCTGTAGCAGTGTCTAAGGTTTCCTATGGAAATTAACATGGAGAAAACACGTTTTGGGGCCCCCCTTTTTTCTCGGCCCCCCCCCCCCCCGTGACGAATCATCCCGAAACTTTCAAGATAGGAGCTGACCTGAGTGAACAATTATTCTGATGGATACATTTTCCTGTGGATTCCTCACCTTATGAATATCCCCTGCTCCAGCAATCCGCTAAATTTTTTCCTAGCTATCCACACCGACAAGGATGTCACAATGCCACGGCTCCGCTCGCGACTCCCCATGACGTAACCGGAGCCATAAGAGAGCCTCGTCGGCGTGATGACGTCAGTTCCCTTTTTTCCACGCCGTCGACGCGTAACGGTTTTCTAGCACTCTCCATATTTTGTTGTTCCTTCATCTTTAACTGTTGCTGTTGATATGTCATCTTCGAGGAAGTCAGGGTTTAAGCCCTGTAGGGAGTGTGAGGCTCACATTTCCATCACTGACCCCCATGAAGATTGCTTATGGTGTTTGTCGTCGGATCACAATGTGGAGGACTGTTGCAGTTGCAGAAAGATTAACCCAAAGGCTCTTAAAGAACGGGAGGATAAGCGGTTTATGGCAAAGGTAAAGAAGGAAGGAAGAGGGCATAAAAGAGCTAAGTCGAAGTCGTCAACTTCACATACGTCAAAGTCGAGGAAACACAAGAAGAGGAGACATGGGTCTCAGCGCCGTTCGCCGGCTCCGACGTTGTCAGAAAGACTTTGTGTCTCCTTTGCCATCTCCTCGAGTGACTCCGGAGAGATCTCCTTCTCCAGAAGGCACTCCGGCACAGTCTCCGGTGCCGAGGGGTTCGGCGGATTCGGAGGGATTGCCAGTTCAGGATGATCCTTCTCCTCCTTCTCCTGTGCACGAGATTGAACCTGTGGCTCCACCAGTGGATCCGGCTGTTCCGACATCAGATGCACCTCGTGTGGATGCTGGCTCGAATCCATATCCACAGTTTCCTACTCCAGGTTCGGACCCAACGCATTTTTTAAATGCAATGTATGGAGTGTTTGCTAAGACAGCCTTCCCCTCCGGGTCACCTTTGGGTCCCGTGGGTCCGCTGGCCTTCAACTTGGGCATGCCTCAGCACTATGCCCAGGCACCCTTCGTGCCTTTCATGCCGACGGCGCCGTCATGGCAGTTTCCAGCTCCGAGGGTTTCTACGCCGTATGCGGAGTCCCCGGCACTGTCTGGGGGCCTTCTTCTCGGCCTCGTACGGCGCCGATTCCACCTTCGGATTGTGTGGCGCCGCCGACGCTGCAACCAAGGTTCTCTTCCAGGGGATCCTCGTCATAAGCACTAGAATATTCCCGCCCATGCGCGGGACCCCGGAAACATAATCATATGTGACCTACATATATGCATCTCCACATTATATATATATATATATACATATTACCTACTGGCGATCGCCAGTAGGTAGTTATAGTTAGGACCCTGTTTCCATAGGAAATCCGCAACATTCTATTTTGAATAACTTTGGCGCCGGTCGACGAATCCTCGCGAATTTCTCAAAATAGGTGGGGCGCTACGCTCCGCTCCTACCCTGAAAGTCTCGGGGGGATTCGTCAAGCGGGGGCTGAGATAAAAGGGGGGTCCCAAAACGCGTTTTTCCCATGCATTTTTCCATAGGACCTTTAGACAGGGCTACAGCCCGAACGGCTGAACAGAATTACTAGAAATTTGGCAGAGAGGTAGTCCTCAGGTCAAGGAAGTGCCTTTTGTAGGTTTGGTGTAAATCTGTTCAGTAGATTCTGAGAAAATAGCCTTTAAATCAATATATATATCTGAGCCAGCTTACGGTACGCTTACCGTAAGCTTACCGTACGCGTACGGTGGCGTGCGCGAGCGCGATTCTGATTGGCTGTTACATCTAAGTAAACATTCGAATCGGTCGAAACCAGGAAGCGGCGGCCGCCATTTTCTCTCTCGCACTCTGAGGGGGGGGCTGTAAACAAAGGCAAAAAACATATAAAGGGGCTGTTTAGACAGCGCCCATGCACATAGCCATGTTAGTTGAGTCCTCAAAGATCCCAAGGCCAAAAACGGTAAATTTTTATTTTTTGAAAATTTCGCCGATTACGCTTACCGTACGCGTACGGTGCGCTTACGCTAAAAATTTTAATAAAAAAAAAAAAAAAACACTCTCTGTGCATGGCATATTATTGTCATCACTTACAAATTAAATTTAACAGATTACCTATCACAAGGAAGCGCATAATATGTCCTCCATGTGCGCACGGTGCGTAACGTGGGCACGCGGTGCGCTTAGCGCACTGCGTGCCCACCTTGCGTTTACGGCACTAACTGCGTAAAGTGGGCGCGCGGTGCGCGAAGCGCACCGCGTGCTCACTGTGCGCGCACGGAACGAACTGCGTTAAGTGGGCGTGCACGCCACAAATGGCGTAAAGTAACTTAGCATTTAAAAAACCGTACAAATTCACTGAAAAAAACCATAGGTTTCACACACGTTATAGTTAGGAATTAGCATTTAAAAAACCTTGCTAATTCAATGAAAAAACCATAGGTTTCACACATGTTATAGTTAGCTGGAAATCTTACTGATAAAAAAACCAATGAAATTCCCCCGTTATAGTTACTGTAGGCAACTATAACTCACGCGACCGCAATCCTCTGCTGATGACATATGTGTCTTTATGAAAAAAAAATATTTGTAATATATGTATAGCTAAAATTTAATGGAAGAAGACATGGGCAAATAAGTGTCTAAATACAGTATTAGCATCAGCAGAGGATTGCGGTCGCGTGAGTTATAGTTGCCTACAGTAACTATAACGGGGGAATTTCATTGGTTTTTTATCAGTAAAATTTCCAGCTAACTATAACATGTGTGAAACCTATGGTTTTTTCATTGAATATATATATACATACATATATATATTCACTGAAAAAACCATAGGTTTCACACATGTTATAGTTAGCTGGACATTTTACTGATAAAAAACCAATGAAATTCCCCCGTTATAGTTACTGTAGGCAACTATAACTCACGCGACCGTAATCCTCTGCTGATGCTAATACTGTATTTAGACACTTATTTGCCCATGTCTTCTTCCATTAAATTTTAGCTATACATATATTACAAATTTTTTTTTTTCATAAAGACACATATGTCATCAGCAGAGGATTACGGTCGCGTGAGTTATAGTTGCCTACAGTAACTATAACGGGGGAATTTCATTGGTTTTTTATCAGTAAAATGTCCAGCTAACTATAACATGTGTGAAACCTATGGTTTTTTCAGTGAATTTGCAAGGTTTTTTAAATGCTAATTCCTAACTATAACGTGTGTGAAACCTATGGTTTTTTCAGTGAATTTGTACGGTTTTTTAAATGCTAAGTTACTTTACGCCATTTGTGGCGTGCGCGCCCACTTAACGCAGTTCGTTCCGTGCGCGCACCGTGCGTGCCCACGTTACGCTAGATGGGCCATGAACGCACGATGCGCTTCACGCACCGTGCGCACATGGAGGACATATGATGAGCATCGTTGTGACAGGTAAAATATATGTTTTGTTTAGCTCTAATAAGCCATGCACAAAAGGTGCCCTTCGGGCACCTTTTGCACACGGGGTGGGGAGAATGTGGATATTTTTTTATTTTTTTTATTATTTCTTACCGTACGCGTACGGTAAGCGTAATCGGCGAAATTTTCGAAAAAATTAAAATTGCCTTTTTTCACTTGGGGGATCGTTGGGGACTCCCTCGACATGGCTAGGTGCTTGGGAGCTGTGTAAACAGCCCCTTTACATGTTTTTGCACTTGGTTTTTCAACCCCCTGTCAGAGTGCGAGAGAGAAAATGGCGGCCGCCGCTTCCTGGTTTCGACCGATTCGAATGTTTACTAAGATCTAAGGGCCAATCAAAATCGCGCTCGCGCACGCCACCGTACGCGTACGGTAAGCGCACCGTAAGCGCACCGTACGCTGGCTCAGATATATATATTGATTTAAAGGCTATTTTCTCAGAATCTACTGAACAGATTTACACCAAACCTACAAAAGGCACTTCCTTGACCTGAGGACTACCTCTCTGCCAAATTTCAAGTAATTCTGTTCAGCCGTTCGGGCTGTAGCTGTGTCTAACGGTCCTATGGAAAAATGCATGGGAAAAACGCATTTTGGGACCCCCCTTTTATCTCAGCCCCCGCTTGACGAATCCCCCCGAGACTTTCAGGGTAGGAGCGGAGCGTAGCGCCCCACCTATTTTGAAAAATTCGCGAGGATTCGTCAACCGGCGCCAAAGTTATTCAAAATAGAATGTTGCGGATTTCCTATGGAAACGTGGTCCTAACTATAACTACCTACTGGCGACCGCCAGTAGGTTATATATATATATATATATATATATATATATATTATCTACTGGCGGTCGCCAGTAGATAGTTATAGTTAGGACCGTGTTTCCATAGGAAATCTGAAAATTCTATTTTGAATAACTTTGGCGCCGGTTGACGAATCCTCGCGAAATTTTCAAAACTAATGGGGCGCTCCGCTCAGCTCCTACCCTGAAAGTCTCGGGGTGATTCGTCAAGCGGGGGCTGAGAAAAAAGGGGGGTCCCAAAACGCGTTTTCCCCATGCATTTTCCCTCAGGACCTTTAGTCGAAGGTACAGCCCGAACGGCTGAACAGAATTACTTGAAATTTGGCAGAGAGGTAGTCCTCAGGTCGGGCATGTGCCTTTTGCATATATAGTGTCAATCTGTTCAGTAATTCCTGAGATAATTGCAGTTAAAAGCACATAAATATCTATAGGCGCGCACCCTAACGTGCTCGAGCGTACTTCTGATTGGTGGTTACATGTCAGTCAACGTTCGAATCGGTCAAAATCAGGAAGTGTCGGCCGCCATTTTCTGTGTTTTGGTTGTGTGATAGTGAAAAAGAAAGATGGAGAACGTGAAAAGGGGGCACGGTAGAGAGTTCCTGACCCCCTAGCCTTTGTCAGGGGGTCCCTGAAGAACCCCGAAGGATGAAAAAAACTTTTTTTTTTTTTAAAAATCACGGGGTGCGCGCACCGTGCGCGCACAGTGAAAAACCTTAAAAAATATATATATATTTAAACAAGCCGTTCCATATTACAGGATACAGTCAATCTGTAACTATATACATAGGTAGTTTATTGTAAAATAAATATATAAAAAATATAATACATACATAACTTAGCATTTAAAAAACCTTACAAATTCACTTAAAAAAACCATAGGTTTCACACACGTTATAGTTAGGAATTAGCATTTAAAAACCTTGCAAATTCACTTAAACAAACCATAGGTTTCACACATGTTATAGTTAGCTGGACATTTCACTCGTAAAAAAACATTGAAATTCCCCCGTTATAGTTAGTTCAGATAACTATAACTCGCGCGACCACCACTCTATCACAAGGATGATGTCATCAGTGATGTCATGAGTAATGCCACTGACCATGTCATAAGTGATGTAATATGTGACGTCATGAGCAGTGGATTGCGGGCGTGCGAGTTATAGTTATCTGAACTAACTATAACGGGGGAATTTCAATGGTTTTTTACGAGTGAAATGTCCAGCTAACTATAACATGTGTGAAACCTATGGTTTTTTAAGTGAATATATATATATAAACAGCTCCAAAAAGCAGGCCCAGCACTCACGGGACTCAAGTTGATTTTATTACGAGCAAATGCATTTCGGCTTTCGCCTTCCTCAGTGCTCACGTTCAAAAGCGCCATCAAACCACATGTTAAAATTACAGGTTTAAATACTTCTCAGGTGATTTCATTGGGGGTGCTCAAATGAGTTGATCGCAACAAAGGACTGGCAAAGTTCATACTTTGATTGGCGATATTCTGGCAGCCATATCTTAGTGTGTATCTTAAGTTCAAATGGTACTGGCTTCGTTTTTTAAAGACATCAAGTTCATAAAGTCACTGATAGACAATGCAGGATTTCACTTTTGCATATTGGAAAAACGAAACATTTTTCTTTTTCAAAGTACCTTTCAGTATGCTGCATACTACCTCTGGTTCCTGGGCTTCTGGAACCAGTAATGGATACTTTTCTAACACCCTCAGCGATTAAGGCTACACCGGCCAGAATTCAAAAGAAATACAAGCCTGCCGATGCAGACTCGGTGTTTCTGAAAATGGATCCGACTGCGGATTCAGTGATCGTCGCAGCGGCACGTAAAACGCACGCAGTTTCTACACATGCGTCGGTCCCTCCGGATAAAGAAAGTAAGTCCCAAGATTCTTGGGGACGAAAGGTTTGTGGTTCTGCAGCGTCTTCGCTTAAAGTCTCCAGTGCAGCAGCCTTATTAGGTCGGTACGACAGATCCTTATGGGATTCTTTGGATCGTTTCAAAGAGAAGCTACCAAAGGAGGATCAGAAGGACTTTTAGGAAGTCATTACAGAAGGGTCCCTGGTAGCTAATCAAATGATTAGCACTGCAGCGGATGGTGCCATTCAATCAGCGCATTCGTATGCGCATGGCATTTGGACAAGAAGGTCTGCCTGGTTAAGGCTTGCAGCTCTTAAACCGGATGCTCAGTAGAGGATCCTTAACCTGCCTTTTTCTGGTTCTTCATTGTTTGGCTCCCACACGGATGAAGAGATGGCTCGAATGAAAGCCAAGCTAGACATTTTGAAGGCGGTGGGATTAGAAAAGAAAAAGGAATTCAGACGAAGATACAGACCTAACCAGCGCAAGGGATACCAACAGAGGGTTCAAACCCCTCAGTGGTCCCAAAGCAAAAACCAGGGAAGATCGCAGTTTCAAGGTCGAAAGTCGAACAGGGGTAGAGGAGGTAATCAACAGCAATCCTCCACCACAACTGAACAGCAGGAACCAAAGCTTCCTCTGACGCCGTTGTCCACTCCAGTGGGAGGAAGTGTTTCACGTCATCTGAAAGAGTGGTGCAACATAACAAAAGATCGTCGGGTGCTCAGTATACTGCGCAATGGATACGCACTACGTTTCCGTGTGTCTCCAAAGGACATTCCTCCAAAAAGATCTCGTCCTCACCAGCTAAAGTTGCTACAACAAGAAGTGATGGCTCTTCTGCAAAAAAAGGCCATAGAGAAAGTTCCCCACTCTCAGCGAGGAAAGGGGGTGTACTCCAGGTACTTCCTTGTACCAAAAAGAGATCAGGAGCACAAGTTCAGACCTATCCTGGACCTTCGATCGCTGAACAAAGTCATCTTGAAAGAGAAATTTCGCATGCTGGCACTTCATCAAATATGTCCACATTTGCAGGCAAGAGATTAGATGTGTTCAGTGGATCTCCAGGATGCGTATTTCCACATTCCTGTAATTCCCCGTCATCGCAAATTTCTGCGATTCGTGGTCGGCAGCAGTCACTACCAGTTCAGGGTGTTGCCCATCGGACTAAAATTTGTCCCACGAGTCTTTACCAAGTGCATGGCGGTGGTAGCGGCGGCTCTACACAGACGAGGACTATTCGTATATCCGTACTTGGACGATTGGCTCTTGAAAGGGCCATCTCCTCAACAGGTAAAAAGCGACTTCCAAGTGTGTCTATCTCTGCTCCGCAGGCTAGGCCTGCACGTGAATATGGAGAAGTCGGTTCACCAGCCTACACAGGTGATCCATTACCTGGGCTTCGTTCTAGATACAAACCTAGGAAGAGCGTTTCCTTCGGATCAGAGACTTTTATCAATTCGACAGAAGTGCGAAGTTCTTCTCCAGACAAATCGCCCAACGGTCCGACAAGTGGCGTCCCTATTGGGATCAATGGCTTCTTGAAAATTCCTCATTCCCAACGCCAGGCTGAGAATGAGGCCTTTACAGCAGGACCTGGAGGACAAGTGGAACCAGGCAACGGATCTCTGGGAAGACCGGATTGTGCTTTCACAAGCAGCAAAGTCGTCCATTCTATGGTGGACTCGACCACAGAACCTCTTAAGAGGAGTCCCCTTCCATCAACCTGTTCCAACCCAGTCCTTGGTAACAGATGCATCTCTGCAGGGATGGGGAGCACACATGGATTGCCTACAGATGCAAGGGCGGTGGTCCATCAAGGAGCAATCCTACCACAAACATGTTAGAGCTGCGAGCAGTCCATCTAGCTCTGAAAGCCTTTCAGCCCTCGATCGTGTCCAACTCAGTCCTCATCCACGGACAACATGACCACCATGTATTACCTCAACAAATGGGGTGGTACGCGTTCTCGCCCTTGAAGCTCAAAAGATATGGAATTGGCTTCTAGCCCGGGGCCTCTCCGTCACAGCGGTGCACCTCCCAGGGGAACGAAACGTGCGAGCAGACACACTCAACCGGCACTTCAAAGATCATCCAGACTGGGTGCTAAACGACGAAGTAGTGGCAGAAATTTTCCATCAGTGGGGGCTGCCTTCCATAGATCTGTTTGCAGACGATCTAAACTAAAAATGCCACGCCTTCGCCTCCAGGTTCCACCGTCCAGGGACGAAGGGGAATGCTCTTTTGATGGTTTGGTCCGGAATATTTGCATACGCCTTTCCTCCCCTGCCTCTGATTCCGAAGGTGGTATCCACGCTCATCCGGTCCAACATGTCAATGATTCTGATAGCCCCAGACTGGCCTCGGCAGTGGTGGTACCCGGACCTATTACAGATGTCGGTGCACCCTGATGAGGACTCACCCTGCTTTTCTACCGAAAGTTGTATCTGGGTTTCATATTAGTCAATTTCCTTACCGTCCTTTTTTCCCAATCCGCTTCTCCTGCGGAAAGGTCACTCCATTCCTTAGACCTTAAGAGAGTGCTTAAATTCTATCTAGATGGAACGAATGTCATAAGAAAATCGGAGCAATTTTTTTAAAATTATGGTTCCATGAGGACAGGTTTTCCAGCTACCAAAAGGTCCATTTCCAGATGGATAGTGTCCTGTATAAAATTGGCCTACCAGCTGGCAAATAAACCCCTATTGTTGTCACCTAAAGCACACTCCACTAGGGGGAAAGCTGCTACAATAGCTTTCTTGCATGACGTTCCGATGGTAGAAATTTCCAAGGCAGCAACCTGGAGATCTGTGCATACTTTCACAAGGCATTATTGTCTTGAATCCGACTCCAGGGCGGATACTCAAGTAGGCCAGGCCTCCTTGAGAAATCTGTTCAGATAAGAGAAATGTCTGAATTGTCAAGTTTAGATGTCTGAGCTTGATTGTTAATTATTATTTTCCTTTGCTCGCAGTGGAGGAGGTGAGGCTCGCTATTCTATTCTAGTGCTTATGACTATTGATGAGGATCCCCTGGAAGAGAAGGATTAGCTACTTACCTGTAATCCTAGTTCTCTTCCAGGGGTACCCTCATCATAAGTCATAAGCAACCCTCCCACCTCCCCGTGCAGAGGATCCTTATTCTTAAGGAATTGTCAACTCTTTGTGTCATGGCGTTGTGTCACCGCAAAGAACAACTGACCTAACTGTAACCCCTGAGGCATGATGGGAAGCTAGGGGTCATGGCTGCCTTAAAGGCACGGTGCCAGTTTTTCTATGTTGCTATGAGTTAGCTTTCTAGCCTTTCTAGGCTGTAGTTTTCTGCAATGCAGCCTGTGAGCTGTCAATGCTTTCAGTCCTATCTGAGGTCTTGGGCTAAATGCTAAGCATTAACCCCTTGAATGGCTATGACGAGCTGGACTCGTCATGGCACACAGTTCTCGTGTGCCCATGACGAGTCCAGCTCGTCATGAGGCATCCCCTGGATTCCCTTTAATTCAAAATAGCCTCGGGAGCTGGGGTCGAGCTTCCCCAGCTCCCGAGGCCTCCCCCCCCCCCCCCGCTTTCCCTGTAATGACGAGCGGCGCGCACGTTGCGCCGACGTCATTACAGTGAAACCGAAACTAAAATGAGCCAAGAGGCTCATTTCAGTTTCACTTTCTACGTGCTCAGGGGGCTATCTCAGCCCCCTGAGCACGTAGAAAGACGGGAGAGGTATCGTTGGAAAGGGAAGACTCTCCCCTTTCCAATGATCCCTGCTTGGGGATCACCACAGGAGGGCGATCCCCAAGCAGGGATCCACCCACTAGACACCAGGGAGGGGGGAGCGGCCCCTTGGGCAAGGGCCTTTGCTCCCCCCTGATTATTTTGGCAACATTGAGTCTTTTTGCCCCCCCTGGGGGGCAAAAAGTCCACTAGACACCAGGGAATTTTTTATAAAGTAAAAATAGCGGTGGGGGCTGCCCAAAATGGGCAGGCCCATGCCCCCACCCCCCAATTATTACAGTCTTTCTGCTCCCCCCCCCCCTACCCCCCCCGGGGGCAGATGGGGCAGTGGCCCCTAATCTGCCCCTTCGGGGGGCAGAAAGCCCATTAAACACCAGGGATTTGTTTTTAGGTTTTTTTAGGGTGGGAGCTGCCCGAAATGGGCACGCCAATGCCCCCACCCACCCGCCACCATTACAGCCTTTCTGCCCCCCTGGGGGGCAGATGGGGAATTGGCCCCTAATCTGCCCCTTCGGGGGGGGGGGGGGGGGGGGTGGAAAGCCCACTTGACGCCAGGGATTTTTTTAGCGCAGTTTTATTTAGGGTGGTGGATTTTATTTAGGGTGGTGGCCCCTAATCTGCCCCTTCGGGGGGGCGGAAAGCTCACTAGACACCGGGGATTTTTTTTTTAGAAACAAAAAATAAGGGTGGGGGCTGCCCAAAACGGGTATGCCCCCCCAATTATTACAGTCTTTCTACACCCCCCCCCCCGGGGGGGGGGGCAGATGGGACATTGGCCCCTAATCTGCCCCTTTGGGGGGGGCAGAAAGCCCACTAAACACCAGGGATTTGTTTTTAGTTTTTTTTTTAGGGTGGGGGCTGCCCGAAATGGGCACGCCAATGCCTTCACCTACCCACCATCATTACAGCCTTTCTGCCCCCCCCCCCGGGGGGCAGATGGGGAATTGGCCCCTAATCTGCCCCTTCGGGGGGGGGGGGGGTGGAAAGCCCACTTGACGCCAGGGATTTTTTTAGCGCAGTTTTATTTAGGGTGGTGGATTTTATTTAGGGTGGTGGCTCCCCAATGCCCCCACCCCCGCCACCATTACAGCCTTTCGGGCAGTAGCCCCCAATCTGCCCCCCCCAAACCCACTAAATGCCAGGGATTTAATTTTGCACAATTTGTTTTAGGGTGGGGGCTGCCCAAAATGGGCATGCCAATGCCGCCAACCCCCTGCCACCATTACAGCCTTTCTGCCCCCCCGGGGTGCAGATGGGGACAATAGCACCCAATCTGCCCCCCGAGGGGCAGAAAGCCCACTATCCACCAGGGATTTTTTTTGCGCAATTGTTTTTAAGGTGTGGGCTGCTCGAAACTGGCACGCCAATGCCCCCACCCTCTCCCCCACAAAAATGACAGTCTTTCTGCCCCCCAGGAGGCAGATGGGAGCTGTAGCCCCCAATCTGGCCCCCCGTGGGGGGTGCAGAAAGCCCACTAGAAACCATGGATTTTGTTGTTTTATTAGTGTAGGGGTAGGGGCTCCCCAAAATGGGCATGACAATGCCCCCACCCCACCCCCAGAGAAATTCCAGACTTCCTGCCCCCCCTGGGGGGGCAGAAAGCCCACTAGGCGCCAGCGAGTACGCAGGCTTTTTTTATGCGTGGGGGTGGGGGCTGCCCAAAATGGTCATACCAATGCCCCCACCCACACAAAAAATAGCCACCGTCTTTGTGCCCCTTTAGGGGCATACCGGGATGAAACCCCCTTCCCCGATTCCCCCCCAGGGCGGCAGAAAGCTCACTGGGCTCCGACATTTTTTTAGCAATGTGCCTACCTGTGGATTTTGGGCCCTAGCGCAGTTGGCACGTAGGGAAACCTAGCAAACCTGTACATTTTTGAAAACTGGACACCGAGGGGAATCCAGGATGGGGTGACTTGACTGGCTCTCACCAGGTTCTGTTACCCAGACTCCATTGCGACCCACACAAGTGAGGTACCATTTTTCTCGGAAGACTTTGGGGAATGCGGGGTGGGTGGAAATTCGTGGATCCATGCAGATTCCAGAACTTTCCACCACAGAAATGTGGGGAAAATGTGTTTTTTTTGGCAATTTTTTAGGTTTGTAAGGGATTCTGGGTAACAGAACCTGGTGAGAGGCAGTCAAGTCACCCCATCCTGGATTCCCCTGGGTGTCTAGTTTTCAAAAATGTATAGGTTTGCTAGGTTTCCCTAGGTGCCGGCAGAGCTAGGGTTAAAAAACTACAGCTAGGCACTTTGCTAAAAAAGGGTAATTTTGCATTGTGAAAATGTGGTGTGTTCACGTTGGGTTTTGAGCCATTTCCTGTCGTGGGCACTATGCCTACCCATACAAGTGAGGTACCATTTTTATCGGGAGAGTTAGGGTAATACAGTTTTGTAAAGGAACTGTTATTACCTATTGACTTGCGATGCATTTCTGCCTTCCAAATGAAAGACATTGTGTAAAAAATAAGTCATTCTAAAAAATGACTGATAATTCTCATGCTAGTATGAGTATTCCCAACTTCGGAAATGTGCAAATATCTACTGTTTCTAAACTCTATATTTTGTTCCCATTTCAGAAATACATAGGTGTCTTTCATAACGATTTTTTCATGTACACATTTTTACAGAATAATTACTATATACCCGGTACATAATAAAAAACCATTGCAAGTTGCTGCTCAGTTTTTGGCTCTGGGTTCGTCGGGTTCTTGGTGAACCTACAAGTCCTATATATCCCCACAACCAGTAATGTCCAGCGGATGTAACGGTATATTGCTTTCAAACAGCTGTCATAATTAGAAGAAGTTACAGGTGAAAACGTGGACACAAAAGGCTGTTTTTTTCAACAAATTTTCAATTTATCCTATATTTAACTGTTAGTTTCTATAAAGAAACCTTGATGGATCTACACAAATTACCCCTTGCTGAATTCAGAATTTTGTCTACTTCTCTAAAATGTATAGCTTTCCAGGATCCATTATTGATTTTGTACCCATTTCTACCATTAACTGGAAGGAGGTCGAAAGCACATAAAATAGCAAAAATAGGCTATGTCCCATAAAAATGCCAAAACTGTGTAAAACATGTTGGGTTTCTGACAAAAGTCTGGTATCCCCTAAAAGCTGGGAAAATGGTGATTTCAGCCCCACAAACCCTTTTTTGATAACATTTGCAGGGAAAAACCCAGATGCTTTCATTTGCAGCCCGTTTTTCCCCATAAAACAAAATTTGGCTGTATTTTGGCTCATTTCTGTGACCCCTCCAGGGGAATCCACAAACCCTGAGTACCTTTACAATCCCCATGATGTTGGAAGAAAAGTACGCAAATTTGGCGTGGATACCTAATGTGGTCAAAAAGTTACAGGGGCCTCATCGCGCACTACCCCAAATAGCCAAAAAAAGGCTTGGCACAGGAGGGGGAAAAGGCCTGGCAGCGAAGGGGTTAAAACAGTTTTCAAACATGCTTTGCTGTTGTTTTCTTCCCTATTTTTATGATACATTGTTTATATTAGATATATTATTTATAATATACAGGGGGGTTCTTACAGCATTATTCAGCTCTGGTTGTGAAAGGCTGAATTTGCTTTTTTATATATATATATATATATATATATATATATATATATATATATATATATATATACACACACACACACATCTATGTAGGTCACATATATGATTATGTCTCCGGGGTCCCGCGCATGGGCGGGAATATTCTAGTGCTTATGACTTTGATGAGGATACCCCTCGAAGAGAACTAGGATTACAGGTAAGTAACTAATCCTTACGTTCAAGGAGAGAGGCACAGAGACTGTTGGAGGAGGAACAGTATCAGAGATGGGAGATTAAAGAGGGTGAGATAGATGAATATGTGGATGAATTTGAAAGAATTCAGGAGGCAAGTGGACTGCACACCTCCCCTGAGTGGGAGTTTTCTTCGTCAAGGGCTTCTCCACCTCAAGAGGTAGCTCCTTATGATACGGTCATAAGAAAGGCTGCGGAGCTTTTAGAATTACAATTACCTAAAGGCCTAATTTGCTCACTGAAGTTTTACATTCGCCTTCTTCAGTAGTTGAGCCCAGGTTGCCCTTTAATGAGGCTTTAACTGAGCCTATCTTGGATGTGTGGCCTTAAACCTCTCTCTACTCCTGCTGTGTCTAAATCTGTGGCAAGAGGATATAGAACTGCTCCAGGAGATCCTATTTTGCTTTCTTCTCATCCGACGCCAGAAAGTTTGGTGGTACAGGCGTCCTGTTCAAAACAATCTTCAGGTGATTTTCCTCAAGCTCCAGCCAACAGGGACTCTTAGAAGCTGGCGCAGTCGGCTAGAAAGGTCTTTAATTCATCTAGCATGGCACTAAAATCTACCCATGCTACCTGTTTGTTGGGCTGTTATATACATGCTTTGATGGATTCGGCGAAGCAATTGGCACCCAAGTTGCCTGATGAGCGGGGAAAATTTATGGAGGTTCTGTCAGATGCTCAGGCTGCCGCTAGACCGGTTATTCAATCCGGCCTGAATACAGCTGATTTGGTGGCCAGAGTTATGGGTTCCTCCATAGCTACCAGGAGACAAGCTTGGCTTTGATCCTCTGGATTTTCCCCAGATGTTCAGGCTACCCTTCTTGATTTGCCCTCTGATGGTTCGAAGCTTTTCGTGGAGAAGGCTGATTCTGCACTTCAAAGGTTTAAAGATAGCAGAGCCACGGCGAAATCCTTGGGATTGCAAACCCAGTCAAGGGGGTTTGGTTTCAAAAAGTATTGTGGTTTTGAAAGGTCTTCCTTTCGCAGCTTGCGGCAACCTCAGCAGCAGCAGCAAAATCCGCTCTATAAGTCTTATAGAGGAAGAGCCAGAGGTCACCAACGTGGTTCTGCCCGCAATCTCTCCTCCTTCACTTCTACCTCCTCTTCTCCCCCTGGTAACGCAGGAAAGCAGCCCTAGATCCCACATCCTGGATCATGTGGGTCCTGTAGGGGGACGGTTGTCTCACTTTCTACGAGGTTGGAAATCAGTCACGTCAGACCTTTGGGTTTTAAACCTTGTGGAGAATGGGTACGCCCTTCCCTTTTGGGAATTTCCTCCTCCTTTCCCTCCATGCCAAGGTTTTTGTTCGGAGGACCATTTGCTTCTTCTACAGAAGGAGGTTCTTGCCTTGCTACAAAAAGGTGCGATAGAGGTGGTTCCGGAGCAGGAAAGGGCTCAGGGATGCTACTCCCGGTATTTCCTGATACCCAAAAAGGATGGCAGGTTACGTCCGATTCTGGACCTCAGGGTCTTGAATTTTTACCTGAGGCAGGAGAAATTCAAGATGCTGACCCTTGCTCAGGTTCTTCTGGCGATCGATTTACAGGATGTGTATTTTCACATCCCCATCCTGAAGTCGCACAGGAAGTATCTCCGTTTTACGGTAGGGTCGCAGCACTACCAGTTTGCGGTCCTTACGTTTGGTCTTACTACTGCACCTCGAGTCTTCACGAAGGTGATGGCAGTTCATCTCAGAAGTCCAGTTTTCCCTTATCTGGACGACTGGCTGCTCAAAGCGGAGTCGCCAGAGAATGGTGCTTCATCATCTGCGGGTAACAACTCAACTGTTGTTCAACTTGGGCTTTTCAATAAATGTGCCCAAATCTCATCTGGTGCCCTCTCGGCGCAGCCTGTTCATAGGGGCGGTACTGGATACTACTGTGTGTCGAGCTTTTCCACCTCATCAAAGAATTTGACATTCAGGAGATGATTCCTTTGTTTTACAATGGAGCGGTTGTTCCGGTCCTGAAGGTCCTTCGCCTGCTCGGTCTGTTCGCTTCCTGCATACTGTTGGTCAGTCATGCACGCTGGCACATGAGGGCACTCCAGTGGTGCCTCCGCAGGCAGTGGTTTCAACACAACGGAGATCTCAGGGAGTCAGTCAGAATCTCCAGAGACGCTGCCGCGGATCTGACTTGGTGGAGTGTGCAGGGCAACCTGTCTCAAGGCAAGCCCTTTCAACCTCCTCCGCCGGTGGCCACAGTGATCACGGATGCCTCCACTCTGGGGTGGGGTGCTCATCTGGGGGATCTGTTGGTCAAAGGTCTTTGGGCTCCAGAGGAAAGTTGTTTCACATCAACCTTCTGGAATTGAGGGCGATTCGTTTGCCACTAAAGGCTTTCCTTCCTTCTCTTCGCGGTCAGTCAGTTCAAGTCCTGACGGACAACACTACCGCGATGTGGTACATCAACAAACAGGGAGGTGTAGGGTCGTATCGTCTCCGTCTAGAAGCTCTGCGACTCTGGTCCTGGGCTCAGGACCATCGGATTTGTGTGTTTGCAAATCATCTAGCCGGTGTGCTGAATGTCCGTACGGACAATCTCAGTCGGCATTTCTCGGCCAATCACGAGTGGCGGCTTCATCCGGAGGTGTTCCATCACATCTTCCAGATGTGGGGGTCTCCCCGGTTGAACCTATTTGCCACTCACGAGAACGCACACTATCTGTTCTGCAGGCTCCAGTATCCGATGCAGGGAGCGTTGGGAGACACGTTTCAAATGGATTGGAGCTCACAACTTCTTTACGCGTTTCTTCCCATACCCTTGATTCCTCGGGTTCTCAGAAAGATTTGCCAAGACCGGGCCCAAGTTATATTGATCGTTCCGGATTGGCCAAGAAGGGTGTGGTACACAGATCTACTTCACCTCTCATCGCACACTCCGCTCCGTCTCCCTCTCAGGGCAGACCTCCTCTCGCAGGGGCAGGTTCTACACCCTCACCTCCAGAGCCTGCACTTTCATGCCTGGTGATTGAACGGGGCAACCTGAGTTCCTTTTCTCTCCCGCCAGATGTGGTGTATGTTATCTTATCGTCCAGGCGACACTCCACTAAGTCAATTCACTCCTATAGATGGTCTAGGTTTGTTAAATGGTGTGGAGAGATCCATTGATCCTTTAAAGGCCCACTTGTCAGATGTTCTTCAGTTTGCACTTTTCCTGGCTCAGCAGGGTTGTGCTGTGGCCACAGTTAAGGGCTATTTGTCGGCTTTATCGGCGTTTGTGTTTGCCGGATCAGCCGTCTTTATTTAAGTCTCCCATTGTTTTGCGATTTATTAAGGGCCTTACCAATAGGTTTCCGCCTGTTCCTTTTGTTATGCCTCAATGGGATTTAAATCTTGTTTTGACTTTCTTGATGGGTTTCCCGTTTGAGCCCTTACATAGTTGTCCTTTGAGACTCCTGTCTTTTAAAACGGTCTTTCTGGTGGCTACTACCTCAGCAAGGAGGGTGAGCGAGCTTCAGGCTCTTAGTTCAAAACCTCCATTTTTGACCATACATGCTGAAAGGATGGTCCTCAGGACCAGGGCTGCTTTTCTGCCTAAGGTGGTTACTCCCTTCCATCTAGGGCAGTCCATTACTCTTCCTGTGTTCTATCCTCCCCCTCACCCTTTCAAGGAGGAGGAGAGACTTCAACGCCTGGATCCTAAAAGAGCAGTGAGCTTTTATTTGAACAGGACTAAGGACTTGCGATTAGATGATCAGCTCTTTGTGGGCTACGTTGGACTCATGAAGGGCAAGGCTGTGCACAAGCGCTCTCTATCCAGATGGATCATCTTGTGTCAAGATCTGCTACGCCCTTGCTGGTAAGGAACCGCCTGAGGGTATTAGAGCTCATTCTACTAGAGCTGAGTCATCCTCCTCTGCTTTGGCCAGAGGTGTTCCTGTAGTAGACATTTGTAAAGCAGCGACTTGGGCCTCCCTCCACACTTTCACAAAGTATTATTGCTTGGATTTCGAAATGAGGAGGGAGGGCCATTTTGCGCGCTCTGTCCTACAGAACTTTCTGGTATAGAAGGGTGGACACCCTCCTCCGGGAGTGGGACTGCTGTGGGAATCTATTCATAAGGTGAGGAATCCACAGGCAGATGTATCCATCAGAAGAACAAGTTACTTACCTTCGGTAACGCTTTTTCTGGTGCATACAGTATCTGCCTGTGGATTCCTCACTGTCCCACCCTCCTCCCTGATGTCCACCCTTGTATACCCTAAAGGTTACTTTGTTTGTCATGTTGTTTTACATTGTATCTTCTATCTATCTGGTACATTTATAGGAAATGCTTATATTCTTTGGCTTTTCTTTGCATTTTACATTATGTGTATTTGTTTGAATATTGTGTACTGTGTAAACTTTGAATCTGTTGTCGGTCCACCTGTTCGCCTCGGAGGTACGGAAAAAATGGGTGGAACTGACGTCCTCACGCCGACGAGGCTCTCTTATGGCTCCGGTGACGTCATGCGGAGTCGCGAGCAGAGCCGTGGCATTGTCATGTCCTCATCGCTGTGGAGAGCTAGGAAAGAAATCCGCAGATTGCTGGTGCAGAGGATATTCATAAGGTGAGGAATCCACAGGCAGATACTGTGTCCACCAGAAAAAGTGTTTCCAAAGGTAAGTAACTTGTTCGTTTTGAAAATTTCGTGAATATTCGTCAAACGGCGCCAAAGTTATTAGCAAATCAAAAAACGCTTTTCCTATGGAAACTAGGTTCTAACTATAACTACCTACTGGCGACCGCCAGTAAGTAATATATGCACATACATAGATATATACACGTATACATATATATATTACCTACTGGCGGTCGCCAGTAGGTAGTTATAGTTAGGACCACGTTTCCATAGGAAAACCTCAACATTCTATTTTGAATAACTTTGGCGCCGGTCGACGAATCCTCGCGAATTTCTCAAAATAGGTGGGGCGCTATGCTCCGCTCCTACCCTGAAAGTCTCGGGGGGATTCATCAAGCGGGGGCTGAGATAAAAGGGGGGTCCCAAAACGCGTTTTTCCCATGCATTTTTCCATAGGACCTTTAGAACGAGCTACAGCCCGAATGGCTGAACAGAATTACTCAAAATTTGGCAGAGAGGTAGTCCCTAGGTCAAGGAAGTGCCTTTTGTAGGTTTGGTGTAAATCTGTTCAGTAGATTCTGAGAAAATAGCCTTTAAATCAATATATATATCTGAGCCCGCTTACGGTACGCTTACCGTACGCTTACGGTAAGCGTACGGTGGCGTGCGCGAGCGCGATTCTGATTGGCTCTTAGATCTTAGTAAACATTCGAATCGGCCGAAACCAGGAAGCGGCGGCCGCCATTTTGTGTATTTCACTCTGAAAAAAAAGAGTGAAAACAAGGAAAGGGGGCAATGAGGAGAGTTACAGACCCCCTAACATTTGTAAGGGGGTCAAAGAAGGACAGAAAAGTACAATAAAAACATTTATTGATTTTAAAAAAAATCACGGGGTACGCGTACGGTAAGCTTACGGTAAGCGTACGGTAAAAAAAAAAAAAAAAAAAAAATGAAAAGCAGATTTAAGAGTTTAGAAATTAGGGAGCTCTAAAAAGAGCTGTTGTGTTTATGAAGTCATTTTTTTAGTGGTACCTACAAGTAAGTACCGATGCAGAGTCTAAGGTTCAAGAGGAAGACTCTGTTCCCTTCATCATTGAAGTGCACACCATCTCCTCTATAAATGTCTTGCATGTCATAACGCAAGTTGTTGTGGTAAATGGCACCCATACCATAGTCACGGAGGAAAGCAGAAAAAGATTTGTTGACGTGCTTTCTTGCTTTGTCAATCTGCGGACAGAAATGATTGGACCAGTTCCATTTTTGCCTTTGGCATATGTTGGAAAACACAAAGGCAGTTTTAGGGAAAAGTGTAAACAGTTGTGCAAAGGTGTCCTTCATAAGCATTTCCAGACCTACCCCAGTCAAAGTGCCTAGGTCATTGCCACCACAGTGCACTATTATGAGGTCAGGGTGTTGGATTTGAATGAAGGATTTCACCAATGGCATCAATTGGTGCCACTTTAACCCTCTCTGACCAATCCATTTAATGTCTACATTTGGCAAAGCAAGGTCTCTCACCATATCTGTTTTCTCTGCAAACTTTTCACTCCAGAAGACATAGCTGTGCCCTACAATCCACACTGTGAACATCTTCAAAGGAGAACTGGATGCACTCAGGAGGTGTCTTTCAGTAGAATGGCAATATGAAAAGAAAGACAGTTTGGAAATGGAGGCATACATATTTTTTACAAAACAAAAAGAACTGATTGGCTGTTTCATACCATTCTAGAAAAAAAACTAGGCTGTATGTGAAAATTAATACAAGCATGTTTTGTATTGGTACAAAAAAATGTGTAACCAAAGAACAGTACTATGGATTTGCTGTTAGGTTTGAAAAGTCAAGCACTCTTGCTCTGTGGAATTGAAACATTGTGTGTCGAACTTCTGACCTAACTGAACACAGCAGTGTTCCATGAGCTGTTGCTATGGTAGCAGGCAGAAGTCAAGTTGGGGGAAGGGTACTAGGCAGAAGTCAAGTTGGGGGCAGGGTACTTTTGGAAAAGGGTTGGTTTTCAACCAATAGAAATGTGTGATTACATTTGAAAAAAAGGGGGAAGCACTGAGATTTGAAACTTACATGTATATGTGTGGAAAAATAGAGGGAAAGTTTGCCATTATCTGGTTCTGCTGAGAGGAGACAGGTGAACACAACAGAGATCCTGGCTCTGATAATCTGCTGTTTGAGTGTCACATTTCTTTCAGAACTAACTAATTTTAAAGGTGAGTTTACAGTTTGAGAGGGTATGTATGTGGTAACTTAAGAAATGAATAATAGAAATGGGAATTGTTTTTGTTGTAGTTACACATGGTGGTTTCATAATGTGTCAGTGTGTAAAAGTGATTTACATTTGCCCCTGAAAAAATAAAAGAGCAGTAAGTGTGCTTTGAAATTGGCAAAGAAATTTCGTTTTGGCACTAATGTGAAAACATGACTCTGTGTGCATAGAAGAATTATAGACAGAGATTTATTGCGTCTTGCTCTGGTGATTTCACAGTTGCATTAGATGGAAAGGGGGAGCGAATTTTTGGGGGAAGAAGCAGAGGCTTAGCACACACCCATGTCCTTGCCGTGTATAGTCATGCACAGTATGTACAAGCCAGTGGGGTTTTCAGGTTTAAGTCTGTAATGCAAATACATTCAGCATCACTAAGGCTGGTTGCCCTTGGTGGAGTGTAGGCAGTCACAGAGAATGCACATGGTGGTGGTCTGAAAAAAAAACAGCTTGGACACGTGCAATTAAATAAAGCAAAAATAGTGGTTTCATAATGTGTCAGTCTGTAAAAGTGATTTCAAATTGTAAAAAGAGATTTTCACTTGCCCCTGAAAAAATAAAAGAGCAGTAAGTGTGCTTTGAAATTGGCAAAGAAATTTCGTTTTGGCACTAATGTGAAAACATGACTCTGTGTGCATAGAAGAATTATAGACAGAGATTTATTGCGTCTTGCTCTGGTGATTTCACAGTTGCATTAGATGGAAAGGGGGAGCGAATTTTTGGGGGAAGAAGCAGAGGCTTAGCACACACCCATGTCCTTGCCGTGTATAGTCATGCACAGTATGTACAAGCCAGTGGGGTTTTCAGGTTTAAGTCTGTAATGCAAATACATTCAGCATCACTAAGGCTGGTTGCCCTTGGTGGAGTGTAGGCAGTCACAGAGAATGCACATGGTGGTGGTCTGAAAAAAAAACAGCTTGGACACGTGCAATTAAATAAAGCAAAAATAGTGGATTCATAATGTGTCAGTCTGTAAAAGTGATTTCAAATTGTAAAAAGAGATTTTCACTTGCCCCTGAAAAAATAAAAGAGCAGTAAGTGTGCTTTGAAATTGGCAAAGAAATTTCGTTTTGGCACTAATGTGAAAACATGACTCTGTGTGCATAGAAGAATTATAGACAGAGATTTATTGCGTCTTGCTCTGGTGATTTCACAGTTGCATTAGATGGAAAGGGGGAGCGAATTTTTTGGGGAAGAAGCAGAGGCTTAGCACACACCCATGTCCTTGCCGTGTATAGTCATGCACAGTATGTACAAGCCAGTGGGGTTTTCAGGTTTAAGTCTGTAATGCAAATACATTCAGCATCACTAAGGCTGGTTGCCCTTGGTGGAGTGTAGGCAGTCACAGAGAATGCACATGGTGGTGGTCTGAAAAAAAAACAGCTTGGACACGTGCAATTAAATAAAGCAAAAATAGTGGATTCATAATGTGTCAGTCTGTAAAAGTGATTTCAAATTGTAAAAAGAGATTTTCACTTGCCCCTGAAAAAATAAAAGAGCAGTAAGTGTGCTTTGAAATTGGCAAAGAAATTTCGTTTTGGCACTAATGTGAAAACATGACTCTGTGTGCATAGAAGAATTATAGACAGAGATTTATTGCGTCTTGCTCTGGTGATTTCACAGTTGCATTAGATGGAAAGGGGGAGCGAATTTTTGGGGGAAGAAGCAGAGGCTTAGCACACACCCATGTCCTTGCCGTGTATAGTCATGCACAGTATGTACAAGCCAGTGGGGTTTTCAGGTTTAAGTCTGTAATGCAAATACATTCAGCATCACTAAGGCTGGTTGCCCTTGGTGGAGTGTAGCACTGTGGACATGGGCTTTTTAAAAAATCTGAAAAGTGGTTTCATAATGTGACAGTTTGTAAAAGAGATTTTCACTTGCCCAAAAAAAAGAGCAGTTTGTGTGAATTCAAATTGGCAAAGAAATTTCGTTTTGTGACTATTGTGAAAAGAAATTTAGTAATATATTTAAATACAATAACGGATTTTTTTTTTAGTTTTTTTCAGGTATTGCTGAAGAACAGTGAACAAAATTTAAGATGCCTACAAAATCTCGAGTTCAAAAAACGCTAAAAAAAAAACTATATTTGAAGACAACTGGAGGACCAAAGTTAGTAGAAGATGCTGATGTTGGGAAAAAGAAAAAATCTTCTGGTAAGCAAAAAAAACAATTTCTAAACAAAATATTCAAAGCAAAGAAAAAATGTACAAAATGTCTGTTCTCGGAAAAATGTAACAAAAAATAGAGAACAGCAAAAAATTGAGAATTTAGTTAATGCAAATATACCTTCTGCAATTGAAAAGTTTAACATAAACAGAAAAACAGCATTTAAAGAGATACGTAGAAAAATGTTTCAGAGAAGAGTTATGTCCAATTTGATAAAGGATATAAAGAAATATAAGCAAAAGGCAAAATATTACAAGAGAAAAAAAGTAATTGAAGCCATTGCAGCAAAGGCATTAGAATTAAAAAGGAAACTATTCATTTTAATTTTGAATAGGATGCGTACATTAGATAAAATGGTTAATGTACTGAAATCACAAAGCAAAAGCAAAAGAGTAGTGAACAGAACAAACTTTTGTAAAGTTTTTTTAGGAAAGTGGATGCATAGTTCAAGTAGTGAACCTTTTTTTAATGAAGAGAGCTATTTTCAAAGTAATAGTTTGCTGCATGCAGTTGACACCAGAGGTCGTTCATACGAAGTAAAAAATGGTTGCATAATGGAGAAGGAGATAATGGTTCCAAGAGATGAGGTACAAGTGATGGCAGATGAGGCAATGGGGAGACGTCCTAAAGCCCCAGTGTACACTTGGAATTGTAGTAGTATTTGCACTGTGCGTCAGGAATCTATTGACAGATTGAGAGTTTCTAAGAGAATATAGTAAAAAAAGTGTAAAACAAAAGATTAAGGTGCTTCAAAGTCTGGATCCATGCAGAGTGAGAGAGAATACTGGTTTGCAGGGTCATTCTCTGGCTTGTCTATCTAGAAAAGTGTGCAATAGTGTTTTCCATCATTTTAGGATGCTGGCTGTTCATCATACTGAAATGAGAAAGTTTGTGAGACGGTTGTATTTTGCCAAAAGTCCAGCAATAAAGTTAAATGAATTGAATAGGGCTCTGTTCCGAGGAACGGTATCAGATGTAGAGAAGGTTGTTGATGAAATTCAGTTTTGTTACTTTGGTCCTGAACAAAACAGTGCAGAGAAGGACACAGTAAATGAGGCAGAAGTGGAAGAGAATGTAGAACCTTGTGTAAGTAAGACATTTAATGATCACATAACAAAATTTGCAATAATCTCTAATGAAAGACCAAATGTTACTTGTATTTGTTGCCGCAGAACTCATTATAGAAAACAAACTAGGAATGTTGATCTCTACAGAAAGAGTGAAAATGAAGATAATTATAAGTGGATGGATTTTGCCACATATATATTTCTTGAAAATTGTTTTGAATTGGGTGAAGATCAGCGTATTTGTAAATACTGCTACAACAAGTTAGAGGAAAATAGAATGCCGACCAGAGCTGTACATAATAATTTAGAATTGGATGCTATTCCTGCTGAACTTTCTGAATTAAATGCATATGAGTCTATACTCATTCAATGTGTTCATCCGTTCCAGACCATAGTACGTATGGAGCCCAAAACTGGTAAATTACCTCCTTCAGATTTACTGAGAGGTTTAAAAGGTAGAGTGGTGTATTTGCCCTTGGATTTGAAAAAAAATATGGAAACTATTGATGCGGATACTTTGGAAACTGAACCATTAATTATTCTGGTTAATGGTGTACCTACAAAGAATAAGAAGATTTGGCAGGAGCTGGTAGATGTGCGGAAAGTACAAAGAGCAAATTTGTATTTGAAAAAAAATAACAAATGGTATGAATCAATTTATATAGAAGAAGAAGAAGAAGAAGAAGAAGATTTACAAGGAGACACAGAAACACCAACTGGACAAATTGAAAAAGTGGACAAGTCAAAGGAAGAAGAAATTTATGAACATTTTAGCATACATCCTCTCCATTCGAAAGAAGTTATGGGAGACAATATTGATCTCTTTCAGATGAAGAAAGCAAAAGGAAATCCCGTGAGTGTATGGGAGGAGAGCTTGGAAGCTCGATGTTTTCCCCAGCTGTTTCCTAAAGGAAAAGGAGGACGATACGATGAACGTCCAGAACAGATTCCAGCTTCAGAGTATCGAACTACAAGACTATATGCTGAAGATCCCAGATTTCGACAAAGTATTCCTTATTTGTTCCATCTTTTATTTGAAAGCGACTTGTCTGCACTGTCTTATGCAGTAAATCACATTTTAAAAAGTGGAGTACATTTACAAAATGTGTCTGCTAAGGATTTTATGGAGAAAGTGCAGCACCGAGATGATCATTTGGAAACACAACTGATCAATCTGATGGCTTGTCAGCGTGGGACAAATGAATATTGGTACCGACGCCATGGTGAACTAAAATGCATGTTACGCAATTTAGGAACACCAACATGGTTCCTTACCCTAAGCTGTGCCGAGTACGCTTGGGATGATTTACTGGATTTTCTACGAGAGGCCAATTCAAACATTAAAAACATCGAATACAAGACAGCAGGAGAACTGTGCTCATTGGATCCGGTTAATGTTTGCAGATATTTCAATCATAGATTTGAGGCTATGATGTCCTTCATCTGCAATAAAAAAAATCCACCCCTTGGAGAAGTAGTGGATTTCTTTTGGAGAAAAGAGTACCAGGCAAGAGGTGCTCCTCATATTCATATGCTGCTGTGGATCAAGGATGCCCCAAAGTTTGGAACAGATACTGATGAAGCAGTGTTATCTTACATTGAAGAATATGCAACATGTGCTATACCTAAAAGCACAGAAGAGAACAAGTTAAAGGAGCAAGTTCTACGTTTCCAAAGTCATTGGTGTGGAAAATACTTTCGACGGAAATACAAGAGCAAAGAAAAATACTACACTAAATGTCGATTTGGATTTCCTAGACCTGTTCTTACAAATGGAAGAGTCAACAGTTTTATGTCAGCTGTGAGACATACTATCACAAGAAAATCACCTAAGAATACCTACAACCTTAAAAGAAAAGAAGAATCAAAAAATATAAATGACTACAACCCAGTCATTTTATCCATGTGGAACGCTAACATGGATATACAGTATGTTGCTGACAATTCCATTGCTGTTGCTCGATATGTAACGTCTTACATTACGAAATCAGAAAAAACAGAATTGAAGGAAATGTGGGAAGAGATTTCTCACGAGAAGACTGTCAGTAAGAAGCTGTACAGTTTCAGTTTGAAGATGTTATCGCATCGAGAAATTGGATCCTACGAATGTTCAGATAGGTTATCTTCTGCAAGTCTCTACTCGAAGTCAAGAAGAATAATTTGGGCAAGTTTAGGCCTTGCAGCAATGAGAAATCGGGTACTGAAATCTGTTGGAGAAATTGAATATTTGGCTGAGAATGACCCAGAAAGTACAGACATATTGAAAACAAACATGTTGGACACATATTATCCCAAGAGAAGTCATCATCTGGAGAACATGTGTCTCTATGAAGTGTTGCAGAACTACATTTATTCACGGAAAGCTGCAGAAGACATCAACAGTGGAAAATATAAAGTTGTTGGTGAAGAAGGATGTTTGGTGAAGCAAACCAAAGGAAGTTTGATAAATCACCGGAAGCTGAGTTGCGACACTACCGACAAGAAAGAATTTTACTACTTGGCTCTTTTACAGTTGTTTAAACCATGGCGTACAGAGGATGAACTACTGGGAGAATTCCAGAGCTATGAAGATTCTTTTAATGCTTGCAAAGACAGCATACAATGCAGTACATTCTCAACTTATCTGCAAATGTTAAATGAAGAAATTGAACAGGAAACTACAATTGCAGCAGAAATAGCTAGAGACAGTTCTCAGGACAGCCAAAGTTCAGGAACACACAGTCAAGATCCCCTAGGACAACCAATCGTTGAAAATGAAGCATCAATAGCCATGAATGAAGTGGAAACGGCTATGAATCAAGCTCAAGAAGAATTTATAGACTTAGAAAATTTGGAAAGACAACTGAATCAAGAGCAGCAACAAATTTATGAAGAGATCAAAAACAAAAT
The DNA here is from genome assembly GCF_964204655.1 of Triturus cristatus. Taxonomy (NCBI): domain Eukaryota; kingdom Metazoa; phylum Chordata; class Amphibia; order Caudata; family Salamandridae; genus Triturus; species Triturus cristatus. The sequence continues at coordinate 1,278,425,920 of NC_140579.1, forward strand.
TGATCACGGATTTCTACATATCAAAAAAGAGTGCTCATGCACATCATTTCATCCAATCAGGATGTATGTAAGCGGACAAGCTGGCACTGGAAAAAGTTTCCTAATTAAAGTCATCAGAAGCTACCTAAAGCAAAAAACGGATTCTACTTTGTCTTGTGTGGTTACTGCTCCAACTGGGTTAGCAGCATATAACATAAAAGGAATCACCTTACATCGTTTGCTAATGTTACCAGTGGAGCATGAGAACAAAATACAATTCAACAAGCTAACTGGAGAAGCATCCTTGGAAGTTTCACGAGTATTGAAGAAGATGCAAGTTCTCATTATTGATGAGGTGAGCATGGTATCAAACTTAATGCTTGCCTTTGTGCATTTAAGAATGCAGCAAATTTTGAAGACAGACTATGACGTGTTATTTGGTGGAAAACACGTCATAGTTTTTGGGGATCTTTTGCAACTTACTCCAGTTAAAGGACAACCAGTGTTTAATACTGTGACACATGAAGACACAAAGAAGTCATTGGGAAGCATTGGAAATACAAATATTTGGTCCTTCTTTGAGTACAAGGAACTTACAACTAATATGAGGCAAGCAAACGATGAAGAATATGGAAGTATTCTGAAAGATATCAGGATTGGACTACTCACAGATGTTGGGAAAAAAGCATTACAGAGTCGGCTGCTACATAATTTATTTCCAAAGGAAGAAATAGTTGCAGAGAAAATATACAAGAATATTGCAGAAAACAAAAGTGTCATCTGCTTAATGCCAACTCTACGTGAATGCTCAATATTTAATGAGGAGCTTTTGAAATTGGAAAAGGAAGACATCAGGAAATTGGAAGCAGTGGACAAAATTGAGGATGGAAGAATTACAGTCACAGTAACAGGCAAACTGAAAAATAAATTGGACTCACTAGAGAAGAACATCTCCAAAACAGCAGGATTAGAAAAAAATCTTTATGTTTGCATGAACTGTAGAGTGTTTTTAAGGAGAAATTTGGATGTTGAGAAAGGCTTAGTGAATGGAGCGATGGGAAGAGTTGTGGGTTTTATTAATTATCAGAAAAAAGAAGGAATTGAATGTTTACAGATAAAATTTGATCAGATAGAGGAAGTTAAAGACATTTGTCGTTGTTCAGTTCGTTTCATGCTTGTGAAAGACTTATATGTACGTAGGAAGCAGTTTCCGTTTTCACTAGCATATGCTGTAACTATCCACAAGTCTCAAGGATTGACTGTAGATTGTGCATTTGTGAACATTGGTTCAACTGTGTTCAAAGAAGGTATGGCATATGTAGCTTTGTCACGAGTCAAAACATTATCAGGTTTATTCATGATAGACTTTGATGACTCAAAAGTTAGTGCTGATACAAACTGTGTAAAGGAGTATAATAGATTAAGAAGAAGCTATGCTCCTCATTTAGGTCAGTATCCTGTGTTGGAGAAACGTGTAGTTTCTCGTAAAAGGAGAAATGAGAATATCTGTAATGAGGATGTAGAGAAGAGGAAAAAAAAGAGGAGTGATGTAATTGCAAGCAAAAAGAATAAGGAAAATGAAGAACAGGTTGTAGGATGTCATTTTGAAAATAGCTCTGGTGTCAACTGCTACGCTAATGTAGTGCTGAATGTTGCATTTTATCTGGAAAGTTTGCAAGAGCAGATAATAGTAAATCAGGGAAAAAGATTCTGTTCAGAGCTCAGTCTCCTTTTTCAAAAGCTGAGTAAAGATAAAACTCAAATAGAAAGTGCTACTGATATTAGAAAACTTTTAGATGTATGTTCAGGACGAACACAGTTTTCTCAAAATGAACAGCAAGATGCACACGAATTTTTGATGTATTTTCTTCAGGTAGTGGAAGAAGAAGGAGTTCCCATTGACATTTTTTTTGGTCTCTCTTATAAATGGGAACATAGTTGTGATAATTGTTATAATATATGTGGCTCTATTGTTGATAATGAAAGGTTTATTTATTTGACATTGCCAGAGAGTAAAACAGTCACTTTTGCAAAATTAGTTAAAGATGCTAATCATAGCATGAAATGTGGTGAGTGTAATTCTGACATGTTATCAACATTAATTTTAAGGGAATACGGACAGTATGTAATTTTAATGATGCAACGATGTAGAGCTGATGGATCAAAATTGGATACTTTAATAAAGAAGTTTACAGGACAGCAATTATCAATTTCAGGAAAAACTTTTGTAACTGTTGCAATAATTTTCCATGATGGACCTACTGTTACTTCTGGACATTACACAGTTTATCTAAAATGTGAAAAAGGCTGGACACTGTGTAATGATTCCCAATTGATTTTCAAACAACGTTTGCCTTTTGATTTAGCAAATTCCTATCTAATCTTCCTGAAACCTAAATTTTAGAGAGACTTGGCAAGATCTGGACAAAATAATTTTACCATTTTACTGGATTACCATTGCAATTTTGTAGAAAAAAGATTTTTAAAATTATCATTTGGCCTAAAGGAAAGATAACCAATTGTAATGTGGACTTTTTTAATTTTTAATGCAATTTTGAAAAACCAATAATTTAGAGATAATCGGTAACTTCTGCACATTTTAAATTTTGGAATGCTATTGGACTGCCATTGGAAATTTTTTCAAAAATGATTAAAAAAATTACTATTTGGCCATGTGGAAAAGTAAGCAATTCTATTGTGGACTAAATAAATTATTCAAAAAATTTTCGTGAACCAAAATGTTACAGAGAATTGGTGAGATCTGGACAGATTAAACTTTAGAATTTTAATGGTTTTCTCTTGGAAATTTATTCCAGGAAAAAAAAAAAATACTATTTGGCCTAAAGGAAATAAAATCAGATGTATTTTGGAGTTATTTGAGATATAATATTGTGATTATACTTCTGAAACAAACATATCAGACGGTATTTTAAAGAAAAAAGTATTGTTTTTAGATGATATTTTTTTAGAATAATATGCATTTCTGTAATGATAAGTTTAAGTGAGAAGACATTCTGGGCTTTTTTAATACAATCTTTGTGATTGTTAATTTTTTTTGCCCGCTGTAAAATGATGAATGCAATTGCTTTCACAATTAATAGTGAAATGCAATATATTCTGAAAACAGCAAAAATAAGGCAAAAATATTTTTTTGTAAAAAATGTAAATATGTGTATTGTATTATAAAATGGATAAAAAATATTAATACTTTTTTCTTTATTTTCAGATCGATATAGAAAATTTTCGGAAACTACAACCATTTTAAAAACTATTTTTTAAAAAAACAAATGAATAAATATTTTTTTGAGTGAGTATGGTAAGTTAAAAATAAAAATTGTAGTCTCTCAAGGACTTTGTAATGAGATAAATGATTTTTAGTGTTTTTTTTTTAAAAATAAAAAAAGGTACGCTTACCGTACGCGTACGGTAAAAAAAAAAAAAAAAAGTTTTTAAAAAAAAAAGAAAAAAAAAGATGAAAGATAAGGTTGGCTCTTAAAAGAACCGTTGTGTTCATGCAGGGACAGAGGAAAGAAAGATTGGGAATATTAGACGGTACGACAAGTGTGCTGATCTATTTTACTGTTCACCAGGGAAACACTGGTCTCCCTATAAGTAATTAGATCGTGACAAGTGGCGCACCGTACTTCAACCCTCGCAAACCGAGGGTTAATTTCCAGAGGGCCAGCAAAAGGAGATTCTCCCCCCACAGATGAAGGGCTCACCTGACCTGCAGAAGAAGGAGTCTGCCCTGCAGATGATGGTCCAGGCTGAGCTGCTGTGGATGTACTGGCTCGTCTTTCTGAAGAGTTACCTCCAAAAAGATGACCATGTGTCCTTCTGTGTACTTCCTGGAGGTGTCTCTTCATGGTGTGATTCCCAAAGGAATACTTCCTGTTAGGATTACCTCTAGAAAGTACACGCTTACACAGCTTGCAAGTAACTAAGGGTGCATTCACCTTTTGCTGGCCTTCTGGAAAAGTAAAATACTCCCAAACGTAAGAAGGCTTTACTTTCCTCGCTCTCTGCCTCAAGACAGTGCTGCTGGTGCTAGCCTCACTCTCAGAAGAGCTCTGCTGTTCTGCCATCGTATCCCAAAGACAAACCAGCTCCTTCTCCCAAGGGATCACAAGCAGAAATGAGGGGAATGGGTGTGGTGTAGGAGAGTTCTAGAACTGAAAGTAGTTTCAACCAATCAAAAGTTGTGTTTCAAGATCACATGACCTACCGTACGCTTACGGTACGCTTACGGCAAAAAGTACGCGTGCGCGTAAAAAAGACACGCGCTTGCGCGCATGCGCATAACAGTCATTTCCCGGCACTTCCGCGTAACGTGCGCGTGTTGCGTAAGCGCGCACGCGTCCCACGCGCAGTACGCGCGGCTACGCAAAGTACGTAACTATGCGCAAGCAGCGTAGATAGATTACGGACGTTGCGTAAACCGTACGCTTACCGTGAGCTTACGGTACGCGTACTATAAAAAAAAAAAAAAAAAAAAAAAAACAAACAAAAAAAATCTGGAAATACATTTTACATGTTTATTTTAAAAAATATATATAAAAAAATATTTAAGGATTTTAAAAATTTAAGCATAGTCTTTATAAAAGATAAGAAAATTAAATTAAAAATATGTTTGAAAAAAATGAAGAATAAAAGAAAAAAATAGCATTTAAAAAACCTTGCAAATTCACTGAAAAAACCATGGGTTTCACACACGTTATAGTTAGGAATTAGCATTTAAAAAACCTTGCAAATTCACTGAAAAAACCATGGGTTTCACACACGTTATAGTTAGGAATTAGCATTTAAAAAACCTTAGAAATTCACTGAAAAAACCATAGGTTTCACACACGTTATAGTTAGGAATTAGCATTTAAAAAACCTTAGAAATTCAGTGAAAAAACCATAGGTTTCACACATGTTATAGTTAGCTGGACATTTTACTCGTAAAAAACCAATGAAATTGCCCCGTTATAGTTAGTTCAGCTAACTATAACTCGCGCGCCCGCAATGCACTGCTGATGACGTCACATATTACATCACTCATGACATGGTCAGTGACATCACTCATGACATCACTGATGACATCTCAAATGACATCACTGAGGACATCATCCAGTGAATGTGTGTTTTTCTGAAAATTACATATGTTTTATATATGTATATCTCAAGGTCGATGGAAGAATAAATGGGTATATAAGTGTCTAAATGGATGATTTGTTTTTGAAAAATTGATTGTGTAACTGACTGATTAAGTGTATCATAGTGAATACATGTTTTAGTGAGTAATGTTTAAATATGTATATATCTGTATCAGTCTCTCACTTTGTGTATAAGTGGCTGCATGGGTTGGTGAGTAGCTACATGGGTGTCTATATAGGTTATTAGTTGGTTTTTTGAGTATCAGTCTGAGTGTCTGCATGGTTCGGTGGGGGGTATTACGTAGTGCATAGGTGCATGAATGAGTGACTCACTGTTTGTTTGTGTTGAACAGACCATGTGTGCAGGACTGCATGGGTGGATGAGTGTGTGTATGGGTGTGTTAGTGAGTGAATGACTGTCTCAATAGTGTCTTTATGAGTAACTACATATGTTTAAAACTAGTATATGTGACTATTGGTGTATATATGTGAGTATATGCAAGGGTGAGAGATTGGAAGAGTTCCTGTATGAATAAGTTTACGAGTAAAATGTCCAGCTAACTATAACATGTGTGAAACCTATGGTTTTTTCACTGAATTTCTAAGGTTTTTTAAATGCTAATTCCTAACTATAACGTGTGTGAAACCTATGGTTTTTTCAGTGAATTTGTACGGTTTTTTAAATGCTAAGTTACTTTACGCCATTTGTGGCGTGCACGCCCACTTAACGCAGTTCGTTCCGTGCGCGCACAGTGAGCACGCGGTGCGCTTCGCGCACCGCGCGCCCACTTTACGCAGTTAGTGCCGTAAACGCAAGGTGGGCACGCAGTGCGCTAAGCGCACCGCGTGCCCACGTTACGCACCTGGGCGATGTTTGGGGTGTTGAGGTGCCGGTTCTAAGAGCTAGCTGTGTGCCGCAATCCACTGGGAAACATTGTTTGTTATCACTGCAGATGGCGCACGACCCACTGGGGTAAAAGAATGGCACCACAAGTACCAGAAAGCCACAGGAGTGGTTACGCCCACAGAGGCGGGGACTTGAACTATTTACAGGTGCTCGAACTTAGCGTTTGCCATTTTGCAGTCAAAAGCCTCAGTTCCTGAAGAAATGCGATGAGCATGAAACGCGTCGGACTTTTGGCAAATTTGAGTGACAGCGGCTTTCTCTTGCAGGCGGCAACTCCCAATAAAGAAATTAAGCGATACAAACCTGCTGTGATCCCTTCCTTCACAGGCACCCTTTGCTGTTGGATGTTAGCGGCCTGCCTGAGCCGCGGAAGGTGCCCTGCTGTTTTACAGACCGGCTGTTATGTTAAACAACATGACGGCACACGGAGCAGGAGCGATGTTTGGGGTGTTGAGGTGCCGGTTCTAAGAGCTAGCTGTGTGCCGCAATCCACTGGGAAACATTGTTTGTTATCACTGCAGATGGCGCACGACCCACTGGGGTAAAAGAATGGCACCACAAGTACCAGAAAGCCACAGGAGTGGTTACGCCCACAGAGGCGGGGACTTGAACTATTTACAGGTGCTCGAACTTAGCGTTTGCCATTTTGCAGTCAAAAGCCTCAGTTCCTGAAGAAATGCGATGAGCATGAAACGCGTCGGACTTTTGGCAAATTTGAGTGACAGCGGCTTTCTCTTGCAGGCGGCAACTCCCAATAAAGAAATTAAGCGATACAAACCTGCTGTGGTCCCTTCCTTCACAGGCACCCTTTGCTGTTGGATATATATATGCATATATAATCTTTCATGTAGTCTATTCCCCAAGTTGTGGTACAAAACACAGAAAACTCCACAGAAACTGATGGAGCAGAATAACTGTGTGCTTTATTGCAAGCCTCCAACAAACTTGGAGAGTGCAAAAAGCAAAAAAAAAGGAAGGAAATTAACGCGGCTGACGCGTTTCGGCTGAACGCCTTCCACTGGGCCTATGTTGCCATCATAGTAGACATCATTCATTTATGTAGTCCTTCATCATTTTCATTGAGCCCTGAAACATTAAAATGTTCAGTACCCGACATTGTGACCCATCTCAGCCGTCATTTTATCTCATTACCATTCACCAATATGCCCATAGTGATATGTTCCATTGAATACGCCAATTAGGCAATATTGAATACCTTCAGACATTATATCAAAGAGCAATTTTTTCTTTACATTTTTCAAATTCGATCTACATATCTTTTTTATGCCCGTTTTCTATATCTGTGTCCTTTTATCCATCCTAACATTCCCCTAATGCATTGCGAGGAATACATCATTCACGGTACAAATTTGTCGTCATGACGAGAGTTTTCAACACAGTCAGTTGCTTTCAGGGTCTGTATAGCCTACTATCATTTTCCACGTCCTTCATTAGTGGGTGGAATGTGCAACAGTTAATCCAAATATCAGAAATTTACATCTGCACCTTACTATACAGTTGGCACATTCGGAGTTAGGTCTGTGTAGCATTTTCCTAATTGATCTCCTCACATATTACATCCATAAAATCAAAAAGGTGTTTATCAGGTTACATTTATAAGGTATGTGTGCCCATCCAACGATGAGATTTGCATAATATATATATTGCACATGCCTCAAAGTGCATTTAGGCGAAGTTCTTTTTTCAGCTATCCAATCAGCTATTCCCCATACACCCTTCCATAGACTATCAGTGACGTGTGCCGGTTACAAGGTCCCTTCCGCGTAGTATGTACTGCACATTGTCCTTAGCATCATCATGTTCCGGTTCAGGTTATTTGTGCAAATATGCATACTCCTTTCCACACTGAGGGGTACAGTAATGAGTGTAATCACAGTACATGTAGCAATTTTATGATGTGTGCTCAAAACAATCAACAGCAGACTAGTTTGGATAGTTTGGGGCAAGTGTTGTGGGAAAATATTACCGAATAGGACATTTATTTCAATTTGGTATCCAATACTAAATTACAGCACAAGTGAATAAGGGGTCAGTGGTGGAGGATCAGACATCCCCCAACCAAGAGTGTGCCAGGAGGCGCGTTTGCAGAGTGGTGGAGAAAGGGGGCGCGGCCTGCGACCACCTCTCAGCAATCCCACTGGGTGGGGCTTACTGGAGGTAACAGGTAGGCTAGTTGGCCCCTAAGGACCCCCAGCAGTGAAGGGGACTTCATCCTCCTACCATGAGCGCACCTGGAGGCGCGTTTGCAGACTGGTGGAGAAAGGGGGCGTGACCTGCTATCAGAACTCACCAATCCTGCTGTGTGGGACTTACTGAAGTTAACAGGAGGGGTCGTTGGCCCACAAGGACGTCCTTGGGGCCAACTACCTCTCTTGTTACCTCCAGTAAGTCCCACACAGTGGGATTGCAAAGAGGTCTTTAGAGGCCCCCCCTTTATCTACTACTCTGCAGACGCGCCTCCTGGCGCACACTACTGGTTGGGGATGAAGTCCTCTTTACTCCAGAGGAACCTTGGGGGCCAAGAGGCCCTCCTGTAAGTTTTTCTCCACCACTCTGCAAACGTGACTGCTAGTTAAAAAAACCTTAGACATTCACTGAAAAAACCAAAGGTTTTAGGGATGTTAAAGTTAGGAATTAGCATTTAGAAAACCTTAAAAATTAACGGAAAAAAACACAGGTTACAGGAATGTTATAGTTAGGCCGGCATTCCACATGTACAAAACCTGTGAAATTCAGCTGCTATAGTTAGCTGAGCTAACTATAACTTGCACCCCCTCAGTGCACTGCTGATGATGTCACATATTACATCACTCATGACATGGCCAGTGACATCACTGATGACATTTTTAAATGAGAGCGCAACTTGCTCTTGGACGTCACCACCGACCTCCTGGAAATACTAAATAACATCCGCCTCAAGCAGATCGTCACCCTCCCCACACACAGAGCAGAACACATGCTGGACCCTGTCTTCAGATCCAGCGACAGAATCAGATATAGCCACACATCAGAACGCACCTGGATAGACCACGCCATCGTACACTTCACCCTCCCCGGCCCACCGCACACCACCCACATCCTACACTGCGCTCCCTTCCCGCTGCTGACTCAGCAACAATGGACCAACATCACTGCCAAACTTGACCCATCAGTAGAGAACTTCAAACCCTGGATCACCAACGCAGCCAATGCAGCCGCCCCCTCCATACAACCCAAGGTGCACAGAACCACGAAACGAGCCAGCTGGTAAACGCCAGAACTCTCCATGGCTAGAAATGAGTGCAAGTAACAAGAAAGAAGATGGCGAACCAGCAAGGACAACACCGACCCAGCTTGCCAAGCAACTACCACCGCCAGCTCAAAGCCGCAAAAAACACAGGAGGCCCTCACACGTTGTATCAAAACCAGTGCCAACCAAACCAAGGAATCTTCACCATCATTAGAGAATTCCCCTGACCCTCGGCAACTGAAAAAACAATCCCTCCATAACAAAAACTCTGTGATTCCTTGCCTACCTCTAACACAACAAGATAGCAAGCATATACACAAACTTTGAACCCCAACCCTGCAACATTCTCAGCAATCCATCGATCACAACCACCAACCATACGCACACCAACTACCACCACCCTGATGAAATCCATCCACTCGGGGGCACCCACAGACCCATACCGGCTCTTCAACCTCGGAAGCAACAAGATCAGCCACCAGCTCTCCAACATTCTCAACGCAATGACATCCACCTTCCCGGACGCATGGAAACACATGGAGGTCAGGCCCCTCCTCACGAAACCGCCAGCAGACCCTAAAGATCTCCAGATCTACTGTCCCATCTCCCTCCTCCCTTTCCCTGCTAAAGTTCTGGAGAAGGTCATCAACCTCCAACTCACCGATCATATGGAGAAAACCAAGCTACTAGACCTATCCCAATTAGGCTTCACAACTAACCACAGCACTGAGAGCCCCAACTCTTGAGAAAACTCCAGCCCATCCAGAACACAGCAGCCAGACTCATTATCGACCTCCTCAGATAGACACACATCACCCCTCATCTCAGGAAACTCCATTGGCTACCAGTCGCGAAGAGATATCAGTTTAAGCTGCGCACCCACGCTTTCAAGGCACTACACAATAAAGGACCTTCGTACCTCAACAAACAGCCCTGTCCTCTTCAACATCTACATGACACCACTCGCAGACCTCGTCAGATCACACAACATCATCTCGTATGCCGATGACAACCGGCTTGTCCTGTCTCTCAGCAAACACCACCCAGACAAAGACCAACTTCCACAATTGCATAAAGAACGTAGCGACAAGTATGAAAGACAACTGCCTCAAACTGATCTCAGATGGGACGTAAGTCCTGAAGTTCGGCAGCCCTCTGGAACGACTCCTGGTGGCCGATGGAGCTTAGACCCACCCCCACAATCAAAGACCATGCCCGCAACCTTGGCATTGCACAATCAATCAGGGGTTTATAAAGCACGGCTACTCACCTTGAGGGTCTCAAGGTGCTGAGTGGCTGCTGATCCGTCTGGATGCTAGGGATTAGTCGAATAGCCAGGTCTTGAGATCCTCCCTGAATTAGCGACGGGGATTGCCTGAGGTGGAGAGGCAACGTGTTGGTCTTGGTGGTGAATTAGGAGAAGGATCTTCCTCTGGCTCTGGTCTTCTGGATCTGTGGAACTGCGGCCAGGGCCAGTTGGGCGGAGCGAAGGTGTCTGGCGGGTACGTGGAATGAGAGGCGGTGGTTCAGATATGCTGGTCCTGCGTCGTGGAGGGTTTTTTAGGCATGTGTGAGGAGCTTGAAAGTGATTCTTTTGTTGACTGGGAGTCAGTGGAGGAGCTTGAAAAATTATTTTGTTGACTGGGAATCAGTGGAGTTCAAGGTGATGTGGCTGCGGCGAGAATGTTGAGGACCAGTCTGGCGCTGGCATTTTGAACGTTCTGTAGTTTCCTGATGAGTTTCCGAGTGACGCTGGCATAGAGTACGTTGCTATAGTGGAGTCTGCTACTGATGAGTGCGTGGGTGACCTTTCTGGATTCAGTGGGGATCCATCTAAACTTCTTTCGAAGCAGGCGGAGCATGTGGAAGCATGATGACGATAAGGTGTTGATCTGTCAGTTCATTGTGAGCGAGGAGTCCAGAATGATGCCAAGGTTGCGTTCGTGGTCTGTGGGGGCGGAGGGGGTTCCCAGTGTGGCTAGCCACCAGGAGTCTGACCAAGCGTAGGGGGTACTTCGGTCTTGTCCGAGTTGAGTTTGACGCAACTGTTTTTCATCCAGGTGGCAATGGCTTTCATCCCGCTGTGGAAGATGATTCTTTTCAGCCGTGGGTTTGTTGGTGAGGTAGAGTATCAGCTAGGTGTCATCAGCGTAGGAGATGATGTTGATTTCATGGTTCCTGATGATGGCTGCGAGGGGGGCCATGTAGATGTTGAAGAAGGTGGGGTTCAGGGAGGAGCCCTGGGGCACTCTGCAGCTGAGAGGAACGGAGGTAGTCTGACTCGCTGTGTTCAACCTGTGAGGAAGAAGTGGATTCAGTCCAGGGCCTTGTCGCAGATGCTGGTGCCGAGGAGTCTCATGATTAGGGTGCAGTGGGAGACGGTACCGAAGGCAGCTGAGAGGTCCAGAACGATTAGGGCTGCGGTTTCACCCTGGTCGAGGAGGGAGCTCGGTGCTGTGGTTGCCTCAGAAGCCTGATTGGTAGATGTCCAGGACTTGGTTCACTTTGAGTTTGGAGAGTTGGGCGTTGATGGCCTTCTCAATGACCTTGGCTGGGAAGGGGAGCAGGGAGATGGGTCTGAAGTTCTTGAGGTCTGTGGGGTCGGCGGATGGCTTCTTCATCATTGACCTTGGCGTGTTTCCAGTCGTCGAGGAAGGTGGCATCTCAATGGAGCAGTTGATGATGTGGCGAAGCTCGGGGCGATGGAGGTTGCTGCTCTATGGAAGATGTGAAATGGGCAAGAGGCTCCCGAGTGGATGCTCTTCATGGTCTTGAGTGTGTTGTCTGTGGTGAGTGGGGTTCAGTTGAGCAGGATCTGTTGGGGTGCGGCGTGGTTGGGTGCGGTGGTGTTGATTGCGGTGGGAGGGTCTTGAGTGTCGAAACTGTTGTACGTCTGCCAGATCTTGTGGTGGAAGAAGGTGCAGAGTTTGTTGCATAGGTCTTGTAAGGTTGGGACCTCTGTGGTCTTGTTGTTGGGCATGACAAACTCCTTGTTGATGGCGAAGAGTTACTTGCGGTTGTGTGCGTTGGCATTGATTCTGTCTCGGAGGGCAGTTTTATTTGTGGTTTTGAGGAGGACTTGGTGTGCGGTGATGGCTGTTTTGAAGGTTATGTGGCTTTCTAGGGTTTTGTTGTTCCTACATCTCTTCTCGAATAGTCTACAGGTGCTTCTGGACTTGTGAACGGCGGGAGTGAACCAGCTGGCTTTCTTGGAGTGTTGCTTGCCGGGTGCCTTATTGAGCGGTTCCAGAGTGTCGGCGCAGTTTGAGATCTATCGGTGGAGGTTGAGTGCTGAGGTGTTAGCGCCTGCTGATGTAGGCAGTTTGGTAGTGCTGAGAAAGGCGGTGAGATGTTCTTCGTTGGCTTTGTTCTAGCTAGAATGGAGTGTGTGAGGGTGGTGGTTTACAGTGGATTAGGTGAGGGCGAAGTGCAAGCAGTGGTGGTCAGTCCAGAGGAGTTTGGTGGTGTGGCTGTAGGTGATGTTTTTGCTGGCGTTAAGACTGGGTCATGCGTGTCCTCTGCATGGGTCGGAGAGGTGACTAGCTGCTTGAGTCCGATGTTGGCAAGGTTCCCCAGAAGGGATGCAGTGATCTGGTCACTGGGGTTGTCTAGGTGAAAGTTGAGGTCGCCAAGTAGGATTTAATCTGTGTGGATGCGAGAGTCTGGGGTGTGATGAAGTCAACAATGGCATCTGAAGGGCGGGCGGGGACCAGGCGGCCTATAGACGAGGGTGCCATGGAGGGTTGTGTTGGGATTGGTTTGGATCTGGAAGTGGAGGTGTTCCATGGTTGTCGTTGGATCATCCGAGTGGGTGGTCAGGCAGAGGGTGTTCCTGTGGATGATGGCGAGGTCTCCTCTTGGTCGGTGGTTGCGGTCCTTGCGGGTCATCTCGTAGCTGTCGAGAATGGTGGTGGCGATGTCCAAGCCAGAGCTGGGGTTAGTCCAGGTTTCAGCAAGGAAGGCGATGTCGAGAGAGATGGAGTCGAGGCAGCAAGCTCTCCATGAAAAGCCAAGTCAGTGCCGGGCCTCAGCATTCCTCCACACGATCCGCATGCTCTGAAAAATCTTCGGGTGACTCTCCATCAGTCCCAGGAAAACGGCGACGCAGGCCCTCATCACCAGATGGCTCGACTATGGCAACGCACTCTATGCACAACCTCCAAACTCATACAAAGACTCCAGACACGCCAGAATGCAGAAGCCAGACTGATTTTAAACCGGCCCAAGATAACACACATTTCCCAGCACCTGAAGGGCCTTCACTGGCTCCTGGTCCAAAAGAGTTGCCAGTTCAAGCTCCTGACCCATGCCTTCAAAGCCCTCCACAACCTAGGACCACAATACATGAACCACCGCCTGACCTTCCACCAGCCATCCAGAAACCTATGATCCGATTAACTCGCCCTCGCACAGACAGCATGAATCTGCCGCAGCCGCACTGGAGGGCGCTCCTGCTCTCCCCTCGCTGCTAAAGCCTGGAACAACCTCTCCAACTCCACACCTCTGCCTCGCTCAACCACTTCAAGAAGGGACTCAAGACCTGGCTCTTTGACTGAGACCTGCAGCACAGCGCATGGAAGCCCCCCCCGGTGATAAGTTGCGCTATACAAATACTATTTGATTTAGTCCTCTGGTTGAATTCTTTAATATAGGGGAGGGGGTTTCTCAGTTTTTTTTTTTGTTTAAAATGTTAATGTTGTCACTGCCAAATGCGCCTAACTATAATGTTACTTTAACCTTTGTTTCTCTCAGTACATTTCCAAGGTTTTTTTTTTTAAAAAAAAACAAAAAACTGCTATCTTTTTATCGCACCAAACTATAACGTTACTTGAATTTTTTTTTTTATGGTGTATGTATATTAATATTCACTGGCGGTTGCCAGTAGGTAGTTGTAGTTAGGACCATGTTTCCATAGAAAAAGCTTTTTTTGACTTGCCTATATCGTTTGATGAATCTTCACAAAAGTTTCCAGAAACGTGCTCTGCTGAATCTTGTTGTGCATACAAAGTTTTGGGGCGATTTGTGAAGCAGGGGCTGAGAAAATGTTTAATTCCCATTGGACCTGTCAACACACCTACCGCCTGAAACACTGAGTGGAATTATACCAAATTTGGCAGCAAGCTAGATTAGGTTACGCAGATCACGCTTTCAGTAATTTCGTGTAAATCCGTTCAGGAATTTATTTTTTTAAGTTAGTGATATCTGTGGTCACGATTATTTCGCGAAAAAATGGGAGATTGTGCACAGAAATACAGAGCTGTGATTGGCTGCCAATACTTCAACCAGGAAGTGCTGGCAGCCATCTTGAGACTCTGCTTCAGAAGAGTCCCAAAAAAAAGAAAGGGGAATACCCTGACCCCTTAAAGTTGGTCCAAGGGTCCTAAGGGACCCCAACAGGCCAAAAAAGCATTTAAAAATTGTGGTTAAAAAACATACGTGCGGGCTCCCGTGCTTCTTTTTAATCAACCCCCAGGATGGGCCAGGTCCCAGGGGCATACCTTAAAAATAAGGAAGGGGCACTCCTAGGGCTTATCCAAGCCCCGGGAACTGCCACCACTATGGGGCATTGGTTATTATATTTGCATGGGTTGCCTAGACAACAGCCCCAGGGACTGCCACCTCCAAGTCTGTAACTAATCCGGGGGGGCCTGCATGACCCCCCCCACGCCCAAACCCAAGGACCACCACCTTCCCTGGCAAAGCTTAAACTCAATGCAGGGTGAGACTCTATGGCCACCCTCGCAGCCCCGGGGACCACCGCCTCCCCGGGCTAATTTTAAAATGAATGCGGAGGGCCCATGTGGCCATCCCCAGCACAGCCCCAGGGGGGGCGCCACCTCCCTGGGGCTGAAATACATCAATGTAGTGGATTTGTCAAAGACTTCTGGCCCGGGTACCACCAAATTGTATGTTGGAGGGGGGCCGCGGGGCTCCCCTAGTCGAGCTATGGATGGCCCTGGGGACTGCAAACCTTCCCAGTACCAGTTCCTGCTATGTACAGGTGTGCCCACCCCCAGGACTTAGCTGTTTTCTGTGGCTTGGTGGGAGTTTACCGCTCCTGCAAAGCCACAGCAATCGCTTCCGGCAAGCGAAAGCCTTAAAAAGGCTTTTGCTTGCTGGAAGCGGAGCAGAATTTCACATACAGGGAGCCACCTTTCCATCAGCTCCCTGTGTGTGAAAGCAATCTGGCTCCCGCAGGAGGCAGGGAGCTGGCAAAGACCGTGGGGGCCCTGAAGCTTCCCCCGGGTCCCCAACGGATGTGACTGGGTGCCCTGCATGAGACCAGGGCACCCACAAAGGATGCACAGACCAGGGGTATGGGGTCCATAAAGCAGAAAATGGATATAGGAGGAGGGCTGCATCGCCCCGCTCCTATTATAAATATGTTTATAAAAAGAAAAGGCCAAGCCCGAAGGTAGAAATCAACCCGGGAGGGCGTACGCGCGGCCCCCCCTGCCCTACTATGAAGAAAAAAAAAAGGCCAGGCCCCTGGGGCTGAAATAGACCCGGGGAGGGGGCGGCACCCTTTCCAAAAAGGCCCGGACTGAGCGATCCCTCCCCTAATAAAACAAATCTTTTCTTTAAAGCAGGCCCTACTGTGAAGCATAAAAGAATGAATACCGGGCCCTGGGGGATAGAATACCTGGGGCCAAAATCGGCCCAGGAGGTAGGAGGTGCTGCCCCCCTCCCCTCCTGTAAAAACATTAAAGAATAAAAGGCCGGGCCCCTGGCGATGGAGTCGCCGGGGCTGTATTTGGTCTGGACTGGGGCATCCCTCCCCTAATAAAATACTTAAATTCTTTTTTTTTTTTTATCTGGCCCCGGCAAGTCACCGATGGCCCGCCCCCTTTCACCGCCACTCTGCAAACGTACTTCCCGGCACACTGCTCTTTGGGAAGAAGTCTCCTTGACTACTGAGGGTGCTCTGGAGGCCAACTACCTCTCCTGTTACCTCCAGTAAGTTCCACACAGTGGGATTCCTGTAAAGTCATTGGAGGCCTCGCCCACTTTCTTCACCACTCAGCAAAGCGAAGCACCTCCTGGCACACTACTGGTTGGGAAGATGGGTGCTTGGGGGCCAAGCCCTCCTGTTACCTCCAGTAAGTCCCAAACTGTGGGATTACTGTTAGGTAGTTGGAGGCCATGGCCCCTTTCTCCACCACTCTACAAACCTGCCTCCTGGCGTACCACTGGTTGGCGGGATGAAATTGCTTTGGATGCTGAGGGTTGTTCGGCAGCCAGATCCCCTCCTGTTACCTTCAGTAAGTCCCACACTGTGGAATTGCTGAGAGCTCTTTAGAGGCCCCACCCCTTTCTCCACTATTCAGAAAATCAAATTAAAAGAACCTTAGAAATTCACTGAAAAAAAACAAAGAATACAGGGACGTCATAGTTAGGAAAAAGAATTTAAAAAACCTTAGCATTTCACTGAAAAAAAAAAAAAGGATACAGGGAGGTTATAGTTAGGAAATAGAATTCAAGAAAAAACTTAGAAAATTACTGAAAAAAAAGTTACATGGACGTTATAGTTAGGCTCACATTTCACTTGCACTAAACTAGAGAAATTCAGCAGCTAACTATAACTTACAACCCCGCAATGAACTGCTTATGACCTCACATATTTCATCACTCATGACATGGTCAGTGCCCTTATTCATGGCATGACTGATGACATCTGAAATGTATACCTGAATACCCACACTGGTGAGGGAAGGGGGACTTGCCACTGCACGTAGGAATCAGGAAAGAAACTAGAAAGGGAGTGAGAACATCTGGACTGGCATCCACAGTCCTTCATGGTTCATCTGTTTCAAGGAATGGCACCACTTTTTCTAGATGCTACGAAACAGGTAGATCTACACCAACTAGAAGACAAGGAAAATGGTAAATAAGCAAGCCAAGCAGAAACCAAATGATATAGCACAGATGGAAATATGCTTACCCGTTCTAGCAGTGAGTAGCACTTTTACAAGCCTGAAGCTAACCATGATAAAAGCGGAAGACTCCAGGACGATACAGCAACACATTGGTATGACTCTACAGAGTACAACATTACAACACAAGGCAAGACAAAACCGTGTTGTAAACACTGAGTTTAGACAGTAATATTTCCTTCATATTATAGATTTGAACTCTAATATTTCCTTCATACTATATTTTTAAACTCTTCTATTTCCTTTATAGAACGTGTGAATAGTTAGACGTGTAGAAATGCTTGCATCACATTCGCCTGCTCTCCAGGACTGTTTGTTATAACTAAAATATGTTTGTCATCTTGCTACATTAATCATTACATTGATCTGTGAGTTCTATCATTGTTTTCATTATATGAAGTAAAATAATAACAAAGATAAGGTCTTTTACAACATATCACCTTTCCAGATCCAGTAAAAACCCAGGTATCATGTTATAGTGTAGCGAGAGAGAGTTTGTGCCAGGGATATCGTTGACGAGGTTACGCTAGATTTCAATAAACATATTAGAATTGTTTCGGTCATTCTTTTTATCCATAACTTGCTTCACTTAGTATTCAGATTTTGTGTGGGTACCATTCAGAATTTATGCACTAGGCTAGGATTTTAAAAGAAATGTTTTAAAAAACATATCCTGCTTCTCAGTGCTGTTTTGAGTGTGTTACTCTTTTACGAAAGAAAGAGTTTCATGTTTGTCCCTGAATATAGCCAATAGGACTGATTGTTATCAGTAAACTCTTCAGCTCAACATTGTGCAGTGGGTTGTGTAAGGGTTGCAGTCCAGCTGGAGATCTGATTCGGGTTGGCACCTTGACTAAGTCCTTGGTGCCTTCCTGGATAGAAAGCCAAACCCTGCAACTCTAGGGGGGGTTCCATACAAAACATATTAATAGGTTCAAAACAGGGAAACCTGGGAAGATGAAAAGGTACGGAAAACACCAAACATGGATAAAATATAAAACAATGGTTCAATCCAGAATGTAAGTGAACTGCCAGTGTAACTACTTGACATGTTGCCAGGCGATGCTTCTTAATCTTAGTGGGTGTAAATTGAGCATTACCTCTCTTCACCCGGAATTGACTCAAAACTAGGAAGTAAGTAACTAATTGTAGTAACGAGGTTCAGGCAGATAGGATGTAGTTAAAGATGTTTTATTGAAGTAAGATACAGATTCTGTAGAACAGCCCCACCAGGAGCAGCCTGCTTGCGGCTCAGCCCATTCTCAATCACTTCACCTCACAGGCTCCAAACATTCTGAAGCGCATCATCACTCCAACATTCCATGCAGCACACAGCACAAACACACTGGCTGAGCAGGTGGTGAAAATGGCATAACATTAACATGGACAGGATACTCCATATTCACCTTTCTTATACAACAGAAGCAATAGTCCAATACCTGAATGTGATATAACAATAAGAACCCAAAAGAGGAATAACAGAGAGAAACCCAGACGCAACAGAAGAAATAAAAAAAGATGAGGACAGATAGGAACGAACGAAAAGATAGGTGGAGGAAAACTTAAGTGGAAGCAATGGGTAAGGTATTTTCCATTTGTGTATAGTTACCCATTGCTTCTACTTAGTTTTCCTCTACTAAAAAGTTGGTTGTGTGCATTCTTGAACTTCACTGACACTTGGAACCTCCATTGTGGTCTTCATGCTGTGGCCGGTGTGTGTAGCGCTTTTGAACATCTTCATTCTTTCCGTCTGTAAGGCAGTCATATGTGCACTGGAGATTACTAGTGACACGTTGACCTTGTGATCTCGTCATCCGCGGAGGGAGGGGGCGTATGTGCACTTAAAAACGTATGGTGAGTCTCTGTGATTTAAAAAAAAAACCCTCTACAATTTGCTGCCGTTTTCTTTGAAATCACTCACAAACAACCGTTTACCTCAAGTTCTAATTTAAAAGCTTCTGTGCGTGCTACTCACCTTTGTCTTGGTGTTGCGCGTGGCTCCTGTGGGAAATTCGGTGACGTTGGTTGCATTATGCAGCTCTTTGGCTGCTGATTGACGCATTCCAGCTTCGACGTGCCGTGAGCCATATGGCACAACGTAGACGACGTGCCGCCATGTTTAGGTTGGCTGCCACTGCTTTTTCTAGTTAGAACAGTCTTAATTCTGCCAACCACTTTTTTAGCGCTACTTCTGATGCAGCAAGTGCGGCGCGAAGAGATGTCCTGCGTCCTGACACTTCCACGTGTATGTCTGCTGCACAAGAGGGTCATCCTACGATCTTTGAGGACTGTTGGCTCGACGCAAGTAGGCCACAGGGCGTGGTCTGGAGTTCCGGTAGTGAGTGGCAGTTTGTTTTTGTTCTTCTCATCAGCTGCCATCCGGTGACAGAGTCGAAATTGACAGGTTGCCGTTCTACAAGGAGTTCTACTCACACTGATCCTCGGTGTGAAGTTTGTCTGCTGCTGTTCTAAAAATGTGCGGCACACGATCCTGGTGACAGGCACACTATTTTCTTTGACTGCCTGTGCAATTGGGGATTTAGCAAGTCTGAGGTCGGAAGCTCCGATTTCCAATGTTACTGTGTCTGTAGCTGTCTTAATGTCCATTGCAAATTGGTCTTCAAAGTGTACACGTTCTGAAATTCATCAATACTGTTTTGCAAGAATGTTTTTATTTTTTGCGGTCAACATGTTTAGTATGAAGCTGGTTACATATTTTGGCTCACAGTGTTTGGTGTCAGCTTCATCATTTTTGTGAAAGTAATAACAGCCTGTGTTAGCAAATCATGAGACATCTCTCACATGAGGTTTTGCTGCTTCAAAATGTGGTTACAGTGTTGTTAAAAACTAAAGTCAATGCAAAATGCTTATGGTGTTTCTGCAAGTCCACATTTATGTACCTTGAGTTTTCGTTTTCTTGGATGCATAGGTACCCTTACGCAAGGGAGGTTTTAGACAAGTACTACTCGGGTGAGATGTCGCTCACCGGTGATGGCTCACAATTTAAAATTACATGAGCAGAGATAAAGTGTTTATTGTGGTCTTATGTTCATTTTATGTGTATTGTTTACTGACACCACAGTTTTGGATTTTAGTGGGTGGTAGTCACAGTTTTGTCCCTTCCATGAGGGATGGGTTTGAGTTCTTGTCCCAGTGCTACATTTTATATTATTTGACCTCTACATGGGGTAGGTCTATGGATTGGTTCCCATATGCATGCGTTTATGATTTTAACCCTTACACACGGTTGGGTTATTGGTTTCTGCTCCATGTGCATGTTGTGCGGTACAAAGGTACATCCCTACATAGGGTGTGTGTTTATGGGTGCTAGGCCCATTTTCACTTTGTGTACATGTCGTCTTGCACTGCACGTTTAGTCTGCTTTTTGGGTCTTAATGTGTTTGTAAGTCGCGTTACGCTGCACGTCATGTCTTGTGTGTAAGTCTCTCTATGCCTCACGTGTTCTGTGTAAGTCGCCCTTCGCTTCAGGTGTTCTTCTACAGTATTGGGGTATCTTTCCTAGATTCACATGCCTGAATCATTCCCCGTCGTCGGAGTGGGAGTCCCACGGTACATAAAAATAGAAATATATATGCATATAGAAACCATATCATGGGTAACCTAGAACCAGGAAGTAAAGTAGCCAGAAATCAAAAGGAAAAATTCTTCCACTTTCATGACTCGTCCAAGTCATTATATATAGTCCAAACTACAGCCAATCAGGCGACAGCACCACCCAGAATGTTCTCCTCATAGGCTCAGGCTCTCAGATTTTCTACTGCACGTCGTGTGAAGGGAGTCTCCCTGAGCTCTGCACAGTTCTTCTCAGTTTTCTTGGAAACATTTCCTGTTAGGATGTCTTCTTCAAAGAAATCTCTTTCGACCTTGTAAATCTTGTGGGAAGCTCCGGCTGTTTTCAGAAGATCCCCACAAGAAGTGCATTTACTGCTGGTATCCTGACCACCAGGTGAGAGACTGCAAGATCTGCAGAACTTTCCCACAAAAGACTGAGGGACAGAGAGGGGTGTCTACTTCTGTGGCTACAGAAGATTAAAGATCAGGACAATCCCTTATCTGAGTTTGGGAGTGTTGTCTCTGTCCAGACTACGTCCTCTAGAAAGAGGAGTGCTGACACAGATTTATCTTCTCCTGGGGATAAGGTGTCGAAGAAACAGCATACCTCCAAGAGTGCTGAGTTACCTTCTACTTCAAAGAAGGCTATTCCACCTTCTAAGAGTAAAACTATGTCTTCTACACCCCCGATAAAGATTGCGAAGTCTCAATCTTCAAAGCAGGTTTCTGACAAGGATTTACCTCATAAACGGGGTCCCTCGTTGACTAGCTCAACGACGACGCCTTCGTCGACGAAGCCTTCCGTCCCTGCTACAACGACATCGACTGCAACCTTCTCGTCGCCGGAGCCACAGATAATGTCGTCGGCGTCTTCGCCGTCGACACTGGTATCCGTCGCCGTCAGACCAGTTCCGTCGATGAAAGAGATTACATCTACCGTCGACGCTCCTTCGACGACGATCAAAAGAGTGTCGCCGACGATTGCCTCGTCGACGACTGCCTTGTCGACGAAGTCCGTCTCGTCGACTAAGTCCGTCTCGTCGACGATGACTCCATCGACGACCACCTCGTCGACGACTACTTCGTCGACGGTTGCCTTGTCGACGTTACCACTATCTTATGTACGGCTCTTCAGGTTTGGTCTTAGTCTATCTTCTACACCGTCTATGACACCATTTATACAATTGCCTCCGTCGACAGCAATGTCTTCTTTACTACAAAGACGTGGATCTTCATTGGAGGTGCTTTCTCCAATTACAATCTCTCCTGCTAAGGTTCCTCTTAGGTTACCTGAACAACTACTGGATTCTGAAGAGGATGATGAAGAGTCAGATGAGGGAGATAGATTTCGTACCTCCAGGATCCCTTCTGAACTCCTCATTAAATACCAAGATGTGGATCAAGATGACGAATTTTGTCTAGAGACGGTTCCTTCAGCTCCAGATCCAGTTCCTACGGCCCAAATGCCTTTGGCTCTTTTAAACAATCTGCAGTACATGTTGGACGGTTACTATCGCCGTTTCCCTCCATCTGAATCGGCTTCTTCTATACCGCCCACACCTGTGCCTCAATCTTCATCAGCTTTGAGGTCGTCCAGGCCACATTCTCCTGTACCTTCGCATCACTCTCAGGATGCTCACACCTCTGATGAGGATAGAGAGGAAGGAGAATTGGATGACAGATCACTTCTCACGGAATGGATGATTACCAAATTCAACTTCGTCGCCTTCAACTCCTGCTCCTGTCGACTCTCCTCCTGTTGACATTGGAGGTTTTCACCTTCTTATGGAGAGGGCTACACAGCGTTTTCTACTTCCTATGGAAACAAAAAAGGATGATTGTTTCCTTTATGATTTTAAAGACCAACCAAGAAAACAAGTACGGTCTATTCCGATTATTGATTTCATTTGGCAAGAATGATTAAAAGTTATGAAAGCTCCGGCTTCTGTTCCTGCGGTCCTGCCCCGCCTTGATAAAGAATACAAGGCGCCGGACAATTCGCCTACATGCTTGATAGGCCAACCAAAGGCAGATTCAGTTATCGCTCAAGCAGCTCAACGACGAGCGCAGAATCCCTCCTCTCCGCTGTCCGCTCCTCCGGATCGGGATGGTAGACGTCTGGACGCTATTGGAAAGAAGGTGCCCACTATGGCAGCGACAACAGTTCGTGAAGGTAACTCACTGGCTATCTTAGGACGATATGATAGACGAATGTGGTCGGACATTTCTCCCTACATCGACATGTTGCCTGAGCCCTCTAAGTCAGAGGTGCTTAAGTTCCTCCAGGAAGGGTAACAAATCTCGGCTGAGATTGATTCATCGGTGGATGTTGCATCTACAGGTTTCCGACAACTGGCTGGTGCCGCAGTCCTGCGGAGGCAGGGCTGGTTAAAATCAACATCATTTCACCAGGAGGCTCGGGCTAAAATAATTGATATGCCTTTTGATGGAGAGTCTCTTTTTGGGCAGCATGTTGACGAGGCCCTACAGGCCATTAAAAAGGATACCGAGACAGCAAGATCTCTCGGAACCCTTCAGTTTAGTAAACCGCCCTTTCGGGGTGCGAGAGGCCGCGGATCCTTTTCTATATAATCAGCAAAGACAATATCAGTCCTATCAAAGTAACCAACGTTACTCTTCCCAGCGCCAACAATCATTCAGACAGCAACCATCTACCTCCTACTCGCAAAATAGAAGGAAGTCTACCTTTCGCGGACGTGAAACGTCCAAGAAGCAGTGCTTGCCCCGTTAAAAGTTGGAGGAAGAATCTCCTGTTACTACTCAAACTGGTCGAAGATAACAACAGACAAATGGGTCTTGGACATTGTAGCCAGAGGCCACGTTCTAGAATTTGTAAAACTTCTTCTGAATTCTCCTCCCAAAGGACCACCTCCAGCTCACCTCTCAGAGCTTTTTGCCCAAATAAATTTGATGCTGCGAAAAGGAGCGATCGAAGTAGTCCCTTGATTGCAAAGAGAAAAAAAAAAAAAAAAAAAAAAAAAAAAAATCAGGTAAACGGCATCTCATTCTAGATCTTCGCTCCCTCAACAAATACCTAAAACAATTATCCTTCCGGATGCGAACTCTGCAAGAAATCCTTTAACTTCTCACTGCAGGGGATCATATGACCACCCTCGACCTCCAAGACGCTTATTTTCATGTTCCAATTCTATCCAGACACAGAAAGTTCTTGAGGTTCAAAGTGGCTGGCTGGGACTTGCAGTTCAAAGTCCTCCCTTTCGGACTACGTTCCGCACCCCGGGTCTTTACCAAGGTCTTAGCACCGGTGGCTGCACACCTTTGGCTGGAGGGAATTCAATTTTTTCCTTATTTGGACGACTGCCATATCAAGGCGAATTCTTTCAACATGGCAAACGTCCATACTCAGAGATGTCTATCTCTTTTCCAATCTCTGGGCCTCTCCATCAATTTTGACAAGTCTCGCCTCATCCCATCGCAAAACAGAACGTTCTTGGGAGCCACCATAGACACTTTGCGAACACTTGCCTTTGTCTCAAACGAAAGGCAATTGAAACTTTGCAAACTTGCCCAGCTACTGCGATCTAAAGAGTGCGTTTCAGTCCGGCAGTTCAAGTCGCTTCTGGGGATGCTTTCATCCTGCATTCCTCTGGTCCCCAACTGCAGTCTCAGAATGAGACCTCTGCAAGAGGAACTCAACACACAGTGGCTACAAGTTTTGGGATCCTTCGACGATCTCATCCACATCACTCATCAAATAAGGGACGCTCTACGATGGTGGACTTACAAGAAAAATTTAGCAGCAGCTGCTCATTCCTAATAGAAGCTCCAAGCTTCGGCATCACCACAGATCCCTCCCTAGAAGGATGGGGAGCTCACCTGCAAGGACTGACGGTAAGCGAAAGATGGGATGCTCAGTAACGAACTTGGCATATCAACCTCTTGGAATTGCTGCCGATCTTCCTAGCCCTAAAATCTTTTCACACCATCATCAGTGTTGAGCCGGTCGGACAACACAACAAGTATGCACTACTTGAACAAACAAGGAGGGACAAGATCCGCATTATTGTCTCAGCAAGCCGAGGAGATTTGGGATTGGGCGATCAAACATCGGATAAGTCTGACAGCAATCCATGTCCCGGGAGTTTCCAACGTTCTCGCGGATTCCCTCATCGACAACTTCCAATCACAAGTGGGAGCTCCATCAACCAACCTTGACTCGTGTTTTTCAGGAGTGGGGTCTGCCTGATCTGGATTTGTTTGCGACCAGTCTGAACCGCAAATGCCCATTACTGCAAGTTGGTTTCCTCACTAGGGATCGTGTGGGAATGCTTTTTTGATGAACTGGTCACGGATTTATGCCTACGCTTTTCCACCGATACCGTTGGTCCCCAGCGTTCTCCGGAAAATGAAGAAGGAGCCTTGTGGCCTAATACTCATAGCTCCCAGGTGGGCTCGCCAGTTCTGGTTCACCGAACTCCTTCTCTCCGAATGCGATCCCATTCAGTTGCGACCAATACCGAACCTTCTATCCATTGAGAACGGGCAGATCTGCCACTCGGATCCTGCATCCCTGCACTTAGCGGCCTGGCTCCTGAGCACTTTGAATTCGCTCACTTAGATATTCCTTCGGACTGTAGAGAAGTCTTGGCCAAAGCCAGAGCGCCCTCCACAATCAAGACATACAGGCTTAAATGGAAACAATTTTGTATTTGGTGCCATGACGCCAACGTTCATCCAATTCATACAAAACCGGAACAAATTTTCCCTTTCTTTTTGCATTTGGCAAGATCAGGCCTTTCGCATTCTACCCTTAAGTTATTTTTAGCGGCTATCTCCAGATTCCGACAGGATGGTTCCAACTCTCTTTACTCTTCTAGGATCATTCAGCAGTTCTTCAAGGGATTGTTTCGCATGTTTCCTCCCATTCGCCATCCACCTCCATCCTGGCATCTGAACGTTGTGCTCTCAACTCATGCGCCATCCTTTTGAACCTATTCGTAAGGCAGATTCAAAATTTCTCCCATGGAAAGTCTCTCTACTATTAGCCCTAACATCTGCTAGGCGGGTCAGTGACATTCAAGCCTTCACTATAAAACCGCCTTACCTTCAATTCACCAGAGATTCATTAGTGCTACGCACTAACCCCACTTTTATGCCTAAAGTACCTTCGGACTTCCGTCTCAACGAACCGATCATTTTGAAAACTTTTTTTCCTAATCCTCAATCACCTGCGAAAAAGGGCTTTACATACTCTTGATGTCAAGAGGGGTCTCAAATTTTATTTACAGAGGACATCTTCAAAACGGAAATCTGATCAGCTATTTGTAGTTTATGGAAAGATGCGTACAGGACACCCAATATCCAAACAGTCCATTGCTCGTTTGAATTTCTGCTGCAATTTTTCTGTCATCAGCACGCAGGCAGACCTTAACAGACAACTCTGAGAGCACACTCTACTAGAGCAATCTCTTCCTCTACCGCTTTCTTTGCTGGTGTGCCTATTCATCAAATCTGCAGAGCTGCTACGTGGTCCAGCAGGCACACCTTTACCAAGCACTACTGTTTGGAAGCTGCCCGCGATGCCAACACGTCTGTGGAGCAGGCGTTTCTCCGTAATCTTTTTAAATAAGGTGAGCCTCTGTTCTTCCCTCCTCCTCTTGCTATTTTCTGACATACAGATATTCTATGATTGTTGGTGCATATATGCATAGATATGTATATATCTATATATGTGTATATATGTATAGAAATATCTATATTTGTGATTACATATTGCCTGTGATATGCATATGCTTATGTTTGTGATGATAATATCACTAGTGTTGTTCTCCAGTATTGGGGGTGTCTTTCATAGATTCACATGCTTGAATATTCCCCGTCGTCGGAGTGGGAGTCCCACGGTAAATAAAATAGCAATATATATATATATATATATATATATATATATATATATATATATAGTCATAATATACCTAAATAATACCATAAATAGAGCTATGTAGGTGTAAAAAAACACCAAGAATGTACCTATATGAAATCTCCATAGGGATACATGGAGAGAGAAAAAAGACATTTGCAGTCTATCTCTGTCATTATCTTGGTCCAAACTACAGCCAATCAGGCGTCAGCACCTCTCCAGAACCTTCTCCTCAGAGTTCCTGACCTCAGATTTTCTACCGCACGTCGTGTGACAGGGAATCTCCCTGAGCTCTGCTCAGTTTTTGTCTGTCAGAATGTCTTCAAGTAAGAGATCTCTGTTTAGACCTTGTTCTTCGTGTGGAAAACTGCGTTTATTCTCTGAGGACCCACACAGTAAGTGCATTTACTGTTTGTACCCGGATCATGAGGTGGCAAAATGTAAGTTTTGTAGAACCTTTTCTACAAAAACTTTGAAGGACAGGGAAGGCCGTCTCTTATTGTGGCTACAGAGACTTAAAGATAAGGAGGATCCAGTTTCTGATATGGAAAGCCTTATTTCTGGCCGTTCCCAGACAGCCTCAAAGCGCAGTAGTGTACAGGAGTTGCCATCTCCTTTCCTGAAGAAAAAGAAAATGTCTTTGGCTCTTACATCTGCTGTTTCACCTACTGTTTTGTCACCTTCGAGACCTAGTTCTCAGGCTATTGAGGCGTCTACTTCCAAGTTTTCTGGAAAAATACTGGCAGCCTCGTCGACGATGCTTCCGACGAAATTGGCAGTGACCGGCTCGCCGACGTTGACTCTGACGACAACATCAGCAGCGTCTTCGTCGATGATTGTCCCGTCGACGTTAGCCTCGTCGACGGTAACCATCAGTACCACAAGGTCGGTGACTTCTATATTACCCATTACATCGTCGTCGACGAGGAAAGAAAAGGTTCCGTCGACGAAGACTTAGTCGTCGACGAAGGGTGTGAGATAGACTTCGTCGTCGAACTCGTCGACGGCTATTCCGTCGACGAAGAAGATTCCGAAGGCTTCGTCGACGACAGCTCCGTCGACGACGGCTTCGTCGGCGACGGCTCCGTCGACGATGGGTTTGTCGGCGCAAATTTCGTCGACGATAGTTCCGTCGACCACCGTTCCACCGACAGTAGCTCCGTCGACGAGGCCCTCTCCGAAAACGTCCTCGGTGAATACCATGCAGCCGTCGACGGCAATTTCATCAGTAAGGATAAAGGTGAGCAGATTATCATCTGCTCAAAAGTCATTGAGACAGCAGCTGCCTCCCGCGACTTCAGCACCGGTTTCATCTTTCGCTGTGGTCCCCTTGATGCCATTGCCACCTACTACTGGCCTAGATAGGCAAGACGAGATTATTCCTGTAGAGGAGTCGCAGCTTCCGTCACCATTATTTGCGACAGATTCTGAACAGGAGTCCGAGGAAGGTTTACCTGACCCTTTTGGTACGGCGCAAAGCCCATCTGACTTAATAATTAAATGCCAGGATGACTGTAGTGAGGATGAAGATCCAGTTTACAGGCAGCAGGTTCCTGCGCAACTTTCAACGGCGACTCTGCCATTGTCACTCATAGCTAATCTCCAACGCATGTTGGACGATTATAACCAACGTTTTCCTCTGTCGCCGCAACATCCTGGGGTTCCGTCAACGCCTGTGGTTCTGACAAATATAACTCCGGGGCCGATTGGAAATCCTTCACCCCTGATGCCGTCAGCACCACCAAGACAGCCTTCAACGAGGTTTTTACCTCATCATGAGTTTGTGGAGGAGGTCCCTCAAGAAAGAGAAGAGGGTGAAATCCCAGATGATGATGGTGATGTTGATAACGATGACGATATGGTGGAGTGGGACGAGTACCAAGCACAAACACCATCCCCCTCTCAAGTGGTATCTGGTGACTCACCTCCAGTGGACATAGCGACTTTTCACCAACTAATGGAAAGGGCGACACAACGTTTTAGGCTGACAACGGAGTGCAGAGAGGAAGATTGTTTCCTTTATGATTTCAAGAGTCAACCTTTAAAACAAACGCATACTATTCCCATTGTGGATTTCATTTGGGAAGAAGGCAAGAAGTTGATGAAAACACCCAATACCTTGCCAGCACAGGTGCCTCGATTAGAAAAGAAGTATAAGGCGCCACTAGGAACCCCAGCATGCCTCACAGGTCAGTCAAGACCTGAGTCCGTCATTATGCAGGCAGCGCAACGTAGGGCGAAAAATCCTGCATCTACTGTCACTGCACCACCGGACCGTGACGGACGTAGAATGGATGCCATAGGGCGTAAGTTTTCTTCAATGGCCTCTACTGTGGTTAGAGCAGCTAATGCCTTGGCCATTTTGGGTCGTTATGACCGACAAGTGTGGGCTGACATTTCGACTTTGGTTCAAGAACTGCCGGAGCCATCTAAGGGCGAAGCAATGAAGTTGCTCCAAGAGGGAGCAGCTACTTCGGCGGAAATTATTGATTGTGCAGTGGACATCGCATGCACGGGTTTCCGTCAGCTTGCTGGAGCGGCTGTTCTGCGCAGGCAGGGGTGGTTACGATCGACCTCCTTTCGGCAGGAGGTGCAGTCCATGATTTTAAACATGGCTTATGACGGGGAGGCGTTATTTGGAAATCACGTCGATTAAGCGCTCCAGTCTATAAAGAAGGATACTGAGACGGCTAAATCTCTCGGAAATTTACATTTTCGAAGGCAAAATTTTCGTGGTGCACGCGGACGCGGCACCTCCTCAAATTTTCGAAGGGGAAATAATCAATATAGACCCAATAATCAAGGATCGAACCGCTATTTATAGCCAGCACCAACAATCATCCTGACAGCAGGCCTCCAAGTCGTATAGAGGGAAATCCTCATACAGAGGAAACGCGTCAAAAAGACAATGACTCTTACCAGACAAGCAAAGTTGGAGGTCGAATCTCTCTGTTCTTTTCCCAATGGTCCTCAATTACAAAGGACCGTTGGGTTTTGGACATTGTGAAAAAGGGGCACGCTTTAGAGTTCACGAAATTCCCTCCGTCCACACCACCCACCGGACCACCACCAGCTCACATCAAGGAACTTTTACATCAAGTTCGACTTCTAAGGCAAAAAGGAGCTATAGAGTTGGTACCAATATCTCAACGGGGGAAAGGATTTTATTCCCGGTTCTTTCTTATCACAAAGAAGAACGGAGAATGGAGGCCCATCCTCGATCTGAGGGCGCTCAACAAATATATAAAGAGCCAATCCTTTCGTATGATGACGCTAGTAGAGATCTTGAGTTTACTCTCGCAGGGAGATTTCATGGCAACGATAGATCTCCAGGATGCCTATTTTCATATCCCTATATTACAACGTCATCGGAAGTTCCTGCGTTTTCGAGTGGGTCAACACTATTTCCAATTCAAAGTGTTACCGTTTGGTCTGCGCTCGGCCCCTCGAGTGTTTACAAAGGTACTAGCTCCAGTGATAGCGTTTCTGCTACTCCAAGGTGTGCAAATATTTCCATACCTAGACGACTGTCTACTAAAATCACAGTCAAGCGCTCGCCTACGACAACACACGCTTCTATGCCAGGAGATGTTTCGCTCATTAGGTCTCTCCATAAATGCAGCGAAATCCCAGCTTCATCCTTCGCAACAAAAGGACTTTCTGGGAGCCACTCTGGAAACGGTATCAGCCAAAGCATTTCTATCCCAGGAACGTCTACAAAAGATGTTACGGCTGGTGACTTTGATCAGGTCAAAAAAGTCAGTTTCTGTAAGACTGTTGAAATCATTTCTGGGGATGGCATCATCGTCCATTGATTCCTCACTGCAGGCTAAGGACACGTCCTATCCAGGAAGCACTGGATGCTCAATGGCGTCAAGTGTCGGGATCTTTCAACGACATGGTATGTGTCACAGATCAAATGAGGTCAGCACTCGAATGGTGGACAATACCAGCCAACTTAGCAGAAGGCACTTCATTTCTGTCGGTGACGCCGGACAGGACAATCACGACAGACGCCTCATTAGAGGGAGGGGGCGCTCATTTGGAAGATCTTTCTGTAAAAGGAAGATGGTCAACACATCAAAGAACTTGGCACATCAACAGGTTGGAGCTTATGGCGATTTGTCTGGCTCTAAAATCATTTCTACCCTTAATCCAAGGAGAATCAGTGCTAATACAGACAGACAACACAACCTGTATGCACTATGTGAACAAACAGGGCGGAACAAAATCCCCGAGTCTGTCCAGGTTAGCTCAATCAATTTGGGACTGGTCTCTCAGTCATCGCATCATGATTACAGCAGTTCATCTACCAGGAATATCCAATGTCCTAGCGGATTCCCTGAGCAGGTCCTCCTCATCGACCCACGAATGGGAATTACACCAACCAACTCTAGAGAGGATATTCCAACAATGGGGTCGTCCACGGCTGGATCTCTTTGCTACGCCGGAGAACCGAAAATGCCGAGATTATGCAAGCTGGCATCCCCACAAAGGGTCACAGGGAAATGCCCTTTTGATGAACTGGTGCAATCTATTTGCGTACGCCTTTCCTCCAATTCCCCTCATACCTCGGGTCCTTTGGAAGATGAAGAGACAACCTTGACACCTGATTCTAATAGCCCCACGTTGGCCCCGACAGGCATGGTTCTCAGAACTGCTCCTGCTGTCCCAATGCCAACCAATCCTCCTGCAGTCTCGGACAGATCTGCTCACGATGAGCGAAGGGAGAATTTGTCATCCGAATCCTTCCTCACTGAGTTTATCGGCATGGAACCTGAACACCATGAGTTCGCCCATCTAGACATCCCGCAGGATTGTAGGGACATTTTGGCCCAGGCAAGAGCACCCTCTACAGTCAAGACGTACAAGTTGAAATGGAAAAGATTCTGCCACTGGTGTGCTTCTAACGGAATCCACCCAATACATTCCACGGCACACCAATTACTACCTTTCTTCTTGCACTTGGCTAGTTCCGGACTATCGCATGCAACTTTACGGGTTTTCCGACAGGATGGCTCAAATTCCCTTTGTTCCTCAAGAATAATCCGCCAATTCTTTAAAGGCTTATTCCGAACATTTCCGCCAGTTCGGCGTCCTCCTCCGTTGTGGCATCTTAACATTGTGTTAGCGCAATTGAGGAGACCACCGTTCGAGCCCATTCACAAGGCCGACTTAAAACATTTAACTTGGAAGGTGGCCCTACTTCTGGCACTAACGTCTTCACGTCGTGTCAGTGACATCCATGCTTTTACCATCAAACCTCCTTTCTTGCAGTTCAAACCGGATGCTGTAGTGTTGCGTACCAATCCATCATTCCTACCCAAGGTGCCTTCTGATTTTCATATTAACGAGCCAGTCATATTAAAGACTTTCTTTGCTAATCCTCAGACACCTGCGGAGCAAAGGTTGCATTCTTTGGATGTGAAACGATGTTTTAAGTTCTACATCAGCAGGACAGCTTCGTTTCGAAAATCCGATCAGCTTTTTATAGCATATGGACGTTGTCATAAAGGACGTCAGGTTACTAAATCGACGATTGCACGCTGGATTTCGACGGCTATTGTCTTCTGCCATCAAAAGGCAAACAAACCACTGCAGTCTTCAGTGAGAGCACACTCCACTAGGGCAGTAGCATCATCTACCGCCTTATTTGCTGGAGTACCTTTGCAACACATCTGCAGAGCAGCTACGTGGTCGACCAGACACACGTTTACTAAGCACTACTGCTTGGCGGCTTTAAGCGAGGAGGATGCTGCAGTGGGACAGGCAGTGCTGCGCAATCTTTTTAAATAAGGTGAGCCTCTTCCTCCCACCTCCATATTGTTTCCATTTACTGTTCAATATTATTCATAGCATTTATATACATGCTGTATGTCAACAGATATATATATATATATGTGATGTTTTTATAAGAAGGTTATGATCATTGCGATCTCATGTTGATGTCATTATGGAAACAATAATATGGTTACTGCTTTCTATTCATATTCAAGCATGTGAATCTATGAAAGACACCCCAATACTGGAGAAGAACAATTGTTACTTACCTGTAAACAGGTGGTTCTCCAGTATTGGTGTCTTTCATTGATTCACATGCGACCCTCCCTCCTCCCGTCAGAGGCTTTTTTCCTCCTCATAAACTATGCATACACTTTGGTGCTACGAAAATCTGAGGTCAGGAACTCTGAGGAGAAGGTTCTGGAGAGGTGCTGACGCCCGATTGGCTGTAGTTTGGACCAGGATAATGACAGAGATAGACTGCAAATGTCTTTTTTCTCTCTCCATGTATCCCTATGGAGATTTCATATAGGTACATTCTTGGTGTTTTTTTACACCTACATAGCTCTATTTATGGTATTATTTAGGTATATTAGGACTATATATATTGCTATTTTATTTACCGTGGGACTCCCACTCCGACGACGGGGAATATTCAAGCATGTGAATCTATGAAAGACACCAATACTGGAGAACCACCTGTTTACAGGTAAGTAACAATTGTTCTTATGGAGTTACTGCTCCCTACTCCGATTCAGGCATGTGAATCTATGAAAGATACCCCAATACTGGAGAAGAATAAAAGTTACTTACCTGTAATCTGTGGTTCTCCAGTATTGGTATCTTTCATAGATTAACATGCAACCCACCCACCTCCCCTCAGAGGCTCTTCTCTGCTCTGTTAACTCTGGATCACACTTGTGCTAGAAAATCTGAGAGCCTGAGCCTCTGAGGAGAACATTCTGGGTGGTGCTGTTGCCTGATTGGCTGTAGTTTGGACTATATATAATGACTTGGACGAGTCATGAAAGTGGAGGAATTTTTCCTTTTGACTTCTGGCTACTTTACTTCCTGGTTCTAGGTTACCCATGATATGGTTTCTATATGCATATATATTGCTATTTTTATGTACCGTGGGACTTTCACTCCGACGACGGGGAATGTTTCAGGCATGTGAATCAATGAAAGATACCAATACTGGAGAACCACAGATTACAGGTAAATAACTTTTGTTCTTGTGTGTAAGTCGCCCTGCGCCTCACTGAGTTGTTTACTTTGTGGTACATGTTCATCTTTCGTGTTGGTTTCACCCTTGTTGTCTGTTTTTGGCCTCTGGTCTTTTTTCTTTGGGTGTGGTCCACCCTTCTCTACATTTTGAATTTGTTTATTAGGAAGAATGGGAATATTGCTTGTTTTTGATTTTATCTTACTTGTCAATATTTTTCCTTCCTTCAGATTATGTAGTGTTCTTACTCGTGTGAAGTAGTATTTAGCTTTGTTTCCCACAGTTAGAACTTTTCTTCTTTTGTACATTTTCTTGTTTCTAGTTATTTCCATGTTTTCGCACACTTTGTTTTCTTTTAAAAGGAAGGGGCTAATGTTATATCCTCTTAAAGGTCATTGAAGGTAATCCAGCCTAGCTGTCTCCTAGCTGTTCAGCCAGAGTGAGAGATGGTGACGCAATGTTGGTGTGACTGTGATGAATGGAATGCCTGGGTGGGGGACAGTTGGTTGGAGATGGGCTGAGCAGCAGGGAGGCTGCTCCTGGTGGGGCTAGTGTAAGGGCTGGAATAAGGGCTGACAACAGGAATATGGACTGATGTTCTTATTTACCTGCAACCAATAAAGAAGTCTACTTAACTCAACCTGGCTACCTGTGTCTATCTGTGTGAGGACACAACATTATTTTTAATGTTGTACTGAAGTTAGCTAAAAAGTTGATGGATGCAGCCACTGGAAATTACTCGGACCACATCCCACCCAATTGTTAAATTTGCACATCATGCCACCTCAGTTTGGACCCATCCGTATGCAGATGAGTCTTGATCATGTCCAACAAGAACAGTCTAGCTCGAACCGCTAGGCCAGGTCCTCACTGAAACTAGCACAAGCAACCTAAGATCGGGTTTGCCCTAGTTAGGGCTCATCAGCCAGGTACAGTTTGGTTCCAGGGACACAGTGTGCATGGGACCCATGTTTGGGCATACCCTCCCCACTTAGGGAAACACGCTAAAGTATACAAGAAAGTGATGGATGAAATGCTTGAATTAATCTCAGCCGCTAATAATTACTAATGCCACTTCCCAGTCCATTGTTATTTTTAACACCTGACCACCTCAATTTTTGTATACTTTAGTACTGAAGTTGCAATCTAATGTCCCAGCCCTTGATAACTTCCACTGGTCTGTTGTCCAGCATCTCCAGCCTCCTTGTGTCTGCTATTTCTCCCGAATCCTCACACACCTTGACACCCCTATGGTATCACTGAAAGCATTATACATACTATTCCACGTACCAGAAGGACCTGAAAAAGTTCAACCACTTTGTCCCATCAATGAAAAGACAACATTGGCTTGTCCTCCAAGCCTGCACCGTTCTCAAGACAATATGCATCACATACAAGGCCTGCCAAAATTGCCCTCTTGCACACCTGGAGGAGAAAAGTTGAACAGAGCTGCACCAAGAGCCATGACATTCCTAGGCTGGAGATGAAGAAATACAACAAGGAAAGACCAAGTGGCAGGTCTTCTTCATCTACACCCCAGGGATCTGGAACAGCACCCCAATTGATGTCACAATTGCTTTGAAGAATCAGCAATTCACAAAGACAATGAAAAAGCATGTCCTCTAAGAGCACTACCAACATAAATTCACTTGTTTCTTGCGGCATTTTTAATTATGTTGAATTGTAGATTTGTTCACTATTACTGTTTCTCACATAAGTTTGCATTAGCAAAAACAACTATGGACATAGAGATATGTACATACAGAAAATGGTCAACTGTTGCACCGATAAACTAAAACAATTTCCATACCATTCTCCTTCTTGTTGTCTAAACGACAAGATATGTACCTGTGTAATAGCCAAGGTACACATAGGCCCTGATCACAAGTGGGCTGGATTAATTGGAATTATATGGTGTGCAAAGTCTCTAACACTCGGAAATTATTGCATGCGATTAAAGTTTCTATCTCCTCAACGTTCCTCAGGTACACATTGGCAGGTTAAATGCTTGGTAAATACCAGGACGTGGATTTTGTTGCGGAAAGCACAAACATCTGCATGTTGTGCCCCATTTTGAACAGCTACACTCATAACAGTCATAATTATTGCACCCAATAAATGAAAAACTCCAAGGTATTGGATTTTTTCTTGTACATGAATTACCTACTCTTCCAGGGCAATCTTTATCGGGCGATAACCTCATGGATTAAATATTGCATAAAGAAAAATCAGACCAACAACTTCAAGGGCTAGTAGCATTATTTTCTGTTGGAGTCCTTGGCAGTGTGTTTCTGATAACACGCCAGTATCAGATTGTAAAATGGGCTGAAGTAAGTCCTTAAAGAATTCTGAGCGATATCTGCTGTAAGTGAAAGCAAAAACAGACTTGTTTCATATTATAATGCTCACTGTGTTCAGACATGCATGTAAATTGAATGTCCAGAGAAATTAAGTTACTTTCCTGCAAATATAGTTCTAGAGCATTAATTTCATTTATCTATTCCCATGCAACCCATGACCTTTTCCAAAGAAATAAATGTTCTTGAGCTCCTCCTCCTCCTCCAATTTACACTTTGTAGCCCGAAACACTGAAGCTGTAACCTGTATCCAACTACAGAAGTAGGCTGGTGCGCTCGTGCCCCTCCCATACCTCATCCGCAATACTCTAACTTTTGCCTGCACCTCATGCATCAACCATTTCCGCTAACTGAAATTGCGCACCTAAATAAGGGCCGGACTGGGAACAGAAACAGGCCCTGGCAAAGGATCAATCCCCCCCCCCCCCCCACGTGAGGGGGAGTGCAGCCGAGCAGTTTTCGATGGTCTGTTTGACGATTTTGGCGATCCCCAAGGGCCCCCCCAGGAGCCCAAAACCGGCCCCCACCCTAACGGCCTACTGGGAAAACGCCCGGTGCCCGTTATGACCAGTCCTGCCCTTCATCAGTAGTCTGTATTGGTATATACTCGTCGACTCAACCACAGTCAACAAATTAACAGGGAGAGGGTAACCATGGGTGATCCATTGTTCGGCTCTGGCTCTAAAAGCTCGTTCACAAGCCAAGCCGAGCCTTGGCAATATTTGGCATGAAAATCATCCAACAAATATCATGTTAGAACATGGTACGGGGACTTCAAAATTAAAAAAAAGTGTATTTCCTTTGTTGATCAGATTATAGTTCTGCTTCGAGAAGTATTTATTAAAAGTGTCATTTTATAAAACATTCACTGAGAGGTATTCCTGCGCTCTTCCTAATGACAATTCTATTAGTGAACTAAGAAACAAGTAATTTGTCATGTGTGCCCTGTGTGTGTCCTTCATTCTTATACATGCGGCACAACAGTTTTTTCTATGAAATCAGATACCCAATTTCAGGATGTGTGCTTCAAGAGGTATTTTAAATGTGCTCTCATATGTGATAATGCACAAAAGAGGCTTGGTGAACTAAAGCATTGGCCTAGGATTGCACAATTTGGTCAGGCAGCAAGCGTGGATGGATCCCAGATTTTCCAGTTTCACACTATGCAATTCAGCCACTTAAAGGTATCTCTTTCTGACATCACAGGTTAAATGATGCTTAGTCCTTAATTCTTGGAGGGTGAAATTAGAGCGTGGGTGACATGCAGAACCCACATTCTGTGACAGTTTTTCATAGTGCGAACCTTGCTCAAGAACATAAGAGCTCTTCATAACAGACACAGCATAGTTATATATTTTTGTAGCACAGGGAAATGTCCCAGGATTTACAGGACGCTGAGCCAATGCCCGGATTTGAACCTTGTTCACCATATTACATAGTCAGTAGCGGCAGCCACTAGACCACATCGCCTACCGTGAAAGTTCTGCTCATATTGGGCTCAAGGTTCAGAGTAGGCCTCGAGCTGAGCCGGAGCTGCCCTTCTGGCTTGAAACTCCTCCACTAAGTCCAACTAAAACTATTATTGTTTCGAAACTAGTACAACCTTGAGAAACACAAGGTCTTTCCCTACCCCTAGCTCCCTAACCCCTTCGGTGCCCGCCCCTTTCCCCGCCCTGTGCCGGCCGTTACATTAGCGGGCGGGGTTTGTGACGAGCTGGACTCGTCATGGGCACAGCGCCACCGCAGCCCATGACGAGTCCAGCTCGTCACGGGCACCGAAGAGGTTAACTGAAGACCGTATAAGAGCATCGTCTGACACACTTGTACTGTGATTATCGACCTCTAATGTTACAAACCACTATCTAGGCACCTGTTTAAGTTGATGTGTTACTGTTTTGTTCCAATTGTGTGAACTAATTTTCTTCCTTCCCCGTTCCTTGTATATGCTGAATTCTTCATCACCCTGTTTCTATAACTCTAGTGGTGGACTGCTTTGGAGAATTGATGTAATTTCACAAATTATTATTGTTGTTTACTGTGTTAATTTCTAGCATATCTAAATCAATTAAAATATTCTGGAAAAATAAAAAGATGCTGAGCCCTGGTGAAATGCATACGATGACAGTTCTCTGCTCGGGGGTTGAAACTTAGAGCTAATCATGAGTGGAAATAGCATGATGATGCCGTTAATCTGAATGAGAAAGAAATCACCATATTGGATAACTTTCTTTTCGCATTTTCTGAGAATACTGTGTGGCAGAGAAAAATCCCAGACCAAACTAATAAAGTAAATGACACACCATCTACTCGGCAGTAGTATCTATGGATAAAGATTTTGTGTAGAACTTTGGATGCATTGCTGGGATTAAGCGGTCATTCCTTGAAAACTAGTGCTATTTCTTTTTGGTTACTAACAATCCCATGAAGGGATCAGACGCACTGTGGAAACACCAAAAAACCTTATTTAGTTTTTCACAGTACCACACACACTGTACTAAGAAGAAAGAACACTTTAAAGTTAAAGTATTTATTTCTACAGGGACAATCCGTTTCTTAGTACATCTAAAACAACAGCACAGAATATTATAAAAAAACAGCAACTAGACTGGTTATAAGTAACAAGAATAAAATGAACATTTCTAGCATTGTTAAAATGTCATTTAAGTATCATCTAGAACCTAACATCCTACCTACTTCTATGCACTATTCTATGAGATCATAAAAAGGCAGAGCAACTTTCTGTCTAGAGTTTCTTAGGAGGAAGAGTCATACCTTGTTGACAGCAAGGGCTGTCTTCATCACAGGAAGCGTGAAGACAGTGTTCCATGCGAAGGGCAAACACTCACTGCGTGGCAGTCAGTCAATCTTCCTCCAGGACTTGGCTTTATCCACTTCAGTCATTAGGCAAGATGTATCATCTGCGATGTGTGCTGGCAGCAAGTGTGACCATCTCTGGCAGAATCAAGGGTGATAATTTGGGCGTAGGACCTATCCTCACAATTGGGCACATGGCAGTCCTTATATCTTGAATCTCATCAGAAATTGGAATTTCTAAAATGAGTTTAGCAATTCCTGACCTAGATTATGTGTATCAAGGTGTGCTTCCCTGACATCTCCTTAGGAACATATAAGACTAAAGGACTCCATTTGTACTACATTATTTTTGGTTATATATCTGTATGTGTTCTTAGTATCATCAGAGCTGCGGGCAGGCTACTTTCAATTGGCAAGGGAGTAGCTTTGATGAAAGTCTGATTACAAGCGTCCCTTCTCCCGTTGAGCTCATGTTATGGCATAACACATATCTAAAGAAAAGACACTACCGATTGGGTAATAGTGGGTATTGTATTTTTGTGGTCCTGATGAAAAGCCTTGGGGTAAAGGCTTGATACATGTAGACCTTGAGATACATAAACGTATGCCTCTCAATTTCCCCTTTTTAACCATAGCAGCAGGAGGACCGAATAAAATTTTTGTTCCTACTTAGCCAGGTATTTTTAACTCTAGATAAGACCCGCCCACTCTTATACCACACAACTCTTCATAGTATTTGACTAAAAGTGCTCCCACGTCTTAATTGGTCGCAGCACGCCCGTTCTGCAGCGGGACTGGAAGAACCCGATGATGAAGCATGCCACCAAGGTAAATCTTGGTGCGTGAGAGTTTGGTTAAGAAAACTTTCTGTTCCCTACCTAGAAAGAACAGTGGAAAGATATTGCAAATAACACAGACAGACTATTTGTTTGTCACATGTGTTCTTAGTAAACCTTGACATGATGAGGAGGGGACATTTGACCTAGAAGAATGTCGCCTTAGATGTTGTATCTGTGTCATTAATTAAAGAACTTAACGATATCACAGTTATTAGAAAGATAAGGTCTGGCAACATCTACGTTGATAGGTAGATATGACAATGATTCTGCATTAATCAAGGAATATGGCGGTATCCATAGTCTACGCTGAGGAAGATGGTGACCTCCATGGACCAAGATGGAGTCGGGGCCTACATAAGATGAGTCAGACCTTAGGGGTTTTAGATCGCCCCCGTCTTGTACTTCTGAATGTGACGTCATTGGGGTGTGTCCGGCCTAAAGGGATTCAACTAACGTGTAGGGAAATCCATGCACTCAAATTTTTATCATCTACAAATATTTAGCCTAAAATACATATCTATATAGTATATACATTGCACTTGTAGCATAAAACAAAAGCCATTAATACATTGTAGATATAAAGGATAGGAAAAACATATGTGATAGTATATGGTTCACACAGCGAAGCATGAATATTTGTTATCCTTGCATAGTCACAGAAAATCAATGAATACATCTCTCTACTACGCGTGCTGGCGAACAAACATACCAGTGAGAATTAGAAATTGTCCAGATTAAAAATGTGTGTTAAAAAAGCAAAAATTAAAAGTCTATTAAAAAATAAAAAAGTTTTCAGTCAATGGTTTGTACAGGGTTTGTGGTACATATGGGAAATGCTTGTTGTGATTCTTTGGTCGACTGAATTGTGGAGTTCATTCCTCATCGGAGGACATGTTGACATAGTCAGGTGCACTCTCAGCATACATCTTTGCGAAAACCATACAGAGCATGTTCGCGGTCAATAGTCTGTGTATTAGATGGACCAACAACTGGCTGCTCATCTAAGGCACTTGATGTTGGTTGCGATTCCTCTCAAGAGGACTCGAAGAATTTTAATGAGTCAAGCCATTGGTCAAGAGCTGCATTGAGAAATGCCATTGGTGATAGTGCTCTTTCATAGGTAGTTTTCTGTGTGTAAAGACAGGTAAATTGCTCGGCATTGTTCCTGGTGCTTATGTAGAGGTTGAACGATTTCCCCATATCAATGTAAGCCACTGGGTGCAGCTCCCGAGGTAAGTCCAAGATGATGTCAGTCGGACAGCTTATGCAATAGAACACGTTTTACTTGTGTAGAATTTTCTTTCTGAAAGGTATGCATCCAGTACTTACTGAGTTCAGATAGCCAAGCATGTCCCATATAGCGTGCTAGAGTCTCTCTGCAACTTTGTTCAGTTGGATATTGGTACTCCATGTTGTTGATTTCCTTGGCAGAATAGGAGAAAGATGATGATACCACAGCCAATGAGCAGTATTATGATCAGAAATCTTCCAAAAAGGCTGGAGAATAGAGAGTCAAAAAATGACAGAATCAGTCCAATTACTGCTTTAAATATAGTCACTAGACCAGATCCAATGTTCTTAAAAAGATGCAAAACACTAGTTGTTACAAATTAATTATTTGAACGATATTTGCAAAATGCATTGGATATTGTGTGTGTAACAGCTGCTGAATTTCTGAAGCAGTCCTGGCTGTTTGCAGATTGTAAACTTCAATCGCTGAAGTCAAAGGGACATCTTTTTGTAGTAAAACAGACAATAGTTTGATCTAGTCACCAAAATGCATAGATTTCATACTAATACTAGGTCAAGGGACGTTGCTGATATCATTTCTAAGTGGAGGCTGCAAGGTCCTTCCACAACACTGTATTGTTTCTGAAACTATTATCAATCAATCAAAAAATACAATCAAAACATTTGTAGAGCGCGCTTCTCACCCGTGAGGGTCTCAAGGTGCTGAGGGGAGGGGGAGGAGAGCAGCTACTAGTTGAACAGCCAGGTCTTGAGACGTCTCCTGAAGGTCAGCAGGTCCTGGGTCTGACGCAGGTGGATGGGGAGGGTGTTCCATGTCTTGTCGGCGAGGTGGGAGAAAGATCTTCTGCCGGTGGTCGTTGGGCAGATGCGTGGGACGGTGGCGAGTGCGAGGTCGGTGGACCGAAGCTGGCGGTTCAGGGTGTAGAAGGACAGTCGTTTGTTGAGGTATGCTGGTCCGGCATTGTGGAGTGCTTTGTGAGCGTGGGTGAGGAGCTTGAAGGTGATCCTCTTGTTGACCGGGAGCGAATGCAGATCTCTCAGGTGGGTGGTGATGTGGCGAGGGTGTCCGAGGATGAGGCGTGCGGAGTCGTTTTGTCTGCGTTGGAGTCTCTTCTGGAGTGTAGCCGTGGTTCCTGCATAGAGGGCGTTGCCGTAGTCCAGCCTGCTGCTGACGAGTGCTTGGGTGACCGTTCTTCTGGTTTTGGTGGGGATCCATCTGTAGATCTTGCGGAGAATGCAGAGGGTGTTGAAGCAGGAGGATGAAACCATGTTGACTTGCTGGGTCATAGAGAGCGTGGAGTCCAGGATAACTCCCAGGTTGCGTGCGTGGTTGGTGTCGGGGCAGTTCCCAGTGTGGCCGGCCACCAGGAGTTGTCCCATGCGGAGGGGGTGGAGCCAAGGATGAGGACCTCTGTCTTGTCCGAGTTCAGTTTCAGCAGACTAGTCTTCATCCACTCTGCGACAGCCTTCATTTCCTCATGTAGGTTGGATTTGGCTGTGGCCGGGTCCTTGGTGAGGGAGAGGATCAGCTGGGTGTCGTCGGCGTATGAGACGATGTAGAGGTAGTGCGCTCGGACGATGTTGGCGAGCGGTGCCATGTAGATGTTAAAAAGGGTCGGGCTGAGGGATGATCCTTGGGGTACGCTGCAGGTGATTGTGGTGGCTTCGGACCTGAAGTGGGGGAGGCGGACTGAGTTCTGCGGTGATTCAGTCCAGGGCTTTGTCTTGGATCCCTGCGTCTTGGAGGCATGTGCGCAGGGTGTGGTGGCAGACGGTGTCGAAGGCGACCGAGAGGTCCAGGAGGATGAGGACCGCAGTTTCGCCGTTGTCCAGTATGGTCCTGATGTAGTTAGTGGCAGCGATGAGGGTGGTTTCGGTGCTGTGATTGCTGCGGATACCGGATTGGGAGGAGTCCAGGACGTTGTTCTCCTCCAGGAAGTGGGTCAGTTGTCTGTTGGCGATCTTCTCAATGACTTTCACTGGGAACGGGAGCAGGGAGATGGGTTGGAAGTTCTTGAGGTCCTTTATTCAAAACAAACGATTATGCAAGGTCTGTCAGATGCACACTTTTGCTGCCCTATGGATGACTGTCACATTATCCCTCCTTATTTTTCCTTCGGCGGTGAAGGCACATAATCAGGACCCTTTTTGTCTCATGGTACTCGCTGTGATATGTTCCTTTGTTACCGATATTGGAATCAGTAAGCTCGCTGTTATAACCTTATGGCTATCTGTACTTTGACCTATCTTTCTTTGTACAAAGCTGTAATGTAAGGCATATATGATGGAAAATGTTAAATAAACGTTTAAAAAAAAATAAAAAGTTCTTGAGGTCCTTTGGGTCCGCCTTGGGTTTCTTGAGAAGGGCGTTGATCTCGGCGTGTTTCCAGCTATCTGGGAAGGTGGCGGTCTCGAAGGAGCTGATCTTTCGGAGTTGGGGTGCAATGATGGAGCTTGCCTTGTTGAAAATGTGGTGGGGGCAGGGGGTCGGAGGGTGAGCTGGAGTCGATGGTGTCTTCGTCGTTGACGTTGTGCAAGGAGAGTAGAAGGTCGATGTGCTTGGTGGGTGTAGAGTCGGGGTGATGGCGTCTGTCATCGGTGTCTGGGTGTCGAAGCTGTTGTGGATGTCTGCGATCTTGCGGTGGAAGAATGTAGCCAGGGAGTCGCAGAGTCCTTGTGATGGCGGTATGTCATTGGAGCAGGAGCTGGGGGTGGTGAGTACTTTCACGATGTTGAAGAGCTCCTTGCTGTTGTGTGCGTGGTTGTCGATGCGTTCTTTGGAAGGATGTTCTTTTGGTGGATCGGGTAAGTTGGTGGTGTTTGCGTTTGGCGTTCATGAGGGCTGCGTGGTTGTCTGGTGTCTGGTCTTTGCGCCAATGTTTCTCGAGTCTTCTGCAGGTGTGCTTGGAGTTTTTGAGGTCGGTGTTGAACCAGATGGCTCTCGTGGCGGTGCGCCTGTTGGAGGGTTTCCTGATCTGGGGTGTTGGCGCAGTCGGCGATCCATTGTCTGAAGTTGTTGGCTGCTGCATTGGCATCGGAGGGCTAGGGTGGAGGGCGAGTGTGGTGGTGAGCTGGTCTTCGGTGACTTTTTTCCAGCTGCGGTGCGGGATACGTTGCGGTTGGTTGTGTGTGGTGTGTTTCTCGAAGGAGAATTGGATGCAGTGGTGGTCGGTCCAGAGGAGTTCGGTGGTGTGGCTGAAGGTGATGTGGTCGCAGGCGGAGAAGATGGGGTCAAGCGTTTGACCGGCAG
Organism: Triturus cristatus; assembly: GCF_964204655.1. Lineage (NCBI taxonomy): Eukaryota > Metazoa > Chordata > Amphibia > Caudata > Salamandridae > Triturus > Triturus cristatus. The sequence goes on from NC_140579.1 coordinate 1,278,470,117, forward strand.
AGTGGGTGGGTGTCGTGACGAGTTGTTTGAGTCCGAGGTTGGCGAGGCTGTCGATCAACGTAGTGGAGTTGCTGTCGTTGGTGTTCGAGGTGGAAGTTCAGATCTCTGAGGAGGACGTAGTCTGTGGAGGAGAGGGCGTGCGTGCTGAAGAGGTCGGCGATGGATTCGCTGAATTGTGGTCGGGGTCCCGGGGGTCTGTAGACGAGGGTTCCTCGGAGGGTGGTGTTGTGATCTGCGTGGATCTGGAAGTGTAGTTTTTCGGCCATGCTTAAGGGAGTCTTCGGTGTTGGTCGTGATCCTGATGGTGTCCCTGTGGACGATGGCTAGTCCTCCTCCTGGTTTGTTGTTGTTTTGGTCCCTGCAGGTGATCTTGTAGCCGTCCGGGATGGTTATGGCTATGTCGGGCACCGAGGAGGTGTTCATCCAGGTCTCGGTCAGGAAGGCGACGTCCGGGGCGGAAGAGTCGAGCAGGTCCCAGAGTTTGACGGCGTGCTTGTGGACTGAGCGGGTGTTGAGTAGTATGCAGCTGAGGTGGTTGTGGCCTGTAGTGTTGGGATGGGCAGAGCGCGCAGGTGTGCGCTTGCTGGTGTAGCTGCAGTTTTGGCAGGTGAAGGGTCCGTGGGTGAGCTTCGGGGTGGCCTGGAAGCAGGTGGAAGTCCGTCAGGCGTTGAATGCATGGAGGGTGTTTGCGTCGTAGCGACGATGGATCTTATGGTGGTTGTGGGGACCAGGGGGTTTGGCGCTGGGCGCGGTCCAGGCGCGGACGGGCTTGCCTTAGGCGCGTCTTTGGCGCAACCGCACAGCAGTCGCCATATGAAGGGGAGGGGGTCAGGAGCAGAGGTCGGGAGGTGGGAGCGGGGCTGAGTAGGGGGCGGGGCCGCAGGAGCAGCATCGGGAAAGCGGGCAGAGGGGGTCAAACTCCAGGAAAAAAAGTGGCGAGGGGCCAAGAGTGAGTCTAGGACCCAAGTGGATTAAGAATAAATTAGCCTAAGACTAAAGAACGGTGCGGGCAATGCAGGGGCAGCAGCGATGCTAAGAGGAAAATAAAAGCGGACGCAGAGCAGGCACAGAGCGGACCTGACGAGCGACAGGCTCGAACCCTGAGCGGTGGCGGCAGGGGGTCTCTTGTGCTGGCGCGGAGCGGCTGAGCTGCTGGGGAGGGTGCTGGCCTTGTCCACGAGGGCAAGGTTTCACGCTCCCTCCCCCGCAGTGGTCGCCATATAAAGAGGGGGGGGGTGGGAGCAGAGGTCGGGAGCGGGGCTGAGTAGGGGGCGGGGCCAGATTCCAACCCATAGCACGTAACATTTGTTTAAATGAGAACTGTTATTCAGAAGTTCATGGTGTGTGGGAATGGAGGGACGCAGATAAAACACGACTTAACCCTGGTATCAAGCACTACACATTCCATGCAAAGATATAGTGTCATAAAGAAGGAAGTGTCCAAGTGGATTTCTGTAATTTGCTATACTGATACAGGGCTGGCTTTAGCGCTGGTGACGCCCTGTGCGACAATGTTTGCTGGCGCCCCCCTTGGCCACTCCCCACAGACTCCCTCACTACTACCCTTTAACAGTTCCCCCCCTCAAGTCTCCATAATCACTCTCTTTCAGATATATTTAAAAGTGCCACCTATACCAGTGTAGGGTGTCAGAGCACTTTACTTCACAAACACTACACTGCGACAATCAGTGTGTAAATCAGTGTATAAGAAATGTTACATAATACAAGGTGTAGGAGTAGCATGTCATCCATAGTGGTAGACCGTATCGTTTAAGAGTACTTGGTCTGGAGACGCACTGACTCCGAATTTTTTAAAAAAAAACATGGTTGGGGGCAACATATAATAATAAGGATTTTTTTTTACCGAAATGAACCCTTTTTGAAACATTAGAATAATGAAAGACGGATGAAAACATCATAATTCTCTAATCTATACCTTGCCCTTTGCATGCAGCTCTTTGATGACAGTTATTAGCTCACAGTTCCATGTTAGGATTTTAACACCTGCACTGATAGAAACAAAATGATCTCTCTAACAAAAGCACTGCCCTATTTAAACTATATGCACTTTGTGATCTTCATGGTACACATTCTTTGCAGCAGGGACATAAACCCTCTGTGCTACCATAAAATTTGTTAAAACTTCTGCTTGACAGAACTCCTTCTCTCTCCAGGAAGAACATTAATCACCGCCTTATCTTGACATTTGTATTTGTGTGAAAATTGGGGAGACCAGAAATGCAGCAGCAGGTGGTTTTACAACAATAAAATACTTCTAAACACAGCGCCCCCTCGAAGAGTCAGCACCCGGTGCGATGGCACCGGTCGCACCGCCCTAGAGCCGGCCCTGTACTGATCTATACAGGATTGCAGGATCCTGTTCATTTCCATTTAAACAGATGTGGGTGAAATGGAATTTTTATGAATGGAACAGTTGTGAATTGTACATAGTTTAATCCCAACCAATTGATTTATATTTTTGAAAGTCATGAAAATGAAAAGTTGTTATGGGTAAAGAAATAATACCATGTATTAGCCAAGAAATAGGCGGCATGCCACTGTTGGTAATGGAGGTATCTTTAACTTCTTCTATAATTAGAGTATATGTGGATTCTTTCTTGGCCATTGTTTTTTAGCGCAAGTTTCAAATTATATGGTTCAAATAAAGCTGTCTCATGTAAAAGTTGCCAATGCACAAAACCTGATCTAAGTGTTTATAATGCCTAGTTTAGTTGCATAAATGCTCCTAACTGAGCCTGCCCATGCTGTAACAATTTCAGATCTCCTTTCATGAGATCTAAGGCTAAGGACAAAAAATTATTTAGTGAGTACACCATTTTGCATTCCATTGTCTATAACATTTAAAAACTGCATGTTTTCTTGATCTATTTTCCTAATTCTTTCTGCAGCTTATTTTTCAGAATATTTATTTAATTCATTGTAGATGGCATATGTTCCTCTGGCAAGGAATCTTCTATTTCTTCTGAAAAATCCATATTTTATGAATGGAAGAGGAATGCTCTTTTACAGCTGAGAGACGAGAGTGTTCTAGCCATTGTTAGCATAACTTGCCTACACTGTATGTAGTAACCACTACAGGTGTTTGTGTATTATATAGGAGATTAGGAAGATTACATTCCACACTCAATGTTGAAAAGAAATCGCTGCACGTGCGTTTTAGAATTATAAGGCCATAAGGACAAGCCTTCATCAGAGATTTGTGTTGAGTTATAGGTTCCATTCTGTATCATATTGTTTATATCCGATTCAGGATAGGTGGCCTAGACCCGTGGAGGTGACTAGGACTGCAACCTGCACTGCTTGTAAGGTTCAAACATTCAATTCAATTTATTACAAATGCAAAACGTTATATTATACATCATAAGCAAAATCCATACATGTGTATCTTGAAAATAAATTCCCAATGAAAAGAACACAATTATACAATATTTGTGAATTATTCACATAACATATTTCTTTATGTGCCATAAAATTGTTATGGCACTTGCACCCAATGCATTTCGGGACCTAAAGTCCCTTCGTCAGGTGTATTCTGCAAGAAAAGAGAAGGAGACTATATTCAAATGAATGCACATTAGGTGTCTGTTTAAGCTAGTGTGATGTGTACACATGTCATGCACCCTTCACCACTGTGATTATGTTTAACAAGGAACGAAGTTTTTCAAGCCCTTACTTGGCCCAACTCCACGACGTGGTGCGCTCTGTGTGAGAAACAAAGAGGACAACCTAATTCTAATACATGTAAGCTGTGTGATACGGACTTAATGCAAAAGCAGACAACGACTGTAGGGTCAAATAGAATACCTGCTGGATATGCGTGATTCAAATTCAAAATGTCCATGTGAAACCTGCAAAGTTGGACGCCTGTAAGAATATATGAGAGCAAACTTGTAGCTTAGTATTTTGGCAACCAGGGAATTAGAAAAACATGAAAGGTCTAGAAATGCTGAGCTCACCTCCCGGGATGGATGTGAGTTAGTCACTCGTAGAGGAAGTTGAAACCGAGTCGTGAATATTGATTACGCGTTCAGCGAGGCTCCTGTGAAAAGTATAAAAGCAGTTGGAAATGACGATTGTGAGGGAAGACTGCCAAAGCGCAAGTATGCGAATGAGACTTAAATCAAAAGCGTCAACCTGAGCTTACCCGAAAAATAGGTCTCGAAGATTTGATGGACACCCAAAATGTATAACGTAGCGTTTTCTGTTCACACGAAGAACAAACTGCTCGATATGTGGGGCTGGCGTGAAAAGGAAATTTAAAGGGTCTAGGAGAAAAACTAAAAAAGGACTGGGTTCGAATATCGGGAGTGGAGCATGCGCGCTCCAAAGATACCGGAAGCATACAACGATAGACATAAAAATCAGACTGGCGGCGAAATATCGTCGCCTAGTAACGTGATGCATAGACTGAAAAATGATCAGGACCCGAAAGTGACAAGATAATAAAAACTAAAACACCACTGTTGCTTCGAACTACATTACTTAGGAAGGTAATATGTTCAAAGACTAAAAAATAATAATCAAGACCCGAGAATAACACGATAAAACAAACTAAAACAACACTGTCGCTTCAGGCTGATAAATGCATGAGAATTCGTGTCAAGCATTCAATGATTAGTTGAAAAAAATGTGCGATCGGATGGGATTAAGTGAGATTAATAAAGTAAGGTGAACTGTTAGAGAAAAAAAGAAGAAAAAAAAGGTGAACTCACACAGAGGGCACCACGTCGTGGAGTTGTGCTAAGTAAGTGCTTGAAAAACTTCGTTCCTTGTTGAACATAATCACAGTGGTGAAGGGTGCATGACGTGTGTACACATCACACTAGCTTAAACACACACCTAATGTGCATTCATTTGAATATAGTCTCCTTCTCTTTTCTTGCAGAATACCCCTGACAAAGGGACTTTAAGCCCCGAAATGCATCGGGTACAAGTGCCGTAACAATTTTACGGCACATAAAGAAATATGTTATGTGAATAATTCACAAATATTGTATAATTGTGTTATTTTCATTGGGAATTTATTTTCAAGATATACTTGTATGGATTTTGCTTATGATGTATAATATAATGTTTTGCATTTGTAATAAATTGAATTGAATGTTTGAACCTTACAAGCAGTGCAGGTTGCAGTCCTAGTCACCTCCACGGGTCTAGGCCACCTATCCTGTTCATTACACATATGCTTCGTAGGCATAATAGCAACCGTGCACGCATACCATTACATCTTGATTAAGTTATCAAATTGAGTGCGCTGTCCACCACACCCTCTTATATCTGAATAAGACATATTTATTGGCAATTGCCAATTATTAAACATAGTAAGATTGAATTTTGGAATAGAATGTCTCTTTAGATCCTTCATTGTTCCAAATCCTAGAGAAGTAGTATGCTGGACAGTTTTGTTTAGTAAAAGCATTTCTTTTATTATTATACAGGCTCGAAATAAGGCTTCTTTACCTTGAATCTGCCCGAATTTGGTTCCCCAAATGCTTTTCTCCTTAACATTTGCTTTCCAATACTTGTATCCTTGAATAGCCAGGTTTTGACTAAACTCAATGGAGCAAATCCACTTGTTGGTAGTGATTAGGGTTTTCGTAAGCAGCTTCTGTGTGAAATAAAAGGCTGAAGTGTATGACTTGTCAGCACTCTGAAAGGAAGGGAATGTTTTCAAGAAATTAGAAAAGCTCTCAGGCGGCAGAGCCTCACAATGTTCCCAATGTGTGTGATTGTGTTCTTCCCTCGGATAACTAGTCCTATGTATGAAGTAATGTACATAGTCATGATAGCAATATATTTCTTTGTAGTGTGCTGAATTCAAATAAAGATCTTCATTATTCAAAGTAGCACATTCCTGCAAATCAGACATCATTCTTTTAACAGTCTCAATGTCCCAATCATTTGAAAAAGAACTGGGTACTATAACATTATTCTTTGAAAAGTTTATCACATAAGGCTATTTCAGTGTCTCAGTAGGGTCCTGGTATGGAACCTTTTCCCAGGCTATGCCCTTGGACACAGGATAGGCTGTAATGTTGGCCACGTAGAAACCTCTTTGAGTTCTGTGGGAGGAAGAATGAGGCTGTAGTTCACACACCACAGGTGATGCAATTGTTTTTGTAGGGACAAAATATTATTTGAGTAGCAGTGGAGCGACTAATATCGTTGACACCCACATGATGAAATGAAAAGTTCTTAAATCATTCCAGTCATAGGACCACGGAGGAGTCATATATTTGTCATGAAACCACTGACAAGCGCAGAGCAGCCTTTGGCAATGAGTGACTGTGAAAGGAGTTGAAAGCATCTTTGGTCCCTCGGGACACTCAAAGTTACCAGTTCAAATGGCACGGCATCTTGTAGAATTTCATAATAGACCATGGAATTACTTTGGACAGTAGCCACTGTCATGTCAGCAGCATCAGCTGTGTTTGTTGCACCCATTGTTCTGCGTAGAGTGTGAAGCTAAAAAATCCCCAGCTGGAAAGTAGATCTAGAAATGTTGCTGCTTTGTTTATGTCCATTAAGGATAATGGGGTAACCCAGTAACCCGGGTATGTTTGCAAAGCAGAAAATGGTTCTGTAGGGAATCATGTAACCTGAGTTTCTCTTGTACTTAATACATTCTGCAAATGTTACATTAGTCATTCAATGAGAGTAAAACACACAAACAACACATCATCAACAATTGATAAGAGGAGAAGTTCAGTGAAAGCAATTCCATTTTTACTCTTTAAATTACTTGAACAAATTATAATAACACAAGGCAGTCCACAAACAAGGTGTGGTGAGACAATTAGTGACTTATTGTGTTCAGTGATAAGGTGCTGTACATAAAGTAACATATATTACACATATTTACACAACAAGACTATATACAAGTGCCCAAGAAATGAATACATCGACCACAGCAGGATATAGAATTTCCTTATTGAAGTTGTGGTGTTGCAAGGACAAATTGAACTAAGAACGTCGACGTTTCGACCCTATGGTGTAGTGCAGATTCGTAAGCATCTATTGCGGGTCTTCATCAGGACAGAGGAGTATCAGACAGCCTGTGAATTTAAGAAATGAATCAGAATGATGTGTGTGTTGGTGAACTACAAATGATAAGAAAGGTGGCCACCAATTGCTCACCTGGTAGCACGGAAGTGTAGTGATTGGCTCCCTTGTATTCTACTTATGGAGGTGTCAGCCGACACCATCCATTTATTCAAAGGGTCATTAATTCTGTAAAGAGAGGTGAGGCGTGGGTCAGGTCTATGTCATATAGTACACACGCAGGCGAAAAGGAAACATTAGATGTTCCTGTATATATACCTATTGCAATTATTTAATCTTTGTGAATCCTGCCGGTTGCTTGAAGGAAGGCCCCGTCGTAGCGATCACCAAGGACTGAAAAGTCAAGGGGGGGGGCATGGATGAGCCCCTTCCTGTTACCTTGTTGGGCATATGAAACAACTAAAGTGACCCCCAAAGCTTTAAATGTGGTCATGCAACATCGATATATGTTAATGAGGCAACTTCGGTTATGAGGTGTACCGTGTAAGCATATGGTTACAAACACCGACGCGGAAGGGCAGATATACATTGTACCGTGAAGCAAGGGTTGCGTTTATTTAAGTATACCCTGATGCCTGGTTAGCGCTGGTTTGAATGTCTTGACAAGGCCTGTTGTATGCGAGGCCCAAAGATCATAAAAATCGGTCTATCCGCCGATGACTGTAAAGCGCGTTTAAATGAAAGGCATGCTAGGTGCAAAAGCGATCGTGCGATTTAAGAGAAGCGCTCCGTTGTGTTACGTACCCCAGGCCGAATAATCATGACGATCAGTTTGTTCGCCAGGTGAAGTTAAAAATAAAGCGTGTTTAAAAATAGAGGCATGCCAGATGGTAATGATCGGAAATGATCGTGCTACTTAAACTACGCACTTAATTGAAGTGATTTACTTGGAAAGGACCATGGTTCCCCGTCTTGCTTACTTGAGAGAGCAGCGTGAAACGTCCTCGTCCGTCTTGCGCTTGTAAAGAATGACAGCGAGTGCTCTCGGCTTGTCAGTATTTAACCTATGGCAGCCTTCGCTGTACGGGTTGCTAGGCGCCCAGTGTCAAGGTAAAACGTGGTGAGCACTTCTTGGAGCGGATTCAATATTACAAGTGTACGACTTCTACTGATACTTCTCTTGTCAAGATGAAGTAATATATACAGAGAAGCAAATTAAATATGTTTACTAAGTGAGAAGAAAACAATTTGTAGTTTAAAACACATCTTCTTCATTTTACATTGATGAAAGATTTTTAAAAAAAGCATTTTCAAAGCGTTGAGTATATGTGAGAAAATATTCAATCAGATTTCTAATATACAACTGACCCATACGTTACAAGTGACGGTATTGCAGTATACCTGAATTTATGTAATATTTGTCTTGTAGTATTGGTCAACGTGGTGAGCACTTCATGAAGCGGATTCAATATTACGAGTGTACGACTTCTATTGATTCTTCTCTTGTCAAGATGAAGTAATATATACAATGGAGCAAATTAAATATCTTTAACAAGTAAGGAGAAAACAAATTGTAATTCAAAACACATCTCTTCATTTAACATTGATGAAGGATTTTTAAACAGCCGCATTTTCAATGCGTTGAGTATATGTGAGAAAATATTCAATCATATTTCTAAAGTACAAGTGGCCCATACATTAAAAGTGATGGTATTACAGTATACCTGTATTTATGTAGTATTTGTCTTTTAATATTGGCCAACAATCAGGAAAGCAGTAATTACATATACATGTGTTTCAATGTTCTTACAGCTTACTCATTTGTATGTATGTTTCTTCATGTTCATTAAGACCATGGTTAACGGCCTCAAGAGTGTGTATCCAGCGACACTCTTTGTAGCTAAGGGAGATGGCGATATCGCCCCTCCCCCCTCCTTTGTAGGGTGACATTTTCCAAAACCCACCATTCCAAATGTTCATGGGTATGTCCTGTGTTGGTGTAATGATCTACCAGAGGTGCCCCATGTGTCCTACATCTTAGTCTACTGAGGTGTTGTAGGATCCTGTTCTTTACTTTGTGTGGTCTGACCAACATAAATCATGTGGCATGGGCATCTGATAGCATAAATTACGTTGTAGCGGTTACAATTTGTAAATTGAGCAAGGGCATATGTTTTCCCATGGTGTATAAACGATGTTTCCGCCAATGAATATTGGCAAGCCTTACAATGCCCACATTTATGGTGTCCTTTTACAAGTGGCAGACTGAGTTGTGCTCTGATATCTGGTGTAGGCGGAGGTTCAAGGAAAGAAGATACTACATGATCTTTTATGTTTTTAGCCCGTTTGAATGAAAACATCGGTGCCTCTGTCATGCAGATTTCAGATCCTACCAAGTTCCAGTATTTTTTAATCACCTTTTTTATCTCGTGGCTTCTAGTGTTGAAGGTAGTGACGCATACAAGTTTGTCCATTTTTTCTTCTCTTGGTTGTACTTCCAACAGGGTATCTCATGGTCTATACCAGGCTCTTTTTCTGGCTCTGTTAAGTAAACCTTTAGGATAGCCCCTTTTTCTCAACTTCATAATCAATGTGTCAGTTTCTTTAAAGTAGTCTTTCCGTCTAGTACAATTTCGACGTAACCTCAAAAATTGCCCATATGGCAGATTGCCCCAGAGGTTCCTTGGGTGATGGGAATTGTACTGTAAAAGGGTGTTACGGTCTGTTGGTTTCTTGTAAAGGTTCATCAGCATTCTTTCTTCTTCTACTTCAAGTGTGAGGTCTAGAAACGGAATGGAGTCACTGTTGTGAGTCATGGTGAATTGAATGTCCTGGGAGCGAGCATTCAACTATGTGAAGAAGGACAACAGATGCTCTTCTGTACCGGTCTATAGCATCAAAATATCATCTATGTAAAGTTTCCATGTGGTGATATTATTGATGTAGGGGTTTTGTTCAGGAGTAGATGTTCTGGTCTTCAAAGTTATCCATGGATAGATTTGCCAGGCTCGGCGCAAATCCGGCCCCCATGGCAACTCCTCTGGACTGGTAAAAGAATGTGTTTTGGAAGATAAAATAATTCTTGGTCATTGCGATTTGTAGTAGTTGTACCAGAAATTCGGTGGGGATCCATTGTGGTGACGGTCGAGTATCCAGTACGTTTCTAATGACTTGGATGGCCTCCGCTTGTGGTATGCTTGTATAAAGCGAGCACACGTCAAGTGTAATCATTAGCTGGGGGGGCGCTAGAGAGCCCGGAGCAAGATGGCCGAATCTTAGTGCAGCTCTGCTGGCCGAGACTCCAATCCGCCTACTATCCTTGTTAATTTAGTACCATCCACGACTCCGCCGACCGGATCTGCCCTCCTTATCGTCTGGGGATCATTTTGGTGTCCTTTTGCCGAGCATAGCTGCCCTGCAACTCCGTCTCTGCCTAGCATCAAGACCCAGCGTGTAATGGCGGCGTTGCTCTACCCTCTCTGGTGGCCTGCTATCTGAGGGGCTGTGTGAGAAGTTGGCCTGGTATATGATGTTCACTAGTTAAAGTGACCACCTTGTACCATGCCAAGCAACCCTTATGGTGTGGTTGTAAGTCAACCTTTTCGGACTAGCTGCCCTAGTGGTAGCGTAGGCTAAGCAGTCTTTGAGGCTAAACTCGTGAAGCGTGTTAAGCCAGCTGTTTTACCAAATGCAACCCCCTTTTATACCAATGAAAGGACACCACACAGATATATATTCAAAATATATATGTATTTATTTCTCAAAGTAACCCCTAGTCTCTTTATGAGCACAGGAGCACAAATCGTCAAACAAGATTACAGTAGAATACACAGAAGTTGCACTTTATATGGATAGGCCCTGGTGGCCGCTCAAACCATATACTAAAATAGTGGTATAAGTACCACGAACAGAAAAGGGAAAAGGCCTAGGGCCTCTAGAATCGCTGGGCCTACAAGGAGCTAACTTCAGTTAGTGACCAGGAGGTCCACGGGTGGCGTGTGCAGAGCAAATAGTCACACGCGTGCTCCCATAGGTTTCAATGGGTGCGTAAAAAGTACAAAGTTACTGCAAAGAGGATCTTCCGGATGGACTATGACCTTAAGATTGGAAACACAGACACTAGAGATGTTACTCTACACTTGGGCACCGGAGTGCCAGCTTTACCTCACCCACAGGAAGCGGGTGCATAGGTGTCGAAGTGTGTCGGGTTTCTTCTATCGGGTCACTGGAGCCTGTGGACAAAGATGCTGCAGGCGGTCGGTCCGGGAGAGATGCGGTGGATCCAAGAGTGGATCGGAGTTGTAGAAGACCTGTAAGCAGAGGGGACAGTGTTCACAGTCACTAGCCAGTGACCAGCGTGGCACCAGGTGGGTACCAGGCAATGTCGGGTGCAAACAGGAAGAAAGGTGTAGCTTGTCTCTGCAGCCACGTGGTCCCTGGAGGTCGACGACGTCCAGGAGTCGGTTCACGAGCTGTCCCACGCAGGCTCTCGCTGTCGGCGGTGTCGGCGACTTGATCGAAGCAAACAAGCCTTGGCAAAAGCAATTGTTGTGGAGAACAAGATAAGCTGATTGTTCTGACCAGCAAGGTCAGAGGGACTGCTCCTTTGGAGGGGAGCAAGGGCCAGTCTGGAGCAACCAGACCAGCGGTGTATTTCTTGAAGTTCGTCGCCAAGATGGCCACTAGCCAGCGGGCCAGCAACCGGTTAGGCGCGTCGAGTGGCAAAATGCAGAAGGGCCCCACGCAGATCGTGGAGATGCTGGAGGGCTCACCTTTGGTGCAGATGCTGCTCGAGGGTTGGGCTTCTCAGATCCCAAAGCACAACTTGGAGGGAGCCTCGGTTGTTGCACTTGCAGCTTGTCGTGGTCGTTTCAAGATGGCTGGCTCCACGTGTCTCGTTGCCTCCACGGGTCTCCTCTTTTCAGGGACTGTGGATCGGGCGGTGAGAGGTCTGGAGGTCCAGGTCTTGTCAGTCTCTGGGCTCGGACTCCGGCGGGAGGCGGCGGCAAAGCAGACGTTGATTCGCTGGATGGTGCTTGCGTTAGCAAGGTGGTCACTCCCTGACCACAGGGGAGATTTCCTTCAGTCTTCTGTGCAGCAGAATGTCGAAGTTCCCGTCTTCTTCTTAGTTTCAAGTTGATTCCAGGATGTCTGAAGTCTTAGGACACAGCTCCTACCTTTAAGCGGATTCTAGGGGCCGGACTACCTGCTAGGTCCCTCCCTAAGGGTGGGACCAGGAAGGGGGGTGGTTACACCCCCAATCCTTTGTCCAGCTCGCCCCAGGCCCGGGACTGGTGTGCCCCAGGACCGGTTTGAACTGGCATATGCACCGAGGCTCCTTGTGAGCCACAGGCATGTCTGGTTTCTTTCAAGCCCTACCTGACCAATACACAAAATCCTGTCTGGGGTGGTGCATGCACCTCCCCTGGCAGGAAACCCTTTGTCCACACCTCCCAAGCTGGAAGGACTCCCAGCAGCAGGAGGGCAGACTTGTGTCTGTGGTGGCAGCATCCATTTTGTGGAGCTGAGGCTATGTCTGATTTTACCCGGGTTTCAGGTACTGTACATGTCGTGTCCCTCTAGAAGGGTGGAATGCTAACCCCGTCGCCAGAATTGGCGAGGGGTTAGTTTTCCAATTCGTATGACACCTTACTCGACATGTTTTGATAAAGCCAAACCAAAGTTAGCATTTAACCGCGAGGTTCATAATGCACTTAAGAGTATATGGTATGACGATATCTGGAAACAGTAGAAGGAAGTTGTTCCGACCACTGCAGACAGGCTCAGCTCATGCCAGAGCACCATCTCACATGGAACCAAGCACTCTGCCTTCAGGATTGTTAAGGCCTGCCATAGGAGTGACTTATAGGTTAACATGTGTCCCATTTAAGGTTAGGTATAGGTATACTACACCTAAGTAAGAGGTGGTTACACCAACTTACCCCAGCTGAGTGATCAGCCAGTTGTGTCAAATTTGTTAGGCCAAGCCTGGGGTGGCATAATACATGCTTCAGCCCCTGGCAGGCCTTGGGTACACCAATGCCCTGGGTACCTAGTGTACACTGGTACAGGGGCTGACAGGGTGATCCACTTCCAATTGGTTATGCACCTAGGGTGCATAGTGTTAATTTAGTAGAGAGAACAGCAGGCTGGGGGTCTGGTTGGCAGGCCCACAGCCTCAATATGTCAAAAACCAGTGAAGCAAAATGCAAAAATTTGGGGTGACCATAGGATAGCAGACCCTACTCTCCTACACAACCCCCCCCCCAAACGCAGGGACATTAAACTAGCCTTGACCAGTCTCGTCTTCATGTGCTAAGTGGAAGTACCTGGAGAGACCATCTGCATTCCCATGGTCAGTACCTGGCCGGTGCTCCACTGTAAAGTCCATCCCCTGTAGGGAAATGGACCACCTAAGCAGTTTGGGGTTTTCACCCTTCATCTGATTTAGCCACAAGAGGGGCTTATGGTCGGTCTGAATCTTGAAGTGAGTGCCAAACAAGTATGGCCTCAGCTTCTTCAGGGCCCACACCACAGCAAAGGCCTCCCTCTCAATAGCTGACCAATTCTTCTCTCTGGGGGTCAACCTTCTGCTAATAAAAGCAATGGGTTGGTCTTGACCATCTACATTAAGTTGTGACAGCACAGCTCCCACACCCAACTCAGAAGCATCTGTTTGGACAATAAACTCTTTGGAGTAGTCAGGACTTTTCAGGATAGGTGCAGAGCACATGGCCTCCTTCAGGTCATCAAATGCCTTTTGACAGCTTACTGTCCACTGAACCTTTTTGGGCATCTTCTTGGATGTCAGATCATTAAGAGGAGTCACAATGGACCCATAGTTCTTAACAAACTTCCTGTAGTACCCAGTCAAGCCCAAGAAAGCTCGAACTTGAGTCTGGGTGGTTGGAGGAGACCAGTCCTTGATGGATTGTATCTTACTCTCCAGTGGTTGAACTTGGCCTCCACCTACAAGGTGGCCCAAATACACAACCTTACTCTGCCCTATCTGGCACTTAGTGGCCTTGATAGTGAGGCCTGCCCTTTGCAGAGCCTCAAGAGCCTTCTTCAGGTGGATCAGGTGATCCTCCCAGGTGGAGCTAAAGACAGCAATGTCATCAAGATATGCTGCGCAAAAGTCATCCAACCCAGTAAGGACTTGATTCACCAACCTTTGGAAGGTGGCAGGTGCATTCTTCAGACCAAAGGGCATCACCACAAATTGGTAGTGCCCACCTGGGGTTGAGAATGCTGTTTTGGCCTTAGACTCCTCAGCTAATCTGATTTGCCAATAGCCAGCTGTCAAGTCAAATGTGCTCAAAAACTTAGCAGAAGCTAGTTTGTCTATGAGCTCATCTGCCCTTGGAATAGGGTGTGCATCTGTCCTGGTGACAGCATTGAGTCCCCTGTAGTCCACACAGAACCTCATCTCTCTCTTGCCATCTTTGGTGTGAGGTTTGGGGACCAGGACCACTGGGCTAGCCCAGGGGCTCTCTGAGGGTTCAATGACACCTAATTCCAGCATTTTATGTACCTCAGCCTTTATACAGTCCCTGACGTGGTCAGGTTGCCTGTAAAGTTTGTTCTTCACAGGAAGACTGTCACCAGTGTCCACCACATGGGTACACCAGTCAGTTTGACTAGGTATCAAGGAAAACATATGTGAAAATGATTGTAGAACCTGTCTACATTCAGTCTGCTGATGGGCAGTGAGGTTGCCTCCAAGGGTCACTCCTTCAACTGAGCCATCTTCAGGGTTCTGAGACAACAGGTCTGGGAGAGGGTCACTCTCTTCCTCCTGTCCCTCATCTGTAGCCATGAGCAAGCCCATGTCTGCCCTGTCAACATATGCTTTTAACCTGTTAACATGGAGTACCCTGTGGGGACTCCTGGGAGTTCCTAGGTCTACCAAGTAGGTGACCTCTCCCTTCTTTTCCAGGATTGTATGGGGTCCAGACCATTTGTCTTGGAGTGCTGCTGGGGCCACTGGCTCCAACACCCATACCTTCTGTCCTGGCTGATACTCAACCAAGACAGCCTTTTGGTCATGCCAAGCTTTCTGTAAGGCCTGGCTTGCCTCAAGGTTTTTGGATGCCTTCTCCATATACTCAGCCATCCTGGAGCGGAGACCAAGTACATAGTCCACTATGTCTTGCTTAGGCTTTTTGAGAGGTAACTCCCATCCTTCCTTCACTAAACACAGTGGGCCTCTTACAGGGTGCCCAAACAACAATTCAAAGGGGCTGTAGCCAACCCCCTTTTGTGGGACCTCTCTGTAAGCAAACAGAAGGCAGGGTAGAAGGATGTCCCATCTTCGCCTGAGCTTTTCAGGTAATCCTTTGATCATACCCTTTAGGGTCTTGTTGAATCTCTCAACAAGCCCATTGCATTGTGGGTGATAAGGGGTGGTGAACTTGTAGTTGACACCACATTCCTTCCACATAGCTGTCAAGTATCCTGACATGAAGTTGGTACCTCTGTCAGAAACTACCTCCTTAGGAAACCCCACTCTGGAGAATACTCCCAGCAGGGCCCTGGCCACAACAGGTGCTGTAGTGGTCCTAAGGGGAATTGCCTCTGGATACCTGGTGGCATGATCCACTACCACCAGTATAAATCTGTGCCCAGATGCAGTGGGAGGATCCATGGGACCCACTATATCTATTCCCACTCTTTCAAAGGGGACCCCCACCACAGGTAGTGGTATTAGGGGGGCCTTTGTTGTGCCACCTGATTTGCCACTGGCTTGGCAGGTCACACAGGAGCGACAAAACTCCTTTGTATCTTCATTCATGTGAGGCCAGTGAAAGTGAGGGACAAGCCTGTCCCAAGTCTTGTTCTGGCCTAAGTGTCCTGCTAAAGGAATATCATGGGCCAAGGTAAGAAGGAAGCCCCTAAATTGCAGAGGTATAACCAACCTCCTGGTAGCACCAGGCTTGGGGTCTCTAGCCTCTGAATAAAGGAGCCCTTCATCCCAATACACTTTATGGGTACCTTGAGCATTCCCAGCAGCCTCAGCAGCAGCCAGCTGTCTGAGGGGTTCAAGAGAGGGACAGTGTGAGAAGTTGGCCTGGTATATGATGCTCACTAGTTAAAGTGATCACCTTGTACCATGCCAAGCAACCCTTATGGTGTGGTTGTAAGTCAACCTTTTCGGACTAGCTGCCCTAGTGGTAGCGTAGGCTAAGCAGTCTTTGAGGCTAAACTCGTGATGCGTGTTAAGCAAGCTGTTTTACCAATAGTAACCCCCTTTTATACCAATGAAAGGACACCACACAGATATATATTCAAAATATATATGTATTTATTTCTCAAAGTAACCCCTAGTCTCTTTATGAGCACAGGAGCACAAATCGTCAAACAAGATTATCACAGAATACACAGAAGTTGCACTTTATATGGATAGGCCCTGGTGGCCACTCGAACCATATACTAAAATAGTGGTATAAGTACCACGAACAGAAAAGGGAAAAGGCCTAGGGCCTCTAGAATCGCTGGGCCTACAAGGAGCTAACGTCAGTTAGTGACCAGGAGGTCCACGGGTGGCGTGTGCAGAGCAAATAGTCACACGCGGGCTCCCATAGGTTTCAATGGGTGCGTAAAAAGTACAAAGTTACTGCAAAAGGAATCTTCCGGATGACCTAGGAACTTAAGATTTGGAACACAGGCACTAGAGATGTATTACTACACATGGGCACCGGAGTACCAGCTTTACCTCACCCACAGGAAGCGGGTGCATAGGCCTCAAAGTGCGTCGGGTTTCTTCTATCTGTTCCGTTGAGCCTGGGACAAAGATGCTGCAGGCGGTCGGTCGGGAAGAGATGCAGTGGATCCAAGAGTGGATCGGAGATGTTGAAGACCTGTAAGCAGAGGGGACAGTGTTCACAGTCACTAGCCAGTGACCAGCGTGGCACCAGGTGGGTACCAGGCGATGTCGGGTGCAAACAGGTGATGAGGGGTAGCTTGTCTCCGCAGCCACGTGGTCCCTGAAGGTCGACGACGTCCAGGAGTCGGCTCACGAGCTGTCCCACGCAGGCTCTCGCTGTCGGCGGTGTCGGCGACTTGATCGAAGCAAACAAGCCTTGGCAAAAGCAATTGCAGGAGGATTCGGAAATCAGCTGTTGGTTCTGACCAGCAAGGTCAGAGGGATTGCTCCTTTGGAGGGGAGCAAGGGCCAGTCTGGAGCAACCAGACCAGCGGTGTTTGTCGTAGATTTCGTCGCCAAGATGGCCACTAGCCAGCGGGCCAGCAACCGGTTAGGCGCGTCGAGTGGCAAAATGCAGAAGGGCCCCACGCAGATCGTGGAGATGCTGGAGGGCTCACCTTTGGTGCAGATGCTGCTCGAGGGTTGGGCTTCTCAGGACCCAAAGCACAACTTGGAGGGAGCCTCGGTTGTTGCACGGGTCAGCTTGTCGTAGTCGTTCCAAGATGGCTGGCTCCACGTGTCTCGGTGCCTCCACGGGTCTCCTCTTTGCAGGGACTGTGGATCGGGCGGTGAGAGGTCTGGAGGTCCAGGTCTTGTCAGTCTCTGGGCTCGGGCTCCGGCGGGAGGCGGCGGCAAAGCAGACGTTGATTCGCTGGATGGTGCTTGCGTTAGCAAGGTGGTCACTCCCTGACCACAGGGGAGATTTTCTTCAGTCTTCTGTGCAGCAGAATGTCGAAGTTCCCGTCTTCTTCTTAGTTTCAAGTTGATTCCAGGATGTCTGAAGTCTTAGGACACAGCTCCTACCTTTAAGCGGATTCTAGGGGCCGGACTACCTGCTAGGTCCCTCCCTATGGGTGGGACCAGGAAGGGGGGTGGTTACACCCCCAATCCTTTGTCCAGCTCGCCCCAGGCCCGGGACTGGTGTGCCCCAGGACCGGTTTGAACTGGCATATGCACCGAGGCTCCTTGTGAGCCACAGGCATGTCTGGTTTCTTTCAAGCCCTACCTGACCAATACACAAAATCCTGTCTGGGGTGGTGCACGCACCTCCCCTGGCAGGAAACCCTTTGTCCACACCTCCCAAGCTGGAAGGACTCCCAGCAGCAGGAGGGCAGACTTGTGTCTGTGGTGGCAGCATCCATTTTGTGGAGCTGAGGCTATGTCTGATTTTACCCGGGTTTCAGGTACTGTACATGTCGTGTCCCTCTAGAAGGGTGGAATGCTAACCCCGTCGCCAGAATTGGCGAGGGGTTAGTATTCCAATTCGTATGACACCTTACTCGACATGTTTTGATAAAGCCAAACCAAAGATAGCATTTAACCGCGAGGTTCATAATGCACTTAAGAGTATATGGTATGACGATATCTGGAAACAGTAGAAGGAAGTTGTTCCGACCACTGCAGACAGGCTCAGCTCATGCCAGAGCACCATCTCACATGGAACCAAGCACTCTGCCTTCAGGATTGTTAAGGCCTGCCATAGGAGTGACTTATAGGTTACCAGGTGTCCCATTTAAGGTTAGGTATAGGTATACTACACCTAAGTAAAAGGTGATTACACCAACTTACCCCAGCTGAGTGATCAGCCAGTTGTGTCAGATTGTTAGGCCAGGCCAGGGGTGGCATAATACATGCTTCAGCCCCTGGTAGGCCTTGGGTACACCAATGCCCTGGGTACCTAGTGTACACTGGTACAGGGGCTGACAGGGTGATCCAACCAATTGGGTATGTACCTAGGGTACATGGAGTCCATTTTACAGAGAGAGCAGATAGCCTGAGAGCCTGAATGGCAGGATCTCAGGCCAACTAAGTCGAAAAACCAGCTAGACACTAGGCAAAAATTTGGGGGTAACCATAGTCAGATATCCACCTTCCTACACAACCCCCCCCCAAACGAAGGGAGATAAGGCTGACCTTGACCAGGTAAGCCTATATTGCCCAAGTGGCCATATAAGGAGGAACCAGCACTGGCATGGTTACCCCCTGTCTCATGGTCCACTAAGCAATCCCTCACCCTAAGGGTATCAGAGGGTCTCCACCATAGGGAATCTCTACCTGTGGTGTGTCTTGGCAAAGTAAAAGGCTGGTGTTGAGATGGAGTACTGAAGTGAGTGTCCTCAAAGTGAGGCCTCAGCTTCCTCCAATCATCCTCCACCATGGATGCCTTTCTTTCTTTAACTGAGTTGCACTGTGCTCTCAGGGTCAGCCTCTGGCTACCTAAAGCTGGAGGCTGGGTCCCTTTTGTGGGCTTACTGGAGGGACAGGTCAGGTTTGGGGCCCTAAGGTCCCATGTTTGCCTGTGCCCAACAGAATCCCCCTGGGGGAGGTCCCTAACTACCTGTAAAGGAGATCCCTCAGGAATGTTTTTACCCATCACCTGACTAGGGCTACTAGCCAGGCAATCCTCATTCTTTTGATGGGGGGGTTCTTGTGGACAGGGGCCCTCTGGGGGTCCACTGGCCTCCCTGACCTCTGCAGCCCTGGGCTGACTGAGGCAGGGTAGAGAGAGGCAGGCTACCTGCACCAGACTGGATCCCACCTTGGAAGGGGCCACTGACATCAGAGGCTCTGCCAGGCCAGGCCTGGCTACCTCTGGGGCAGTTCCTTCACAAGGGGTGAGGTCAGATCCCTGAGGAGGCTGACCTTTTCCTAATGTCTGGGGAGAGGGAGACTTTTCTTCCTCCCCACTACTCTCAGTTTGTGTGGAGTGATCCATTGTTTCAGGCTTCACTACACCTATGTCAGTCTGAGTATAGGCTGAGACCATTACAGCCTTGCCAACCTTTTCAGGGGGGCACTCAGTTTGTGTTTGAGCTGTGACTGTCACAGCTCTGCCAGTCCCTACAGGGAAGTCTGTCTGTGCCTGGGCTGTGGCTACCACTGCCCTTCCAACCTTTTCAGGGAGGAAATCTATTTGGACAGGGGTTGTGAATGGCACAACCCCCCTACCCTTTTGTGAAAGGCCTACCATTTTAGAATGGGTGTCTTGTTCAACTCCAGCCCAAGCTGAGAGTTCTAAGTCATTCCCCAGTAAGCAGTCTACAGGCAAGGTTGGGGACACTGCTACCCTTTTAGGGCCAGTGACACCTCCCCAGCTGAGACATACCTCTGCCATGGGATGACTGTTCTGTTTGCCATCAATGTTGGTCACCTGGTAGGAGAAACCAGGCAAAAGCTGCTCAGAGGGAACCAGCCAATGGGCCACCATTGTGATGCTAGCTCCAGTGTCTCTGTAGGCCTCAGCTTTTGTACCATTGATGTAGGGCTCCTGCCTGTACCTACCCAAAGTGTTGGGACAGGCAGTGAAGTTGGCAAACCCCATGCCACCATCACAGACAAGAGTATCTGCTGCAGGGGAATTGGCTAAGCCAGGGTCCCCCTGTGTTCCCCAAGTAAACCCACCCAAATTTTTGGGGGCACTCCCACCACCTGGGGGATTACTGCTGACAGTAATAGGTGGTGTGACAGGAGTAATTGGAGGAACAGTTTTGTTTGTAGCCCTTGGGCAACTGCTGTCAGTTTTCCAATGCCCAGGAGTTTTACACTCATGGCAGTAAGGCTTTTTACCTGTGGTAGAGGAGGGAGCCTGGGACCCACCGCCCTGTGTGGAGTTTTGGGGCCCTGAGGAAGATTTCTCTTTTGCTTTATCCCCACCCTTCTCTTGAGGTTTGGTGGTATCTTTCTTTTGGTCACCACCCTGATTCTTAGGCCTGATCCTGGTCCTGACCCATTTATCTGCCCTCTTTCCCAATTCTTGGGGAGAGGTCAAATCTGAGTCTACCAGGTGTTGATGGAGGAGCTGGTTTTGACAGTTACTTAAAATCTGTTCTCTCATCATCAAATTGTACAATCCTGTATAATCAGATACCTTACTTCCCAGCAACCAACCCTCCAAAGCCTTAGTGGCACATTCAACATATTCAGACCAGTCCTGAGTCTGTGTCTTCTGGGTGTCTCTGAACATTAACCTGTACTGTTCAGTAGTTAAGCCTAACCCATCTACCAGAACACTCTTCAGGACTCTGTAGTTTCTGACATCCTCTTCTCTAACAGTGAGGAGTCTGTCCCTGCCTCTTCCTTCAAAGGAGAGCCAGAGGATTGCCGCCCACTGGTCTTCAGGAACCTGCTGTACTTTGCAGGCTCTCTCAAGAGCAGTTATCCATTTGTGGATGTCATCCCCACTTTTGTAGGGGGGCACAACCTTAGACAGGTTCCTATTATCAAAGACCCTATCTTTGTCCTTAGGGACAATGCTGCCACCAGTGGGTATAGACCCACTCTCTCTAGGTTGCCTAGCCTTGTTCAGTTTTTCTTCCATCAGGGCTACTTCTAGCTCCTGCTTCCTGATCCTCAGCTGGGCTTCCTGCATTCTGGCCTCATGTTCCCTCCTCTGAGGGGTGGTCATCCTTTTCCTGGAGTGACCTTGAGAGCCTCTAGAGCCATGAGAAGCATTGGAGTCACCTGAGCGATTCCTTTGCCTCCCAAGCCCTGTGTTAAGTCCACTGGGGAGATCCAATGGGGTAAACCCATTGTCAGTCCCCAATATCCTTACTTTAGCTGGGCCAAGTATAATACTTGGCACTGGGCTAGTTCTCCCTTCATCATCACTACTTTCTGTATCCTCACCACTTTCCTCCCCTGTAGTATGGTTCTCATCTAAGGGATGGCTATTGGAACTGGGTACCTCTGTAGTATCTTCAGAAGGGGGGCCTCCTGTTCCTGACCCTAAGGGGGCTAACTGGGAAGCTTTCTTGAGTGCTCTCTGATTCTCATCATTCTGTAAGAGCTCTCTGAGCTCAGCAGAGTTTGGGTTCTTGGGCTGTTTAAGGCCTCTAAGAGTTGCCAAATGCCTGAGCTCATTCTGATTAAGGGTAGCAAAGCTGGATGTTGCCCTCTGGGGGTCACTCTCAACAGAGATGGGTACAGTGGACCCCTCTGCCCCGGCCATTGCTCTTAAGTGTGGGTGGATGTGTTGCAATCTACCTACACTTGTGTTTACCTACTAAACCTATCTAGTAGTTGTAGTCAGGGTGTGCTACTCCCTTTGCTCTACAACAACTAAGTTCAGTAGAACTTATGTATATCTAATCTTGTTTTATATGTACCTACAGGTACCTATGTGATCTTTCAATTGGTAACCAAGAGATTACAATGGTAAAACACAGCAAGCTCAAATCCCACCGCTGCTCACCAATGTGAGAAGTTGGCCTGGTATATGATGCTCACTAGTTAAAGTGATCACCTTGTACCATGCCAAGCAACCCTTATGGTGTGGTTGTAAGTCAACCTTTTCGGACTAGCTGCCCTAGTGGTAGCGTAGGCTAAGCAGTCTTTGAGGCTAAACTCGTGATGCGTGTTAAGCAAGCTGTTTTACCAATAGTAACCCCCTTTTATACCAATGAAAGGACACCACACAGATATATATTCAAAATATATATGTATTTATTTCTCAAAGTAACCCCTAGTCTCTTTATGAGCACAGGAGCACAAATCGTCAAACAAGATTATCACAGAATACACAGAAGTTGCACTTTATATGGATAGGCCCTGGTGGCCACTCGAACCATATACTAAAATAGTGGTATAAGTACCACGAACAGAAAAGGGAAAAGGCCTAGGGCCTCTAGAATCGCTGGGCCTACAAGGAGCTAACGTCAGTTAGTGACCAGGAGGTCCACGGGTGGCGTGTGCAGAGCAAATAGTCACACGCGGGCTCCCATAGGTTTCAATGGGTGCGTAAAAAGTACAAAGTTACTGCAAAAGGAATCTTCCGGATGACCTAGGAACTTAAGATTTGGAACACAGGCACTAGAGATGTATTACTACACATGGGCACCGGAGTACCAGCTTTACCTCACCCACAGGAAGCGGGTGCATAGGCCTCAAAGTGCGTCGGGTTTCTTCTATCTGTTCCGTTGAGCCTGGGACAAAGATGCTGCAGGCGGTCGGTCGGGAAGAGATGCAGTGGATCCAAGAGTGGATCGGAGATGTTGAAGACCTGTAAGCAGAGGGGACAGTGTTCACAGTCACTAGCCAGTGACCAGCGTGGCACCAGGTGGGTACCAGGCGATGTCGGGTGCAAACAGGTGATGAGGGGTAGCTTGTCTCCGCAGCCACGTGGTCCCTGAAGGTCGACGACGTCCAGGAGTCGGCTCACGAGCTGTCCCACGCAGGCTCTCGCTGTCGGCGGTGTCGGCGACTTGATCGAAGCAAACAAGCCTTGGCAAAAGCAATTGCAGGAGGATTCGGAAATCAGCTGTTGGTTCTGACCAGCAAGGTCAGAGGGATTGCTCCTTTGGAGGGGAGCAAGGGCCAGTCTGGAGCAACCAGACCAGCGGTGTTTGTCGTAGATTTCGTCGCCAAGATGGCCACTAGCCAGCGGGCCAGCAACCGGTTAGGCGCGTCGAGTGGCAAAATGCAGAAGGGCCCCACGCAGATCGTGGAGATGCTGGAGGGCTCACCTTTGGTGCAGATGCTGCTCGAGGGTTGGGCTTCTCAGGACCCAAAGCACAACTTGGAGGGAGCCTCGGTTGTTGCACGGGTCAGCTTGTCGTAGTCGTTCCAAGATGGCTGGCTCCACGTGTCTCGGTGCCTCCACGGGTCTCCTCTTTGCAGGGACTGTGGATCGGGCGGTGAGAGGTCTGGAGGTCCAGGTCTTGTCAGTCTCTGGGCTCGGGCTCCGGCGGGAGGCGGCGGCAAAGCAGACGTTGATTCGCTGGATGGTGCTTGCGTTAGCAAGGTGGTCACTCCCTGACCACAGGGGAGATTTTCTTCAGTCTTCTGTGCAGCAGAATGTCGAAGTTCCCGTCTTCTTCTTAGTTTCAAGTTGATTCCAGGATGTCTGAAGTCTTAGGACACAGCTCCTACCTTTAAGCGGATTCTAGGGGCCGGACTACCTGCTAGGTCCCTCCCTATGGGTGGGACCAGGAAGGGGGGTGGTTACACCCCCAATCCTTTGTCCAGCTCGCCCCAGGCCCGGGACTGGTGTGCCCCAGGACCGGTTTGAACTGGCATATGCACCGAGGCTCCTTGTGAGCCACAGGCATGTCTGGTTTCTTTCAAGCCCTACCTGACCAATACACAAAATCCTGTCTGGGGTGGTGCACGCACCTCCCCTGGCAGGAAACCCTTTGTCCACACCTCCCAAGCTGGAAGGACTCCCAGCAGCAGGAGGGCAGACTTGTGTCTGTGGTGGCAGCATCCATTTTGTGGAGCTGAGGCTATGTCTGATTTTACCCGGGTTTCAGGTACTGTACATGTCGTGTCCCTCTAGAAGGGTGGAATGCTAACCCCGTCGCCAGAATTGGCGAGGGGTTAGTATTCCAATTCGTATGACACCTTACTCGACATGTTTTGATAAAGCCAAACCAAAGATAGCATTTAACCGCGAGGTTCATAATGCACTTAAGAGTATATGGTATGACGATATCTGGAAACAGTAGAAGGAAGTTGTTCCGACCACTGCAGACAGGCTCAGCTCATGCCAGAGCACCATCTCACATGGAACCAAGCACTCTGCCTTCAGGATTGTTAAGGCCTGCCATAGGAGTGACTTATAGGTTACCAGGTGTCCCATTTAAGGTTAGGTATAGGTATACTACACCTAAGTAAGAGGTGATTACACCAACTTACCCCAGCTGAGTGATCAGCCAGTTGTGTCAGATTGTTAGGCCAGGCCAGGGGTGGCATAATACATGCTTCAGCCCCTGGTAGGCCTTGGGTACACCAATGCCCTGGGTACCTAGTGTACACTGGTACAGGGGCTGACAGGGTGATCCAACCAATTGGGTATGTACCTAGGGTACATGGAGTCCATTTTACAGAGAGAGCAGATAGCCTGAGAGCCTGAATGGCAGGATCTCAGGCCAACTAAGTCGAAAAACCAGCTAGACACTAGGCAAAAATTTGGGGGTAACCATAGTCAGATATCCACCTTCCTACAGACAGGATAACTGAGCCTGCCTCAAGTCAGCCCTTGAAGGTCCCCCTGTCCCCAGAAACTCAACCTGATCAGGTTCAAGCTCTTCAGGGACAGTTCCTTCAGGGTCCTCTAGATCAGCTTCCTGGGAAGGCTGATCATCACTCTGAGGCAGGGGGGAAGGCACAGCCTTGACCCTCCTGTTCTTCTTCTTGGTAGGTGCTTGGTCCTTTGTTCCAGGATCCAAGACCTGAGGTTCAGTGAGGCACTTTTTGGCCTGCGACCTGGTCACAGCAAGGACATGTGATGATATACCTAACATCTCTGCATGAGTCCTGTACTCCACTTCTGACCATAGAGAACTCTCTAGGTCATTGCCCAACAAACATTCTACTGGGAGGTCTGCACTAACCACAACCCTTTTGAGGCCAGTTACCCCTCCCCATGAGAAGTTAACAACTGCCACACTATGTGAAGTAGTGGCATTGCTGGCATTGGTCACCAGGTAATTCTCACCTGGTATGTACTGTCCAGGGTCCACAAAGCCTGGTGTCACCATAGTGACACTGGCACATGTGTCCCTGTAGGCTTGAGCCACTTTTTCGTTAATTAAAGGAGTCTGTCTGTACTTGCCCAGGTTACTGGGGCTCACAGTAAGGGACAAATCAATGTCCCCATCACAGATCAAGACTGCCTGTGTCAGGGTTCTGTCTAAGTCAGAATCTCCTTCAGTTCCCATAGTGATTCCCACTACACCCTTTGTCTGGGGACCAACACTGCTAACAGTAGTACTGGGAGCAGGTGCCTTAGGGGCAACAGTGTTGGGGGCTCCACCCTTCTTACAATCACTAGTCCAGTGAGTTGTATTCTTGCAATGATTGCACCAGGGTTTCTTTTGACCTTCTTTCTTCTTTCCCTTGGATGGTTGTTGGGACCCACCCTCCTTAGCAGTAGTTTGGGGCCCTGTTGAAGACTTCTGGTCTTTAGATTTCTGATCTCCACCCTTTTGGTCTGTTTTCTTCTGATCACCCCCTTGGCCCTGGTTCTGGTTCTTTTGCTTAACCCTGGTTCTGACCCATTTGTCTGCCTTCTTTCCCAATTCTTGGGGAGAGGTCAGATCTGAGTCAACCAAGTGTTGATGCAGTTGCTGGTTTTGACAGTTATTTAAAATCTGTTCTCTCATCATCAAATTATACAATCCTGTAAAATCAGATACCTTACTTCCCAGCAACCAACCCTCCAAAGCCTTAGTGGCACATTCAACATATTCAGACCAGTCCTGAGTCTGTGTCTTTTGGGTGTCTCTGAACATTAACCTGTACTGTTCAGTGGTTAAGCCTAACCCATCAACCAGAACACTCTTCAGGACTCTGTAGTTTCTGACATCCTCCTCCCTAACAGTGAGGAGTCTGTCTCTGCCTCTTCCTTCAAAGGAGAGCCAGAGGATTGCTGCCCACTGGTCTTCAGGAACCTGCTGCACTTTGCAGGCTCTCTCAAGAGCAGTCATCCATTTGTGGATGTCATCCCCACTTTTGTAGGGGGGCACAACCTTAGACAGGTTCCTATTATCAAAGACCCTATCTTTGTCCTTAGGGACAATGCTGCCACCAGTGGGTATAGACCCACTCTCTCTAGGTTGCCTAGCCTTACTCAGTTTCTCTTCCATCAGGGCTACTTCTAGCTCCTGCTTCCTGATCCTCAGCTGGGCTTCCTGCATTCTGGCCTCATGTTCCCTCCTCTGAGGGGTGGTCATCCTTTTCCTGGAGTGACCTTGAGAGCCTCTAGAGGCATGAGAAGCATTAGAGTCACCTGAGCGATTCCTTTGCCTCCCAAGCCCCTGGTTAAGTCCACTGGGGAGATCCAATGGGATGATCCCATTGTCAGTCCCCAATAGTCTTAGTTTAGCTGGGCCAAGTATAACACTTGGCACTGGGCTAGTTCTCCCTTCATCCTCACTACTTTCTGTATCCTCCCCACTTTCCTCCTCTGTAGTATGATTCTCATCTAAGGGATGGCTATTGGAAAGGGGTACTTCAGTAGCATCTTCAGAAGGGGGGCCTCCTGTTCCTGTCCCTAAGGGGGCTAACTGGGAAGCTTTCTCGAGCTCTTTCTGATTTTCATCATTCTGTAAGAGTTCTCTGAGCTCAGCAGAGGTAGGGTTCTTGGGCTGTTTAAGGCCTCTAAGAGTTGCCAAATGCCTGAGCTCATTCTGATTTAGGGTAGCAAAGATGGATGGTGCCCTCTTGGGGTCACTCTCAACAGAGATGGGTACAGTGGACCCCTCTGCCCCAGCCATTGCTCTTAAGTGTGGGTGGATGTGTTGCAATCTACCTACACTTGGGTTTACCTACTAAACCTATCTAGTATTTGTAGTCAGGGTGTGCTACTCCCTTTGCTCTACAACAACTAAGTTCAGTAGAACTTATGTATATCTAATCTTGTTTTCTATGTACCTACAGGTACCTATGTGATCTTTCAATTGGTAACCAAGAGATTACAATGGTAAAACACAGCAAGCTCAAATCCCACCGCTGCCACCAATGTGAGAAGTTGGCCTGGTATATGATGTTCACTAGTTAAAGTGACCACCTTGTACCATGCCAAGCAACCCTTATGGTGTGGTTGTAAGTCAACCTTTTCGGACTAGCTGCCCTAGTGGTAGCGTAGGCTAAGCAGTCTTTGAGGCTAAACTCGTGAAGCGTGTTAAGCCAGCTGTTTTACCAAATGCAACCCCCTTTTATACCAATGAAAGGACACCACACAGATATATATTCAAAATATATATGTATTTATTTCTCAAAGTAACCCCTAGTCTCTTTATGAGCACAGGAGCACAAATCGTCAAACAAGATTACAGTAGAATACACAGAAGTTGCACTTTATATGGATAGGCCCTGGTGGCCGCTCAAACCATATACTAAAATAGTGGTATAAGTACCACGAACAGAAAAGGGAAAAGGCCTAGGGCCTCTAGAATCGCTGGGCCTACAAGGAGCTAACTTCAGTTAGTGACCAGGAGGTCCACGGGTGGCGTGTGCAGAGCAAATAGTCACACGCGTGCTCCCATAGGTTTCAATGGGTGCGTAAAAAGTACAAAGTTACTGCAAAGAGGATCTTCCGGATGGACTATGACCTTAAGATTGGAAACACAGACACTAGAGATGTTACTCTACACTTGGGCACCGGAGTGCCAGCTTTACCTCACCCACAGGAAGCGGGTGCATAGGTGTCGAAGTGCGTCGGGTTTCTTCTATCGGGTCACTGGAGCCTGTGGACAAAGATGCTGCAGGCGGTCGGTCCGGGAGAGATGCGGTGGATCCAAGAGTGGATCGGAGTTGTAGAAGACCTGTAAGCAGAGGGGACAGTGTTCACAGTCACTAGCTAGTGACCAGCGTGGCACCAGGTGGGTACCAGGCAATGTCGGGTGCAAACAGGAAGAAAGGTGTAGCTTGTCTCTGCAGCCACGTGGTCCCTGGAGGTCGACGACGTCCAGGAGTCGGTTCACGAGCTGTCCCACGCAGGCTCTCGCTGTCGGCGGTGTCGGCGACTTGATCGAAGCAAACAAGCCTTGGCAAAAGCAATTGTTGTGGAGAACAAGATAAGCTGATTGTTCTGACCAGCAAGGTCAGAGGGACTGCTCCTTTGGAGGGGAGCAAGGGCCAGTCTGGAGCAACCAGACCAGCGGTGTATTTCTTGAAGTTCGTCGCCAAGATGGCCACTAGCCAGCGGGCCAGCAACCGGTTAGGCGCGTCGAGTGGCAAAATGCAGAAGGGCCCCACGCAGATCGTGGAGATGCTGGAGGGCTCACCTTTGGTGCAGATGCTGCTCGAGGGTTGGGCTTCTCAGATCCCAAAGCACAACTTGGAGGGAGCCTCGGTTGTTGCACTTGCAGCTTGTCGTGGTCGTTTCAAGATGGCTGGCTCCACGTGTCTCGTTGCCTCCACGGGTCTCCTCTTTTCAGGGACTGTGGATCGGGCGGTGAGAGGTCTGGAGGTCCAGGTCTTGTCAGTCTCTGGGCTCGGACTCCGGCGGGAGGCGGCGGCAAAGCAGACGTTGATTCGCTGGATGGTGCTTGCGTTAGCAAGGTGGTCACTCCCTGACCACAGGGGAGATTTCCTTCAGTCTTCTGTGCAGCAGAATGTCGAAGTTCCCGTCTTCTTCTTAGTTTCAAGTTGATTCCAGGATGTCTGAAGTCTTAGGACACAGCTCCTACCTTTAAGCGGATTCTAGGGGCCGGACTACCTGCTAGGTCCCTCCCTAAGGGTGGGACCAGGAAGGGGGGTGGTTACACCCCCAATCCTTTGTCCAGCTCGCCCCAGGCCCGGGACTGGTGTGCCCCAGGACCGGTTTGAACTGGCATATGCACCGAGGCTCCTTGTGAGCCACAGGCATGTCTGGTTTCTTTCAAGCCCTACCTGACCAATACACAAAAACCTGTCTGGGGTGGTGCATGCACCTCCCCTGGCAGGAAACCCTTTGTCCACACCTCCCAAGCTGGAAGGACTCCCAGCAGCAGGAGGGCAGACTTGTGTCTGTGGTGGCAGCATCCATTTTGTGGAGCTGAGGCTATGTCTGATTTTACCCGGGTTTCAGGTACTGTACATGTCGTGTCCCTCTAGAAGGGTGGAATGCTAACCCCGTCGCCAGAATTGGCGAGGGGTTAGTATTCCAATTCGTATGACACCTTACTCGACATGTTTTGATTAAAGCCAAACCAAAGTTAGCATTTAACCGCGAGGTTCATAATGCACTTAAGAGTATATGGTATGACGATATCTGGAAACAGTAGAAGGAAGTTGTTCCGACCACTGCAGACAGGCTCAGCTCATGCCAGAGCACCATCTCACATGGAACCAAGCACTCTGCCTTCAGGATTGTTAAGGCCTGCCATAGGAGTGACTTATAGGTTAACATGTGTCCCATTTAAGGTTAGGTATAGGTATACTACACCTAAGTAAGAGGTGGTTACACCAACTTACACCAGCTGAGTGATCAGCCAGTTGTGTCAAATTTGTTAGGCCAAGCCTGGGGTGGCATAATACATGCTTCAGCCCCTAGCAGGCCTTGGGTACACCAATGCCCTGGGTACCTAGTGTACACTGGTACAGGGGCTGACAGGGTGATGCACTTCCAATTGGTTATGCACCTAGGGTGCATAGTGTTAATTTAGTAGAGAGAACAGCAGGCTGGGGGTCTGGTTGGCAGGCCCACAGCCTCAATATGTCAAAAACCAGTGAAGCAAAAAGCAAAAATTTGGGGTGACCATAGGATAGCAGACCCTACTCTCCTACAGGCTGCTATCCTGGTGCCGAGTGCAGCGCTCCGCTGGCTGCAGGGCGGGGTGTCCCCTGAGGCGTTGTGGGACTGCGCCTGGGCTGCTCCGGTGGCGGCCGCCCTGCGAAGCTGCGTGTCCTGGGTCCCTGCGGCCCTGTAGCGTGGGGGCGGGACCCCCGCCTCGCCCCCGCCCGGCCTCGAGTGCTGCGATCCCTGGATGTGGGCGGAGAGGCTGCAGCGCTGCTCGGAGGACCTCCTCTGCTGTTCATCGCAGCTGCTGAGTGGCGTTGGCGGCTGTGCTGCCCTACTGCCGGCCGCGGCGGCCGCCGCTGCCCGACTGTCCTTCGAGGAGGTGAGGTTGCTGGTCCTCTCGGGCCTTGCTCGGCCTGCTCCGCTGCTGCCGGGGGCTGCTATGTGTCGCCACGAGGCTAAATGCGGCCCTGGGTCTCCTGCGATGTAGCCCGCAGATTGCCTGCACCTCTTCTCTGCATTTTGCGATCGGCACCACTCTGTGCCCTGTTGCCGCCTGCCCACGCGTTATTGTGCGATCCCCGGAGTAGCAGACTTTTGGGGCCTACTGTGTGGGGCGACCATCGTTGGCGCTAAGTACGTGTATTGCCTGACTCTGAGACTAACGGCCGAGCGGTGTGGCTGCTGGCGGCGGGTGGGCCTAAAGATGTGCTCATATTCTTCACTTTGTGCGTTGTGTGCCCCCCTGTGCCTGCATTGCTTCACGGACAGTTGTTAGTTGGTGGGCTCCTGCAGCTTTGTGCGCCTTCTCTGTGGCTCCTGGCGGCTTGGCTGCGCGGCCTGCATCCTGGGACTTCTGGTGCTGGTGCCATAACGCTGTTTGCCGTCTCCTCTGGCCCGCGGTATCCCACTTAATTACTGCGAGGTTAGATTGGGCAGGGTGGACAGCTTCCTGCTAGCATTGCCAGCCGCCGCTATTTTCTCCCCTGCACGTCTGGTGGCTTTCCTGGTCAGACATGGGGCGCACAGACAAGCAGCAAAGCAAACTTACCTTTGAAGCCAAAAAACACGCCAAGTCTCTCACCCCTGTTGCTTCGGACGCTGAACCTGATCATGAGTAGGGCTCTGGGGCTAAGCTGGAGCGCATGATGATGTCCATGCAGCAGAGCCTCCACACTATTGAAGCCAAAATTGACAACCTGAATCTGCGTATGGACACAATGGCATCTAAGTTGGACAAACATGGCGCACAACTGGCTGAGGCCGAACAGCGCATCTCTACAGCTGAGGATCGGGTTGAGGCAGTCAGTACCTCATGTGCGAGCATGGAAAAGCTCTTGGAGGTCATTAGGGCTAAGAATGAGGACATTGAGGCCCGGTCTCGACGGAACAATCTGCGAATTACTGGAATTGCGTAATCGACCAACACTGGGCCCATGGAATTGTATGTGGAGACGCTACTTACGTCTCTGTTCGGGGGCGGAACACTTTTCGAAAGTTCTCATTGTTGAAAGAGCTCACCGCTCCTTGGCTGCCAGGCCTATACCGGGGGCTCCGCCCCGACCCATTATAGCCCGTTTGTTAAATTATCGTGATCGGGACACTGCGCTGCGTCTGGCCCGGGAGAAAGCCGGCCTGAATTATCAGAGAATGAAGTTGGAGCTATTTCCTGATTTCACGGTGGCGGTAGAGCAGGCGCGCAGGGAATTCCATGCTGTGAAGAAAAAACTGCAGTCGCTTAGCATCCCATATGCAATGCTCTACCCAGCGCGCCTACGCATTCAACATAATGGGAAGGCCCGCATCTTCCTGACACCCAGGGAGGCACTTCAATACCTTCGGCAGCTGGAGCGTCGCTCGCCGCAACATGGTAAAATGGGAGACTGACTCTGATGGTTAAGTGGCGGGGCTTGATATCCTTTTGTATTGTTTGCCACATCCCTGCCCTGCACGTTGGTGACTCGGATGTCCCCACATGTCAGATTTGGTCGCCTCCAATGCCTTAAGGTGCAATTTAAGATGTTTCATCATGTCTTATTATGTTTGCTTGGATGTTATGCTCTACATTGTCTTTGCATATTGGACTGTAATGCTTGTATTAATGCATGCTGGTGTTGTGAGGACCTTTATTGTCGTGGTAGTGTGTGTGGCCACTCGGCGACACTTGCGACCAGCTTTGGATGGCCCAATCCTTTTAAGTCTCGACTCACCCTGTACTTCACGGGGTGCCAGGAGCCTCAGGCGCTTCTCTGAATGGGAAATCCCCGCAAAGTTGTTCTTTCTGTTTTGGCACATTCCTGTGTCTTGGTTGCATTGCCTCCTGACTGGAGATCCTACGTGTATGCTATGTCCATTATGCAACATGTTCCGGGGCGCTTTATTCTATGTTGCTTTCTGGGGTGTCACGGCAGTTTTACGCTGCTGGAGTGGGTGGGATGGGATGTTGGGGTTTGCAATGTTCTGAATTGTATATTGGTAGTGCACTGCGGTTGTGGTGGGGTAATGTTTGGTGCTGTTTATGAGCATTGTCACAGAATTTTGCCTCTCATTGACGGGACATAACTGACTCTGCTGACAAGACGATCATGGCTTAGTTGGAATGTAAGGGGACTCAATAATCCGCGAAAAGTGTGCCAAATGCTTTCATATCTTGACCGTCACCGTATTCGAATTGCTCTCCTACAGTAGACGCATCTTACCAAGCAGGCGGTATCTACCGTTGCCAACAGATGGGCTGGGGTGTGGCTTGCTGCCTCCTACTCCTCTTATGCCCGGGGGTAATGATTCTGGTTAAAAAAGGCACCCCCTTTATACCGCTTGCTGTAGATGAGGATGATGGTGGGAGATACCTCATAGTGCAGGGTACACTGTATGGTAGGTCTCTAGTGATAGTTAATGTATATGGTCCTAACATTGACGATCCTGCCTTTTATGATGACCTGTGGGGGAAACTCTATAAACTGCCCCCTTGCACTGTTATATGTGGGGGTGATCTTAATGTGGCTTTAGACCCCAACATGGACAGAGTGTCTACTGCGGACCGGTTTCCTAAAAAGGCGTCCGCTTCTGTGCGGGACGGTATGTCGACGCTGGGGCTTGTGGATGTCTGGCGTCAGCGTCACCCTTGCGCTTGGGAAGATACCTGTCACTCATATGCCCGTCCCGCCTGGTCCCGTATAGATCTCTGGTTGCTGACCCGGAATGCAAATGACTGGATAGTACATGATGAACATTTACCTAGGACACTCTCGGATCATTCCCCTGTGCACATTCGTATGGCCTTGCCGGCTTACACTCCTTCCCCCCCCCCCCGCCCCCCCCACTTCCAGTGGCGGCTTCAGCCTTCCGCCTTGTTGGACGCGGTATTCTGTGAGGGTGTTCAGGAGGCTATTACTGACTACTTCGCGCGTAATAGCGGGTCGGTTGACGCGGTAGGGACACTATGGGAGGCCTGCAAGGTGACCATACGTGGGGTCTGCATTGGTCTCCAGGCAGGAGTTCTTCGGTCACTCAGGGGCACAATGTCTGCACTGGAACGTGAGTTGCAGGGGTTGGAGCGGAGGTATGAGAGCACCCCTGACCCTTCTGTGCTTGCACTCATTAAAGAGTAAGTTGCAGAATATAACGCTGTGGCAGACCAAGAGGTACGTCACATGTCTTCGAAGAAGCATGGCCAGATACTATGGGGAGGGTGGTAGGCCGGGCAGAGCACTGGCGGCCTGTATTATGGAACCCCGGGTTGGCGCATACATGGTTAGTTCGATCACAGTTGATGGTGTCACCCATCATGACACCTCAATATTTTACAGGCTTTTGCCGATTTTTATGAGGATATGTATGCTCATCGCCCGGCTGCAGGTGAAGCTGAATTCCAGCAATACCTGCATGACATCGCATTAATGTGGCTCTCTCGGAGGCAGCAGGAATTTTTAATGCACCCGATCACCCTTGGTGAAATACGGGATGCCATTGCCGCTCTCCCTAATGGTAAATCTGCTGGAGCTGATGGTCTGCCAGCGGCGTTTTATAAAACCTATGTTGATATTCTTGCCCCGTGCTTGCTCCAGGTTTATGAGGAGGCTTATTTGACAAAATGCCTACCTCCAACGTTGCGTGAAGCACTGGTGGTCACGCTTCTCAAGTCGGGCAAACCGTCTGACAGATGTGACTCCTACCGACCACTGTCCTTAATCAACACAGATGTTAAAATTTTAGCTAGAGTCCTGGCGACCAGACTGCAGCTGATTCTGCCAGTCATGGTCCTGCCGGATCAATCTGGTTTCGTGCCTGCTCGTTCCACCTCCCATAATCTTAGGACTCTCTTCGCGGTTATGCACGTCTTGGTACCTACGTTGCCTGCGGTGGCAGTGCTCCTTGACGCCGCTAAGGCCTTTGATTCCGTTCCCTGGTCCTACATGCTTGCGATTTTACATCGTATGGGGGTGCCCTTTGTCTTCACTAATTGGATCAAACTGCTCTACACTTGCCCTACAGCGCGAGTGAGGGTTAATGGTCATGTATCTCATCCGATTCCTATTCATCGCGGTATGCGTCAGGGCTGCCCGCTCTCCCCATTACTGTTTACGCTCATACTTGAACCTCTGGCCTGTATCCTGAGGCAGCGTTATTCCCAGGCGGGGTTGAAGTTCCTTCAGTGCCCTCTAGCCGTCTCCATGTATGCAGACGACATGGTGCTATATGTGCGTGAGCCTGCCCTTCATTTGCCTCCCCTCCTCCGGGAGTACGTTCGCTTTGAGTGGTTTTCAGGGCTAGGTATAAACTGGTCTAAGTCCATAATATTGCCCCTTACGGATTGTACGTCTCCCATTGACCTAGATTTCCCTCTGGTGTGGTGTACTGATACAGTGAAATATCTGGGTGTGTGGTTACACCGCGATCCCCAGGAGGTGGTGCGAGCCAACTATGGAGTGGCTATCACACTCCTTGAAGAGCAGGTCGCCCGCTGGATTAAGCTGCCCTTCTCTTTCGCTGACCGACTAGCATTAATAAAAATGGTAATCCTCCCCCGCTTTTGGTATCTGTTTTTAAATATACCGATACATCTGTCACGTCACTTTTTCAACTCCCTACGATCACTTTTAATTACATTGGCGTGGGGGGGCAAAAAACCTTGTCTCAAGTGGGAAACTCTAACGCTTCCTTATGAGCTGGGTGGTTTTGCGGCGCCTGCTTTTCAGTTATACTACCTGTGTGTGCAAGCCCACTTTGCGTATTATTGGCAACATGACCCTGCTTATATTCCCCATGTGGCGGTTGAGGCTGGGGCGGTGCACCCCATACCACTCAAGGCCATGATTGTTAATACTCACACAGTGTTCGAAAAGGGGGAGTTTGATACAGTTCAGACCACGGTTAAGGTGTGGCGGGAGTTGGGTAGGCGAGCGCAGAAGCTGCCACTTTATGCGCCCGGTATGCCTCTGCTTCATCATACATGTCTCTGTTACCACTGAGGTGGGTACTCTGCGGATCCTCAGAGACATGAACTTGGTGACCATGAAAGATGTGTACCCTGGGGGCCGGTTCATTGCTTCAGCATCCTTAGCTGCTGACGGTCCTCTCACCAAACTCTTCACCTACACCAGATTGCGGTCGGCCATGCGCGGGCTGTACTCGCAATTTCCTGCGGAGCCACCTGCGCTAGAGGCACTGCAATTCTTATACACTACTTCCTCTAGGGTGAAACTGGTCACTAGGCTATATCGGATATCCCAGAGGGAGGCAGCTACTTCCGTTGTGGTGGCATTGCATAAATGGAATGCGGTTTTGCCGTGCGCTTTGGCTGAAGATGAGTGGGTGGGTTGCTGTCGCCTAACTGGGCACTTGACATCGAACGGGAATCTGCGAATGGTTCACTTTAAATATATACATCAGCTGTATTATACACCTGCCCAATTGTATAGATATGGTCTGCGTGACTCTGCTGCCTGTAACTGCTGCGGAGCCCCCGACGCTGATTTTTATCATTTGGCATGGGTTTGTCCCAAGGTGTTCTCATATTGGGAAGGCATTGTAAAGATTATGCGCCTAATGGTTGGGCTTCCTTTGGACTGTACTCCTCAATTATGTCTTGTTGCTGATGTTAAGGCCTCCAGTAGAAGATTTGTGGCCATTGCGTCGTTGGTGGCCAAACGGAGGGTCTCCATGTGTTGGGAGAGTAGGCTGGCCCCCACTACCAAACTGTGGCTGCAGGACTTGACCTACTGGCGAGATCAATTGGTCTGTTATGCTGAGGAGCT
This sequence comes from Triturus cristatus, assembly GCF_964204655.1. NCBI lineage: Eukaryota > Metazoa > Chordata > Amphibia > Caudata > Salamandridae > Triturus > Triturus cristatus. The sequence continues at coordinate 1,278,506,484 of NC_140579.1, forward strand.
GCCTGCACCATCACGGCCCCGGGACATTTGGTCACCCCTTACGACATACTTACTGTCTGTGCCCACTATCTAATCTCCCGTTCTTTTGGATAATGCGATGGACATGTTTACTATATGACTGTGCTGCACTGTACCCCTTATCCATGCTCCTCTCCCTTGTGTTACGACTGAAATGCCCATTCTATGATTATATGTGTGCTCTTCACCTGCCCCCAATGGACTCTTTATCAATGTGTACTGTATCGATACCCACATTTGCACCGTGTAATGTACTTCATTGTGATGTTTGTTTGTTGAGAAATGATCAATAAAAAAAAAAGTAACCATTAGCTGTGTAGATTTGTCAAAAGGTTGATTTTCAAACAATTGAATAGTGTGCATTGTGTCTCTGAGGAATGATCTGGTTTCCAACACGAATGGCTGTAGGAAACTATCAAGGAACTGGTTCAAGGGTTCCAATATAGACCCACATCCAGAGACGATTGGTCTGCTCGGTGGTTTTTGTACATTTTTGTGTACTTTCGGGATTGTATAGATCGTAGGAATCCTAGGATTACTTTTGTTGAAGAACTTAAATTCAGATTCTGAGAGAAAACCTTCCTCAAGACCCTGAGTCGTGAGATCTTTTATCAGTTTGGCTATTTCATTGGTAGGGTCTCGTGAATGATAGTATAGCTGGTTTCGCAGTTAAGTTGACGATTCATTTCTTCGATGTAGTCTTCTGTATTCTGGACTACAACTGCGCCTCCTTTATCCGCAGTTTTGATCACAATTGATTTATTCTCCTTCAGCGAATGCAGGGCCGCTCTTTCTTCCTTCGTGATGTTGTGTCTGATGTATTTGGTATTTTGTAGCAAGCTCATGACTTCAGCCATTACTATTTTCTCATAGGCCACAATTTTTTCCGCTCATTAGCTGTAAAGCTGGTGTGAACGTGGATTCTGGACGAAATTCCGTTGCTGCGGCTTTTTTAGTGTACATGTCATTCTTCACAAAGAAGTACTTTAGGGGAATTTTTCTAAAGAATTGTTGCAATTCCAGTTTTATGTTGAAGGCATTAGGAGGAGCGGTAGGTACGAAGGACAGTCCTTTTGATAGAACATCATGTTCGGTCTTACTCAGGGTGTAGTTGGAGATATTGAGAATAGGGTCTTTTCTCTTTTTATTGGTTGCTCTATTTCCTGGTTCTCCGTCAGGATGCTCCCTTCTTATTGTTGGGTCATCAACTGGTGTAGGGGTTACCAGCGATACGTCTGGCGTCTGGTCCGAATTTCTCCATGATTCTGTCGTGGTTGGAAACATGCCCTGTTGTTGCCACGTTGATTGCCCTTTCCCTGGTTCCATCTGAGTGGTCTCCCCAACCTGGGTCTCGGTTGGTCCAGGTGGGATTGCCTAATAAAGCCGATGAAGTGGACGGTCCAAAGGTATCTTGGTAATGTGTACCGAATTGATACGCTGGCCCTTGTGGGAACGAGGGCCCCTGTGGTTGGTACGTCTGTCCTTGTGGTTGGTAAGTAGGGCCCTGTTGTTATGCCCGGGGATCTGTGCTGGTACTCGATCTTTCAGATTCACCGTCTGAACCGCTGCCAAAAGATGAGTTGGAGAAGGTGGCAAATCTCCTTGAATTCTGTCTTCCACGGTTAGTGAAATAACCCTGTGAGTCTTGTGTATAATAATCGTCACTTATGTATGGGTAGGTAATCTTCTTGTCGTATGCCTTAATGTCTTTGGCTAATTTCTCTAGTTTTCTGTTCAATGTTGTGGTGTTGAACTCGGCTGTAGCCTTCTCAGCGCGCTCCAAGGCTTCTTTAGCGTTTTTTAATCCTCTATCTTCCAAGTTTTCCTTTTTAAGATCAGCGATTTCCTGAATACGTTTCTTTACATATTCCAATGCTGTCTCAACTCCCAACTCCATCCAGTGCCGGGAGCAGTTGTTAGCCACAAAACTGAAGCCTTCTCGGAATTTAGGGAGGTCTATGAAGATGGTCGGCTCATTCCGAACTTGTAGCCCTTTAGGAATGATATACGCTTGCAGGTATTTTGTCAATAAATGACCATGTAACAGGGTGCGAATACGTTTTTTTTTCAAGTCTTTCCAGGCGAGATACTTTGTCATTCAAGGTGGTGTCTATGAGGGTTAAACCAGTACCCAAATAGTCAAATTCCGCTTGCTCAAGTATTAATTTATTGATGTAATCCTCACTGTAGGACAGTGTTTCTCTTTCTGACATCTTATGTAACTTTTATCCACTACACCTAATGTGTTTGAACCCTCGCAGGATTGCACCTGCACTAGATAGCCATTAAGGATAATGGGTTAACCCAGTAACCCTCAGAACCTGGGTATGTTTGCAAAGCAGAAAATGGTTCTGTCGGGAATCACGTAACCTGAGTTTCTCTTGTTCTTAATACATTCCGCAAATGTTACATTAGTCATTCAATGAGAGTAAAACACACAAACAACACATCATCAATAATCGATAGGAGGAGAAGTTCAGTGAATGCAATTCTTTTTTTTACTCTTTAAATTACTTGAACAAATTATAATAACACAAGGCTGTCCACAAACAAGGTGTGGTGAGACAATTCGTGACTTATTGTGTTCAGTGATAAGGTGCTGTACATAAAGTAACATATATTACACATATTTACACAACAAGACTATATACAAGTGTCCAAGAAATGAATACATCGACCACAGCAGGATATAGAATTTCCTTGTTGAAGTTGTGGTGTTGCAAGGACAAATTGAACTAAGAACGTCGACGTTTCGACCCTATGGTGTAGTGCGCATTCGTAAGCATCTATTGCGGATCTTCATCAGGACAGAGGAGTATCAGACAGCCTGTGAATTTAAGAAATGAATCAGAATGATGTGTGTGTTGGTGAACTACAAATGAGAAGAAAGGTGGCCACCAATTGCTCACCTGGTAGCACGGAAGTGTAGTGATTGGCTCCCTTGTATTCTACTTATGGAGGTGTCAGCCGACACCATCCATTTATTCAAAGGGTCGTAAAGAGAGGTGAGGCGTGGGTCAGGTCTATGTCATATAGTACATACGCAGGCGAAAAGGAAACATTAGATGTTCCTGTATACATACCTATTGCAATTATTTAATCTTTGTGAACCCTGCCGGTTGCTTGAAGGAAGGCCCCGTCGTAGCGATCACCAAGGACTGAAAAGACAAGGGGGAGGCATGGATGAGCCCCTTCCTGTTACCTTGTTGGGCATATGAAACAACTAAAGTGACCCCCAAAGCTTTAAATGTGGTCATGCAACATCGATATGTTAATGAGGCGACTTCGGTTATGTTCATGTGGTATGGTATTCCGAGTAGGGAGAGGCTGGGAGCCACTACTCTGAACCCCTGTTGGTGTCTGTAGAGGTCTGGCCACAAAGTGTTTTTTAACATGGTCAATAGACACCTGTCTGTTTCTTCTTGATCCAGGCAGAAGAGGCAGGATAACTGTTCTGTTGCCTTTTACCCAAAGAGCAGTGACGGGTCTGTAAGCTTGCACAAAAGCTTGCTTGCTGTGGATTTTCTTCCAAACTAGGGGCCCGATTCACAAAGGTAAACTTAGATGTTTGGTCTAAACTTAGACCAGACGTCTAAATTTACAACTTTGGGAATTCACAAGGGGCATTTACGAATACTATCTTTATGTCCGCACTTGGGACGGATCTTTGCCCCGAGTGCTGAGTTAAAGATACTACTTGTAAATGACCTTTGTGAATTCCCAAAGTCAAACTTAGAAGTTTGGTCTAAGTTTGGGCCAAACGTCTAAGTTTACCTTTGTGAATTGGGCCCTAGGTCCTCAACTTTGGGAACCCACCCGTTGGCAGCAGTAATACCCTTCATTTCACAGGTAGCGGCTCCAGAGAGCCGTTAGTGTTTTTGTTAGACAGCTTGTCTCTGACTTCTTAGATACTCTCTAAAACATTCAAATGTTTCTCCAAGTCAAATCTATCTTCATCTGCCACCTTCCCAGAATTATCTAAGCCAGGCACATACATAGGAACTCAGAAAATAACCTTGTATGTAGTGCTTATTTAATCATGCCATTGGCCCTCTCTATAACACCGTTCAATTCAGTTTTGAACGGGTTGCTGAATTGCAGAGAAACTCCCAGAGCAGACATTAAATCCTTGTAACCTTTGGAGGCAAATGCAGGACCTTTATCTGACGAAAAAGAATGTACTGTCTCTATTGACACTAGGCACTGCAAATCTTTTACAATTGCTGAAGCGTTTGCATTTGTTTGTTGCGAAACCCATAAGAATCAAGAACATGTATCAATAATACCAATATATTTTTATTGGTTAGCTGAATTTAGGGGACCTATGTGGTCCAAATAAATCACTCGGAAGAAGCTATTTGATATCATGAGGGGAGCCGGTAAGAGTCTTCTGCAAGTGGAGGGTTGGGTTTGATTTGCTGACAAGTGTCACATTGTCTAACATAATCCCTGGTCTGTTTATATAAATTAGGCCACCAGTAGCGTTGCTGTAGCATTGCTACGGTTGCATGTATTCCTGAATGTGCAGAGGCCAACCCCTCATGCATTTCTCTGATGAATTCTAATCTAGGCAGATTATTACAGATATGTAACTATATGATATGTTACTATATGATATGTTACATATATGTTACCCGATATGTTACCGAAAGGTGGAAACCCTAAGTTCAAAATGTGCACATAAGACATAGTGCACACGTATTTCATAGGAACATGACCTTAGAGTTTTGTTCGAGCATACTAGACACAGTAGGGTCAACATACAGTTCAAAGTAATGTCAATATTGAAGGCCCAATGATTGCCACTGAAACATTTCTATAAATGCCAATAGTGGGTGTAAAACACTATCCAGACCATCAAACGATAAAGAGAGAAGAGAAGAGCAAGTACCTGGAAGAGAAAGGATGCTCGCTACCAATTGCAACAAGCATTTGCAATGCAATAGGTCTCGCATTAGGAAAGTTTGAGCTTTTTGTATTGTAAATTGACTAATTTTTTATTTATGTGTTGGTATTGAAAATATTGAAATTACTAGCTTTCTCATGTACAATGTCAATAGTTTTAACTGTTGCAAATGTGACACCTATAGCATTTGTAATGCAGTATGTGTTGTATTTACGTGACTTAGATGTATTGATATTACAAATAACAATGGCTTTTAATTTTTGCAAATAATTAATACTTAAATAAAAGTTAATGTAAATTATAATGGCAATCGTTTAAACTTTTGTTAATAACTCTTGTGAAGATTATGTTTAGTGTATTTAATTGCGCCTAAAATCCAAGAACAGAAGTTAAATATTATCATTTTTTTTGTGCCATTTGTAATAAAGCCTAAATATTGAGAGAACATGTTAGAGCCAGTTGTTGTTGAATGGTTGTACAGATTGATACTGTTGTGGCGGTGAGTGATGTTGTGGTGGTGTCGAGTGATGCTGTGGCGTTAATTGATGCTGTGGTAGCGCATAGTGATGTAGTGGTTCCCTTGAGTGATGCTGTGGTGGTGCTAAGTGATGCTGTGGTGATGCGATAGATAGATAGAGTGCAATAGTCCGATAGATAGATAGATAGATAGATAGATAAGATAGATAGATAGATAGAGAGTGAGGGCGATAGATAGAGTGTAATTATGTAGAATATAATTATGTGGCACTGAGTGGTTTTGTGTGGAGTGTATGTTGATTTTAGTGGCGTGTAATTATGTGGCATTGAGTGTTATTTTGAGTGTATCTTGCATTGTAATTAATTGGCACTGAGTGTTATTTGGAGTGCATGTGGCATTGAGTGTAGTGTAATTATGTGGTGTGTAATTATGTGGCGCTGAGTGGTATTTGAAGTGTATGTGGCATTGAGCGCTGTGTAATTATGTGGTATGTAACTATGTGGCACTGATTGGTTTTTGGAGTGTCTGTTGTATTGAGTGCATTGTAGTTATGTGGCATGTAATTATGTGGCTCTGAGTGGCATTCGGAGTGAATGTTGCCTTTTCTTGTATTTCTATGTTAACTTTGTAAGCGCAGAAAGCGTGCAGGGCAAACTTATTATTTTGGTTGTTTGAGACTCAGATCTGGGCAAAGCTGCAAGAAAACACGGAGGGGAGAGGGCGGGGGAGAGATAGGCGAGAGGCATGTGTGTGTGGCAAACACTGGTGGGGCTCAGAGCATTCTGTTGCTGCCTTGCCTTGTATTTCTATGGTTCCTTAAACCCTTAGAGGAAATTCTTTTATTTTAACTAAAAGGATGGTAGTTAAATGGTGTTTACGGCAGGATGGTCGTTAAATTGTGGCTACGGAGAAGCTGTGTGCTGAAAGGCAAAGAGAACACGGGCGTGAAAGCGAGGATGAAAATGGAATGAGTGTGGCAGGATGTTAGTTAAATGGTGGTTACGGGGAAGCTGAGTGCTGAAAGGCAAAGAGAACACGGGCCAAAGCTGGAAGAAAACACGAGATGCGAGAAGCATGTGTGTGTGGCAAACACTGGTGGGGCTCAGAGCATTCTGTTGCTGCCTTGATGCCTGTGTGTGTGAGCAGTGGGGCTGTGTGTGTGTGAAGTGCCTAAAGTTGCAAGAAAACATATTGGGCCATATGTAGGTAAATTACATTTACCGATTCTTAAATACCGAATTTTACCGATTCGGTATTTATGAATCGGTAAATGTAATGTAGGTAAAAAAATACCGAATCGGTAAGTGTCGGTATTTTGGAATCGGTATTTACCGATTCGGTAATGGCAACTGGCTTCCCATTCATTCCTATGGGCCTGGAGGCCCATAGGAATGAATGGGAAGCCAGTTGCCATTACCGAATCGGTAAATACCGAATCGGTAATGGGGGAGGCATCATCATGGGTGGCAGGGTGTCACATTGACATCCTGTTGCACTCCTGATTCGTCCATGTGTGCACATGTGGCGCACATACATGCCCTAAGGGCATGTATGTCTGCCACATTGCACACTTCAAAGTGCACAAAAATGCATTTTTACACCTATTCATCATTTACCACCAACTTTTAGTTGGTGGTAAATAACGAATCCCCACACCCACGACACACTCCCCCTACATCTCATTTCTGGATTCGGTATTTACCGAATCGGTAAAATTACTGATTCGGTAAATTACCGAATCCAGAAATGATCCCCCTACATAGCAAACGCCTAAATACCGGTCGGTAACGGTATAATTACCGAAAATTGGCCGTTACCGACCGGTATTGGGCTTCCTACATATGGCCCATGGTTATTTAAATCCTTAGACGCAGAATTAATGGAGCTAATGTTATCGACCTTAGAAGGATGAAAAGGGAATGAGCGCGGCATATGTTAACTTTGTAAGCGCAGAAAGCGTGCAGGGCAAACTTATTATTTTGGTTGTTTGAGACTCAGATCTGGGCAAAGCTGCAAGAAAACACGGAGGGGGGAGGGCGGGGGAGAGATAGGCGAGAGGCATGTGTGTGTGGCAAACACTGGTGGGGCTCAGAGCGTTCTGTTGCTGCCTTGCCTTGTATTTCTATGGTTCCTTAAACCCTTAGAGGCAATTCTTTTATTTTAACTAAAAGGATGGTAGTTAAATGGTGTTTACGGCAGGATGGTCGTTAAATGGTGGCTACGGAAAAGCTGTGTGCTGAAAGGCAAAGAGAACACGGGCATGAAAGTGAAAGCGAGGATGAAAATGGAATGAGTGTGGCAGGATGGTCGTTAAATGGTGGCTACGGAGAAGCTGTGTGCTGAAAGGCAAAGAGAACACGGGCATGAAAGTGAAAGCGAGGATGAAAATGGAATGAGTGTGGCAGGATGTTAGTTAAATGGTGGTTACGGGGAAGCTGAGTGCTGAAAGGCAAAGAGAACACAGGCCAAAGCTGGAAGAAAACACGAGATGCGAGAGGCATGTGTGTGTGGCAAACACTGGTGGGGCTCAGAGCATTCTGTTGCTGCCTTGATGCCTGTGTGTGTGAGCAGTGGGGCTGTGTGTGTGAAGTGCCTAAATTGGCAAGAAAACATATGGTTATTTAAAACCTTAGACGCAGAATTAATGGAGCTAATGTTATCGACCTTAGAAGGATGAAAAGGGAATGAGCGCGGCATATGTTAACTTTGTAAGCGCAGAAAGCGTGCAGGGCAAACTTATTATTTTGGTTGTTAGAGACTCAGATCTGGGCAAAGCTGCAAGAAAACACGGAGGGCGGGCTGTGTGCTGAAAGGCAAAGAGAACACGGGCATGAAAGTGAAATCGATGGATGGCAATGCGTCCGTGAGACTAGCCCTGTGGTGGGGGAGGGAAAGTTGTGAGAGGCGCCATGAGGAAACAATCTCTCGGCATGCTGTGGCGGGGGAGCGCATTCCAGGCGGGGGAGCGGACCCTTTGAAGTATGATGCCGAGGCTGTGGCTACACGTGCATGCGCCAGTGGGCTGAAGCGCTTCCCCAAACGGATTGCATGGCGGCACGATGCACATGATTGTGCGCGTGCTCGCCATGTAATCCACTTTTGGGAGCACTTTGAAATGCCCCTCTTACTAGAGTCTCGCATAGCGATTGCGTAAACGCAATAGCTAGGCAAGACCTAAAAACCATAGAGAGAAATTACACTGCACGGTGGGTGGGGGTCCAAACATAGCCCCCACATGTTAGAGTGATAGTAGTTGAGGGATTTAGCCCTCACAACTGGTAGTTCTGCATGCAGTCGAGTGAACATGCATTGGTGCGGCAGGGAGAGTAATCCCCGACTGTGCATACATATCTGATAGTACATGCAACATTTTCAGAATCATGCGTTAATGCGACAGGAAGGAAACTCCCCTGAGTAACTTGGAACGTTGATTTCAAAGAGATCTTCAAATTTAACCTAAGTGAGTTATGCATTAAAACGTGTGGAAATGCTGTGCTGGAGACAGGAGTACCCTACCTTATGGAAATACATGTAGAATAGAAGGACTAAAACCGGAAACAAATCAAATGGAAAACTTAATCAGTAAGAGACCGCATGGGAAATGCTCTGTGTTGACAATGAGAAGGTGAGGCAAAACTCTCACCTCTCTGCCGGTTGTAATTCCGTCCTGGCTGGTGAGTAAAATATAAACCTTCTATAACGTCCTAGTGATGGACTCTGGTCCTAATTAAAAAGGAATAGAACAGCTGCTATAAACAAAACCAAGCCCAATATGAATTCTTAACCGTATACCGTATTGTTAATCATCAAAGCTCAGATGACATAACGCAGAGTCTCACCTTAGAATTGGGTGTGGTTTTCTGAAGGCGGTGTCCAAATAAATGAGTAAAAGGATCGATGTGTGCCGTGTATAAGTATCTAAAATAAAGTATTCAAAATTCTATGTAAGAACCAGTAACAAGTCAAATTCCTCAAAAATTTCCCCTCACACGTCCACGTATAGGGAAACAAAATCAAAACTTACTTCGGGCAGCGAGTCCGCTGGCCGTGGTGAACGTCCCTCCGAGGTTCCAGAATTAACCTGGAAACAGAACCCCGGCAGGTCTGCTATGTCTACGATGTGCAGGATAAAGTTAGAAGGACGTGTCCTGAGTGATATTGCTTTCATATTAAAGCATAAGAGAACTGCCAAAAGTAAATAAACCTAGAAAAAACTAACTGAGAATGCATGATTCTAAAATCTCCATGTCTCCAAGGAAATCAATAACGGAAAAGAAGAGCGCATTTAAAACAAACTCAAAAAAGAAACGCAAAATAATTTAGACTACTTGAACCATGTATTATGAGGACAGTAGCGCCCTATGAGGTTTAAGCCGGTACTCTAGATAGAAAAAAAACACTGGGTGTAAAGCGAAAACATATCGTGGACAAGGTAGTACAAAACGGAGAGCAGTGCTGTAATGGAATATATGTTGGAAAATCATGTAAACGAGTACTTAGGGCCACTGTTACCAATTCATTTCGTATCAAAATGTAGATCCAACATGCAAGAAGTAAGTGAATGCATGTTGAGAAACACAGGATGGAGATTTATCTATATCCACAAATAAGCGCGCACAATCTCTGGTCAGACCGATGCATGTAGAAATAACTACTACAGTAATGTAAAGTGACAAACATTTTAAAAAGTTGGCGTAATGCCAGATGGTTGGCAATCAGTTGTGATGAGAGAATAAGTGCGGTGAATAAACAGATGGAATCTACGGGATATTCGTGAACGTGCTGGAGTACAAGAGAAAAGATTTAAGGGAGAATGAGTATATAGATCACCGAAATCACGGCCTATCTAGCATTACAGAAAATACAAAACACGTACATGTATATAAGGATATCACCAAACGAGAAGTATGAGTGAATACATCTCAGTCATATCTTACAGGTTACAGAAATGAGAGTACATTCACAGTATGAGAATATGCGAATACATTGGTGAGTTAATCATACGGTAATCGGTTTAGAACAAAAATGGATGGCAAACACAAGTTAGGGCCACATGTCAGAATACATAACACTTATCTCAGTGCGGATCTTAATCCTTCCAGGTTCATCAAAACGCCACAATTGTTATCAGACATCTTATGTTCTGGACATGTCTGAACATAATAAGGAGGAGAATATACAGACGTTATCAAAAGTGTTGTAGCGTCCGGATATTCAGTCCCCCAAAAAATACTGCATCTCGTGGTCAGTGTTCAAGCCATATTCCTCCATTCTGAGACTCATTATCCAAGTTGCCTCTGTTCGACGTAATTTCAGCTTTCTGTTAACCCCCTCAAATTCTGTGGAATTATTTCAATCCCATAGAACGAGAATTGTTTATGGGGTCCCTGTGCTTTGCAATCAATAGCATGAATTGCCATGGTATATTTGTCATCACACTGTTTCAGCATCCTGGTATGTTCGCTGATATGTTCCTTCAACATCCTAATAGTGCTGCCCACGTATAGTTTCTTGCACTTACATTCAATTATGTAGACTACATATTTTGAGAAACAGTTAATGTTGTGCCTGATCACAAATTCATGTCTGTCATGTCCAGCAAAATATTTTTTATTGTCTGAAGCATATATGCATACTCCACAGGACCCACATTTGTGAAAACCTAATGAGTGTTGGGTTAGCCAATTCAGATCTTTCTTGTCATTTGGGAAGCTGGGACTAAGGATAGTCCTCAGAGTCCTACCTCTTCTGTATGTAATTTGAGGTCTGTGAGTGGTAAACTCCTCTAATAATTTATCTGCTCTCAGGATACCCCAGTGTTTATTCAGACTTTTCACTAGGATATCCGCCACACCATTATAGTTAGTGACTAGTCTAACTGGTTGGTTAGATGTGTTCTTTCTGCTCTTTTCCTTTAGTGTCTCCCTCCTTGATAAATTTAAAACTCGCTTTTATTATGTATATTGGATTGTATCCTCTTGTTTAAAATCTTGTTTTCATTTTGTCCAAACATGAGAGGAACTCGCTTTCCTCGCTGCAGTTCTTCCTAGCTCTAGTAAATTCCCCATAGGGTATGGCCCGGATCTGATGGGGTGGATGAGAACTGTTAGCGTGTAAGATAGCGTTACAAGCCGTCGGCTTGCGATGTAATTTGCTGTGTAGTTTTCCATCTTTTAGGTACAGTTCCACGTCTAAAAAGATAATGTGCCCTGCTATGATGATGTGTCAATTTGATGTCCAGTGTGTTGGTGTTCATGTATTAATAGAATTCGAACAACTTCTCTTCAGTGCCTGACCATAGTAGTAAGCAATCATCGATATATTGCCCCCAGTATACAATGCTTGCATTCTAAGGCCTACCTCTTTGGCTCCATATCCAGTCATCTTCTAAACTCCCCATAAAGAGGTTAGCAAAAGATGGTGAAAATATAGAGCCCATTGCCACCCCTTGCTTTTGTTTGTACCACTTTCCTCATAGATGAAGCAATTATTGTCCAGTATCAATTCCATCATTGGCAACAGCATCCTGGTATGTTGCCATTGTGTTGCCGGTCTTTTACGTAAATGCCATTCGATAGGCTTCATGCCCAGTGTGGGTTATATACTGGTGTAGTGTGCTACCACGTCTAACGTTGCTAAAATTATGTCCCCCTCCCATGTTAGATCAGATAGAATACTCATGATGTGTTTTGAGTCCCTAATATAGAAAGGAAGGTTCTGCACCACGTGTTGAAGGAACAGGTCCACATATTCTGCCAACCTCTCTGTGGGACCCCCTATGTTAGACACTATGGGTCTGCCTGGTGGGAAAGGGAGAAGTTTATGAACCTTGGACAGAGTATAGAGACAAGGGAAAGTAGGTCTATACACCTTAAGGTAAAGATGTTAGTCCTCATCTAGCAATCCCTCCGAGTACCATTCTCTCAGATGTTTGTTGATCTTAATAGTGAGGGAGTCGATAGGGTTCATTTCCAATCTCTCATTACACATGTTATCATTTAGTTGTGTTCATATTTCTAGATTGTAATCTCCTCTATTCAGGATCACAATTTTGCCCCCAGGGGTCATAAGTTCCATAGCTTTCAGTTCCCCTCTCCCACGATTGTCAAAAACTCTAGTCTTCTTGTGCCTCAATTTCTGATCATATCTGTCTAAGTCTTCCAACACCAGTTTGTGGAATGTGTCAATTGAATTACCCCCGGTAAGGTTGTAGTCCATTTAGATTTAGGTTTAAGTCCGCTAGCTATAGAGTACTCCATGTCCACATTCAGTTCTTTTAGGAGATTCTCCATATTTCTCAGTGATTGTTCCAGGTCTGTGATAGATAACAGTAATTGAGTATCATAAATATCCTGAATACTTGGAACATCTGACATCAGACACATGGGAATATTTTTACTGCATTTATTCAATGTAGGGTTGTTCATTAAGAATGTGTTCAACTTTAAACTTCTAACATTTGAAAAGATCAATTTTGACTTTACAAAGATCTCCATCAGTTGGACTGAAACCCAATCCTTTCTTTAGAAGTGATATCATGTCACCTGTGAGTGCTTTGGAGGATCAGTTAATTACATCCACCCCACTCTCTTTGGAATCTTTTAGTTCCTCTTGTCTCCCGATCTCAAGTTCATTCTGAAATCGTCTTTTCCCTGCTCTTTTCCCTCTACAGGTTTTCTTGTTTGGTCCCCACGTCTGGGTTGTGTCTTGTTGCCCTTTTTTATTCTTTGTACTTCCCTTAAAAAAGAGTTCCCTGGTCTATTGTCTCCTAAAGTGCTTGCTACATTCTCTACCTCACTGTCACTAGTGGGAGGGGCACTAATAGATGTTGAACTTGAGGAGCTGGAGATGGTATCCGGTTTCGACGTTCTACCTCTCTCCAGGTCACTCATTAATAGTTGATCGTATTTCTTAGCAAAGGTAAAAACTCTACCCTCTTTGAATGTCAATCTCATCCCTTTTTAATTTCCTTGCCTTCCTTTGTTTTATATCCTTCTGATGTTTTTGTAGGACCCCTTTAACAATGGTGTAATTCTTTTCTGTAGCTTCTTGTAAGCCAAACATGTGGGGGCTATGTTAGGACCCCCACCCACCATGCCGTGTCATTTCTCTCTATGTTTTTTGCAACTGGAAGCGAGCATCCTTTCTCTTAGGGTCCTTGCTCTTTACTCTTCTTTCTTTACAGTTTGATGTTCTGGATAGTGTTTTACACCCACTATTGGCATTCATAAAAATGTTTCTATGGCACCCATTGAGGCCTTCAATATTGACATTACTTTGAACTGTATGTTGACCCTACTGTGTCTAGTATGCTCGAACAAAACTATAACATGAACATGAAACGTGTGCACTATGTCGAATGTGCACATTTTGAACTTAGGGTTTCCACCTTTCGGTGTTTGGTATGAGGGGAACATATCATATTGTACTGTGTCATGATCCCATGATATATTATGTTCCATTGTACATCTTTTCAGCCCTGAAGAAGTCGTGGGGTACATTCCCGATGAAACACGTGTTGGCTGGGCAACTTTTTGAATAAAAGAAGACAATACAATTTCGACCACACTGTTGATTTCATGTGTATGATACATGTACCTTTGAATTCTGCGATGACTGTATACAATTGTCTTATTGAGTTTTGAAATTTCAGCGTGTGCATAGGCTTGCCATAATCTTGTGCAATACTGTGGCCTAAGAGGTTGGTGTGGGTGCATTGCGGGATGAAGTTACTATCCTTCACTACACTTTGCACTGCTGCGCAGGCTGTGGAGTACTTCGATTTAGTTCCTACTGCAGGCTGGGCAGAGCTGTCTGTGTAAAAGATGCGCTGGTAAGACTCAAACAGTTAAAGTGTCTGGAGTCAGAACAGTATTGTGTTCATAGTGGAGAAAAGCTTGTGTACAAAGAGAAGGATCATACTAAAACTTAACATCCAATGCATGCAAAGAAGAGGCCCACTGTACTCCTCTTGAGTGTAGGGCACAAGCATTAGGAATGCTTTCCTTTGTGGCCTCCCCTTGTGCTGGGATGGGAGAAAAAATTATTATATGATCTCTATGGGGGATTTACATGTATAAGTGCTGAATAGTCCCACCCACTTGCGGGGACCCTGGGGCACTTTATCCAATATGTCTTCTTAAGTGTGTACGTTCGCCTTTCTTCAGGAAGGCCTGCAGAGTCTCTTAAGAAAGAAAATATTATGCAGCCTGTAGGAGTAAGCTACAAAGGCCAAATTCTTCATTTTGTAAATAAAAAGGTTGCCAAGCAAGGCGTATGTGCATGTAAGTACATAAACTCTTTTAAAACAATTGAATTGTCTCTCACAAACCCTTTATCAGTGGAGAATAGAAATGAAATGAAGACACACCAGACAGTGTAGCCTCATAGTCTGCCATTATAAGAGTTGAAAATAGACGTGGTGCCTTAAAGGCCTCAGAGACCACCAGTATCCCATCATGCTTGGCTAGAGGCAGTTATCTCAGTTCTGTTCTCCTGCACCTGCTGATAGGACCTAGGAGCATTGAACTCTGCCTTTGTAAGGCTTTTCTCTTCAAAATTCACTTGTGAATTTTATTTAAAACAACTTCACTCGGCGTCTTTCTACTCTTCCTTGCTTTTTTTTTGCATTTTCCTGACAGGAATTTGGGGCATTTTGTCTTTTAAAATGCCATCTTTATTTGATAAGTGCCCTTCCCGTGGGAGAAAGAAAGCCAAAATGGGCCCTCATAGTGTCTGTATTATTTGCCTTCCAGCAAAACATCTTCCTGAAGACTGTCAACACAGCAAAACATTTTCCAGGCAACCTCTACATGATAGAGAGAAGATTCGCCTTCAGAGCGTGGAAGACCAGTGCAGGAAGCAGATGCAGTCTGATCATGATCCTAAGGGGCAAGAAGAGGGTCAGTCCTCTACCAGAGCTCCATCTTCAACCTCTAGTGGACAAACAACATCCCAAACAAGGCCTACAGCCCGAAAACAGCATAATTCTCAATCGACGTCGAGATGAGGTACGGCACCGACCTGTTCGCCGTCATGATCTGGTTCGCTGTCGACAAAGAAGAGATGATCGACATTGAGACTGGGTAGTTCAACATTGAAGACTCACCTGTCATCGAGATAGAGCCGCAGATCGTTTTCGAGAAGCAGGTCGACATTTATACAAACCATTCTTTCGACTTCGAGAAGCTGTTCGTCATTGAGGGAACACCGACATTCGACGTCGAAGAGACAATCGAAGTTGAGGAAATGCCAACGGTCGACATCAAGAAGCAGATCTCTGTTGCACCACCACAGGAGGTCGGCATTGAGGAGCAGGTCGACATCTACGACACACCACAGGAAAAGGAGATGCATTTTTTCGTCACCAGGGTCTGACTATTCCAGGGTGTACTCTCCTTCATCTGGAGTCTTACCAGCTTCTCCTTCACCGCCTCCTCCATCACCTCCTCCACAGATTCCAACTCCACCGCCTCCATAGCCTGCACCAATTTTCCACATTGGATGAACTTTCAAACTACACGATCGCGTGTGCACAGGAGTTGACATTATCCACCAAGGGGATTGGCTGTACTCCATGGACCTCCAGGAGGCTTCTATCCAAGTGGCACAGAAACATTGGAAATTCCTGATGTTTGTGGTGGGGCACGACCATTACCAATACCGTGTTCTACTGTTTGGCCTCAAGTCAGCACCCAGGAACTTTCTCGAACGTCATAGCAGTCATAGCTGCCCATCTCAGGAAACACCGGTTCTTCGTCTGTCCCTATTTAGACGATTGGCTCATATAGGCATCAACGTTTCAGGAAGCGCCGCTACATTTCAACTAGCATGCGACCTATTATTACGCTTAGGACTACAGATCATTCACAACAAATCACAACCAATTCTTGTTCAGACCCTGCGTTAGCTGGGAGCCCCCTTCGACACCGTCCAAGCAAAAGTGTGTCCTTCGGAGGTGAGACGCTGATCAATCATTCAGAAATGTTGCTTTCTTATGACAGCCTCTCATTCCAAGATAAGGACGGTTTCATCTCTTCTCATTTCTATGGCCTCCTGCATCTTTCTCATTCCAAATGCCCGTCTCCACATGCGGGCTCTCCAAGAGTGCTTAATAGACCAGTGGAATCATCTAACAGACAGTTGGGACAACAGAATCCATTTGTCCCTCCATGCAAAACATTCCTTCAAATGGTGGTGCTCCCTGACCAATCTGCCCTGAGAAGGTACTCGCGCTTTGCATCGCGCTATGCGCCTCAATACAGCGCTATCATTTTTAAAGCTACCCTTATAACTATTTGTGTTTTTCTTAGTTGTATTTTGCCCTAATTTTAATTGGATTTATTGTAACCCCCTCACCTGCACTCTAATCGGTTCCTTCACCGCTGTTTTGTCGGGTCCGGTCTCTGGGGTGGGATTGGCTTTGGGCGCCATCTTGGAGTGGTGGTCACTTTGGGCGCCATCTTGGAGTGGTGGTCACTTTGGGCGCCATCTTGGAGTGGTGGTCACTCTGGGTGGGTGTTGCTGACGAGCGGTCTAGCGCTCCGGCTGAGTGGAGGGACGCCTATTTAAGGCGACCTGCCCTGTGGACTGCCCTGAGAAGGTACTCGCGCTTTGCATCGCGCTACGCGCCTCAATACCGCGCTATCATTTTTAAAGCTACCCTTATAACTATTTGTGTTTTTCTTAGTTGTATTTTGCCCTGATTTTAATAGGATTTATTGTAACCCCCTCACCTGCACTCTAATCGGTTCCTTCACCGCTGTTTTGGCGGGTCCGGTCTCTGGGGTGGGATTGGCTTTGGGCGCCATCTTGGAGTGGTGGTCACTTTGGGCGCCATCTTGGAGTGGTGGTCACTTTGGGCGCCATCTTGGAGTGGTGGTCACTCTGGGTGGGTGTTGCTGACGAGCGGTCTAGCGCTCCGGCTGAGTGGAGGGACACCTATTTAAGGCGACCTGCCATGTGGACTGCCCTGAGAAGGTACTTGCGCTTTGCATCGCGCTATGCGCCTCAATACCGCGCTATCATTTTTAAAGCTACCCTTATAACTATTTGTGTTTTTCTTAGTTGTATTTTGCCCTGATTTTAATAGGATTTATTGTAACCCCCTCACCTGCACTCTAAACGGTTCCTTCACCGCTGTTTTGGCGGGTCCGGTCTCTGGGGTGGGATTGGCTTTGGGCGCCATCTTGGAGTGGTGGTCACTTTGGGCGCCATCTTGGAGTGGTGGTCACTTTGGGCGCCATCTTGGAGTGGTGGTCACTCTGGGTGGGTGTTGCTGACGAGCGGTCTAGCGCTCCGGCTGAGTGGAGGGACACCTATTTAAGGCGACCTGCCATGTGGACTGCCCTGAGAAGGTACTTGCGCTTTGCATCGCGCTATGCGCCTCAATACCGCGCTATCATTTTTAAAGCTACCCTTATAACTATTTGTGTTTTTCTTAGTTGTATTTTGCCCTGATTTTAATAGGATTTATTGTAACCCCCTCACCTGCACTCTAATCGGTTCCTTCACCGCTGTTTTGGCGGGTCCGGTCTCTGGGGTGGGATTGGCTTTGGGCGCCATCTTGGAGTGGTGGTCACTTTGGGCGCCATCTTGGAGTGGTGGTCACTTTGGGCGCCATCTTGGAGTGGTGGTCACTCTGGGTGGGTGTTGCTGACGAGCGGTCTAGCGCTCCGGCTGAGTGGAGGGACGCCTATTTAAGGCGACCTGCCCTGAGAAGGTACTCGCGCTTTGCATCGCGCTATGCGCCTCAATACCGCGCTATCATTTTTAAAGCTACCCTTATAACTATTTGTGTTTTTCTTAGTTGTATTTTGCCCTGATTTTAATAGGATTTCTTTTAACCCCCTCACCTTCACTCTAATCGGTTCCTTCACCGCTGTTTTGGCGGGTCCGGTCTCTGGGGTGGGATTGGCTTTGGGCGCCATCTTGGAGTGGTGGTCACTTTGGGCGCCATCTTGGGGTGGTGGTCACTTTGGGCGCCATCTTGGAGTGGTGGTCACTCTGGGTGGGTGTTGCTGACGAGCGGTCTAGCGCTCCGGCTGAGTGGAGGGACGCCTATTTAAGGCGACCTGCCCTGTGGACTGCCCTGAGAAGGTACTCGCGCTTTGCGTCACGCTACGGGCCTCAATACCGCGCTATCATTTTTAAAGCTACCCTTATAACTATTTGTGTTTTTCTTAGTTGTATTTTGCCCTGATTTTAATAGGATTTATTGTAACCCCCTCACCTGCACTCTAATCGGTTCCTTCACCGCTGTTTTGGTGGGTCCGGTCTCTGGGGTGGGATTGGCTTTGGGCGCCATCTTGGAGTGGTGGTCACTTTGGGCGCCATCTTGGAGTGGTGGTCACTTTGTGCGCCATCTTGGAGTGGTGGTCACTCTGGGTGGGTGTTGCTGACGAGCGGTCTAGCGCTCCGGCTGAGTGGAGGGATGCCTATTTAAAGCTCCCTCCAATGCGCAGCGGTTACGCGCAGTGGGCGTGCCTTCGCTGTGCCAGAGTCCTGCCCGTCCGCGCTAAGGAAGAGCGGTTCGCGGCAGAACTCTGGACCTGGCCATCATGACTATACCTTTGAGAACTTATAGTAGGGCCGATCTACTGGCCCTTCGGGACCGATGTACACGCTGCGAGTTTTCGCCTGTAGTCCCGCTGTGTGGCCCATATCATTGTAGGTGTGGTGCTTGGTCATTGGAACCCCCCTCTCTTATACGCTCCTTGGGGCCTGTTATAAAGAGGATAGGACAACGGGATCTGAGTATCTGGAGCTTAAACGTCAGATCTGTGGTAAAGCACCATCAGGAGGTTTACGACCTTCTTATTGATGGTTCGCCGGATGTGCTTTTTCTGACGGAAACGTGGCTCCAGGACTCTGACTCCTCGATAATTAACCTAGCCTTTCCCCCAGAGTATGCTATTTTCACTTTAAATCGGACGACTAGAGGTGGAGGTATTGCGATGGCCACCAAACGGTGTTATCCCTGCGAGTGGAAAGCCGCTGAACTTTTGGGGTGTGAGGGTGCCCTATTTAAAATAGCGTTTAGTCACCAGTTTACCTTCTCTGGGTTATTAATTTACTGGCCTCCGGGCTGTGACTCTGTTTTTAGGGCTGCTCTTCCTGAGTATATTAGCATAGAGGCACTAGGATGCGCAAAGTTTAATGTTGTGGGAGATCTTAATCTCCATTTGGACTGCCCTTCTTTACCCTCTATTAGGAGCTTTCTGGCGGATCTTGAGGCCTTACAGCTCTCGCAGATGATTACTTTCCCCACACATAAAGGTGGGCATATTCTTGACCCGTTCTTCACAAATCTAGAAGGACTCAGAGTTCTTGGTTCCTCTCAGTTGGTCTGGACAGACCACATGCTGGTGAAAACGGCATGCTCTTTGTCTGACTCTCCTTTTCTATCTCAGGATAGACTTGCTCTTAAACGACACTGGAACAAATTAAGACTGGAGGATTTTTACCATCAGCTCGAGAAGGTTCCTTTAGGTCCGCTCACCGAGGTCGATTGTGGATACGACTCCTTCTGTGAGTGGATATCTGGTGCCCTCGATTCTCTGATTCCTATGTGTTGGTCCAAGTGTCACCGGAGGGAGCCGAGCCCTTGGTATGACACTTCCTTGGCATCTCTTAAGAGGGCCTGTAGACAGGCCGAAAGATTATGGAGGTAGTCGTACGACCCAGATCTGAAAATATGTTATCTGGCCAAGGTCAAGATTTATCACAGGGCAGTGTGTCAAACTCGCGCTTCCTTTTATGCTCAACAGTTTCAGAACTCTGCCAATCCATCGAAACTTATTTTTAAAGTATTAAAGGACTTGATGGCGAAGAGAGCAACTGCAGTGGAAATATGCTCGGACTCTCATTGTGAGGGTTTGGCCTCTTTCTTCCATGAAAAAGTGCAAGCCATCTATCGCACTTTCCCAACGGGTTCCCTGATGCTAGAGCAGGTTGGTCGCACCTTAGGTGAGGGGGAATGCCTTTCCATCTTACCCCCCTTATCTCTGGAGGTGTTTGACTTTCTCAGGACCAAAATCAAGTCTGGATCTCTGGCAGACCCGCTGAAACCGGCCCAACTCAAGACCTTGGCACCGGTTTGCCGTACCCCGGTGCTGTCCTTGATCAACCTGCCTCTCTCTTCTGGAGTGGTTCCCGTTAGATGGAAGCAGGCAGTAGTCACGCCAATTCTGAAGAAGGCGACCCTTAACCCCCTTAAACCTGAAAGCTACCGCCCTATCTCCCTTCTCCCTTGGGCCACGAAAATAGCGGAGGCCCATGTGAATGCCACGCTTACAGACCATCTTGGTAGGCTTAACATTCTCGACCCTACCCAGAACGGGTTCCGTGCGGGTCATAGCACGGAGACAGCCCTTCTCTCGATGGTCGAGCATCTGCGTTCCGTGCTGGATTCCGGTCGGACGGCGGCACTTCTGTTATTAGATCTTAGTGCCGCCTTCGACACGGTCTCGCACGGGATTCTGATTCGGCGTCTTGAGGAGGTGGGCGTTTCTGGCTCCGCCTTGCACTGGTTTCGTTCCTTCCTTACGGATAGGTCATTCCAGGTGGCGATCCCGCCCGGTAAGTCGTCATCCTACTCGCTAGACCAGGGAGTCCCACAGGGGTCTTCACTGAGTCCCACCCTTTTCAATCTGTATGTGAGACCGCTGGCTGCGGTCGTCAAGCGGTGGGGCCTGACCATGGTCTCTTACGCAGATGACACGCAGCTGGCGGTCACACTGAGTGGGGACTCAGACCTGGAGGCTCCCAGGTTCTGTGATGGTCTGCGGGAAGTGGCTAACTGGATGAATTCCAACTGTCTCCAGTTAAACACCAAGAAGACGGAGATTATGGTGGTTGGTAAACAGGTGGCTTTGTGGGATGACAAATGGTGGCCTTCGGAGTTGGGTGTGACTCCCCTCCCAGCGGCAGAGATAAAAAACTTGGGGGTGTGGCTTGATCCTTCTCTGAGTTTCATCTGTCATACCAAGAAGGTGGCGGCTTCTTGCTATGGCATCATCAGAGGACTTCGACCCATCCTCAAATTCTTTGATGCACCCACAAGACAGCTGGTGGTCCAAGCATCAGTGGTGTCCAGGCTGGACTATGCCAGCTCCCTACTGGCGGGGATAAACCAGTCAGAATTTCTGCGGCTCCAGCGGGTTCAAAACGCTGCGGCCCGACTGGTGACAGGTCTGCCTAGGCGATGCTCGGTGTCCAATACTCTGCGCTCTCTCCACTGGCTCCCTGTGCAGCAGAGGATTAGATTTAAGGTTCTCTGCTTTGCATTTAAAATCCTAAAGGGTACTCCCCCACAAATTTTGGAGAAATTGCTGATCCCCTATGTCCCCTCTCGCACTCTTAGATCGCTAGGCCAGAACTTAGCAGTGGTCCAGCGTTTTAAGTTGAGCAGAATTGGTGGGCGCTCCTTTCGAGTCCTGGCAGCGAGTTGGTGGAATTCTCTTCCTCCACAAATCCGGGCCATCGATGAGCTCCTTCAGTTTAGACGGGCTATCAAGACCTTTTTATTTGTTTAGCTTATCTGTTGTGTCTCGTCTCCTTTTGTCCGCTTTTAGTGCTGTGTTGTGTTCACCTTCTCAAAGCGCCAGGACGCCCCTTTGCTGGGGCAGCTGTGCGCGGTACAAATAAAAATAACATAACATAACATAACAAATGCCTTTTTATTAAGAGGTTCCTCTCAGATCATAGTGAGCCCACATGGATCGTCTCCAAATCCAAGGCATGTGGTCTCCAAAAGAGATGTTGTTTCACATCAACCTTCTTGAAAAAGCAGGGAGGGCGAGGTCCAGGCCATTGTCACTGGAAGCCCTGTCCTTATAGAATTGGATCACAGTGACTCACTTTCCAGGAGAGCAGAACGCAAAGGAGGTAGACTTCAACAGATTTCTGCAAGAAAACCCTGAATGGGTCCTGACCGACTACGTCATTCACTATGTCTTCGAGCTCTGGGGCACACCCACCATAGATTTGTTCGCCAACGTACAAAACAAAAAATGCCACGACTTTGCCTTGAGGTATTACCAACCATGGACTCTGGGTAATGCCCTATGGATCGACTGATCCGGCAGAGTTCTGTACACTTTTCCATCGATTCCCCCGATCCCAACGATTCTAAGCAAGCTCTCCCACTCCAATGCCAAGATGATACTTATAGTGCCAGAATGGCCACATCAGTGGTGGTTCACGGGCCTGCTTCACCGGTCACATCGTCCACATCTCAGGCTCCCATGCAGACCCGACCTTCGGACGAAATTCGGAGGCCAAATAGTACACCCCAATCTCTCCTCCTTGACATTGGCTGCATGGCTTCTGAGCTAGTACAATATGGACATTTGAGCCTGCCACATGACTGCATGGAAATCCTGAAAGAGGCCAAGTGACCTGCCACCCAGTCAGATTATGCCTTAAAGTGGAAGGGGTTTTGCATCTGGTGTTCCTCCAAAAGTGTGGATCCTACAACTTGCCAGGAAGATGTTATTCTTCCGTACTTATGACATCTTTCAAAATTTGGCCTCCAATTCTCTTCCATAATAGTTCACTTGGCAGCTCTTATTGCATACAGGAAATGTCCTTCACAAACCTCCTTTTTTAAAAATCCACAACATTAAGGATTTCCTAGAGGGTTTGAAGAAGGTGTTTCTCCCTATTAGGCATCCTTCCCCTCCATGGGAGCTTAATGTAGTCCATTTGAGCCCATACACAAGGCATCTCTCCAACACCTCTCTTGGAAATCAACTTTCCTTGTAGCAACCGCATTAGCACGCAGGGTTAGCAAACTCCAAGTTTTGTGTTCTTACAAACCATACACAGTTTCCATTCTTCTAGGGTGGTTATGAAAACTTACCCAAAATTACTCCCTAAGGTAGTTTCAGATTTCCACGTTAATCAAACTATTTCATTACCCACGTTCTTTCAGAACCCATCCACACCAGCTGAGAGAATACTTCATTGTCTAGATGTACAGAGGGTGTTAAAGTTTCTTGATAAAACTTGTGGAATCTGCAGATCAGACCCATTATTTGTTAATTATGGTCCAATCCGCACTGGTCTAGCCACTTCTAAGGAATCTATTTCAAGATGGATTGTTTCTTTCATCCTGTTATATTATCAGAAAGCTAATAAAACACTTGATGCCAGACCTAAAGCACATTCCACTAGGGGTAAAGCAGACACTGCTGCCCTAATACGGAATATTCCCATTACAGAGATTTGCAAGGCAACTACATGGAGGTCTATTCATACTTTCACCAAACATTACTGCCTTGAATCTGATGCTGGGGCAGACTCAAGTAGGGTAGGACTCCCTCAAAAGTCTATTTGCTTAAAGGTCTTCAGGTCTTCTCCACCGCTATAAGTAGGGATAGGCTTGCTATTCTATTCAGTGCTTATGACTTAACATGGAAATCTCCTACGAGAGAAGGAATAGTTTATTTCCTGCAACTCCAGTTCTCTTGTAAGGGTATTTCCATGTTAATTCATAAGCAACCCTCCCTCCCTCCCGCCCAGTGGACTAGACAGAGTTACTCATGGATCCTATACATATCATCATTTTTCGCCTCAAAAAGAACTGAGGTAACTCGCTTTAGCGAAGCATGATGGGATACTGGAGGTCTCTGAGGCTTTAAAGGCACCACGCCTATTTTCAACTCTTTTAATGGCAGTCTATGAGGCGAAACTGTCCGGTGCTTCTTCAGTTCTATACTCTACAAAAATAGGGTTTGTGAAGGACATTTCAATTGTTTTACAAGAGCATTATGCTTTACATGCATAGACACCACTCTTTGCAACCTTTGGTTTTACAAAATGAAGAATTAGGCCATTGTAGCCTCCTCCTATAGGCTGCATATTTTCTTTCTTAAGTGACTCTGTAGACCTTCCTGAAGAAAGGCAAACATCTACAAATATATTGGATAAAGTGTTCCGGGGTCTCCACACGTGGGCGGGACTATTCAGTGCTTTTTATCATGGAACTACCCCCCACGAGAGAACTGGAGTTACAGGTAAGAAACTATTCCTTTCCCTTGTGCTAACGGCCGCTCCTTCAGAATAGCTGTTATTACAGCCATCAGGACTTTCAATGGAAGCAAACCATGCTTCAGCCAGGGAATACAAGTGAGACTTGTAGGCAGTTGGGAAGGTGTCCATTGTAGGTCACGTAGGTGTAACCATAGCGACTGGGTATGACTAGGTTTGTTTTGTTTACCCTAGTTTGAAAATATTTTGTCTCAAGCATTTCTACTTGTAAAGTAGTCAATTTATCAGTATGTGCGCTCAGCCACTGTTTAGAGGAAAACGTGGGAGAAATCGGGTCATAGAGAGGCTTTACTCTCTGCATAGTGAGGTAAATAAGTTTGTTCGAGGTTTAGAAATCCCAACAAGCATTGGAACTTTTTCAGTGTGTCAGGTGTTGGAGAGTTTGCAAGGTATTGCACTTCTGGGGTTAGTCTGGAGCTTAACCCTTGCCCTCACTGGATAATTCATTTCCAAGAAAGGTCACTGTCAGGTTGGCGATCTTTGATTTTTCTAAATTAATCTTCTAACCATGTGATGTTAACATAGTCACTACACTCTCTAACCTGGTAGGTGTAGATTCAAGTCACCGTTAGTTAAGTAGATATCATCAATGTACAACAATACCTCAGGATCTGGTTGTGAGACCTCCATGATTCATGCTGAAAACAAGTCACGACCATTCTAATAGCCCATAGGCAATCGTCGAATGAAAACTGCACTCCGTCGAAACTGTAATTGTTTAGGTCCTCACTTTCAGGCGTTATGTTTTGACTCAAAACCCATTGGAAATATCCATTGTCTTTTTGGATTTTTTCCGTACTAGGTTCATCATTAAATCTGTACTGTGGGCGTTCTGTACTACATATGTTGGTGTATGCGAATTCAAATTTCTATATTCTAAGACTATTCTGTAAGAACCGTCCGGTTTGGTGATATGGTAATAAAGGGATGTGTTCATGGATAATAGGCAAGGTTCTATTTTGCCTTGATACTGCAGTTGGTCTAATAGTGCTTTAATACAACGTTTTGCTTCTGGTTTTAAAGGGTATTTAGCTTGTGGTTGTGGTCCACTATGTAAGGGATTAACATGT
Source organism: Triturus cristatus (assembly GCF_964204655.1). Classification (NCBI taxonomy): domain Eukaryota; kingdom Metazoa; phylum Chordata; class Amphibia; order Caudata; family Salamandridae; genus Triturus; species Triturus cristatus. The sequence goes on from NC_140579.1 coordinate 1,278,532,009, forward strand.
AGACTAGAGTATTTGCCCCACACCCCTTGATTTCTCTATAGGGCTGGTGCTTGTCTTACAGCCCATTCACTGGCTTAAATTTCCCTGATATACTCAGGTACTCCTGGAGAGAAGGCTATCCTTATGACTTAGTCCCCCCATGCTTCCCTAAGGAAGGCTGGAGGCCTTTATTCTTCTGCTAGGATGATGTCATGATCATCCGATGATTGAGTCCAGAAGACTGCTTTGATAATATGTGGTATGTCGCCTTCAATTTGTAATTTTAGGTTGGAAACCCTGTCATGAGGATTTAAATGTTGATCTGGAGTTTCGATCTTTTTGAAGTCCTCAATTGGACTTGCATCCAGACACTTCTCAAGCATCTGATGTACTATTGTGACTTCTGCAGCACTATCAAGAAGTGTTCTCGGCCAAGTCCTGCATCGTAGGAGGACTCTCGGCATGTTTTTTAGAAAGTTCTGCTGCGTTCTAATTCTTTACTGGGATTTAAGAGTCCAATCCTTTCCCTTCACTCTTTACTCTGACCTCAGTCCTGAGTCAACCTTCACTTTTCCTACTGTACTCCTCTTTTCTTCAGTCCTTGGATCGGATCCACTTTTGGTTCTCTTACCTTCAGTGTCATGAAAAAAACGTGAAGAGCGGCTATCAGAATACTGATGCCATTCAGGCTTTCAAATTTTTTCACGGGCTCTTAATGTATAACCACCTCTGCCGGATTCCCGAGAAGTAAAAGATCCAGTCTGTCTTTTATCTTAATTTTTGGAGGGTATCTTCCCTTCCATTGAGAATTTCTCAACTGACCCTCTGTGTCATTTTTAGGTTTTATGTAGCTTAATGGGTCGAGTACCTATGGAATGTCTAACTACAGAGGTGTAAACTTCAGCGATTATTTTTGGTAGTTCCCATTCACAGTCTTGAAACAAAACTGCTTCCAGTCTCTTTGACGTATAGCCATTACTGAAGCCTCTCCTTTTATGTTGCTTAGAATGATAAAAGGAAATTGTAGAGACGTTTCCCATTAGTTTAATTCCTAAATCCAGAGTTGGGGCAGCTCCGTGTTTTTGCACTTGCCTAAGTACATCAAGGATTTGATATAATTTGATTTATATATTCATAAAGCGCGCGAATGCCCGGAGGCGTCTTGGTGCTAGAGTCAGATGGGCAGAGGATTACTGATATGGTGGTATGCTGACTTAACAGGTGAAGAGGCAAGTTTTTAAGGCTTTTCTAAAAGACAGAAGCGAAGTGCTGCTTTTTATCATGATAGGGAGAAGGTTCCAGGTTTTGGTTGTCCGCAACAGAAAGCTTCTCCCCCGCCCCCCCCCACCTAACCTGCTTAAACTTAGAAACTTGTATAAGTTTTGTGTGAGCTGATCTCAAACTTCTTGCCGGGACACATACCATTTCAGGTGTGTTCTCAAAAATTGCAGTCCTGTACCATGAAGAGCCTTATAGGCTAAACATAATGATTTGAAAATGATCCTTTTTTCCATCGGTAACCAATGGAGGGCTCTCAATCTGTGGGCGACTGGCTCAGATCTCGGAATATCCAGCACTAACCTTGCTGCTGCATTCTGCAGACGCTGGAGTGTTGTTACATGCTGTGCTTGGATCCCCGCATAAAGAGCATTGCCATAATCCAATCTGGACAGGGCCAATGCCGTAACTAGTGTTTTACGTGAGTCAAGGGGAATGAATGGGCGTATTCTTCTGTTCATTTTTAAGATGTACCAGATGGTTGAAGAGAGGTTGTTTATCCGGGCGTTAAATGTCAGTTTGTCGTCAAATATGAATCCCAGATTTTTAACTTTGCACACTGGGTTTGGGCAGTCGCCCAGACTGGCAGGCCACCATCTAGGAGACAAAAAGACTGCATTTGATCCTAATAACATGACTTCGGTTTTGTCACGTTCAGTTTCAGGCAATTAAGCTGCATCCATAGATTAACCTGCATCATACAATCATAAAAGCGGTCAGCTGATTCCTCCACATTACTTGAAACGAACCCCACTACCTGGGTGTCGTCGGCATACGAAACAGGTAAAAACCCACACTGCCTAATGATCGATGCCAGAGGAGCTACATAGATATTGAAAAGGGTGGGGCTCAAGGAGAAACCTGAGATACTCCACAAGACAACTTAAAGGATTTGGATGCAAAATCTCCCAATTTGACTGAAAATGTTCTATCCACTAGGAATGATGACATCAACGTGAGCGCAGAGTCTTGGATCCCCAATTCTACTAGACGGGCGTAAAGTATTTTGTGATTTTGGACTGCCAATGAAGGTGTACCATGTGTACTGGTATAAATGCATGCAAAGATGCTTTCCCAGAAATTACACTCCTCTACCGGAGGGACCACCCCAAGAGGAAGACACGTAGTAAGTATTCTGTGTTTGCCTTGGGAAGTAGTGTATGGATACACTGCTTCTAACTGGTTGGTCTGGTGGTGCAATCCAGAAAGCCATTTCAGAATGCTTCGCGAGCGCTTTGCCCATGATGGTGTTAATAGTCTGTGAACTAATAGATTGTTTTTGTGCAGGAGTTGCAGGTCCTGCTGCAACAGCAGATCTGAAGCTCAAAGTACATTACAAGAACTACACAAGTCTCCTATATAAGGCGACTGTGTTATGTAAGAGCCCTACTACCTCTGCATGGGATAGAGTTTCAGGGCAAGGAACGGGAGTGAAGACTAGCCACATATGCCCCTCATTGCTTAGAGGCCCCAAAACTAACATCTGTGCGTATGTGGCAAGTGGCCACTAAACCAATTTCGGTGTTCTTGGTATGTTTTTTTTCTTTTAAACCTTTATTTATCAGTTTTAAAGAACAACAGTACCGGCAACATTATACATGATGCATGGCAGATCATGATGGAAAGGATCATCTTTCAAATAACAAATGCTTGGTCGGCCTATCTTCATCTTTCCATGTTGTGTGGCTACACACCAAACAGGCAGAGCAAAACACCCTAGCATTGCTGCGGATAGACCTTCACCTGGATTCATGTCATCACCCACACTTACACGTCATCGCTGTCAGCAGACTCCTTGTCTTTGTGCAGGGTCTAAAAAGGTTTCGCACACATCCCTTCATACCAGAATGTCCAGTTTAACATCACGCCGATTCAGCTTCATGTGCACCTTCTCTGCCAGTGTGTTCTTGGTATGTTAAAGGGATTTCCAGTTCTTGATAAGCCTTATAGTGAGCCGGCCAATCTACCACCATATATTCATGAAACTGCCCTGAGGCAGCATTCATAGGCTTTAACTCCACCCAGTGGTAAAAAGTCTCAAAGGCAGTTTTACATAGATCGATCCTTGTTCAAGGACAATAGAGCATTTCACGACAGAGACAGATTAGTTGTACCCTTTTTTTCAACACAGGGACAATTCCCAGGATTCACGGGATGCCGAGCCAATGCCCGGATTCGAACCTTGTTCGCCATATAACATAGCCGCTGCAGCCACTGAGCCTCATCGCCTACTTTGAAAACTCTGCTCATATTGGGCTCAAGGTTCCAAGTAGGCCTCGAGCTGAGTCAGAGTCACACTTCTGGCTTGAACCCCTCCCCCACCCTTTTTATCACCCTGTTTCTATAACTCTTGCGGCGGACTGTTTCTGGAGAAAGTATGTATTTCAGCAATTATTAATATTGTTGTTTAGTGTGTCAATTTATCACATATCAGAATCAATAAAAATGTTCTGGGGTAAAAAAAGAGGCTGCATAGGGTGGCGAATAGCATGATGACATCTTTACTTGAATGGGGAAAGAATCACCATATTGGATACCTTTCTTTTCCCATTTACGAGAACACTGTGGAGTGGAAAAGCATCTCAGACCAAACTAATGAAGAAAAGGATACACTGCCTACCCAGCTGCCTTATCATAGATAAAGATTATTTATAGAACACAAAGGGAACAGCAGCAGAAGTCGCCGTTGAATTACTGACTAATCCTTTGACCACAGACGACTTTGGTGTTACTTTACAAAGGGTGCTTTCCCAGCCACATGTGACACAGGTGAACTTGGTTCAGTGCACCAGTGATGAATGTGCAGGACAAGTTATTGTAGCCCTACAAAATTACTTAATGTGTTCTTGATATAGAGGTATTGCTTTTGAGTTACTAACAATCCCATAAAAGGATCAGGGGCACCAATTGAAATAGCAACATATCGTTTTTTCGTTATTCACAGTATATTACACACTGTACTAGGAAGAATTAACCCTTTAAAGTCAAAAGTATTTATTACTACAGGAACAATCTGTTTCTCAGTACATCTTAAACAACTACACGGAATATTCTAAAAACAGTAACTCAACATGTTAGAAGTAACAAGAATAAAATGAGCATTTCTAAGATTGTTAAAATCTAATTTAATTTTCATCTAGAACCTAGCACCCTAATTCCTACTTCTATGCGATACCTCGAAGCAGTTAGCTACTACAGTGCCTTGAGACCCTCATGGGTGATTTGCTGCACTCGAAAAATCCCTAATGAATTGTGTGACTATGAGAGCATAAAAAGGCAGAGCAACTTGCAGTCTAGAGTTTCTTAGGTGGAAGAGACGCACTGCATACCTTGTTGACAGCAAAGGCTGTCTTTATCACTGAAGGCGTGAAGATAGTGTTCCCCATGGAGGGCAAATACCCACTGCAGTAGCAGTCTTTCAGTTTTTCTCTGGGACTCGGCATTCTTTTTTTTTTTTTAAATAACATTTTTATTGAAATCAAAATCCACAACAATTCAGCAGTCATGGCACTTAATGAACACCTACACAGGCGGAATACATATTTGGGCATTGGAGACGACAAGTAGTATATCAAGGGCAATAAGCGCCGAAACAATTCAAGCATTGAAACATTACAAGGTGGTTCACTGTACATTTGAGGACCCCTGGGCCCCATCCCACCCGGTCATAGCTAGGTGGCATTAAGAGTTCAGGTCACCGCGCTTGCCCCCAGTTTGTCCAGGATAGCCTGTCTCTCCCGTCGTAGTTCCACCGTAGGAGAAATACAGACGTCCCCCGATATTTATTCCAACGTCCCCACTTGTGGTCCCACTTCCTAGGGCAACCTCGACCCTTATAGACCGTTTTCTCCTCCACCATAGCTAGATCCATATCATTGGCCCAGACACGCAGCTGCGGCACGGCGGCCACCCCCCACTTCAGGGCAATATTCCTTTTAGCGATGGCCCAACCCAGCGCAGCCCACTCCTGCTCCGCTTGGGTGAGGTCCGTAGCTTCCCACACATTTAAAAGGCAGAGCTGAGGAGAGGAGGCGACTGGTTTACCTATGGACCTCGCCATCTGTCGGGTGACTGCTGTCCAATAATGCTGTACCAGGGGGCAAGCCCACAGAATATGTATAAATGTACCTATCGGATGACAGTTTCGCAGGCAGAGCTCGTCTGGACGCCTTCCCAATTTACACAACAGGGTTGCATCAACATACACACGGTGCAGCACTTTGAGCTGAACCAGGCGGAGTCGCATTGGTATTGCCACTTCCCTAGGGGAAGCTAGCGCGTTCCTCCAATCCTCGTCAGCCATGTCACCCACATCCGTCTCCCACCTGGCACGTGTTTTCTGCATTGTGTCGGCGCGATTATTAATTAACTTCTTATATGTTAAGGAGATAGCCCTGCGGTCCATTGGATCCAGCACCAGCCTGTCTTCCAAGGGGGAGTAGTCTGGAAGGGGCGCCCCCGCGGGCAGGGCGCTGTCGATAGCATGGCTAATTTGTAGATATCGATAATGTTCTGAGGGCACGAGCTGGTATTTAAGTTGAAGCTCAGCGAAGGACGCCATCCTGCCTTTAACCCACACATCCCCCACCGTAGAGATACCACTAAGGTCCCATTTATCGAAACTCGCGCAAGTGCTCATCCGTCCCAGACACTCAGGTTCCCAGAGTGGGGTGGCCTTAGTCAATCGCCCATACCACCCCATGCGTCGCTGAAGCAGGTGCCAGATTTCCCCCGTTCGGGCCTTAGGGCCAGTCAAGTCCAGTTTTTTCGGGTTTGAGTACAATGCCCTGCTATATCCTCCCTTCCCCAAAAGCCAGCGGTCCGTTCGGAAGCTAGGGTCATCATGAGACCCGAACACCCACTGGTTGATTGCGATCAGTTGTGCTGCCTGGTAGTAAAGGCGTAAGTCCGGCAGTCCTATCTCACCGTCGTACCAGCCCATAGTCAGTTTTTGCATTGCGAAACGCGGCAGCCCGGTATCCCATAACAGTCCACGTAGCGTTGCCTCAATCTTCAAAAAATAGGCTTCTGGAATCGGAATGGGCATATTATGAAGGGCATAGAGAAAACCGGGGAGTGCTAGCATCTTAAAAAGGGCTGCCCGGCCCAGGAGTGTAAGGGGCAATGTCTTCCAATGGACCACGTCGGAGCTGAACCGCTGCATTGGGCCCACTAGGTTTCGCTCATAGAATAGGGATGAGTCTGATGTTATGAAAATGCCGAGATATTGGAAGCCCTGTAATGCCACCGGAATATTATATCCCCTAGGACTATGCGGCGGGTCACCCCAAAGGGGATACATCTGGGACTTGGACCAGTTGATCTGGTACCCAGAGTGGGCCCCAAAGATATGAAAAATATGCAGTACCCGACGGACCGAACGCGCCGGGGAGGCCAGATACAACAAAATATCGTCCGCATATAAAGAGATACGGTCTTCATGATCTGCTGTCCATTTAAGGCCCCTGAGTTCCGGGTCGCTTCGGATCCAGACCGCAAGTGGCTCAAGTGCCAGGGCAAAAAGGAGCGGCGACAGTGGACAGCCCTGTCGCGTGCCACGGCGGAGGGAGAAGGAATTCGAACGGTGGTTGTTGACTGATACATGAGCCGTGGGCAAGTTATATAGCAGTCGGATCCACCCTATCAGCCGAGGACCCAGCCCCACCCGGGCCAGGACAGCGAAGAGATACTCCCATGCCACCATATCGAACGCCATTTCGGCATCAAGCGCGAGTAATAGCGCTTCCTCTTGGAGTGTGGCAGCACGGCCCAGTGCCGCGTGGACGCGGCGCAAATTACGTGCGGTATTACGGCCTGGCATGAAACCCGACTGGTCCGGGTGGATTAAGGCTGTGAGATATGGAAGCAGCCGATTGGCCAGTAGCTTTGCCAGGATTTTGGCTTCTACTGTGATCAGGGAAATGGGTCGGTACGATGCACACTCATCCGCTGGTTTGCCGGGTTTGCGGATAACCACTATGGTAGCGGTGCGGATATCGGCTGGGAGGATGCCAGTCTCATAGCACTCCTTATATAAATTTAGTAGGTGTGGTGCCAGTGTCAGACCCATAGATTTCATGAATTCTATCGGTATTCCGTTGGGGCCCATGGCCTTTCCGGAACGGATATCTCGGATGGCTTTTTGAATCTCCTCAATTGAGATATCTGCCTCCAAAGCCTCCTTATCTTGCTGGGAGACAGATCGCATTTCAATTGTGGCAAGGAGGTCCGCCGCCCAACGCGCCTCCGAGTTCTGTGGCGGAGTATATATTCGCTCATAATACTTTGCAAACGTTTCACCAATGTTTTGTCAGTAATCAGCACTCCGTCCGGCCCTTTGACCGCACCCACGCATCGCGCAACCAATTCCTTACATTCCAGCCATGCCAGCAATTTACCGGTGCGCTCCCCCAGTTCATAAATTCTGTGCCGAGTAGCGAGAGCGCGTCGGTTGGCCTCTTCAAAGAGCAGTTGCATATAATCCTGTCTCTTAACCTCGAGCAGGTGTTGGGTCTCGGTGGTAGGGGCGTGTGAGACCCCCTGCTCGAGCTGTAGTATCTCCGTCTCCAACTCACTAACCCCTCGCCTATGTTCAGCCTTGTGTCCCACAAGCAGTGACAACGCCCGTCCCTTGATAACTGCTCCGTAAGCGCCCCATAGTGTTATCGCCGACGCCACCGATCCCATGTTTTCCTCAAAATAGTAATCCGTATCTTGCCTCAGGGAGTCTCTAATGTGCGGGATTTTCAGCAGCCAGGGCTGAATCAGGATGGGACCAGGTTGCCGTACTATATTGGCTCCAAAGAAAGATCTTACCGGGGAGTGGTCGGAAATCCCCCACGCTAAGGTCGAGGAATCAGTGAAGTGTTCAATATGTTGCGCCTGCGTGAACAGGTAATCAAGCCGTGAGTGACTGCCGTGCACCCCAGATTGAGAAGTATAGCTCGTATCTCGGGGGTGTGACCACCTCCAGACATCCACCAGGCCGAACGCGTCCGCAAAATTGCGCAGTTGCGAGCCCCGCGGATCGTCCCGTCGGGGAGGAGTGCGATCTACGGTCCCGTCCATCGTCAGGTTAAAGTCACCGCCCAAAACCATGGCTTCCTCCGGCAAGGTCATTAAGATTGTCCCTACATCTGCAAGGGTCTGGCGCTGAAGGCCCGGCGGCGCATACACTGAGAGCATATTGAGGACCTTCCCCTCCCAGCTACCTGAGCAAGCAACGTACCTACCCTGAGGCTCAGTCCGGGTCGTGTGAATCACATAGGGGCAGCCCTTCCGCAGGAGGATCCCCACCCCTCTGGATCCCGAGGTAAAGCCTGAGTGGGCTACCATACGATACCCCCTTCCGGTCTAGGGCCTGACAGGAGTTACCTATGAGATGCGTTTCTTGTAGCAACACCACATCTATGCGGTGTCGATGAATATATTGTTGCACTATACCCCGTTTAATTTTGTCGCCCAGCCCATTGACGTTCCAGGTCATTAGGCTAAGTCCTTGAGCCATAGCCATAAGATCTTAATAGCAACATGTATGAATGGTCGGAGTAACCGTTGCAGAGAGGTTCTGTAGCCCTCACCCCCGAAAACAGCACCAGCCGCCACCATGCCCTTCCTGAAGACTAAGGAGAGGAGACCAGGAACCTGTAGGTGAATACTCCGTGTCACATATCGATAAAGAATGCCGTGCAGGACTGCTGCCAAAAAACAATAAAAAACCACCCCCCCAACAAACTGAATCAAATCATGCAATTCCCATGAAAATACCCCCCCCCCCCCTGCCTCCCTGCGAAACGGGACTAGAACCGCCCGCCTCCCCCAACATGCAGAGTGCCTGTCGCCCCCCCATAACCACTTTGAGGTAACGTGCGCCGCCCCACTCCCATCATAGCAACTGACATCTCATAAGATCCGTCCCCCTCCCCCAACCCTATTCCCGCCAGGCCCGAGGAGTCTGTTTTAGCACTGCTGGATTGCCGGAGCCCCACCAAGCCAGTCCCAACTTGCCGGAATGAGACCCCCCCGAAGCGATCTAGAAAACAGTTCTACCGGACAAGTATACAGTTGAGGAAAGTCACTCTATGTGTGTGGAGGCCCGGCTATCGCCCCCAGATGTCTACAGTGGAGGACACTGGTGGCAACGTAACAAATGGATAAACTTACCCCCCCTCCCAGGTCCCTCCCATTCTAAGCATTATATCAGCTTGAGGATAGTAATCCGCATCCTGACACCAGCTGGGGAGATCCGGAGTGGCCATGCTAGCCCCTATACCATCTTACCAGCGTCCAAAGTTAGGGTTCCCCCGAAGGGCCCGGGGCCACAGAGTCTGAACATGAAGGAGAGCGCCTGTGCTGACGCCAATCATCAGCCGCATCCGCCACCGAGGGTCCCTTTTTTTTGGTTTGTCTACAGTGCGCCAGCCCTCCAGCCAGTCCCAGGCATCCTCCGGGCGCATAAAGAACCACGATTTGCCATCCGCCTCTACTCGCAGCTTGGCAGGGAACATCACTGCGTACTTGACTCCCTGGTCACGGAGAGCTCTTTTCACCTCCAGGAAGCTACGTCTTTGTTTCTGAACTCTGAGGGTAAAGTCCGGGAAGAACGTAATTTTGCTGTTCTCAACAGTGACAGGTGGAGCCGCTCTCGCCGTTTAAAGAATAATGTCTCGGTCACGGAAATTAAACACTCGGGCAAGAATTGCTCGAGGAGGGGCCCCCGGCCTAGGGCGACCCCCCGGCACCCGATGGGCTCTTTCAATGGAGAAACACTTGGAGAGCCCCCGGGGCTGTAGGTGTGTGAGGACCAAGTCTTCGACAAAGAGGTCCACTGCCTGCCCCTCCGCCCGCTCCGGAACGCCAATAACTCGAACATTATTCCGACGCATCCTGCCTTCATAGTCGTCCAGCTGCCGGGCGAGTGCCTCATGGGAAGCGCGCAGGTCAGCAACTTCGCGTTTGAGGCGGCCGGTGTCGTTTGACAGTTCTTTTGTGACATTTTCCACTGCCCCCACGCGGTCGGCGATCTTTCTCACATCCTCCCGAATCAGACCCACATCGATGGCCACAGTGTCGATCCGATTTTCAAGGGACGCCTTGACGGCAGTGATGGCGTGTAGGAGGTCTTTGTTCGTCGGGCCTACCTTACTGTCCGAGGCCGGCATCTCAACCCAATCACCGCCCACCGGTTGGTGCCATGCGAATTTCTCTAGTTTGGTCTGTGTCGCCGTTTTGCTGTTCCGCCCAGATGGCATGATCACTTTTCAGGGGGTACTCCCCAGCTATAAGGTGCAGCCGCTAATCCCCGTCGCCTGCGGTGGAAAACGCCACCCGGCCTGTCGGCTTTCACTGGCTACACCCCAGCCGCCGGGACGCCCCACTAGGCCTCGATATCCTGCAATGGAACACGGCTATGGCAGGCCTCCGTCCTCCGTGCACCCGAGTCCCCTCTGCGGTATTGTCGCTCTCCAGCCGGGAGCCCTCCTCTCTCGGGGCAAGCGCGCCGATCGCGTCGACACCGCTGTCATCAACGTTTTAGTGGGACAGCCAGAGGGGGAACCTCCACCACGCAACGGCCAAGCCGCAACAGGGCAGCAGTCCGGTCTCTTCACTCCCCGCTGGGCCCTCGGTGCTGCCGCCAAAGTTGTAAGATTCGGGCTAGTGGAGCGCCCAACCACGCTCACCGGTCCACCCCACGGTATCAACAAAGGCACCGAGCCCCCCGACTCCACCTCTTAAAAGCGGCCGATCCCTTCCACTGCCTCGCTCCTTTCACACCCCTGTCGGGGCGTATCCATCACCGACAGGGACTCGGCATTCTTAGCTTCAGGGGAGATGCACTGTCAGAAGGTGTGACCATTTCTAACAGAATCCCAGACGACATTCTGGGCTAAGGACCGCTCCTCACAAGTGGTCAAGTGGCAGTCCTTATATCCTGAATCTTACCAGAAATTGGAATTTCTGACATACGTTTAGGAATGCCTGACATAGATTATGTGCATCAAGGTATGCGTTCCTGACGTTGCCTAATGAACATTTAAGAGTAAAGGACTTCAATTCAGACTACGCTATTTGGGTCATATGTCTATGTCAACACTTCCAAAACGGAATTCCTCCTCATCTCTCCTCCTAATCACACTCCCAAGATTGACCTCTGGATGAAGCATCTAAGAGCCTTCAACTGTTCTCCTCACATTATCAAGTCCGCTAAATTCCTTGGAATGACACTGTTGTGTAGTTCCTATATACTTATATAGGTTCTGCGCGTTTGGATAACAAACTGTGGGACTGGTGGCAGACTGATTCCGTGCACCCCCTCCGGGTATGTTAGCCTGTCTGTATCCGCTAGCTCACAGTGCCACTAGAATCTCCTCTTATCAGGGAGTGAATAGTTCTTGGCAACCTTCGAACATGACAACCTTGATCCCCCAGAATCATGGAAACAATATACTACCTTTCGCTCAGTCACTCCTGCTCGCTTAGTTGATCTTAGAGAGATACACAGAATAAACAGGCTGGGCGTTTTCAATAAGAGTTTATTGAACAGTTGTTATTCTAGTGTACAATAGATGAGCTGCAACAACCATTAGACAGTAGCAGAGATATATGACTAGAAGTACTACGAAAGTAAAGGCATGGTAAAGTTCTATCATCTTGCAATAATCATGAATACATACAGGTACATCAAACACATGATGAAAAGTGTGTACTTCTACGATGCCTCCCTAACTAGATGTACCTAGCAGCTGTGTAGGTGTAATGCCAAGAATCCCTTTAGGATCTAGTCAACCCCATTACCTGAGAATAGGAGAATATGGGACCGAGTCCTGGTCTCGAGTTGGACACCCAGTGAGGGATGTTAGACCACTGCGAGCTGGAGTGTCTGCATGCAGGAACCTCAGCGTCTCTGGTCAGTGTGTCAGCCGGGAAGTCTCGGTCTCCTCTGTCCTTCTAGCAAGATGGGATGTATATATACCCATAGGTCTCGCCAGGGGTCCTACCTTGCTGTGTTACTGTGTCGGCCTAAAGGATGACATCGGGCCTGAACTTTATACAGAGATATTATACAGGAGATGTTAGTCCTGCTGTTAGTGCTGCTGTGCTTTCAAGAAGCCTCATGCATAATGTATGAGATTCGAACTAGCGAAAAACCCGTGTTCTGAATGCAGTGTTGTATCTAGGTAAAAGGTCATTCCCTAAGAACCATTATGTATGCAACGTAGGGAAGAATATAGGTGAAAGGTTGCAATGTTACCTGTGCCTATATAGAGTACCTGTATGGAATATAACACCCGCTCATCTTCCGACTGGATGAAATATGTAATTTATAGCCTAACTAGATAGCGGTGCACACAAAGTTTATAAAAACATTTGTTTAGCTAAAATGTTTAAAACGTCTAAAACATTTCTAAAAAAAACTAAAAAATGTTTAAACCTTTTTTGCAAGCCAAAGTTTCCGTAGTTATAGTCCGAATCACTATAAGAATTAGAAAGCCATGTATGCCAATAAATGAAAGGAATGTTAATTTTGGTTTTGAGTTCCAAATTTGAGCTTGTTTAAAAAGGGCGAATTTCTTCCAGCACACGATGAGTCAAATTTTTGTGTCCTGGCTGGTAGACGCACATTTTTGTTGCTTGCTTCCACAGTAGACGGCCTCTGTAGAACCTCACACAGTCCGTCAATTGAGCATAAATGATGTTCCAAACTGTCCGCAGCCAGTGCTGGGGCAGCCTGTGCGCCGTCCAAAGCCTGGGTGTCAGAGGAGGAGCGGGTGTCCATACTAACAGGTGCTATTACTACCTGTGGGGGCTCAAGGAATGCCGCCATCAACATCGGAATACGCTGAGGACACTGCAGAACATGGGCCGTTATCGGGTCCAGTAAAGCATTGACGTCCAGTTGCACACATGATGGTTGTGTCAAACAAAGGTCTAACACGCATCCTTCTCTGCAAAACAGGTATCGGAGGACAGGTAAGATGCAGTCCATCCAGACTGGACGAAATGACAATAACCAAGATGCACTTAGTTCTCTTAGGCGAGGCATGCCAAGAAGTTGTACCATGCGGTCACGGTATTTACGCTCCAGGAGTGCTTTTTCCATCTCCTTGGTGACTGGGATGTCCATTGCGTAGCAGATGGAAAACAATCAGGATATCTGCTACTAGAAACAGGATGAGCGGAAGTCCTCAAAAGATGCTTCAGAATACGGAGTGTATGAAGTTTGGTACCGTCTGAAAGATGCCCAGAAGTCCAGAACCTATGGTCTTAAATAGGTGGACTATGCCTGTTGTATCAGACATGTTAAAGATACTATATACCAATTCTGCGAAATGGAAAGGGCAGTTTGTATGAATAAGCGCCTGTATCGCTGCCGAAGACCTTGTGCCCTGGAGATCAAAAGTCTTGAGCGGTGGTTAAGGGTACGGACTTCTGTAGAAGGATGGCTTTCATTCTGCTTAGAGTATCAAATCGTATTAAAGAAATATTCAGTGAAGGCCATAATGGCGCCTCCCTGACTGTATGTGTCAGTGGAAACAATACTTGTAATCTCTTTCTGTGATGTTATGTTACTCTCGGTGTGTGATGGAGTTGGCATCCGAAGTGCGTTTAAGTCCTTGTTCTTGGCTAGTCCAAAGCAAGACGTCTGTTGCACTGTACTGTTCAAAAAAATGATCTGCTGAGGGATGAGGCATGCCCTAAATAAAGCTTCCGTTCCCTGAACTTGCCATTCTCTATTACCCCAGACGAATTTTAAGTCTATGGTGTCTTTACATAAGTTGAAACCTTGAAACAACTGGGCAATAAAGGAAGCAGAGTAAATCTGTTTGGTGCATGTTAACATATTTTTCTGTGCTGGTGTTGGTGCAACCTTATAATAATATGAAGCTGAGTTAGACATATTAAACCTGAAAAAGATGGAAACTTCTGTGCAAATGTTTTTGAACTGCCTTTCGGCGGTGTTGGACAATGTTCCCACAGGTGGTATGTGAACACATTTCTAGAATTAGCAGATTATTATTTTTTTAAAATCTTTGTTTATTGCCATTATTTAGTACAACAACCCCACAATTACAAAGTGCGGTAGACATTACATTAGCAGTACATGAGTACATCAGTACAGTACATTGATTAAGTGTACATACACAGAGCCCAGCATATAGCAGTCGTTATAGGCATGAGTGATAGACGAAATATCGCAGCAGTGACATTAGTGGTCAACCTCCTGACCTTGCGGCTTATCGTTCTCAGTTTGGTGGGCGGTTAGCGATGGTGCAGCCCTATCTGCCGTGTCTGTTGCACCTACTCTGAGCAGATAACTAGTGAGCGGTTCCCAGACATCACAGGGTCGTGAGCGGGGGGTGGGGGGGTTGCAACTCAGTGTAAATATTGTTTTGCTCCTGGCAATAAGTAAGGTCATTCAACCATTCCTTAAATTTTGGTGCTCTGCCCCTCCCCTATCTGCAGGCGATTCTGCATTTGGCCACCAGTAAGCCTATCGCCAGAAATCTTTTAACGTGACCTTTGTGTCCTGGGAGGTATCCCAGGAGACCCATTTCTGGTGTAAGAGCAAGCGCCACTTCTATCATGTCTCCCAAGGCTTTTCCCACTTCAGTCCAATATTGTGCTATGGTCCTACATTCCCACGCTATGTGTAGAAAACCCGCTCCCTCTTGCCGACAGCGGTCGCATCTGTCGCTTTCTCGGAGTTGGAGTTTGTGTAACTTTACCGGGGTATAATACATTCTATGGAGGAATTTAAAATGAATAATTCTAAACCAGCTGCTAGCAGTGATGCGTTCAGTTTGTTGGCAGCTGTACACCCAGGCCTCTTCCGTAATCGGATGTCCCAATTCCTCTTCCCACCCCTGCTTTGCCCTCAGAGTATTGTGTGTCCCCGCCCCCATGAAGGTCTTGTATATGCGGGACACGGCATGTGGTGCCCCTGCCTGTAACAATGGTGCAATGGGAGCAATGCGGGAGGTTCCCTTTGAAACGCGGGGATAGCAGCTTTGACAGCTTGTTGCAAGCGAATATATAAGAAACGGTCCATGGTGGTGGGTGATGTGTCGCCTAAAAATTCGGCCGCAGTTTTGAACTGCCCCTGATGGTACATGTCTCCCCAAGTATGTATGCCTAGTTTGAGAAGCATACACTTACAAATCCCTTCCTGTGTAACTGGTAGGTTATGTTGAGGGAGTAGCGGGGAATATAGCATGGGAACTTGGGACCTTTTGGCGATGGCTCGCCACGCATTATTTGTACAAGCCACGGTGGGCCTCTTTCCCCCGGCTGTTTTGTCATTCACACCCAGGAACCCCACCAGAGGTAATGGCGCCATATGCCCCCGTTCTACTGCCAAATGTGTCACAAAGGGCGTGGGGGTGAGCCAATATGCGGCGAAGTGCGCCTGAGCACTGAGATAGTAGAGTTCAGGATCTGGTGCTTCAAACCCACCTTGAGCGAACGGTAACGTGAGGGTACACCATTTGATCCGAGGTTGTTTCCCGCCCCATGCAAGATGGATGAGTTGACTTCAGTCGAGTGAAGAAAGTGCGCCCCGGGGGAAAGGTATGTTTGTGAATAAGCATAAAAAGTTGGGCATGATGACCATCTTCATTAAGGCTATCCGACCAGCCAGAGAGCGCGGGAGGGCAATCCACCTATTGATGAGGTCCTCCACCCTAGCGAGAGCCACCCCGTAGTTGGCTCACAGTAGTTCTTCCCTGTCTTTGGTGACGGTCATTCCCAGATATCGGACCGCATCATCCCTCCTCAACAGCGCATAGTCCATTTGAAACGGAGTGGTGCAGTTTGTGAGTGGCATGATTTGGGATTTTCCCCAGTTGATGGTAATACCCGTGAAGACCCCAAATTTTATTATTTTGCGTATCATGTTGTTAAATCATTCGGCATGATTTTGCATGTATAGCATGATATCGTACGCGTAGAGCGATATTAAAACGGGCCTCGTGGGGTAGTCTAGCGCATATGGCTTATGGTGCTGCCGTAGCAAGGCTGCCAACGGTTTCATGGCTATCGCGAATAGCAGTGGTGAGAGGGGGCACGCGTGCCTCTGGTGATACAAAAGGCTGGGGAAGGTTCTCCATTAAGTAGCAAGGAGGCGCAGGGCTGGTTGTACAATAATTTAATCCACATGAGAAATCCTGGAGGAAATCCCATGTGTGTCAATACTGCGAGAAGGTACCCCCATTCCAGGGAGTCAAACGCTTTGGTGGCGTATAGAAAGACCGCCACCGCCTGTTCCTCCTGGTCGAAATCATGCAGGACGAAGAAGATGGTCCTCGGGTTATGTGAGGTTGATCTGCGGGTTATGAAACCCGCTTGGTCAGGTCTGATTAGTCTATCCATCAAAAGTTTAAGCCTATTGGCCAGCACTTTTGCCAGAATCTTGACGTCACAGTTTATCAGCAAAAGTGGTCTATATGAGTCTGTGGATTTGGGGGACTTTCCGGGCTTCAGTAGTGAGACCAACATTGCTTCCCACATGGTGGGCGGGAGTGTCCCCGTTTGGGAAGCCTCCTCATAAAACTCCTTCAGGAGGGGTGCCAGTGTGTCTATGTAGTTTTTATAGAATTCTATACCTAGGCCGTCTGGTTGCGGCTTGCGTTACTTATTTGCATTATGGCTTCCAGTATTTCGTCTAATACCAAGTCAGCCGCTAAGAATTCCCTCTGCCAGTTGCTAAGCCAAGCCAATTGTATCTGCTGCAGGTATTGCGGGGTCTCATCTTGTCGCGCCGCACACGACCTATGTAGTGTGTGGTAAATCCCCTCATTATGGCCGCTGGGTCTCTATGCGCCATCCCTTCTCTATCTCTGATAACCAGGACATGATTTGCCGTTCTAGGCGGCCGGAGGGTCTCTGCGAGTGCTTTGCCAGGGTGCTCTCCCTGGCCATACCTGGTGATATTTGCATCGGAAGAGACATTCCCTTTCTGCTTCAGCCTGGTACTCTGTTAGGGTCTCCCGTATCTTGTCGTGTGTGGGGCCTGCATGCGTCCCCTGTGCAGTTGTCTCCAGTTGCTTAATCTGGCGTTCCAGGCGTGCTATCGTTGTGCGAATATCTATAAGGATTCCAACCGCCTTGGCTATGCAGTGGCCTCGTACAGTGACTTTCAGCGCTTCCCACACGGTGGCCAGGGACGGCAGTGAGTCTATATTAATTCTCAGATATTCTTCCAGTGTTTCCCCGAATTCAGACTGAAACACCGCATCCAGTAGCGCCGGAGGTTGCAGACGCCACTGTGTAGCTTGGGGTGTCATCCCCGGGGGTGCCATGGACATGATCACAGGGGAGTGGTCCGAATAAGTACGAGCTAAATGGCGAGAGGTGAGAGCATGTAGTGCAATGTCTTGTGATACGAGCCACATGTCTAACCTATACCAGGTGTTGTGTACTGCCGAGTGAAATGTGCCCTCGCGCTGGGCCGGGTGAGGTGGCGCCAGACGTCCACTAGCAGATTGTCAGTGACTATTTGCTGGAGTTGGCGCTGCGCTTTGGAGTTGTGATGTGGCAGTAGGTGGTAGCGGTCATCTGAGGGGTGTAGTGTTAGGTTGAAGTCTCCTCCCATATGATGTGGGTCGAACCTAACCTGACTATGCGTGCCCATAAGGTAATGTAATAATCTTCGTCATCCACATTGGGTCCATAACTGCACACCAGAGTGACAGAACCAGATGCCAGCCTCCCCCATGTCATGCAAAACCTCTCCTGTGGGTCCAGTGTGGAGCCCTCCTCGATGTATGGCACAGTTTTTTAATAAGAATTGCTGCCCCCCTGGAAAAGGCAGAGTTCGAGGAGAAGTATCTTTGCGAGTCCCATCTTGTGGCAAACTGGGGCTGTTTGTGGGGGAGTGTATGTGTTTCCTGCAGCATAGCTATGCTGACATGGTGTCTGTCCAAATAGGCCAGAATGTGTCGTTTCTTATCTGGGGTCTCCCAGCCCTCTAACATTCCAAGTGAGGAGGTTCATCCCTGTGATGGTGTTGGTCTTCTGCCCCTCATCCATCATCTCCCAATCTCCAATACAGGCATGGGTGTGTCAATTCTGCACTGATGGCTGCATATAAGCGATACCTACGCCATATGAATGGTTGGACTATCACAAGAAATGCCGATTTGCTAATGTCTACCTTTCTACCCCAACATACCCCCCCAACGGCGACCTCAACTTGCCGTGTACTGCGCCCTCCCTCCAAGCCCCTCCCAATACCTTGCAAAACAGTTGAAACAATTGTGTCACCATTCCCCTGAGTGAGCATTGCACTAGCCATGTACTGGAGTTAAATGTCATTCGTAGCATGGGGTGATCCCAATACAAGAACAGACTTACGCAGTGCAGTAGCAGATTCAGTAACAAACAAGTTGTAGAGTTGTTAGTGGTCCATGGTGACAGTGTCCCTCCAGCAGAACAACAACGGCAAACGTCTAATGAAAAAAGACCCTTGTTTGAGGGAAAGGGGTGCTCCCTCAGAGACGTGTGTCCCAGGGGGCGTGGCAACTCCTCCTACACCATAGTGGCATGTAGAAGAGGGCCCTGGAATGCTAGCACAGTATCCGATAGGTTCCTCACCATCCATAGAAAAACGAAGGAAAAGGCAGGCTACAGTACATTGATCACATTGAATGTTACCTGTGTGTTGGAGCAAATGTCTATGCCAAAAGAGTCAGCATGGCTACCTGTCATCAGCTACGTGTTCGGTTGCAGTCAGTGCTCTTCTTGATGCACCAGGCCGTCTCCGCCGCCCGACGGGGACCGCTCCGCTCTCTTGGCTGCCAGCACAGATTTTTTAAAGAAGTCCACCGCTTGCTGCGGAGTAGTGAAGATGTGCTGCTGACCGTCATAAATGATCTGTAGGCGAGCAGGATAGAGCATTGCGTACTCCACTCCTTCCTGCTGGATCTTCTTCTATGATGGAGACAAATTTCTTTCACTCTTCCTGAACATTTAAAGTGAAATCAGGGTAAAGGGAAATGGCATTGTTCTCGAAGAAAACGTTTTTAATTTCTCGTGCCTTACGCAGGGTTGTATCACGGTCGCAATAGTTGAGCAGTCTCACGACTATGGGTCGAGGCGGTGCACCCGGCGGGGGTCTAGGAGCCAACGTGCGGTGTGCCCTCTCCACAATGAACATCCTGGAAAATGCCTCCTGGCTAAAGCAAGTAGTGAGCAGCCTCTCCACATAATCTTCAGGCCTTCCCGTGTTCGTGGTCTCGGGCACGCCCGTTATGCGTATGTTGTTCCGTCTCGAGCAGGCTTCAATGTCCCCTTTTTTGGCTGCAATCACCTTCATCAGTTTGTCCATGTCTGTGAGTTGTCCCACCGCCTGCGTGTGGTCGTCCTCCAGGGTAGGGATGCGCGTTTCAGCCTCCTTGATTCTCCGATCTTGTTTCTCGATTTTCTGGGTGATCTGGTCTATTCTGGCACACATGGAATCCATCTTCCCCTCTATAGAGGCAAAGCTTGCCTTCATTGTGTGGAGTAGCGTCTTCATGTCCACCTCATCAGAGCTTTGTGCCTCTTGAACTGAGCTGTCCTGTTCTGGGTTGGGCGGTTGCACTCTGGTTGTCTTGCGGGTGTCAAAATTGATTTTAAGCTGTTTGCCGTCTGGTTTCCCCATTGTCGTGGCCAATTAGGCGGATGGGAGACACCGCCACCACCACAGAGTCGGTCTACTGGCCGCTCGCCCCAGGCGGCGCAAGGGATTATGATGGATGCAGGAACCAGACGGTGCTGGCAGCGTCTTTGACCAGCTGCGCAGCGGAGGGGGCGGAAGCAGTGCCCCGGTGCCTGTGATGCCCAGACTCTGAAGGGCTATATGTGTTGCGGATCCAATGCGGGCGTCAGTCCAGCGCGGAGGGACTTTGTCTTGGGCCTGGGTCAGGCAGAGTCCAGGGAGTGTGACCGTGTACCCCCCATTCAAAGGGTGGACTCCAGAGCTGTTCAAACCTGGATGACCATACAATAGAGCAAAGTGTGTGGGTCGCCCCTCACCTGACGGCGGTTACACGATTTAGACTCCCGCTCTCCTCTCCGGGTGGGCCGCGTGTGCAACGTGGCACAGGGCGGTCAGTGCAGTTCAGTCCTTCTCCGCTAGTGCCAAGCTCACGATGTATGTTGCGGGTGCAACTCCTTATGTGGTAAATGAGGGCCACTCTCCAGCAGTGGGCCAGGGCAATGTCAGGCAGAGTGCCCCACCATGTCCCGCAGGTTGCGCAGCAGTAAATATCTATGTCCTGTGCCTGAACTCGTGCTGCGGCAGCTAGGCGCAATGCAGTGACGAGGTACGCGAGGTAGGCCCCAAACCTTGGTCTCGCGCATCGGCCCCCGCTCCCGAAAGGCCTCTGGGTTGCGGGCGGGCGATCACTGGGGTGTAGCACTTATCCTCCGCCCAGCCGCCGCGCCTTCACCTTTCTCCCCCCGCTGATTGCTGTCTCAATTTACGGTGGGTCCGTACACCGCACACGCGGGATAGGCCCCGATCTACGGCCTTGGGTGCCTGCCTTCCGTTTCAGTATGGACAGAGTGCGATCCGGGTGTCCAGGCGCAGCCATGGTAGTCGGCTCTGCCTCCGAACCCGTGCTTTCCCCTTTAGGTGTACTGGTAGCGTTATGGGAGACTCCCGCTTATCTGTAGCTGCGGGTCCTCCCAGTCTTCGCCGGTATCAGTCCGTCTCCGCCCGCCGCAGCTACAGGCAACAGAGACGCGCGCCACAGGCTGCAGTTTCAGCCAGCGCACAGTGGGGCTCCCACCGCCTCCGGCTCGCCACAGGCTGCATTGCATCGGAGGACTTAAGGAGGTGGCACACCTCCTTAAGTCCTCCGATGCAAAGCAGTGTGATTGTGGGCGAGGTTAGCCCCGGATTCAGTATAAATGATGAATATATGCTCCAGGGCTGACGGAGCCTCACTAGGGTGCGGCCATCTTGTCTGCACGCCCCCTAGCGTCTCCCAAGGATTAGCAGATTTATGCAGAAAATGATGACCATAGTGTTAATAACAATACATTGTTTCGAAATCTGATGTGCTTTCCAATGTTTCAATATTAGAAAATGCAGCAGATTTTCCAAGTCAAACAACATATTATTTACAGTTTCAAAGTCCCAATCATCGGAAAATGTACTTGAGGCAATGATATCACTCAACGATATTTTAAATAAATGAGGAATTTTTTTAAGCTCCGTCCGACCAAATATATTGAAATCAATTTTGTCCCAAACTATACCATCAGGCATAGCAACTGCTGGAATGTTTACTGATGACAAGTCTCTGTATTCTCGATTAGATGATTGGTGTGGTTTTAAAATTAAATTCAATTTTTGGGCTGCAGAGCTACGTTGAAGGTATTTCCCATTAACAAGCATGCTAAAAACTATTACTAAGCCTAACCAGAAAAGAAAGAAAAGTATCTCGATAATTACCCATGGTTCTACCCAAGGTGATACCAGTAAAGTTCAGAAAGTCTTTAACTTGCTGCTTGCGTGATTGTTGGGCTGGCATCGTTTCAGGTTCACTTGAATCCAAAGAAAACGTATCAACGTTTATGAAGTAGCCAGAAGCAGTTCGATCAGTTGTTGATATTGCATCAAGATTTGTGGAAATCGTAGTTTGCTCTTGTTGAGGCATGTAGATGTAGACATCTGTATTTGGTTGAATTGAAATTTGTCTTTCATTTTCGTTCTGAATTTGAACTTCAGGTTCGAGGGGAACGAGTTCCATAGCATTGTTGCATAGTCCATCATTCCGTGTAGGGGACACTTTAAACGTGATGAGTCTTTCCGTTTGTACTTCTTGAATTGTAGCAAGAGGAGGGCGTCTGCTACTTTGGAGTCTACGTGGCCTACTACTCAGTATCGGCCACATAGTGTGGTTTGATTAGGTCGATTGAGACAACCTTTTCTCCTTTTTTTCTGGCAAGAGTCTGGCTACAGTCCTTGTTCCTTCAACTGCTAGGACCTGTACAGGCTTTCTGTATAATGGCCCAAATTCTTTCTTGTCTGCTATTTTCTCTCTGACCAGGTTCCCGACTTTTGGGATCCAGGCAGGTCTTGCCGTGACTGATTTGACTTCCCCAGTGACGGTCTGCTTCATATGGACCATTGATGTCAAAAGACTTTTCATTCGCCACTGCACCTTCACAATCAAGAGCAGGTACCTACATTCTTGTCCCAAATAGGACCTCATATTGAGGGACCCCCCCAGAGAACTTCTTGGCATGTTATTCAATGCTCGCTGCACTCCATACAGATGTTTTACCCAACTCTCAACCCGTGCCTAATACTCTAGCTGTTAAACATTGCTTTAGGTCTCATTTTTTCCTCTCCACGACCACATTTTCATCGGGATGGTACAGAGAGGAGTACCACAATGCTACACCCAATCCTTGCATGGCCTCCGTGTAAGCCCGAGAGCTACACGTAAGACCCTGGTCAGAATGTAATGTGCCAATTGCGTATGTCCCTATAAAGACTTGCAAATCTTTTATAACAGTTCGAGCGTCAGCCGAGGGTTGGGGCCATACCCATAGGAATCTTGAGCAGGAATCCACTGCAACCATGATGTACCTGTAAGCCCCATCTCTTTGTAAGGGGCCACAGTGGTCCAAGTAAAGACACACTAGTGGTTTGTCTGATATTAATAAAGGTGTCTGTGCTGGACGTGTTACAGTGGAACCTTTCATCTGCTGGCAGATGTCGCATTTCAAGACAGTCTCTAGTCTGCTTTGTTAACCCAGGCCATCAATA
Source organism: Triturus cristatus (assembly GCF_964204655.1). NCBI lineage: Eukaryota > Metazoa > Chordata > Amphibia > Caudata > Salamandridae > Triturus > Triturus cristatus. Next base: position 1,278,555,029 of record NC_140579.1, read on the forward strand.
GCGTTGTTTCAATAAAGAAACAGTTGCCGTAACTCCTGCATGCAAATAGAACAATTGATGGACAGAATGCAGAACAATGTCATCCATTCACCCCAGTACAGAGAACTGGGCCTAAATCCATCATTTTTTTGTTCACCATGCCATTCCAGTATGAACCCAGCCATATGCAAATCAGTCTTGAACCTCCCCCCAGTGGGAACAGTCCAGGCTGAACTGCAAGGCCAGGTCCTCCCTGGGCTGGAAACAAGCATCCTAGAACCAGTTTCAGGGATTCACCCCTCATCAGCCAGGATAGCTGGACTCCAGTGGCATGGAGAGCACGGGACCCACGTCTGCGCATACCCGTCCCACTCTAGGTGACCAATGCAAAAAGAACAATTGATGGACAGAATGCATAACAATGTCATACATTCACCCCAGTTCAGAGATCTGGGCCTCAATTCATAATTGTTTTGCTCACCATGCCATTCCAGTTTGAACCCAGCCATATGCAAATCAGTCTTGACCCTGCGCCCAATGGGAACAGTCCAGCCCGAACTGCAAGGCCAGTTCCTCCCTGGACTGGAAACAAGCATCCTAGGACCGGTTTTGGGGTTTCACCCCTCATCAGCCAGGATAGGTTGACTCCAGTGGCATGGAGAGCACAGGACCCATGTCTTGTCATAACCATCCCGCTCGGGGTGACCAATGCAAAAAGAACAATTGATGGACAGAATGCAGAACAATATCATACATTCACCCCAGTACAGAGATCTGGGCCTCAATCCATTGTTTTTTCGCTCACCATGCCATTCCAGTTTGAACCCAGCCATTAGACTCAGCTTCACCCGCTGGCCTTTAAAAATTCTGATAGCGGCGGTGAGTTCCCCTTGCCTAGACCAAGGAACTACGGTGGCGCGCTCGGCTCTCCTGGGGTCGAGCTGGAGCATGAGGTGAGCGCGCTTCCCAGTAACTCCAGGACTGGTGCAGCCGATGGAATCTATGGCGATGCCCCCCGGAAACTATTTGAATGTTTTTACTGACTGCGGAGCCCGAGCAACATGGCTGATGCCCGGTGGAGCTGTTTAGGCAGCTATAGAGGAGTTTTGGCTCTGGTTCACCCCCTTGGCCGGCACCTACCCAGCCGGACATTGGACATAGTTTTTCCTCGTCTCTCCGTTATGTTTCCTTCCCTCCTCTGCCTCCTTTTGTCCTTGTTATGTTATACTCTTCGAATTCATGTTACTGTGTAACACTGTCTTTTCCAATAGTATTTTATGCTCCAGTAACAAATGTAATTTTGTAACTTGTTATTCCTCATGTAAAGCACTCTAATACCTCCGGGTCTAGCCAGCGCTATATAAAACTCCTGCATGTGCAGAACCTATTCCTTTGTGTGTTGCTAGAATTAAACCTAACCTACGATCCATGTTTGGAATTACTCTATCCCCCACTCCAGGAATCTGAGCAAATGGAATGTTATTGCCATCTAACTTGTAGGAGTACTTGAGTGGAAACATTTATTTATTTGAAGAGTTTTATATAGCGCTGGCTAGACCCGGAGGTATCAGAGCGCTTTACATGAGGAATAACAAGTTACAAAATTACGCAAAAACAACAACGCAGTACCAAAAAGAACTCCTGCATGTGCAGAACCTATTCCTTCGTGTGTTGCTAGAATTAAACCTAACCTACGATCCATGTTTTGAATTACTCTATCTCCCACTCCAGGAATCTGAGCAAATTGAATGTTATTGGCATCTAGATTGTAGGAGTACTTGAGTGGAAACCTTTTTGGTACTGCTTTGCTGTTTTCGCGTGAAGCAATGACAGCTACCATAATCTCACCGTATATTCTTGTTTTAGAACAAGTGATTGCAGCTACGGAAGCTGTGTGTACAGCCCCCTTTGCGGCTTCATCAGCCAATGAATTCCCTTCAACATGAACGCCATCACGCTGATGACTCAGTATATGTATCACTTGATCTCTCTGTAGTTCGGTTTTCAACTACACTACCTGTTCCCATAGCATGTTGTGCTTAATTGTGCCACCGTTCGCATCTTTGAGCCCATTTTGAACCCAGTGCTGCACTATATGACTGTATACAGTAAAATGAATCACACACAATTAGTGTGGGGAATTCTCGATCCGTATTTACCAGTGCCAGTATCAAGGCTTTTAACTCTGCCAGCTGTGCCGTGCAGTCTCCTAGAGATTGCGTTTTTGTGCAACTTGGGTGGAACTTTCTATCCCGCATGCGACCTTTAACGATTGCGCATGCCGCGCTATATTGTTGCTTACTTCCTGTGGCTAATTTAGCTGATCTGTCAGTGTAAATTATATATTCATACTGATCTAGAGGCATTATTTTGTTTGGTAGAGGATATTCTTGTTCGTATTGCAGAAATGCTTATGTCTTTAGGTTTGGGTCGTACCTGTACTCTACATCTGTAGCATTGAGAGAATTAGCCCATTGTATCCACCTTGGATGTAAGGCTTTAGCGTTAGGAACGCTCGCCTTTGTTGCAGCCTCTAAGGCTGGAACTGGAGTCACTACTATTATTTGTTTTCCCTGTGCCAATTCTCTTTCTCTTACTACAGCAGTTTGTACTGCTGTCAGAATCTTTTCTGTAGATGCGAAGCGCATCTCAGCATTTGCGTACAAATGTGATTTGTATGCAATTGGTACTGTTTCACCTTCATTATATGTTAGATAGGTGTAACCAGATTGACCCGCAACTATACGGATCACCAGGTTGCTTATGTTTACGCGTGTCTGTAAATGTTTGGAAGCGATCATGTCAGCTTGTAGGGAACGAAGGATATCTATGTGTTCCTGTGTCCATTGTCTTACTGAAAAAAGGTTTTATTAAATCGTATAAAGATTTTACTCTTTCTGCGTAATCCAAAATGTATGTTCTACCAAAGTGTAGGAATCCCAGGATTGATTGTACATTTTTCAAGGATTTTGGGGGTTGGAGCAGCACGCATTTTTCTAAAAAATTGGCTGCCAGGCTTTTCCCTGCACTTTAAAGCTCATATCCTAAAAACAGGACACTAGGTGGGCAATTTTTGATTTTTTAAAGTTGAATTTGTAGCCCTCAGATGCAAATCCTAAAATTATGCTATTCACTCTGTTCAAGTGCTCCTCTAGGTCTTGGTCCGTTAGATAGATATGATCCACATAGGATGACTCTTCATCCAAATTTTGAAGTAACTCAGTTACTCTGGCCGAAAACAACCCCGGGCTGTTCTTATACCCTTGGGGGAGTCAACAAAATTGACCCTAGGACCCCAGCGTTGAGAATGCATTCAGATACCTGCTTCCAGGCGCTATATTTTGGCAGAAATATCAATTTGAGATATCAAGTGTCGTTTTACATTTTTTCCACACAATATTATTCATTAATGCCTCACTGTGTGCATTTTAGACTGCAAATGTCTTAGTGCAAGTGTTTAAATGTCTGTAATCTAAAACTAAACAATATGAATTGTCCAGTTTCATGACCAGAAACAAAGGATTATTCATCGATGAGGTGCAATTTTCGATCACCCCTTGATATTCAAGTTGTTCTAAGATCTCCCTGACCTGTTTTTTAGCTTCTTGCTTTATTGGATACTGCCTCTGTGCAGTTGGAGTATTTTTTAAAGGAATTATGTGGTGGGTTGAATCCTCATCCCATCCAACATGGTTTTTGTATAAAGCAGGTACTTGGGCTACTGCCCACTGCTGCGCATGTGTGTGTTTTAGGTGCTTGGGAATATGGTCTGAGAATGCCGGTAAAATTACTGTTTCTCCTTTAGGGCAATCCATGATGAATACTGGCGGCCAATCTTGTTCAGCTGACAAAATGTCATAGCCAAACGTCAGGTTCTCCCAAAAGAGACCTCTAACTGTCCTGCATTTGTCCCCCTCCATTTGGAATGTTATTTCATATAACTTATGTGGGACACTTACTCTAGTATCAGGTGTTTCTACCGTGATATAATCATTCAAGTCCGCTGTCACCAGAAATTCCATCAGGTTCTGGCGAGCTATTGTTACTACTGCCGCACTGTCTAGCATCGTCAGAGCCCATTCCCCGTTCAGTAGTCGAGTCCTCAGAATTCTGGGCATGTCTGATCTTTAGATCTGCAACCTTCTTCTTTTTGAACTGTGGCTTTTACTTTGGTTTCACTTCTTTTTTAGAAGTGTAATCTTGAGCGTGCTGCTTGTCTCTGAGCTTTGTACGCTCTTCTTGTCTGTCTGGCCATCCTTCCCTGTCAGAGTTTTTTGATGAACCCTGAAAGGAACGAGAGGAACGTGTATCAGTATCCTGATACCCGTCAGGTTTCCTAATATTATCCCTAAGGTTATACCTATTTTTGGAGGGCTCCTGTGGAGGAGATCTACTTCTGGATTGAGATCTGGTTCCTTTAAAGTTTTGTAGTTTTTTTATTGTCCACTTCTTTTTTGTTGAAGCTGATGTCTGCTTGGAAGTGTCCTTTTCAGGACTGCCCATCATTTGTGGTTTTAAAGCTTTCCCTCCCAAACTGTGTCTGCCTAATTCTGCATATGCAGTTTCAATTAGTTTCGATAGTTCGTGTTCTAAAGGACTAAACTCCCTTAGGCGTTGGCGGATAGCCACTGAAGCTGCTTCCCCTTTAACATTATCTAATATTATGGCTGATACCTTGGCATAGTTACCTAGTAACTTCATCCCTAGGTTCAGGGCATGTTCTACTCCGTACTCGTTTTGTATTTGTCTCAATACGTCTGGTACTCCTGCCAATAACGGGATACCATGAGTTGTGGTATAAAGGGCAGCAAAGACTGTACCCAAAGTGGTACAATCCTCTATTTGTGGTGTTATCCCCATGGGCAAGCAGTTTGTTAGCATTCTGTGTTTCTCATACAGGGTAGTATTCGGAAATACTGCCTCTAGCTTTGTTATTTTCTGTGCTACCCAGAATAGCATTTTTTCATGTTTTGTGGGCATTTTACCCATCACTGCGTGTAATGTTTGTGGTGTGATTATAGTTGCTGTACTCTGAGTTTGAGTTCCATTACTGGTTGGACTGCATCAAGTTTCTGTAGATTTTTATCAATTCTTTGTGTTGTGTGAGTAAGTCTCCTGGTGGCATTCTTTCAATGTCAGGATGTGGTGTGTAGGCCATGTTCCCCCTTCACTTCCGATCAAGCGAGTCTCCCTCTTCTTCTTATATGGGGGTAGGGCGCCTTTAAACCAGTATAAGTGTTCCTGGTATGTAAGCGGAACCTCTATGTCCTCAAATGGACAATATTCCGCTGGTGCATCGCCTTCTGTGTAGAAGTGAAATGTTTATATTCTTGCATTTGCTGCTGGGAATGTAATCCATGAATAAAATAACTCTATTTATGATTCGTGTGCCTCAATCACAAAAGCTACAATGCTACCCCTGGCTGTAACACCATACGCAAGCAGTTTCAGGGTGACTATTTATAAAATTCTCTGCAATCGGAATTGCATCTGCATTTTCTTCTTCATCTGAGAGGTGCAAATTTTGCACAACTCTTCCTGCGTTATCCGCGTCTTCTCAGGTTCTCCCAAAGAGTTCTCTAACTGTCCTGCATTTGTCCCCCTCCATTTGGAGTGTTATTTCATAAAACTTATGTGGGACACTTACCCTAGTATCAGGTGTTTCTACCGTGATATAATCATATAAGTCCGCTGTCACCAGAAATTCCATCAGGTTCTGGCGAGCTATTGTTACTTTTGCCACACTGTCTAGCATCGTCAGAGCCCATTCCCCGTTCAGTAGTCGAGTCCTCAGAATTCTTCAGTCATTGTTCTAGAGACGAAGTACTATTCCAGGAAGTTTAAGATAAGGTGTTGTGCACAATTTTAGGAACTTTGTGTCCTTCAAGCTTGATTAACCAACAGCCAATAAAAAGGATGTTTGCCTCCTCAGCTGTGGGGGAATTTAGCCTACACACTCCAGACTTTTCTGGTACTTTGTGAATATGGATTTCTGAGTATAGTACGACTGAACTACTCCGATTCTACTGTTAAATAAGTACCCAACCAACCTTGGCGGCGCCATGTCGTGTAGTTCTTATATACCTATATAGGTTCTGCTCGTTTGGATAACAAACTGTGGGACTGGTGGCAGACTGATTCCGTGCACCCCCACCGGGTATGTTAGCCTGTCTTTATCAGCTAACTCACAGTGCCACTACAATCTCCTCTTATCGGGGAGAGAATATTTCTTGGCAACCTTCGAACATGACAACCCTGATCCTTCAGAATCGTGGAAACAATATACTACCTTTCGCTCAGTCACTCGTGCTCACTTAGTTGGTCTTAGAGAGATACACAGAATAAACAGGCTGGGCGTTTTTATTAACAGTTTATTGAACAGTTGTTATTCTAGTGTAGAAAAGATGAGCTGCAACAACCATTCGAAAGAAGCAGAACTATATGATTAGAAGTACTACGAAAGTAAAGAGATGGTAAAGTTCTACCATCTTGCAATAATCATGAATACATACAAGTACATAAAACAAATGATAAAAAGTGCGTACTCCTACGATGCCTCCCTAACTAGATGTACCTTAATGTACCTAGCATCTGTGTAGGTGTAACACCAAGAATCCCTCTAGGATCTAGTCAACCCCATCACCTGAGAATGAGAGAATATGGGACCCCGTCCTGGTCTCGAGTTGGATACCCCATGAGGGATGTTAGACCACTGCGAGCTGGAGCGTCTACATGCAGGAACCTCAGCGTCTCTGGTCAGTGTGTCAGCCGGGAAGTCTCGGTCTCCTCTGTCCTTCTAAGCAAGATGGGAGGTATATATACCCATAGGTCTCCCCAGGGGTCCTACCTTGCTGTGTTACTGTGTCGTCCTAAAGGATGACGTTGGGCTTGAACTTTCTATAGAGATTTTATACAGGGGATGTTAGTCCTGCTATTAGTCCTGCTGTGCTTCCAAGAAACCTCATGCATAATGTATGAGATTCGAACTAGGGAAAACCCCGCGTTCTGAAAGCAGTGTCGTATCTAGGTAAAGGTCAGTCCCTAAGAACCGTTATGTATGTAATGTAGGGAAGAATATAGGTGAAAGGTTGCAATGTTACCTGTGCCTATATAGGGTACCTATATGGAATATAACAACACTAGACAAACACTTAAATAAGCAGATTCATATCAGCAATGCCACCAAGGGAGCTAAATACCAGATGAGTATACTAAGGAAACTTAAACTCTTCCTACCACAGGACGACTTTAAGCTGGCTGTCCAAGCTCTTGTATTGCCTAGACTAGACTGCGGAAGCTCCACTCTTTGCAGTCTTCCTAAATACAATTTGGCCCCGCTAAGGGCCTCCCTTAATGCCAAGGCCAGACTATAACTGGTACAAAAAGAAATGATCATATATCTCCAGCCCTAAAAACTCTAAATTACCTACTGTACAAAGCAAGAATACAGCTAAAGATTGCTTGCATGACTCATGAAGCCCTACATTTCAAGACCCCCATATATCTGGCACAAAAGCTAGAGTTATCAGGGGGATGCAGACCTTCACGAAGTGCAAATTCACTGCTACTGAAACCACAGATTTTCCACAAAAAGAGAAAAAGCTACAGAGCTTTCTCAGGCATCTCCCCAAAGATATGGAACTCTCTGCCACTGAATGTCTGTTGAATCTCATCTACCACTTCATTAAAAAAAGAAGTGATAACAATACTAATGAACACGTTTCTGCCCCAAGATATGTTAGGTTTTATTGTTTACTTATCTGCCCACTATTCCAGTGCTCTGAATTACCACTACATTGATGTGCAACCATGCACAAACTCCAGCTTTATCATGCTACTCCCATATATGTAATGAATATCTATTCTTACAACTGTATCCTACCTACCCTATAATTGTGAAGCGCTCTGATACCCTCTAGAGTCATGTTTGTGCTGTACAAAACTTTATAAATAAATAAAAAACAAATAAGTGTTTTTTGTAAACCCTGACATGATGGGGAGATATTTGACCCAGCCAAATGCAGCCTTATCTGTTTCATTAATCGAAGAACTTGATAGTTCTTAGAAAGATACGTTCTGACAATATCTGCGTTGAAAGGTAGACATGACAAGATTCTGAATTAATCAGGTAACATGGCAGTGTCCATTGTTTAAGTTGAGGAAGATGGCAATCTTCATGTACCAAGACATAGTTGGGGCCTACATAAGGTGGAGTCGGACCTTAGGGACTTTATGTCAAGAGCCTGTAATTGTTCAGCCATTCTGGCGAAACAGAGTTTACTACCAGTCATATTACAAAATATACTGATTATAAAAAGATCATTGTTAAAGGCCAAAGTGTTTCTGATCCTCCTCTCAGTGATCCTTTAGTGATACTCGGTTGATGCGTCCCAAAAGAGTTTTGACAGTAGTGCTTAATTTGAGCTGGTGATTTATAGTGCTTGGCACTGGCACTTAATAGTCTCTGGGTGACAATGTATGGCTAATTTAGAGATGACCACAACAATGGTTAATTATTCATTCAAAATACATTAACAAATACATTAAAAATAACTATTACTTGCTGCTCAAGCCATTCTTATAGCTTTCGGGCCTGAAATAGTCCGATTTGTCTCACTTGTAAGAGTGTGATGGTTAGTGTAAGAAGCCGGGTCAGTATATGGTGCTCACTAATGTAAGTGTAGCACCCTGCACTAACCAGGGCGACCCTTATGGTGATTTTAGGGGTTTAGATAACCATAGAAAGCTCTCTAAGTGGTAGCTGTGGAGAGCAGTCTTCAAGCTTAATCTAGAAGCAGGAGCAGTGCAAAGCAGCTCGGTTTACCAGTATCTAATCATTTAGTGTAGGCCAATGAAAAAGAACCACACACTGTACTTATAAAAATAGAAATTTATTATAATCACTCACTAACACGTTACGGTATTTCCTACCCGGAGATATTCACAAGGCATACAATACTTTGGACATAGAACAGCAGTTAGCACCAATACACAGTGGTCCCCAGAGGGGAGACAGACCATATATCAAATAAATGGGAAGTGAACCACAACCTAAGTCGAGACTGGACCCAGGAGATGTAACAGAGTCAAGGACCCAAGGAGAGAGTTGTGTAACCTCCCAACAGTCAGGTGAGAAGGAATATTTGACCGTACCCTCAATACTGATCAGTGGGTATGTCGTGGTTGCATTCTTACCACAGAAGGACGACCGAGTCTGTTGGAAATCCGAGGCGAGTTTGAGACGAAGAATACCTGAATGTAGAGGGGACAGAGTCTATGCTACACTGGGACGTCCAGGAGGCATGGAAGACGAAGGCCACTTGAGTTCAAGAAAACAAGTTAAGTGAAATGGCTTCAAGCTTGTGTACACCGAAGCAGTAGCTCTGCCTGAGCCACAGGGATGCTGAAGGCAACAGAATCGGTCCGTCCAACCAACCGCATCAGCATGGGTCAGTTATAGCGGGGATAGACTTGTCGACAGAACCTCTCAATGCGTACGACTATGTTGGCACGAGTCGGTAGTGGTAACCGTTACGGTCACTGGATGATTGAAGCGATGCAGTGACACAGTGCACAGGGGTTTGGTTCCAGGGCTTTCTATGAATGATACTGGCCTTAACTCGACGAGAAGACAGCTCAGGCCTTGAGGGAATGCAGAACCATCACCTGTGGTGCAGAGCCTTGTGGAGTTTAGGGGAGACCAGGTTCGGCAAACCAGCCGATCTTGTTACGGTGCCTGTGGATTCAGGGGAGTGACTCCTTCACGCCAAGGGAGATTACTCTGGATGTCTTTAGAGGTCCGCAGGGCCAGGACGGAACCTGTATAGAGCATGGACACTGATGTTGTAGCAAACTTGCAAGATGACGAGGTCAGGAGTCGAAAGAGTCTTCTCTGTTGCAGTCTTGGTCTGGGAGCAAAAGGACGCTGCGATCAGTTCGGCACAGTCAGCACGACTCAGCCAAGATGTCCAGACGGTCAAAGAGGTAGTAGAGTTGGATCTGAATTGAATCCCACAACCAATCTAGGGACCCGCCCACAGGCAAGCCCTTAAGTACCCTAAGGTGAGGGTTAGGACGATTCAGGCGTCCCTCCCAGAGGAGGGGTCGGACAGTGGGGAGGATACTTCCATGCCCTTTGTCCAGTTTCGTGCCAGAATCGGGAGTTAATGACTCCCTGATCTGGTTTGAACTGGAGTATGCAAGAAGGGCACGAAATGTGCCCTTCTAGCAGACTATGTGGCGCTGTCAAGCGCTCCGGCCCGGCCCAATACACTAATTCCTGTCTGTGAGGTGGTCCCACCTCCCTGCAACAGGAAACCTAGTGTCCTACCTTTCCCTACTTGAGCTTGGCCCAGCAGCAGCAGGGCAGAATCGTGTCTGTGGTAGGCAGCAGCCCTAGGTTGCTGTCAGGCTCTGTTAGATCGGTTCCTGGAGCATAGAGGGCCTCCCGGAGGGCCCCACCGTGGATGGCATCATACCGTCAACACCAGATACGGTGTTGAGGTCTGATTCCAACATGTTTGATACCAAACATGACCAGGTTCGATCCAGCCAGTTTAGAGTTGGTCATCGCATATTGACCCGATGCCCCTTCATAGGTTATATCGCTGAATCACTTATAATCTGGGAGAATGGACTCGGTAGGCTGTAGGGATGTCCTGCTCATGCAGGGGCACTCTCACATTTAGAACCTAGCACCCTGCCTTCAGGACTGGAAGGCCTGCTATAGGGGTGACTTATGGGTCTCAAGTGCAGTGAGTGGGAGATATAAGGAAACTTATACCTCTTGTGAGTGGTGCATGCACCAGCTCACACAGGCTGCAATGGCAGGCCTGTAGTGGTAGTTTGGAGGGTCGTCCCTGGGTGGCGTAATACCTGCTGCAGCCCATAGGGGACCTCTGGGGAACCCATGCCCTAGGTACCTTAGTATCATATACTCAGGACTTACCAAGGTGCGCCAGTAGCCAAAAACGAATGTACCAAGGTACTTACCATAACCATTTTAGGGAGGGAGCACAGTGACTGGGGTCCTGATTAGCAGGATCCCAGTCAGACTAGTCAGAGAAGAGTTGAATACCAGCAAAAAATGGGGGTAACCATGAAAGCAGATCCTACTTTCCTACAGTTAGTAGTTGTGTTGTTGCTATCATTGGCAGCATAGCAGGGGCAATATGTGGTGCAAGCTGCAGTGGCCTCCTGACAAGAGCCCTGGCACTTATTTTTTTTTGTACAATTTAAGCACTGGTTGACAATAAGTGCCATCTGGAGAGTATATCTTGCGAGCAACCAGAAATAATACCAGAAAAGCTGCCTCGTGTCTTACATTGTGTCAGACCCAGGAGGAAACCTCACTTTCACAAACAAGCACCAGGAAAGCCAGTAGGTTTTTTTCTGTGTGAGCAGTTATTGCCCCAGCCAATGTTTTAAGCCATGTTGTACAGCAGCACGCTGCTGTGCAGAATGGCTGACAGCTAAAAAAAAAACGCTTTGGTGCTGCTAGTACTGGTCTTGTCATAGAGCTTTTTTATTGCTGACAGGAGGCATCACGGATGGAGGGAGGGCGCGCATCACGGAGGGCGTGGGGAGAGGCAAAGTGATATGTTGTGGCCAGCGGTGTCCACATCATCCCTCTTTTTTTGTTATGGCATCTGGGGCAAGTAATGGCAACAATGGTGGAGTGAAGGCAAGCAGCGACAACGGGAGGGAGGGAGGGAAGATGGTTGCATGGCTGAAAGTTTTTTTAATAAGCGGTATAACACGGCTAGTGGTGTCCACGTCATAGCGCTTTATTTTATGGCGAGTGGTGGGGCAACACGATCAATGTAAGGAGGGCGGGTGGGGCAAGCAACAGCACAACACAGTCGGTGGGGGCAAGCAACTCGTACAGTGGGAAATAGCAAGCAACAACATAACATGGGGAGCGGGTAGGGGCATGCAACACAGACAGCGGGGGGCAAGCAACAATATAGACAGCAAGAGGGGCAAGCAACAAGACAGACGGTGGGAGCGGGTAAGCAACAAGTCGGGGAGGGCGGTATGTGACAAGCAACAAGATAGACAGCAGAAGGGGAAACGCAACAAGACGGCCAGTAGAAGGGGGACAACCTAAAAAAAAGATACTGTGGAGGGAGCAAGCAACAACATGGACAGAGACTGGGGCGAGAAGTACACGAGGGATCCAGATAACAAATACATACTCTGATAGAATGAGCAGAAGGGCAGAAGTAATAGGTCCATAATCCAGGGGAGGGACAAATATACAAAGAGAAAGGAAGCCTATGGCAGCTGCCCAATAAGAAGCGAGCAAATGAGAGTGACAATTAAGCCAACCATTGGTAAGTAATGGGTGGCCTCCAAGCACACTGTATAGAAAACAAAAGAATCCATCCATTGGATGATATCGGTACCATGGGGAAAAGATAGATAAGGACTCTGACACTATTGTGAACAGTAACGCTGGACTGTTAGGCTCATACGCATATGAAAAGTATCCTGTAAGGCCCCAGGGAGGCAACATCACTGATTCCCCAAAAACATAGACTGAGAGGAAATTCAGACATTTGACTTAGGGCAGCCTTGATATTCTCCAGTATTGATATCTTTTATAGATTCACATGCTTGAATCTTCCACGTCGTCATGATGAGAGTCCCACGGTAACAGTAAAAAATAGCACTGGTAAAGTATTAGCTTTAATCTCCATTAAAAACAATCATATTCAGTAACCTCATTACATTGTTTTAAAACATCCAAACTTCAGCCAATCAGAGCAGAGACACTGTAGTATTCATCCCCTGCAGAGCCATCCTACCTCAGATTTGTTATCGCATCTCATGTGTTAGGAAGTCTCCCTAAGCTCTGCTCAGTCACGGTGTTTATTACCCTTTTGACCTACAGCTTCGAGCTATGATTTCTTCAACTATCAACATCTAAGGTACTGTTGGAGTTTGTGTTTTCCTGTATTTCACACAGAATGCCAGAGTCTAACAAGCATTTGCAATGCAACAGGTCTCGCTTTCACACGAGTTTGAGCTATTGACATTGCAAATAAAAATGCCTTTTATTTTTGTTTTCGTTTAAAAAACATAAATAAAAGGCATTGTCGTTTACAATGCCAATAGCTTTAACTAGCGTAAATGCGAGACCTATTGCATTGCAAATGCTTGTTTTATATTTTCATGTGGCAAAGGACTTTTGTACAGTGCCTTCTGTGAACCGAGTCACCTCTGGGCGTTCTGGAGTGAAGACTGTGGGAGTTTCTGACAATGCCAGGCAGTGGGTCATAAAGGTGTTTGGACTACTCGCTCATCCAATCCTTGGCCTCTCGGCAGACGGCACAGTGCTATGATTACTTATGTGCGGATTGTAATCACTGTTTTATATGAAAGTGTGTGCGCGGGAGGCACACACAGATGGTGAAACATCGGAGGAGGAGATATTTTCAGAACTGACACTTTCAGCTCTAAATATTCACAACAAAATCATTGTTACTCATTTATGATACAGTTAACAAGCATTTGCAAACTCGATGTTTAGCTTGTTTTAGGCATATGTTCGTTATTGTGCGGTGTATCTGCACGCAATATTGGAGAAATCAGAGAGGCCCCCAAACACTTGTCAGGTGATACCTGTCTGAAGCACGGTGCTTTACTTTGTATCTTTTAGCTATTCCGTTAATTGCACAAGCCATGCCCCCTTTTAAGAAATTTCTAGTTGCACTTGTTTGAACACTCCTATACCGGGACCTCACACCACCCATTTTTTCATCACACTTAAAGCCCCTGGTGGTGTGCCATGGAACCCCTTAACGAGACCTTAGTTACCTTAAACTCTGCCCCCAAACATCGCTGATTTAGAAGGGGCTTGGAGGTGTGTGGTTCGTGAGACTGGAGCCCTCCCTCGCCAGGTTGTGAGCTCCCTGCCACGGGGGATCAGGGGCGGCAGGCAAACACCGATTGTGCTACGGCACCGGGACACGAGTCAGTGAAAACTCTGTAACTAAAGACCTGGCGGGGTGGTGCCCTCCACAAGAGTGAAAGCCTGATAGGTGTTTAAAAAACAGTGCGTTTATTTATTTAATGTTTGGATCATAACCACTTGTAACCTTCATCTGGTACACACAAGCGTGCCTCTCCTTCGTTGTGCCAAGAAGTATGTGAGCTCTAGGTGCTTGTGTCTGGCTGCACTAGTGAGCTGTGTGCACACAGCAGGTCTGTGGACACTGCTCACTAGGATGTGAAACAGATGGCATGTGTGCTCTGCGGCGCCTTGTGCTGCCTTCTCTCTGGCGGCCGTGTGATGCCTGCCTCCATAGGCCCCTTATCTCCGGGGGCAGGTGCCTGCCAAGCCGCCCGCCCCTCCCCGCTTCCACCGCAGGGGCTGGCTGCTGGCTTCATTTGCACGAGCGCAGTAATCAATACACCGCACACTTTGTTCCAATTGAAAATCGATGGCACCCAGTGTTCTACATCATGGAGTAACTAACACAGCGGTCTGAAACAGACCCGTTAACCCTAGGGAGACTGTAGTGTATGTTGCTAGCGCCCCCAACCCTCCCTGCTGCCTCCATCTGACCCCACCTGGAGAGGAGGTATCTGTGTTGGGAATCTCCAGGCCTGCGGTTTGCCTACTCCTGGCACTGCGGCAGCTGCACTCGGAGAAGATTAAGTGATTGGCACATAACCTCAGGAGGGTGAACCGGCGCCGGGACTCGAACGTGCTTTTCCAACATTATTGCGGTAGCAGAGTGCAGGGATGGGAAACTGGGGGAACGCGAAGAGTAAAGAAAGTGAAAGCGCGCGCTGTTATTACAGGAAACGCCCGGGGAAAGCAAAGCAGCGCGGCGCATATGTCATGTCCAGGCGCGTGAAGAGTAAAGACAGTTAAAGCGCGCACTGTTATTACAGGAAACGCCCGGGGAAAGCAAAGCAGCGCGTGCATATGTCATGTCCAGGCGCGTTCAAATGCTGTGTCCGAGCAGGCACGCCGAAGGAAGACAGGCAGGGAGCCAAACATGCTTCCCTCCCAATAGAAACCACGGATTTGGCAGGCGCGCCAGTAAGAAGCGTGGGTGGAGCTTCCACCCTCGCTTTGCAAGAAAATCAGCGACAATAGATCTCGCCAAGAGTGTGCAGCGCATGCACTGCATCGCTAGGCGAGACCTTAAAACGGCTGTTTATGCCATGGAAGACCGTGGACAAAGCAGACTTTTCTCTGAGGCCCTCATAAGGAGTGTCTATATTGCTTTTATCCTCACCACAAACCCAAGAACTGTAAGTACTGCCATACGTTTTCTGCCAAAACCCTCAAGGACAGAGAGGGTATGGCTCCAGAGAAGAAAGTCAAGTTCTGACCATGAGGAGAAGGCCCATAACTCATCCAGAAAGAGAAAAGAAGGAGAACCCTATTCTGCTCTCAAGGACTGTAAAATATCAAAGTCTCATGATAAAGAGGTTTCTGAGGAGAAGGAAACCAAAAAAGACCAGGCTGGCACCGCCACTTCTCATACCAGGTCTGGCTCAGCACCTCCATCTGCTCCTGATAGTCCTTTAAAGGAGCCTTCTTCACTATCGGACCAACGGTCAACAGGTCAGTCGTTTCCACAACATCAACTGTCTCAGCGGTGACGCCCACCACGTCGATGGTCAAGACGGAAACAGCGTGGTCAAGCAAGAAGACAACTGTGACTCTGTTGATACTGAGGAGACCTTCCTCGTTGGAGAGAACTTCATCGTAAGCCACATCACTGTTGATGGCCGCATGTATCTACGGCGGATTTGCTGACAAAGGTTCCCCACGCCGCAATGACCAGCAAATGGAGGAGGGTGAGCTCCACGCAGATATGGATTCTCCTGACGAATAGGATGATTATGTTGCTCTGATGCCATCATCTCTTACCCCACTAGTAGCTGATTTGCCTCTTGGGGATAGTGGTGGTTTCCATGATCTATTAGAGTGAGCCACCAAGCTCTTTGTCCTCCGTATGCCAGCCAAATAAGCAGAGTGCTTTCTCTATGACTTTAAACCTGGCACACAGCGCATCATTTGTGCAATTCCCATCGTAGATTTCTTGTGGCAAGAGGGCCTCAAATTGATTAAAACACCAGCTGCCATTCCAGCCATCGTGCTGAAGCTTGACAAAAAATATACGGCCCCTGAAAACTCCCTCACGTGTCTCATTGGGCATTCTTGGCCTGATTCTGTCATCATGCAGACCGCACAACAAAAGGCCAAGAATCCTTCTTCTCCATACACAGCTCCACCGGACAAAGTAGGGCGCCACGTAAATAATATAGGCAAAAGATTTTCTGCACTTGTGGCCACTTCCATGAGCTTCCAGTGCCATGGCCATTCTCGGGAGATACGACCGACCGCTGTAGCCCGACATCTTGTCTGTTTGAATATCTCCCGGATGACAAGAAAAAAGCGACAAGGAACATTCTTTCTGAAGGAGGAAAGACCTCTTCTGAACTGGCTGACATCGCCATTGACATCTCCTCCACTACCTTCAGACAGATGGCTGGAGCGGCAGTTTTGCGCCGCCTGGGATGGCTTAAAGCCACTACCTTCTGCTCAGAAGTGCAGGCCAAAGTGTTAGACATGCCATTCGATGGGGAGTGTCTTTTTGGGAAGATCGATGTGCTCCAATCCATCAAATCAGACACAGCCAAATCGCTTGGCAGTTTACAGCAGCGGAGATTTTAGCCCTTTTCGAGGCAGAGGTAGAGGTCAGTACCTCTCTGGGCCGCAATTTAGCAATGGTTCCAACCTTATTCACAGCAGCCCTTTTGCCCGTCTTATTCCAGCCAAACCTACCGCTCAAATACCACACCAGCATATCTGAGGGCATCAGGACGCAGATGTGAACCATCAGCCAGGAAGTCTCAGGATTCTAACAGGAGACACTGAGAATCAGCAGGCCCCTGCCACTATTCTCCCACTTCGATTTGGTCCAACCTCGTCAAAATTCTTAAGTCAATGGAAATTCATCTCGTCAGACAAATGGATGTTGGACGTTTTCCACTATGGTCGCACCCTGGAATTTTTTCAGCAGCCTCCAGATTTTCCTCCCCGGATGACATCTCATCATCATCTTCCAATTCTCAGAAAAGAAATATGATCGCTTATATCCCAGCACTCAATAGAGGAGGTTCTACGCATTCAGCACAATCTGGTATTTTACTCCCACTATTTCATCATCAAGAAGAAGACGGGAAAATGGAGGCAGGTAATGGACCTCAGGCTACTAAACAAGTTTATCAGAAACCAACCATTCAGGATGCTCCCTCTCCAAGAGCTCCTGCTTCTTATGGAAATGGAAGATTTACTCATCTCCCTCGATCTTCTCGATGCTTATTTTCACATCCCAAACATCGCAGAATTCTCAGGTTTGAGGTAGCAGGATGCCATTATCAATTCAAAGTGGTGCCCTTAAGGTTGAAGTCAGCACCCAGAGTGTTCACCAAGTGAATGGCCCCGGAGGCAGCTTTTCTCCCAACGTTCCTGTCACTAGGTATTTCCCTGCCTGGACAATTGGTTAATCAAAGCTCCAGCCTTCTGAATGGCAAGAAATGCACGCAAACCTGCTGGCAACTCTTTCAGTCTCTAGGTCTCTGCCTCAATAAGGAAAATCTTCTCTCATCCCCTCCGGGTCACTGGTTTTCCTAGGGGCGATTCTCGACACGGAGCTTTCAAAAGCTTTTCCCACGAAAGACAGGATTTTACGTCTACAAAGGATAACACGTCTCTTGTCTACAAGAAAGTCAGTTTCTGTAAGGACATACAAATTCATGCTGGGGATGATGTCATCCTGCATTCCGTAGATCCCCAATTGCCGTCTCCGCATGAGACCACTGCAGGAGCAGCTCGATGCACAGTGGACTCAATCTCGGGGATCGTTTAATAACATAATTTCCACAACCTCAGAAATAATCTTGGCAATGTCTTGATGGATAGTCACAGACAACATCTCTCAGAGTCTCTCCTACAAACAACACCACAAATGATGATGACTTCGGATGTGTCCATGGAAGGATGGAGAGCCCACCTCCATGATCTTCAGGTTCACAGCAAGTGGTTCAGCCCAAGAAGCATCGTGCAACATAAATCTCTGGAATTAAAAGCAGTATTTCTCGGCTCTCAAAGCCTTCCTCCAAAGAATCCGGGGCTCTTCAGTACTTGTCAGGACGTACAACACCCCCACCATGTTTTATCTCCTCATACAGAGTGGCATGAGGTCTCAAATACTCTGAGCTCAAGCACAACAGAGCAATTCATTAACGGTGGAACATGTACCGGAGTACAGAACGAGTTGACCGATTCCCTCAACAGGGACATCAAGCAGTGTCACAAATGGGAGATCAGCAACAATCAACTGCAAAGTGTCTTCCAGTCATGGAGTTATCCAACCTTAGATCTGTTCGCTACATCTCTCAACAAAATATGCACTCTATTCGCTAGCAGGGTTCCTCACTCAGGATCCTAGGGAAACGCCTTTCACTTCTCATGGGCAGGAATGTTTGCTTAATCATTTCCTCCTTTGCCTCTCATCCCAAGAATTCTGAAAAAAATTAAACAGGAACCTTGCCGACTCATTCTCATCGCCCCGGCGTGGGCAAAACAATACTGGTACACCGAGCTGCCTCACCTATCAAAGAGCTCTCCCAGTCAGTTTCCACCGATGGAGGATCTCCTCTCTATAAACCAGGGCCACGTGGTTCATCCGCAGATTCACACTCTTCATGTATCGGCTTGGCTCCTCAGCATACTGAATTCGGAAACTTGATATCTGACGGATGCAAATCCATTCTTCACAAAGCTCGAGCTTCTCCTACCCCCAAGTGCTACATGGCAAAATGAAAGAAATTCTGGCCATGGTGTACTTCACAGTCACATAACCCCTTTTCCTCCAAACATGAGTAGATATTACCATATCTACTCCATCTTGCCAAATTAGGTCTCTCTCATTCATTAATAAAGGTTCACTTGGTATCCATTTCCAAATACAGACAGCTTTCGGGACAAGCCTCCTTGTGCTCCAACAGGCTTGTCAATGAGTTTATGAAGGGTCTCTTCAGGGCTCACCCACCTGTAAAGCCTCAGCCAGTGCTTAGACAGCTGAACACTGTCTTATCACAACTCATGAGGCCTCCATTTAAGCCTATTCAGAAGTGTGATCTCAAATACCTGTCTTGGAAAGTGGCAGCCATCATGTCTGCAAGACACACCAGCGAAATTCGGGCTTTCACCATAAAATAACTTTACCTTCACAGGATAGAGTAGTCCTTCACACTAATCCTTCATTTATTCGCAAGGTGCCTTCATCGTATCACCTCAATGAACCAGTTGTTTGACCTACATTATTTCCCAATCCTTCTTCAATGGGGGAGTGGGCATTACACCCGCTGGACATTAGGCGTTTTGTAATTCTACTTGCAAAGAACTCAAATCAACCCAGTTGCTCATCTCTTACTCTGATTCACATGTGACTCTCCCTCCTCCCAGTTCAGGCTCACCATTGAATACCTCTGTTGTTATTATTTACACTCATGCTCAAAATCTGAGGTATTGTGGCTCTTCAGGGGATGGGTACTCTAGGGTCTCTGCTCGGATTGGCTGAAGTTTGGGTGTTTTAAAACAATGTAAATAGGTTACTAAATACCATTGTTTTTCAATAGAGAGTAAAGCTAATACTTTAGCACTGCTATTTTTACTGTTACCGTAGGACTCACAACATGACAACGGGGAATATTCAAGCATGTGAATCTATAAAAGATATCAGTACTGGAGAACCACAGTGTACAGGTAAGTAACTTCTTTTTCAGACCTTACAGATGAAGTCTTCAGGCCTAACAACACTTCTGAGTGGACACAGGTGTCACAACAGAATCCCTGGAGGTAAAAACGTTCTCCCTTTCATGTGGTCTTTGTTTGCTGCTAGAAGTTGTGTGATCAGCCTCCTCAAGCCACTTATGACTCGAACTTTGTTTAAAGTTTAAAGCTTTTGTTTGACGAGGGCAAAAAATTATCGCTTCTGGCCTTAACAGTCACTACTTTTTGCCTCTGCTCTCTAGATAGCTGTATGTCCGATGGTTCTCCTGCTAGTGGATTGCTGTGGTAGTGAGTAGCGACTATCCTTCCTGGGCCCTCAGATGTGTAGACAGTAAATGGGAATATCCTATCCCTTTACCAATATACTAATAAGGATTACCCCGTGCAATGAGTTGATGGGGCGAAAGGAAGAAATAGAGCTGTCATTGTTATGATTTTGTACGTCTCTTGAGGACAGAAAATTGTGCGATTATTTAACAGAAAAGTGGCTTGCCGATTCCCCTCTTATCATTTTAAATCTTCAGTAATATTTGAGAGTTTATTTTTATTCCTAATTGAACCACCCCTAGTGAAAACACTATACATGAAGTTCAGGTTACGCATTCTGTCACTTGCTTTGTCCTGTTTTAATTGGTTTAAAGCAAATATTCTTTCAAAATTGAGCTTTTTCTGCCCTGAAATTGAGGAGTAGAGGTTCATGTGTTAATATTGTGTTCTGTTCATGGCAAGCAGAGAATGAAAAGGATTATTTCAATTTTCGGCTTTTCCGCAACATTGGTCGCTCAGTCAAATTTTAGCTTTAAGGATTTGTACAGGGATCCGTTAGTATTTCCATGGTCTCATTTTCTGATGTCTGTATGGTATGTGAGATGTAGTCATGTGGGGTGGGTGGGGGCAGTGACAGCTGGCATCTACGGTGGGGGGGCAGACGCGCACACAAAATAAAAAAAGTAAAATCTTATCTGAATGCGGCTCGAAGTCCTCTGGTCCTCTTCTCAGCACCAGAACTGGAAGCAGCAACTCCCTTGACCAATCATGGCTCTGCTCTCATGCAGCATGATAGCAGCACCCCAATTGGAGGGAGCGGCCTCACTCGGAGCTCCACAGAGCTCTGGAGACTTTGGCTTGCTCTAACCCAGTTGTCTCCGGACAGCTGGGTTAGAGCTGTTGAAAGTGTGCGTGTGTGGCTGGCCGTCGCAGGAGAGCCAGCCATAAAGACATCCACACCTTCCTCCCGGTTGAGTGGCATGCTGCTGTCACTCAGCAGCAGCCCCACCCCCGTTCTGACGCTCTGTTTGGGACGGGGAATAAAAATAACATGGTATTAAATTACCATTTTATAGACACATAATTGTATATTTTTTGTAATAGACACTTTAAGATCAAGACTGTTTACATATTTATGCTGTATTTTTACGCATTGTTATGTAATTTTAATCTGCTTTTAATTAATAATATTTTTATTTGTATCTTTTGGATGTATTTGATGGTTTATATATTGATTCTTTATTTTTTGCTAGGTTTTCAACCCAGACAAACAATAAGTAAAAAAATAAGGGGAATATCCAAATTAATCAAATTACTTCCTGGTTTGGAGCATGCAACTTCTGAGGACATCATTTTAGTAATATATTTGGCTGAGAGACCAAGAGAGCAGGGACAACTAACAGATACCATATGGTCAACACATACTCCGACTTAAAGGATACTATCATATGAACAAGCCCTACTGAGCTGGGGCATAAAAGTTGCCCCTTTTGCAGAATAACGCTGTGCAAAGGCAGGGGCGGCCTTAGGCATGTGCAAGCTGTGCACCTGCACAGGGCCGCCAAACCCCAGGGGCCGCCACGAGGAATCGGATACAATACATATTCGTGGCGGCCCCTTGCAGGGATTTGGCGAGCGCAGGGAGGGGTTTCCACTGCCTGCATCTTACTCTTTCTGCCCCCCGGCACACAGTGGAACAGAAGTGAATCCAGCGAATCAAAAACTGGGAGGAGCCGGAAAACTCTGGGCGTGGACGGACCCTGCAGGAGTCGGCCTCATCTCTCGGCTCCAGCAGTCGGACGTCTTCCCTCAACTCCAGGACAAGTCTGACAGCTCCCAGAAGCCTGCGTCGGCGCGCAGTGTCCACCATGGCAGAAGCCGCCATCCCGGACTCCTGGAGAAGCATCAACCCCGAGCCGAGGTACAGCTTTGAATCCCCCGAGCTGGTGGCTCCGGGTCTCAGCCCGGAGGAGCCGACGTCCCAGGGGCCCGACGCGACCCCCAGCAGTCAGCCCGAGGGGGCCCAGGTGAACGCCCTGACCGTGTTGACCCTGCTGGAGAAGCTCGCCAGCATGCTGGACTTGGTGCAGGAGAAGCAGCTGCGCATGACCCAGTGGCAGACGGGCATGGAGAACTCGGTGAAGCAGGTACAGGGCCACGTGAGCCGGCTCTCCAAGGAGCACTCCTCCACCAGCAACACGGTCAGCAAGCTGATGGACTGCTCCCTGCACCTCAGCGCCGACATGAAGGAGGCCCGGCACCACGCCGTGGTGCGCAGCGGACAGGTCAGCCGCCTGGCGGAGCGCCACGAGCTGCTCATGAACCGGAGCCCCTTCAAGGTGCTGCTCTTCCAGGTGAGTGGCAGTGAACAGCACTAAGGCCCTCTAGGCGCTTCTCTTTCAGGTCAAAGGCAGGATACGAGGCCTGAGTACTGCTGTTCATGGCAAAGGCCAGCTCCACCACAAAGAGGCCGTGGCACCTTCGAAGTGCCTCTCTTCCAGGTGAGTGGCAGTGAACAGCACAAGCCAGCTGTGAGGCCTTCTAGGCGCTTCTCTTTCAGGTCAAAAACAGGGACCGCTATATGCAGTTAAAGAGGCCTTCTCAGTACTGTTCTTCATGGCAAAGGTCAGCTCCACTAGAAAGAGGCCGTGGCACCTTTTAAGTGCCTCTCTTCCAGGTAAGTGGCGGTGAATAGCACAAGCAAATAAGGCCTTCCAAGTGCTTCTCTTTCAGGTTAAAGACAGGGACCGCTATACGCTCCGCAGGATGAGAGGCCTTCTGAGTAGTGCTTGTCATGGCAAAGTTCAGCTCCACCACAAAGAGGCACCCTCGAGGTGCCTCTCTTCCAGGTGAGTGCAAGGGGTCAGCGCAGAGAAGCCACGAGACTCTGCAAGCGCTACTCCTTCGGGGGGATGACAGAGAGCACCGAAGGCCTTCAAGTGCTATTGTTTCAGGTTAATGAGACAGTTGGTCGGACACTGGACAAGAGGCTTTCAGAGTGCTATTCTTGGTGAGGGCTGAGACCATCACCAGAGAGTGGCAGTGAGAGCCTCTATGTGCCGCCAGATGAGGGCAGGGGAGTACCACAGACAGGCCATGCCACTGGAAATTCTCTTCAGTGTGAGGCTCCGACACAGACCACGGGGCCCCTTTTCCTCCAAGTGAGTCTGGGGTGCCCAGGCGCGCTGCGAGACCACACAGGCTCGTCTGTGCCCAGCGAGTGCCACAGTTCACCACGGACAGGTCACCAGACTCAGGCGTTAGGCACCTAAGGGACAGAAACCTCGACAAAAATCTAACTTTGTTATTAGTCTCATAGTTTACATAACAGTTAACATTGTCCCGGTTCGTTCTCTTTGAGAACAAGTTGTGCCTCTGCCGGAGGGAGGCAGGTGCAAAGAGTTAACACTGGAATATTTTCCATTGGAAAGTGTACAGTTGGCAGCTCTGACCATCCAAGGGGCGGGGCTCTGCCAGAAGGGGTTGAATGTGCTCAGTCAAGGAAGGGCGTGCAGCTGTTGAGAAAAGGCTGCCGCTGGAATAAGAGGGACTGCATCATTTTACTGTAGTCTGCTGGCGCGCGCAGAGTGGTCTGTGGGAACACAGAAGTATATGCAACCGCACAGAGCCGTCTGTAAGGAAACGGAAATATATGGTGTAACACGGCGTCTGCAGGGAAACCAAGATACATGCACGAAAGAATTTCAAATGAGTCTATAGGGACGCATACGTATGCAACAGCACAGTATTATGTAAGTGAGCACCCGGAGACACAAGCAGCACCACAGATGGGCCTGTAGTGACCTGGAGATACAAACAGCAGTACAAAGGGATCTGTAGGAACACGGAGATATGCAGCAGCAGTACAAAGGGGTCTGCAGGGAGACCTATGCAGAGCACAGAGGAGTCCTGTGGGAACAGGGCACAGATATGAGTGATGCTGTGGGATATTCTCGCCACTAGGGGGTGCACCAGCCGAAAGGAGTCTGCAACAGAAAGAGTTCTGGAGCGGGGGAAACAGAAGGTGGAAGGGTGTGTCTTCTCTGCAGCCGGGGCGGGGAGGGGTGTGCGGGGAGGGGTGCTGGCAAAACGCAGCGGAAAATTTTGGCAAAAGTTAAACGCTTGTGTCAAGAGGCGGCTATGCAGTGTCTGCAACGGACATGGCCATGTGTAAGACACCATATTCGATATGGTATCGATATTACTGTTACCCCAGTATTGGAACTTTCATAGATTCTCATGCTTTGTATCATTCCCCGTTGTCGGAATGGGAGCCTCGGTAACAAAAATATATATATATATACATATGTATCACCATAGAAACAAAAGAGAAAAATAGGCCTAGGCCTCATCTCATTTTGTAGTATATCACCCTCTTTGTGTAAAAGAGCCCAAACTTTTGCCAGGACCAATCAGCACAGCCTCACCCTCTGGAACCTTCCTGAGAGAGCTCAGAGCCTCAGATTTTTCTACCGCACGTTGTGCTAGGGAGTCTCCACTGAGCTCTGCTCAGTTTTTCTCAGAATTCAACTTTTGGATATCTTTATTGCCATCTTTTGTGACAGAATGTCAGAAAAGGAGAAGAAAGCTTTATTTAGAGCTTGTGCCTCTTGTGGGAAGAAGAGACTGTTTGTGGAAGACAAACATGAAAACTGCATATACTGCCTGTACCCGGAACACAAGGCCACAGACTGTAAAATTTGTCGGACCTTCTCGACCAAGACCTTGAGAGACAGAGAGGGGCGCTTGCTGACGTGGCTGCAGAAGCTAAAGACCAGGACGGAGGTCCTCTCTTCGGATGAGGAGGAATCAATCTCTGGCACCTCCTCCAGGAGATCGAAGAAGAGGGGTAGGTCATCTCCCTCCACTTCTGTGGAACCCCCTCTCAAGGTCCCTCTCAAAGCCCCTCACGGGATCTCTGACAGGTCTGAGGAGGCTGGTCCCAAAAAATCTCCTCACGACAGTGTAAAGGAGAGGCAGGGACGGGCTACTGTGGACATAGCCCCTAAGGACAAGAAGGAGGTTGCAACATCATCCCCTCCGTCCCAGAAGGAGAAACCTGTAAAAAAACATGCTGCAGAAACTCCTCAGTCAGTTCCAGGAAAGAAACCGCGTCCGTCGACGCAGGCGAAAGCAGGTACGTCGACGACGATCTCCTCAGTTAAGACTGTTTCCATGGGGTCGTCGACGAGACCGTCGACGATATCTACTTCGTCGTCTTCGACAGCGGTGTCGACGACGAAGACCACGTCGACGATGACGACGACGAGTTCGTCCATGTTGATGACTACAAGTTCGTCGACGAGACCGTCGACGGGTGCTCCGCCGACGATGAAACATACTCCGTCGACGAAGAAGAAAGCTCCGTCGACGACTGCTCCGTCGACGACTGCTCCGTCGACGACGATTACAGGACTGTCGACGGCCTCATCGTCGACGACGATTTCAGCTCCGTCGACGACAGTTGCCCTTCAGTCGACGATGTCGTCGTCGAGTTCGTCGACGTTGGTAATCCCTTTGCCATCGACTCCGTCGACGGGACCGCCGACGGGACCGTCGACGACGAAAAATTCGGAATTTGCCACCCAAAGATTAATGATTACACCGGACATGACTTCCCCTAGGCGGGTCACGCCTTTGCCACCATCCATGCTTCTCGAGGACTCGGAGGAGGATGAAGAGGATGGGCAGTTTGGGGACGCATACAGCCCTTCAGACCTGAATGTCAAACAGCAGGACACAGATACGGAGGAGTTTTATGGTCCAGAGGTGCAGGAGGGGCACCAAAGCTTGACACAGGGATTACACCCCCGCTCTCTGAGGCAGGACTTGATTGCTTTGCCAGTGGCTTTAGTGTCGGATTTGCAACAGATGCTGCAAGACTATAAATCTCGTTTTCCGACGTTGCCGGATCGCACTCCAGTGCGTCCTTCTACATTGGTAGTGCCACGTGACATGCCAATGGACTTGCCACCTCTACCAAGAGAGATACCTCGTACCATTTCACCGGTGGTGCCCTTAGTGGTTCCCCAACCTTCAGGTACGGAACCTGCTGATGGAGACGCACAAGATGCAGATACGGACGAAGACGACGAGGGACAGGTGATCCCTCTTACAGATCCAGGGGATCCGGATGGGGACCCTGATGATACGCAGGATCCAGATGCTGTAGGCCGAGAGACAAATATATCGCCTCCAGCAGACATTGGTGGTTTCCATAATTTGATGGAACGGGCATCCAAGCGGTTTGGTTTGCCCTTTACGGTGGAGCAGTCCGACTGCTTCCTATATGACTTTAAAGCTCAGTATAAGAAGTCGGTAAGATCAATTCCCATTATATAACATGTCTGGGATGAGGGACTTAAGACAATGCAAAATCCAGCGACAGTCATTCCGGTTCTTCCCCGGCTGGAGAAGAAATACAAGGCACCTGAAGGCAGTCCTGCGTGTCTTCTAGGTCAACCTAAGCCGGATTCCGTTATTTCACAAGCCGCACAAAGTAAGTCAAAAAATCCGTCCACTCCATTAACCACGCCTCCAGATAAAGAAGGCAGAAGACTGGACAATGTGGGTAAAAGATTCTCCACCATGGCCAGCTTGTTGGTGCGTGCGGCTAATTCTCTGGCTATTCTGGGTAGATACGACCGCCAGATGTGGTGTGATATGGAGCCATTCCTGGACCAGCTACCAGACTCTAGTCAAGAGGAAGCCAGACAGGTGCTGATGGAGGGAGAAAGATGCTCTTCGGAAGTCATCGACTGTGCGATGGACATTGCTTCAACTGCTTTCAGGGCTTTGGCAGGGTCAGCCGTCTTGCGCCGTCAGGGCTGGTTGAAAGCGACCTGGTTTCGCCAGGAGGTCCAGAATAAGATCTTGGACCTCCCCTTTGACGGGGAGATGCTTTTTGGTAAGCATGTGGATGACGCCCTCCAAAGCATTAAAAAGGACACCGACACAGCTAAGTCCTTAGGATCTTTGAACTATCGCAAAGTGCCATTCAGAGGGGCACGTGGTCGGGGGTTTTCTAACTACAGAGGAAACCAACGACAATATTCCACACAATCAGGACAGTCCTATAAAGGTCAATATTCCAGCCAGCGCCAAGGACAGTCGGCGTCTTTCTCTCGGCAGTCCCAGAGAGGACGTCAGAATCGTCAGGGACGAGACAACGCCAAGAGGCAATAGCGGCCTCCTGGCTCTGGCTACTGTTCCTCCCCTACCACAAACACCGGTCAGGGGCAGGATATCTTTTTGTCTGGACAGCTGGGTGCGTTTAACATCAGACCGGTGGGTCTTGAATATAGTTCAGAGTGGCCATACGTTGGAGTTCCAAGATCTTCCTCCAACAAGAGCTCCAGACGCCCGTGCAGCGAAACATCTCCGACTATTACATCTCGAAGCCCACCAGCTTTTCATCAAGGGGGCGATAGAGCCCGTGCCGCTTTCACAAAGGGGCAAGGGGTTTTATTCCAGGTTCTTCCTGGTTCGGAAGACGGAGGATACATGGCGTCCTATACTAGACCTCAGGGAGCTCAACACCTATCTCATCAAGCTCTCTTTCAGGATGGTCACTCTCCAGGATATTCTACGACTACTCAATCCGGGAGATTTTTTGGCATCCCTGGATTTAGAGGATGCTTACTTTCATGTTCCGATCCACCCAGCTCACAGGCAATATCTACGCTTCACAGTAGGCAAGAGCCATTTCCAGTTCAAGGTGCTCCCGTTTGGCCTTCGGTCGGCACCCCGCATTTTCACGAAGATGCTGGCACCAGTGGCTGCTTTTCTGAGGAAGCAGTCCTTGGAAGTGTTCCCGTACTTGGACGACTGGCTCATCAAGGCTCCGTCGTTCAGTGCAACGTCTCAGGCTGTGTCAACTTGCATAAGATTGTTCGCCCATTTGGGTCTTCAGCTCAATGTGTCCAAGTCGGAACTGATACCCTCCAGGTCACGGAAGTTCCTTGGGGCTATTCTGGACACGAGACGATGCACGGCTCGTCCGTCAGGGCAAACTGACCACTTCCGCTCGTCAAATGCTGCACAAGAGACATGTATCGGTTCGACAGTACAAGTCCTTGCTCGGATCAATCTCATCCTGCATACCTTTGATACCGCATTGCAGGCTTCATATGCGTCCTCTACAGGAGGAGTTGGACAAACAGTGGCGCCAGGCAGAAGGATCGTTCAACGACAGAGTGTGGATAACGCCTGCCATGCGCACAGCCTGCGAATGGTGGCTGGTGAAGGAGAACATCGCAGGAGGATTAACGTTCCGAATCCCTCCTTCTCCTATGGTGGTGACCACGGATGCTTCCCTAGAAGGGTGGGGAGCTGTCCTCCAGGAGCTTCAGGTCAGCGGTCACTGGAGTCCAGCAGACAGACTGCACCACATCAATCTTTTGGAGCTGAGGGCCATTCACTTAGCCTTGCTGGCGTTCCTTCCCAGACTTCAGAACCGTGCAGTGCTGGTCCGGACAGACAACACGACGGCCATGCACTATATCAACAAGCAAGGGGGAACAAGATCGCGGACGCTGTCCAAAGAAGCTCAGGTGATCTGGGATTTTGCGATCTCTCACGGGATCACTTTGCGAGCCGAGCACCTAGCGGGGTGTCTCAACATCACAGCGGATGCTCTAAGTCGGCAGACGAAGGGGACACACGAGTGGGAGTTGGATCAGGCCACGCTGGAGGCAGTGTTCAAGAGATGGGGTACTCCGACCATAGACCTCTTTGCGACCCCGGAGAACGCCAAGTGCCGGTTTTACGCAAGCAGGGTTCCCCAGCGAGGGTCTCTGGGGAATGCCCTTTCGATTGCTTGGTTCGGCGCATTTTGCTACGCCTTTCCTCCGATTCCCCTCATTCCTCGAGTTCTCAGGAAGGTCAGGGCGGAACCATGCAAGATGATCCTCATTGCTCCAGCATGGGCGCGGCAGTTCTGGTACTCGGAACTCCTACTTCTCTCCCAGGATCCCCCGATTCGCTTGCCACTAATTCCATCTCTATTATCGCGAAATCAGGGGCAAGTCCTCCATCCGGATCCGGAGTCACTTCACTTGTCAGCGTGGCTCCTGAGCACAGAGAATTCCGCCATCTGAATCTGTCTAAGGAATGCAGGGATGTTCTATCTCAGGCGCGGGCACCAAGCACTAATAAGACCTACAGGGCAAAATGGAAGAGATTTTGCCTTTGGTGCCAGAGGAATAAACTCCATCCTTACAAATCCCTGCCACATCAGATTTTGCCTTACATCCTGTCTCTGGCTAAATCAGGTCTGGCGCACTCTTCGATCAAGGTACATCTGGCTGCCATATCCCGCTTTCGACGGAAGACATCGGGGCCATCTCTATGGTCCGCAAGGATTGTTAAGCAGTTCCTTAAGGGGTTATTTCGGATGTATCCTCCGGTCCGGCCACCTCCGCCTATCTGGCAGCTTAACCTAGTACTGGCTCAACTGATGAAAGCGCCTTTTGAGCCGATTCACAAAGCGGACTTGAAGTTCCTATCTTGGAAACTAGCCCTTCTCCTGGCATTGACTTCGGCTAGGAGAGTTAGTGAACTCCAGGCTCTCTCTATAGTGAAGCCTTTTCTACAGTTCAAGAGGGATGTCATGATTTTGAGAACCAACCCTAAATTCATCCCGAAGGTGCCTTCGGAGTTTCATTTGAATGAACCCTTAATTTTGAACTCCTTTTTTCCGCGTCCTTCCACTCAAGCGGAACGAACATTGCATTCTTTGGATGTCCAAAGATGCCTGAAATTCTATCTGGAGCGCACACGCTCTTTCAGAAAGTCTACTCAACTATTTATTGCCTACAGTGCACCACGGAAGGGGTTGCCGCTCGCCAAGAGTGGCATTTCCCGCTGGATCTCCAGTGCAATTCAGTACTGTCATCAGGCTGCGGGCAAACCTTTGGATAAAAAGGCCCGGGCGCATTCTACGAGAGCGATGGCGTCTTCAGTGGCTCTCTTTGCTGGAGTGGCGATTAAGGACATTTGCAGGGCAGCAACGTGGAGCAGTGTACACACCTTCACGAAGCACTACTGCCTGGAATCGGTGGGACGAGCTGACGCTGCTGTTGGTCAAGCAGTCCTCCGGAATCTTTTTCAATGAGAGGTGAGCTTTCCCTACAATCCCTCCATCCTGGTAAGTACATTTGTTTTCAGTAATGCTTGTTTTATCATGTACACTGAGATGATTTTGTAAAGCCATGTATTTACCGAAATGTGCTTGTCGTGATCTACTGCTTGCTATTCTGATACAAAGCATGAGAATCTATGAAAGTTCCAATACTGGGGTAAGAAAACAAGTTACTTACCTGTAACTTTGGTTCCCCAGTATTGGTAACTTTCATAGATTCTCATGCGCCCACCCACCTCCCCTGGGAAAGCTCTGTCGGTTTACTAAGGTAGTGGCTGTTGGCACAACGGCTACGAAAATCTGAGGCTCTGAGCTCTCTCAGGAAGGTTCCAGAGGGTGAGGCTGTGCTGATTGGTCCTGGCAAAAGTTTGGGCTCTTTTACACAGAGGGTGATATACTACAAAATGAGATGAGGCCTAGGCCTATTTTTCTCTTTTGTTTCTATGGTGATACATATGTATATATGTATATGTATATATATATATATTTTTGTTACCGAGGCTCCCATTCCGACGACGGGGAATGATACAAAGCATGAGAATCTATGAAAGTTACCAATACTGGGGAACCAAAGTTACAGGTAAGTAACTTGTTTTCTTTCCGGGCAAAGAGCCACAGATTCTTTCTCTGTGGGGGGGCTGTGGGTCCGGGGCCCCCCTGTCATGGCCCTGCAGCCGTCTGTTCCAGTCCCTCACGTCGTGTGTCACAATGCCCTCCTCCTCCTAAATGTTATCGTTCTGAGACAAATTCGGAAGGGTAGGAGCAGCCGCAGGTACTGGTCATCTAACGCCTGGTTACACTCCACTTTGTGTCCCAGCCATCAAGTGTAGTAAAGGGAGGGCCAAAGTTGGCCTCCACATGTCGCCATTGCAAAAAAAATACAAGCAAACTGTACTAATCAGTACAACCTGCAACATATCACACTAGACAGTGGTAGGGTGTGATAATCAACACTGGAAGGCACTATGAAAAACTCTAAAGCAAAGGAACGAAACGGAATCCCGAACTGCAATCATCCAAGTTAATGGCAGTTTCGTCACCAAGGAGACACCAGTGATTCAATGAAAATTAACTGGTAGAAGAGGAGTACGTGTGGGGATTGGCTTGGGTCAATATGAATTTGGGCAGAACCTCCAAATAGGGGAACAATTCACCTAATTGATGGTAGTAAGTATCTTACGTGCTCTTAATGGAAAAACCACGTCGGATACTCTGACGAGGATCACCTTTAGGGCAAACATTAGAAACAGCCGCATTGACTATGTGCTTCATAACATTGAGTCTTGGCTTACAGTAATTGATATGGGTGTACAGCACAGACTAGAAAGTGACCATTATCCACTTATTGTAACTTTGTATATAGCGTGCGGTATATCCTACGACAAACGAAGTGTTCATTAGCATCAGCACTAGCATCAGCACAAATAACTCTAAAATTAAATCAGAAGACTATAAGATAGTGCCTTGAAATTCATAACATCCTCAATCTCTGTAGTAAAAAAAAGTCTTAGAGAACCAATACATGGAGGCAGAAGCAGGAGCAGGGCCCACATCGGGAATGGACAAAACGTTCGAGAACACAAACAGTTTCTTTACTTTTCATGAAGATCAAAACTTGATTGACAGTAAATTTCAAATTGATAATCATGATTGGCTTGACACAGAGTGCAAACCCCACAGGGGAGCTGGAATGAAAATCTCAGAAAGGAATATTAAACTAGCATTGGCATAGCCAATAGGTCTCGCCTTTGGGACCTTATAAGTGTTTAGCCATGCAACAGTTGCATAACTAAACACTTATAAGGTCCCAAAAGCGAGACCTATTGGCTATGCAAAGCGAAAGTGAAAGTGATCGCGATCACGATCAAACATCAAAGCGGCGAAAGTGAAAGTAATCGCAGTAAAGCGTGGCGCGCGCACATGCACTGTAGCTCTAGGCTGGCCTGGTAGCACTTTTTGGAGCCCTCTCAATAAGTCTCGCCAGACCAGCGCATGCGCTGGGTCAGGCGAGACCTAAAAAGTAAGAAAGATTAAGAAGACATCAGGAGATAATCGAGCCTGTAACCTGATAAAGGCAGCACCAAACAACAGAGATTCAAAGAGGTTCTGGGAAACAGGTGGGGCTGCAATCGCATCTCTACGAGCTTAGACTCAGGAGTTGGACACACTGGCTGCACCATATCACTTCATTATACAGGACTGACGAGTCA
Source organism: Triturus cristatus (assembly GCF_964204655.1). Lineage (NCBI taxonomy): Eukaryota > Metazoa > Chordata > Amphibia > Caudata > Salamandridae > Triturus > Triturus cristatus. The sequence continues at coordinate 1,278,587,454 of NC_140579.1, forward strand.
GAAAGGCCTGAAAAAGAGTAAACAGAAACAGCCAAGTTTTCAGAGATAACCAATAAAGCACTTTCATCTACTTCGAAGTAAAACTTCTTGTCCTGATGGTGTACCATTGAATGTTTATTGTTCTAGAGCCTCTTAGTGGTCCCAGCTTTGAGAACTGTTTTTAATACGGTATTTACATCTGGCGAAGTCTCATGCTCCTGGAAAAATGCAAGAATTGTCCCTATAGTTAAGAAAGACTCACGATCAGTCCGAGGAAACAATAGCCCATTCTGACTCTTAGACCGAGTGAGGAAAATATATAGGAAATTATTAATAGGCCTAATACTGGGCTCGGCAGAAAGGTACAAGTTTTTGGCTACAACCAGGTAGGCGTTAGGAAAGGGGTCGATACAGCGGAGCAGGCTGTGAAAACGTTACCTGATATGCATCAAATACATCAAGTTGAATATGTCCTATAGTATCTGACCTATATAGATTGCAATACCAGCTTCGACTTTGAGTACCAAGCACTACTCTGGTCAACACAAAAACAACAAGGAATACCTGATGATCTACTTGTAGCCTTTCAATGTCTCCACCATTACACCACAGCTCGGGTCAGGTATGGAAATGCAGGGGAATGGACCACAACATTTGCAATAGACGTAGATGTTATTGTTATTGTTACTGTTATTGTTAACTTCGGTTTATATAGCGCCAACTCACCTACAGGTCTCTAGGCGCTCAAGACCGACGACAAACAAAAGTAATGCAGAACGTATGAAAGGCAAAAAAGAGCCATTCAGAGCAGCTAATTAGGTGAGCCAAAAGCCTCCCTAAATAGAAGCGTTTTTAACAGCTTCCTAAAACGCAGGAGATTTACTTCTCTCCGAAGTGGTTCTGGAAGTTTATTCCATATCTGTGGAACCAGAACCGAGAAGGGTCTCCCACCTTTGGTTGCTAGCTTATATCGGGGCAAACCAAAAGCTGAGAATCAGAGGACCTAAGAATTTGTTTAGGCTTATAAACCTTCAAGCGCTCTTTAATATAGGCCGGGGCCTGTCCGTAGATTGCTTTATGGACCGTACATAAGCTCTTAAACTCCGCTCTCTGCTCGATAGGAAGCCAATGTAACTTGAGCAGCAAAGGAGAAGCATGAGTTCGTCTAGGTAGCCTGAAGATTAATCGCGCCGCATCATTCAGGACAAACTGCAGTCTATTAGTCAAGGTTTTAGGCAGACCTAAATAGAGAGCATTTCCGTAATCCAGCCTCGATATAATCGTAGCAGAAACAACCATTCGAAGCATGGAGAAAGAAAGAAGGGGAACTAGTTTACGCAACAGTCTAATTAACCCAGTACACATCCCTACTACGGAGGCAATCTGACTGGCCATTGACAACTCATTGGGATGGGTATGCCCAGACGTGGGTCCCGTGCTCACTACGCCACTGGAGTCAAGCTATCCTGGCTGATGACGGCTGATAGCCAGAAACCGGTCCTAGGATGCTTGATTCCGGTCCAGGGAAGACATGGCTTGGCAATTCGGGCTGGACTGTTCCCATGAGGCACAGGGTCTAGACTGATTTGCATATGGCCATGTCTGAACTGGGGTGGCGTAGTGGGCAAAAGAACGATGGATTTAACCCAGATCTCTTGACTGGGGAGAATGTCTGCATTGTCAGCATTCCGTCCATCATTTGTTTGTTTGTTGTAACGCTTTTCGCCCTAAGTGGGATTGGTATGCCCAGACGTGGGTCCCGTGCTCACTACGCCACTGGAGTCAAGCTATCCTGGCTGATGACGGCTGATAGCCAGAAACCGGTCCTAGGATGCTTGATTTCGGTCCAGGGAAGACATGGCTTGGCAATTCGGGCTGGACTGTTCCCATGAGGCACAGGGTCAAGACTGATTTGCATATGGCCATGTCTGAACTGGGGTGGCGTAGTGGGCAAAAGAACGATGGATTTAACCCAGATCTCTTGACTGGGGGAGAATGTCTGCATTGTCAGCATTCCGTCCATCATTTGTTTGTTGTAACGCTTACCAGGGGCTGAAGCATGTATTATGCCACCCCTGGGAAGCAGATTAAATCTGACACGTCAGGCCTGCTACTGCAGCCTGGCTGAGGTAGTGTTGGCACTCCTCACTGAGGTATAGGTTCCTGTATCTCACCATACACACACATATAAACCTATCAGTCACCCCTTTGACAGGCCCTATCAATCCTGAGGGCAGGGTGCTTGGTTTACAATGTGAGGGGGTTCCTCTGCCTGAGCAGGGCCCCTCTGCAGCTGGCAGGGTCCATTCCCTGTGGCTGTTTGTGTATGCGGTTAAACCATATACTCTTAAGTGCATTATAACCTCCCAGTTAATGCTAACTTTGGAATGACTGCATCAAAACATGTCGTGTTTGGTGTCAAACATCTTGGAATCATACCCCCACATCAGTCCATGATGTGGGAGTATGATCCCACCCTTCTAGAGGGGATGACATGTACCCACTGTAGTAAAACGACAGAAATATGAAAGAGCCCTGGCATCACAAAATGGATGCCACCAGCACAGACACTGGGCTGCCCTCCTGCTGCTGACTGAAACTCGCAGTGGAGGAGGCCCAACAAAAGGCATCCTTCCACAGGGAGGTGTCACCACCTTCCAGACAGGATTTAGTGTATTGGAGCTGGGTGGGTGCTCTCTTAGAGTGCTTTGAAGTCCTGCACTGGGGGAGCAGTAGGCTCCTCTGTGCATATGCCAGCTCAAACCGGTTCAGGGGCTACCAGCCCCTGCTCTGGCGCGAAACTGGACAAAGGGGAGTGGGTGTAACCATCCACCCCCCTGACCCTCCTAGAGGAGTGGTCATACAGCTAGTCCCTCCCTTTCTTTCACTATAAGATAGGTACACTTTGCCATTGCAAGTTAGATAACCCTGGACGATGCTTTACAAGACGAATCCTGGCCCTTCGACGTTCCACTACCTTTGGAAGACAGAAGAATCTCCCTTGGAGTCAAGGAGTGACTCCCCTGCTTGGCAGGCACCAAAACTTGAAACAACGGTTGCAAACTTTCCCGCTCCCGCCGGAGTCCGAAGTCCCTGCGACTCCAGAAGCGGATTTCCTGACCTCTCGTCGGCCATTTTGAGTCCCCAGCGAAGCTATGGCGTCTGGACCCCACGAGTGATGAGGAACTGCAATACCTGGGAACCGTGCACTATTGTCGAGTGCAACCCCTTCACGACGTTCAACGAACTTGTGCTTTGGACCATTTGTGGCCCAAGCCTCCAGCAGATTTTGCAGCAAAAATCAGAGGCCTACCGCGTCCCTAGTGACCGTGGGCTCCTGTGAAGCATTTCCTCAAGAGGCGTCTTCGCGATCCCTTGCCCGTTGGCTAGCGGGTCCCCCGAAGACTTTCTTCTCGGCTCAAAGGGCTCCTCTGGTTGCTCCAGGCCTGCCCTCACATACCCTCGCTGGGTGAGTCCCTCAGACCTTGCTGGTCTGCACCATCGACTTTCTTCACTCTACACGAGACTTGCTTTTGCCAAGGCTTGTTGGCTCCAATCTGGTTGCCTACACCGCCATCAGCTGCAGACGTCGTGGGACACTCCGAATCCAGCTGCTGGTCATCTTCGATCCCTCCTGGACCTCGTGAGCGAAGAGTCAAAACACCATCGACGACCTGGAATCACCCGACATCCGTGGGCAACCATCTTCCTGGCCCCGGGTCACTGGCAAGTGACTGTGAACACTGTCCCTTCAATTTTCAGGTCTTCTACATCTTGAATCCAGGCTTGGATTCCACCGGACACTTCTTCAGTCGCCGCAAGCAGCAAGTCTTCTTTGGTCTCCATAGAAAACAGCGACGCGACCCGACACCAAAAGACACCTATGCACCCACCTTCCCTGGGTGAGGTAACTCGTGCACTCCGGTGCCCTAGTGTGTGTTGGCCCTCGAATTACTTACCTTGTAAGTGGCTTGCTTGTAGACTTCCTCGAAGTACCCTAAAACTTTAAAAATCAAACCGCAACTTGCTCCATTGTAATCAATAGGGAACCCGCGTCTGTGTTCACACACTGCACGCGTCTCCCGTGGGCCTGTTACTTACCTGCTAACACTGCAGTCTTGACGCCCAAGCCATTCTACAGGCCCTAGGCCTTGTCATTTTGCAAGTCGACTTTCCTAACCCATTTTTTTAGTATATGGTCTGGTACGTCCCTAGGGCCCCAGCCATATTTGTGCTTAACTTATTGTGAAACGTTGATATTTGAATGTGTACCTGGCTTCTAATCTCATAAAGAGATTAGTAGAATGTGTCTAGAAATAAATACATATACATTTGATATATATACCTGTGTGGTGTCCTTTCATTTGGGAATTCAAGAGATTATAAGGTAAAACAAGCTGCTTTACATTCCTCTGAGACTTAGCCTGAAGGCTGCTCTCCACAGCTACCACTAGGATAGCTTTCTTTAAAAGGTTGTCTTAAACCTATCTACCATAAGAGTCGAATTGGACTGGTGCAAGGTGGCCACTATTACTAGTGACCAGCATATGCCAGGCCAACTTCTCACATTGGTGGGCAGCGTGTGGGATTCCAGCTTGCCATTGTTTTACCAGAAAATCTCTATTTGAATTACTAACTGAAAACCACTTAAGGTACTCAAGGTACATATAAACTCAAGCTTAGTATCAATAAGTTCTACTGAACTTAGAGCTGTTTGTGAAGGGATAGCACACCCTTGCTACAGCTCAAGCTAGGATCAGTAGGCCACAAACTAGTGTAGGTAGTACAACACTAGAATATCCTCAAGGGATGGAGCCAGTGGGTCCACCCAGCCTCAGTACAAGGACATGACCTACTTTGACTTGAAGGCCATGTGTGTTGCAAGACACCTGAAGCAAGGACAGAGTCCCTCCACACAACACCTGATAAATTTGCTTACTGTAGATGAACTCAAATTGGCTCTAGGAGCTGGTGGATCTGGATCAGGGGGTGGGTCAGCCATAGTCTCTGGGTCTGATGATGAAAGTCAAGATGACCTGGAGTCTGTGATTGAAGGGCCAGACCCACAAGGGTCTGCAGTGGACAGGGGAATTCTCCCTAAGAGAGCTGACAGAAGTGAAGAGAGGCCTAGGTCCCCTTCAACGGAATCTAACCACTCATATCACTCTGGCAGAGAATCTGTCCAGCAGAGGAACTCATACTTCCATAGAGAGACCTCTTCTGAAAGAAGGTACAAGATGCTCCAGTATGAGGAAGCTAGGCTTGCCCTCAGAACCAAGCAATTTGCCTTAGATAGAGAAGCCGTTGAGCTCCAGAGAGCTTCTAGAAAAGAGGTGTTAGATACACCTGGTGGCAGCAACAGTGTCCCTAGAGGCAGAGATTACATTCCAGACCATAGGAACCTGTCCAAGGTTGTTCCTCCCTACCAGAGTGGGGATGATATCCACAAATGGATAACTGCTATGGAGAGGGCCTGTAAAGTTCAACAGGTTCCCCAGAAACAGTGGGCAGCAATCTTGTGGCTCTCCTTTTCTGATAAAGGTAGAGACAAGCTTCTCACTGTTAGAGAAGAGGATGCTGATGATTATAAAGTCCTGAAGAGTGCATTAATATATGGGTTTGGCTTAACCACTGAACAGTACAGGTTGAAGTTCAGAGACACCCAGAAAGCACAGACTCAGGACTGGACTGACTTTGTTGATTGTGCAACCAAGGCTCTAGAAGGTTGGCTGGTTGGTAGTAGAGTTACTGATTTTAAGGGATTGTATAATCTTATCATGAGAGAACAGATCCTTAATAATTGCCAAAACCAGTTGTTGCATCAGTACCTGGTGGACTCTGATCTGACCTCTCCGCAAGAATTTGGAAAGAAGGCAGACAAATGGGTCAGAACCAGGGTGAGGCAGAAAACCCAGAACCAAGGGGGTGACACCAAGAAGCAAGATCCTAAAGGCTCTGAGAAAGGTGGGGATAAGGCAAAAGACCAGAAGTCTTCACAAGGGCCCCAAAAATCTGCATCTGGTGGCGATTCACAGTCTACAAAGGGAAGAGGCCAAAAGAAGCCCTGGTGCAAATTCTGTAAACAGAAAGGGCACTGGACTTCTGATTGTACCAAGTCCAAAGACCAAACCACCACCACTCAAGCCCCCAAGTCAACTGTTCCCCCTAGTACAAGTACTAGTGGAGGTGGTAATCAGAATTAGGGTGTAGTAGGGTTGACCCTGGGTTCTGATGTGGACTCTGGCCTAGTCAGAGTACCAACACAGGCAATGCTAGTTTGTGAGGTAGACCTTGATATGTTCTTCCTAGTGAGCCCCAGTAATCTGGGCAAGTACAAACAGCAGCCTATAATAAATGGCAAACAGGCTTTGGCATTCGGGACACAGGTGCTAGTGTCACCATGGTGGCAGAGGATCTAGAGGACCCTGCACAGATCATCCTGGGTGACATGTACCAGGTAACCAATGCAAGCAATGTCAGGACCAACCATAGCCTGGCAGTTGTGAATTTCTCCTGGGGAGGGGTAACTGGCCTCAAAAAGGTAGTAGTCAGTGCAGACCTCCCTGTCGAATGTTTGTTGGGCAATGATCTGGAGATTTCAGCCTGGTCTGAAGTACAGTTATGGACTCATGCTGAGATGTTGGGCATACCTGCAGAGGTATTTGCTGTGACCATGTCACAGGCCAAGATGCATAAAACTGAACCAGCTCTGGATCTTGAAACTATGGACCAGATGCTACCCAAGAGGAGGAGCAGTAGGGTTAAGGCTGTGTCTTCCCCTCTGTCTCAGATCTCAGATTCCCCTCCTGAGGGAGGAGAAGCAGATCCTGAAGAAGGAACTGCCCCAGAGGGACTTGAGCCTGATCAGGTTGAGTTCTTGGGGGCAGGGGGACCTTCCAGGGAAGATCTGAGTAAGGAGCAGCAGTGCTGCCCTCTCTTGAACCCCTCAGACATCAGGCTGCTGCTGAGGCTGCTGGGAGTGCTAGTGGGTCCCATAAGGTTTATTGGGATGAGGGACTCCTATATTCTGAGACTAGAGATCCTACCCCTGGAGCCACTAGGAGGTTGGTAATACCTCAGAAGTTTAGGGGGTTCCGCTTGACCTTAGCACATGACATCCCATTGGCAGGACAGTTGGGCCAAAACAACACCTGGGACAGGCTTGTCCCTCATTTTCATTGGCCACACATGTCAGAGGACACCAAGGAGTTTTGCCGCTCCTGTGTCACTTGCCAAGTCAGTGGCAAGTCAGGTGGCACAACAAAGGCCCCCCTGATACCACTACCTGTGGTGGGGGTTCCCTTTGAAAGGGTAGGGATTGACATTGTTGGTCCCCTTGACCCTCCAACAGAATCTGGGCACAGGTTTATCCTGGTGGTAGTGGATCATGCCACCAGGTACCCAGAAGCAATTTCCCGCAGGACCACCACAGCCCCTGTGGTGGCAAGAGCCCTCATTGGAGTTTTCTCCAGAGTGAGTTTCCCTAAGTAGGTTATATCTGACAGAGTTACGAACTTTATGTCAGGGTATCTGAAAGCAATGTGGAAGGAGTGTGGTGTCAATTACAAATTCACTACTCCCTATCACCCACAGTGCAATGAGCGTGTTGAGAGATTCAACAAAACCCTAAAGGGAATGATTAAAGGCCTCCCAGAAAAGCTTAGGCGAAAATGAGACCTTTTACTTCCCTGCCTTCTGTTTGCATACAGGGAGGTCCCACAGAAGGGGATTGGCTACAGCCCTTTTGAACTTCTGTTTGGGCACCCTGTCAGAGGCCCATTATGTTTGGTGAAGGAGGGCTGGGAGTTACCTCTCCTAAACCTCCCAAACAGGATGTGATGGACTATGTACTTGGTCTCCGCTCCAGGATGGCAGAGTACATGAAGAAGGCAACAAAAAACCTTGAGGCTAGCCAAGAATTATAAAAAAGCTTGGCATGACCAAAAGGCTGTCCTGACTGTTTACCAGCCAGGCCAGAAAGTGTGGGTGTTGGAGCCTGTGGCCCCAGCAGCCCTCCAGGACAAATGGAGTGGCCCCCATACAATTGTTGAGAAAAAGGGAGAAGTCACCTACTTGGTGGATCTTGGAACTCCCAGGAGCCCCCTTAGGGTGCTCCTTGTCTACAGATTAAAGCCATATGTGGACAGGGCTGACATGGGCTTGCTCATGGCAACTGATGAGGAACAGGAGGAGGAGAGTGACCCTCTCCCTGACCTGCTCTCACAGAACCCTGATGATGGGTCAGTTGATGGTGTTGCTTTGGCAAGCAGCCTCACTGAGCATCAACAAACTGAATGCAGACAAGTTCTGCAACAGTTCAGACATATGTTTAGCCTGACCCCAAGTCAGACTTCCTGGTGCACCCATGAGTTGGACACTGGAGACAGTCTGCCTGTCAAGAGTAAAATCTACAGGCAACCTGACCATGTCAGGGACTGTATCAGGACTGAAGTCCAGAAAATGTTAGAATGAGGAGTTATTGAGCCTTCAGATAGCCCTTGGGCTAGTCCAGTAGTCCTAGTGCCAAAACCTCACACCCAGGGTGGTAAAAAAGAGATGAGGTTTTGTGTAGACTACAGAGGCCTCAATGCAGTCACCAGGACTGACGCCTACCCAATTCCAAGGGCAGATGAGCTCATTGATACATTGGCCTCAGCCAAATATCTGAGTACATTTGACTTAACAGCTGTCTACTGGCAAATCAAGTTAGCTGATGATGCCAAGGCCAAAACTGCATTTTCAACCCCTGGTGGGCACTATCACTTTGTGGTCATGCCCTTTGGTTTGAAAAATGCACCTGCCACTTTTCAGAGGTTGGTGAATAAAGTTCTGACTGGTATGAAAACTTATTACTCACCTTAGCTAGATGATATTGCTGTCTTTAGTTCCGCCTGGCAGGATCACCTGTTCCACCTCAGAAATGTTTTGGAGGCCCTGCAGAAAGCAGGCCTCACTATCAAGGCCACTAAGTGCCAGATAGGGCAGAGTCAGGTTGTGTACCTGGGCCACCTTGTGGGTGGAGGTCAGGTTCAACCATTGCAGAGCAAGATCCAGACCATAATGGACTGGGTAGCTCCAACAACCCAGACACAGGTTAGAGCCTTTTTAGGCCTGACTGGGTACTATAGGAGGTTTAAGGGATATGGATCTATAGTGACCCCCTTAAATTATCTTACCTCTAAGAAAATGCCAAAGAAGGTTCAGTGGACAGCTAGGTGTCAAAAGGCATTTGATGACCTCAAGCAGGCAATGTGCACTGCCCCCATCTTGCAGAGTCCAGACTACCAAAAGAAGTTCATTGTCCAAACAGGTGCTTCAGAGCTGGGTGTGGGAGCTGTACCGTCTCAACTAAATGATGACGGTCAAGACCAACCAGTAGCTTTCATAAGCAGAAGGCTGACCCCTAGAGAGAAACGTTGGTCAGCTATAGAGAGGAAGGCCTTTGCTGTGGTGTGGGCCCTGAAGAAGCTGAGGCCATACTTGTTTGGCACTCACTTCATAGTTCAGACTGGCCACAAGCCCCTCCTATGGCTCAAACAGATGAAAGGTGAAAATCCTAAACTGCTCAGGTGGTCCATTTCCCTACAGGCGATGGACTATACAGTGGAACATAGGCCTGGGACCCAACATGCCAATGCAGATGGACTCTCAAGGTATTTCTACTTAGAACATGAAGACTCAACTGGTCAAGGTTAGTTTAATGTCCCTGTGTTTGGGGGGGGTGGTTGTGTAGGAGAGTAGGATCTGCACTTATGTTGCCCCCACTTTTTTTCTGATGTATACACTGGTTTCTGGCTATAGTCAGGCTGGGACCCTGCTAATCAGGGCCCCAGTCTCTGTTCTCTCTAAACAACTTGGAGTGCATATTAGATGCACTAGTGATTGGTTACTGTGGTGCCTTATGAGCCCCTAGTATATGGTACCTTAGGTACCAAGGGCACAGGTACTTTACAGGCCTACCAGGGGCTGAAGCATGTATTATGCCACCCCTGGGAAGCAGATTAAATCTGACACGTCAGGCCTGCTACTGCAGCCTGGCTGAGGTAGTGTTGGCACTCCTCACTGAGGTATAGGTTCCTGTATCTCACCATACACACACATATAAACCTATCAGTCACCCCTTTAACAGGCCCTATCAATCCTGAGGGCAGGGTGCTTGGTTTACAATGTGAGGGGGTTCCTCTGCCTGAGCAGGGCCCCTCTGCAGCTGGCAGGGTCCATTCCCTGTGGCTGTTTGTGTATGCGGTTAAACCATATACTCTTAAGTGCATTATAACCTCCCAGTTAATGCTAACTTTGGAATGACTGCATCAAAACATGTCGTGTTTGGTGTCAAACATCTTGGAATCATACCCCCACATCAGTCCATGATGTGGGAGTATGATCCCACCCTTCTAGAGGGGATGACATGTACCCACTGTAGTAAAACGACAGAAATATGAAAGAGCCCTGGCATCACAAAATGGATGCCACCAGCACAGACACTGGGCTGCCCTCCTGCTGCTGACTGAAACTCGCAGTGGAGGAGGCCCAACAAAAGGCATCCTTTCACAGGGAGGTGTCACCACCTTCCAGACAGGATTTAGTGTATTGGAGCTGGGTGGGTGCTCTCTTAGAGTGCTTTGAAGTCCTGCACTGGGGGAGCAGTAGGCTCCTCTGTGCATATGCCAGCTCAAACCGGTTCAGGGGCTACCAGCCCCTGCTCTGGCGCGAAACTGGACAAAGGGGAGTGGGTGTAACCATCCACCCCCCTGACCCTCCTAGAGGAGTGGTCATAGAGCTAGTCCCTCCCTTTATTTCACTATAAGATAGGTACACTTTGCCATTGCAAGTTAGATAACCCTGGACGATGCTTTACAAGACGAATCCTGGCCCTTCGACGTTCCACTACCTTTGGAAAACAGAAGAATCTCCCTTGGAGTCAAGGAGTGACTCCCCTGCTTGGCAGGCACCAAAACTTGAAACAACGGTTGCAAACTTTCCCGCTCCCGCCGGAGTCCGAAGTCCCTGCGACCCCAGAAGCGGATTTCCTTACCTCTCGTCGGCCATTTTGAGTCCCCAGCGAAGCTATGGCGTCTGGACCCCACGAGTGACGAGGAACTGCAATACCTGGGAACCGTGCACTATTGTCGAGTGCAACCCCTTCACGACGTTCAACGAACTTGTGCTTTGGACCATTTGTGGCCCAAGCCTCCAGCAGATTTTGCAGCAAAAATCAGAGGCCTACCGCGTCCCTAGTGACCGTGGGCTCCTGTGAAGCATTTCCTCAAGAGGCGTCTTCGCGATCCCTTGCCCGTTGGCTAGCGGGTCCCCCGAAGACTTTCTTCTCGACTCAAAGGGCTCCTCTGGTTGCTCCAGGCCTGCCCTCACATACCCTCGCTGGGTGAGTCCCTCAGACCTTGCTGGTCTGCACCATCGACTTTCTTCACTCTACACGAGACTTGCTTTTGCCAAGGCTTGTTGGCTCCAATCTGGTTGCCGACACCGCCATCAGCTGCAGACGTCGTGGGACACTCCGAATCCAGCTGCTGGTCATCTTCGATCCCTCCTGGACCTCGTGAGCGAAGAGTCAAAACACCATCGACGACCTGGAATCACCCGACATCCGTGGGCAACCATCTTCCTGGCCCCGGGTCACTGGCAAGTGACTGTGAACACTGTCCCTTCAATTTTCAGGTCTTCTACATCTTGAATCCAGGCTTGGATTCCACCGGACACTTCTTCAGTCGCCGCAAGCAGCAAGTCTTCTTTGGTCTCCATAGAAAACAGCGACGTGACCCGACACCAAAAGACACCTATGCACCCACCTTCCCTGGGTGAGGTAACTCGTGCACTCCGGTGCCCTAGTGTGTGTTGGCCCTCGAATTACTTACCTTGTAAGTGGCTTGCTTGTAGACTTCCTCGAAGTACCCTAAAGCTTTAAAAATCAAACCGCAACTTGCTCCATTGTAATCAATAGGGAACCCGCGTCTGTGTTCACACACTGCACGCGTCTCCCGTGGGCCTGTTACTTACCTGCTAACACTGCAGTCTTGAAGCCCAAGCCATTCTACAGGCCCTAGGCCTTGTCATTTTGCAAGTCGACTTTCCTAACCCATTTTTTTAGTATATGGTCTGGTACGTCCCTAGGGCCCCAGCTATATTTGTGCTTAACTTATTGTGAAACGTTGATATTTGAATGTGTACCTGGCTTCTAATCTCATAAAGAGATTAGTAGAATGTGTCTAGAAATAAATACATATACATTTGATATATATACCTGTGTGGTGTCCTTTCATTTGGTAATTCAAGAGATTATAAGGTAAAACAAGCTGCTTTACATCCCTCTGAGACTTAGCCTGAAGGCTGCTCTCCACAGCTACCACTAGGATAGCTTTCTTTAAAAGGTTGTCTTAAACCTATCTACCATAAGAGTCGAATTGGACTGGTGCAAGGTGGCCACTATTACTAGTGACCAGCATATGCCAGGCCAACTTCTCACATTGGTGGGCAGCGTGTGGGATTCCAGCTTGCCATTGTTTTACCAGAAAATCTCTATTTGAATTACTAACTGAAAACCACTTAAGGTACTCAAGGTACATATAAACTCAAGCTTAGTATCAATAAGTTCTACTGAACTTAGAGCTGTTTGTGAAGGGATAGCACACCCTTGCTACAGCTCAAGCTAGGATCAGTAGGCCACAAACTAGTGTAGGTAGTACAACACTAGAATATCCTCAAGGGATGGAGCCAGTGGGTCCACCCAGCCTCAGTACAAGGACATGACCTACTTTGACTTGAAGGCCATGTGTGTTGCAAGACACCTGAAGCAAGGACAGAGTCCCTCCACACAACACCTGATAAATTTGCTTACTGTAGATGAACTCAAATTGGCTCTAGGAGCTGGTGGATCTGGATCGGGGTGGGTCAGCCATAGTCTCTGGGTCTGATGATGAAAGTCAAGATGACCTGGAGTCTGTGATTGAAGGGCCAGACCCACAAGGGTCTGCAATGGACAGGGGAATTCTCCCTAAGAGAGCTGACAGAAGTGAAGAGAGGCCTAGGTCCCCTTCAAGGGAATCTAACCACTCATATCACTCTGGCAGAGAATCTGTCCAGGAGAGGAACTCATACTTCCATAGAGAGACCTCCTCTGAAAGAAGGTACAAGATGCTCCAGTATGAGGAAGCTAGGCTTGCCCTCAGAACCAAGCAATTTGCCAGAAGCCGTTGAGCTCCAGAGAGCTTCTAGAAAAGAGGTGTTAGATACCCCTGGTGGCAGCAACAGTGTCCCTAGAGGCAGAGATTACATTCCAGACCATAGGAACCTGTCCAAGGTTGTTCCTCCCTACCAGAGTGGGGATGATATCCACAAATGGATAACTGCTATGGAGAGGGCCTGTAAAGTTCAACAGGTTCCCCAGAAACAGTGGGCAGCATTCTTGTGGCTCTCCTTTTCTGATAAAGGTAGAGACAAGCTTCTCACTGTTAGAGAAGAGGATGCTGATGATTATAAAGTCCTGAAGAGTGCATTAATAGATGGGTTTGGCTTAACCACTGAACAGTACAGGTTGAAGTTCAGAGACACCCAGAAAGCACAGACTCAGGACTGGACTGACTTTGTTGATTGTGCAACCAAGGCTCTAGAAGGTTGGCTGGTTGGTAGTAGAGTTACTGATTTTAAGGGATTGTATAATCTTATCATGAGAGAACAGATCCTTAATAATTGCCCAAACCAGTTGTTGCATCAGTACCTGGTGGACTCTGATCTGACCTCTCCCCAAGAATTTGGAAAGAAGGCAGACAAATGGGTCAGAACCAGGGTGAGGCAGAAAACCCAGAACCAAGGGGGTGACACCAAGAAGCAAGATCCTAAAGGCTCTGAGAAAGGTGGGGATAAGGCAAAAGACCAGAAGTCTTCACAAGGGCCCCAAAAATCTGCATCTGGTGGCGATTCACAGTCTACAAAGGGAAAAGGCCAAAAGAAGCCCTGGTGCAAATTCTGTAAACAGAAAGGGCACTGGACTTCTGATTGTACCAAGTCCAAAGACCAAACCACCACCACTCAAGCCCCCAAGTCAACTGTTCCCCCTAGTACAAGTACTAGTGGAGGTGGTAATCAGAATAAGGGTGTAGTAGGGTTGACCCTGGGTTCTGATGTGGACTCTGGCCTAGTCAGAGTACCAACACAGGCAATGCTAGTTTGTGAGGTAGACCCTGATATGTCCTTCCTAGTGAGCCCCAGTAATCTGGGCAAGTACAAACAGCAGCCTATAATAAATGGCAAACAGGCTTTGGCATTCAGGGACACAGGTGCTAGTGTCACCATGGTGGCAGAGGATCTAGAGGACCCTGCACAGATCATCCTGGGTGACATGTATCAGGTAACCAATGCAAGCAATATCTGAAAGAAACACGTTAGTTAGATTCCTCACCTTAGAATATCCCCAGGCGTCAGACTGGATCCGGAAGATTTTTAGTCAGCAATACCCCTTGCGCGTCGCTAGGCTTCGTCTGCGGCTCCGCGTCCGTCGTCGGCGTCGTGCGCCGGAATGACGTCGTCGGAGTACTTAGACGCCGCCCTCGCGCGCTGACGTCAGTTCTTCTTTTTTCCGCGCCAGTAAGCGCAGATCCGGGAGAGCTACCCCTTTAGTCAATTTTTGACTAACTTTTTTGATCCTTTTTGATCGTGTCTCGACACCGGTGCCGGTAGGATGCCTGGGTTTAAAGCCTGTACGGACTGTAACCGATTGATGTCGGTTACGGACCATCACCGCCGGTGCCTTTACTGCTTGGGCCTCGATCACGACGCGGAGTCGTGCTCGGACTGCAAGGCCCTGACCTCGAAGGCTAGACGGGAGCGGTCCCGTAAGCTTCTCGAGATTCGCCACTTGGCTCCGCGCGCCTCTCGATCCCGGTCTAGGAGGTGGTCCAAGGATCGGTCGCGGAGCCGCAGCCGACATCACCATCGGTCGTCGGGATCCAAGTCTTCGGGTAAGTCGAAGCATTCCAAGAAGTCCAAGAGGCGACACCGCTCTTCGGACTCCCCTCGCCGGTCGCGCGACTCGGCCGAGGGTCAGGGTGGTTCCACCCCCGCGGCTCCGGCGGAGCCGCAGGCGCCGCGCACGTCCCCATACCCTCCGGTCCCTGGGACTGACGCGACGCCGGCGGAAGTCAGTGCCTTCCTCTCGGCCATGAGGAAGCTGGCTCCGCCGTCGGCACCCGCTGGTGCGCCTTCGAGCCCCGCGGACCCGACTGGGCTGCCTTGCCTGCCGGTGGCCCCGGCGCCGTTGACGGCTCCGGCCTCGACGCCGCAAGCTCCCGTGGGACCCGTTCTCGAGTCCCCGTCGACGCCGGTCAACCTCGTCACGCCTCCTCCGCCGGCGTCGACACCGGTACCACCCCCGACGCCGACGTCGACTCCGTTCGACGTCGAGCCCCGGTTCAGTCCCACGCCGGTACGGCGTCGATGGACGCCGCGATCGGCGCTGCTAGAGACACACTTTGTCTACCGCCCGGCTCCGTTACTTTCTCCTCTACACCAGGAGTCGGATGATGGGGACTACTGGGAGGGATCCGAGGATCCTATGGCCGCTCAGGCCCAACTGTCCCAGGACTGGGCAGATGAACTGGGGGAGGCCAGTGGCCTGGACACCTCGCCAGACACTGGATTCATCTCTCCTCCGACTGTGGCTTCGGAGGAGGGTGCTGCTTTCTCTGTGGTGCTGCGCAAGGAGGCCGCAGCCCTTGGGCTCGAGCTACCTGCCGTGGCTGTGAGGACGAACGTCCTCACTGAGGTGCTTCAGTCTGCAGCAAGCTCCACTGAGCCCCTGCTGCCATTCAATGAGGCCCTCACTGACGTTCTACAGGGCACCTGGTCCAAGCCCTCCACAGTTCCTCCTGTGGACAGGAACGTCGCCAGGCGCCACCGCCCTGCTCCGGGCGACCCCAGTTTTCTGTCCCAACACCCTACCCCTGAGAGCCTGGTTATCCAGGCCTCCACCTCCCAATCCTCTTTCCCGACCGCCCCGCCGGACCGGGATTCCAAGAGACTAGAGCAGTTTGGCAAGAAGCTGTTCTCCTCCCTTAGTTTGGGCCTGCGGTCTTTGAACACCACTTGTCTCTTGGACCGTTATTCCCACTCTCTGTGGGATGCGGTGGAGGACGCGCTGCCCCTGTGTCCGGAGGAGGTCCGGACACGACTTACCCAGGCTCTGGCCGATGGGAGGGATGCCGCGCGACATGCTATACGATGTGGGCTTGACACCACGGACTCGCTGGGTAGGGCGATTTCTACCTCAGTGGCGCTTAGACGTCACGCCTGGCTGCGGTCCACGTCATTTTCGGGTGATGTCCAGAGCTCTCTCATGGACATGCCCTTTGATGGCTCCCGCCTTTTTGGCGAGAAAGCGGACAGTGCGCTGAATATCTTTAAGGACTCCCGGGCTACGGCCAAGTCCTTGGGCCTCTCGGCCCCGCGGTCGCAAACTTCCGCCTTTCGCCCCTTTCGTGGCCAAGGAAGGGGTGCCTCCTCACGTGCGCCTAGCCACCAGCCGCAGAATCAACCTGCGCGCGGTCGCGGACGTGGTTTCCGCCGAGGCAGTTCTGGAGGATGACGAGGTCAGCCCACATCCACCCCGGCAGCATCCGCCTCAAAACCTTCCTAGTCCGAGCTTTCAGGCCCATTCCACGCCAGTGGGCGGCAGAGTTCGCCATCACCTGCTCCACTGGCGGTCCATCACATCGGACAGGTGGGTGCTGCAAATCGTCCGAAGGGGCTACTCCCTCCCCTTCGAGACGACCCCTCCAGCCATGCCACCGCAGCACCACCGTATCTCGGGGGATCATTTGAATCTTCTCCACGAGGAAGTTTCGGCCCTCTTGGCCAAGGGGGCCGTCGAGCGCGTTCCGAACCCAGAAGTAGGTCGTGGTTGTTATTCCCACTACTTTCTGGTTCCCAAGAAGGGCAAAGGGGGCCTACGCCCTATCTTGGACCTCCGGAACGTGAATGCCTTCCTCCGGAAGGAAAGGTTCAAGATGTTAACTTTGGCTCAGGTTCTAGCTGCCCTAGACCCTGGAGACTGGATGGTAGCGTTGGACTTGCAGGACGCATATTTCCACATTCCCGTCCTGCCGGCCCACCGGCGTTACCTGCAGTTCACGGTGGGCCAAGAGCACTTTCAGTTTACCGTGCTCCCCTTCGGCCTCACCAGTGCCCCTCGGGTGTTCACGAAAGTGATGGCGGTGGTCGCAGCTCATCTGCGCAGATCAGGGGTCCCAGTCTTCCCCTATCTCGACGACTGGTTGTTGAAGGCGGGCTCGCCCCAGACAGTCGTCTCCCACCTCCAGACTACGGCGGATCTCCTGCATTTGCTGGGATTTTCCATCAACGTGCCGAAGTCACACCTGAGCCCCTCTCAAAAGCTCCTCTTCATCGGAGCGGTTCTCGATTCGGCGCAGTTCCGGGTCCATCCACCGGAACAGCGGGTCCGGGATATACAGGCCCTGATTCCCATCTTTCGGCCTCTATCCTGGGTCTCGGTCAGGCTAGTGTTGCGGCTTCTGGGGCTGATGGCCTCCTGCATCCTACTAGTGCATCACGCCAGGCGGCGCATGCGGGCTCTGCAGTGGGACCTGAAGTTTCAGTGGGCCCAGCATCACGGCAACCTGTCCGACCATGTCTTGATCTCGGAGGGCACTGCACAGCAGTTGCAGTGGTGGCTCACGGACCGCGATTGGGTCAAGGGCAAGAGCCTCTCCCTTCCCCAACCGGAGCATGTCGTAGTGACTGATGCGTCCCTCCTGGGATGGGGTGGCCATATGGGAGAGGCGGAGATCAGAGGCCTCTGGTCTCCGGCGGAGTCTCGTCTCCACATCAACCTGTTGGAGTTGAGAGCGATCCGACTTGCACTGAAAGCCTTCCTTCCCTCTGTCAGGGGAAGTGTCGTGCAGGTGTTCACGGACAACACCACCGCCATGTGGTATTGCAACAAACAGGGCGGGGTGGGGTCGTGGACCCTTTGTCAGGAGGCTCTGCGCCTCTGGACATGGCTGGAGCACCAGGGCGTAACCCTGGTGGTTCAACATCTGGCGGGCTATCTGAACGCCAGAGCAGACGAACTCAGCCGCCGGTGCATGATGGATCACGAATGGCGTCTGAACTCCGAAGTGGCGCAAGGTCTCTTTCAGCAGTGGGGAGAGCCTTGGTTAGATCTATTCGCCACCGAAGAGAACGCGCAATGTCAGCAGTTCTGCGCGTTGGAATTTCCAAGGCGGCACTCGCTCGTCACGAGTGGGGTTGCGGTCTGTTGTACGCCTTTCCGCCTATACCACTTCTGCCCAGAGTGCTGAAGAAGATCAGGCACGACCAGGCCCAAGTTATCTTGGTGGCTCCGGATTGGGCACGAAGGTACTGGTATCCCGAGCTACTCAGTATGCTGACCGATCCTCCGATACGTCTGCCCCTTCGGGAGGATCTTCTGTCGCAGCAGCAGGGGACGGTCCTCCACCCGAACCTGTCCAGCCTCCACCTCCATGCGTGGAGATTGAGCGGCGGCAGTTGATGCCATTTGACTTGCCTCCTGAAGTCTGTGATATCATTCTGGCAGCCAGGCGTCCCTCCACAAAGACGGTATACGCCTGCCGGTGGAACAAATTTGTGGCATGGTGCACAGCAAAGGCTGTGGATCCCCTTTCCGCCCCTCTTTCTGAGGTTCTCCTCTTTCTTCTTTCTTTGGCCCGGCAGGGCTCTGCCCTGGGCACTCTGAAAGGTTATCTTGCTGCCATCTCTGCCTTCTTGCGGCTTCCTGATCAGCCTTCTCTTTTCAAGTCCCCTGTAGTTACACGCTTTCTAAAAGGCATTACTCACACGTTCCCTCCTGTCCCTTTTGTAATGCCTCAGTGGGACTTGAATCTTGTTCTGACATTCCTGATGTGCGCTCCCTTCGAGCCTCTTCACAATTGTCCTCTTCGTCTTCTGACTCTTAAGACTGCTTTTCTGGTAGCCATCACCTCGGCTAGACGGGTGAGTGAGCTCCAGGCTTTATCTTCAAAGCCTCCTTTTCTGTCTGTTCATCCGGACAAGGTTGTCCTTCGGCCTTGTCCCTCCTTTCTTCCGAAAGTGGTGACTCCATTTCATCTTGGGCAGTCCGTCACCTTGCCCACCTTCTATCCGCCTCCGCATCCTTCCAAAGAGGAAGAGAGGCTCCACCGTCTGGACCCAAAACGTGCGCTCTCCTTTTATTTGGACCGCACAAAGCAGTTCCGGGTGGACGACCAACTTTTCGTTGGATACGTGGGTGCTAAGAAGGGGAAAGCGGTGCACAAACGGACCATCTCTCGGTGGGTCGTTTTGTGCATCAAAATTTGTTACTCCTTGGCAAAAAAGGACCCTCCTGTTGGGCTGCGCGCCCATTCTACTCGGGCCACAGCGGCTACTACTGCTTTAGGACGGGGTGTCCCTTTGCAGGACATCTGTCAGGCGGTGACGTGGGCTTCGCTACACACGTTTGCCAGGCATTATTGCCTTGACAGCCAAGTCCGGAGGGATGGCTTCTTTGGCCGTTCTGTCCTCCAGGACTTTCTGGTGTGATCTTGGTTCGCAGACCCACCACCGGGGATGGTATTGCTTGGGTATCTATTCTAAGGTGAGGAATCTAACTAACGTGTTTCTTTCAGATGAACAAGTTACTTACCTTCGGTAACGATCTATCTGTAAGAAACATTAGTTAGTTAGATTCCTCGCCGACCCACCCATCCTCCCCGTTCTGCGAACTGACATCTAGGGTTAAGGTTATCCTTTTCAGGCCCCTAGATTTTATTTTTGGCACCAGTGTCGGTCTTTGCATGGCTCTGCGTTCCTGGCGCGGAAGGCTATGTACAAGAACTGACGTCAGCGCGCGAGGGCGGCGTCTAAGTACTCCGACGTCATTCCGACGCCGATGACGGACGCGGAGCCGCAGACGACGCCTAGCGACACGCAAGGGGTATTGCTGACGAAAAATCTTCCGGATCCAGTCTGACGCCTGGGGATATTCTAAGGTGAGGAATCTAACTAACTAATGTTTCTTACAGATACATCGTTACCGAAGGTAAGTAACTTGTTCGTCAGGACCAACCATAGCCTGGCAGTTGTGAATTTCTCCTGGGGAGGGGTAACTGGCCTCAAAAAGGTAGTAGTCAGTGCAGACCTCCCTGTCGAATGTTTGTTGGGCAATGATCTGGAGATTTCAGCCTGGTCTGAAGTACAGTTATGGACTCATGCTGAGATGTTGGGCATACCTGCAGAGGTATTTGCTGTGACCATGTCACAGGCCAAGATGCATAAAACTGAACCAGCTCTGGATCCTGAAACTATGGAGCAGATGCTACCCAAGAGGAGGAGCAGTAGGGTTAAGGCTGTGTCTTCCCCTCTGTCTCAGATCTCAGATTCCCCTCCTGAGGGAGGAGAAGCAGATCCTGAAGAAGGAACTGCCCCAGAGGGACTTGAGCCTGATCAGGTTGAGTTCTTTGGGGCAGGGGGACCTTCCAGGGAAGATCTGAGTAAGGAGCAGCAGTGCTGCCCTCTCTTGAACCCCTCAGACAGCAGGCTGCTGCTGAGGCTGCTGGGAGTGCTAGTGGGTCCCATAAGGTTTATTGGGATGAGGGACTCCTATATTCTGAGGCTAGAGATCCTACCCCTGGAGCCACTAGGAGGTTGGTAATACCTCAGAAGTTTAGGGGGTTCCTCTTGACCTTAGCACATGACATCCCATTGGCAGGACACTTGGGCCAAAACAAGACCTGGGACAGGCTTGTCCCTCATTTTCATTGGCCACACATGTCAGAGGACACCAAGGAGTTTTGCCGCTCCTGTGTCACTTGCCAAGCCAGTGGCAAGTCAGGTGGCACAACAAAGGCCCCCCTGATACCACTACCTGTGGTGGGGGTTCCCTTTGAAAGGGTAGGGATTGACATTGTTGGTCCCCTTGACCCTCCAACAGCATCTGGGCACAGGTTTATCCTGGTGGTAGTGGATCATGCCACCAGGTACCCAGAAGCAATTTCCCGCAGGACCACCACAGCCCCTGTGGTGGCAAGAGCCCTCATTGGAGTTTTCTCCAGAGTGAGTTTCCCTAAGGAGGTTATATCTGACAGAGTTACGAACTTTATGTCAGGGTATCTGAAAGCAATGTGGAAGGAGTGTGGTGTCAATTACAAATTCACTACTCCCTATCACCCACAGTGCAATGAGCGTGTTGAGAGATTCAACAAAACCCTAAAGGGAATGATTAAAGGCCTCCCAGAAAAGCTTAGGCGAAAATGGGACCTTTTACTTCCCTGCCTTCTGTTTGCATACAGGGAGGTCCCACAGAAGGGGATTGGCTACAGCCCTTTTGAACTTCTGTTTGGGCACCCTGTCAGAGGCCCATTATGTTTGGTGAAGGAGGGCTGGGAGTTACCTCTCCTAAACCTCCCAATCAGGATGTGATGGACTATGTACTTGGTCTCCGCTCCAGGATGGCAGAGTACATGAAGAAGGCAACAAAAAACCTTGAGGCTAGCCAAGAATTATAAAAAAGCTTGGCATGACCAAAAGGCTGTCCTGACTGTTTACCAGCCAGGCCAGAAAGTGTGGGTGTTGGAGCCTGTGGCCCCAGCAGCCCTCCAGGACAAATGGAGTGGCCCCCATACAATTGTTGAGAAAAAGGGAGAAGTCACCTACTTGGTGGATCATGGAACTCCCAGGAGCCCCTCCTTGTCTACAGATTAAAGCCATATGTGGACAGGGCTGACATGGGCTTGCTCATGGCAACTGATGAGGAACAGGAGGAGGAGAGTGACCCTCTCCCTGACCTGCTCTCACAGAACCCTGATGATGGGTCAGTTGATGGTGTTGCTTTGGCAAGCAGCCTCACTGAGCATCAACAAACTGAATGCAGACAAGTTCTGCAACAGTTCAGACATATGTTTAGCCTGACCCCAAGTCAGACTTCCTGGTGCACCCATGAGGTGGACACTGGAGACAGTCTGCCTGTCAAGAGTAAAATCTACAGGCAACCTGACCATGTCAGGGACTGTATCAGGACTGAAGTCCAGAAAATGTTGGAATGAGGAGTTATTGAGCCTTCAGATAGCCCTTGGGCTAGTCCAGTAGTCCTAGTGCCAAAACCTCACACCCAGGGTGGTAAGAAAGAGATGAGGTTTTGTGTAGACTACAGAGGCCTCAATGCAGTCACCAGGACTGACGCCTACCCAATTCCAAGGGCAGATGAGCTCATTGATACATTGGCCTCAGCCAAATATCTGAGTACATTTGACTTAACAGCTGTCTACTGGCAAATCAAGTTAGCTGATGATGCAAGGCCAAAACTGCATTTTCAACCCCTGGTGGGCACTATCACTTTGTGGTCATGCCCTTTGGTTTGAAAAATGCACCTGCCACTTTTCAGAGGTTGGTGAATAAAGTTCTGACTGGTATGAAAACTTATTACTCACCTTAGCTAGATGATATTGCTGTCTTTAGTTCCGCCTGGCAGGATCACCTGGTCCACCTCAGAAATGTTTTGGAGGCCCTGCAGAAAGCAGGCCTCACTATCAAGGCCACTAAGTGCCAGATAGGGCAGAGTCAGGTTGTGTACCTGGGCCACCTTGTGGGTGGAGGTCAGGTTCAACCATTGCAGAGCAAGATCCAGACCATAATGGACTGGGTAGCTCCAACAACCCAGACACAGGTTAGAGCCTTTTTAGGCCTGACTGGGTACTATAGGAGGTTTAAGGGATATGGATCTATAGTGACCCCCTTAAATGATCTTACCTCTAAGAAAATGCCAAAGAAGGTTCAGTGGACAGCTAGATGTCAAAAGGCATTTGATGACCTCAAGCAGGCAATGTGCACCGCCCCCATCTTGCAGAGTCCAGACTACCAAAAGAAGTTCATTGTCCAAACAGATGCTTCAGTGCTGGGTGTGGGAGCTGTACCGTCTCAACTAAATGATGAAGGTCAAGACCAACCAGTAGCTTTCATAAGCAGAAGGCTGACTCCTAGAGAGAAACGTTGGTCAGCTATAGAGAGGAAGGCCTTTGCTGTGGTGTGGGCCCTGAAGAAGCTGAGGCCATACTTGTTTGGCACTCACTTCATAGTTCAGACTGACCACAAGCCCCTCCTATGGCTCAAACAGATGAAAGGTGAAAATCCTAAACTGCTCAGGTGGTCCATTTCCCTACAGGCGATGGACTATACAGTGGAACATAGGCCTGGGACCCAACATGCCAATGCAGATGGACTCTCAAGGTATTTCCACTTAGAACACGAAGACTCAACTGGTCAAGGTTAGTTTAATGTCCCTGTGTTTGGGGGGGGGGTTGTGTAGGAGAGTAGGATCTGCACTTATGTTGCCCCCACTTTTTTTCTGATGTATACACTGGTTTTTGGCTATAGTCAGGCTGGGACCCTGCTAATCAGGGCCCCAGTCTCTGTTCTCTCTAAACGACTTGGGGTGCATATTAGATGCACTAGTGATTGGTTACTATGGTGCCTTATGAGCCCCTAGTATATGGTACCTTAGGTACCAAGGGCATAGGTACTTTACAGGCCTACCAGGGGCTGAAGCATGTATTATGCCACCCCTGGGAATCAGATTAAATCTGACACGTCAGGCCTGCTACTGCAGCCTGGCTGAGGTAGTGTTGGCACTCCTCACTGAGGTATAGGTTCCTGTATCTCACCATACACACACATATAAACCTATCAGTCACCCCTATGACAGGCCCTATCAATCCTGAGGGCAGGGTGCTTGGTTTACAATGTGAGGGGGTTCCTCTGCCTGAGCAGGGCCCCTCTCCAGCTGGCAGGGTCCATTCCCTGTGGCTGTTTGTGTATGCGGTTAAACCATATACTCTTAAGTGCATTATAACCTCCCAGTTAATGCTAACTTTGGAATGACTGCATCAAAACATGTCGTGTTTGGTGTCAAACATCTTGGAATCATACCCCCACATCAGTCCATGATGTGGGAGTATGATCCCACCCTTCTAGAGGGGATGACATGTACCCACTGTAGTAAAACGACAGAAATATGAAAGAGCCCTGGCATCACAAAATGGATGCCACCAGCACAGACACTGGGCTGCCCTCCTGCTGCTGACTGAAACTCGCAGTGGAGGAGGCCCAACAAATGGCATCCTTTCACAGGGAGGTGTCACCACCTTCCAGACAGGATTTAGTGTATTGGAGCTGGGTGGGTGCTCTCTTAGAGTGCTTTGAAGTCCTGCACTGGGGGAGCAGTAGGCTCCTCTGTGCATATGCCAGCTCAAACCGGTTCAGGGGCTACCAGCCCCTGCTCTGGCGCGAAACTGGACAAAGGGGAGTGGGTGTAACCATCCACCCCCCTGACCCTCCTAGAGGAGTGGTCATAGAGCTAGCCCCTCCCTTTCTTTCACTATAAGATAGGTACACTTTGCCATTGCAAGTTAGATAACCCTGGACGATGCTTTACAAGACGAATCCTGGCCCTTCGACGTTCCACTACCTTTGGAAGACAGAAGAATCTCCCTTGGAGTCAAGGAGTGACTCCCCTGCTTGGCAGGCACCAAAACTTGAAACAACGGTTGCAAACTTTCCCGCTCCCGCCGGAGTCCGAAGTCCCTGTGACCCCAGAAGCGGATTTCCTGACCTCTCGTCGCCCATTTTGAGTCCCCAGCGAAGCTATGGCATCTGGACCCCACGAGTGACGAGGAACTGCAATACCTGGGAACCGTGCACTATTGTCGAGTGCAACCCCTTCACGACGTTCAACGAACTTGTGCTTTGGACCATTTGTGGCCCAAGCCTCCAGCAGATTTTGCAGCAAAAATCAGAGGCCTACCGGGGTCCCGAGTGACCGTGGGCTCCTGTGAAGCATTTCCTCAAGAGGCGTCTTCGCGATCCCTTACCCGTTGGCTAGCGGGTCCCCCGAAGACTTTCTTCTCGACTCAAAGGGCTCCTCTGGTTGCTCCAGGCCTGCCCTCACTTACCCTCGCTGGGTGAGTCCCTCAGACCTTGCTGGTCTGCACCATCGACTTTCTTCACTCTACACGAGACTTGCTTTTGCCAAGGCTTGTTGGCTCCAATCTGGTTGCCGACACCGCCATCAGCTGCAGACGTCGTGGGACACTCCGAATCCAGCTGCTGGTCATCTTCGATCCCTCCTGGACCTCGTGAGCGAAGAGTCAAAACACCATCGACGACCTGGAATCACCCGACATCCGTGGGCAACCATCTTCCTGGCCCCGGGTCACTGGCAAGTGACTGTGAACACTGTCCCTTCAATTTTCAGGTCTTCTACATCTTGAATCCAGGCTTGGATTCCACCGGACACTTCTTCAGTCGCCGCAAGCAGCAAGTCTTCTTTGGTCTCCATAGAAAACAGCGACGCGACGCGACCCGACACCAACAGACACCTATGCACCCACCTTCCCTGGGTGAGGTAACTCTTGCACTCCGGTGCCCTAGTGTGTGTTGGCCCTCGAATTACTTACCTTGTAAGTGGCTTGCTTGTAGACTTCCTCGAAGTACCCTAAAACTTTAAAAATCAAACCGAAACTTGCTCCATTGTAATCAATAGGGAACCCGCGTCTGTGTTCACACACTGCACGCTTCTCCCGTGGGCCTGTTACTTACCTGCTAACACTGCAGTCTTGAAGCCCAAGCCATTCTACAGGCCCTAGGCCTTGTCATTTTGCAAGTCGACTTTCCTAACCCATTTTTTTAGTATATGGTCTGGTACGCCACTAGGGCCCCAGACATATTTGTGCTTAACTTATTGTGAAACGTTGATATTTGAATGTGTACCTGGCTTCTAATCTCATAAAGAGATTAGTAGAGTGTGTCTAGAAATAAATACATATACATTTGATATATATACCTGTGTGGTGTCCTTTCATTTGGTAATTCAAGAGATTATAAGGTAAAACAAGCTGCTTTACATCCCTCTGAGACTTAGCCTGAAGGCTGCTCTCCACAGCTACCACTAAGATAGCTTTCTTTAAAAGGTTGTCTTAAACCTATCTACCATAAGAGTCGAATTGGACTGGTGCAAGGTGGCCACTATAACTAGTGACCAGCATATGCCAGGCCAACTTCTCACAGTAGGGCATTAGGGCTTTTGCTATTGCTGTGATATCTATTCATGGCAGCCATGTTGAGGTCAGGCAACGAATGTCCACATTTGTGAATTCCTTTAATTAGGGCCCCCACAGATGCTGATGTGTGTCTTGGCTACATAGGTGGTCTAAGCTCTTCCTGTGTGAGTGCCCGCTGCCCAATTCTGGCCCTCTGCACTCACCGCTGTCCTCAGAAGCCTCAGATCGCATTCTTAAGGTCAGGCATGTCCCCTCGCCTCCAAGCGTGTCTTGCTTCGGAGGGAGATGTCGCACCCCCCTGCCTTCCTTCTCCTGGGGCTCTCGACTGCTGCTTTTAGGTAGCCTGTCAACCTGTATCTGCCACGATTGGCCCTTTCTGGACAGCCCTTCTACGAGAGGCCCTGGTTCTCCGACCCAGTCCTCTGCTAATTCTGGGCCGTCCCGTTATCAGCGCTTGCGGCAGAATCGCTCACACCAGGGCTTCCGCTCCTGGTCTACGGGGTGGGTCTCCCGCAGTTCGGTTGAGTCTGTGTTACGTACTGCTGGGCTCCCACAGACCCTGTGAGTCTGTTGCGTCTTGCTGGGCTCTCAGACGTTCAGCTCAGCCGTTGGGCGGCCCTGCGTCTCTGCGACCTAGTAGGTCCCGGCCCCATCCATGTGCATCTCAGGGCTCCCGGGGATCTCTTCTCTAGGGTCTATTCCTCGTTTTCTTCCAGGGTGGGGTTGTATTTACCGCATTCTCCCCAAGCTTTTCGAGTCGTGTCAGCGGAGCCGTTCCGGATTACGTCCAAACTGACACCTTGGCTTGCCATGCCCCCATATTACCATTTTGTTTCGCTATCATCATTGCACTTACCCACTTAGCCGCATTCACAGGTTATATAATCTTGTCCACACACAGTTGATCAAGATGTTTCTTCAACTCCTCCTTGATACACTAAGGTACTTTACATACTTTGTGCGCTACAGGTGTCACATTCTGCTTTAAAGCAACCTCATGCTCAAACCACTTCACAACACCAATTGTTTTTTTAAAAACCTGTAGCTATTTTTCAAGTAAAACACCCACATCACAAACATTGTCACGCACTCCATCAACCAGTGTAATAGGGACATGTGTACCAGGTCTCAGTACCATTCCCAATCTCCCTTGATCGATCCATCCCAAAATATCTTTGTCTTTCACTCAACATAAACTTTAGTATGAATAATGAAAAATTTCCTAGCTATCGTAACGGAAAGTTTCAATTCTATTAAGGACTCGGAGGCGAGGATTATGCTCTACTTTCTTTACTTTCAAGGTAGCAGCCATTTTAAAGTCAACAACAACAACAAGTATTCCCATGGTACATCGGGAATGACAGAAAACAATAGAGTGTCCACATCTAGAGTGTCCCCTGTTCCATCATCCAATCACGGCTCCCTTAGGTACCGACCGTCCTCTCTCTCTGTTTAACCTCCTCTTTCGTTGCTGTAGGCCAGCCAGCATGGAACCTCAGGAGACTTGCTTTCCAGAATCTCCTGAAACACAAAAGAGAATATAAGCGGAAATCGTGTCTAAGGTTTAGCCTGCAAGGCAAACCAGCTCGACAGTACAGAAAATACAAACGTCAGACCTCTTAAAATTTAGCCCACAAAACACTTTACTTACTCCAGTACGGGGAGGGAAGGAGTCAAAGGAGGAGAACTTTGTACCCTGGGTGGGATAATCCTCACCTCCGAGTCCTTAATAGAATTGAAACTTTCCGTTACGATAGCTAGGAAATTTTTCATTCTATGTCAGGACCGGAGGCGAGGATTATGCTCGTTTAAAGCTTGCTCACCACCAAATGAGACAGATCAAGGATCGGTTTAAAATAAATCCGTTTGAAAGTGGATTCGGAAGACCAGTCCGCAGCATTCAGAATGTCTTCCAGGCGAGCGCCCAGGGTAAAAGCTTTAGAGGCCATCGCACCTCTTGCCGAGTGTGCGCCAAAAATACGCAGGTCGATGCCTGCTTCCTGCATGACCCACCGTACCCAACGGGCAATGGTGGGGGAAGAAACCGCCTTGTGAGGCTTCCGAAGGGCAATGAACAATTGCCGCTCCCCCGGAGGACGAAACTCCTCCGACATTTCCTTATATGCCTTGAGGCAGGATACCACACATAGTTTCGGGGAATCTGGAAAAGCCGGATAGGATATAGAAGGCGTTCCGCACTTTGTCCGTCTATGGATGGTAAAAGTAACCCCTTCAGGGGAAAAAATTCGACTAGTGACATCCAGGGCCCTGACATCAGAAACCCGTCTGCACGAAATCAGGCAGAGAAGCATCGCTAGCTTTGCCGATAACGCCTTCCTCGAGAGGAACCTATTCGGTTGCCAGGATAAAAACAAATTCAACACTCTGTTAACGTCCCATAGTTGGGAGTACCGCGGCTCCGGGGGTAATGAGAGCCGTATGCCTCGAAGGAGGCGACAAACCACGGGATGTTCACCCACCGGAGAACCATCCAGTATGTTGGGGCCTGCCGAAATGGCCGAATGGAAGGTATTGATGGTTCTATAAGCCAAACCCTCCTCCGCCAGAGAGGCCAAAAAATTCAAGATGGACGTCACATCGGTTGCCACGGGATTGAAACCTCGTCGCACACACCAACGACACCACCGTCGCCAAGTGGAACGGTACCGCTTAATTGTGCTGTCGGACCAGGCCTTTGACATGAGGTTCTCAGCTGCTCTCGAAAGGCCTGGGACCGCCCAGCGTTCCCTGTAATCCTCCATGCCATGAGGGCGAGGCAGCCCTGCTGTATCAACGGGTGAGGAACTCCGTCCGGACTGAGCAGAAGTGTTGGAAATAGGGGGAGTGGGATTGGAAAATCCCAGGAAAGTTCCAGAAGAACTGGAAACCAGGCTTGAGACCTCCAAATCAAGGTGACAAGGACCACGTTCGCCACCTGACGACGCACTTGAGCGGAGACTCTTGTGATCATGGCAAATGGGGGAAAGGCATAACGGCTCTCGGTCTGCCAGTCCTGTAGAAACGCATCCGTCTGCGCTGTGAGGGGATCCGGTCTCCAACTGAAAAACCGGGGAAGCTGGAAGTCCAGTCGGGAGGCGAAGAGGTCCACTGAGAAGGGACCCCAGAGGGATTGGAGATCCGCAAAAACCCCCGGATGCAACTTCCAGAGACTGCTGTCGTGGAGATGCCGGGACTGAAAATCTGCCACTTGGTTGTCTCGGCCCGGGAGATACTCTGCCGTTACCGAAACCTGGTGGTCCAGGCAATACTTCCAGAAATTTGCTGCCATGTCCGAAAGTGCCCTGGAGCGCATTTCCCCAAGTTGGTTTATATACCGGACGGCTGATATATTGTCCATCTTGAGGAGCACACAAGACCGAATTGAGTCCTTGGTCCAGCACTGGATCACAAACGACCCCACAGGAGTTCCAGACAGTTGATGTGCAACTGTTGCTCCATAGGCGACCACACACCGCCGGTAGGGAAGTCGCCACACCGCGCGCCCCAGCCTGATCTGCTGGCGTCGGTCTCGATAATAATATCTGGCGCTGAACCGAAAATCGCCCGTCCATTCCAAGCCTCCATGTTGGAAAGCCACCACTGGATCTCCTCTCTGGCCTCCGCCGACAGAGGTACTTTCCGCGAATAGGACAGGCCTCTCCGAAGGTGTTGCGCTTTGAGACGCTGTAAGGCTCTGTAATGGAGAGGGCCCGGAAAAATGGCTTGGATGGAAGCCGAGAGCAGGCCCACCAAGCGAGCTATCTGCCTGAGGGAGAGTTGATGCTGAGCAAGCGCTCTCCTCAATTTGTGGCAGATTTTCGTCATCTTCCTGGAAGGAAGGCTTAGCGTAGCGGCTACCGAATCGATGGAGAACCCTAGGAAAACCACCCTTTGGGAAGGGACGAGCGTTGACTTTGTCTCGTTGATTATGAAGCCCAAGCTCTGGAGTAAATTCACCGCCGTCTGCAGATGACGAGAAAGGGTCTTGTGACATTGTGCCATCAGCAAAATGTCGTCCAGATACACTATGAGCCGCATGCCAGCCGCGCGCAGGCGTTCGATTACCGGGCGCAGAACCTTGGTGAAGTACCAAGGAGCCGAGGATAGACCGAAAGGAAGAGTTGAGAACTCGTAGACTTCGTCCCTCCAAAGAAACTGTAGGAACCTCCGGTGGGGAGGAAAGATTGGGACGGTCAAATACGCATCTTTTAGATCTAAGCGCGCCAGCCAATCGTTGGGCCTGAGAAGATCGCGAGGAAGATGGATTCCTTCCATCTTGAAGTGGCGGTAGACTAACCACTCGTTGAACTCTCGGAGATTGATCACGGGCCTTTGCCCACCGTCCGCCTTGTCTACCAGAAAGAGATTGCTGAGGAAACCGTGTGCATGAAGAGTGGATCGCACCACCGCCCCCTTGAGCAAAAGCGCCTGGACCTCTTGATCTACTAAGGCGGAGTCCTCTACCGAGAAGACTAGGGGACACGGCGGAATTTTCTGCAGCGGCCTCCCGTGGAACTCGATATGAAACCCCTGGACAGTTTGGAGTACCCACGCATCGCCTGTGACAGAAGTCCAAGCCTGGAAAAAATGCGCCAGTCGGCCCCCCACTCTTAGTTGGGAAGAAGGGAGAACACTTACCGGAAGAACTGGAGACGCCACCGCCTCTGCCACCACAGTTCTTCCCTCGCCGTCCCCTCGTCGGGTAGGAGTTCCGGAATCTGGCCTGATCTTGATACGACGACTGGTTGGAGCCTCCTCTCTGCTGATTTGGGCGGACGGACGAGCAGCCCCTGCCTCGATCGGCCCCTCTGAAAACCCGCGGGCGAAAGACCTTGCGGATGGAGGATTGCGCTCTGTCCAAAGTTGTGAAGGTTTTCACAAAGCGCCCTAGCTCCTTCATGAAGGGCTCTCCAAAGAGGCCGCCCTGGGCAACCGGGCCCGCCTTGGAGTCTGCCAAATCCCCCAGTTTGGGGTCCACCTTAATCAGCAGAGATCTGCGCCTCTCCGTTGACAGCGCGCAGTTTGCGTTCCCCAAGAAGATGACCACCCGTTGGGCCCAAGAGGAGAGATTGTCGGGGGATATCAGGGCCCCCGATGCCTTAGCTTTTTCGGCCATGTCAAGAATTTTGGTGATAGGCCCAAGAATGTCCAACAGTTTATCTTGGCAAGCCCGCCACGATCGGTCAATTCCCTTCTTGGGATCCTTGATAAACTTTTGTAAGAATGTTGCCATCCTCGAATCGATTTCTGGGGTCGCCGCAACCTTGTCGTCCAACGACGGGTGCGGGCATTCTGCCCTAAGGCAGTTACGAACTGAGGCCTCCAGAGGTCTACGGATGCGGCTAGCCACGTACTGGGCGCCCTTGTCACAGGGCGCCCAGTCCGAGGACCGAGGGTGCAGAATATCTTCCGGATCGAGCATATCCGCGCAGAGGTTTTGAGAAACAGCGCCGGAATCCGAAGCGCCGGGCTCTGGTTGCGGCAAACCGCAAGGGCGACATGGCCCAGCACCGTCATCAGTCCCAAGACTCAAGACTCCCGGGGTAGGCGCAGCAGGAGGAGTTCTGTTGGCCAGGAACGCCTGCTTGAGGTGGGCGAAGGCGTCAACATCCACCCCAGCATCCTTGGCCCACTTAGCGGGGGGTGGAAGAGAATCGTCGTTGGGCGCCGTTGAAGGAAGAGAAGCCGGAAGGGCTTGGGATGCTCTGGCTAGCCTGTCGCAGGCTAGCTCAATCCTCCGAGAGAGGCGATCTTCCAATGGATCCATGGCCTGCTCCACAGCTTTATAAATGGAGGAGTCTACGGCGTCGTAGAAATCATCGTCCCACTGCAGCGCCGCAAGCGGGTCCTCATCCCAATGTTTGTCCTGGTCATCCAGGTAAGTAGGGTCGTCATAAGACTCCATAATGTAGATGGGAGCAAGATGCCCAAGGGTACAGATCCAAATATATATACCACGTAATGAGTGGGAGTCGCAGAGGAGGTGAACTCCGTGAAAGGAGGCTGGGTGTCAGCCAAGGTAGGGCAAGCGAACTTGCGTGCAGGCACTTTGCCGTGGGACCCGACAGCCCTGGTGCAGAAATAAATTGGGCAGCCTGTCCCCAAGGTCCCAGCAGGATTTATCCCGCAAATACAGACTCCGAAGAGCGTTCAATCAAAGGCCTAGGATACTGACCCCCACGACTCCACCACAGTCTTGTGAAACTGGTCACTGACCTTTAGAGATGTTCAGGGGCGTAATTGTAATTAATGCCTAAAGGCAATGTTACCGACTGTGTGAAAATGGCGTCGGGACAGGCAGAGGCTCTTTAGATGCTTCGCGTTCCGAGATTCAAGCGCGCGGAATGCACGGAATCCCCGGAACGCGAGCAGCGTCAGGAACGCGAGAACGCGCCCCCTAGCGGTGTAACACGACACCGCGAGCCGCACCAAGATACGGCCGCTAGGGAGGAACACACCCGCGGTCGGAGCGCGAGTCAGCCGAGTAGCGGCTGACTCGCCACACAAGAAGCACCGGAATAGTCCGGAAAACAACACCGAAGGACACCAATATCGCCGACCGCACAAGACAGAAGCGGCACAAAGTGAAGAGCGCACAGGCACCAGAGCGCCCGAAGCGAGGTAGGAAAACCGTTCCTCTTACGCGCTGAAAGCAAAAGGCAAATAAAACGCCCAGAATGTACCAAACTGAACGTTCATGCCAAAGTGAACATAGCATGCGCATTAGTTAGTGGCATTATGTATTCATGAATAGGTATAAGCACAAAGAAACATGACTTATCTCAGGCTGCAGCAGCAAAGAAAGGGGAGGTTAAACAGAGAGAGAGGACTGTCGGTACCTAAGGGAGCCGTGATTGGATGATGGAACAGGGGACACTCTAGATGTGGACACTCTATTGTTTTCTGTCATTCCCGATGTACCATGGGAATACTTGTTGTTGTTGTTGACTTTAAAATGGCTGCTACCTTGAAAGTAAAGAAAGTAGAGCATAATCCTCACCTCCGGTCCTGACATAGAATTCTATCTTGAAAATCCATATTTTCTTAGAAAAAAAACTTAAGTCTCAATTTCAATGTCACCGTAGGCCACTGGTCTAATGTCAGGCTCTCAGTTTGCACATTCCTCCATAAAGCCTTGAATGTTTCTTCCGACAACATTGTTACCAGCGAACCAAAATCCACCATAATATTCACGTTGACACCTCCAATTCTCACCCCACAGTATGGTCCATTCTTACTCCCCATTTTACCCGCATCCAAATTCACATCCAACGTCAAAATAGTAGTGGTGGAAATATTCACAACATCCTGACATTCAAAATTGCTGGCTCACTGTTGCTCCATCTCAGAACCACAATTTACACCTGTGCGCACACTTCTACACACTTTTATGAAATGCCCAACCTTATTCCTCTTACTGCACTTTTTTCCTTGATCAGGGCACTTTATGTTGTTCCCTAAATGATAACATGAGCCGCACCTATACCCGCTCCACCCTGTGACACAACATTACGAGTTATAGCAGTATCCTGGTTTTTTTTTAACCAAACTAAAATTGACCTTATCTGACTTTTCAGGTTGACCAGCATTTTCTAACATTTTAACTGATTTTAAAGAACGTTCTAAGCCCTTAGCTATTTTTATCGTTTGATCAAGAGAGGGATTAATACAGGACAATAAATGCTCCTGACCTTTCTTTATATAGCAATTCAAAACAATTTGATCCCTAATTTACTGAGCCACTGCATTCTCACACATGCAGGTACTAGCCAGGATTCACAGGGCTGCAACCTATTGATCTAAATATTTTACTGAGTCTTGCTTGCAGGAATAAAAATTGAAACGTTCTAAAACAATACTGGGCTCCTCAGAAAATGGTTTAGATAATCTTTTATCTGCCTCTACAACACCTTGCAATCTTTAGCGCCTCCAGAATCCTCACTTGGGGGTTACACTTCCGGAAGATGTTCGAAAACTTTGTCCTTCATTTCCCAACAAATTAAACAACAAAGCAAACTTTCTGACCGTTGAGTATTCACAAGCATCTATAGCTGTCAAATAATTTGGGAAAACTCTGAACCACCTTTTCCACTCTAGTGTAGGTTTGCCAGGACTCATTAAAACATAGCTGCCAAGGTTTCAGATTGCTATGTGTGACATTTTCATAATTTCAATGTAATCATGAGTGACATTTCAACGACTATGAGTGACACTTTCTTGCGAGGGAAAAAAATCAAGCAATGAAGATGAGGGAAACATAAAAATATCAGAAACACGGCCCATTTGAGCAACGAAAAATCTCTAAAAGACCTTAAAACTGGTGCAAACGAATGTGGTGGCTGACTCAATAATTAAAATGAAATTACAAAACTGTCACACATATCAATCTGAAACCTTGGCAGCTATGCCACTAAAGACCGCGTTTCAATACGTAGCAGGATACAATACAGCTCACGGTAAAGATCAGAAATGAAAATAAAAGTGGGGCAAGCAGCGAATTAATGCAAGAACCAACAATGAATCAGCGCGGGTACACAGAGGAGAAAGGGCAGACGTGGCCTGCACAAAACAGTACATCCAGCAGCCGAAGACCATGCTCCGTGGACTCAAGAAAACGTCAACAATAAGCATGCTTGCATAACAGTATGTGATTGTGTCTTTTGGACTATATCACATCACTTAATTATTAAATTGCATCCATTCCCGATTTAAGTGCGTGTTTTTGCTGTGATATGCTGTGGGATCTTGATGCCGGTATTAGAACAAGAGAGGGCGGCACCAATCATTTTGACAGACTAGAGAGTATAAAATCGACTTAATAAACAAAAGAGGCAGCGTGTGTGTGGTAGGAAAGGTATATGCGTTTCCCACACACAGTTTTGCACTGCTGCTGTCCGTGCTGCTTCTGTTGTGTGGGGGCAGTCAGGTCCGGAAGCATACTTAACTCCCTCCCAGAGGAAGGTTTACTCTTCCGCCAACAATGCCGCACTGACTGATGCACGTCATAACAACTTTTCACTGCAATTGCAAAGTGCAGTGCCAGGGATTTCAAAAGAGGAGGAAGGCGGGTTGGGGTGAACGGGGATTCATAGTTTAAAGGGGGCGCTGCGTGCAGGGTGCAAGTTGCCAAAATGCCTGCCGGTCCAGAAGCCAAAAAGAAACACTTCACTTACTCTCTGTCAGAGCCAACCTCATTGTTGGTACAGGTGCGACGATTGCCCTGGCACCACAGACTAGTCCCGGGCAGCGCTGCGGCAGCAGTCTGGATCAGACACTGACTCCTGAGTCTCCGACCGAGTGAACTTCAGGCGGTAGCTGAGGCAGTAGTCATCAAGCTCATGCACCAGCACGGTCGACTCGAGTCATTACGCTGGCCGGGCCGGCGGCCGCATTTTGAGAGCTGCAGCGGCAGGCCCAAAGCGCCCGCCAATGGCCCGTATGGTGATTTGGCAAATGTAATCATGGGACAGACTGTAGTATACTGATTGTTGTTTATATTCTGATAAAGGTGACAGCTTGCGGCATGACGTATGCACGAGCTCGTGGTGCCTCACTGGACTCGTGCTTTCTATGTACTCTGTTAGTCGCATGCGCGTGTGGATGTCACACGCGCATGCTATGTGTGTATCTTTGAAAGGAGCATTTCTTGAAATGGTATTCTCGTGCGTTCAACCTCCTCCCTGAACTATGTTCGGTCCTGTGGCCAGTGACCGTTCATACTTCGGAGAGGAAGGACGCACTCCCGTGGTGTCATTCTATTTTACTGAATAAAGCTTCAAGAACTACTCTACTGGTTTTGGTATCATTGGATTTATTCAGCGTACTTCTATCAAAGCCTGCACATTTCATTTGGCGACGATTTTTTATGTATTTCGGCAACACTACAAAGAATTGTGCCTCCTACCGTCGTTGTGGATATCTTCACGGTCTCCACGGCCACTTCCTTTCGTCATTCAGGCTGAGGAAATTCTCCCGTTGTTTGGTTTCTGCCCTCGGGGAACGAGTTTCCGGATTAGCCTCCTTTCCTGCTACGCGTCTGTTTCAGGCTGAGTCCCAGCCTCTGCTTATTACAACTGCTCACGGAAGAGCTTAAAGAAGAGCCGTTTCATTGGTTCTAGCACCAGTCGACCTCTGTCATTGCTAAAACGCCCCTGCTGATTGGTTTTTAGCGCGTGAGTTGTTTTCTGCTCAATTTTCAAAGGGAAATTGATCGAGTCTTGATCGAGCTCACTGGGAACTGACGTGTGAAAGGTTGCAAGTAAGTTTGTACACTGTTCATCCCTGCAATCCTTTCTTTGCACTTCTTCAGCAGTATTTTCACATGACAAGATATTTATCTTTCTAACTATAAACAGCAAATTGAGCTTTTCATTTCAATATATTTTCAATGGCTTCTCAACAAATATGTCAGTTGGACCAATTCCTTCCAAGGCAAGGTAAACCAAAAGAGGCGTGGAAATTTTGGTTTAAATCTTTTGAGAACCATCTAGTGGCTATAGATGCTGAAGGATACTCAGCCAAACGTAAACTTGCGATTCTTTACAGTTTTTTGGGCAGTGCTGGCCGTGAAGTCTTTGATAACTTACCAGTGACAATCCCACGACCAGATGAAGGGGATGGATGGAATGTTTACACAGATGCAGTTAACAGATTGAACAAGAAATTTTTAGAGCAGCCAAGTGTATTACTTGAAAGGTTTAACTTCATGAAGAGGAAACAAAATTCAGATGAATCCATTGAGGATTATATCTCAGTTCTAAGAAATTTAGCAGCAAACTGTAACTTTGGGGCTCAACTTGATACTTATATAAGAGATCAATTTGTCTACAGCTGCTTTCATAAGAAAATTCAGGAACGCTTACTTAGTTGTAGAGATCCTTCTCTAGCTGAGGTCATTGACATTGCTAAAGGGATCGAAAGATCTATTGTTACATCAAAATGCTTAAGTAATGAAGGTGTTTCATCTGTGATTGTGATTCAGAGTGATCCGCATATTAACAATGTTTCTTACAGGTCCAAGTTTGTGAAATCTTTCCCACAGAAACAAAATAGATATAATTCATTTTGCTTTAGGTGTGGCTCGAAATCACATTTAGGTGATAGCCCGACTTGTCTGGCACTAGGTAAGAAATGTACAAAATGTGGAAAAATGGGGCATTTCTATACTGTTTGCAGAAGCAGAAGGATGGTCAGAGTCAGTACTCTTGATACTGAGGAGGCTTCTATAAATGTTAATGGTGAACCTAGTCAGTCACTTGATGACAATCTTGAGAGACTTATGCTTTCTATTGATTCACATGATTTATCTGTTTCTACACAGAAGGTTAAGGAACCATTGTGTGAGGTTATTATTGGCTTGGTTAAAGTTGACATGATGGCTGACTCTGGAGCACCTGTCACCATTATCTCAGACACCCTGTTAGATATGTATTGGGGTTGTAAAAAACCATTACAAGCTTTAGACATCATTCCAAAAGCATATGGTGGGCATATTATTGATATGCTAGGATTTTTCACTGAATTTATAACCTGTTTAGATCGCAAAATTTTTACAAAAGTCTATGTAGCTCCCAAAGGGAAGAATATTGTTGCATGGCAGGATCTAGCAAAGATGGGTTTAAAGTTAGTTCCTGGTTCTGAAAATCCTATTCAGGTTAACACGGAAGTCACTGTTTCTGCTGTTCATGATAACTCTGTGCCAGATGTTACAAACGTTGCTGAATCCATGTTCAAAGAATTTCCTGAAGTTTTTACCCCTAACATAGGCAAAATCAAAAAGGTTGAACATGTCATCAAGTTAAAAGACAAGGCCATTCCAAGTTCACATAAAGCTAGACCTGTTCCGCTAAGTGTTAGAAATGATCTCAAAGTATTACTAGGTAAACTAGTTAATGAAGGCATTATAGTACCTACAGAATCTTCGGAATGGGTCAGTCCTATTGTAATTTTAAGGAAAAAGGACAATTCGATTCGTTTATGTGCTGATTTGCGCACATTGAACAAAAACATCATAGTGGACTGTCACCCATTACCAAAGATTCAAGATTTATTATCTAACATTGCTGATGCGACCTGCTTTACTATTCTGGATCTAAGGTCAGCATATCATCAGATTCCACTATCCAATGCCTCCACTGATCTAACCACTTTTGTCACACCTTTTGGGGCCTATAAATTTCTCAGATTACCTTTTGGGTTAGCTTCAGCGGCGAGCGTATTCCAGAGATTTATGGATCATATGTTAGAGGGTATCGAGTCAGTTCAAGCTTATCAGGATGACGTGTTAATTTTTTCTAGGAACAAGCATGAGCACATTTCTACTCTTAGGAAAGTTCTTAACAAATTTAAAGATCTTGGAGTTACCTTGGGCACGGATAAATGCAAGTTCATGGTTGAAGCTCTTGATTACCTGGGGCATTCTATATCTGCATCAGGAATCAGGCCCAAGTTTTCTCTCACTCAAGCCATTGATGAAGTGGCTGTACCGAAAAACAAAGATTTGTTAAGAGCCTTCTTGAGCATGACAGAATATTACTCCAAATTCATTTCTAACTATGCCCAGGTGGTACAACCGTTACGTATTCTGTTGAAAAAGAATACTACTTTTTCATGGGGTAGTGAAGCTCAGCAGGCGTTTGAGTTAATTAAAAAACTCACTCTTCAAGCTCCTGCTCTTTCTCCATTTTTACCTGGGCACAAATGTATTTTATCGGTTGATGCGAGTCAAAATGGCTTAGGGGCCGTTCTCTGTCAATGGGTCAATGGCAAGGAGAATACGGTGGCTTTTTCGTCTAGGTCTCTCTCTAGTCCAGAAACCAACTACAGCACAATTGAGCGAGAAGCACTTGCTTGTACATGGGCAGTAGAGAAGTTTAAAACTTTTATTTGGGGGTCAGAATTTGAAATCTTTTCTGATCATAAGCCTTTAATACATTTGTTAAATGGAAATGGGACAGGTAAAGCTTCTTCAAGACTTGTTCGTTTACTGTCACGTTTACATGAATATAACTTTGTCATAAAGTACATACCTGGTGGTCGGAATGCAAGAGCTGATTGTCTTTCCAGGTTATCTTTGAAGGATAACTCGTCTTCTTCCAGATTTGATGATGTGGAATGCGTGGTAGCCTCTGTTGAGGATTTTATTACCAATTTACCTCATATTTCTCAAGATGATTGGATTAAAGCATCTGAAGAAGATGCCATTCTTCTGGCAGTTAAAAATATGATTGTGTCAGGCTGGCCCAAGAAGCGTTCTTTACCTTCTCCTCTGAAATCTTTTGCACAGGTTAATCAAGAGCTTTCTCTAGTTGAGGGTTTGGTCATGCGTGGTGATCTTGCGATTCCCCCAACTTTGTTGCGTTTCAAAAATTTTTAAATCGCACATGAAGGGCATTTAGGTATAGGTGCTACTTCTAGGAGGTTGAAGGAAAATTTTTGGTGGCCTGGGTTAGATTCAGATGTCACAAAGTGGGTAAATTCATGCGATACATGTCTTGTATCTGATAATCACTGGAAAACTATAAAGACGCCTTTGCACAATGTTCCAATTCCAGAAGAGGCTTGGATAAAATTAGCTCTGGATTTTGCAGGACCATTTGATATTCTTTCAACAGACAAAAAGTACATAATAGTGTTAGTAGATTATTATTCAAAGTGGGTTGAATTTGAATTTTGTTGTTCTCGGTAATCAATTTTCTTTCCAGAATTTTTCTCTCAGAAGGATTCCCAAGGGAGTTGGTTACGGATAACGGTTCTCATTTTACATCAAGTTTAATGGAGAATTTTTTGTCTGCTCATGCCATTAAACATTTAAGAGTTGCTTTATACTCTCCTTCGGCCAATGGCTTAGTAGAAAGGATGAATAGGTTCATAAAAGAAGGTATTCAATCAGCCTTAGCTATTAATGTACCTGTTGATGATTTCTTAAAGAAGAAACTCTGGTCTTATCTCACTACTCCTCATTCTTCAACTGGGGTTTCACCCTTTAGACTCCTCAAGAAGAGAGATCCAAATGGAACACTGTTTCCATCGTGGATTAAAATGTTAAGGAGGAATGATGGTTCATGCTTGGTTTGTAAGGATAAACAAAACATGCTTAAAAATGTGACACTTCAACAATCAGTACAGAAGAAGAATTTTGATACCAAAGCTTGCAATTATTCTCATGAGTTTAATATTGGGGACTGGGTCTTAATTAAATCTCCAAAAAAAGTCCAGAAAGGGTTGTCAAAATTCTCACTTCCTGTACAAATCCTTAAAGTGTCTAAAGGTTCCTTGTTTCTGGGGCATAAAGGTTGGTGGAGTAAAAGAATGTTGATCAAATTGACTCCAGATCAAGCCAGTGAAATCTTGGTTAAAAAGAAAAATGCTTTTCAAGATGATTTACATTTTTCGTATTTCTCCAATGGGTTATCCACTGATAATTCTGTGGTTCCGTCCAGAAATGACTTCACGGTACAAGACCTTACTGAATATACATCAAGCCCTGTCTCACATAATGAACATCAAAATATTGTTACTCCTGATCCTGGTTACAGTAGACCTACTCGCAATTGTACATTTCCCTCAAGATACAAGGATTTTTATTTCTCTTAATTTCTTTTGTTTTCTTGTTTATGAAAGGAGGAGGGTGATGTAGTATACTGATTGTTGTTTATATTCTGATAAAGGTGACAGCTTGCGGCATGACGTATGCA
The DNA here is from genome assembly GCF_964204655.1 of Triturus cristatus. Lineage (NCBI taxonomy): Eukaryota > Metazoa > Chordata > Amphibia > Caudata > Salamandridae > Triturus > Triturus cristatus. The sequence continues at coordinate 1,278,628,207 of NC_140579.1, forward strand.
CAAGCTCGTGGTGCCTCACTGGACTCGTGCTTTCTATGTACTCTGTTAGTCGCATGCGCGTGTGGATGTCACACGCGCATGCTATGTGTGTATCTTTGAAACGAGCATTTTTTGAAATGGTATTCTCGTGCGTTCAACCTCCTCCCTGAAATATGTTCGGTCCTGTGGCCAGTGACCGTTCATACTTCGGAGAGGAAGGACGCACTCCCGTGGTGTCATTCTATTTTACTGGAATAAAGCTTCAAGAACTACTCTACTGGTTTTGGTATCATTGGATTTATTCAGCGTACTTCTATCAAAGCCTGCACATTTCACAGACTCGTGACGTTACCTCCGTGAATGCGCGGTATCGGGTGAAGCATTACATTGTAGCCAGTCCCCAAGTTAAGACCTTTGGTAGTCAGTGGAGACTGGAGGTGCCAAATAGCAGCGCTGCTGCATACAGCTAATGCAAATGCGTGAGAATGCATTTCAGTGCGGTGATGCGGATCACCATACAGAAATGCGTTAGTATCACGCTGGCAGGGCTGTTAAAAAAGAAAATGTGGAGGTTGTTGCACGTGACCACCATTACCCATGATGACCATTAAATTGGTAATATGTGAAACCCAGAACTAACTAATATTTTTCAAAGCAGGTAGGACAGTACCCAGCAAAAAAAATAGCAAATTTCCAGGAGGAATACTCAGTAATGAGGTTCAACCTTGTTGCGGAGTCAGTGCCAAAATCGTAGTGCCCACAAACTTGCCGGGAAACTCACAGTAAGATGCAGGCTCCGTGCCAATATTTTGCACCCTGTCGGACGCCCAAAATATGAGGTCAATAAACGAAAATTCACTGTGTAATAGGGCTTCATAATGAAACTACACAGGCCTGCATACCAGGAAAGAAAATATGCAACAAAGATGGCTGCCATGTATCACACGCTACATATAAAACGTAACATAGCTCAACACAGAAGGTCTCGCCTTTGGGACCTTATAAGTGTTTGGCCATTCAGCAGTTGATGTTGTTGCACAAAGGATATTGTGCTGCATAACTAAATACTTATAAGGCCCCAACGGCGAGACCTATTGGCTATGCCAATGCTTGTTTTATTGTGTATTGAATTAATAAACAGGTGTTGTCCTTATCTCTAAATTCGGCAGACAGCGCCACCATGTACACTGTCATTAGTGCCGGTGCTGACAGTTAAGTGCTGGTGCCGAGCACCGGAATCCACTGGCTCAAAATAAGCACTTGGGCACTCCTTGGTAATGCGTGTCTCCTGGTAGACTTTAATGCCACTCCCTCCATCTGAATACCACTTAACGACAGATATGTGCTGTTTGGGTACCACTCGGAGTTGTGTGCCACGCAGTACAGTTAGTACACGTGCCAGCCGGTGGGACTGTGCGTCACTTCCTGGAGTTGTTTGCCGCTAGGTGCAGTAGGGCGTCACTCAGTACAGTTAGGGTAAGGCTGAGCGCGGTTGCATGTGCCTCACTGTGCATTTGCTCGCGTCTGTCTTCAGTACAAAGCATTGCTGGGCATAAGCCGAGTGTCTACGCAGCTCTTTGAAGTCCAGGCCTCAGTCCGTGATGCTTCAGCTGCAGTTTGAAAGCCACGCTAATCTAATGCCATGTCTATAAGCAGCTCTGTGCCGCCCCTGCCCGCAGTGGGCACCAGCAGCTGGCTCCTGTGCCCTGGCTCGGTGAGACACCGCCTTGTGTGTGTGTGGGGGGGTTTCAGAAGGGCCCATTGTTAGACAGCCTTTCTATGATGGATCATGTTTGGAGCACAGAGGCAGAAAAAATTCACCTCTCTACTTCTTTTCTGAAGATTGTTTGCGCATTCCCATCCTTCTGATGTCCGACGAGCTTATATGTTGAAGGATTCTTTGTTTTTTGTAGCTCAGAGAAATAATGATGGCGTGAGAACCAGTGGAAAGGTCACTGTATATGCGTGTGTGCAGGGTCATGTGTGCGCGAGGGTCACAGGTGTGTGTGAGGGAAAGGAAGTGTGTGAGAAGCAGGGATGTGCAGAAGGGCTTATGTGTGAGACAGGGATGTGTGTGTGGGACTCGGGGACCTGGTGATAGTTACGTGTGTGTGTGAGGCTAAATAACTGTGTGAGGGAAAAGGGATATTTGTGAGTCTGGGATCTCTTCCTGATGGTTGAGGATTTTTTTTAGGCAAAGGGGCTGTGTGGGAAACAGGGATGTATGTGAGAATCAAGGATGTGTGACGGGTAGCGGTGCATGTGAGGGAAAGAGTCTGTGTGAGAGATCATGGATAGGTATGGGAGGCAGGGCTGTGCATGATAAGTGAGGGAAATGCCCCGATTACTTACCGGTAATCTTCATTACTCCGAGTGTAGTCTTCCTCGCCACATGAGTAACAAAGTGAGCTTCAGCTCCACACCAGCACCCTCCAAAGCAAAAAAGTCAGCCTCCCATGCCTCCCATCCCCTCCCAATATGGCCGACCCAGTACACCCATGACCTCTATAAGAGGCGGGCCGGCCCAACCCATCAGCCTGAAACTACCAAGCCTAAACATGAAGCCGATAGCCAGATAGGGAGGGAGGGATGGGAACTCATGTGGCGAGGAAGACTACACTCGGAGTAATGAAGATTACCGGTAAGTAATCGGGGTATTACCTCCTCGTTAGTCTTCCTCGCCACATGACTAACAAAGTGAGCACATACCAAAGCCAAGCGGCTTCATGGAAACTCACAAGGAACCAAAGGACCAGAAGGGAAACCGACGAGAGAGGGCAAACCCAACAGCCCAACGAGCGGAGAAACCACCCAAGAGAGAGGCACCCACGGGCAGGAGGAACCAGCCCGGGACAGAAAAAACACCGGAAGGGCCGAAAACCCAGACCCCCCCAGACAAGAAGTGCTGCCAGAAAATCCGCCCACCAAGGAAAAAAGGAGGACAGAGAAAGCAAGGCACCAGACCACACGGTACCAAAAGGCAACCGAAAACAGGCCCACAAACAAAAAGCAGCAAGCCGGGCCAAAACGCCAAGACCGCCCAATGGACAGCCCAAAGCGAGGGGGGACCCAAACGGCCCAGGAGCCACCGGAGACCCACAGGGAAAGAAGAAACAGAGGGCAGCCACACCACAGAGACCCAACAAAAAAGGCCACAGCAGCAAGAGACCCAGGCCGACCAAAGCCCAGCCACGCGCACAGTGGACCACCAACAGCGAGAGAGACGCACCACCCCCAAACCAAGGACCGGAGGGGAGAAGAAAACAAAAGCCACCAGAGCCGGAGGCTAACAGAGGCAGATGCAAAAGGACCGACAGGAGCCGTAAGAACGGGAGGAGGCACAGAAAAGGAAACCAGCACCCCACCCGAACAACAAAATGAAAGGCACCCAAGCCCCACCAGTAATGAGAGACAGGAGGGACAAGGACCACAGCCGCCCAACGGAACCCCGGAAGGGAACGCGACAGCAACGAGAGAGCCCAGACCGACGCAAGGCAAAGAGCCCCCGTCAGCAAGGCCACCGAAGAAGACCAAGGCCAAGCCCCAAACAGGAAAGCAACCACCCACCAGGGGACCCAAGCACAGAAGCACTACGGACCCGGAAGGAAGGGGAAAGCTGAACGCACGAGCAACACAGCCCAGTGCAGAGGACAAGCAAAACGCCCCAGCAACAGTCCACAAGGGAGCCGACGAGGCAAGCACACGGGAGGCCAAACCAACCAACCCCGGGACACAAGTTAAGATCAAAGGCAAAATATATCCGAAACTTACTGAAGGAAACACCATAAATACTCTCAAGACTGAGCAAACAGTGACATTGAAGACCAGGGAGAGAACACCTAACCTGCAGAGTAAGAGGCCAAGACATTCACCTTCAGGCCAGAGTGACTCTTTAGAGCCCACAAGGCCAATAGCAACACAAACCAACCCCCAGGACCGCCCCAGCCGAAAACCGGAGATCCAACAGGGATCGGAGCGAACACAAGGGCAAGGCCACAGGCCGCAAGCCACCAAAGGCGAGAAAGACAGAAGAGCCGGACGGAACGGGGCCGAGAAAACCCAGGGAAAAAAACCCGAGTCGGAAGGACCCCGTACCCCCTTCGAAAGAAGGAACGCTGCACGAAAAAATGCGTGTCAACCCTGCGCAGGGGCCACACCAAACCACACAGAAGTGTTCCAACGAAAGGAGATGAGCCGCCGAAGCGAGCACACCAGGGGCAAAGAAGAACAGGAGCCAAACCGCACAGGGAGCGTCGAGCCCCAACGGGAAAGAGAACCGGGAAAACCATCAGCCCAGGCGAGCCCCACCAACAGGAGAAACATCCCGGCCGAGCCAACAGGCCCAGGCGCGAAACAGCCCAGGGACCCTGGCAGAGAATGACCGAGGCAAGAGCCCCAAGAAGCCCCCGCAAGGCAGGGGCAAAACCAAGCCAGGAAACGGCCAACCGAAGGCCCACCCGGCAGAGTAAAAATACGTGCAGAAGAGCCCAATGGAACAACTCAGGTCAAACACCCCGTACAAGGAAGCAAGCAGCAAGGACCAGAAACCACAGCTGCAAAGCGAAAACAAGCACCTGCAAGGGACTCCAGGCACCAGAGGCCGACGGGAAGAACAAGCAAGCAAGAGCACAGCTGTGCGGCAAGTAACGTACGGATGAGGCCAGCACAAGGGAACAGGGACCAAAACCACCGGACACCAAAGCACCCCACATCACACCAGCGTAAAAAAACACCCACACCAGAGCCCATGGAAGGACTCAGGAGAAGTGAACACGCAACGAAGAGGAGGAAGGTGCAAGGGACGCGCACCAAGTCAAGGAGCAGGAGGAGGACGGGACACCACCGCAGCAGCCTGAGGAAGGCAAGCCCACTGGCAACAACCGGAGCAGAACAGGCAAACAGAGACCCAGCAGTCAAGCCGGCGTGCACAGCCCCCTAAAACCCCGAAGGCCACAGCAACCAGTACAGACCAAGGTCAACAGCGGGGAGCCGGCAGGTACAGGGGAACCCAGGAAGGAAGGCGAAACCCGGGAACGGGTCCCCCCGGCGAACAGCCCAACCCCAGGGCCACAGCACCAGGCACGGCAAGGCAGAAGAAGAAACCGTGCCGAAACCCCAGAAAGAACCAGGGACCGAACCAGGGACCCACAGACAACGCTCCCAAACACAGGGAACGCATCGCGGAGGGGCGTGACACCCTCACGCAGGGGCCATGCAAGTCCTCCCCGCATCGTTCCAAAGTTAGAATATGTGCTGCCGAAGCGAGCACACCCAACCGAGCAACTACATCCAGGTGGTCCGCTAACCAGGAACCAACCAGCCCGCACCCGAGAAAAGACGAGAGCAGGAGCTACAGGGAGGAACGGCCGCAGGACCAACGCGACAAGAAGAGAACCCAGGGAAACGATGAGCCAAAAAGGAGGCGCTGCCACAGAAAATCACAGAAAGAAGAGTCTGAAATTTAGCCAACAGATGACAAATAGACAGCGTATGCGGGACACGAACCCATGTCCTGTGAGACCCAATATAACCACAGGCACAAGACTTACCATAGAGCCAGAGCACCTGGACAATACGGAACGTCACACGAAGCCGCGCCGGGGCCAGGGGAAAGTCAACAGTAACGAACCCAGCCACCTATTCCCCGCCGCCCGCACGCAAACAAAGAAAGGCGGGCGGCGAAGGCAACGGTACAAGAGACGCGACGACCCGGCACCGAGACCAGGGAAACACAGAAGGGGACCGGAAAAGACCGGCCCCCACGCAACCCCCCCCACCCTGAAAACCCACGGCTTGCTAAAGCAGAGCCTCACCGGCACCAAGGAAGCCGCAATCGCCACACACACCGGGGGCAACAAGCAGGGGAAACAAACAAGGACTAAGCCCCAAGGGTCCGCTACAGCAGGACCTCCAACCCGAGACCCGCAACAGCAGGCACCACGAACCTGACGCACTCAGGAGAGACGGAGCCGACAGGCGAACCGAGGCACACAGCGACAAGGACGACCAACCAATGCCAGTAAACCATATAGTAGGAGACAAACACAGCAGCCAAGAGGGCAGAGCGACCTCCACCTTGCAAGAAGCGAGCGAGGCCCAGGGCCGGAAACCCTGGAGAGACAGGAGAAAACGAAAGCGGACACAAAAGTGGCGCATACATGCAGTCAAGGTGGTCCCATCACGCAAAATACCAGCACAGAACAGCCGTGCAGACAAGAATGGCACTACACATACCTGAGGAAGCGCACCCGCGCAGCGCAAAGGAGGCAGCCCGGCCACCGGACCCCTGCACCTGATGAAAACAGCCCCGAGCGCGCACAGAGACCGAAGTCGTGGGAGCCAGGCCTCGCCCCTCAGAGGCGGACCAGAGAACGCCTGCCGGAAACCAGGAGGAGAAGCCCCAACCAACGGAGCCACGGAGACCAGAAACCCGCGAAACTCCCGAGCAGACCCAGGTAGGAGCAGCCAACCGAGGAATGTACCAGCCCCTGCACCCGAAGGTAAGTGGGGGAGACCGGGAAACGGGAGCGCGGACGCGCGTAATTGCAGCGAAATATAGGGAAAGCGCAGGGAATCACCGCCTGACAGCAGGCAGCAACCTCAACAGAGACGGGCCGGGGCAGAGCACTCACCCCCACGAATCGCTGGCTGAGCGAGTGGAATCCCATGGGGGACCTGCACGGATCAAGGGAGGAAGGTCAAAAACTCGAACCCTGAGAGCCTCGACAACCATAGTGACAGCGATTGCGGGACTCGAACGCACAGCAAGCCAGGTCCCCCGCCCGCCACGCAGCCATGCAGAGCCGCCTCCCGCGCCGATTTTAGCGGGAGGCGCACGCCGCAAAACGCGGCACGGAGCTGAAACAGCCACGAGAACACCCCGCCCGAGCAAGAGACCCGGGGGAGGCACGGACAACGCCCTACAGCCGCCGCCCGCACGTCAAGGAAAGGCGGGCGGCGGATACCACTCCATTATTATGTTGTTTTAAAAAAAAACACAAAGGGAGCGCCCTAGAAGGGGGGCTGGCACAGGCGAGGCACAGAAGGCACGAAGCCACACAAAAGCCCCCCAGGGAAACACAGAAAGGGGCATGGAAACAACTGCCCCCACGCATCCCCGCCCCCCCTGAAAAACCCACGGCTCGCTAAAGCAGAGCAAAACCGGCATGAAGGAGGAAGTAAAGGAAACCTAAAACCAACCACTACACCAGGGGCCAACAGCAGGGGGAAACAAACAGAGTCCAAGCCCCTAGGGTCCGCTAGAGCAGGACCTCCAACCTGAGACCCACGTACCTGCTACAGCAGGCACCACTTACCTGACGCATCTGGAGAGACGTGCGCAGAACAAAAAAAACAGGCTGATGGGTTGGGCCGGCCCGCCTCTTATAGAGGTCATGGGTGTACTGGGTCGGCCATATTGGGAGGGGATGGGAGGCATGGGAGGCTGACTTTTTTGCTTTGGAGGGTTCTGGTGTGGAGCTGAAGCTCACTTTGTTAGTCATGTGGCGAGGAAGACTAACGAGGAGGTAATGGTTTCCTAGTGTCTTTCTACTATGTAGGATGGTTTTGCTTCTAGCGAACAATAATTGTCTTTGGTACTATGCAGAATCGGATGTAAAAAATGCAACGCCTGCCCCTGTTTTCCAAAATGTCCTCATTTAGGGCAGCAGCCAGCATGATCTCACATCAGCAATAATATGTTAGGTGTAGCAGAAGTCGCTGCACCACCCCCTCGCCCCACACACTTCAGCCATCTGGCGGTGCCTCAGTAAATGACCCACTGGTCACACAAATGCTGACATCCCAGGAATTGGTGTCTCGTGGCCTAGGACCCAGACACTAATACTTAAACCATTTTGGAAGCCATGTAAGGATATTTTCAGCCTACAGTTCTAATGCGTTGTTGTGATTTTTTTTTTCTACTGTCAGGGATCCATTTAGTGATAGATGCAATATATAGGCTTATAATTTTCTTCAAATATTTAGAATCTGTAAACATCGTGTCGTTTAAAGAAATTAGATTCGACCTCTTTAGAACTCTCACCCATCATGTTTTAGTTCCCTGAATGTATACCTTAATGTGAGAAAATTGCCGGAGACTGATTTTTTAAAAATATATGTTTAACAGTAGACATGAGGGCAGATGGCGTTTGAGACATTGACTCGGCGATGGCACAGCATTTGTCTATTAATTTGCTTAGGTCTGCAATAATTGAAGGTAGCTATAGAAGAGGAGCACATCTGAAAATGTTCCTTAATAGTTTTTGTAAATATTATAAACCATCACTCCGCTAAAAGTCACCAGGGAATACAAATCACTAGCTACAAGACACAGTAGTTTAAATTGAGACATTATTTCATATAGCGCGCATGCTACAGCGATTTTGTAACACATGAAACTGTATTTAAACACATGCAGTGATATTGTTTTGTGTTTCACTGTACAGCTGCTTAGAATCATGCATGATCTGCTGACACAATTGTTATTTGACACAGGTTTCTAGTTTAATATTGATTAAAAATACAATTATCACTGAAAGCATTCCCGAGAGAAAGAGACAGGAAGAAGACATACGCAGAGACGAAAGAAATAGAGAGGGAAAGTGAAAGAGGACGAGAGTGAGAGGGGTGAAACGGAAGCTCAGAGAGACAAGCGCGCGCGCCTCGCGCTGAAAGTTTAAAAAAAAAAAAAGGATGCAGGCTGGACTGAATTCATCGTGTTCTGGGGGAGGTACATCGATGATATCATCTGCCTCTGGTCGGGTTCTGTTTTACAACTTCAGGACTACTTTGAATACCTTAACTCCAATCCATTTAATGTCAAACTCACAATGGAATTCAGCAATGAGAAAATCAATTTCTTGGATTTACAATTCTATATACAAGATGGGCACATCCATAGCACTTTATATCGCAAAGACACCGCGTGTAATGCAGTTTTACATCCAGAAAAAGCACATGCCAGCTCTACTATTAAAAATATTCCTTATGGGGAGATGGTACGTGTCAGACGTAATTGCAGTGAGGAATCTAATTTTGACATAAATCTCCAACAAGTTAAGAAAAGGTTTTTGGCCAGGGGATACAAAAAAGAGATTGTGGAAAAGACAGAAAATAGGGCACGTGTACTAACCAGGGATACCACCTTAATAACAACAAAAAAACAGAAAAGGAGTAGAAACAAGAATAGTGACAATAACATCAGGTTCGTGACCCAGTACACCTCACATAGCAGTGCTATTTTTAAGCTGCTGAAGAAACATTGGAATCTCCTATGTGAGATACCCGGTCTACAGAAAGTGGTTCACATAAATCCATCAATCACATATAGGCGCGGGAAAACTCTAAGAAATGATTTATGCCCGAGTTACATTAGAAAAAGTAACAACAATCCACTGACATGGCTACCATCCAAACCAAAAGGTTTCTTTACCTGTACAATGTGTAACATTTGTGAACTGGGGATCAATAGAATTAAGAACTTTTCATACAATGGCTCCCGAAACTATAACATCTACAATTTCATCAATTGCAATACTATGTTTGTTGTCTACGTGATTGGATGCCCTTGTGGAACCATTTACGTAGGCAGTACCAAACGTAGCTTAAAGATCAGGATTCAGGAACATAGGAGGGCTATACTCAAACGTGACTCCAGATATCCTATGATGGAACATTTTGTTAATAAGCATGAGGGTCTTGCCAATTTCTGGTTCCATGCTATTGAACATGTGGAAAGTGCAGAAAGAGGAGGTGATCGTGAACTGCAGCTTAGGCAGTGTGAGGCAAAATGGATTTGCAGATTACGTAGTGCTATTCAAGGATTTAACAGTGATAATGAAATGCACTACTTTCTTGAAAATGATTAAAGTACGGAAACCAATGGTCAGGAACTTTTGCGATCCTCAGTAATGGTGTAAAACATGATATTTGTCTATCAGATATTGGCACAATTATAAATGGATGTGACCAAATCGGTGGCTATAACCCTCCCCAGTGATTTATTTTCTTTTCCATCATACCTTCTATCTCTGTTTCTTTATAAACACGTGGTGATGGACTATGATATATGGGGTACATATTTTAATATCTGTTCCTTACTCATATCCCTAGCGCTCTCTCATACCTTGTCTGGTCCCATTGTGTGTGACGAGGGTCTGGATTCTTGTTCTTGTTTATCCGTTTAGGGTCTACTTTTATTTTTGTTGATTTTACATCCGAAAAGAAGTTGTGAAGCTCCATTTCCATCATTCATGCTTGATGGGATATGATTAACTACCAATGCGCTTACACATCTGAACCCCCCTTATGGTCACTCGCAACATCTATTACTTGGATATTACATGCTACGCACTATTGGGGTTGATTTAAATCCACTTGTGCAGATTTTTCTGTTCTGTTAACGTTCCACGCTCTCTTCCCCTCTTATTGCTACTTATTACTAATGATTAGCTAATCTCCCAGTTATATAATGACAACAGATGCATCATTGGAGGGATGGGGAGCGCACCTTCAAGACCTAGAAATCGAAGGACACTGGAGCAAACAAGAGGCTCAATTACACATCAACTTATTGGAGATAAAAGCTGTGTTCTTGGGCCGCCAAGCTTTTCTCCCCAGGATTGACAATTCTCCAGTACTAGTCAGGACAGACAGTACAACAACGATGTTTTATCTAATAAAACAGGGGGAACAAGATCAAAGCCCCTATCGGCGCAAGCTCAAGAGATCTGGAAATGGCTCCTAATACACAATATCTCTCTGCAAGTTCAACATGTTCCTGGAATACACAACATAAGAGCAGATTCGCTAAGCAGATCAGCAAGTGTTTGTAACAAATGGGAACTGAATCAGGATCAACTCATTCAATTATTTCGCTTATGGGGCACTCCAGCTCTGGACCTGTTTGCCAGTCAAAACAACAAAAAGTGTAAACATTTTGCAAGCAGGATCTTGAGGGAATGCTCTTCAGCTCCGTTGGACAGGGATGTTCGCATATGCATTTCCCCCATTCCCGCTGATCCCAAAGGTGCTCAGGAAAATTAGATGGGAACCGTGTCACTTAATTCTGATAGCCCCGGCATGGCCAAGACAATTCTGGTTCTCGGAGCTTCTTCACTTATAATGTGACTCCTAGAGTGCAGTTTCCTCTAATCCAAACTTTGATTTGGATGCACAGAGGGAAAGTTCTTCATCCCCAGTTGGCCTCGCTGAACTTGTCGGCATGGAACCTCATGAGCACGAATTTCAGTCCCTAAACATTAATGAAGAATGCCGAGATATCCTCTCCCACTCGTGCAATTTCCACAAATAAAACCTATGTGGCGAAGTGGAAAAGGTTTTGCCAATGGTGTTTGACACAATCGCTTCACCCCTTGCACTCTTCTCCGGAGCAGGTTCTCCCTTATCTAATACATCTAGCCAAGGCAGGCCTTTCTCATGCATCAGTCAAAGTGCATCTTGCTGCCATTTCAAGATATCGCAGGAAACCAAATCATCCATCTCTTTGGTCACAGAGAGTGATAAAGGAATTCTTGAAAGGATTGTTCAGAGTTTTCCCTCCAATTAGACATCCATCAGTTCCATGGCAGCTTAACACAGTCTTGGCGCAACTAATGAAACCACCTTTCAAACCGATTCACACAGCTGAGCTACAGTTTGTATCTTGGAAAGTAGCTCTACTCCTGGCTCTGACGTCAGCTAGAAGGGTCAGTGAGATTCGGGCTTTTTCCATCACAGAACCTTTCCTTCAATTCAAAACAGTAAAGGTGATATTATGAACAAACCCTAAATTCATTCCGAAAGTTCCTTCGGATTTTTACCTCAATGAGCCTTTTGTTATACCCACATATTTTAAAGACCCATCGTCTGCAGCAGAAAAATCTTTGCACACATTAGATGTCAAGAGGTGTTTAAAATCTTATATTGATAAGACAAAGTCCTTTAGAAAGACAAGTCAGTTGGTAATAGTGTTTTCTGGTCCCAGGAAAGGTTTGGCTTTGTCAAGGACTAGCAGATCCAGATGGATCCTCAGCCATTACTTTGTGTCACAAAAATGCCGGAGGTCCTTTACACTCGATGGTTCGAGCTCACTCAACCAGAAAAATGGCAACTTCAGCTGCATTGTTTGCGGGAGTATCGCTCCCGGATATTTGCAGAGCGGCAACGTGGAAGAATGTCCACACTACTGTCTGGACACAGCTTGGAAAGCAGATTCAGCAGTGGGACAAGCCGTGCTACGTCACCTGTTTCATTAAGGTATTTACCTTACAATTTCTACAAATGGCTCTTTTGTTCTTGTTAAATGCCTTTTCCTAAATGTTACATTGAATAGTTCTCGTTATATGTCTTTGATTTTTATGTAATATATTGCATTAATATACATGCTGAAACATACAATCTGTTCTATCTTCTAGAGGATATAGTTTAATCTCTCAAACAGGAAGCAGAGCCTGAGAAAAAAGGGTGCTATCCTGGAAACGCTTCCTTGTAAGAGCACTGCTTTCTATTCTGATACAAGCATATGAATCTATGAAAGATTCGATACTGCAGAAGAAACCAGTTACTTACCTGCACACTATGATTCTCCAGTATTGATATCTTTTATAGATTCACATGCGACCCGCCCGCCTCCCCATTTCTCAGGTAGACCACTTTTTATCTCTGATTACTTCCTTGGCTCACACTATGGGCTGGAAATCTGAGATATGATGGCTCTGCTCGAAGTAGGTGGTAAAATACAAATGTTTTGCGACCGCATCCTGGGCACAAACATTCCTACATACAGCTCCAATGCTGTATTAGGAAGGGATGCACTGAACACGCCCCTTCCCAATACTGCATCGGTATGTATACGCAATTCCAAGTTGTGATTCAGTGACATGTTACCGGATCACAAATTGGAATTCATACAGACCAAAATGCATTTTTGCGGTCACAGACGTCCCTATTGGGCTGGTGCAGGTCCTTACAGACAAGATCATAATCAAATGTTACTGCAACAAGCAGGCAGAGAAGGGGTCTTGGGTCCTGTGCCAAGAGGCGTCTGCAGCAGTCTGATCTGTATATGATAAACTCAGCCGCCGATGCCTTCCTCATTACGAATGGAAGTTTCACCTGGAGGTGGCACAGGACTTCTTCCCGCAACGGGGAGAAACCTGGCTCAGTCACTTCACTAACTCATAGAATGTGACGTGGCAATACTTTTACCCACGGACGTTCCCAAGAAGGCTCTCTCTCCGAGACACATTCTGCATAGAGAGGAGCATGGGTCTCCTGTATGCCTTTCCGCTGCTACCCTCTCCTGCCCGAGCACTGATCAAGATCAGCAATACCGGGCCCAATCAATCTCACTGGCTGTGGATTGGGGCCAGGAGAGTGTGGGCTTGGCATGTGTTCTCTGATCAGGTTGCCGCTTCAGGAGAATCTTTGTTCACAGCTGCAGGGCATTGTCTTGCACCTGGCCTTACACGACCTCACATCTATGTGTGCAGTTGATCTTCTTTGATCAACCTTTCAAAGTCGTTGATGGTATCCTGGTAGCCAGGCGCACTTCCACGAAATCAGTGTACGCCGGGTGCTGAGATGAATCTGTGGCTTGGTGCGGCAGCAGCCAGACAGACCCGTTGCAGGATGTCTTGTTTGTTTTGACTTTGGCCGAGCAAGGGCTTGCACAGGGCACTGGTAAAGGTTACATTTGACTCTTTCAGTCTTTTTGTTTTTGATGGACCAAACCTCTTTGTTTAAATTACCTGTTGTGATTAATTTTCTTAAAGATTTGCAACATATATTTCTGCCCAAGCATTATTTTTGGGGGTAAATAATATAATTTTCAAGAATATTGTTGTTTTCAATAATATAGTTTTGTTTTAGGTAATATATTCATTTTAGTTGTTAGTATTGTTGGTATAATTGTTATGCTGGTTACGCCATCACAACGGTGACGGATAGCCCGTCTGCCGAAATATAAATCCCATAGGATATTATGGGATTTAGATTACGGTGGATGGGATATCCGTTACCATTGTGATGGAGTAACCTGTCCCCCGAAATCTAAATCGGGCCCTTAGTAATTTTTATTAAATGTTAGTAGTAATTTATAGTGCCATAGTGGGTTGTTGGCATGTTATTTAAATATGAAATGTTTTTAATTTATTAGTAATTTGTTTTTTATAATCAATTTAAAAAATAATTATGTAAATTGTTAACTGTTATATTATCTTTTGAAAGTAAAATTGTAATTCTAATTTTTATTTTAGTATTAATATTAATAAGTTATCTTTAGCGGGTTGTTAGGTTTGAACGGGTATAGGTTGGGAAGTTAAGGTAAAAATCATTTAAGATTAATGTTAATTAGTTTTCAATCCTTAATTAATTATTTAATGGATTGTTAATTATATAAATAGTTTAAAGGTGATATATTTAAGTTCTCCAGTACTGTATCTTTTATAGATTCACAAGCTTGAATCTTCCCCGTCGTCATGGTGGGAGTCACCATCACGACGTGGAAGATTCAAGCATGTGAATCTATAAAATATATTAATACTGGAGAAGCATTGTTTACAGGCAAATAACTTGTTTTTTATCATTTAGATAGGCTTCAGTTTAGGGAACTTACTGCTTTGTGCTTAAACTATTTTATCACCCAACCTAGAGACATCTTTCCTCTTTAGCAGCATCATGTGATCAAAAAAATAATACATTTTTAACACATATATGAAAATGCATAAATGGACTTTGGCCGAGCCAAATTCTTTTATTGGTTTGTTCATCTGTCATTCATGTTTGGCTTCCACCCACCAAAGAATACAGCACAGGGCAGTGAGTCAGCACTCTTCAGCCATTGGCTTTTTTGCACTGTGAGTGACTGCATTTTGCCAGATTAAATGAGCACATTTGTAGGGAAAAAAATGAAGTACACTTCGGTGCCTGAGCGTGTGGGTAATAATATACCATTTTTTTTCCATTCTTTATCCTTCTTTATTTTTTGATCCCATTGTGCATTCTTTAGGTAACTGTATTTCAATGTCAGTAATACTTTTTTCCCCAATAAGGATCATCCAATGATGTACATTCAAACAAAAATGGCTTCTATAACTGCTATGGGTTTACCTGCCTGCTAGAAAGCACTCTTACTGTTTTATTAAAATCATGCAATTGTGATTTTTTAAAAACTTTTTTATTACAAGAAAATGACCTCCATATTTAGGCGTTAGCGTGTTTTTTTCTTCCCTTTTGTGGCATATGCCTGTAATAAAATTAATTTTAAATCATTACTATTGCACCACTCATGGGCTTTGCAAATACTTGTTAGTCCATGTGCCTCCTACTAGCTTTCATAGTTTTAAATCTGATTATACTTCTCTGCGTTCAAAATACTGCAAATTAGTAAAGGAAAGCATTTAGAAATTGACCGCCTTACCCCATATTGTGATTTACTCATGTAAACAAGCTTTGTTTATGAGTGTGATATGTATTTATACAGGAATTACCAAAATATAAATTTGCTCTTAGTTTTAGAACAGCTTTATATTACTGTCAGCTTTGTTATGAATATATATTTTCTTCTCTAGTAACCTTGCAGATCATAGTGTTTTTCAGTATGAAATGGATAGAATGCTTCCTATTAGGTAGAACTTTATCTTTAATTATTATTTGATTTAGACACTGTCTAAAAACAAAACTGATATGAGAGAGTGATGGTATACTATGCAGTGTAAACAAAAGCTCGATTATCCTGTATACAGAGACCATGTAACGGGTGTGATATATCTTCATTTTACTATTAATTATATAGATGTTATG
The DNA here is from genome assembly GCF_964204655.1 of Triturus cristatus. Classification (NCBI taxonomy): domain Eukaryota; kingdom Metazoa; phylum Chordata; class Amphibia; order Caudata; family Salamandridae; genus Triturus; species Triturus cristatus. The sequence goes on from NC_140579.1 coordinate 1,278,643,990, forward strand.
TTAATGTTATAAAACACTTATAGCTCGCACGGATACTGAAGAGTGTCCCGCCGCGAAAGCCAACTGCAGAAAACAAGGAGCACGGAGCTAGGAGGAGCTGTGAATTAGTTAAAAAGCAAGGTCTTTAATTGCTTTATAAACAGCCTAAGATCCTGAGTGTTTCGCAATTCATGTGGAAGGGCATTCCAGGCTTTGGCTGCCTTAAAAGAGAGAGAGCTGCCTCCCGTTCGTGTAAGGCGATATCGGGGATAATTGCAAGTTGTAATGTGGCTGATCGCAGTTGTCTTCGAGGAACGTAGAAATCAAAACGACTCCTGAGATATGGAGGCCCAAATTTATATAGGGCACCGTGGGTAAGCGTGAGGGCTTGACTGGACGCGTTGCACCACGGGGAGCCAATGCAGATCCCGAAGATGTTGCTTTGTGCTTGATCTGCCAGGGATCCCAAGCAGCACTCTTGCTGCCGCATTTTGAATAGTTTGCAGCTTTTTCAGCTGGTATCCAGGAAAGCCAATATATAATGCATTAGCGTAATCAATACCCGACAAGATGAGCACACGAGTCACCATTTCCTTGGCCGGTCTGGGAAGCAATGGCAGGAACTTCCTAAGCGATTTCAGTGTGCCAAAGCACCCTCTGGACATTTTATTTTTATCTGCACAGAAAACCGGAGTTCCTTGCTAAACCAGACCCCCAGATTCTTAACCGGGATGCCAACTGAGTTAGGCCTGGGATAGTCTGCAGGCCAAAGATCTTCCCTGAAATGGGGGGGGGAGACCTGTACAGAAGAACCTCAGACTTGTCCTCATTGCACTTGAGCTGAGCCCTTGCAAGCCAGTTAAAAACGGCAGCAAGACAGTTTTTGGCAACATCCGGGAACAAATCTTTTTCCTTCCACGTAAAGAGGAGCTGAGTGTCATCTGCGTAAGCTCTGATCTTAGCTCCCAGCTCCTCCTCCAGATAGATTAATGGCGTAACATTTACATTAAAGAGAAGGGGGCTCAGAGTGGAGCCCTGCGGAACTCCCGTGGTCACCTTTCTTGGGGCCGAGGAAAACGGGGGCAGCCATACCTGCTGTGTTCTGTCTTCTAAAATGACTTAAACCAGTCCCAAGCTAAACCTGAGATTCCAATGTTTGAGAGACGGCCAAGAGTTGGCGATGGAGCACCGTATCAAATGCGGCAGAGAGATCCAGTAAAATCAAGGCCGCTCTGCCACCTGCATCCAAACATTCTCTTATAGCCTCCGACATCTCAACAAGGGCAATCTCTGTGCTGTAGGTGGCCCTAAATCCCGACTGGGCTGGGTGGAGGGCACCTGATGACTCACCAAAGTTGGAAAGTTGTTTATACACTGCCTTCTCACACACGTTCGCCACAGCCAGGAGAAGTGAGATAGGTCGGTAGCTAGCTAGCATAGCAGGATCTAAAGAGGACTTTTTTAGCAGCGGGAGCAATTTAGCCTGTTGCCACTCAAGTGGAACTGTGGCGCTCTGAAGCGACATGTTAATAATGGTGTTAACCTCAGAATTAACCACCTCCGCAGCTGCTGCTAGCTGCCTGGCTAGGCAGGGATCAAATCACGAACCCGATTTCAGGGATTTGAGAATAGACAGTGAATCCTGCAGGGGAATGGATGAAAAACCCGTCAAAGAAGTGAGGGCTGAATCAGAGACTGGGGCATTCTGCACAGGGATCATCTCATATTTATTTTTTTAGTACCAATTTGTAATAAACAAGCATTTCTGTATATATGAGCAGATAGTATTGAGGGGGGTGTTAAATCTAGGATTTCCATTAATGTGCCACATTGGTGGATTACTGGATTTTGCTATGTACATGTTTTGTTGATTGTCACAAATATAAGATTTGTATAGTAAAGCAGCAGTCATTGTAGATATGTGTCAGAATGGAGCTGCTGAAACTAGCATGACAGTTGGACTTGAAATTGAAAATATTGATGCATGCAAAGAAGTGATGAGTTTTAATTCTGAGATATGTGCAGTTCAAGAACTTTCACCGACCACCTACGCTGTTGAGTTGAAGGATTTTAAGTTAGAAACTCATCAAAATAAAAGAACAGAACATTGTCTAAAGAATATTAATGGTAAACTTTCTAACATTGAAAAGGTACCTTATGAAGATCACATTGAGTTAGGAAAGGTAACAGCTGAAGACGGACGCCACAAAGAGATATTATCTGTGCCAACATTGGCGCTAGTGCCTGCAAGCATTGGTGGAAAAGAACCACGAACTAAGGAGGAGATCGAAGATGAATGTGAAAATCATGCCAAATTCTATAACTTCTTGTCTTATGAAAATGGGTGTGCGCCATTAGATAAAACATCAGCTTCTGATCTTGAAGATCATGGAGATGCAGTATATGAGCAGGTTGCAAGTAGTGAATGCATGTTTAAAGACTTGTAGCAAACACATTTACCAATGCTTTCACCAGCACAGCAAATACCTAAAGATGACTTTTTTGAAATTAATAAATCTTCTGTGACTGTTTATGTAGCCAATTTTCCAAAAAGACAGATAGCTATGACAGTTTTTGAAAATACCTAATTTGAAGACAGATCTTTTACTGAGCATTCATCAGCATCATTCTCAGCTTAAGGTTATGTGGCTGCTTCTGGGGATTCTGAAGCAAAATCCCCTGAAGACGTCTATCAAGTGGAAATAGATGCCAATAGGCCTATGCCTGTTAAGCAATTAAAATATGAACATGTTGTTTTAACCACTTCTGATAGAATCATTGACAATTTCACGAGTCCAGGCAGTGTGTTACAGCACTTGACTCATGGAATCTCGAATAAAGCTGAACCAGATGATGGAATGATGGTGCGAAGAAGAAAACCTGGCATGCTTGGATTAGGAATACCAGTCAGTTGTGCTCCTCAATCAAAAGGTGTGTTCCACATTTTTGTGTCATCCTGTTTGAGTTCGCAGTCTGCTAGACCAAGAATGCACCCTGCTGCTGAACCCTGCAATAAGCTTACAGCTAATTCCTGCGACCTGCTTGAAAGACTGCCATGGAAATTTCACTGCAATCATATACATATTGTATATACTGCTCGTTTCTTTCCCTCTCTGTTTTATTTAGTTATTTGTTTAAAGTAATGTTTTTTTGTCACATTGCATGCCAGTTGCATGATTGCTTACACCATCCCTGTACTTTTTATTTTAGAACTGAGCACAGATCTCAAAATAATGGAATGATACTGAAAACATGTATTTTTTGCAGTCTTTCAAATAAATCCCACAGTTGCCCATCTGCATTGAGTGCCAATATATTTTTTTAATTAAACTCCACTATGGGTTTTAGCAGAGAATTTCTTCTGCATGCAAAACTCTTGAGTAGCCTCTTTGCTATGATCTTTATGGAAATTTCTTGATGGCAAGATTTGTTGGCTGTTAGTTAAATGTTGCTCATAGTGAATTGGATTAGTAAGGGAAATGCTTACTTATTCTAATCCTGCATTGGAGACTAATCATTGTACAGATGCTCTAGGTGTGAGCTTTTGGAGTATGCCAATGGTGTTTACATTTATTTGGTAATGAACAGGTATTTCAAAAGCGAAGTTTCATGTTTTTTTAAACTTTTTATGTTCCTTTCCTTCCCAACTTGTATAGGTTCTGGAATGGCATAACAACACTATATATGTCATCATAACTAATTACTGCTATCTTGTTTTGAAGGCTCTTTCCATAAACTCTACACTCACTTCTCCCAAAACTCCATTTCAACTGCCACGTGCTGCATAATTTCAAACAAGACATTCCTATAGATAGTATGTTCTGCAGTCTTATGTTCAAGTATTCAAATTACCCTGCAAAAAAAGGGTTTGGCCCAAAGGACTGCTAGCTATACCCATTATTCACAACCATAATTCTTCTTTCATGTCAAAAGTTTTTATTGAGAAAAGATACTCATAGTAAAGCATCACGGTATACCTTACAAGTGATATTCAGTACAAAAAATGTATAATAAAAGGCATTTGACAATGCGAATGACCTATGATATAAAGAGAAAATATATACAAAGTAATAATGTCACATTAGGAGCATCCAAAGAATGTGGGTAAATCGTCAGTGTTAAAATGATACACCATCTGCAACCTAGATGAATTAGTAGCATCAGGAGATGTGGTATCATTTTTTTTTTTAACAAACTTTATTGCCTTTTATAAAGTTTACATCAAACACCTGTAAGGTAGCATTGGTCTGGAGCGGGCAATACAACCCATTAGACATGTTGATACTGTCGATGTCCACACTGTGCCACGTCTGTACATGACAATTGGAAAGATCACAGTATTCCCCTTAGCTATGTACTATGCAGGAGATGTTGGTATCATAATGTGAAAAGTATGACTAGGCAGGGATTTTCTTAATAGGAAAAAGGAAAAGAAAAAGAAAAAGAAAAGGGAAAAAGGGAGAGTGGATATCAGGTTAATCTGCAAAGTATCTAGTAAAGGAAAGTGTATATGAGTCAGGGCAAACAGGTGACGAAACTCCCACTCTGAAAATGTCAAAAGTGTAATAAGAGGTATGCTATGTTTTTGTTTTCTGGAGTTAACTGCCAAGAGCATCCCGTAGTTTTCTAGAAGAAGATAAAGAGTGAGATTTCCAAAAGCATGCATTGTCAGCACTTCTAATGAAGTAGGTCCATGCCCACCAGGTATGAAAGGAAATATTTGTTCTGCTCTTCCATTTAGAAAGGATCAGTTTAGTGCCTATAGCTAGTAAAAGGTCAGTGAGTTGAATAGCAATGTTAGGAAAAGTGTCTAATTGCAGAGATGCAATTACTCCCAAGATTGACATAGGTCCATCAGTGAGAAGGTGTGTCTTGAAAATATTCTCAGTAGTATTTATTTTGTATTTAATGCCAAAGGGGGGATATGTTTACAGTTAAAGAACATGTGTGTAATAGCTCTAGGAGCAAGGTTACAGTTTCAACATAGATTCGAGTCAGAGAGCCCCAATCGATGTATTTTCGTGTGAGTCTACTATGCAATATGTATGATCCATAACCTCATTTGTGAAAGAGCTAGAGTGATGTTCCCTGTAAGAAGGAAACTCTATTTACTCCAGTATTGGAACTTTCATAGACTGCCATGCTTGAATCCTTCCCCGTCGTCGAGATGAGAGTCCCCAGTATGTATAAAAATAGTAGTACAAATCCTTACAAATCAGAAACTAGGCGTAGGCCCATTCTAGTTTTGTAACATAGCCACCTCTTTTTGTAAAAGAGACCAAATAAAACCAACAACCAATCAGATTAGCCTCACCCTGTAGAGCCTTGCTGAGAGAACCTCAGACCCTCAGATTTTCTACTGCACGTTGTGCTATGGAGTCTCCACCGAGCTCTGCTCATTTTATTCCTTGTTACTTTTATTCCTACAGTTTTTTCAAGAGCTTTTCTTCAATTTTGTTCTTCACCTTTACTTAACATGTTCGAGAAGGAGATAAAAGGCCTTTTTAGAGTTTGTGCCACCTGCTCTAAAAAGAGGCTTTACATGGATGACCCTCACAAGGACTGCATCTATTGCCTGTATCCAGATCATAAGGCCAAGGATTGCAAGGTATGCCGTACTTTTTCGACCAAAACCTTGAGGGACCGCGAGGGTCGTCTCCTGACCTGGCTCCAGAAGTTAAAATCCAGGAGGGAGCCTATCTCCAGTGACGACAGTGATGGGGCCTCATCAGCTGCGTCTACTAGAAGATCTCTCAAAAGGGGGAGATTTGACCCTTCTTCTTCTGAAGACCATCCTGGGAAAGCCTCTAAAAAGACTTCTCATGGGTCTGACAGGCAAAGTCCAAGCAAATCGCCTCACCGAGGTGTAAAGGAGAGGGAAGGACTTACTGCAGGAGAGACTGCAGTGAGGAAGTCGAGCTCTGTTCCTCCATCTTCTCCTCCTCACAGAAAAAAGGATTTCAAAAAGCCCTCTTCTGTTCCCTCTGAGGAAAAACATGTTAAGAAAATTCTGCCGTCGACGACGCTGCCGATGACAGCGTCGACGCGGAAACCGTCATCGTCTTCGTCGACACGAAGCGAAAAGGTAAAATCTCCTCAGTCTTCTGTGACTCTGACGACGGGATCGTCGACGAGAGTCTCCTTACCTTCACCAACGGTGCAGTCTTCATCGTTGACGGCGGTGAAGTCTGATGCAGCGTCATCAGTCATGGCGAAGAGGTCATCGACGACTTTAATGAGGATGACGACGGCCGCGGTTACGACGACGACGGCCTCGACGTCGACGGTCATGATGACAGTATCGTCGACGGGGCCAACGATGACAACATCTACATCATCGACGACACCGTCGACGACAGATACAATTTCTGCTGTAACCATCAGAAAACGTCACATTACTCCAGAGATCCCTTCCCCAAGCAAAGTGACACCTCTGCTACCTACTCACCTCCTAGAGGAAGAGGATTCGGAAGAAGAAGGTCCATATGGCTATGCATATAGCCCTTCTGAACTGCACATTAAGTGCCAGGACTTGGATTCTGAGGTTGGGTATGATGTCAAACAGGAGTATGATCCTCCCCACAACTATCATGGAGGTTATCAGGAGGAGATGGTTTGTATGCAGTCCTCCTTGATTTCAGACTTACAGTTTATACTTTCTGACTAAAAAAAGAGGTTTCCAACGCCATCTCCGGTAAAGCAGCATGTTTCAGTTCCCGCTCTTCCACCAGCGGGCCTTCCGCGCCTCGGCTGCCGCTTCCTCCACTGCAATTGATAGTGGATCCACCACCTACAGTTCCTCCAGTCCAGGATGATACCTCGGATGAGGACCAGGGTCAGACGGATCTCCCGGATCCGGATAAGGGAATGGGATGATTACATTATCCCTACTCCTGCTTCCCCTTCTCCGGTGCCAGTGGATTCTCCGCCTGGAGACATTGGTAGTTTCCATAATTTGTTGGAGAGAGCAGCTAAAAAGTACGATCTGCCTATGCCATATGTGCAGTCGGAATGTTTCTTGTACGACTTTAAAGAGCCTTTTAAAAGGTCGGTGAGGACAATCAATCCCTGTTGTTGATCATGTTTGGGAAGAGGGACTCAAGGTTATGAAGACCCCAGCTACGGTGATCCCGGTGCTTTCTCGTTTAGAAAAGAAATACAAGGCCCCGGAGGACAGCCCGGCTTGCCTGGTGAGCCAACCGAAGCCGTACTCTGTTATTTCTTAGGCAGCTCAGAGGAAATCTAGAAATCCAGAGGCTCTTCTAACAACGCCTCCAGATAAAGAAGGCAGATGCTTGGACAATGCTGGCAAAAGGTTCTCATCAATGTCCAGCCTGCTCGTCAAAGCGGCTGATGCTTTAGCCATCTTAGGGCGCTACGACCGCAAGATGTGGTGTGACCTCTCCCCCATTTAGACCAACTGCCTGAGGACAGCAAGGCCGAAGCACAAATGATTCTCCAGGAAGGAGAGAGGGCCTCATCGGAGGTAATCGACTGCGCAATGGATATTGCAACAACTGCGTTCCGTTCCCTGGCTGGAGCTGCAGTCCTACGACGCCAAGGATGGCTCTGTGCTACCTCGTTCAGACTGGATGTTCAAAACAATATTTTAGATCTTCCATTTGATGGAGAAGCGCTCTTTGGTAAACATATAGACGATGCGCTCCATAACATTAAAAAAGACACTGCGCGTTTGTTGCAATACCGCAAGGTCCCCTTTTGGGGTGCAAGAGGTAGATGTCTTCCCTCATACAAAGGAGAATACCAGCAATACCGGTACCCCTTGTATACGCCTGCCTCGCAGTCCTATCGTCTGCAGTATAACCAGTGGGAGGGTCAGTCCTCATCTTATTCAAGATCTACGAACAGAGGAAGAGCAGGATGCCAGGGGAAGGAGTCCTCTAGGCGCCAATAGCGGCTGCCTGAATATGTCTACTGTTCCTCCCCCTCCCCCTCATGTAACACCTGTGGGAGGCAGGATATCGCAGTACTTCCAGGATTGGCAACGAATAACATTGGATTGTTGGGTTCTCAATATCATCCAATTCGGCCACACATTGGAGTTTGTCCATCCTCCTCCAACCAAGCCCCCTCGTGCCACAGCAACAAACCCTCTTCGTCTCCTACATTTAGAGGTCCAACAGATGCTTCTGAAAGAGGCGATAGAACCGGTCCCCATCTCGCAGAGGGGAAAGGGGTTCTACTCCTGGTTCTTTCTGATTCACAAGACTGTGGAAAAGTGGCGCCCTACTCTAGATCTGAGGGAGCTCAACACCTATCTCATCAAACAGTTGTTTAGAATTTTCTCCTCACAGGACATTCTTCGTCTTTTAAATTCAGCAGATTTTATGGCCACTCTAGATCTAGAGGATGCATATTTTCATGTCCTTTCATCCATCCCACAGTAAGTTCCTTTGCTTCACAGTAGCCAAGAGCCACTTTCAATCAAGGTCCTCCCCTTCGGCCTCAGATCGGCTCCAAGAGTCTTTACAAAAATACTAGCTGGGTCTGGGTCTGGGTCTTTTCCTCAATGCAGAAAAATCAAATTTGTGACCTTCAAGGAACGCCAAATTCCATATTGGACACGTCTCAGAACAAGGCTTTTTCTACAGTGGAAAGACAAGCAAAGCTAAGGTCAATGGCTCACCTGGTTCGAAAAAGGTCACTTTCAGTTCGCCACTACAAGTCCCTTCTGGGATCCATTTCGTCCTGCATTCCTCTGATTCCTCAGTGCAGGTTACGAATGCGCTCTCTTCAAGAACAGGTGGACTTGAAGAGAGGGACCTTTCGAAGATGTCCAAGGTCTCTCCTTCATGGTCACCCCAGCTCCTCAAATTATCACAAAAGATGCATCGCTGGAGGGCTGGAGGGCTGGGGAGCGGTCTTGCAGGACCTCCAGATAAGTAGTCGGTGGCTGAACCACCAGCGTCTGTTACACATCAGTCTGCTGGAACTCAGGGCGATTCTCCTGGCCTTGCAGGCTTTCCTCCCAATAATAAAAAATTCATGGGTTTTAATAAGGACAGACAATACTACGGCCATGCATTATATCAACAAGCAGGGTGGCACAAAATGTCATCTGCTATCAGCGGAAGCTCAGGCCGTCTGGGAATGGGCGATCTTGCATGGAGTCTCACTAAAGGCGGAGCATCTCACAGGGACGCTAAACAAGACAGCAGACACACTAAGCAGACTGAAGTCAGTGAGCCACGAATGGGATTTGGATCAGCAGACTCTAGAGGAGATTTTTCGTCTATGGGGCAGACCTGCCATAAATCTCTTTGCTACTCCGGCGAACAAGAAATGCCAGTTCTACGCAAGCTGGCTTCATCATCAGGGATCCTTGGGGAATGCGTTTTCGATGGCATGGTCAGGCGCCTTTGTTTACCCTTTTCCATATCCCGCTGATCCCCAGCCTTCTCAGGAAGCTAAAGACGGAGCCATGCAAGAAGATTCTAAAAGCACCATCTTGGCCTCGTCAGTACTGGTTCAAGGAGCTTTTTCTTCTATCCCTGGAGCATCCGGTGGCTTTGGAACAGATCCCTTCTCTGTTGACATGTCCCAGGGTCAAGTGTTGCATCCGGATCCCCGAGCACTGCAATTATCGGTGTGGCTCCTGAGCACAGAGAATTTCTCGATGTAAGAATCTCTGCGGAATGTAAAGAAATTCTCTCTCAAGCTCGTGCTCAAAGTACAAACAAAACTTTTGGAAGAGGTTTTGCCACTGGTGCCATGACTCGGGGTTCATCCTTTCTCTTCCTCGGCTCATGAGATCCTTCCTTAAATTCTTTCCTTGGCGAAAGCAGGTCTGGCTCATTCATCTATTAAAGTTCATCTCGCAGTCATATCTCGCTTCAGGAGAACATCTTCAGGCCCTTCGCTCTGGTCGGCAAGGATTATTAGGCAGTTTATGAAAGGCCTTTTTTGAGCCTTCCCTCCAGTGAAACCTCCTCCACCATTGTGGCACCTTAATCTGGTCTTGTCCCAGCTCATGAAGCATCCCTTCGAGCCTATACATAAAACAGACTTGAAATTTCTCTCTTGGAAGGTGGCTCTTCTCTAGCCTTGACTTCAGGTAGGAGGGTCAACAAGTTACAGGCATTCACCATTCAGGAGCCCTTCCTTCAATTTAAGAATGAAACAGTTATACTCCATACCAACCCCAAGTTCATCCCAAAGGTACCTTCGGACTTTCATTTAAATGAACCAGTGATACTTAAGTCTTTTTTCCCTCAGCCTACGACTCCGGCCGAGAGGTCCCTTCACTCAGTGGATATTCAACATTGCCTGAAGTTCTATCTTCAGGGAACTAAAGATTTTAGAAAGTCACCTCAGCTCTTTGTGGCTTACAGCGCCCCTCTTAAAGGATTTTCCCTTTCCAAACAGGGGCTTGCACGTTGGATTTCAAGCGCTATCAAATATTGTCATCAAGCAGCAGGGAAGCCTCTTGAGGGTAGGTCCGTGATCACTCCATGAGGGCGATCTCTTCTTCCATGGCCCTCTTTGCTGGAGTGCCTATCCGGGACATATGCAGAGCAGCAACCTGTAAGAGCACTCATAGCTTCACAAGACATTACTGCTTGGATTCTTCAATGCGCAGTGACGCTGCCGTGGGTCAAGCAGTCCTGAGGAACCTCTTTCAATAAGCGGTGAGCTATCCCTCTCATCCCTCCTTCCTTTTCCCTTATACCTTCTTAGCACATTCTTTGATATGTTTCAATATGGATGCTTATTTCTGAGTGCATGCAGGGAAATATTGTTTACATTTGAATTTGAATGTTATCTTTTCTTTCACTGCCTTTAAAAAAAAAAAGAGAAATAATCGGTAAAGTCTAAACTACGATATTTGATATTCATTGTTTTCGTTAATCTTATTGATGCATTGTTGATATCAGTCGGATTTGATACACGCATAGAAATGTGCTCATGACTGCTAGCTACTCTGATTTATTCATGGGAATCTATGAAAGTTCCAATACTGGAGTAAAAAAACAAGTTACTTACCTGTAACTTTAGTTCTCCAGTATTGGAAACTTTCATAGATTCACATGCAACCCACCCTCCTCCACTGGGAAAGCTCTACCTTCTGCATTTTATGGTTATACTGTGGCCCTACGGCTACGAAAATCTGAGCGTCTGAGGTTCTCTCAGGAAGGTACTACAGGGTGAGGCTAATCTGATTGGTTGTTGATTTTATTTGGTCCATTTTACAAAACGAGGTGGATATGTTACAAAACTAGAATGGGCCTCGGCCTAGTTTCTAATTTGTAATGATTTGTACTACTATTTTTATATATACCAGGGACTCCCATCTCGACGACGGGGAATGATTCAAGCATGTGAATCTATGAAAGTTTCCAATACTGGAGAACTAAAGTTACAGGTAAGTAACTTGTTTTCATCTGAGGCCATGCAGAGGGGAAGATGTCTTCACCAGATTGTCATTTAAAAATTGTGTTACGTGTTGGAATTGTGCTTTGTTTCTCAAGTATTAGATGTCATGAGAAAATTATATATTTTGGATTTTATATGGTATAGTTTTGAGAAAGGTGTGGTTGAGCGGGAGAATGAGTGGGTTCTAACCTGATTGCGTTTTTTTGTTTTTTTTAATGGTGTAAAAGTGTAAATTGGATAGTTGTATTTGTGTTGGATGTCACCCAAAGATAAGGGTTAATCTTTGGTGCCCAGATCTTTGGATAGGGAAATAACTTTCAATGCCCACTTGTTCCAAAAGATGTCTTGTCCATCTATTTTAATCTGCTTGTTGAACCATAGGGAAGCCATTTTGGATTTGGATAGTTTTTGGATAGGTTTCCTTATCTATACTGTGAAGCATGTCTACTGTGTTGCGTATAATAGATAATGAGTGTAGTATATTGAGACTGTAATTTTATGGATCGTTAAGAGAGCATATAACGGAAGGGGAACTGATATGTCGTTTTCCATGGACAACCAAGTAGGTTTGTGAGAAGTGGTTTTAAAAAACCACAAAGCGACTTGTCTGCCCAAACTGGACTGTTGGTATCATCGGTAATCTGGGAATTTAACCCCACCCTCCCTTTTTGTCCATTCTAAGCTTCCTGAGAGAGATTCTAGATTTGATGTCTTTCCAAAGAAACTCAACTAGGATCTTTGTATTTGGATTTTAAGCAGTCATGTGAGAATTTAAAGGGAAGCATTTATTTTATTTATTTAAAAAGTTTTATAATGCGCGAACAAGACCCGACAGGGTATCAGGACGCTATACATATAAGCAAACCATAAAGGAAGTTAAAAAAACATAAGGTGATCATATTACATATAAAGAATCAAAGCATTACATAGTTGAACGGTAGATCAGTGCAATAAACATGAAGTAAAAGTTAGTTTGGTGACTTCAAATCTATAGTTGCAGCAAGCTTTTCAGAATTAACCCTTTGACTTCAATCAATGAATCAGGGACTTGTGAAGCGCACTACTCACCCGTGAGGGTCTCATGGTGCTGGGGAGAGGGGGGATGTTGAGCCGCTCCGTCTCATCCCAAGAGCCAGTTCTTGAGGCTCTTTCTGAATGCCTGCAGTGTGGGGGTTCGTCTGATGCTAAGGGTGAGTTTGTTCCAGGTCTTGGCCACAATGTAGGAGAAGGCTCTTCCTCCTGTTTTGGCTCTGCGGATGCGAGGGATTTCAGCCAGGACCAGGTCAGTGGATCGGAGGTTTCTCTTCGGTGCGTAGAACAAGATTCTTTCGTTGAGGTATTGGGGTCCGGTGTTGTGAACGGATTTGTACGCATGAGTGAGCAGCTTGAAAGTCACTTTCTTTTCGACGGGGAACCAGTGAAGGTATCGTAGGTGCTGGGTGATGTGGTCTTGTCGTGGGAGGCAGAGGACGAGTCTGGCTGCTGCGTTCTGGATAGTATTGAGTTTGAGGAGTAGAGATTTGTTGACTCCAGCATAGAGGGCATTCCCGTAGTCCAGTCTGCTGGTTATGAGTCCGTGGGTGATGGTCTTCCTGGATTCGGGGGGGTGGGGGTCCATTTGAAGGTCTCGTGGAGAATGTGGAGGGTTCATGGTGAGGGAGGAGTCGAGTATGATGCCGAGGTTGCAGGCGTGGTCCGTGGGTGTGGGAGGGTTGCCGAGCACAGTGGGCCACCAGGTGTTGTCCCACACGGAGGGGACAACACCTCTGTGTGAGACAAAAAACATTTCTGAATGAGGCGGCCGAAGGGTTAGGTCTGAGGAATAGCGTTCCATATTTTTGAGCAAGAACGGAGAAGGCGTGGTTGTAAGTTTTCTTCTTGAATTGTTGTGGTTTCAATAGTAGAGTTTTTTAAGGTCCTGTTCAAACCAGATAGTTTGAGTTTTTTGCCAGGTAAATCGGAGTGTTCTAATGAAACAGTTTCTTAGGTTCCCATACAAAACACTCCCCACACAGAAGTTGTTCTGAGGAAAACAGTCAAAGCAATCCTGTGGAGGAAAATAGGGTTCTCGTTTTGCAGGTAAGTAAACGGTCTTGAGGGGTGAGTTTCTGGGGATAGAACAAGGGTTCCCCCAGGGTCAAGGATGCACTCTCAAAGCACCCTCTGCTGCACTAGGGCGGCTAAGTGAAGAGTGCTGAGGCCCAGTATTATCCAATGGGGGATAGGGGGCCTCCTGTTGGTGGCTCTTCACGAGCAGGCCACAAGGTTGAGGGAGCAAAGCTCCTGGACTTAAGCTCAGGGCAAAGAGGGGTTCAAGTTAGCACCCTAGTTACTCCCACAGCAGCACTAATGCGGCCGTGTGCAGGATGCTGTTTTGGCATCAGGTGCCATGTTACTTTCAATGGGGATTCTCCAGTTTGAAAGAACACTGCAGACTCGGACACGAAGATCTTCTGGAGGCGACCACTGGTTGGAGAAGTAAGTTGGGATGCCGGGACACCATCGGTTGGGCCACCCAAGGCTGTGGGGCATCGGGTGCTGGGGTGTCTTTTGGCGTCAGATTCTTCTTACTGGCTCTGGTTGCTCTCGGGGGGATCCTCCAGAAAGGGGCTGCAAGCTTCGTCAGGAGACTCAAGCAAGGTCAGGGATCACCAGATCCCAGGTCAGGGTCGCCGGGGGGACCTTCTCGTGGTGTTGGGCCACTCGAACTCGGGCCGTGGATGTTGGGTGCAGAGTGCTGCAGACTTTCAGATTTGGCCAGAGTCTGTTGGCAAGCAAATCCGGTGCTCACAGGAAACAACGTCTAGTTGGGGAAGGTAGGGCAGGTCCTCCGGGTTCTGGGGGGCTGCTGGCTGCAGGACACACCGGGATTTCGCTGGAGCAGGTCAAGGTCAGGACAAGTCGGTAGGGCTTTGGCCAAGTCAGTTGTTGTCCTCCTCTTTTTCGTTCATCACGGCTGTTCGGTCCTTCTTCTTGTATCTTCTTGTCTGAGGAGGCAAGGTTCAGGGTTGCCACTAAATGCTAAATTTAGGGGCATTTCGGGTAGGTAATGGTTAGGACCAATGAGTTCCTTCATTGGAGTGGAAACACCCCCTGTTATGCCACCCTTCATTGGGAGGGGGGCGTAAGCCTCACTCTGGTAGGCTTGGCCCCCCCATCTTCAAGATGGAGGGGACTGAGAGTTGTGCTTCGCCTCGCCTCCCCCACCTGAGGGGTGGGGTTGGCAAAGGTGGGCACGCCTCTCCTCCTATCTTGGTTCTCATGCCGATTCTTCCACCCAAAGTGGGGGTCAGAACAGGTGGGGGCCATTTGCTGGGAGTAGCAAAGGGCTGGGTCAGTTTACAAAGGCGGCAAGCCTTTAAAGCTTCCCCTTCGTGGACCCTGCCCATCCGGGGTGAGGAGGCCAGGTACCTCGACCCTGAATGTGCTTTTTTCAGGCCCCCTAGAGCGGCAGGCTCTCAACCCAGGGATCCAGAAACATGTCTGGTGGTGGCAGCTGGCGAGCAGCCACTCAACCAGGACACTAGAGTCAGGTTGTTTTTCAGGGGGCATCTTTAAGATGCCCTCTGAGTCCATTTTTCATTAAATCCCACACTGGCATCAGTGTGGATTTATTGTGCTGAGAACTTTGATATCAAACGTCCCAGTTTTCAGTAAAGCCATTATGGTGCTTTAGAGTTCGTAATGACAAACTCCTAGACCATATACTCTTTATGGCACTACTGCACTTACAATGTCTAAGAATGGACTTACTTTGAAACTTGTGGAGCAGCATTCCACTCCAACCACCAGTCGCACAGCCAATGAGGACAAAATCCAATGAACTCCATCATGAGTTAATTTACTCCATTTTAAACCATCTTTTTCCATAAATTTCTCATTGTATTCCTTTTTCTTCCTTCACATAAAAGGCTGCATGTTTCCCAATTTCTTTCATTTGCTTAAGATATGTCCACCCGGCCACATGTAAGTCACTTACATGTGGCCAGAGAGCTGCCAATTTGGGTGTGCAACAGTACAGATTTAGGAAAAGACCTATAGGCCCTGTGTACCTGATTGGCAGGAGGCTAAGGCACACTTAGTCAAAGAGCATTAACATCAGGCAAAAAGTGTGTGCGTGTTGGGGGAGAGGGGGCAACCATGCAAAAAGGGACACTTTCCCACAGCGCCCTAATAAATAGATGTATTAGGGCTCGGACTGCACTACTGACAGTGGTTCCAGTAAAAAAATGTGTATTCACATTTCAAAAGTTTAGGAATATGAGGCTACGTATAGTGCTCCCAGAATGCTCTCTGATTAAATGCAAACACTTGAAGGCAAGATCAATGAATCTGTGATTTCAAAATAAAAAGTGCACAAAAAATGCAACTAGGAAAAAAAGCTTTTGCTAAACTACTGTGAAATTTGAAGTATCATTTCTTTGAAGCATCATTTAGTAAAATGTGTTGATGTATGCTAATATTTCCCAAATTAATAATGTAAAGTCAGTGTAACCAGTTTCAACAAGATTATGGGTAACATAGAAATTAAATAGGTCCGACATTGGTGGTCAGTCTTTGGTTTTGTCGATACGTGTCATGGCTTTTGTAAAACTTTATTGTTGTGGAAGCTGCTGGGCCCTCACTATTGTGACAAACATTTGCAAAAAGCAAAACTAAATATTTGTCTGTAAAAGCACACATTGCCATAGTAGTTCATGGCACTGAACAAAACTACTTTGTGTGCCGATATACTCCTTGTGAAAGAGCAGATTGCAATCACCCACAGTGAAGCAAGTTGGTAGATGGATAGAGAAAGAGATTGCAATTTAATAAAAACAAAAGGTCTTGGTTAAAGCCAGACCTAATTGGGGGCCCAATTCTTTAAAGAAAGTGCACCCATGGTGTAGGCCTTTGCATTTGTGCAGATTTATGTATTTCATGAGTTCACAAGAGTTTACAGAAGTAGAGCAGGAAATGGCACTCCTAGAAAATATTTGTGAATTGTATTTTAGCATAAGCAAATATGCATGTGTAGATTTGCTCGTGCAAAAATCTCTTAAGCGTTCACAAGTTCACTTTCCCTCCTAGCACTTTTTTCCTTACCCTGGAAGAAGTTTTAGTTCTAACCCTTGTCAGGCGTAAATTTCCAACCTTTCTCAAAATGGGGAAAGATTAGACAAGAGCTGATGTAAACCCCTAAAACATGCAAGCTACTAGGTTTCCACATACTCAAAGGGGCATTCCAACTAGTAACTATTGCTTAACACTACCCCGAGACCCAGTATGCAGAAAGCTGGCAAAATAAGGAAATTGCTTAGTATTCAAGCCCTACTGTAGTATTAGCTGTGGCATCACCAGAGAGGCTTTTATCAGAGCTTTTATATAATGAGATTGCTGCCATAATTTGTCGGCACTCTACATGGTACCAAAGGGACAAATAGATTTTTTTACAGAGCAAGTAGATTTATGAAGCAACATGTCCCACCGACAGGTAGATTTCATTAAATTCCACACCCCTGAGATGATTTTCTCTTTTAGTTTATGGCAGTAATCAGCTGTCTTGTAACAGAATGCTTAAGACCCTTAGTATTGTGGTAAAGTATTTTTAGTGACTGAGGGAAAGATTAATACATATATCGTCATGAGTGGCAAATTTGTATTGTAGGCCGTCCAAGGTGTCCCTTGAAGACCAAAAGTAAGGGGATAAAATGGACTAAAAGTATGCTTAAAAGGCACCAATAAAACTGAGTGCTTTGGGTGAAAGCCTGTTATGTCAGTTAGGGGTATCAATAAGCCAGTAGACATAAATTCATTGTGAATATTCAAAATGAACCAAAAACCCACCCATATAGATCTCTATAGTTCACTAACACACCCATCGCTACGAATGAACAAGAACAGGAGCACCACGAGATGGCCTCCTAATCATAACAATTATAATGCTTTTTGGAACAGTTGGCATTTGTTATTAGTATCGTACATGCAGAGAAGAACAATAATAATCAATATTTAGTGATTTTCTTTCTTAACTGTGAAGCATACACGTCTACGTGTAGGAGCAATAATACAGTACAAAGAGAGAAATATGGTGATGTAAACCACTTGTGGTAGGCGTTAGAAAAACATTTTAATTAAAAGAGATATCTGATAGAGACTTCTAGCTGCAGATTCCGTACCTTTAAATTTCATCAGGCTGGATGCGGAAACTTTTGCTGAGCAATACCCCTTGTGCGCAACGTCGGGTGGCTCCATTTGGCACCGCGTGACGTCATTGGCGTCTGTTATGACATCGCGGTGCCTATATAGGCGCCACCCAGGCTTACAGACATCAGTTCTTTTCTTTCCGCATCAGTTAAGCGCTGATCCAGGAAGAGCTACCCGTCTGCCACTTTTTGGTAGGTTTTTTCTCGCCTTTTGTCGAAATTTTGGGATTCGACTTCGTGTGCAAGGGATATCTTCGAAGGAAGACCGGTTTCAAACCATGCAGGACCCGAAGACCTTGAGGGAGTGAGCGATGCAGTTGCTTGCAGCCCGGCAGTCAACACCGTCAAGCGAGTCTCCGAGGAGGTCACGGTCCCGTTCGAAGAAGAGGAGGTTGCGAGACCGCTCATAGAGCCCTATCTCCTCTTCCTCCCTATCGAGGTCTTCAGGACACTTGGGGAAGAGGCACATGAACAAGATGAAGGCCAAGCATACTTCGACTTCACCTCAACTGGCGCCCGTCGTCGAGAGAGGTAAGGAGCACCGACGCTCTAGGCACGGTCCTGCGGAGCCGGAGCCTGAGTCGACTTTGCGCCTTCCACCCTTTCTGGGAGCTGGAGCGACCCCACTCAAATTAGAGTTTTGCGAGGCCATGCGGTGCGTATTTGAGTGGAATGACCCCGTTGGTGAGCCCTTGGGCCCCTCTTGGTTGGATGGAGCCCCATCGGGTTCAACGCCGTCGGTTCCAGCCACGGCGCCAGTGGGGACTCAGGCATCCGACCCCGGATCCAGATCGAAGCCGGTCGTGCCAACAAGACCTTCACCGGCGTCGAATCCGAAGTCGGTGTCTAAGACTTTGCCGATGCCCATCGGTGGCGCACGCCCCATCCTTATCCCCGACGACGCGGAGCCGGAACGGTATTGAGCATCGCAGATTCTGACGTTGATAGAACCCAGGGGTTCTATGTTGTCACCTAAGCACTTTGTGGACGTGCTGGGCTCAGGAGAGGATTGGGAGAAGTCTTGAGAACCAGGATGTCTCTTAGGAGACAATGGACTGGTATGGGGAACATAGGGAAGCCAGTGGTCTGGATACTTCCCCCGACACTGGCATGCTCTCTCCGCCTACAGTGGCCGAGGTCTAGGACTGGAGCTGCCCTAAGTACAGGTCAGGACTAATCTCCTGATCAAAGTGCTTCAGCCTGGGGCTTCCACTTCTGAACCCCTATTGCCCTTTAATGAGGCACTTACGGACGTCCTTCTAGGAACACGGTCCAAGCCTAGCACAGGGGCTCCTGTGAATAGGATGATTGCATGCCGCCATCGCCCAGCTCTCAGCGACCCAAAGTTCCTCAGCCAACACCCCACCCCAGAAAGTTTGGTGATGCAGGCCTCTACATCCCAAGGCGCATTCCCTTCCGCCCTTACGGATAGGGAATCCAAGAGACTGGACTCATTTGGGAAGAAGATGTTTTCTTCTTCCAGTCTGGCACTGCGGTCGGTGAATACCGTGTGCTTATTGGGCCGTTTCTCCCACTTTCTTTGGGAGACGGTTGTGCAGGTGCTGCCACAAGTCCCATAAAAGGCCCGGGCTGTGCTCTCCCAAGCTGTCAAGGATGGGAGGGATGCAGCAAAATTTGCCATACGGTGTGGATTAGATTCAACCGATTTGTTAGGCAGGTCAATTTCAACGACGGTGGCCTTGAGACGCCATGCCCGGCTTCATACAATTGGCTTTTAGGGGGATGTCCAAGCCAACTTGATGGACATGCCCTTTGATGGAGCCTGCCTTTTTGAGGAAAAGGCAGACTCAGCCCTGGTCAGGTTCAAGGACTCTCAAGCTACAGCCAGATCCATGGGCCTCTCCTCCACTCCACGTTGCCAGTCTTCCTTTTGCCAGATGGCAAAGAAAGGGGTTTCCAGCTGCGTCAGCCCTATCCTAGCCACCGTCCTGCTCAGACCGCCCAAGCCGTGCGTGGACGTGGACACGGTACATTCCGTCCTCGGAATGGAGGCCAGAAGTCGTCTACCACACTGCCCCCGGCAGCCGCAGCCTCCAAGCACTCCTAGGCTGATTCTGCAGGACCACACTACTCCAGTGGGTGGGAGAATTTGTCATCATCTCCCCCACTGGAGAACTATAACAACAGACAAGCGGGACTTGCAGATCATCCAGAAGGGCTATTCTCTTTGTTTCCTTTCTTTTCCTCCTCCTATTCCGCCAAGTCAGGAATGGCTGGCGGAGGATCATTTGAAGTTGCTCCAAGAGAAAGTTTCAGCTCTTTTGGCCAAAGGCGCTATCAAAAGGGTCCCAGCTTCAGAAGTAGGCAGTGGTTATTATTTCCGCTACTTTCTGATTCCAAAGGAGAATAAGAGACTTCGGCCCAGTTTGGATCTTCGGACCGTCAATCTCTTCCTCAAAAAGGAGAAATTCAAAATGCTCACTTGGTCTCAGGTCTTGTCTGCCCTAGACCAAGGAGACTGGGTGGTGGCGTTGGACCTGCAGGATGCGTATTTTCACAATCCCATCCTGCTGGGCCACTGGCGTTACCTGCGGTTCAAGGTAGGTCGCGGATGGCAGATGGCGGTGGTTACAGCTCATCTGCGCAGGTTAGAGGTGTCAGTCTTCCCCTACCTCGATGACTGGCTGTTGAAGGCGTCCTCGCCCCAGGCAGTCGACTCCCACCTTGAGACTACGTCTCTATAAATGTGCCAAAGTCACACCTGACTCCTTCTCAGACGCTCCTTTTCATCGGAGCTGTTCTGGACACAGTGCAGTTTTAGGCTTATCCTCCCAAACAGCAAGTCCAGGATATTCAGGTTACGATTCCGATATTTCATCCTCAATCCTGGATTTCGGTGAGGTTGACTCTGAGGGTGTTGGGTCTCATGACCTCCTGCATCCTGTTGGTAAGACACGCCAGGTGGAGTATGCGGGCTCTGCAGTGGGACTTGAAGTTTCAATGGGCACAGCATTGGGGAAATCTCACCAAAGTGGTTCATATCTCGGAAGGAACTGTGAAGGATCTGCAGTGGTGGTTGACAAACCGCGATTGGGTCTGCGGCAGACCTCTCTCCCTTCCCCAACCAGATTTCACAGTTGTGACAGATGCGTCACTTCTGGGATGGGGCGGTCATATGGGAGAGGTGGAGATCAGGGGATACTGGTCTCCGGCGGAGACGGGACTCCACATAAACTTGTTGGAGCTCCAAACGATTTGGTTGGTATTGAAAGCATTTCTTTGCTCTATCAAGGTGAAGCTGGTGCAAGTTTCACGGACAACACCACCGCCATGTGGTACTGCAACAAGGCTTTGTTGAAAGGCCCTGCGTCTCTTGCCATGGCTGGAACAGCAGGGCACAACCCTGGTGGTTCAACAGCTGGCAGGGTCTCTGAACGCCAGGACGGATGATCTCAGCCGTCGATACCTTCTGTATCACGAATGGCTTATCCAGTCCGAGGTGGAGCAAAGTCTCTTTCAGCAGTGGGGAGAACCTTGGTTAGATGTGTTCGCCTCCGAAGAGACCGCGCAAAGTCAGCAGTTCTGCACGCTGGAGTTTCCAAGGCGGCTATCGTTCGGCGACGCGTTTCATCACGAGTGGAGCTCAGGCCTGTTGTAAGCCTTTCCGCCCATACCACTCCTGCCCAGGGTTCTGAAGAAGATCAGGAGCGACCGGGCCCAAGTCATTCTTATGGCACCGACTGGGCAAGGAGAGTCTGGTATCCAGAGCTTGTGAGCAGGAGTGTCGAGACTCCGATCAGGCTGCCCCTTCGGGAGCATCTTCTGTCGCAGCAGCAGGGGAGGGTTCTTCACCCAAACCTGTCAACTCTGCGCCTCCATGCGTGGAGATTGAGCGGCGACAGTTGATAGCTTTTGACCTTCCTCCCGAAGTTTGTAATGTTATTCTGACGGCCAGGCGGCCCTTCACTAAGACGGTATACGCCTGCAATTGGCAGAAATTTGTTTTATACTGTACAGAAAGGTCTATTGACCCTCTTTCTGCTTCTCTTTCTACTGTAGTTTTATTCATTCTAACCCTTGCTCTGCTTTTTTGCGGCTGCCAGACTTGCCCTCTCTCTTCAAGTCTCCTATTGTAAATAGATTTCTAAAATGGCTGGCTCACTTGTTTCCACCCACGCCCTTTGTTATGCCACAGTGGGACCGTAATTTGGTCTTCACTTACCTGATGTGCCTTTGAGCCTTTGCACAATTGTCGCCTACGGCTGTTGACCATCAAAACACCCTTCTTGGTGGCGATTACATCGGCCCGGAGTGTGAGTGAATTTCAGGCATTATCCAGCTCGTCTGTCCTTATGTCCTTTCCGGACAAGGTGGTACTTTGCACCAGGTCATCTTTTTTGCCAAAGGTTGTGACCCCATTCCATCTGGGTCAGTCTATCACTTTGCCCACCTTCTTCGCTCCCCTACATCCCTCTAAGGAGGTGGAGCGTCGCCACCGACTGGACCCAAAAAGAGCGTTGTCATTCTACCTTGACCGCAGAAAAGAGTTCCAGGTGGATGACCAACTCTTTGTGGGGTATGTGGGAGCGAAGAAGGGAAGGGCAGTACAGAAAAGGAGCATCTCTCACTGGGTCGTTCTCTGCATTAAAATTGTTTATGCCTTGGTGAAGAAGCAGCCCCCTGAGAGAGAAAGGGCCCACTCCACCAGGGGAATGACTGTGACTGCGGCCTTGGCTCGGGGTGGCCCAGTCCAAGACATCTGTCAGACGGCAACATGGGCATCATTACACACGCTCGCAAAACATTATTGCCTTGATGGTCAAGTGCGCAGGGACGGGCACTTTGCTCGTTCAGTCCTTCAAGACTTCTTAGTCTAGATCATGAGTCTGCAACCCAACGCTGGGATGGTATAGCTCGGGTATCTGATTCAAAGGTAAGGAATCAGCAGCTATAAGCCTCTATCAGATGAACAAGTTACTTACCTTCAGTAACGCATTATCTGGTAGAGACTCTGTCTAGCTGCAGATTCCTTACAGCCCCACCCATGCCTACCCGCCTTGCGGACTAATGTTGTAGGGTTAGGGTTACTCCCCCTTTTCAGGGCCCTTGTTATTGCACACAACTACATCAGTTACTTCATGGCTCTGCTCTTGTGGCGTGGAAAGTACGAAGAGTACTGACGTCCGTGCGCCTGGGTGACGCCTGTATAAATACTGGGACGTCATAACCGACACTATCATTGCCGACGACGTCACACGGAGCCAAATGGAGCCACCCGATGTCGCGCGCAAGGGGTATTGCTCAGAAAAAGTTTCCAGATCCAGCCTGACACCTGGGAAATCCAAAGGTAAGGAATCTACAGCTAGATAGTCTCTATCAGATAATGCGTTACCGAAGATAAGTAACTTGTTCATTAATTAGTCGTTGAAATGTATGCACTATCATAGTATGAAAGCAATTCCAAAATGTAAACTTCTGTGGTATGGAATAATAGAGAGTGAAATCGAGTATGTGTAATCATCTGACAGTCATAGCCTCAATTGGAGACAGAGCTTTGAAGCGGAAAGGCTAATATTATATGAAAAGAGCCAAACTTGCATACTGTGTTACTTAGTGGTTCATATCAGAGTGCTTAATATCTTGAAGACATTTCTGAAGATCAGCAGAATGCGAGAAAAGTCTGGGTTTGTCGTTGGAAGATAATTTTAAGGCATGAGGGACCACAAAGAAATGTTGAATCGATATAGACCTGAGTTGATGTCTGAGAGCTAAGAAGCAGTTTCTGCGTAGGATAGTATCTTTTGCGAAACCTTGAGCGATACCAATTTTAACACCTTAAAACGTTCTGTATTGATATTTTTTTCATATGATTCAGAATCTCTTCAGTATGCTGATATCCCAAAGGTTTGAAGATGATGGCCCTTGATAGTTTTTTGCTTCGAGAAGAATCTGATGGAAGTTCGCCTGGGTGAATTCTGTGTGCTCTGTAAATTTCAAAGTCCATGATTCAAGAAATTCCACGCAATAGTTAGCTGCATCCTCAACGCCTTCCGGTAGGCTGAAGATTCGTAGGTTTCCTCTTCGATTGTGTTTTTTCAGGTCTGTGACTTCCAGCTATAGAGAAGCAAGCACATAGTCATTGAGCTTCTGTGAACTCTTTCAGTCATCCTCTAGACAAACTATGCATGATTCAGCTGCAGTAAACCTGCTATTTAAGTCCGAAGTTATTCCTTAAGTCCTGGATACCTGTTTGCATAATATCTATATTCATTTTTGTACTTTGGGCCAGTTCATCCAAAGCTGTAAGTCGTTGTAGAGTACGTTTTATGCTTGCGGACTGGTCAACTTTGGATTTTTAAGGAAACTCTAGTAAAGGCATAGATTTGAGTCCTTTCTGGCCTGGTTTTAATTCCTTAGTATATTTCATGTCTATATGTCTGCTATTTGACATGTATAAGTAGTATTTTAGCCACCCAGAGTAGGGATACTCGAGCAGAGGGAGTTGTGTGTTGATAGCTCAAAACTTGGCCTTTGTTAATACATTAAAGAGTCACTTATAAAGACATCTGGAAAGGAGGTGGGCGTTTGAAGAAATATATGCAGAAAGTTAGAGGAAGGAGGGAAATTTGGTTACACCATTGTTGAGAAGTAAGGTATCATGCACACTACAAAGCGTGAGTTTCAGATGTTATATGATATATGTTGTCAATAGACGTAAGCAGAGCAAAGACTCAAACCACATTCAATGTGTTGTTAGTGTCACAAATTAGTAGAGATGAGATGGCAGGCAGAAGTTGAGTTGAAAAATGTGAAGAGACCACTGTCGGCAGCCTTGTTCTCTTCAACTTTTTGCGTGACCTTCTCCTTAAATACCACAGAAAGCACTGCATAGATAGCTGAACTTGTATAGGCACAATTGGGGAAAATGTTTTTAAGGGGAGTGGATGAATCCACTTATTAAAAACGATGGCTTTGAACCAGGTAAGAACGCCGAAATCAATAAATGCATGGCAGGAGTCATGTTTTTGCCTGGCCTTAGTAACAATCGAACCATTTCTCTGGTGTTGCTGGAAAAGATGACATGGGTAAAGCAATCAAATTTCGAACCGGATCACTAATCTGACTGAGCACTGTAAAGATTTGCTACCTTCCTTCGTGGATTAATGTATTGCTTTTCAGAATGGTGTGTTTGATTTTCATAAAAGCTGCTTTTGTAGCGTATGAAAGAAACTGAATGTAGAGAGAAGAATTTGAACAATAGCGTATCTAAGAACGTAAACACAGTTGACAAATGAACGTTTCAGTGTATCACTTTTATTGCTTGTTGAGAGTGGTACAAACATAGCAATTGCATGATCGAATGCACAAATAAACCATGGTTTCTGATTTATATTTCTAACGGTAGATTCCTTACATTGTGAATATCCCTAGGCATCAGACTGGATCGGAAACATGCAAAGAGCAGTGCTCCCGTGCACCGGTAGGGTACCCGTGACATCATTTCACTCGGAAGTGATGACTGAGTCACATATAAAGGTCACCAAATCCTCGCTAAGGTCGGTTCCTTTCTTTTCGCATTTTCAGACGGGGATTAAGATCTCCAATCCTCTTTTCGTTATTTCAAATCACCTGTTGTGATGCGTTTTGTTAAAGGCTTGCAACATAGGTTTCCACCAAAGCCCTTTCTAATGCCTCTGTGGGGCCTAAATTTGGTTCTTACTTTCCTAATGTGTACTTCTTTTGAGCCAATGTACAGGTGTCCATTACATTTCTTGACCTTGATACAGACTTTCTGGTCATGATAAAGTCACTACACCTTGTGAGTGAGGTGGTATCTATTCACAATCTGAAGTTATAAGTATGCATCAGAAGGACAATTTACTTACCTTCAATAGCACTCTTTGTGGTGGCTAGTTAGCAAACTGCAGATTCCTCTTTGCTCTCCCACTTTCCCATTACATGAAATCGTCTCATTCTAAACACGTCCTAATCTGCACACTGATCCTTTCACTGTTGGACACCACGTTTGAGGGCGCTTACACACTTATGAAAGAACCTGATGTCCGCACACATGTATAACGTTTCATGTGGCTCCTTTCATCACTTCTGGAGAAGGTTTGTGTGGAGCCACATGGCACCACTAACCAGCACTGGATCCTGGGGATATTCACAGGGTGAAGAATGTGACGTTAGATAGAGTAACAACCAGAACGACCATTATGGAAAGTATTTTCCTAAATACACGCCTTTTGACAGCTTTCTGCCTGACTCAGACTCGTCCCGAGAGCATTTTAAAGAGTTGTTGTAACAAATCTTAGAAGTTTTTTTTATACACGCAATGCTGACAGGATGTATTATTTGCGACTGTTAATGCTATGTTTTTCAACAATATGAGGCATTTTATTTGAATGCCTAAACTGGACTGGTGTCGGGGTCCGATTTTCAAAACAATAAGAAGTAGCTTTTGGTGCGCACTGCATAGTCAGTCCCCTTAAGGAAACTGTAGCAGCAAGTACCAGTTTATTTCACTTACTAAAATTGTAGGTTTTCAGAAGTTTTATACAACTTGAAGTATTCTCAACTTCAAATAGTGTAGGCATTTTGGTGTTCCATATTCTGTAAAAGCCGGGGCTGTACCACATCATCTTAGGTTTCACTTTTACTATTGCTAATTAAAACTGTTCCATCAATTAGGGACTTTTTATATTTTTTCTTTTTGGATGAGAAAGTGAAAAAGTGCTTCAAAAGAAAAATTAATCATTTAGAAATTTTAGATATTGCATATTAGTACATGAGACCTTCACAAATAGCAGTAAATAGTTTTACACAAACGAAGGAGAAAAGAGAAAAATAAAATGAAAAAAGACGAGAGAAAAGGAATTAATAAAAAAAATCTATATTGACTTTTATAGTTATATAACACAGTATACCATCCTTGTTCCTTCAGTCTGATTGAGTGGGGTTTATATGCCTCGAAGATGTTTTCTGGCAGTATTATTATTTTTGATTGAGAGTTCAAGGCTTGTTATATCCACAAACTGGGACGACTATAACAAAGTAATCTGGGGTTCAGGATCTACCGTTCAATGCATATCCTGGCTATCAAATCATTAAACAACACAACTTTACAATATATTCCCAGGATCGGCCGTAGAGAATCCCACAATTAATGTTTCGGGTGCAGGTGTAATTTCTAATTTGGACCCTGACTAGTTTGGAAATTTCATTTAAAACTAGTTGCCAGAAAGGTTAAATTGCAAACTGGGACTACATTTGTGGAAATGTTAGTATTTGACCGTTAACAAAAATCTGGCCACCCCTCAGATCTGAGTTACCCTTGGGCCATTAAGAGAATACTGAGAAATTTTAAAGATACATGGATTGCCTCATAGGCCTGTCTATCTTGTGATATGTGGAATGGAGAATTTAAAAGCTATATAGCGCCAAATGTGTACAAAGGCTGCCATTGCTTATTTAAGTGAACACCCATCGACCCTAATTGTCTGACTCGGTCTTTAAGCAGTGCCACTGTTTATCCCATGTAAGAATCGCTACCCCTATAGTAAGTAGGACTATTGGTATCCCAGTGGTAGATATACCAACATCAGACTTCATCAAATGAGTTTCCTGAATGCCGAAAATCTTGGAGCGCATATTTGTTATTCTGGTTTAATCTGTTTAGCTTTAAGTGAGGCTCGGAGGCCATTAACATTCCATGTCATGATACTAACCCTTGGATGAGAATAATGCCGCATTTACTTAAAATAAGGTTGTTACAGCCTTCTCATTTTTAATTCTTATGCTGAAACATCCCGACCTCCCTCATACCCTTACTACAACCTTCCCTGTATACCCAATTACCCTATTACCACTCTTATTGAGACCGCAGGGCTAGCTAGCCCATGCTGTCCCTCGCTAACTCCCTGTGCTGTTATTCAGCATACATGAGAAAAACTTTTCTTCATATGCTGTCTGGATAGTGGATCGATATTCGGAGAAAAAAACATAAGGCACCTAATGCTTAAGATGCATTGAATGTTGTAGTGCTTTCAATTTTATAAATCTTCAGTTTTCCATAAAAAGTATTTGGTTGTTTTATCATGGACCTAGACCTGGTGCCCTAAGGAGAGAGAGAGAGAGAATAGAGAATAGAGAATAGAGAGAGAGAGAGAGAGAGAGAGAGAGAGAGAGAGAGAGAGAGCTTGATGGTGTCCCCTAATTGTGACGTCCGTTGTTCATCCTCCATAAATCTGTGAATCATATATTCTTTTTAACTCTTTTTTATTACATTTTATTTTAATTTTACAACCAACATATGCCGAAATGGGTCTATAACGGTAAATGCTACATCTGGGTGAGAACCACGACAAAAAAGCAAAAAATAATTTGCAGTACATTATCACCGTCAGCTTAACAGCCATGAGCTCATCGTCAGCACTTCAGGATAACATCATTCATTCTCTATAGCTGAACATCCACTAGTATCTGAGTCATGCCGATCACTAGAGTGAACCTGAGGATTTAAAAAATCCCGGCATAGCTCCCTCCAACTCCCAAGGTCCTCATCTTGCTTCTCATCTCTTCTGCTAGACTTCATATGTACCTCCTCAGCCAGGGACCTCTCCTGCACATCTCTAAACCATACATACAGGGAGGGGGAACGTTTTCCCATCCATGTAATCGCCACCCTGCACTTTGCTAGAACCAGGAGGAGTTGTAGTAGCTTGTACTCCATCTTGCGCTTCTTGGGCAAGTAGACAGTGCAGTGGGTTAAACTGTACCCTGAATCCAGTGCCCCTATTCACCAACTCCACCACCTGGGTCCAGAAACATAGCACCTCAGAGCAGTCCCACGCAGGGTGCAGAAAGTCTGCACCAGCTGCTCCGCATGAGGGCCTGCGTCCGACCGCTCCAGGTCAATGCGACTAAGCCTATTAGTAGTCATATATGTGCGGTGCAAGTAGTTGAAGTGAATCCGTTTAAAGCGTGCATTGCAGGACACTGTGCGCAAGAGCGTATTTATCACTTTCCATTGCGACTCAGTAAGAGAATCAGTCAGGTCTCTGTCCCAAACTGAGAGGGCCCTGGGGAATGGGCCCACTGTATCAGCCCTCATGGTGCTGTACAGGAGAGAGATAAGCTGACGGTCTGAGCCAGAGCCACCGGTAAGCATTACGTCCAATGTGTGCGTCGTTGGCGGGGCATTTGGGTATGTGAGCCAAGTCCCCCTGGTTAATTCCAAGAGACCGGCGCACTGGAGAAACTGGCCGTGCCCCAGCTCGAAGCAGTCAGAGGCCTGCTTGTAGGAAATGAAGGTTTAGTTTGGAAACAAGTCGGCCAGTACCCAACAACCTCCCTCCCTCCCTCCATGCCCGAAAGGATATCACATCTATCATTTTCCGCACTAGAGCGAGAATCCATATCGGGAGTTCCATGTGGAACGGCGCGCGCCTCAGTATGTGTTCTACAAATGCTTGCCAGATTTTTGCTGGCTTTTGGACCACATAAGGCATGTCTTCAGATATGTCTTCACACACAGTAGGAGAACGAGAGATCCTATGACCAGTTGCACTCTCCCGAAATTCATATATGGACACGAAAAGCAACTGGAATCGTTATTTCGTTATACTACGTAATTAACACCCTTTTATTTTTACTCCCAGGATTCCAAAGATAGGGTAAGCTTAAAAGGGTATGCTTAAAATCGCTTGTTTCCCTTATCTACTGGACACTTTGAACCGATAGGGTTAAACTTCACAGTAATCTTTTTATTCGTTTTGAATTAATAACTTGAACGGATGAGTGTCTGCACAAGTTAGTATAGTCTGAACCACGTTCAATGAACAAACCATTCAACACATGAAATATAAGAAATTGGGATTATGATTCCCATTATAACAAACTCCTGGAGGTGCCCCATTTCCCTTTCCCTTACTCCACCATCTCACATTGCCAAATAAGCAAAATATGTATCCACCACCGTCACTTATGGGACTGTTTTTTCTTAACATTTTTTTTAGTAATTGGCAGTTAATATTGCCTGTGAATCCTCTCTAGGAATTGATTCCTGTAAGTGACCCTAAAACCCTTTTTATTTTCTCCCTTCCCTTCCCATCCCCCTTCTTTCTTTTGTCTCATAGGAAATACCTAGTAACAGAAGACCGAGATAGGTGAGAGCTGTAGGCCTCACCTTTTGCATGAGACGCATGCATAAGTAAGCAGGGAGGCAAAAATAAGCCCTCACGAAGGCCCCAGACCCGGACGGGCTGTGCGCTAGGGCCGAAACATGTTGGCAAAGACATAAACGGGTTTAGTTGAACAATTATTATTTCAACCAAATCCCCCAATTATCCTTTTTATCCTTATCAGAGGTAACCCAGGAATAAAGAATAGCAGTGGAGGGTATACCTGTAGGTGTTTTTAAGAATATATGTTTCACCTGGATCCGTGCTTATCCAGTTTCGATTTATATAAGAACTCCCATCACATATTTTGGTTGAGTCCGCCCTGGTGGTACCACCCTACCAATGTGAGGATAGGCGCTGATGATGAAGCATGTCACGATCAAGTGAGTGAGGCGTCTAATCCAAAATCTTTGGATACTCAGAAGTCAAAATAAAAGGGTCTAACTTACATAGTATAACGATTCCAGTTGCTTTTCGTGTGCATGTATGTCTTCAGATATACCCGCTCCACCCATCAGTGCCGTTTGGAGCCCATCAGGGCACCCTCCCGTATGGTTGGGGGAAGAAGTCCCTGCTCAAAGGCCTCTTCCGAAACCTGTAGTAATGGTGAAGACAGCTTTTCCGAGTATGTTTGGTAAAATTCCGGAGGGAACCCATCTCCCCTCGATGCTTTGGCCCTAACTCCTTTATCCCCTCCAGTGAGAGGTGTGTACGTTTCAGTCCCCAGGGTCCGCCGTGTACACCTTCTGCAGGTGCTGCTTAAACACCTCCAGTATAACAATCCTGCTTTAAACCATGTCCCCAGATGGGCAGCGCATACAAGTCAATAGAGGGGGCGCCTGCTCCTTTCGTAGAATGCAGGCCAATAGGCGTCTGGACTTATCCCCCTCGGCATGGAGCCGCTGCAGATAAGGCCAGAGCGTATATTTATCCACCCTGTCCCAGGTGTCATTTATCTGTTCCCGAAGCTCGCGCTCACATTTATGGTGGTGGGGAGTGCCGGGTCACCTGTCTGGGCTTCTACTAGTGCATCTTCCCCCTCCGGTAATTCCCGCTGTAAGAGGCGTCGGACCCCACATGTTAAGCTCATAGCCACCCCTGCACCACTGCGTTCAACGCCTCCCACTCCGTGGCTCTACTTTGAGTCCCTCGCCAATTGTGAGTCATGTAATCGGTTATTTCCTGAGAGAGTGTCTCCCTCCCCTCCTGACCTTCCAATATATCCGGAGGCATCCTCCATCTGCGGGGTCCCCGTATAGGAGGGTTCCATCGGACCACACAGCGCACTGGGGCATTGTCCGATAGAAACCTAGCCAGGGGAGTTACCTCTATTTCTGGAAAAGCAGGAAACCCAGATACCAATGCCCTGTCCAGTCTGCGATGACTGTTGTGGGTAGGCGAGTAGCATGTGAAGACCCACTGTTCCCACCAAGCATCACGCAAGCCCAGTTTCCCCATTACTGTGTGCAGTTTCTTGGTCATGTGGGTTTCATTCCACCTCTAGGTGGGTGCCTGTCCAGGTAAGGATCTAGCACACAGTTGAAGTCCCCCAACCACAGAAGTGGAACATTAAGGTCTACAGCTATTAAGTCTTGGATTGTCTGCTAGAAAGTGGGCTCATCCGTGTTAGGCGCATAAGTGTTCAGTATGTCACGTCCGTCAAGTATGCCATGCAGTATCACGTACCGGCCACCTAAGTCGGGCTCCATGTAAGTGAGGGGGAAAGGCATACCCGGTGCCACCCACACCCGTACCTCTGGCCAGGGCAGGACAGGGAACCGAAACCAGCCCTGGCGAACTGCTCTGCTGGTCCCCCTGGAGGGAAGGGGGGGAAGCGGCCGAGCCGTTTGTTAAGGTCGGTTTTGGCCGATTTTGTTACAGGGGGCCGATATTGCTGACCCCCAGTAACAAAAACAGCCGCCCAGGGGCCCAAAACCGGTCCCAATCCTAGCGGCCCACCGAGGAAACGCCTGGTGCCCGCTACGGCCAGTCCGGCCCTGCCTCTTGCATATGTAGAGTAGGAGGAGTGATAAGTCTGACCCCACCACTTTTTTGCCACTCTGGAGGCCCCCATATTGTCCAGGTGTGTCTCCTGTAAGCAAGCAATCGAGATATTGTGTCTTTTCAGAAAGGAGAGCACCCTGTGGCAATTCGTGCATGTGCCCAGACCACGGACATTCCAACTGAGAAACCTAACTTCTGTTGTCATACTGGCTCGTCATGTAATACACACTGTGCATGGTTCCCCAGATACTACTAGCAGTCCCAACCCAATACACTCTTATCATGCTCTCAACAAAGAGCAAACTTGATAACCAAACTCCTCGCTCCCCACCCACAGACAAAACCCGTGCAACTGTGCTATCGCTGATGTCCATCCCATGCTCGTGCCCGGACGTACACAGCTTCCCTACTTGCCCAACAGGGGCAGATAACCATGCACCCCAGTGCAACAAGCATCCCCACCCAGCCCACCCTGTATCACTCCAGCATAACTTTATGAGCATCCCTTCAAGCTACAACAAACCAGACACTTGAGAGTCAACAGAAGTGACCTATTCTCTCAATCACTTCCACTCATCTCTCGACTCAACCACACGCGCATTCAGATAGTGGGCCGCTCAATCAGCCATCCATCCCTCCACCAATCAAGCCTCAAGCAGAGGAAAATAGACAGTGTGGATAATCAAGAAGCAAACCACTTAGTCGGGGCATCCCCCTGTTTGTGTGGGTGCCCTATCTCTGTCTCTAGCTCTCTGTTCCAATGAGGGGGAAAGCATAAACCTGGATCTCCAGCCATTCCCAAACCTCGTCAGGGGACTCAAAGAATGCCCTGCCCTACCCTGCGACAGTACTTTCAGTTTGGCAGGATATTGGAGCATATATTGCAGCTGAAGCTCTCGTAGGTTCCTCTTTACCCCCAGAAAAGACTTCCTGAGTTCCTGCACCTGGCTGGTGTAATATGGATAATTGTCAATTTTGTTTTTCTTGTAACAGAGGTCCTTCTGTTCCTTGGACGCCCGTAGAATGTAATCCATGTTGCGGTAATTCAACACTTTTGCTATTATGACCCTCAGTTGTGCCCCGGGGTTTGGGAGGTGGCACCAGAGACCTACGAGCTCTCTCAACGACAAATGCCTCAGATGGTCCCCGGGGGCGCAGCTGGGTGCGAATTTAATGCACCAGAAACTGCTCCGCCAAGCCCTGCTCCACTCGCTCTGGGGAAACCCAGCAGTTGGATGTTGCTGTGCCTAGCACGGCCCTCCACATCCTCGGCCTGGCGCTCCAAGGCGCTCATAGTCATGGACATCAGGGCTACCTGTTGTTTAAGAGCCGCCTCCTCACCTTTCAAGTCTATGATGTCACCCTCTGCCGTGAACACCTTATCAGCAATTTTACGTAGGTCGACCCTCAGCAGGTTCACATCTATGGAGACAGTCTCAATCCGGTTCTCCAGCACCTCTCTAGACCCCTGGATGGTGGCCAATAACTCAGCGCGAGAAGGCTGTCCCTGTTCCTCAGCCCCACTCTCCTCAGCGCCACCAGTCTGCCTCATGATGCTCTGCGGAGGGTGTCGGGCGTTGTATATTGAGTAATTGTGTTGGTGCCCACCGCCTTCGCTGCCTTGTCCTTACCCATGGTTGCACTCGGCACCTGTGTTCAGCAATGGTCCTCATGGTCACTCCCAAGAGGATCGTCTCAGGGGGATCCCTCCTGTGGGCTCCAATGCCTCCCCCATACAGCGAGGACGCCCGACAGGGAGACCACACTAATCAAGAGTCAAGTGGAGGCCCCCCTATTGCAGATACTCAGCCCCCACGTGGCTGTTACTGGACAAGAAGATGGTCCTCAGGGTCACATACTACCCTTGAGAAGAGCCGCCACTATCGCGTTTATACATTTGGAGGTTAGGCTACCATAGGAGTCATCAATTCGCCCGGGGGGGAGGGGAGGCTGGAAGTGCCGGCCACAGGTCGGGGGCAAGGACCTGGACAAGAAGATGGTCCTCAGGGTCACACACTACCCTCGAGAAGAGCCGCTACTATCGCGTTTATACATTTGGAGGCCAGGCTACCATAGGAGTCATCAAGTCGCCTGGGGGGGAGGGGAGCCCGGAAGCGCCGGCCACAGGTCGGGGGCAAGGCAGTTTGAGAGACAGCCCCAGTACAGTAGCTCCCCCTCAGTTGCCCACGTGGCAAGAATCAGCTGCCTCTGCTACAGATGCCCGACCGGGATTCCTGCATAGTCAATGTAGGACTTAGGGGGGCCAAGGCACCACTCTGCCGCACCAAATACTGAGAGGACAGAGTGGAGGACCCCCACCAGTGGAGCGCCGGCCCCAACACACACAACAGTCACCAGCTCAAAGTCCCCAGCGCCAGGCAGAGAAGCCGCACTCCAGCCGCTACACAGATGCAGGCCCTGAAGTTCCTTCCAGCACCAGGAGTAGACCCTCAAGGTCTGCGGCTTCCAGCAGGTGGGAGGGAGCCTCCCGACACGAGGTCGCCGGCTCAGGCTCCTGCAATGTGCAATTCAGGGCTCCAGCCGACAGCAGTCAAGCATGGGAGGCTCCTCCCTGCAGGCCCGACAGGAGCACAAAGGGCAACACAAAGCCCTGACAACAGACACGGTTCCGCCTGGGCAGGGGGAGCCCAAGAGTTAGCATCTAGAGGCCAGGCTCCACTCACCCCCGCATTAGGCCTACAACAGGTTCCCGCAGGTTAATAGTCACTGCTCTGGAGGCCACGCCTCAGGCTGATCTCCAAGTCTGCTCGACGACTCCGCCTCCCGCTGTCCCTCGGCTCAGCATCCGCACTGTAGAGCAGCCCAGCACACTCACTCCTCCCGCAGTCCAAGGGAAGCGCAGGCACAGGCACCGGGTCCGCCACAGGTTCGATGGGCAACGCAGGGTGAAGGCACCCCGTCAGCAGCGCTGCGTGCTTCGGCCGTAGCTACAGGACCATTGGCCCATGAATCACCAGATTGGCTCCACACGCCAAGATCGTCCCCCAGTCGGACCCGTAGGTAAGGGGGTAGTGTTCTGTACTGCCGTCTGAGAAATTCAGCTGGTTGCAGGATCAGGTGCAAAGGATAGTGAAGGATTAATGGGCTGGCTGGGAAGGAGCTCAGAGGCTCACATCCTGTTGGCCATGTTGCTCGGCTACGCCCCCCTGTCCCATCTATGAATCATAGTCAACACTTTTTTAGAAATTCTGAAGCCTGGTTCTTGAGGGTGGATTGTCATATAGCCAGGACAATCTTTCTTATACTCTAACCTATGCAAACTTAAGAATAGGAGACAGAATAGGGCTTCTTCCTATCCCCTCCTCACTCTTTGGTGGATGGGTCTAGCTATCATTATGTGAGGTTTTCGAAAGTATGGCTGTGGCATCTGTGAGCTCATGTGCTGATAAAACCCACTGTAATGGCTCATTATCTTCGTCATCTTCTTGTGGTTAGCTTTGATGGTTTTAGTATTGTGACCATCGTGTGCCATGGCACTCCCCCAGCCAGTGGCAGAGACAGGCGTCAGAGTCAGACCCCTTGTCGGAATTAATATCAAAGAAAAAAATCTCAGGGGATACCCCCTACTTCAAGCATTCCTTGACTTTTTTGCATTGCTTGCCCACCCTTTAGCCATAGCTATATGAATAGCTTTCTGTATGTCCTTTTCAGTGTCCTTAGCAACAACTGGGAGCTCAATTTTCTTTCAGAGTGGACTCAGCTAAGCTTTTGCCAGGTAAGCATAATCCGGGTGGATCAGTGAACAAGGGTCATAAATGGTCATTCATTGAATCTGCTGCTCTCCTAGGTTTGTTGTTAAATGCATGCCGATTACAGGAAGTATCTTGTAACACATCAATTATTGCTTTTTGTTCAAAAGTTTCAATAACAAGTGACAGCACCTGTGCGTCATGTGCTGAAACTTGTGTTCGTCACAGAGGTATTCCTTAATCGTTTTTCTCTGCTGTTGTAGGGTCACGGAGCCCATTCCAAGCCATAAACGGTTCCTGCATCTGACCCTTAAGCAGAAGTTGCTGGCGAGGTCTGAGACACTTCTCAACTTTGTTGCATCCATTTTAGGAGGAGCAGACATTGGTGCTTGAGAATAGAAATCAGTTTCAAGAGACCCGTTCTTCTTGTGATGGACATAAAGTTGCTGGTGTTTCCGTGAATGCAGTGCCATCTGTACCCACACTGTGCATGCTTCGTATCCGTGTCTTTTTAGGGTACTCGGGTTGGCAGTTATCAGCAGTGATGCAGGGAGGACAGGGAGCTTTTCCATAACCACCAGCCCACTGTGATCAGAATGATAAAACTGATTGAAATCATTCAAAGCAGCTTAAGAGAAAAGGGGTCTAGGTCAGGTCACATAAAACCATTTATTGTCCCAGTGATGCCATAAGAAGCCAGTTACTCAGTGAGATAGCTCTTTTATTGACCAGCATGCAGAGTTGGCCTGCTTCCATGTTACACATCTTCCAAAATGGTCTAACCATATATGTTAAGGTGCACTCCTTAATTTTCTGAGTTGGTTGTTTAAGATTCCTTAATCTTTCTTTGAGTTCTGAGTGTTGGTACTTATTTGGTATCAAGTGTTGTTTGGCATTTCAATTCTGAACGTTTAAAGTTGCTGTACTTTATAATGCATAAAATCACTGCATTTAAAATGTCTTCCTTATGTACGTTATTTGGTAGATGTTTCTGTCTTTTTTCTATTTCTGGCTTATAGCAGCTGGCCATTATTTTGGATTCTAGTTTCTTCAGGATCTGTATTGTTCTACTAAGATAATGTTTCTTCCCTTTCATTCCGCACTTCAGTAATATTTAACATCCTGAATTCCAAACGGTCCTCATTTATCACAGTAATCAGACACTTCTTGTATTTTGTAACATGTCTGATCAAAATATGGAGACTATTTTTTTTCATACTGGTTTTATACCTAATTTACTGGAGATTACTGCTTTTAATGGTAATTGACCTTGAGCCTTCTGTGGTATCTCAAGTCATCGGAGTATGAAAAGAATTCGAGTGAGGTGATGTGCTGTGGAACTCTGATTATATATAGTGGAATACTGAGTGATATCAGTGTAAGAAGAGAGGACACTGGAGGAGGATGCACTGACAGTTGGATCAGGGGAGTATATACATTAAAGCTTAGGTTTGAGTTCACCTTACTAATGTTCCTCTGGTGGATTTTTACTTTTTCACAACTTCCTGCTCCATGTAACAAATAAATGTCTTCTAAGAAGTCTCTATGACATTCCTGCCTATATGAATATGTTGGTTCGTCTACAGCCTTTTTACCATATCTCAGACATCCCTATTTGCACTACACCCTTCACTTTGGGTTCAAAGTTTTAACTCCTTAGCACTAGGAGTGTCAGTTAGCAAACAGTAGCATGCGTGGCTAGCTGGTTTCCCAAATAATACACAATCAAGTGGTTTTCTGATATCTCCATCATTGCCTTACTATGCCTATGTATTATTTCAAGTATGTTTGTACTGTTAGGCATCTTCAGGATTCCTGTGTAATTGTGACATCCTCAGTACATCCTCTCTACTGTCTTATATATCTGAGTGTATCTGTTTGATCCTAGCTGTACCTACATGCTGCCTAGATAGAATTTTATGTTATGCTTTATGGATTTCATACCCATTTTCTTTACATTTCATACTTAAGGAAAAGGAAGCTATTCTTTGTTGAATTACTTTTTGTTTCTCAAGCTGTCATTTAATTTGATGCTTGTTTTGTCGACGTCTAAGAAATGCTGATATATATAGATATATATATTCACTGGAAAAAACATAGGTTTTACAGACGTTATAGTTAGGAATTAGCATTTAAAAAACCTTTGAAATTCACTAAAAACCCATAGGTTTCAGGGACGTTATAGTTAGTTGAACATTTGACTCCTATAAAACCAGAGAAATTCGCCTGTTATAGTTAGTTGAGCTAACTATAACTCGCGCGCCCGCAATGCACTGCTGATGATGTCACATATTACATCACTCATGACATGGTCAGTGACATCACTCATGACATCACTCATGACATCATTCAGTGAATGTGTGTTTCTATAAAATGTAAATATGTTTTATATATATATGCCAAGGTGTATTGAAGAATGAATGCATTTACAAGTGCCTAAAGGAATTATTTCGTATGTATGTGACTGACTGTATAAGTGAGTGATTGAACATGTCTTACTGAATGCATGGGTTACTGACTAAACTGTGTAAAAGTCTGTATTAGTCTCTCCATTGGTGTGTAAGCAACTGCATGGGTTGCTGAATACCTACATGAGTGTCTATATAGGTTATTGATTTGTTGTCTGAGTATCTGTATAGGTCCCTGAGTGTCTGTGTGGGTGGGTGAGTGTATGAGTCTGTGCATAGATGTTTGAGTGAGTGATTCAGTGGTTGTATGGATTAAAAAGTGCATCTGGAAAGGGCTGTATGGGTGAGTTAGTATGTATGGGTGTGTTGGTGAGTGAATAAATGTCTCAGTGGTATATCTGTGACTAACTACATATGTTTTAAGCCACTATATGTGAGTGTTGGAGTATATAAATGAGTATACGTGAGACTAAGTTATTTCAAGAGTGGCTGTATAAATAAGTGCCTGCTTCTATCAGTGATTGTATAAGACAGTAAATGTGTTAGTATCTGTATAAATAAGTGATGGGGTATGTCTAAAAATAACGAAGTTGGTGTGTATAACTATATACATGATTAAATGGGTATGTGATTCATTCTTTGTATTACTTACTAGGCGTGTGAGTAACTCTATGGATGAGTGGCAGCGTATGACTGCATGTATAGATATATGAGTGCATATTATAGTCCTCTATTGATGAGTAACTACATGTAAAAGTGACTGGATGTGTGTGTAGACCTAGGAAATAGTGAGTGCTATGTAGTATATGGCATTCTTCTGTGTATGGTTTCAAAAATAGTAGTCAGCATTTTAGAATGGGTGTATCAAAGTTTATATTAGAGCATCAGTATGTGCATCAGATTGTCACGTGGATGATGTTATCAGTGATGTCATTTGAGATGTCATCAGTGATGTCACTGACCATGTCATGAGTGATGTAATATGTGACGTCATCAGCAGTGCATTGCGGGCGCGCGAGTTATAGTTAGCTCAACTAACTATAACGGCGAATTTCTCTGGTTTTATATGAGTCAAATGTTCAACTAACTATAACGTCCCTGAAACCTATGTTTTTTTTAGTGAATTTCAAAGGTTTTTTAAATGCTAATTCCTAACTATAATGTCTGTAAAACCTATGGTTTTTTCAGTGAATTTCAAAGGTTTTTTAAATATTAATTTCATATTTTAATATTTATAAAACCTATATTTTTTGTATTATATTTTTAAATATTTTGGAACTCTATTATACTTTTTGTTTTTAACTTTAAAAATCATGTAATGTTTTATATCTTCCTCAAAATATATGTATATATTTTTTTGGGGGGAGAAAACTGCACACCCATACCGGTAGCGTACCAAGCTCCATCACCACATGAATCCTATCCGCCATATTGCTAAACTCGTAAATGATGCGCATTTCGTATCCGACGAGTTCGTGGCACCGCGTCCCGCGTAACATCATATACGCATGAAGTCACCCCAGGTACTACTTTGGTATCCGACGGGTACGCAGTACCAAGCCACGCGTTACGTCATGTACATATGGGGTTGCGCCTGCTGCGCGTTGGGTATTCGACGAGTACACGCTGCCAGGCCCTGTGTTACGTCACAGACGTATATTATCGCGCCGGGTACGCCATTCCCTTTCTTTTTTAGTCTCAAAAGTATATCTAAATAACTTTAAACAGTATATGAGAGCACACGAAAATCTAAATTATTTTAAACATTTATATATTTCTAACTGTGATAAACTTATATTATGATAAATATATTTTGTCAAAATCGCGTCAGGTGCGGCCTCCTTGGGCGCTCGGTGCGCGATTGCCATGTGACCTTAAAAAAAAGCATTTGATTGGTTCATAACATTTCCCTTTGTAACAGTTGTACGACCCCACCCATTTTACTCATTCTCTCTACAGCATTTGATGAGAGACATCTCTTCTGCTTAGAAAGCTTTTTTGAAAATTGTTTTCCAGTAAACACATATCTTATACCACACACAACATGCAATGATCATCTTGATCAATATTCATGCTCTGTACATTAGCCTTCCACGTGTGATTGCCATGCATCTCAAACGTTCCATCAAAAAACAAATATGTGTTACACGATGCCCCTGGTGTGTGTGTCTGCACATTATTGTGCTGCCTTTTGGCCTGGGTATTGCTGGCTCTAAGGAGCATCATCAGCCACGGCAGACTGCACATCCTAGATCACATGCCATCTCATTAACGATAGTTTCCGCTACACGAATTTAAATTGCACAGTCTGCGAGGTCAAAACTACAAAAGAAACACACATAAGTACACTTCCTGGCCAGGCAGGAACTGAACAACGCCCAAGTCCCCGGAATAATTATTCACACTCCTATGCTGGCCTGGCGTACGCAAGCCCAGCCCACTTTGCGTACGTATAAATAGGATAACCACGACGCCACACGTCCCTCTTCTTCCACACTACCTCAAATGATTTGCCGCATCCACCTCGCATATCACAATGCGCAATAAAAAAAGAAATGGATCCATGAGGTGTACTCCATCCTGCCAATCAACACAGGCTCTAAATTGTGAGCCCTACTGCCCGTCGGCTACGAAAGGGATCCATGAGGTGTACACTCTCCTGCAATCGACACTCCATGTGAATTGTGAGCACTGCTGCCCGTATAGTTTGTTCACACAACAATGACAGCAGTTAAGCAGAGCGGCCTGGGTGCACAGGGCCTCCAATTGAGCACGCTGCAGCGAGAGGAGTGGGGTGCTTCAGCCTAGCTGCACAGGTCCGAACAAACGATATTGCCATGCATTATGATGTGATCTTTGACCTCATTCAGTCACATGACTGTCTCATTTTAAAGACCTGCTGGACTGTACTGTAGGCCTGAGCCAGTGGGCAGCGCTGCCCTACAGACACCTCTTCAGCACGGTGCTGCGGGAGGGATGGGATTTATCAGCCAGGCTGCGCATGTGCGAATAAGCGATATTGCCATGTGTTATGATGTGATCTTTGACCTCATTCAGTCATATCTCTGTCTCATTTTAAAGACCTGCTATACCATAAGATAGGCCTGAACCTACGGGACGTGCTGCCCTACAGACACCTGTTGAGGGCGGTTCTGCAGAGGGGTGGGGTGCATCACCCTGAGTGCGCACGTGCGAAAAAGCGATGTTGCCGTGCGTAATGATGTGATCTCTGACCTCATTCAGTCACATCGGTCTAATTTTAAGGACCTAATGGACCGTACTGTAGGCCTGAGCCAGCGGACAGCACTGCCCTACAGACACGTGGCGTTGGCTTTTAGGACACTGTAGTGAGCTCCTTACTAAGTGCACATGCACACAGGCTCCTGCCACTGCATTACACGCGCACATTATGCTTCTAGCATGCGCTCTGTTCCTTTGTATGTGAACTTTGGCATAACATATTATTATTTAACCTTGTGTATTCTCGTGCACTCCAACTCCTCTTTGAACCACGATTACCACTAACAGTTGGTAGATCGTACTTCAAAAACTAAGGATGCACTCAACTCCTATTTTCTATCAAGCTTGAAATAAACCTTCATTTACCACCAGACGTTTCCACCATTAAATTATTTCTCCCTTTTCAGACATTCCATTGATTGCCACAAGAAGGGTGGAGCGGGAGCTGACCCCGCAATGATGCCCTGGCATTCTGACACCTTCCATCGTGGTATCAAGACACTGACCCCGACCGGAGACCAGGTCTATCGGACAAACATACCCCGGACTAGGAGCTTGCACCAACACGTCGTGGGACACACCAGTGGTGGCAGGTAAGCAGTGAAGCCTCAGTGTGCAAGACCTACAATTGAGCACAGTTGGGGTGCAGCAACCTGGGTGCACAGGTGCATGCAAGCGATGTTCCCGTAGCTAATAGTGTAGGACTATATTATCAAACAACGGCGATAACATTAACACCACTTTAGCGACAGGAAACTGCCGCTAAAGTGTCGATAAGGGGTTGATAATATGCCCTTGTAAATTCCCATAGAAGCCCAGGTTCACACCAGAACCTGGGCTTCTATGGGAATTAACAAGGGCATATTATCAACCCCTTATCGCCGCTTTAGCGGCAGTTTTCTGCCGCTATAGCGGCGATAATGTTATCGCCCTTCCTTCATAATATGGCCCAAAATCTCTGGCCTCATGTATTTAATTTTAAGGACTTGCTGAACCACACTCTTTCTCGCAGACCCCAGCGTCCTAGACAAACGGGTGACGGAGGGTAAACAGTAAGGCCTGGTGCAATAGGCCAACGCTCTGTCTCCTCCTCCCTCTCTTCTTTTGACTCTCCCTCCCTTCCACCCACTCCCCCTCCCTTCCATTCTCACTATGGTCCTTTCATTCGGACTACCTTTCTTTACCTCTTCCACATAGCACACATACTTATGTTTCATTTTTGTCTTGCAGGTTTCCTACGCTGCTTCCACTGGAGTCCCACCCATGTTTTTTTTATTATACTGTTCTATTAAAGTTACATTTCTATTTATTTCTGTTTTAATAAAGGTTACTTATTTTTTCAAATAAATAACTGAGTGTATAGGTCTTCTTTTTCTGACGACATTTGTCTATTGTTTATTGTGAAAATCATCTGTTTATAGGAGATTTTAAGGAAAACATTATTTAATATTAGACAAATGAAGCCTGGGTAATTGTAAAACTGCAAGAGTTCTATGAGTGTATCACTTTATAACACCATAAGTACTGCCTGTGTAATTACAGAACAAATAAGGCACTGCCTAGGACCACCAAGGCTTCAGGGACTACGGAGGCCCACCCTGCATATTTAAATAAAGACCCGGAGTGTGGCGATCCCTGGACTTCAGTTGGCCTCGAACCCCCCGAACAATTAGTAAACAATACCCGGGAATGTGGCGCTCCCCTAGGCTGCAATACGTCTTTGTGCCCTTCCGCGCCTAATTTACATGGGACATTAAGTTCCCCAGTCCTACAGAGACCCCGCAATATAATAATTGGATTGGCCACGGAACATTACCCACCCACCAGGGGCCTCATTTAAAAGAACGGGTAAGAACCCGCTTTTTTGTTGTTGTTCTTTTCTCTCCATTTTTACCATCCATATCCCCTCTATTACAGCGATACGAGGTTTTCCTCCTCTCGCTTCAAGTAGTCGAACAAGTATTTGCTATCACAGGGTGGAAGCCATGCACCAACCTCTATTAGCAAACACAAATGTCCAGCGAATGCACACCCCGGGAC
The DNA here is from genome assembly GCF_964204655.1 of Triturus cristatus. Classification (NCBI taxonomy): domain Eukaryota; kingdom Metazoa; phylum Chordata; class Amphibia; order Caudata; family Salamandridae; genus Triturus; species Triturus cristatus. Next base: position 1,278,687,096 of record NC_140579.1, read on the forward strand.
ATTGTATGAGCTGCGCCTGAGAGGTCGCCCTCCCTACTACCATGATGCATTTGTTAGTATAAACGCATACTAACACTACTTACACACGTGTAGTACACCGACCAGAATGTAGTGAAGAAGCAGACGAAGCGCAAAATCTAAAAATATAAATCCTACCAGAAGTCGGATGACATAGTTCAATGAGCCGATGACCCTGGCATGAGTAGAAATAGCAACATGAACAAAACGGGTCTTCAGCACAACGCAAGCAATTTTTAAATATTGCTGAGGGGTGTCTTCTTTTTGCCTTCTCCCACTCGTCGCCAAATTTATGTAGTGAATCCAATAAGTAGATTTATTACAAGAAAACAAGACACCTGAAACAACCACCAACAGGAGCAGACAGCAAAGCAACCGTCTAATCCAGCACCGTGTACAAAGTCCGCAAGGTTCCCCTCATGACAGACCTACATTCTAACATTACATACTGGGGGCCATATTATCAAGGAACGGCGTTAAAATTATCGCCGGTTTAGCGGCAGGGAACTGCCGCTATAACGGCGATAATGGGCTTGATAATATGCCGTAGAGAATTCCAATAGAAGCCCATGTTCTCATGTTAACATGGGCTTCTATTGGAATTCTCTACGGCATATTATCAAGCCCATTATCGTCGTTTTAGCAGCAGTTTCCTGTCGCTAAAGCGGCGATAATTTTAACGCCGTTCCTTGATAATATGCCTCTTAGATCCTATTAGAATTACATACTAACATTCTACTATGACTTACAATGGAATACTACACAGAACACATGATTTTACAGCAATGAGCTCATAGTTTCATCCAAGAGTCTTGAAACCGGTAGGGGTAAAACTTTCGCTTCCCACTCCCTATATTGTATAAACGTAAACCAACACTTCTTCCACAAATATGCTACAGCGCCCAGAGCACATCACTTTACAGCAATGAGCTCACAATTTAGGCTCACGGTTTAATCCCCGAGTCTTCACACCAGTAGGGATGAGTAGTTCGCTTTCCACTCCCTATATACTATAAACGCATACTAACACTACTTACACACTTATACTACAGTGGCTAGTATCCTACACCGCCCAGAGCCCATCACTTTACAGCAATCAGCTCGGTTTCATCCCCAAGTCTTCACACCCGTAGGCGTAACTACTTCGCTTCCTGCTTCTGGTATACTATCAACACACAGTAGCGGTCAGTAGTTCGCTTCCCACTCCCTGTATGGTATAAACGCCTACTAGCACTACTTGCACACGTATGCTACAAACACCAGACCACATCACTTTACAGCAATGACCTCACGGTTTAGACTCTCGGTTTCATACCAGAGTGTAGCACCATATCATATCACCACCATGCCACTCTGAGCAATACCGTACTTTTAGACCGTTAACAGTGATAACTACCTACTGTCGACCGCCAGTAGGTAATCCAGAACAAATTACAATAGTTCCTTGATTCTTTCAGCTTTCAAAAATTCTCTCTATTACTGTCTTTCTACTTTTCCATATAAATAGTTTTTTTAATATTCAAGTACACATCGAAGTCAGAAATGCAACGTATTCTATCAACACACTTTCTAGAACATTCTACAACACGTGGAGGTTAAAAGTTCATCAATTTGTTTAAACCTAACGATATTTTTTTGCAACATTTTCTCAAACATTTAACGGCACGTGCAGGTTAAAAGTTCACGATTGTTTTAAGTTCAAACAGTGGCTTCCAAATGCAAGTAGCAGGTGTGGTTGAGTTGAGCAAATTTTATCCTACAATATGTACTATAATATGTACGTGCAAACTGATTTTTCTTAACCAATCACAAACATACTTTTTCACAAAACAAATGTGCACCCTACTTTTAAAAAACAATGCTTTTCATCTCCCAATCAGGTACCGTTTTGTATGCGAAAATAAACTAGTTCCCCATCTTTAAACAAATCTCTTATTCTACGAAGGAACTGCATGAGCTACAGACATCTTTCCATACCTTCCAGCCATACCTTCAAAATGCTAGTGTGGATCGTAAGACATAAATATGTTTTCTGGTGCAAGAGGTATGCAGAACAGAGACGTATTGACTTAGTCCTAGGTTTACAAAATGTGGACATTAAATGGTTTGGACAGAGAGGATTGAAGTGGCACCAATTGTTGCCTTTGGTTAAAACCTGTTTGCATCTTCAACACCCTGACCTCATGATTGTGCACTGTGGTGGAAACGATCTATGCACATTGACTGGGGTAGATTTGGAAATGCTTATGAAGGACACCTTTGGACAATTGATGTTACTTTTGCCTCAAACTGTCTTTGTATATTCCAATATATGCCGAAGACCGAAGTGGAAATGGTCCAAACAATTTTGTCCTCAGATTGAAAAATCTCGGAAAAAAATCAACAAAGCTGTCTCTGCATACCTCAAGAGACCACAAAATGGGGTCCATATACAACAACATACGTTTTGATATGGCGGATATACAGAAGTGATGGAGTACACTTCACAGATCAGGGAAACCGAGTTTTCCTGAATAACTTGAAGCTGTGCATCCGCACTTATATGTAGCTCCAACTAATGAACTCAAGGGCTCTTTTTAGAGCCACCCTATACAACTTAGGCCCGCTATTTTAGGGCCAGATAACGCCAACTCCTGCACCCTCGCCAAAATTTATTCTCCACACAGCTGTGGCGCAGCGGCCAGACCATCTCACTTTGCAGCACAGACCTCTCGCTTTGATCCCCAGCTCTACTCACCCATAGGGATAAGTAGTTTGCGCTCTACAAATACTATATTGATTTACCTTTGCACTCCCTATAAACCACCTAAGCACCATACACAAGCTACAATGTTCTAAACAAAAGTTCATCCAAGTACCTATAACTACATGCTGTCACTACTTGCACAGATATGGCACAGCGGCCAGAGCACATGACTTCACAGCATATGACACACAGTTTGGGTTCACGCTTTAATCCCAATCCCCAACTCCGGCAGCAGCTCATTTTATCAACATGAGATTCTAGACAATACCTCTCATATATTCCGTACCCCAGGCCTTTCATACCAGTACGGGTCAGTAGTTCGTCCTAGTAGTTATAAACACATCTGAACACTACTTCCGCAACTGTAGTGCAGCGGCCACGGCACATGACTTCACAGCATAAGACACACAATTTGGGCTCACGCTTTAATCCCCGAGTCCCGCACCAGCTCACCTTACCCACATCAGACTCTACCCAATACCTCACTTAATTTCCGTAGCCCACCACTTACACACCGGTAGAGGTAAATACTTTGCTTCGCACCCCCTCTATAGCACACCCTAAACACCCCACAGAGGTTACAGTGCTCCTACCCTCCTATTTCCCACTTCTTTCCCCCTTTTCCCCCCTTTTTTCACCTTACTCGCTTCAACGGAATCACAAAATGGCGGCCCACCCTTCCTAGTTGCAACCGCTCGCAGCCAATCAGCAACAAGCTCATGTTCGTAACGCCTCAGCCAATCAGGTGGCAGAATTCCCAAATATCGATATCTGTAAATTTCGATATTTCTCAAAAACTACTGAACGAATTTACACCAAATAAACAAAAGCGTGCTTTCTAGACCAAGACCCTTCTCCCTGCCAAATTTGGGGTAATTCCGTTCACCCGTTCGACCTGTTAGCTTGTCTAAAGTTTCCTATGGAAATTAACATGGAGAAAACACGTTTTGGGAGCCCCCCTTTTTTCTCGGCCCCCCCCTTGACGAATCACCCCCAAACTTTCAACATAGGAGCTGATCACAACAGAGAATTAGTTTTGAAAATTTCGCGAAGATTCGTCAATCGGCGCCAAAGTTATTGGAAATAGAATGTTGCCATTTTCCTATAGTAACTAGGTCCTAACTATAACTACCTACTGCCGACCGCCAGTAGGTAATATATATATATTACAAATTTATGCACTTTATATGACTATTTAGTAGTTTTAACATCTTTAGATATGTGTTTAACTCTAATTGAAAGATAATTTTGACTTCCTTATTCTATCAGATGCCATCAATAAGAACGGTTTTGGAGAAAGTGTTGCGTGTATCTGCATGAACATTGCACTTTAAATTACTGAAACATGGAAAAAATTGGAAACGTCAACTACAAGCTGCTATGTATTTTATTTATTAGACATTTAGATATATAAGTTTACTTGTTTATGCACTTTATTATTAGTAATGGGTTTTGCACTATTTTGCACTAGTTTTATATTACCGCTTAATATGCCAAACATATAATTTTAGGAACTGGTGATTTTAAAATGTATTGTACATATACAATTATACATGGGCAAACATGCCAATTATTAGATGCCATCAAAAAATGTATTATGCCTACTGATACAAATATTGACGAGTTATAATGGTTTCTACTTAAGAGAAATTGATCAGTTGAGAATTGTAAGACAAATGAACACTATGTTCTTATTGAAAAATTATTTGGTTTACAATTTTCTGATAATAGAATTCTATATTTATTGTTGAATGTTATCAAAGTGGAATTACATTGTGTAACGGTCATATAAGAACACTATGTTCCAATTGGATAATTATAATTACATGTCTTTTAGATGTATCAAGGGGACAATTTTTATGCATTTAAAATAAAGTTTGGCCAAATGTATTAGGTACTAGAGAAATATCTGTATAGTCTAATCGCAGTCCCATGTTTATGTTTATATGTAAACTGTGTTGGCAATTATCTAAACGGTTATGTAATTGGTCAGCTTAGATAAAATCATTGATTGGTCCTGCGCGTCATGTGAGCAAGACTGCCGTGGGCAGTCGAAACGCGTCAGGCTGAGTTGAGCACTTGCGTGAAATCTTATGCACTTTAATCTGCACCATCAATAAAAAGAAGTTATTTTCCACAAAGTGGTCCGTACCTGCTTTTTTAGATCCCATTGGATTGTTCCAGGACTTTTGGCTTTTCAATATATATATATATTCACTAAAAAAACACAGGTTTCCGGGACGTTATAGTTAGTTGGACATTTCACTCGTACAAAACCAGAGAAATTCGGCCGTTATAGTTAGAAGAGCTAACTATAACTTGCGCCCCCGCAATGCACTGCTGATGACGTCACATATTACATCACTCATGACATGGTCAGTGACATCACTGATGACATCTCAAATAACATCGCTGACGACATCATCCATGTGATAATCTGATGCACCTCCTCGCAGCCTAATAAAACCTTTTATACACCCACTCTAAAATACAGACTACTAATATTGGAAGCATAGACAGACCAATAGCAGTTAGTACATACCCACTCAGTGATTCATAGGTCTACACACACACATCCACTCATTCACCCATACAGTAACTCATACATGCAGTCACTCATCAATACCGCACTATCATATGCACTCATACACCTATACATACACTTATACACCGCCACTCATCCATAGACTTATTCACACACCTACTCAATCATGCAAAGAATCAATCACACCCATTTACTCACCTCTACAGTTATACACAGACCACCTCACTTATTTATACAAATACTAACACATACTTACTCTCTTATACAATCACTGATACAAGCACACACTCATTCATACAGCCACTCTCATAATCACTCACTCTCACGTATAGTCATTTATATATTCCAACACTCACATATACTGCCATTCACATATGCAGTTACTCACATATATATCACTGAGATATCCATTCACTCACCAACACACCCATACACACACTCACCCACCCATACAGCCCTTCTCAGATGCACTCCTGATCCCATACACCCAGTGAATCGCCCTCTCACACATCTATGCACAGTCACCCACCCCCCACCCACTCACTAAGACACTCAGGCACCCATACAGATACTCAGACAACCAATCAATAACCCAAAAAGACTGTCATGTAGCTACTCACCAACCCATGCAGCTGCTTATACACCAACTGACAGACTGATAGACATTTACACAGTTTACTCAATAATCATGCATTCACTAAGATACGCTTTATCAGTCACTTATACAATCAGTCACGCACCTACTAAATCATCCATTCAGACACTTATACACCCACTCATTCTTCAAAACACCTTGGCATATATATATATATATATATATATATATAAAACATATTTAAACTTTACAGAAACACATTCACTGGATGATGTAATCAGTGATGTCATCAGTGATGTCATTTGAGATGTCATCAGTGATGTCATCAGTGATGTCACTGATCATGTCATGAGTGAGGTAATATGTGACATCATCAGCAGTGCATTGCGGGGCGCGAGTTATAGTTAGCTCTACTAACTTAAACGGCAGAATTTCTCTGGTTTTGTACGAGTGAAATGTCCAACTAGCTATAACGTCCCTGAAACCTGTGGTTTTTTACGTGAATTTCTAAGGTTTTTTAAATGCTAATTTCTAACTATAACGTCCCTGAAACCTATGGTTTTTTTCAGTGAATTTCAATGGTTTTTTAAACGAGAATTTCTAATTATAATGTGCCTCAATCCCATATTTTTTCAGTGAATTTTTTTAAATGCTAATTTCTAACTAGAACATCCCTATTCAGTCCCCTTGAATCCTGAAGGTCCCTGGTGGCCAAGTAGCCCACCAGGTACTTCCAGTAAGCACCACAGAGCTGCGTTGCAGAGAGGTGTTCCTAGGCCACGCCCCTTTTTACACCACGCTGCAAACTCTTTCCTCATTCTGCAGTTCTATTGCCTCTTTCTGAACTTCTCTTGCTTCTCTCTGTACTTCTCTTGCTTCTTTCTGCACTTCTCTTGCTTCTTTCTGCACCTGTCGTGCTTCATTCTGCACCCCTCTTGCCTCTTTCTACTCCCTTCCCTCTTTCTGCACCTGTCGTGCTTCATTCTGCACCCCTCTTGCCTCTTTCTACTCCCGTCTTCCCTCTTTCTGCGCCTGTCCTGCCACTTCCTGCACCTCTCTTGCATCTTTCTGCAGTTCTCTTGCCTCTTTCTGCACATGTGTTGTTTCTGTACTTCTCTTGCCTCTTTCTGCACCTCTGTTGCTTCTTACTGCAGTTCTCTTGCCTCTTTCTGCACCCCTCTTTCCTCTTTCTGCACCTCTGTTTCTTCTTTTTGCACCTCTCTTGCCTCTTTCTACACTTCTCTTGCCTCTTTCTGCACCTTTGTTGCTTCTTTTTGCTCGTCTGTTGCTCTTTCTGCACCCCCTTTTCTCTCTGCACCTCTTGCCTCATTCTGCAGTTCTCTTGCCTCTTTATGCACCTCTGTTGGTTGTCTCTGCACTTCTGTTGCCTCTTTCTGTACCCCTCTTTCCTCTTTCTGCACCTCTTGCCTCATTCTGCAGTTCTCTTTCCTCTTTCTGCGACCCCCTTGTCTCTTTCTGTACCTCTCTTGCCTGTTTCTGCACATTTCTTGCCTCTTTCCGCACATCTCTTGCTTCTTTACGTAGTTCTCTTGCCTCTTTTTGCACCTCTGTTGCTTCTTTCTGCACTTCTCCTGCCTCTTTCTGCACCCCTCTTGCCTCTTTCTGCACCTCTCTTGCTTCTTTCTCCACCTCTCTTGCATCTTTCTCACTCTCTTGCCTCTTTCTGCACTTCTTTTGCCTCTTTCTGCACCTCTGTTGATTCTTTCTGCACTGGTCTTGCCTCTTTCTGCACCTCTCTTGGTGCTTTCTGCACCCCTCTTGCCTCTTTCTGCACCCCTCTTGCCTCTTTCTGCACCTCACTTGCCTTTTTCTGCACCTCTCTTGCTTCTTTCTGCACCTCTCTTGCTTTGTTCTGCACCTCTTATTTTTTTCTGCAACTCTCTTGTCTCTTTCTTCACTTCTCTTGCTTCTTTTTGCACCTCTCTTGCTTCTTTCTGCACTTCTCCTGTTTTTTTCTGTACTCTTCTGTACTTAAATGGGAAGTGCAAGCTGTCAAGTTTAAAGGTATGTGTGCTCTTCTGTCTGAGGTATGTCTACTTGTACATATATTCTCACGTGTTATGCATCTGAAGATGGTAGCTTAAAAATCTGATAGCTTCTCCTATAGGTGGTCAAATACTCTCTGTTCTGTCATTCGGTTGCACAGGCAGCAAACATGCCTTACGTACGTAGGTGTTATAGAGCCCCTCAAATATACTATTGAATACCCATGTGCTTTGTCTTATGAGCAAAAAGAAATACACCTTCTTGTACTCAAATTTACATAGTATGCTGTTTGAAACACAGGTATTCAAGTATTTGTATGTTTATTTTTTGTAACATGTCACTAGGTTAAAGCACAGACACACGCATGCATAGCTTCTCAAAGTTGGTGAGACTTACATCAGTGATATGGTTAGGATTGCTGTTTTACATTTGGTAGGCCTAACATTCTGAGCAGCCGATGAATAGTAAACCTTCAAGAGAAGAGTGAGGTTTAAGACATCTTGGGAGAAGGATTAGTGATTAAGGTACTTTGTATGAGTGTGTGAAAAGGTACAGTCAAAGTAGGCCTTTTTCTGTACTTCTCTTACCTCTTTCTGTACTTCTCTTACTTCTTTCTGTACCTTTCTTCCTCTTTCTGCACATGTCTTACCCTATGTAGGCATAGTTAGAAATTCACTGAAAAAACAAAAGTTTCAAGGAAGTTATAGTTAAGAATTTGCATTTAAAAAAAACCTTAGAAATTCACTGAAAAAAACCACAGGTTTCAGGGGCGTTCTATTTAGGCTGACTTTTCACTGGTACAAAACCAGAGAAATTCAGCCGTTATAGTTAGCTGAGCTAACTCTAACCACGCACCCGCAATGCACTGCTGATAATGTCACTCATGAGATGGTCAGTGACATCACTGATGACATCATCCACATAATCTCTGATGTACCTACTCACATCCCAATATAACCTAGCATACACCCATTCCAAATGTCAGACTACCATTCTTGAAACCATTGACAGACCAATACCAGTAAGTACATATCCATTCACTGATTCATAGGTCTACATACACATCCACTCACTCATCCATACAGGCACTCATAGCCAGTCACTCACCAATACAGCTGCTGAAATATCCACCCCTACAGCCACTCCTATACCGTCACTCACCCACAGAGCTACTCACACACCTACTCACACACCCAAACACTCACACAGCCACTTACTAACTCATACAGAAACACACACACACACACACTCACTACTCATACAGATACTAACAAATACTTACTCTCCATACAGTCGCTGATACAAGCATGCACTCACCCATACAGCCACTCTTACAATCACTCACTCACACAAAAACACTTATACACTCCAACACACACATAAACAGCCTTTCACATATGCAGTTACTCACCCATTTACCACTGACACATTCATTCACTCACTGACACAGCCGTATGCACACTCACTCGCCCATACAGTCCCTCACAGATGCACTCATGAACCCATACACCCAGGGATTCACCCACTCATACCTACATGCAGGGAGTCACACACCCCCTCACACACCCACACAGACACTCAGGCACCCATGCAAGTACTCAGTAACTAATCAATAACCCATATAGACACTTGTGTATCTCACAAACCCATGCAGCCACTTATACACCAACTGACAAACTGATACACACATACACACAGATTAGTCACTCACCCATACATTCACAGACACGTTACTTATACAGTTAGTCACACGCTCACTAAATCATCCATACAGACATTCATACATTCATACACCCACTCATTCTTCAATATACCTTGGCGTATATATATATATATGTATGTATATATACATACACCATGTCATGAGTGATGTAATATATGATGTCAACACCAGTGAATTGAGGGGGCTGACTTGTTTTATACGAGTGAAATGTCAGCCGAACTATAACGTCCCTGACACCTGTGTTTTTTTCAGTGACAAAAAAATATATATACACACACACACACACACATATATATATATTATCTACTGGCGGTCGCCAGTAGATAGTTATAGTTAGGACCGTGTTTCCATAGGAAATCCGCAACATTCTATTTGGAATAACTTTGGCGCCGGTTGACGAATCCTCGTGAAATTTTCAAAATAGGTGGGGTGCTCCGCTCCGCTCCTACCCTGAAAGTCTCGGGGGGGATTCGTCAAGCGGGGGCTGAGAGAAAAGGGGGGTCCCAAAACGCGTTTTCCCCATGCAATTTTCCATAGGGACCTTTAGTCCAAGGTACAGCCCGAACGGCTGAACAGAATTACTTGAAATTTGGCAGAGAGGTAGTCCTCAGCTCAGGGATGTGCCTTTTGCATATATGGAGTCAATCTGTTCAGTAGTTCCTGTGAAAATCAAAAGTAAAATCATATATATATGTGGGCGGAGCCTAACCACACATCTCATCCTGAGATCTGATTGGCTGTCAGCACTTCATCCAAGAAGTGTTGGCAGCCATCTTGGGACCAATATACATGATAGCACCTCATTAAAAAGCATTGCAGTTAATAGAAGGTTTTAAGACTTTAGTTACATTATAAATCATTTGTTGATGGTACCATACTCATTTTAGGAATTGTGGTATGTTCTAAGGTGATTTCACCATGTGAAAAAGCCTTCTGGGGGGGGAGGAGCCAAGATGGCGACCGGGAAGGCAGCGTAGACTCCCGGCTCCGTGAACCTCCGCATCCCGCACGGATATCCTGCACGAGATCCTCAACCTGTGCTACGCGGTCGTGTTTCTGAAGGAGAGTGGCACCCGACTGTGTGACTCCGAGGTTTCTGGCTGCGGTATCGCCGGAGAAACTTTCATTTGAACTTTGCGGCCTGCGCGGCCCTGGAGCCGGGACCTCAAGTGGACGCTGTGGCCGGGTGGCAGTTCAACAACAGCGGCCTGTTGTGACTGGGCGGAGGCGGTCCACCGGAGCGGTGCCAAACTCGGCCTACATTTCGTCGTGGTCGCTTCTACTGTCAAGTGTAGTGGACCGAGTGCATGCCCGTGGGTGCAATTCTCAGATCCTCCGGTGGCTGCCCCTGCCTTTGATGGTGAGCTGCCCGGCCGCCGCCCGTATCCTGCCCTGATCATTGCGGGCCACCCCCGGATTTTTACGGGAGCGGGTCCGTAGTGGGGACGACTGTTGCCCGTGACCACGCAACGGATAACTTTTCGCCTGCCCCCGGAACCCGGTCACCAGCGACGTGGCCATCGAGACGCTTGTCCCAGGGTCCCGGCCCCGGTGAGGGTCGGGCATACTTGGCGGCCATCTTGTTGCGATGAAGCCTACCATCCTGTCCGCTGGGTCGCAGCGGGCTTGTGAGAGTGCGACTTTTGGGAGTGTGGCGGCGCGATCGCAGAGAGCTGTGCCGGGGTGCGGCGACCTCCTCGAGGCCCTTGGTGCTCTTCACTCCTCCTTGATTCATGGTGTTGGGGTCTTGGGGGGTAAGCTCGACGGTGTGGCGTCGGCGTTGGGGCAATGGCGGCCCGCCTGTCCGCACGTACACAGGGACTACCCACACTGCGCACAGGAGGACACTTTGGCGGCCACCCCTGAGGTTAGTGCACGGCTGGACACTCAGGCCAGTATGCTACAGTGTGTTCGTCCAGCTGAGGGCCTGATCTGTCCTGGAGGCATTGGACCTGAGTGGGATGTGGTAGCCTCGTCCCGTACGTGCCCTCCTGCGACCCAGGGACAACTCCAGCAACTATTGTCTGCTTTGGCTGCTTCTGCCTTCCTGGACCTTGAGTGCAGTGCATATCCTGGGGCAGCACTGGGAAGCCTGTTTCTCCACGCTGCGGACTGTGTTGATGCTCAGAGACTTCCACCCCGCCTGTGTGCGTCGCTTCTCGGACGTTTTTGGACAATCCTCTACCTTGGAACGTCGGATATGGTGCTGGGTCGAGGGGTAGGCATGGGCAGAATTTCAAAGAGTGGTCAGGGATAAGGCTGATCCTTCAGGGGTGGTCATCTAGTGGACGGGCGGGCTCAGGGGTTGCGTGCTCTCCTGGCATAGCTAACAGCATAATAGGTGCATAATGCTCCCCATCTTTCTTTGAGAAGATCACTTTTGTGCTGTTTATTGTTCACTTTGGGGGAAACTTACCGTGCGGGAGGGAGAAGCCGGGGGTATGTTTTGAAGGCCCTCCTCCAGTTTATTAATACTTTCTCTACCCCCCCGTCTGGTGGGGTTCTTTTCCTACTTCTTTTTCCCTATTCTCCTATATTTCGGGTCTGGTTCCAGGGCGACAGGCACACTGCTGGGGGGGGGGCCGTACTCATCTGCAGAGGTGCAGGGTGGGGGGTTGGGGGAGGGGATTCTTTCGTCTTTTATCTCTTTTTCTATGGCCTCCTTTTTCTTTTCTGATTCTTTTTGTTTTTCTTTTTCTGGGATCAGTGTGATACACCTCCTTTGCTATGACTCGTTGCCGCTCCATGTGTATCACAATTTCCGGGGTGTTCTGGCGGGGGACTGCAGGCGCAACTGCTTATGATATTCTTCCTCATCCTGATGTTCTTGTGTTTGCGCCATTGACCTAATAGATTGCTGTAAATCGTTTACGTCTATTACTCTGCATACCTGTAATTGCTGTTTGAAAATTGTCTGGCACCTGATTCTTCTGCCTCGTTTCATTATAAAACGAAAACCTTTTTCTCCTGGTGCCCTACCTACGCTGTTCACAGTATTAGCATCACGATTCTGCTCCCCGATGTGCCGACTGTGTTTACACTTGCCTGTTTTTGCTCTGATTGCTTAGCGGCCGGCCCGGGGGGTTGTAGGCCCATACTTGTTCTCTATTGAACTGTCAATAAAGGTTTTCAAAAAAAAAGAAAAAGCCTTCTGCTGGGATATCATTATTGAGAGAAAAATATTTTCTCATGCTTTTCCCACAGAGGTTTGGAAGGTGATCTATAAGCTAAACTGAGAGCTTATTTTCTGTAAATTCACATTATCTTTCTCAGTCATGTGAGAATGAAGTCTGACATTCTCAGTAAAACATGTACATCCAACAAGGGCAGAGACTGTCAGTTGATTCCTCTGTGTTCTACTGCAGCTTCCCAGAGTGTTCCAAAGAACAACTAGAGCGCTAACAGTCCTACTTATGATAAACGTATGGCACACCTGAAGCCATCTTGCTTGGATTAAAGTGGTAACTCTTAAAACATTTAATTTAAAAAGGAACAAAATGAGGGGGTTCATTTTTCCATAAAAAGTATGATTAGTGCTGCAGAAAGAAAAATTAGGGCTTATTTTGAGTGACTTCTCAAATCCTCTTCTATTTCATTAAAAAATTCTGACATGCAGACTGAAACATGCACTTTCAATACCAGCAGCAGTTTTCCCTGGTGAGCAGTAGCTTTACTACAGTGATCTAATGAGCAAAAAGAGTGCTAACATTCTGAATTTATGGCAAATGTGTGACACATCTGAATGCCTTCTTGATGGAATCAAAGTTAAAAACTGAAAGTATTTCCTACTGAGGAGACTGCAGTAAATGAGGAAATTAGGAAACTTCATAGCAAATAAGTCTCCCAAGATGGCCACCAGAGACAAAAGAGCGCAAATGTAGCCCAAATATCACCCAGATGTAGCCCAAGTATAGCCCAATGACAGAATGTCCCAGAGTGTTCTTAAAAACAACTAGAGCGCTTACTGTCTTCATTATGACAAAAGTATGGCACACCTGAAGCCATCTTGATTGGAATAAACTGGTAACACTTAAAACATTTAATTTAAAAAGGAACACAATGAGGGGGTTCATTTTGCCATAGAAATTATGATTAATGCTGAAGAAAGAAAATGAGGGCACATTTTGAGTCACTTCTCAAATCCTCTTCTATTTCATTAAAAAATTCTGACATGCAGACTAAAACATGCATTTTTTTTTTTTTTTTTTTTTTTAAGAAACCTTTATTGGACTTCAAGGAGTTACAAACATGGGCCTACAACCCTTTGGGCCGGCCGCTAAGTAGCATGAGACGTAGCATTCACCGTTATACAGATTGGTCAATCCGGGGTGCCCGTCAGTCCATCATCGCACCCAATGAAGGCAGAAGCAACAGTTGAATGACGATATTAGATACGGTTTCAGTTTTCAATTTAAAATTAAGAAACATTACACACAAACAAGGCAATAGACATTGTAAATAGCAGGACGCGCTCCCCGGGGTAGGGAACCAGTGATCAGCGGCAGAGAAGGGAGGGGGGCACGGGAGCAGAGGAAAAAGCAAACTGTAACACACTCGTAACTTAACAGACGGGGAATGCTCGGCTAGGGGGACGAAGAGGCATCCAGTACAACAGCCAGTGGAGGGGCACAGATGTCTCCGCGATAAGCGTTCCACGGACCCCACACCCCAGTCCATTTCCGCGGCTTGCCTCTCGCTACATACACCGTCTTTTCTCTAAGCATGCACCAATCCATATTCTCCTTCCACACCGAGACCGTGGGCGGCCTCTGGGAACCCCATAACTGGGCAATGTTACGTTTGGCCACCATATTTCCCAAAGTCGCCCACCGCGTCTGTGCCACATTAATAATCGTTCGGCTCCCACACGTTCAGCAGGCATCTCCTAGCCTCTGGAAGCAGCGCAACGTGAGTGACTTCCTCCATTGCCGCATGCACCCGACGCCAAAAGAGCGCCACCTCAGAGCATTCCCATATAACGTGAAGGAAAGTACCCAGCGAACCACAGCCACGCTTACACATCCCATCCACGGAGAGACCCATGCGCATCAGGCGGGGACCAGTGACGTACACTCTATGGAGTATCTTTAGTTGTACGAACCGAAGGCGGGCCGGAATTGCCACCTCCCGCGGGGAGGCTATTGCCGAGACCCAGTCCTCATCATCTAATTCTAAACCGTCAGCCACCCAGATCTCCCTCAAGCGGGTCAACAGATCCGCCCGATCGTTGATAAGCTTTTTATAGATCAAGGAGATTGTGCTGTCAGGCACGTAGCCATCGAGCACCCTATCCTCCAGCGGGGAATTTTCCGGGATAGCGGTGGCATCAGGGAAAACCGATCACAACGCATGACGGACCTGGGCATATCGGAAATACTCCCTATCGTTTAGCTTATATTCCGCTTTCAGCGTTTCAAACGTTTTAAACTCCCCTTTCACCCAGAGGTCACTCACCTTACATATGCCAATCATATCCCATTTCTCAAACCCTTTGGTTTTCCACAAACAGCCCAGCCTTTCCGAAGCATACAGTGGAGTCGCTCAAATCAGGCGATCCTTCCAACCCATCGCAGCATTAGCAGCATGCCACACCCGTACCGCTATCTTTGTTGGGCCTGTCAACTGCACACCAGGAGACTTCGAATAGAGTGCTCTATTATAGTCCCCCCCAGGTAATAGCATTTTATCCATCTCGAACGCCGGGTTCAGGGCCGGCCCGTACATCCCGTGGTTCACCGCCGCCAATTGGGACGCCCAATAATAACGCTTGATATCGGGGAGTGCAATACCTCCATCATACCAAGGGAGTGTCAATTTTGTGAGAGCGATTCGGGGTCGCCCGTCCCAGAACAACCGCCTCTGCAGGCTCTCCACCTCACGGAAATAGCGGGCCGGTATGACGTCGAGTGTATTTTGCAGTGCATACTGGAATCGTGGCAGCGACATCATTTTAAACAACGCTGCGCGCCCGAGTGGCGAAAGCGGAAGCCGTCGCCACCTCGAGACGTCGGCCCTCAGTCGTTGGAGTGGGGGGAGTAGGTTCCGCTCATAACGGGCCACAGGGTCCAAAGTTATGAACACTCCCAGGTATTTAAACCCTGACAGCGCAATCTGGATAGGGCAGCCACGCGGAAGGAGAGGAGCGTCCCCAGAGAGAACATAGACGCATGACTTGGCCCAGTTAATGACCAAGCCGGAGTTGCGACCAAATGAGTTCAGAACATCGACCAGTACTATCAAAGACTGCCGGGGAGATGTGAGGTACAGGAGTATGTCGTCCGCATAAAGAGAAATGTGGTCCTCAAATTCAGGCGTCCACCTAATGCCGCGCAATGAGGGCTCCCATCGTAACCAGGCAGCCAGAGGTTCCAAGGCAAGCGCAAAAAGGAGGGGAGACAGCGGGCAACCCTGCCGCGTGCCACTTCCCAACCCAAAGGGCGCCGACACTCTGCCATTCACAACTACCTGAGCCAACGGTTCCTCATACAGCAACCTCACCCAACCGATAAACCCGGGGCCAAAACCAAATTTCGCAAGCGCCGCCCAAAGATATGGCCATTCTAGGGTATCGAACGCCATAGTGGCATCCAAGGACGCCAAAACGGCCGGTTCACGTATGTACTCCGCTCTGGCGAGCACTCCATGAAGACGCCTCAGGTTCAGGGCCGTATTACAGTGAGGTATGAAACCGGACTGGTCCGGATGGATCAAGTCACCGACGACCCCAAGCAGACGGTTAGCTAAAACCTTAGCAAGAATTTTAGGCTCAGCATTTAATAAGGAGATGGGCCTGTAAGAAATACACCGATCCCGCGGCTTCCCCTCCTTGTGAATCACGACTATGGTAGCGAGACGCTGATCATAGGGGAGGGAGCCCACGTCACGTGCCTCAAGAAACATGTCGCGGAGATGAGGCGCCATCTTGTCCGGGCGCAGTTTATAGAGTTCAATGGGAATGCCATTGGGACCCATGGCCTTGCCAGAAGCGATCGAGCGAATGGCCAAAGCAATCTCGTCAGGCGACAACGTCGCATCCATCAGTGCCCTATCCGCCTCTGACAAAGACGGCAACACTATATCTCTCAGCAACAGATGAGAGTCATCCTCAAGACCATTCGAGACTGGAGAATATACGTCACGAAAATAAGTCGCGAAACATTCAACAATTTCCACTGGGTCAGTCACACGCACGCCATCCGCTCTCTCAATAACCGGCACCACTCGACTCGCTCTCTCCTTCTTGTCCAACCATGCAATCAATTTACCAGCCTTGTCCCCCACATCGTATAAGCGCCCCTGTTGCTCTCTACCTCTACCCCCTCCAACTTGGCTATGACGGAAACATGCACTTTTAATACCAGGAGCAGACTATCATGGTGAACAGTAGTTTTACTACAGTAATCTAATGAGCAACTAGAGTGCTAACATTCAGAATTTATGGCAAATGTGTGACATATCTGAATACCTTCATGATGGAATCAAAGTAAAAATCTGAAAGCATTTCCTACTGAGGAGACTGCAGTACATGAGGAAATTAGGAAACTTCATAACAAATAAATCTCCCAAGATGGCCACCGGAGACAAAAGAGCCCAAATGTAGCCCAAAATCACCCAGATGTAGCCGAAATATAGCCCAATGACAGAAGTGTGCAAAACACTTATTATTTTCTGTTTTTGCAGTGTTATATAGTGCAGACTTGTCAGGTATTGGAGTGCTTTACATGAGCATTGGTTACATCACACAAGAACAAATTCATTTTGGTTGTAGAGATGGGGAGACTAAGTGATTTGACCAGAATCACAGAATGTCGAGCTGAAGCAGAAACTCCAACCTGGTTCCCCAGTTGCAAAGTCTGCAGTTCTGGAAGTAACACCACATCCTCTCCCCTAAGTGCAACATTTAATCAAGTGGTCAACTGGATAAAAAAACATAAAGATAACATGATTTAAAAGTGCTTTGTCGCTATTTGAAAACTCAGAAAATATGTCCTTATTTTAGTCTTTTAGAGCACTAACCATAATTTTGATGCCAATAAGACCCTCTCATATATGTAATTTCTAAAGGAAATGCTCTAGGTATTACAGTTTTGATTACATCAAGATGACGTCAGGCGTTTCACACTTTTGTAATGAATATAGAATGTTAGCAATCTAGTTGTTCATTAGGATACTGTTGAGAGGCAGAGGCCAGGGGTACAGACTCTGAAAATTGAAGGCAGGTAGGAGGGTGCAAAGGCAACAATTTAACCAGACTGAGCAGGCAGGAAGGGCCGTGGCAGCACAACAGACTATGGAGGGCAGTGGAAAGGGGGGCAGGGGCAACAAACCAACAATACAGGACTTGCAAGAGAGGCTGTGGCAATGTAATAGACCATTGTGGGCAGAAGGAAGAGGCAATGGTAGTACAACCATACATGCCAACAGACCCGATTCAGCCAGGAAACGTCCAATGTTTTTAAGCTCAAATGGGCTTTATTTGATCTGTCTCCTGTCTACAATCTCCTCTTTTTCAAATGGGAAAATCAATACCCCAGTTTTTTTTCAAAATCTCCCTCTTACCAAGTTCAAAATGTTCGCAAGTATGGTACATTGGATCATGGAAAGAAATGGAGTAGGGACATGGACTTGGATAACAGAGGACAGGAGGGACATGGAGAGGTGCACCAAACTGACCCTGCAGGGCAGGCATCAGGGTTTGCAGCAGCACAATACACGCGGGACGGGAGTGCAGCACAACAATCCATAGAAAGCAAGAGGGAGGGGACAGGACCATGCACATGGACAACAGAGAACAGAGGGGCAAGAGGCAATGGTAGCTAGCTGACCATAATGGACAGACAGGAGAGAAAGCTGCAGCATAACAGACCATAAAGGGCAGGAGGGACGGATCAGGGGCATTACAATGGAACAGACAAGCCAGGAGAGAGGGAGTAGGGGTCTGCACATGTAAACAGAGGGCTGGGGGCAAGGGGGCAGGGTAGGAGCAGCAAGATAGCCATGGAGGTCAGGCAGGATGGGCACTAGAAGCAAGACACACCATGAAGAGCAACAGTGAGACTGTGATGGCATACACACAGACCATGGAGGGAAGGTGGGAGGGGGTCGGGGGCAGCTAACTGACCACACAGGGAAGGTAGGAGGGGCCATGGCAGCACAGAAGACCATGCATGGCAAATGGGAGGGTTAGTGGCAGCACAATGGCTATGATGGGCAAGAAGGAGGGTGCAGGGGCATGCACAAAGGACGATGGAGGATAGAAGGGAGGGTCAGGACCTGTGCACAGACAAGAAAGTTCAGGGGAAGGGGCCTCACAACAGACCGCATGGGGCAGGCAGGAGGAGCAGTTGCAGCACAACAGACCAGGGAGGGCAGAAGGGTGTGGCAGTACAATGGACCATGTAGGACAGGAGGAAGAGGATAGGGGCATGGCATGTGGACAGGCAGGGTGGAGGTGGCAGGGACAGGTTACAGTCATCTGACAATGCTAGGCAGGTGGGAGGGGAGTGGCAGCTCAACAGAACACTCAGAGAAGATAGGAGTGGCAGGTCCATGGAACATGGTGGGCAAAAAGGATGGAGCAGGGACATGCACAAAGACATCGGAGGGCAGGGGGAAGGAGAATAGGGGCAGCAAGCTAAGCACAGAGTTTAAGCAGGAGGTCAATGATGGGCCACCTCTCTGCATTGCAGAGAGGTGGTCCAGGCCGTGCCACTTTTTACACCTCTCTGCAACGCAGCTCTGTGGCACTTACTGGAGGTACCTAGTGGGCTAGTTGGACCCTAGGGACCGTCAGGATTCAAATGAGCTTAATCTCCCAACTAAAAACGGACACAGGGCGTGTTTACACAGTGGTGAAGGGAGGGGACGGGGCCTGAGTTAACGTGTGCAAAAACGCCCTGTGGCCTGTTTTAAGAGGTAGTTTTAATCCCCCTGCCCTATTATATACTAGGGGCTTACAGAGGAGGTCATGCTAATCACAGGGGGACCCCAACGCATAATGTTCCCTAGTGTATGTAGGTGTTTTCACTGTATTCTAAGTGTCTTTTAACATAGCACTGGCTCTAGGACTGGTTAGTCAGACTCAGTTACCACCAGTATCCGTCTGAAAAAGTTGAGGGTACAGGATGATTTTGCAACAAGGCTTCTTTCTGCTCTTCTTTTTGTTCTTTCTGCACGTTATCCTTCTTCCTGCACTTTTCTTCGTCTTTGAGGACTTCTGTTGCTTCTTTCTGCACTTCTTTTTTTTCTTTCTGTGCATTTTTTCTTCTTTCTTCACATGTCCTATCTCTGTAGGCATAGTTAGAAATTAGCATTTAAAAAACCTTTGAAATTCACAGAAAAAACCATAGGTTTCAGGCACGTTATAGTTAGGAATTAGCATTTAAAAAACCTCAGAAATTTACTGAAAAAACCATAGGTTTCAGGGGTGTTATAGTTAGCTGGACTTTTCACTTGTATAAAACCATTGAAATTCCCCCGTTATAGTTAGTTCAGCTAACTATAACTCGCGCGCCCGCAATGCACTGCTGATGACGTCACATATTACATCACTCATGACATGATCAGTGACATCACTCATGACATCACTGATGACATCTCAAATGACATCACTGATGACATCACTGATGACATCATCCTTGTGATAGAGTGGCAGACCTCCTCTCACCCTAATATAACCTTTGATGCACACATTCAAAAATAGAGACTAAAATTTTCAAAACAATGGACATACCAATACCAGTTACAACAACCTCTTCAGTAATTCTAAGATCCACATACACATCCACTCATTCACCAACAGTCCTATACAGTCACTCATACATGTACTCACTCATCATATGTACTCATACACCTATACATCCTGTTACACAATGCCACTCATCCATAGAGTTACTCACACACATAGTCACTCATGCTAATAAAGAATCAAACATACATTTACTTGCATATACAGTTATACACACACCACCACACTTACTTCTACGGAAACTTACACATACTTAGTCTTTTAAACAATCACTTATAGAAACACATACTTATTCATACAGGAACTCTTTCAATCTCTCACTCTCACATATACTCACTTATATACACCAATAGTCACATATACTAGTTTAAAACATATGTAGTTACTCATAAAGACACTATTGAGACAGTCATTCACTCACTAACACACCCTTACACACACTCATCCACCCATACAGTCCTGCACAAATGCTGTCTTCAACACATACAAACAGTGAGTCACTCATTCATGCACCTATGCACTACGTAATACCCCCCACCGAACCATGCAGACACTCAGACTGATACTCAAAAAACCAACTAATAACCTATATAGACACTCACCAACCCATGCAGCCACTTATACACAAAGTGAGAGACTGATACAGATATTTACATATTTAAACATTACTCACTAAGCCATGTATTCACTATGATACACTTAATCAGTCAGTTACACAATCAATTTTTCAAAAACAAATCATCCATTTAGACACTTATACCCATTTATTCTTCCATCGACCTTGAGATATACATATATAAAACATATTTAATTTTCAGAAAAACACACATTCACTGGATGATGTCATCAGTGATGTCATTTGAGATGTCATCAGTGATGTCATGAGTGATGTCACTGACCATGTCATGAGTGATGTAATATGTGACGTCATCAGCAGTGCATTGCGGGCGCGCGAGTTATAGTTAGCTGAACTAACTATAACGGGGGAATTTCAATGGTTTTATACAAGTGAAAAGTCCAGCTGACTATAACACCCCTGAAACCTATGGTTTTTTCAGTAAATTTCTGAGGTTTTTTAAATGCTAATTCCTAACTATAACATGCCTGAAACCTATGGTTTTATCTGTGAATATATATATACACACACACACATATATACATATATACCTACCTACTGACGGTCGCCAGTAGGTAGTTATAGTTAGGACCTCGTTTGTATTCAAAAAGCGTTTTTGTTTTCCCAATAACTTTGTCGTCGTTTGACGAATCTTCGCGAAATTTTCAAGACTAGTGGCCCGCTCCAGTCAGCTCCTGTCTTGAAAGTTTCGGGGTGATTCGTCTAGCGGGGGCCGAGAAAAAAGGGGTGTCCCAAAACGCGTTTTCCCCATGTTAATTTTCATAGGAAACTTTAGACAAAGCTACAGCCCGAACTGCTGAACGGAATTACACCAGATTTTGCAAAAAGGTAGCCCTTGGTTCAGAAAGAGTCCTTTTTGTTAAATGGTGTACATTCATTCAGTAATTGCTGAGAAATTGAAGAAAGAAACAATTTATATATCTGAGCACCGAGGAGGGTTCGCGAACCCTCCCGGGCACGAGCTTCACTCTGATTGGCTGCCAACACTCCAAACCATGAAGTGTTAGCAGCCATCTTGTGATTCAGACTCGGTAGAACCGAGTCACAAGAAAACAGTGAAAAAGAGGGTAAAAAGAAGAAAAGGGGGCAGGGTAGATACACCCTGACCCCTTAGGCCTGCTCAGGGGGTCCCACAAGGACCCCCAGAGCCAGAAAAAGCTTTTTTTTTTTAAAAGAACGGCAGAATTCGCTTTGGGGTCGCGAATCCCGCAGAATTTTTTAAAAAAATTAAGCGTGGGCTTCCTCGCTTCATTTTAATGCGCCCCCCCCTGCAGCCCGGGGCTTTTTTATAAAAGAATGCGTTGGGGTCCCACCCAGCCCACGCTGCCACAGGGAGCGCCACATCCCTGGGGCTTTTTGAATTGTATGCATGGGGCACGTGCCCCCCCCCCCCCCCCCCCGCAGGCCCGGGGGCTGCTACTTGCCCGGGGCTGTCTTTATTTGTAAAAAAAAAAAGTAGTCTTGGGGGGCAATTGCCCTGGGGACCGCCACCTCCCCGTGCTAAGCCTGAATATGTGCGGAGGTCCCACCCTGACCTGGGGACTGCCTCCTCCCAGTGGCTTTTCTAGGTCTCGCCTACGCAGCGCGCATGCGCTGCATAGGAGGGGACCTTTTGGAATCGATCAGCTTTTTGGGCAAAAACATGCACGTTTTGCATTGCTTTGTATTGCAACGTATGCACGTTTGGCGTTTCCCTTGCGGGAGCGAGCAGTGGCGCCATGTGTTAGCAACTATCGCGCTCGCTCCCGCAAGGTAAACGCTGCATGTCCCTGCTCTCGGCCGCACTCCCCCCACCCCTCCCACTTGTTTATTATTCCTTTACGAGAGATTTTCACAAGCGCTGCTCATGTCATACAGCACAGCCGTATGCCGCCTTCCCAAACCACAATGCTAAACCCCCTTGTTTGCAGCTGTTGATGTCATGATTCCTGCTCAAGCCTATGCCTTTCTGGCAGTGTGTCTGCCACAGTGTTCTTTCCTCTTATCTTTGCCACCCATGGAGTCGCTTTTATGTTTATGCAAAGAGGGATTGTCTCTGCTGGGAAGCGGTCTCTCGGCCTCTCCTTCCCCGGGCGCCTCCCCTCCGAGACTGATGCACACATTAAGGCACGCAGAGCGGCGGGTGAAAAGTAAACACAGCTGAGATGATTCATTAGCACTATGTATGGCAATGAAGCGCTCGAGCACGATGACGGAACGATGACGGAAACAATGAAGTTTTTAGTAGCTGGACTGCTGGGCGGCTCACTGTGAAGCGAGCTGACTGGCAGACTGGCTGATCGGTGATTTTTTAACGTAGGCCGGCCGGTTAGACTGCTGTGCAGGCCAGCCATGCCGACTCACGGCCAGGCTGACGATCTCAGCTGAAAGGTGGGCCCGAACGGCAGAGCTGAGAGGCTAAGCCAACCCCCTGTGTGGTGAAACCCTCCTTGGTCCGACCGGCTTAAGGCTGACCGGCTAATGGCTGACTGCGGAGTGGTTCCCGCAGTTCGGCTGGGCTAGTTTGCTGCCGGGTGGAGGGCCGAGCTGGACAGGCAGGAAGGCTTAAAGGTTAAGCCTGCTTAGTACCCCCTGCCGATTGGCTGAGTGAGTTGGCCAGGATGGAAGGCTAGGCTGGCTGGCGTAGCAGGCTGGCTTGACAGGCTGGCTGAGGGCTTGACGGCTAGATAGATAAAAATTAAAAAATCTGTCCTCCACTGGCAATATCCGAGGCTACCCTGACAGCACCCTACCACCGTTTAAAACAGGATCGCAGGGTGAGGGCGTCCAGCCAGCAGCGAGACCCCAACCAGTGCCCAGCACCATCAGGCGTCATCTCAGACTCCTGCCCGGAAAGAGTAGGCATTGGGGTGGAGTCTTTGCAGAAATGGGATATTAACGTACCACAAACAACCAACAAAATAAATAAACAAAAAACACACGCAATTCCACCCGCGCCACCAGATGCTTGATCTCTAGCCACAAAAGTTAAAGTTCTGACCCATCTCTGCGGGTGAGTTCTTATCACTTACTTACATTTGACATTTAAGCCTATACTTTCTAAAAGCCTCCTAAAAGTCCCAGTAACAGCTCAAAGTGCAGCAGTCTACTACTGTGCTTCCAGGGTAGACAAGTACCTAACAACCTAGCAGTTGGACATACCGTGGGGCTTTCCTCACCTTTTTATCCTGGATGTTTATCTGGGTCTGCACCGGATTACCAGAAATACTCAGCAGGTAAGCAATCTATCCCCCCACAGTGCTACAGGTAGTAAAACCTGTAAATGTTAAGCACCCAGAATAATGTGCTGCATGGCTAAAAACGTATAAGGTCCCAAAGGCGAGACCTATTGGCTATGCCAATGCTTGTGAATTGTATGTGGGGGGGCTCGTTGGGGGGCAGGTGCCCCCCACAGCCCCTGGGGACCGCCACCTCCCCAGCACTAGGCTGAATATGTGCGTTGGGCACGCGGTTCCCCCCCGCAGCCCTAAGGACCGCCACCTCCCTGGGGCTTTTATATAAAAGAATGCGAGGGCAGTCCCACCCCCTCACGCTGCCCCGGGGACCGCCACCTCCCGGAGCTTTTTAAATTGTATGCGGGGGCACGTGGCCCCTCTCAGCCCCGGGGCTGTATTTATTTGTAAAAAAAAAAAAGTGTGGGGGGGCAAGTGCCCCCCACACACCCCAGGGAGCACCATCTCCCCAGGGTAATCTTTACGTAAATGTGGGGGTCCGTTACAGGCCCCCAGGGACCACCACCTCCCCGGGGCTTTAAACGTTGGGAGGGGGCCGCACGGCCCCCCTCCTGGAGCCCTTGATGGCCCTGGGGACCGCCACCCCCAGGGCCAGCTCCTGCAGTGTACCGGGGTGCCCACCCTGGGACACTGCTGTTTGCTAGGGCAGGGTGGGAGCACAGCTCCCGCCCTGTCATAGCAAACGCTGCTTTGCTTCCTTGAAGCGAGAGCAGGAAAACCTGCTCTCGCTTCAAGGAAGCAAAGCAGAATTGCTTTTGAGCAAGGGGAGCTGCATGTCAGCAGCTTCTGCTCAATAGCAATGTCGGCTCCCGCAGGAGGGGGGGAGCCGGCAGGAGCGTGGGGGCATTGGGGCTCCCCCCACTGTCCCCATTGCAAACGACCGGCCCCGGGGGATGGTGTCCCGTGGCCAGAAGTGGCCTGGGAGGGAGGCCACGCGGCCCCCCTCCCGCAATAAAAGTAAATAAAAATACATTTAAAAAGAGGCACAGACCCGCGGGATGGGGTCCCCGGGGCCAATAGAGGCCTCAGAAAGGGGGCCACGCAGCCCACCTCTATAAAACATTGTTTAAAAAAAATTGCCCATGCCCCGGGGGAAGGGGTCCCCGGGGCCGAAATTGGCCTCAGGAGGGGGGCCGCCCAGCCCCCTTCCCGTTTTGTGTTTAAAATTGTAAAAAACGGGTCAGGCCCTGGGAGAAAGGGTCCCCAGGGCCCCAAGCAATGTAAAAATTAATTAAAATAAAATAAAAAGCCGCCACCATGCGGGAGGCCCCGCTACTCCCTGCAGCACTCAGCAAACGCGCCCCCAGCAAGTGCCACGGAGCTGCATTGCAGAGAGGTGGTCCGAGGCCTTGCCCCTTTTTACACCACTCTGCAAATGCGGCTTCTGGCGCACTGCTGGTGGGGTGAGGAGGTCCTCTTGTGTCCTGAGGACCTCAGGACACAAGTGGACTTCATCCGCCGAGCAGCAGTGCGCCAGAAGCTGCGTTTGCAGCGTGGCGTAAAAAGGGGCATGGCCTCAGAACACCTCTCTGCAACGCAGCTCTGTGGCGCTTGCTGGAGGTACCTGGTAGGCTAGTTGGCCCCCAGGGACCCTCAGGATTCAAGGGGGACTTAATCCCTTAGCTTACAACGTGCCAGTGGGCGCGTTTGCACAGTGGTGGTGCAAGGAGGCGGCGGGCCTGATATAACAAGTTAGCAATCTTGCTGTGTGGGACTTACTGGACGTAATAAAAGGGGTAGTTGGCCCCCAAGGTTGACGTTGGGGGCTAACTACCCCTCCAGTAATTTCCACACAATGGGATTGCTAAAAGGTGTTTGGAGGCCACGCTTGCCTTTCTCCACCACTCTGAATATGAGACTGCTATGTTATAGTTAGAAATTAGCATTTAAAAAACCTTAAAAATTCACAGAAACAAACATAGGTTTCAGGGACGTTATAGTTAGTTGGACATTTCACTCGTACAAAACTAATGAAATTCTGCCGTTATAACTCGCTCCCCCGCAATGCACTGCTGATGACGTCCCATATTACATCATTCATGACATGGTCAGTGGCATCACTGATGACATCATCCATGTCAAAATCTAATGCACCTCCTCACACCCTAAAATAACCTTTGATACACCCACTATAAAATACAGACTACCATTTTCGAAACCATAGACACACCAATACCAGTTACTATATACGCACTCACTGATTCCTAGGTCTACACACACATCCACTCATTCACCCATACAGTCACTCATACATGCAGTCACTCATCAATACAACACTATCAAATGCACTCACACACCGCCACTCATCCAGAGTTACTCACACACCTTGTCACTCATGCAAAGAATCAATCACACTTCCATTTACTCACCTATACAGTTATACACACACCACCGCACTTATTCATGCAGATACTAACGCATACTTACTCTCTTATACACTTACTGATACAAGTACACACTCATCCATACAGCCACTCTCACAATCACTGACTCTCACGTATAGTCATTTATATACTTCAACTCTCACATACTCTGCCTTTTACATATGTAGTAACTTGCACATGCACCACTGAGACATCCATTCACTCACCAACACACCCATACACACACTCACCCACCCATACAGCTGATTCCACATGCACTCTTGAACCCATACACCCAGTGAATCAACCACTCACATCTATGCAGTCACACACCTCCCACCCACACACACGCACACTCAGGCACCCATACAAATACTTAGGCAACCAATCAATAATCCATATAGACACTCATGTAGCTACTCACCAACCCATGCAGCATCGTACACAACAACAGACAGACTGATACAGACATTCACAGAGTTTAGTCACTAACCCATGCATTCAGTAGGACACATTTAATCAGTCTCTTATACAGTCAGTCATGCACCTACTAAATCCTCCATCCAGACACTTATACACCCGCTCATTCTTCAATACACCTTGGCATATATATATCAATACACCTTGGCATATATATAAAACATTTAACATTTATAGACACACACAGTCACTGGATGATGTCATCAGTGATGTCATCTGAGATGTCATCAGTGATGTTTCTGACCATGTCATGAATGATGTATTATGTGACGTCATCAGCAGTGCATTGCCGGGACGCCAGTTATAGTTAGCTGAACTAACTATAACTGCGGACTTTCACTGGTTTTGTACGAGTGAAATGTCAAACTAACTATAATGTCCCTGAAACCTATGTTTTTTTCAGTGAATTTCTAAGCTTTTTTAAATGCTAATTTCTAACTATAACGTGCCTGAAACCTATGGTTTTTTCAGTGGATTTCAATGGTTTTTTAAATGCTAATTTCTAACTATAACGTCCCTGAAACCTATGTTTTTTTCATTGAAAAAAGAAATATATACACATATATATTTATATATATATATGTATATTCCAATAATATAAATTCTATTATAAATTAAAACATTATTATAAAACAATTAAACTTACATTTACCACTCCAGTCAGTGCAACATTAGGAAAAGTGTTGGATAGCGGAGGGGTAAAAATTACAATTCCCACTCCAGTGAGTGCGACAGTAGGAAACGTGTTGGATAGCGGGCGAGTAAAAATGTCTATTCCCACTCTAACGAGTGCAACAGTAGGGAAAGTGTTGGATAGCGGGCGCTTAAAGATTTCTATTCCCACTGCAATGAGTGCAACAGTAGGGAAATTGTTGGATAACGGAAGAGTACAAATTACTATTCCCACTCCAGTGAGTGCAAAAGTAAGGAAAGTGTTGGATAGCGGAGGTAAAAAATGTACTATTCCCACTCCAATAATTGTAATAGTAGGGAAATCGTTGGATAGCGGAGGGGTAACAATTACTATTCCCACTCCAATCAATGCAATAATAGGGAAACTGTTGGATTGCGGAGGGGTAACAATTAATATTCTAACTCCAGTCAGTTCAAAATTAAAAACAAACAAAATTTTAGCAACAACAAAAATATTTTTTTTAAAAATCTGTAAAACGTTGGAATTGTAATGTGTCTTTGTATTGCCACCAAGATGCAAGTGAACAGTTTTATGTCAATGTTCAGTAGTCATTTTGACCTGTAAGAAGATTATGATAAGCGGTTTTTGCCTGGTTTTTGTATCCCCACCATTGCTGCCTCAAACTTTGTACTGGTGACTCTCCTGGTTTCCACAATTCTTTGTACTAAGGCTAATGTAGGAGAGTACACGTTATAGAACATAGCTGGACACCTATTTGAGCCTGATGGTTTCCCCATTTTTAGTCTATGAATGGTACTGATGACTTCCTCTGTCATTATCTGTTCATTTAAGACCTTAGTCTATTGCTTTGGTATCTTGTACTTGAGTTGCACCTGTAAGTAGCTTCTTGCTATACAGGGCTTGGTAAAATAAATAAATAAAAGGCCTCCACTATTGCTATGTCATCTATAATGAACTTATTTGCTGAAGTGTTTATCTCCTTAACGCTATCTGTGATGATTTTCGCTTTCAACTGGGAGGTGACCAAGTTGCCAGCCTTATTACCTGTATATTAGTACTTCTGCTTACTCAGTAGGTGGGTATATTT
Source organism: Triturus cristatus (assembly GCF_964204655.1). Taxonomy (NCBI): domain Eukaryota; kingdom Metazoa; phylum Chordata; class Amphibia; order Caudata; family Salamandridae; genus Triturus; species Triturus cristatus. The sequence continues at coordinate 1,278,715,932 of NC_140579.1, forward strand.
GACTTTATCAGGATCTAAGGCCTACACTTTAACTGTAACTGCTTTAATGTTTCACCACAGCTTATTTGACTTTATTTGTTCTCCTTTTTAATGTCGGCTAGTTTCTGTTTTAACAATGCCCTTGCTGCAATTATAATCATTTTGTTGCGTGCTGCTGCGGAAATAAATACTTCCTCAATACCACCGCACATTGTGGACATTGACATGCCTGAAGCACGGTTCTAGGAATAAAATTTATGATACCTTTACTAAATACATCTTGAACTATTGGGTAGTATAATGCATAATCATTTGAGCACTTCGAGGATGACCGTTTAGCTGCATGCAATAATGTGTAATCATTGTGTTACCTGACAAAGCAGTGTTCCCCATTAACACTGCCTCCACCTCAGTTATCAGCCTAATGCCCACCAGAAAGTAGTTGAGTTGGGCATATGCTGTATAAGACATGCTGTAGAAAGTATAGTTAGTGTCTCCTCCATCTGTTTCTCTCTGTGTCCACAAGTCCCACTTATCTAAGCCATTTTTTTTAATTATTTGTGACTGCTGCGCTACTGTCATGCCTTTGATGAGAATGCTCTTTTGAGCTACCCATTGCCAAATTAAGTTTGCCCTATTAATAAGTACTCTTCCACATATTGCAGGACAGTTGAGCTGGCTGATTTAATTAAAACCTGCTGTTTATTTTTGGAAGCCTACTGGTAAACACTATGTAGCTTTGTCTGAGATTATCATTCTAATATGTCCCCTAAAGAAGCAGATACATAAGATTGCTACCCCTGCAGCTTTTGAATTAGAGAATGCAGAAAAGTGAGCTGGGAAGCCCTTAGATCTCATTCTGGAACAGTTTTTCTTAAGAAGATGGGTCTCTTGTATTAGACAAGTATTACTCTTAGTCTACTGCAGAAGTTTCAGAATTGCAAGTTGCTCAGCTGTTGCATGCAGTCCTTTCACATTAAGGCTAACTATTTTGAGCATATTTCTTCAATATCATGTACCATACTGCCGTAGCTGTCAGCTAACTTGTGTTTCCTATCTCTGGGGGGCTCTGTATTCCGTACCTCTGATTCAACCCTTCCTTGTTGAAATTGTCCATTACCATATCTCTGCTTTTGAGACTTCTTCGTACTCCATAGGGAAGGGTGTATATGGATAATCTTATTATTCTGATACCTCTGCTCTGTGTGAGGTGTGAGTGGTCAATATCCTGTAAGGGATATAAGTTATACAGAAAATCTGATACATACCTGTGTGAATTGGGTCCCTTCACCTCACCCCCTGGGCATTGTCAAACTTTGTAATGTAGAAAAAGAAAAATCCTTCAAATGTTTCCCCCTCTAGTATTGTAGACCTGCAGTGGTCAGTTTGACATGACATATCCCGTTGGGATATCGCCTTTCTTCACACTACAGATGTGCCCCACCTATCACACATATTATTCAGTTATTACATCATGGAGAGCTTAAGTTGCCCTCAAATTATCCAGTATTAGGGTATCCTTCATAGATTCACATGCCTGAATCATTCCCCGTCCCCGGTACATAAGTAAAGTAATGTCCCATTAGACATAGAGAGAGATAGGCCTAAGGCCTCACATTAGTAACATATCTAGGTCCTTTTGTAATAAGGACCAAACTCTTAGAGAGCAACCAATCAGCTATCACCACCCTCTGGAACCTTCCTGGAAGGGGCTCTTGTCCCTCAGATTTTCTACCGCACGTCGTGCTAAGGGAGTCTCCATTGAGCTCTGCTCAGGTTTTCCTTGTTTCTTGGATTCAAGTGATTTTTTCTTCAAGATTATCTTTGTCTGAGTGAAGTCTCATCTGTCTTCATGTCAGACACTCCTAAGAAAGGCCTTTTTAGGCCCTGTGGTACCTGCAACAAGAAGAGGTTACATGTCGACGACCAGCATAAGGACTGCCTCTACTGTCTTTATCTGGACCATTCACTTAAAGCCTGCAAGGTATGTCGTACCTTTTCTTCTAAGACACTTAAAGACCGTGAAGGAAGGCTTTTAACTTGGCTGCAGAGGCTTAAGGACAAAGAAGATCCTTTGTCCTCTGAGGAGAGTGAGAGCTCATCAAAATCCTCTAAAACTCCCTAAAGAAAGGCCCAGAGATGTCTCTCCAGGTCCTTCTTCGCAGCACCATCAAAAAAATACACATAAAAAGTCTTCAGAGGCTTCAAAACATAAGGAGTTACCAACCAGGGAGTCTCCTTCCCTTCAAGGTTCACAGAAACCAGCTTCTAGCCCTCTGACTCCTCCGCTGAGGGTGATACACACTTTTAAAAAGCCTTCTTCAACCCCGTCGACGACCATCTCGTCGAAGGTGGCCTTGACGACGACAAGATCTCTTTGTACAGCTATAGGATTGACCTCGTCGACGTTTCTACAATCTCAGCCTCGTCGGCATCCATCTCGTCGTCGACGACGTCATCGTCGACGGCACATATCCCTTTGTTGTTGACGATTAAGATAAAAAAATATTCGTCGACGTTGAAGACAGCGTCGACAACTCGCTCGACGACGAGCACAGCGACGAGTGGTTCATCGTCGATACGCACATCGATGAAGAGTGTACCGTCGACGACTCGACCATCGTCGACGACGGCGACTTTGTCGTTGATAACATCGTCGACGAGAGCCTCATCGACGCCAGCACCAATTGTGTCCATGGATGATTCTTCGTCGACAACGACTATACCGAGGACGGCCTCGTCGACGACACCTAAATCAAAGGTGGAAAGTACATATTTTCAAAAGAAATTTGCAAAGCAAAGGCTGACACCTTCCCTTACATCACCCAGCAGGGTTCAACTATTACCTCCATCTCATCTTTTGGACGAGAATGAGGATGAGGATTCGGACGAGGACAGCATGTTCAGGGCTGCGAGAAGTCCCTCTGAACTTAATGTCAAATACCAGGAGGATTCTGACTATGCCGAACAAGATATGGATGAACAGGCATATTATCAGGACGAAAACCATCATCAACAGCCACAGATGGTTTGTCTTCCTTCATCCCGGATGTATGACATTACAACGCGTGTCATTACAACGCGTGCAGTTACATCGCATGCGTTACAACGCATGCGATGTTACAACGCTATGCCATTACAACGCAAGTCCTTACATCGACTTGCACTAGATGGCGTGCTAACATTAGAAAAGTGTAATTTACTATTCCAACTCCAGTCCACGTAACAGTAGGGAAGGTGTTGGGATAGTAAACTACACTATTTGTAATGTTAGCACGCCATCTAGCGCAAGTCGATGTAAAGACTTGCGTTGTAATGGCATTGCGTTGTAACATCGCATGCGTTGTAACGCATGCGATGTAAAAGCTGCGCATGGTAAAAACCGCGTTGTAATGGCTGTTCCCATTCATCCCTGGTCTCTGACCTCCAATTTATGATTTCGGACTACAAAAAGAGGTTCTCTACCTCTGCTCAGTCTCCTGCTCCAATTCTCTCTCCGCCTCTGAGGGCGCAATTTCCACCACCACCTCCACCGCCTCTTACCATTGATGTACCTGTGTCACATCCCCCCTCTACAGATGATGAGGAGGAGGAACAACAAGAGGAAGGGGAAATTCAAGACACTCAGTCACATCATGACTAGTGGGACGACTATGTTATCCCTCTTCCAGTATCACTGTTGCCTCCTCAAGCGGATTCGACTCCTGAAGATATTGGAGGCTTCCATAATCTCCTGGAGAGAGCAGCACAGGGTTTCCAACTTCCTATGCCTTCTCACCAACAGGACTGTTTCCTTTACGACTTCAAGGAACCTTTCAAGAAATCAGTACGATCTATGCCTATCATAGATTACATCTGGGATCAAGGCATCAAAATAATGCAAAATCCTTCTACAGTTCCCTCAGTGTTGCCAAGACTGGACAAAAAATATAGAGCTCCAGACAACGCTCCAGCCTGCCTTATCCGCCATCCCAAGCCTGATTCAGTAATTACTCAGGCGGCTCAGCGAAGGTCAAAAAACCCTTCGGCCAACTGGCTGGGGCGGCGGTCCTATGACGCCAGGGTTGGCTTAAGGCAACAACATTCCGGCCTAAAATCCAGACCAAAATTCTGGATATGCCCTATGATGGTCAACTCCTCTTAGGAGGTTACCAGCAATATAGGTCTTCCTCCTCCTCCTCCAACCAACAATAAAGGCCACAATTTCAACAGAGGCAACAGACGCAGCCTTCGTACAACAAGTCTTCCTTTCGCGGAAAGGCCGGACGACAGAAGGATTCCGCCCGCCGCCAATGACTTCTCTCTACCGCCAATCTCCATTTCCTCTCCACCTTCCAAAGTAGGAGGAAAAATATCCCACTTTCTACAGAATTGGAAACACATAACAGACCGTTGGGTTCTCCAACTAGTACAATTTGGACACTCGCTGGAGTTTGTACAAACTCCTCCACAAACACCTCCTCAGTCTATGGTTCACAAGCATTTACACCTTTTACTCCTGGAAATATCATCAATGATCCAGAAAGGAGCTATAGAACGGGTTCCTATTCGGCAAAGAGGAAAAGGTTTTTACTCCCGGTTCTTCTTAGTACGCAAAAAGGAGAAGAAATGGAGACCAATACTAGATTTGAGAAGTCTAAACAAATTCTTAAAGAAACAATCGTTTCGCATGGTCACCATTCAAGAAGTCCTGCAACTTTTCAATGCGAACGACTACATGTTATCCTTGGATCTCCAAGATGCCTATTTTCATATCCCTATCCACAGAAGGCACAAAAAGTTTCTGAGATTCGCTGTGGCTGGCAGGCATTACCAGTTCCGGGTCCTGCCCTTCGGACTCAAGTCAGCCCCACGCATCTTCACAAAATGCCTCTCTCCAGTGGCTGCATACCTCAGACAGCAACATCACCAAGTCTTTCCTTATCTCGACGACTGGCTCGTCAAGGCACCCTCTCTCGACAGCGCGGGGAGATATTCCAGAGCCTGTCTACGGCTTTTCAAACAATTGGGTCTCACCCTCAACCCAGACAAATCAGTCCTACAGCCTTCCCAACGAATAACATTTCTGGGAGCTGTCCTGGATACGGACCAGAAAAAAGCTTTCCCGTCACAGGAGCGACAACAACAACTTCTACATTTAGCAGAGCGCATAAGGAAACGAAAGTCTCTTTCAAATCCCTCCTCAGAATGATGTCATCCTGCATTCTTCTGGTTCCCTACTGTCGCCTCCGTATGCGTCCTACCCAGTAGTCTCTCTCCACTCAATGGGTTCAAGTCGACAGATCCTTTGACGACATCATACAGGTGACCCCTCAGATGGTCGTTGCTCTTCAATGGTGGACTCTTCGACAGAATCTCTCTTGAGGCCTACCGTTCTTAACTCCAGCCTCTCCCCAAGTGATAACAACAGATGCATCTCTAGAAGGTTGGGGAGCCTTCCTCCAAGAGCTTCAGATCAGCGGAAGATGGTCATCTTCCGAACGGAAACTACACATAAACCTCCTGGAGCTGAGAGCAGTTTATCTAGCCCTCCTGGCGTTCTTACCCAGGATTAGAGGTTCTCTAGTGCTCGTCAGGACGGACAATACTACGACGATGCACTACCTGAACAAGCAGGGAGGAACTCGTTCACTACCACTCTCTCGCGAATCTCAAAAAATCTGGAACTGGTTGATTCAGCACAAAATTTCCCTGAGAGTGGAGTATGTTCCAGGAAAAGACAATGCATTGGCAGATTCACTAAGCAGGCTGAAGACAATATGCCACGAGTGGGAATTGAACCAGCACACTCTCAACAGCATATTCTCTCAATGAGGCACACCTCTGTTGGATCTGTTTGCCACCCAGCACACTTCACAAGCTGGCATCCCCAACAGGGATATCTGGGGAATGCATTTTCAATAGCATGGTTCGACGTATTTGCCTACGCCTTTCCACCGATTCCCCTGATTCCCAGGGTCCTCAGGAAAATGAAGGCAGAGCCCTGCACACTAATCCTAATAGCTCCAGCATGGCCTCACCAACATTGGTTCACGGAGCTCCATCTTCTCTCCCTGCAACCGCCAATTCCGTTGAAGCCATTTCCATCTCTCCTCACAGTGAATCGAGAGCAAGTACAACTTCCGGATCCAGCATCTCTCAAATTATCGGCCTGGCTCCTGAGTTCCAAGAGTTTCATGGTCTAAACATTCCTCCAGACTGCAGAGCAGTTCTAGCTCGGGCTCGAGCTGACAGTACAAACAGGACTTATTCCTTCAAAAGGAAAAGATTCTGCATCTGGTGTAGATCTGCGAAGGTACATCCCCTCACTTCCTCTCCAGAAGAAATATTGCCTTACCTTCTCCATCTGGCAACTTCAGGTCTCGCTCATGCCGCCATTAAAGTTCACCTGGCAGCAATATCCCGTTTCAGGAGATCTTCTACAGGACCTTCTCTTTGGTCAAATAGACTGATAAAACAATTTCTCAAAGGCCTATTTCGGACTTTCCCTCCTGTAAAGTCCCCACCTCCAACATGGCAACTCAACACAGTCCTTGCCCAACTTATGAAACATCCTTTTGAACTAATACACAGAGCTGACCTCAAGTTCCTCTCCTGGAAGACAGCACTTCTTCTAGCCCTTGTGTCCGCAAGACGAGTAAGTGAGCTTCATGCATTCAAAATACAAGTACCTTTTCTTCAATTCAAAAACGATAGTTTAATACTTCGGACTAATCCAAAGTTTGTACCCAAAGTCCCGTCGGAATTTCACCTTAATGGACATATCGTCTTAAGGACCTTCTTTCCGAATCCTCAGACAGCAGCGGAAAGAGCTCTACATTCATTAGATCTGAAACGCTGCCTTAAATTCTATCTTGACAGGACCAAAGCATTCCGCAAGTCCAACCAACTCTTTGTGGCTTAGTTTATCTAGGAAAGGTTTTCCACTTACTAAACAAAGTATTTCCAGATGGATCTCTGGTGCTATTGTCTTCTGTCACCAGCAAGCTGGCCAACCCTTGCAATCGGGAATTCGTGCCCATTCCACTAGGGCAGTTTCTACTTCTATGGCACTTTTGCAGGTGTGCCTATCACAGACATCTGTAGAGCGGCAACATGGAAGACGCCGCATACATTTACCAAGCATTACTGCTTGGATACGGAACTGATGAAGGATGCTGCAGTGGGACAGGCGGTGTTACGTCATCTATTTCGATAGAGGTGAGACTTCCTTCCTTCTTTCCCACCAACCTTTCTATTCTTTTTATACGCACATTTCTTCGTTATTTCTATGATGTTTGCCATAATTGCAATTTATTGCTTTCCGTTTTCACATTGATATGTCTATTATCTGGTGAAGTTGTGCATTCTGTACAAACCGAAATGGGCTTATCATTGCTTTCTAGTCTGATTCAGGCATGTGAATCTATGAAAGATTCCCTAATACTGGATAAGAAATGCGTTACTTACCTGTAACTGTAGTTATCCAGTATTGGTATCTTTCATAGATTCACATGCAACCCACCCGCCTCCCCTGGAAGGGCTCACTTAGTACTCTCAGTGACACCTCTATATAGCACTGTGCTTATGAAAATCTGAGGGACTAGAGCTCCTTCCAGGAAGGTTCCAGTGGGTGGTGATAGCTGATTGGTTGCTCTCTAAGAGTTTGGTCCTTATTACAAAAGGACCTAGATATGTTACCAATGTGAGGCCTTAGGCCTATCTCTCTATGTCTAGTGGGATATTACTTTACTTATGTACTGGTGACTCCCATACAGATGACGGGGAATGATTTAGGCATGTGAATCTATGAAAGATACCAATACTGGATAACTGCAGTTACAGGTAAGTAACGCATTTCTTATTCATTCCAGCTGAAGAGCTCCCTACTTTTGCCATTGCTGATGTACGTTGCTCTGCTGCTGAATACTGCAGTTTTCCTGCTTCTTTTACTGCCTCATGTCTTACTGTTTTTTATTTTCATTTTATTGGGAGATGCCTTTCCTGCCTTCTCAAGCTGTTATCTGTTACATTATAAATGCCCAGGCTCCTTCAGGCTTCTGCTGGCATTTTGACATGGTGGTGTTGTGTTCCATGTAAGAAATGATTCTCTGATTGGTAGGGTGTATTGTTGTGAGGAAATCAGTAATGTGTTGCATCTCCTTTCACTTCCACAAGGTTACAGTTGTTAGGTAATTGTATAGTATTAGTTTGTGACCATCAAATGAAACATTGCCTGTAGCTCTGATCAATGACACAGTTTCTTCCTTCTCCTCGTAGAGATGTACTCATGTCAGGATGTTAGACAATGCTTCTTACTGAGGACTTGCTCTTGTTGTTTATTCTAAATGGAGACAAGGGTTGTCTGGATGATTTCTGATATGATGCAGGAGCTTCTGTATTTACGCCTGTATATTTAATCCTTGCGCAGCCTTAGAGTGTTCCCTAATTCTTATGTCGTTAAGCCTTGACCTAATTTTGAGGTCCACTTCTTAGAGTAGGAGGTCTTCATAGCTTTCTTCAAGGGACTAAAGTGTATTACCTATGTGGTGAGACATTTATGTCACTTTGCTGCTCTTGTATGTACTCTATCAAGTCGTCTCTAATTCCTCCTACCTACTCCTTTATCTCCCTAGAAAATTAGAGATAGTTTTGAATGATAATCATGCCCACATGTGGGTCAGTCAGCTTTGTCTTCTTTTTCCCATTTCCCTCCTTTATAAGACAGCATATCCTTGATGGAAGGATTTCTACGTCGCCTGCTCATCGTTATGTTATGCATTTTTACTTTCCAATTGCGAGCTGTCAGTATGCCCTGTCTTATTAAAGGGAAAGCTGTGCAGATTCTCCACAATGATGAATACCTTATGGGACTGCTTTGGAATGGTTCATTCCCCCTTTCCTGTCTGCCCTCATTTCCTTTGTGAATGGTGTGCACTCTATTTGTGTTCACTTTGACCCTCTGTGTCCTTTGCAGATTTAGCCTTCCTCTGACTCTCGGTCTATTCAGACCCCCTTCAAAGCACAGTCTGTGATAATACTTATTCAGTTTCTGGCAAAGTACTGCACCATCCTTACTATTTTAGCAGCTGGTGGAGAATTTCTCTACAGCTGGATTTCCCAGTAGAAGCTGCATCACCTTGGGCTAAAGTTGGATTGCGTCCTTCCCCTTCCAGAGATGGAGTAGCTGATATTGGATCGGATCCAGGATGTGGGTGTGTGGGTTCTTGTAGAGTATCTTCCTGTTTGTCTCCACAAGGTCTACTGGCTTTCAGGTTAGTGGCGAGGTGTTCCATCCTCTGATCCTCCAGTAGAGACTAATGTAAGCATTGGGAAGTAGAGCTTCAGCTCTATCTCTGGGCCCTGCACGCTTTGCTGTACATGGTTTGTTCAATATCAAGCCCTCCCCTGAGTCTCACCCCTAGTCCAGTCTCCACCGTGACCTCCTTGGTCCAAAACCTAATTTTATTCCTGTTAGTTCTCGTATGTGGTTTTGGACATCCCTAGGGTAGAGTTTAAACACAGATGGAATGTAAGACAACCCCATCTCGCAGATTAGTGGCATGTGTCTCTGAATCTAAGCCCCAGTGGTGGATTTGCGATCCCTTAGGTTGGTTATCCAGAGGTGCCCCACTCCTTCCATGTGGCTTGGCTATTGTCACTGGACCTATTAATGGTGGTGTTCATAGCTTGGAAAGTCTACTTCACTCTAGTCCTATCAGTTATCTTGGTCAGTTTGTTTATTTTTCCATAGTCGCTGGCCGCATGTTCATGCTGGAGCTTCCTTTGCAGAAGCCCCACTGATAATCAGCTCTGACAATACCATTTTTCTTGATGACTTCAATCTTAACCGGGGTACCAAGGGCAACAAACAAATAAACCTTGTTTACATCTTTCTCAGTGACAATGACCCCCCCCCCCCACCCCTTGATCTAAATATTTCCAGAGCTCCCCAGCTAAGAATCACTGATCCCATCCCGGTACACTGGTCTGACCAACTTGAAATACTCTTCACAGTGTCCTTTACCTACACTAAAACTTCCAGTCAACCAAAGGAGAAATTCTTATTTAGGATCACAAGTAGCATCAATATCAAAAATATTGGGACCATGGCTAGCCCAGTCTCATCTCTGTAGTTCCTCAATGTGACATCAATGAGGCCACAGAAAAATGTAATAAATGCATGGAATCATTCACAGAGAAATTAGCACCCCGCAAGGGCAGCAGACCCAAATCTTCTCTACCTTGGTTATCAAAAGACCTCTGTGACGAAAAGAAGCATCTCAGAAAGGTTGAAATAGAATGGAGAAAATCACCCCTCCCTGGAGTCTGGCTAGGCTGAGATCTGCGACAAAAAGCTACAAACCGCACATCTTTAGAGCCAAGTATTCAAATATTAGAGGCAAGTAATCCTTTAAGGGATCCCTCCTGGACACTACTAAGAGCAGACCTTCACTCTTATTTGAAGTACTCAGACAGGCTAACAACCCTTCATCCAGTACCCTACCCATGTCTTCTGATGCCTTTTGCTAAAGCATAAGCAATCCCCTACCATCCACTTTTCACAATAAAGCAGAAGAGAGTTTCTCCAGTATTGGATCTTTCATAGATTCACATGCTTGAATAATTCCCCGTCATCGAAGTGGGAGTCTCATGGTATATGTAAAGCTGTAAATCAAAATATTTACATTCAAGTTAATGAAAAAGACATTCCCTTTAATAGCTTGTTAGTATCATTTGAAATGGCACACAGTCCAACCAATCAGGCAACAGCACCCTTTAGAACCTTCACCACAGAGGATCTAATCTCTCAGATGTTCTACCGCACATAGTGTGATGGGAGGCTCCCTGTGCGCTGCTCAGTATTTCTAATTACTGGCCTTCCTGAAAGAATTTGTTTCTCAGAATTAGAGGTTTTACTCTCAGATCAGTGTCTCCTCACTTTAGAAATCATGTCTGCTTCCACCAAGAGAGAATTATTTCTACCCTGTGGCTTTTGTGGAAAAATGAGACTTCACTCTGGTGACCCACACAAAAACTGCATATATTGCCTTCACCCTGAACAACAGGTGAGAGATTGTAAAATTTGCTGCAGTTTTTCTTACAAGACTTTGCGGGTTAGAGAGGCTAGACTTTTGCTATGGCTACAGAAGCCAAGAAATGCCCTATATCTAATGAAGAGAGTGACACTTCTTGAAAGACTGCGGCTTCTGAAAAGAGAGAGAGATATGCAGAGAGTTTGTCTCCAAATTCACGTAAGGCCGCTAAAAACTGCTATTGGTAAAGTTCTAAGGCGGAAGACCAACCTACGTCTATTTACCTCCCAGAAGGGTCATTCTCAATGCTCCATGCCTGCTGCCTTAACTACCCACGTGAAAAAACCTTCAAGATCTCTTCCTGATGTGGAAAAAATTATTTGGTCTCCTCAGACGGCAAAAAGTTCCTTTTCGTCAACAAGACCATTGACAAACCCTTAGTTGGCAGCAGTTTCTGTCGTCACTGCTGAGACCACGACCTTCACTTCACCAACGTCGCCGCTATAACTGTTAATGTCTCCGTCAGGGTCGACAACAATCACTTCTATTAAGATTAAACCCTTTCCAGCAACAATACTACAAGCAAGGAAACTGTCGATGAAGACCTCGGAAAAGGACCTGTAGATGCAGCAGCCACGATCATCCTCAGGTTTGTTGTCTCCAGCTCAGTCAACATCAGTGTTGGACTTGGCCCTTCTGGCAGGTTCGCCCCTGAACTTTTTGCCTTAAGCTCTGACATATTGGTAGTGATTTTTGGCCTCTGCGCACTTTAGCACTGTGGCCCAGTGTAAAGTGCGTGCGCTCTCTGAGTGTGTGTGGTGGGATAGGCCTGCCCTCCCATAGGAATGCATGGGGGATATGTGTGTCCATGGTAATTCCTGATGTGAGAGGAGTGCAGGGTCGAATTTAGTATGTGCGAACTTGTGAAAATAAGTGCTGCGCAATGGTGTGCGCAGATTTATGGTGACTAGTGGAGAAGTGCCACTTCTAGAAGTTGGCATTTCTGTGTGCTGTGTGTCTGCCTGCCTGATGTGGAGTGCATGTCTGGCTTGTGATTGACAGGAGCTGAGAGGGCTGGGGAATTCCAGGAGCCAGGGTGAGTCTGCCCGGTGGTGAATGGATAGATCTGCATGTAGATGGGAGGGAGGAGTTGCACCTGGGACCTGAATAGGACTATGCCTTCCCTCCACAATGCTGGCTCCGCCCCCAGTGGTGCGTCTGAGCACCTAGCCCCCACCTGACAATGGAGAGAGGAGCTGAGCACAACAAAGTGCTCCAAGGCTCCCCCAAACCAGTTGCATCTGGTTTTTCCCCCAGCCCTTTGCTGTGTCCCAAAGTAAAAATGTAATATAAATACAGGGGCTGTGTCCCCATGAAGCTGTTCAGTCCTGTTGTGTTCCTGACGGAGGGGGGCTTGCTGCTGGTGGGGCCCAGGAGGGACCGCCATGGGGGCTGCCTCCCTGCTGGAGGACCCTGTGTGCTGGCCCCTGGGCCCTGCATTGCCCCTGGATGCCTGAAAGGACTTTCTCTTCATCTCTAGGACCTTTGCTGCATTCTTCTAGCGCCTGGGAGCGCTTTGTCTTAATTTGCCCCTTTATTTTTAGGAGGAGTGCTGAGGCTTTGCAGCGCCGCGCTGCTTCCAGGGAGAGAAAGGGAATCCCCAGCTGAGGGATTTCCCCGTGATGCCGGCCTTGCGGGTGCCCACCCCGCTTATTTTTATTCAATTACGGGTGCCCACCCCGCTCATCTCGCTATTTTCGAGAGCGGGTGCCCATCCCGCTTATGGCCGCTTATCATTTATTTTATAGGCGGATGCCCACCCCGCTTCGTATTTGACCTTATGAGGGAGCCTACCCCTCATTACCGAGCTAAAAATCACCGCAGCGGCCCGAGTCGCGGACAGGGCGGAAGTCAGGACACACCATTTCGATTGCTTGTGCCGTCAGGACGTGCCTGAAACTCGTACCAGTAAGACTTTCGTGGGAAACACATACTCGTGTTTGTCCCTCTGACCATTGTTGTCTCCGAATTTTATACATACGCGTGGGGATACTCTTTTACCCATTAATTTTAGATCATTTGATGATTGCTCTCTAGCTTTACTGATGGCTTGAGCACTTTGGATTTTGAATCAGCTTGAAAATATCTGCCCTATTTATCCTGCCGTGTTGACTTTGTACCCAGCCGGGTTGGAATTATCACCGGTCCTGGGATTTCTCTACACCTCAGCAACTATATTCAGCCCTGAAGAGTCGTGGGTCATTTTACCCCGATGAAACACGTGTCGGCTGGTTGCGTGTCCTTGACAGAATAAAGAATACACAGCTCTACTTCTGTTTTCACTAACTTTCTTTAGTTGTATTATGTTGCATCTATGCATTGGAACTCTTATGTGTGCACAGGATTATCTTTGCAGTATATTGTTGTAGGTTTTCTTCCTACACATTTAAGGGGTTATTTAGGGTCTCCCCTTCCTGTTTAGCACCATATTTACCTATTCACAAAAACTCTTTATACGCTTATCTGCAGGGCGCCACCACTTCCTCCTCACTAAAACCCTTAACTCGGTTACATTATTAATAGGGCGGAAGTCAGGCAACGATGTGCCTGGCAGCGGGCGGAACTTCCGATTTTGAGAGGGAAGTCCTGCGCACGCCGCCGCCGCTTGAGAAAACCGCCCGAAGTAAATGTGATGGCGCCTGCCTGTACGAGGCTCCCATTGCTGAGGGAGAGCCCCGCGGGCGCCAACCAGTGGAGACAGAAGGCGGAGGGGGCTCGAGGCACATTGCCGGTGCCTGCCCCCACCGCGTGCGCGAGAGAAGTGCTGCCGCCTCTGCAACAGGAGTCCTGCCTCCGCCCCCCCAGCCGGTGAGTTCTGCAAGGGAGTCCGGGTGGGGAGAGGCAGGGTCTGAGCGGTCCCGCCAGGAGAGCGGGCCGCTCCAATGTGGGGCACATTTGTTTCGAGCCCCATGTGGCTCCAACGGTGGGCACATTTGTTAAAGAGCCAGTGCGCTCCAACGAGGCGGGCGCATTTTTGTTTTCAGGAGCCCCGTGTGGCTCCAACAGGGGCATATCTTACAGAGCCTTGGTGGCTCCAACAAGGGCATGGTTGTTGAGAGAGCCCCAGCTGACCAGCGCACATTTGTTTTTCCCTCCACAGCTGCCCCACCTGACAGTGGGCAGCTGCACCGTTCTTGGGGGCATGTTCTGGTTTGCGCATGATTTATTTACAGAGCCCCGTGTGGCTCCAACGCTTTGCATATTTGTTCTAAAGGTACAGTGGTGCCAGGCCTTATCTGAGTCACAGCTGCCCAGCAAGTAGTGGGCAGCTGCACCGTTTAGGCGCACAGTTCTTTTGGGGTCTTGCGAAGTTAGGAGTGAGATGCACTCCTTTGCCCCATACTCTCCCAGCTGCCCAGCAAGTAGTGGGCAGCTGCAACGTTTAGGTTTGCGCAGTGGCACACCCTTGACTTTCGCTGCATTGGCAGCGCGCCCTGACATTCTGGAAACAGGGCATTTGAGCTCCGTTTGTGAGATGGCCAGTTGGCCAGGGGGACTAGAAGGTAAATAGGGCACCAGGCCCTACTGTGCTTTTGGGTGCTAGGAAATGTGATTCCTGTAGAATGATTTACGCACCTGTGTTGATACCTCTAAATGTGTTTTATGATTATGAGGTTGTTCTGCATATCCTGGTTTAGGCTGGAGATTATTCTCTACTGTGTTTTATGCCCCTAATGTGAGTTATACTTAGGAGGTTATTGTCTAATGTGTTTAGACTTATGAGAGAATTGCATAATGTGTTTATGCTGGTGAGGTTGGCGCAGAATGTAATTTGCGCCTGATGTGGTTCTGTGGTTATGTCAAAGGCTGATGCTAAGTACAGTGATTACCAGTAGTTACTGGTGGATCTTCCAGGGAAGAGTTGGATCTGGAGCAGAAGGCCTGCCCCGCTCCTGAACAACTCCGAAAGCAAGCTTCTGCTGAGGAAGCAGGAAATGTCAGTGGGTCCCATAGGACTTTTATGAGGAAGATGGGCTTCTGTATTCTGAGTGTAAAGACCCCAGGCCTGCTGCCACCAGGAGGTTGGTCATACCTCAGAAGTTCAGGGAATTCCTATTGACCCTAGCACACAACATTCCCCATGCAGGACATCTTGGGTAAAGTAAGACTTGGGACAGACTTGGTCCTCACTTACACTGGCCCCATATGTCGGAAAATACTAAGGAGTGTGTCGCTCCTGTATGACCTGCCAAGTAAGTGGTAAGTCAGGTGGCACTACAAAGGCCCCCTAAATCCCACTACCTGTGTTTGGGGTTCCCTTTGAGAAGGTAGGAATAGACATTGTAGGTCCCTTAAACCCTCCAACAGCATCTGGACATAGTTTTATCCTAGTGGTGGTGGACCATGCCACTAGAGGCTAGGGCCCTCCGAGGAATCTTTTCCAGAGTTGGGTTTCCTAAGGAGGTATTGTCAGCCAGGTGTACAAATTTCATGTCTGGCTACATCAGAGCTATGTGGAAAGAGCTGATGTGTTAACTACAAAATCATCACATCCTACCACCCACAAGCCAATGGGCTTGTTGAAAGGTTCAACAAGACCCTCAGAGGTATGATCATGGGACTCCCAGAAAAACTGAGAAGAAAATGGATGTCTTATTACCTTGCCTTCTCTTTGCCTACGGAGAGGTTCCTCAGAAGGGGGTGGACTACAGCCCAATTGAAATTCTGTTAGGACATTCAGTTAGGGGTCCATTATGTCTAGTTAAAGAAGGATGGGAGCAACTTCTCAAACCTCCTAAACAGCACATGGTAGACTATATACGGGGCCTGCGTTCTCGCATGGCTGAGTACATGAAGAAGGCCAACAAAAACCTTGAGGCCAGTCAGAAGCTTCAGAAAGCTTGACATGACCAAGGGTCTGTTCCGTCTGTTTACTAGCCAGGACAGAAAGTGTTAGTGTTGGAGCCTGTGGCACCAGCAGCTCCCCAGGACAAGTGGAATAGCCCCCACACCATACTTGAAAAGAAAGGTGATTGACCTAGGTACTCCTAGAAGTCCCCACAGGGTATTTCATGTGAACCCCCTGAAACCTTTTGTTGACAGGGATGACATGAGCTTGCTCATGGCTACTGATGAGGGACAGGAGGATGAGAGTGACCCTCTCTCTGATCTCTTCTCACACAACCCTGTTGATTGGTCAATTGAAGGAGTAGTCTTGGCAGACACCCTCACTGATCAACAGTAAGCTGATTGCTTACAAGTTGGTCTCAGTCAGTTTCCTGATCTCTTTCCTTTGACACTCAGTCAGACCACCTGGCGTACCCATAAAATGGACACCAGTGACAACCTCCCTGTGAAGAGTAATATTTACAGACAGCCTGACCATGTCAGAGATTGCATCAGGACAGAGGCCTGAAAGATGCTGGAATTGGGGGTCATTGAGACGTCAGATAACCCTTTGGCTAGTCCTGTAGTCCTTGTGCCAAAACCTCACACCTAAGATGTTAAGAAAAAGGTGAGGTTTTGTGTTGACTACAGAGTCTTCAGTGCAGTTACCAGGACTGGTGCCCATCCAATTCCAAGGGCAGATGAATTGGTTGATACTTTGACCTCTGCCAAGTAACTCAGGTCATTTGCCCTGACTGCTGGTTTTTGGCAAATCAGATTCTGAGGATGCCAAACCAGACAGCATATTCGACCCCCAATGGGCATTATCAATTAATTGTGATGCCTACTGGTTTGAAAAATGCACCGCCACATTTCAGAGGCTGGTGAATAAAGTCCTAACAGGTCTGGAAGCCTATGGTGCAGCATATCTAGAAGATATAGGTATCGTTAGTTTCACCTGGGAGAATCACCTGGTCCACCTCAGAATAGTACTTGTGGCCCTGCAAAAGGTAGGCCCCGCTATCAAGTCCTGTAGGTGCCAGATAGGACAGAGCAAGATTGTGTACTTGGGCCACCTTGTAAGTGGAGGCCAAGTTAAACCACTGGAGAGCAAAATTCAGACCATCATGGACTGTATTGCTCCCACTACCCTGACTCAGGTCAGAGCTTTATTGGGTTCTACAGAAGATATGTTATAGATTATTTACCCATAGTGACACCCTGTAATGATCTCACCTCTAAAAAAAATGCCTAAGAAAGTTCAGAAAACAGTTAGCTGTCAGAAGGCATTTAATAACCTGAAGCAGGCCATGTGCCCTGCACCAATTCTGCAAAGACCTGGCTATTCCAAATCATTCATAGGCCAGACAGATGCTTCTGAGATGGGGATAGATGCAATATTGTCACAACTTAATGCAGAGGGCCAGTATTAACCAGTAGCTTTTATCAGCAGAATGTTGACCCCCTGGGAGATGCGTTTGTCAGCTGTTGAGAGGGAGGCCTTTGCTGGTGTCTGGGTTCAGAACATAAGCTCTTCCTTCTTATAGCTTAAACATATGAAGGGTGGAAACCCCAAACCTTTGAGATGGTCCATTTTCCCACATGGGATGGACTTTTCAGTGGAACATAGACCTGGGAGTAACCATGGACTTAGAAAATGAAGACTCACCTGGGTATGGTTAGTCCCATGACCTTAGGTTTGGGGAGGGTTGTATAGGAAAGTAGGATCTGCTTTCATGCTTTCACTTTTTGCCTGGTGTCAGTATGTTTTGACTGTAGTTTTCTGGGATCCTGCTAACCAGGACCCCAACATCTGTGCTCCCCTCCAAAAATGGCTTTGAGAAGTCCTTTTGTACCTTCACAATTGGCTGTTGGTGTACACTTAGTTGTTCCTAGTATATGGTTTTAAGGTACCCAGGCCAGGGCATAGATACCTCAGGGGTCTCCCATGAGCTGCAGCATGTATTGAACCACTCAGACTACAGGCCTTCCATTGAAGCCTATGTGAAGTGGGGCTTGCACCTCTCACAACAGATGTACGTTTTCTTATATCTGAGGTCACTACACTTAACAACTATGTCACCCCTATGGTAGACCCTGAAGTCCTGAGGGCAGGGTGCTTGGAGTGTGAGGGTGCCCCTGTATGAGCAGGACACTCCTACAAATCCCGTAGTCGATTCTCCAGGCTTTGCAAGTGCCTTCAGCCATTTTAACATGTATAATGGACATCAGTCATTACAAGATATATGTCTATATAACAGCTGTGCCAAACCTGGTCATGTTTGGTATCAAACTTGTTGGAATCATACCCCAAAATCCGATTCCGGTATTGGAAGTATGATCCCATGTACTGGGGAGCCCCTTAGGGTTGCCCCCTGTACTCCAGGTTCCAGCCTTTCAGGGTCTACCAGCAAGCTAGTACTGCTCCCGACCACAGATTCTATTCTGCCGCCTGCTGCTCAGCTGAGCTCGAGCAGAGGAAGGTAGAACAATAGGTTTCCTGTCACAGGGAGGAGTGACCACCTCCCAGTTAGGACTTTGTGTATTGGGCTGGAGTGGGGGGCGCTTTCCAGCGCCATGAGACTGCATTGGAGGGCGCATTTGGTGTTTTCCTTGCATACTGCGGTTGTAGCCAGTTCATGAACCCTTGGTCTCGCTGTTCTGCAAGTCTTCTGCCTCGTCTGTGTCTGTGCTTTGCTCAGGTTCTCCAGAAAACCTATGGGCATCAAAAACATCCAAAGGAATCTACCTTGAAGTGCAGGAATCACTCCCCTGCATCTGCAGGCAGTCCAAGGAAGCTGACCGGTCTGCTGCTCCTGTCGCCCTACAGACTTTCTGAGGCTCATCAACACAGGTGGTGGTTCTGTGGCTATCCAGAGGCCTGACCTGTCTTCCCTTAAATTTGGAGGACAGTATCCCTCGTTGGAGCCGCTGGGACCAAACCCCTGTGCACCGCGTCGACTTACCGTTGATCTTCAGGCTATGGAAGCTCCAGCCTCCAGCACCTCATTCCTTTGAAGGTTAGTGTCCTCACTGCATCCTGTACACCGTGGGCCTCCATCTTTGGTGAGCTGCCTGAGGTCCTCTTGCCACTCCTGTGCCTTCAGCCCCGTGCTTGCTCGGGCCTGCTCCGACTCTCCTGCACTTGGTGAGTCCCTTGGACCTTGCTGGTCCAAACGATTGCATCTTTTCTTCTCCCTCGCCAGTTACAGCTACCAAGGCTTGTTGGTGCTCCCGCCAGACACCAACCACCTAGACATAGACATCCAACACAGGACTGCCTGTGTATGGCTCCTGGTCTTCCTCAGCGTTGCCTGGTCCACACAGCTGCAACAAGGAAGGTCCTTGTCAACTCTCCTGAGCTCCCTGCCAAAGGGGGGCATTGTGCTTCCATGCCTCGTGGTCACCTATGAGTGGCAAAGACTCTGCTTGCAGGTTCTCCTCTTCAAGAATCCACCTTTTGGATTCCACCATACATCCTCAGGGACTTCTCCAGAGGACTTTCTTCCCAAGTCTTCCATTGTCATCTTTGGGAGGTTCCGATGTCAATTCACCCCTTTGCACCCGGCTTCCCTGGTACAGGTAACCTGGTTCCTGGGGCATCCCCAGGTGGGGTGTCTCTCCAACCTTCCGTCCTCCAAAGAGGTCCTCTGGGAAGGGTACTTTTTCTTTAAAACTGCAACCATTACTTCTCCTTAGACTTCCATTGGGCAAGCAGCCTCCGTGGGTTTCCTTGGTACTTACCTTGGGTGGTTCCTTGTTCTCCCAGCTTATCTGAGTCCTTTGGTCCAAATCTCGTTCTTCCTTGCAGTTCTCATTCCACTTCTTTAGTATATGGTTTGGTCCCCCCATGGCAACCAGTGAATATTTTTGCTACTTACCTGATTTCTTTGAAGTATTTTCATGTGTATTATTGAAATCTCTGGCTATCAATGTGATAGTGATTGTGTAAAAAATAAATTTACTTTTTATAAACATTGTGGGGTTTCTTTTTCATATAATCTACACTATGGATTAAATGTGGTAAAACACGCTGCTTCACACTTTTTCTTGATAAGCCTGAAGACTGATCTCCACTGCTTCCACTTTGAGAGCCTAGATTAGTGCACGGTGCATCACTCCTTTAAGTGTACACCATATACTAAGCCAGCCTCCTCCTGTCCTCCTTTTGGGGCAGTCACCAACAATTCAAACAGTACCAACCATGCCAATGACAGTATTGCCATACAACTGCCCAGCAACACCAGCAGGCCTACAGACAATCACCATCTGCAACGTATAGACATCCCGCAAGAGGAAAGACTTTTAATACAGGCAAAGACACTACCAGAAAACAGTGACACCCTGCTAGTGCTGGCCACCAACCCCACCTTGAATACTTACATTGGGGCCAAAAGTACCATATTTCTTCATCAATGGTCACAGATCACATCGGACAGCTGGGTCCTCAATATCACCATGGGACATACCCTGGAGTTTTAACAAACCCCACCGAATGTATCACGGAGAGGAACACCACCAACCCTTTAAAAGAGCTCGAGTTTCAACAAACCCCACCGAATGGCCGACGGAGAGGAACACCACCTATCCATTCAAAAGACCTCTCATTGCAGATCGCCACAATGATACATAAGGGTGCAATAGAAATTGTACCGGAGACTTAGGAGGGAATCGGTTTCTACTCACAATTCTTCTTAATCCATAAGAAGTCAAGAGATTGGCGCCCAATCATAGATCTTCATCAGCTCAACAAATTTCTCAAAAAGCAATCATTTTGTATGACGATTCTTCATGATAT
The DNA here is from genome assembly GCF_964204655.1 of Triturus cristatus. NCBI lineage: Eukaryota > Metazoa > Chordata > Amphibia > Caudata > Salamandridae > Triturus > Triturus cristatus. The sequence goes on from NC_140579.1 coordinate 1,278,736,611, forward strand.
ACTACGCCTTTCAAATCAAGGAGATCACATGGCGGCCTTGGATCTCCAATATGCCTATTTCCATATCCCAATTCAACTCAAGCTCAAAACATTCTTGCGCTTCAAGGTAGCCGGTGCTCACTACCAAGTCAAGGTCTTACAATTCGGCCTCCGATCAGCACCTCGAGTATTCACCAATGTACTACCTCCAGTGGCAGCATATCTCAGGCAAACAGGAATCCAAGTATTCCCATACTTAGACGATAGGCTAATAAAGGTAAATACATCGCAACACAAGACATACAACAACATGTTGATCTAGTTTCCGCTCCTTAGGCCTGTCACTCAACCACCAAAAGTCACAAATAACTCCTACAACTATCATCACCTTTTTGGAAGCAATAATGGATACAATGCAAGCAAAAGCCTTCACCTCCCACAAGAGACAGGAAAAAATTCACAACCTAGCAAACACCTCATCAAAGGAAAGTCCGCTTCTGTCCGTCTAAACAAGTCTTTTCTGGGGGTGCTTTCTTCATACATTCCCCTCATATCAAATTTCCATCTCCATATGAGAAAACTCCAAGAGGAGTTGGACCACTAGTGGTTACAAATCAATGGCTCTTTCGAAGATACCATTCACATCACACCCTAAATGAGACAAGCCATGTGATGGTGGTCACACAGACTCAACATATCAAGGGCCTCTCATTTCTGACACACATCCCAGAATATGTGATAGCCACGGACGCATCTCTCAAGGGTTGGGGAACTCACTTCCGGACTTGACGGTCAGAGGAAAATGGACCGCCTACCAAGCAACACTCCATATCAACATACAGGAGCTAAAAGCCATTTTGCTAGCGCTGATATCCTTCCTATCCAAGATCACAGGTTTGTCAGTTCTCATCAGAACCGACAATACCACATGAAGGCACTACCTAAACAAGCAGTGCGGGACACGTTCACCAGCACTATCTCTCCCGACACAACTAATATGGACCGGGGCTCTTCGACACAAGATAACTCTCACTGCAGAACGGGTTCCCGGCATATCCAACATCCTTGCAGACCCACTAAGCAGGACCAGCACAGCCCGCTATGAATGGGAACTACACCAATCGACATAGATCACCTCTTCCTTCCTTGGGGCAAACCGAGGTTAGACCTGTTTGCAACCCCCGAGAACAGCAAATGCCAGTACTTCGCCAGTTGGCAACCGCAGAAAGGACCGTGGAGGAATGTATTTTTGATCAATATGGTCAGGCTTTTATACATACGCTTTTACCCCCGATTCCACTGATCCCAGTGGATGCTCAGAAAAATGAAGAGTGCCTTGTCAAGTCCTTCTCATAGCTCCCAGGTGGCCCGCCAGTTTTGGTTTACAGAGTTCCTCCTCCTCTCAGAACAACCACCATTCGGTTACAACCAATACCGACCCTCTTAACTGTGAACCAAGGCCAATACCCTCATCCCAACCTGACATCTCTTCAATTGTCAGCCTAGCTCCTGAGTTCCATGAGTTTGCCAACCTAGATATCTCTTCCGATTGTCGAGAAGTTCTTGCCAATGCCAGAGCACAGACCACAAACAAAATATATAAACATAAGTGGAAGAGATTTTGTATCTGGTATACGAACTCTGATGTCCATCCCTTCAATTCCTCACCGGAACAGATAATGTTGTACCTACTTAATCTAGCAAAATCTAGTCTTTCTCACTCTTCTCTCAAAGTCCATCTGGCGACTATTTCCAAGTTTCGGCAAACCAGTAACTCACCTTTATGGTCCTCAAGAATAATGAAACCATTCCTCAAGGGATTATTCCAAACGTTTCCTCCAGTAAAACGTACTCCTCCTACTTGGCATCTCAATATTGTACTGTCACAATTAATGAAACACCTGTTTGAACCAATTCATAGGTCAGAACTAAAATACATGTCTTGAAAGACAGTGATTCTTCTAGTGCTTACTTCAGCAAAGCGTGTGAGCGACATCCAAGCGTTTATAATCAAACAACCTTTTCTCCAATACAACACTGACAGTACGATTCTTGGAACTAATCCTCAATTTATTCCAAAAGTCCTGGCAGACTTTCACTTGAAAGAAACAGTTATATTTATGGCATTTTTCGCCAATCTTCAGAAACCAGTAGAAAAATTGTTACATTTGTTGGCTATCAAAAGATGTCTCAAATTTTAAAATACACAAACTAACAACATACACAAAACAGATCAGTTTGTAGGCCACGGAGACCTCAGAAAAGGGTTTCCCGTCTCTAACCACACTATATTAAGATGGATTGCTTCACCATTCAATTTTATCATCAACAAGCAGGAAAACACTTGTCTGCTAAGGTCAAGGCCCACTCTACCAGAGTTGCCTCCACCTCCACAACTGTTTGCTAGTGTGCCCATTCAGCAGATTTGCCAAGCAACAACCTGGTCTAGCAGGCACACTGTTATTAAACACTACTGGCTTGATGCCGCAGAAAGCATGGATGCAGCTGTAGGACAAGCAGTTCTACGCCATCTATTTCAGTAAAGTGAGCCACTATTCTTCCCACCTTCCACTATACTATTTTAATACTGCAATGTTCACTGCTAACTACTCTGATTCAAACATGTGAATCCATGAATGATCCAATACTGGAGAAGAAAATAAGTTACTTACCTGTAACTGTGGTTCTCTAGTATTGGTATCTTTCATAGATTCACATGCAACCCACCCACCTCCTCAGAGGTTCCCCAGAGGTGTATGTGGGTATGTATATAAGAGGCTGGCTTAGTATATGGTGCACACTTATTTAAGTGAAGCAGCTTGCACTAATCACACCTTCCAGTGACAGGAAACATATTGTTCTACCTTCCTCTGCTCAAGCTTGGCTTAGCAGGAGGGGGAGAGAATTGTGTCTGTGGACAGCAGCAGCACTATCTTGCTTGCAGACCCTGAAAGGCTGTTACCTGGAGTATAATGGGGTCCTCTAAGGGGCCCCCAGTACATGGTTTCATACTTCCAAAAAGTGGAATTGGCTTTAGGATATTATTACAACATTTTTGATGCCAAACATGACTGGGTTCGGTGCAGTAATTATGTAGTTAGACATCTCGTAATAACTGATGTCCACTATAGTCCTTAAAATGGCTGACCGCAGGAGCCCAGTCAAAAACACACTGACACCAGGCAAAAAGTGGGGGTAACCATGCTAGAAGGATCCTACCTCCCTACAATATATATGTATATTGTCTACATGGCGGTCGCCAGTAGATAGTTATAGTTAGAACCTAGTTTCCATAGGAAAATAATTTTTTGATGTGCTTATAACTTTGGCTTCGTTTGACAAATCTTTACGAAATTTTCCAAAAAGTTCCTCTTTTCAGATCAGCTCCTATCTTGAAAGTTTAGGGGTAATTCATCAAGGGGGGCTGAGAAAAAAGGGGGGGTCCCAAAACATGTTTTCTCCATGCAATTTCCATAGGAAACTTTAGACAAGGCTACAGGTCAAACTGCTGAACGGAATTACACCAAATTTGGCAGGGAGAAAGGTCTTGGTCCAGAAAACATGCTTTTGTTGAAATGGTGTAAATCTGTTCAATAGTTTTTGAGGTATTAAAGGAAATATATATATATATATATATATATATATATATATATATATATATATATATATATATATATATATATATATATATATATATCTGGGCAGAGCCTAACTCCTGAGCACAAGCTTGCCTCTGATTGGCTTCTAACACTTCAAACAAGGAAGTGTTAGCAGCCATCTTGTGCCTCGCATCGAGTGAAAATAAAACAAAGGTCCTGGGGGCAATTTAATATACTGGAGCTTTGTCTGTGCGAGATACCCTTTTCACGCTACCTCTCCCCACATCACCAGCTCGCAGCTATGCCTTTAGAAGCTATTCCGTTGGCTCGCAGCTCTGCGTTTGCGAGCCGTCGGGCCCGCAGCTCTGTGTCTGCTAGCAGGCCCGTCGGGTCGTTTCTCTCTCTGTGCGAGTTAGACCGCAGCTCTCTGAAGCATAGCCCCCAACAACCTTCTCGGGCCCGCAACTCTCCCTCTGCGAACCAGCAGTTGGGTTGCAGCTCTTCGTGTGCGAGTCCTCGGGCCCGCAGTTGTACCTCTGCAAGCCAAGACTGGAAATATATCGCAGCTCTCTCTCTGCGAGATACCCCCTTCACGCTCCCTCTCCCCACTTCACCATCCCGCAGCTATCCCTTTGCAAGCAGACGGGAGAAATTCCACCATTAGTTAGTTCAGCTAACTATAACTCTGTGACCGAGTGGACTCACCGGCCCCACAAAGTAACCCCGACAGGGACTGGTGGACCGCTATACCCCCAACTCTCCCTCTTTTCCCTTCTCAGCAGGGTGAGTGGAACTGGGAAAAGACACCGCTTGTGACAGTTCAAGAAGAAGAGGCCGGCGCCTTTAACTGGGACTTTCAGTACGAAGAAGCCCCACCCCCAGCTGACGTCAGTGGGAATCAGCTGCTAAAGGCCGAGGAAACCCGGAAGCCGGTGTGCATCGACACCGGAGGAGAGACGGAAGACGGGAGAGTCGTAGCGATTGCAGTGACAGAGAGAACAGGAGAAGACGGAGGACGGAGACGAGCCGTAGGGTCAGTACCAGCGGACACCCAGGCTGAGCCAGGAGGCCAACGTCCCCACGCATCGCCGAGCCACGCTCCTGGAGGAGCGTGGCTTCTACAGGTACGAGAGAAAGTCTCGGGGTGGGTTGGGAGGCGGGGACGCCCGACTGCGTAAAGCGGAACAAACCCTGAAACCCCATACCGTCTCACGACCTGATTTTGGATCCTCACCCGCGCACTGGTCACTTTTCACTACCCTCCCTCCTACGACTCCTTATTTTTTTTTTGTGTGTGTTGTGTGGGCTACTAAAAGTGCACAGGAGCGTGGTGATCCTTTCACTCCCCGGTCCCTGGACTGTATACTAGCCATTGGATGCCGTCCTGACCCTGTGTTTTCTTCCTTCCTACATGCCCTATCGATGGCTGATGCACGGAGAAGCCTGACCTGTCCCTAAGCAGAAAACCGGGCCCGAAGACAGCGCGACGAACCACCCGGCATCACGGATCCGGCTAAGTTTGCCGCAGAGAGACTGTCAAGTCGCCATAAGCGCGTGTTTAAAAAACATAAAACCTTATCTACCGAGACCTGGCCTCCGACCTATCACTCCTACCCCGCCACAACTGGTGTCAGAAGTGGGATTATCCTCCTCCATCAGTGATCCCGTGATGGAGACCGTGATACAACACCTGATCAAAGGCCAGGAGAAACTAGAATGGGCCATTGAAAGACAGATGTCCTCGGCTCAAGCGGACCGAGAAGTATTTAAAAACACCATATCGGCCCAGATAGAGAGCCTACAAAAAGCGATGCATGAACCAGGGGCGCTCGTACAAGGAGAAAGACGAGCCCCCTCCCATAGCCCGTCGGGGGTGTCCCTCCAGAAGTATGTGACAGGGGAGGACCCCGATGCCTTCTTGACAAACTTTGAGCGCGCCGCCCGAGCATGCGGCTGACCAGTAGAGAAATGGCCGTTTTTTCTGGCGCCTCTCCTGACTGGTGAGGCCCAGTCTGCGTACCGGGTGGCCAATACGACCGGGAACACACCGCATCCACAGATCAAAGAGGTTATCCTCGACCACCTGGGCCTTGACGCGGAGGCCTATAGAGTTAGGTTCCGCAAGGAAAGAGGGGTACCCGGGGAAAACCCAAAGACTTTGTTTTTTCGGCTAAAGATGGCAGCCGACAAATGGCTCAGACCAGCCACCAGCACAAAGGAGGAAATCATGAACCGGTTTATCTAGAGCAGTTCATGGAGGCACTTCCCTACGGTACCCAGCGGTGGCTCAAACAGCATTCTAACCTTTCTGTGGAACAGGCCATAGAGATGGCCGCCAACTACTCAAGAGCCCAGCCTAGAGCCCTACCCTGGGATAGCGATAAAACTGCTAGAGGCGGGATTCCTCCAAAAACAGAGAAGAAGTCAAAACCAGGACTAGATGTCACAAGGAGTAAACCTATCAGAACTGAACTACCTCCGCTTAGGGGACCTCAGTGTTACGAATGTGGCGAATGGGGCCACATCGCCCGGCTATGTCCTAGACGGAAACCAGTAGACGAGCCCATGGAGGTCGGGTACATCCCAAAGGCCGTGCTGTACTCTGCAGAAATAGGCCCATCTTTTTATGTACGTTTACAGGTGAATGACAAAGTGGTGAAGGCCTTATTAGACTCTGGGTGTAAACAGTCGGTGATACAGCAGAGTCTTGTCCTCCCTTCCCAACACGTTCCAGATACCCTAGTCCACATCCGATGCGTGCATGGTGATGTTAAACCATACCCCCTTGCGGTTGTCACCCTACTCCCGTGTTCCCGGGCTCCTTGTACGGTAAGGGTGGGGGTAGTGGACTCCCTCCCCGAGGATCTTATTTTAGGGGTGGACAATCCCGACTTCCTTTCCCTGTTTCACGACACTCTTAGTAACACAGTAGGGAATACGGGATCTCCCCTTTCCGCCCTAACGACCCCCGAGCCCTGGTTGATGGACCGTAGTTTCAGGTTTGCCCAGGCTAACGACACCATCCTCCTCAATGCCTGGGAAGCAGCCCATATCAACCAAAATACGCCCTCTCTTACTTATCCCCGGTTCGTGATCAAAAATGAGCTCTTATATCGGGACGGGGGTGCGGGAGATCCCATGCAACTGCTAGTTCCTTTGTCCTTCCGCGAACAGATACTGTTCTACTCTCATGCACATCTCACCGCAGGACACTCCGGAGGGGAAAAGACCACCCAAAACCTGTTGTGGCATTTCTACTGGCCCGGCATCTATAAAGACACACAGAGGTACTGTCAGACGTGCGAAACATGCCAGAAGAAGAACCTTCAGCGACCCCCGGCCGTCCCATTACAACCAATGCCAATCATAGGTAATCCCTTTGAAAGAATCGGGATGGACATAATACGCCCCCTACCCCGTACATCCAAAGGAAACCTATACGCCCTAGTGATTGTGGACTATGCCACCCGATTCCCCGAAGCCTTTCCCCTCAGGGCCCCCACCTCGAAGAACATTGCCGAGAAACTGCTGGAACTATTCTCCCGGGTTGGTTTCCCCAAAGAGATCCTGACGGATCAAGGGACGCCTTTTCTGTCCAGGCTGATGAAAGAAGTGTGCCATTCCTTAGACCTACACCACCTACGCACGTCAGTATACCATCCCCAAACTGACGGCCAGGTCGAAAGGTACAACCGAACGATAAAAATCACCTTGAAGAAGATGCTCAAACTGGAAGAGCGGAACTGGGATCGCCTCCTCCCTTTGGCACTGTATGTCCTACGAGCTCAGGTGCAAAGTAGCCTGGGTTGTTCGGCGTTCGAACTGCTTTACGGCCGACAACCCCGGTTGCTTCTCGAGGTCACAAAGGATGCCTAGGAAAAGAAGAAGAAAGTGATCAACAGTCCCTCTTGGAGTACACCCTCCAACTGAGATCCAAGCTGTGGAAACTGAGGGACCTAGCCTACTCCCACTTGGAGAAAGGCTAAGAAAAACAAAAGAAACAATATGACAGAGGAAAGAAATGGAGGAGAGTATCGGTAGGAGACTGGGTGTTGGTTCTGCTTCCTTCGTCCACCCGGAAATTTCAGAGTGAGTGGTTAGGCCCCTATCCAGTGGTTGAAACACTCAGTAACACAACCTACCGAGTCCAGATCTCTCCCACCCGAAAACAGTGCTACCACATTAATCTTTTTTAAAAATGGTTGGGGCCTTTGCCGACGACTGCCCAGGTAGTATTGCCGACATCCCCCGACAAAACAACTCTAGACCAACTTATAGTTAACGAGGAGCTCACCAGCGACATGAGATGAGACCTGCAGGACACCTTGTGGCCCTTCTCAGCCATATTCTCAGACACCCCAGGGAGAACAACGCTAGCTGAGCACTGCATCGAGACCCAGGCTGGAAAACACGTAAAACAGAAGCCTTACAGAATACCAGCGGCTAGAAGGGCAGAAGTAAAAAGAGAGATACAGGAGATGTTCCGGCTTGGGGTCATCCGGCCGTCCAAAAGTAACTGGTCCTCACCTATTGTGATGATCCCCAAGCCGGATGGGACGACCTGTTTTTGTATGGACTTTCGAGCTCTGAATGCTATATCCTCGTTTGATGCCTACCCGATCCCGCGAGTTGACGAGTTAATCGAAAAGCTGGGGGAGGCAAAGTTCATCACCACGTTCGACTTAACAAAAGGATACTGGCAGGTGCCCCTTCGAGAGGAGGACAAAAAGAAAACAGCATTCGCGACCGAAGAAGGTCTGTTTGAGTTTAACGTCCTCCCTTTTGGGCTTCATGGCGCCCCGGCCACGTTTCAACGGCTCATGAACACCATCCTCCAACCCTATCCCTCGTTTTGCCTAGCGTATCTTGATGACATCGTCGTCTTCAGTACGTCCTGGGTGGAACACCTACAGCACTTGGACACTATCCTGCAAGCCCTAGAACGAGCCGGACTACACATTAATTCTTAAAAGTCACAAGCAGCATACCATAAGGTGAGATACCTCGGATATGTACTGGGGAATGGAGTAATCACCCCCAATCAGAGAAAGTAAAGGCGATAGCGAGCACACCCTTTCCCACCACCAAGCGAGAATTACGAGCGTTCCTGGGGCTCATTGGGTATTACCGGAGATTCATCCCCCTATTCTCAGAGGTAGCAGTGCCCCTAACCAACGTCTTACGAAAGGACATCAAACAACAGCAGTTACTACGTCCCACCGAATCCATGACGAGGGCTTTTCAGAACCTGAAAGAGGTCATTACCACCAGTCCGTGTTAATATCCTCAGGCTTCACCAAGTCCTTCTTACTGTCCACTGACGCATCTGGCTCTGGGTTGGGGCGGTATTGTCACAAACTGGGGATGATGGGTTGGAACACCCCGTCCTATACATAAGTAGAAAGCTATTCCCTAGGGAGTGTAAATACCCCACAATAGAATGGGAATGTCTAGCGATAAAATGGGCTGTCGATAAGCTAAGGTATTACTTGGAAGGACGTCCCTTCATTCTATACACAGACCACGCCCCCTTACAGTGGATGTGCAGGAATAAGGCCCAGAACCCTCGGGTCCTCCGCTGGTTTTTATCCCTGCAGCCATTTGCCTTTGAAGTACGTCACCGGAAGTGAAGGGAAAATGCGAATGCTGATTACCTGTCTCTGACATTTCCTCTCCCCGATCGGGAGAATCCAGGGGGGGTGGTGTGTGACCGGGTGGACTCACCGGCCCCACAAAGTAACCCCGACAGGGACTGGTAGACCGCTATACCCCCAACTCTCCCTCTTTTCCCTTCTCAGCAGGGTGAGTGGAACTGGGAAAAGACACCGCTTGTGACAGTTCAAGAAGAAGAGGCCGGCGCCTTTAACTGGGACTTTCAGTACGAAGAAGCCCCGCCCCCAGCTGACATCAGCGGGAATCAGCTGCTAAAGGCCGAGGAAACCCGGAAGCCGGTGTGCATTGACACCGGAGGAGAGACGGAAGACGGGAGAGTCGTAGCGATTGCAGTGATGGAGAGAACAGGAGAAGACGGAGGACGGAGACGCGCCGGAGGGTCGGGACCAGTGGACACCCAGGCTGAGCCAGGAGACCAACGCCCCCACGCATCGCCGAGCCACGCTCCTGGAGGAGTGTGGCTTCTACAGGTACGAGAGAAAGTCTCGGGTAGGTTGGGAGGCGGGGACGCCCGACTGCATAAAGCGGAACAAACCCTGAAACCCCATACCGTCTCACGACCTGATTTTGGATCCTCACCCGCGCACTGGTCACTTTTTCACTACCCTCCCTCCTACGACTCCTTCTTTTTTTTGTGTGTGTGTTGTGTGGGCTACTAAAAGTGCACAGGAGCGTGGTGATCCTTTCACTCCCCGGTCCCTGAACTGTATACTAGCCATCGGACGCCGTCCTGACGCTGTGTTTTCTTCCTTCCTACATGCCCTATCGATGGCTGACGCTGAAGCCTGACCTGACCCTAAGCAGAAAACCGGGCCCGAAGACAGCGCAACGAACCACCCGGCATCACGGATCCGGCTAAGTTTGCCGCAGAGAGACTGTCAAGTCGCCATAAGCGCGTGTTTAAAAAAATAAAACCTTATCTACCGAGACCTGGCCTCCGACCTATCACTCCTACCCCGCCACAAACTCACATCCCCGTAATGCACTGCTGATGACGTCACATATTACATCATTCATGACATGGTCAGTGATATCACTGATGACATCTCAAATGACATTACTGATGACATCATACACGTGAAAACCTCCTCACACCTGGATATAACCTTTGATAAACTCACTCTAAAATACAGACTACCATTTTTGAAAAAATAGACACATCAATACCAGTTACTAAATACGCACTGACTGATTCCTAGGTCTAGACACACATCCACCCATACAGTCACTCATACATGCAGTCACTGATCAATACAACACTATCATATGCACTAATACACCTATACAGACACTCACACACTGCCACATATCCAGAGTTACTGACACAGCTAGTCAGTCATGCAAAGAATCAATCATACTTCCATTTACTCACCTATACAGTTATACAGACACCAGCTCCCTTATTCATACAGATACTAACACATAATTACTCTGTTATAGAATCACTGATACAAATACACACTCATCCATGCAGCCACTCTCACAATTACTGACTCACATATCGTTATTTATATACACCATCACTCACATATACTGCGTTTTACATATGTAGTTACGTGCACATGTACCGCTGAAACATCCATTCACTCACCAACACACCCATAGACACACTCACCCACCCATAAAGCTGTTTCCACATGCACTATTGAACCCATACACCCAGTGAATCGATCACTCACACATCTATGCACATAGTCACACCTCCCACCCACACCCACACACACGCACACCTCTCACCCACAGACACTCAGGCAGCCATACAAATACTCGGGCAAGCAATCAATAACTCATATAGACACTCATGCAGCTACTCACCAACCTATGCAGCAGCTTACACAACAACAGACAGACTGATACAGACGTTCACATAGTTTAGTCACTAACCCATGCATTCAGTAAGACACATTTAATCCCTCACTTATACAGTCAGTCACGCACCTACTAGATCCTCCATATAGACACTTATACAACCACTGATTCTTCAATACAGCTTGGCATATATAAAAAACTAATTTAAACTTTACAGAAACACAGTCACTGGATGATGTCATCAGTGATGTCATTTGAGATGTCATCAGTGATGTCACTGACCATGTCATGAATGATGTAATATGTGACGTCATCAGCAGTGCATTGCCGGGACGCCAGTTATAGTTAGCTGAACTAACTATAACGGTGGAATTTCTCTGGTTTTGTACGAGGGAAATGTCCAACTAACTAAAACGTCCCTGAAACCTATGGTTTTTTTCAGTGAATTTCAATGGTTTTTTTAAATGCTAATTTCTAACTATAACGTCTGTAAAACTGTTTTTTTCAGTGAATATATATATATATATATATATTCACTTAAAAAACCATAGGTTTCACACACGTTATAGTTAGGAATTAGCATTTAAAAAACCTTGCAAATTCACTTAAAAAACCATAGGTTTCACACATGTTATAGTTAGGTGGACATTTCACTCGTAAAAAACCAATGAAATTCCCCCGTTATAGTTAGTTGAGATAACTATAACTCGCGTGCCCGCAATCCTCTGCTCATGACGTCACATATTACATCACTCATGACATGGTCAGTGGCATCACTCATGACATCACTGATGACATCATCCTTGTGATAGAGTGGCGGTCTCAACTAACTATAACGGAGGAATTTCATTGGTTTTTTACGAGTGAAATGTCCACCTAACTATAACATGTGTGAAACCTATGGTTTTTTAAGTGAATGTGCAAGGTTTTTTAGATGTTATTCTTAACTATAACGTGTGTGAAACCTATGGTTGTTAAAGTGAATTTGTACGGTTTTTTAAATGCTAAGTTATGTTTGTATTATTATATTTTTTTTTAACGTTTTTCACCGTGCACCCCGCGATTTTTTTTACAAAAAATAAAATGTTTTTTTCACCCTTCGGGGTCCTTCAGGGACCCCCTGACAAAGGCTAGGGGGTCAGGAACTCTCTACCCTGCCCCCTTTTCACGTTCGCCACCTCTCTTTTTCACTGTCGCACCCAAAACAAACAAAATGGCGGACGACACTTCCTGATTTCGACCGATTTGAACGTTGACTGACATGTAACCACCAATCAGAATTACGCTCGCGCACATTAGGGTGCGCGCACGGTGCGCGCCTATAGATATTTATGTACTTTTAACTGCAATTTTCTCAGGAAATACTGAACAGATTAACTCCATATATGCAAAAGGCACATGCCTGACCTGAGGACTACCTCTTTGCCAAATTTCAAGTAATTCTGTTCAGCCGTTCGGGCTGTACCTTCGACTAAAGGTCCTATGGGAAAATGCATGGGGAAAACGTGTTTTGGGACCCCCCTTTTTTCTCAGCCCCCGATTGACGAATCACCCCGAGACTTTCAGGGTAGGAGCTGAGCGGAGCGCCCCATTCGTTTTGAAAATTTCGCGAGGATTCGTCAACCGGCGCCAAAGTTATTCAAAATAGAATTTTCAGATTTCCCATGGAAACACGGCCCTAACTATAACTATCTACTGGCGACCGCCAGAAGATAATATATGTGTGTGTTGTGTGTTTTATATATTGCACTGATGCTGGGAAATAGGAAAGATTGGAGACTCTGGGTGAAGGTTCTAAAGGGTGCTGTTGCCTCATTGGTTGGATTTTTTGCCATTTCAAATGACTCTAACAAGCTAGTAAAGTGAATGTCTTTTGCATTAACTTCAATATAAATTTTTTGATTTACTGCTTTATATATACCGTGGGATTCTCACTTCGTCGACGGGGAATGATTCAAGCATATGAATCCATGAAAGATACCAAAACTGGAGAACCACAGTTACAGGTAAGTAACTTTTCTTATCTTACAAACAACAGCAGCCCTGTTTCTCTTTCACCCCTTTTCCAGAGACAGAACTATTGGTGGCCATATTCAAGGTTAAACCCTTAAACATCATCCATGGCTCCGTTAGTAAAGACCTTAACCAACAGCTATTTCCCTTCAGGTCCACCGTCGGGTCCACCCTGGTCTTCTCCTACCTCAAACAGGGTGTGTTCCCAGACTGTCTATAAGTTGGCTAAAATCTCTCCCCACACAGACAACCTCCACGACGCACCAAGACTGCAGTTCTATAGTTTGTGAACACCACTGAGCCATCAACTGGATTGTATGAGAGGAGATCAGGGAGAGGGTCACTCTCTTCATCCTGTCCCTCATCAGTAGCTGTGGGCAAGCTCATGTCAGCCCTGTCAAAGTAAGGCTTTAGGCGGTTCACATGAAGCACCCTGTGGGGGCTTCTAGGAGTACCCATTTCCTCCAAGTAGGTGACCTCAGCCTTCTTCTCCAGGATAGCATGGGGCCTCTCCACTTGTCTTAGAGTGCTCTTTGGGCCACAGGCTCCAAGACCCACACTTTCTGCATTGCCTGGTAAACAGCCAGAACAGCCTTTTGGTCATGCCATAAATTCCGACGTTGTTGGCTGGCCTCCTGGTTTTTCTGGCCTTCTTCGTGAACGCAGGCCTACCACATAATCTACAGTGTCTTGCCTAAGAGGTTTGGGAGGCTGCTCCCATCCCTCCTTCACTAGACAAAGTAGACCCGTAACTGGATGTCCAAACAGAAGTTCAGATTGGTTTTAGCCCACCTCCTTCTGTGGAACCTCTCTGTAGGCAAAAAGAGGTCACAGTAATAGGACATGCCATCTCCTTCTGAGCTTGTCAGATAGTCCCATAATCATACCTTTGAGGGTTTTGTTGAATCTTTCCACTAACCTGTTAACCTGTGGATGGTAGGGTGTAGTGAACTTATATTTGACACTACACTTTTTCCACATGGCTTTAAGGTAGCTTGCACCTCGGTCTGACACCACCTCCTTAAAAAAAAACACTTTGGAAAAAAATCCTAAAAGGGCTTTAGCCACTGCAGGAGATGTAGTAGTCCTAAGGAGAATAGCTTCTGGGTATCTGGTGGCATGGTCCACCACCACCAGGATATAACTGTTCCCAGAGGCTGTAGGTGGGTCTAAGGGACCAACAATGTTGATCCCTTCCCTCTCAAAGGGAACCCCCACCATTGTGGGATGAAAGGGGCCTTTGTAATGCCACCTGACTTACCCGCTAGGCACGTCACACAGGATCAACAAATCTCCTTGGTATCATCAGACATGTGGGTCCAGTGAAAGTGTGGGATAAGCCTGTACAAAGTCTTGGTTTGCCCAAGATGCCCTGCAAGGGGTATATCATGTGCAAGGGTTAAGAGGAACTCCCTAACCTCCTGGGGAATAACCAACCTCCTGGTAGTACCAAGCTTGGAGTCCTTAGCCAAGGAGGTTTATTACTAGAGGAAGCGGAGGTTTTGGACCCATCCCCCAGAAGGAGATTATTCTTGCTATCTTTAGATTTTTCCCCATCTTTCTCTTGGGACTTAGAGGTATCTTTATTTGTATGGTTGCCTTCACCATGAGACTTATTTCTCACCCTGGTGTAAACCCATTTGTCTGCCTTCTTTCCTAATTCTTGGGGAGATGTCAGATCGGAGTCCACCAGGTATTGGTGCAGTTTCTTAGACACACAGTTAATAAGGATGTCATCAAGTTATACAGTCCATTATAGTCATGTGTATTACTATTATGTAACCAGCCTTCCAGAGCCTTAACTGCACAGTATATGAAATCAACCCAGTCTTGTGAAGAGGTTTTCTGAGTATCTCTGAACTTAATTCTGTGCTTCTCACAGGTAAGTCCTAACCCTTCAATAAGTGCCTCATGAAAGGTTTTGTAGTGGTCCGCATCCTCTTCTCTTACTGCTAAAAGTTTGTTTCTACCTTTATATTTGATCGAGAGCCACAGGATAGCTGCTCACTGCTTCTGGTGAAGCTTTTGAACTTTACAGGCCCTCTCCAGAGCAATAATCCACTTGTGGATATCCTCCCCAGTCTTCTAAGGAGGGACTAACCTGCTAAGATTCCTATAGTCAAAGTGTTCCTCCCTGATTCTGGAGTCTCTATTGCTGCCACCATGGGGATCTAACCCCAGTTTCTTTCTCTTTTCTCCACTTCTAGGATTTTCCTTTCAAGGGCCAACTGCTCCTTCTTCGACTTGAGTTTGGCCTTCTCAATTTTGAGCAGGCCTTTCCCCTCTCTAGGATGGCCTCATCTAAATTAGAGTAGGTGGACCCAGCAACTGATGCTGAGGAAAGTGAGGATGAGGAAGAAAGAGGAAGACCTCTTACTCCATGGAACCCTGTGTACCAACCCATGGGGAGTGAAAGTGGGCCTACTGTCATAACCCCTCCAGTACTATATATATACCCCTCTACAGGTATAGGGTTATCCATGGGAATCTCTTCAGACTCCCCATGGCCATGTCCAGTGACAGAGGCAGCAGTACTAAGTACCTCTTGCTCTTGTCCTGTAAGGTCATCACCTTCCCCAAGGTCTTCCTCACGGTGTGGCCTTCCAGGATTCTGGAGGTCATTTTGAAGGAGTAACTCCATAAGAAAAGACCTAGTGGGATTAGTACCTGGTTTTAGTTTTCTAGACTTACACAGGGTCCTACGTTCCTGCAACTTAAGGGCACTGTACCCTACACCTGAGTCTGACTAGACTCCTCACCAGTGGACATGGTACTAGTGTAGTGTGTGTACCCTACCCTAGGAATCTAAAGTTTTCAGAGGTTGGAGAAAAGGCTATGCTAGACCCTTGACATCTAACCTAAACGTTTACCAAAAAGACACTACCTATCAAGGTGGTAGTGGTTTCTTGTGGAAACCATACTGAAGGCAAAGTGGTAAAGCAACACAAGTCTTTATACCAACCGCCGCACCACCAATGTAGGAGGCTGGCTCAGTATATAGTGTCCACCTATGGCGAGGCATTATGCACTGAGTCTAGGCAACCCTTAGTGACAGTGTTTAGGTCCCTGATAACTAAAACTCTCAAGGGGTAGCTGTGGAGAGCAGCTAAGGCTTATTCAGAAGGGTGTAAAGCAGGTGCATTTACCACAGTCATCATCCAGTAAGCCTTCACACAAGAAAGAACCATACAAGTGTTTATAAAAATACCATTGTCTTTATTATCACAACACTAATAACTAACTTGGTATATCGCCTACCTGAAGATATCAAATACACACAAGAAATATTTCAAAAACAGGTAAGTAGCATAGAAAAACACATGGGCCCTATGAGGGAGCCAAACCATATATTAAGAAAGTGGTATGTGAGGTAAGTACCAAAACAAGACTGATACCCACAGATGGAGAAGCCCTGGGGAAGCAGGGAGCCACCAAAGGTGAGTAGCTAGGGACCCCAAGGCGCAAGGGTACAGAGTGGTTACACCGGGTCAAACGTCCATAGGATAACACAGGGTAAGTTGCGGTTGGTATTTTCTTGTTTCAGGACCCTTCCCAAAGGACCCCGAGGACACAAATTGGATCAGGGAAGGTGGGAGAGCCACCCAACTCATGAATACCCAGGGAACCATGATACTTATACTTATACAGGTGCGTAGGGTTGAAGTGGTGTTGGAACCTCCAGTTGAAGTCAAAGGTGGTCCGGCGGCTACAGCTACTCGTGGACCAGGACGGTGGAACCCAAATGTGGATTCTGGATGAGCAGTACTTGAAAGCAGAAGGGTCAGAGTCCAAACCCCCTAGAGGAGTCCAGGAGGCGCAGGGGCACAATGCCACCCCTTGTCAGAGGTACTTGCTGAAGCACAACGGTCTTCATGAAGCAGCTGTGGAGCAAAGGCGATGATGCAGGAGCACAGGAGCCATACATCAGCTGTCCCACGACAGATGAGTAATGCAGGAAGGTCTTTGGTCAGCAGGACCACCAACAAGCCTTGGCAACCGCAACAGTTGGGTCAAACGAAAATCAGTGTGGTTGCAGATCAGCAAGGTCTGTGAGACTAACCCAGCAAACGCAAGTCAGCACTGGTCCTCCGCACGCAGGAGAGCTAGCAGGAATCATTGGAACCCCCTCGAGGAGCCTCTGTCAGTAGACATAGGGAGTCGCAGGGAAGCCTTGCAGCACACAGAGATGGAGGCCCACGATGCAGATGATGCAGGCAGGAGCTGTGCGTTGCTTGAGGCGGGAGTTTCTTGGAGCTCTAAGATCTTCAGTGAGGGGAGTCAACAAACCTTGGCAAAAGCAGACAGACGTGTGCACAGGGATGCGGTTCAGGTCAGCTGGAGAGGGATTACAGTCTCCGATGTTGCAGGGAAAACTGCTAAGGCTTTATGGAGCCACCAAACCACCAACTGGGTTGCAGAGTTGGGATATGCCCATGGGACAAATAGATCATCAAACCAGTAGTTGACGTAGAGGTGCCTGCGAATGCAGGAAAGTGACTTCTTCGCTCCCAAGGGCGATTCCTTCTTGCTTGGATGCATGGAGAGTCCTTGCTGATTCACAGGATGCATGGCCATGGAGTTGCAGAAATCTAGGACCAAGAGAGTCTTGTCTTTGATCCTGGCTCAATATAGCAGCAGAGTTCCAGTGTCCCACAGCAAAAGTGTCTTCACACAGGTCTCTTGACGAATCTCAATGAAGTACAGGACAAATCTAAGAACCCACCCTCAGGGGAACCCTTAAGTAACCCTAAAAAGGGTTAAAGACATCTTCTGAGGTAACCCACCTATTAGGGGAGGTCAGGGACGCTACACAGCTGGCCTAGTCAGTCAGATTCTCCCAGGGCCCAAGATTCCAAATGGCAGAATCAAGTGGTCTCCTGGAGGAACTTGTGGCACCTCCCTAGGGAGGAGCTGGACAGTGGGGTGGACACTCCCCTGTCCTTTGTGTAGTTTTGCGCCGGAGCGGGAGCGAAGGGCTCCTAAACTGGGCAAAACTTGTTTATGCATGGAGGGCACCAAATGTGTCCTTCAATGCAGTCTGGTAGCCCTCAGAAGCGCCTCCACCCCACCTTGTTCTAAAGGAGAAGTGGTCAAACTTCTCCTTTGCAGGAAATCCTTTGTTCAGCTTCCTCTGCCCGAGTTAAGCTCATCAGCAGGGGGGCAGAACAGTGTCTGGGGTCGGCAGCAGCACAAGTTGGCAGAAAGACCCTGTAATGCTACACATGTAGGTATTGGTGTTCCTCTAAGGAGCCCCCCCAGTACACTGGAGTTGGTGCAGTTGCATGATTCTAACATGTTTGATACCAAACATGGCCAGGTTTGGGGCAGCCATTATGTAGTTGGACATCTCGACTTGCCAGTGCCCGCTACATACCTTAAAATGGCTGCTCTGCACTTACAAAGTCCAGAGAATGGAATCTGGCGTTTGTTGGGGTACCTCTGCTTATGCAAGGGTACCCACACACTTAGAACCATGCACCCTGCGTGCCGTTGGACTGAAGGGCCTACCTTAGGGTTGACTTACAGGTTTAAAGTGCAGTGACCATGATATAAAGAAAAACATATATCTAAAGTGAAAGGTGCATGCACCAATTCACACAGACTGCAATAGCAGCTCTGCGGACAGTTTACATTGACTCCCATGGGTGACACAAAACATGCTGCATGGGAAACCCCTGGTGTACCAGTGTTCTGGGTACCTCAGTACCATATACTAGGGACCTACAGTGGTATCCCAGTATGCCAATTGTGGGGTGTACAAAGAACTTACCAGCAAATTTAGAGAATAGAGCTGTGCCACTGGTGTCCTGGTTAGCGGGATCCCAGTGAACTACAGTCAAAACCCACTGACACCAGGCAAAAAGTGGGGGTATCTATGCCAGAATGATCCTACTTTCCTACACTCCTGTGGTGGCTTTTCTAAGGAGATCAGGGCACCAGGTTTTCCCATACCTGGGCGACTCGCTCATAAAAGGATCTACGTCTCATTCGGCCAGAAACTCAAATCATGCCTGTCTGAAGCTATTCAAGTCTTGGCCTCAAGCTGCACATAGAGAAATCCTCCTTATTCCCTCAAGATCAACAGTATTTCTGGGGGCGGTTCTAGATACGAAGGTTGCAAAGGCTTTCCAGACTACAAAAGGATTTATTGACTCAAGGCAATAACGGCATCTCTGTTGGCAAAAGGTCCACTTCTGTAAGAAAGTACAAGTCTGTATTGGGGATAATTTCATCCTGCAGCCCGTTGATACCAAACTGTCGTCTGTGTGCATCAGTTGCAGGAACAGATGTACGAGCAATGAGTTCAATGCCAGGGCACCTTTGAGGATGTGATTTCAATCACGCCAGAGATGCGGTTAGCAATATTCAGAATTCTTCCTTATCTGCCTCAACTTGCAAAGTCAGGACTGGCTCGCTCATCGATTAAGGTACACCTGGCGGCGATCTCCAGATTCATGAGGTGTGATGGGGAATTCTCTCTGTGGTCCAACTGACTGGTTAAGGAGTTTATGAAGGGCATATTCCGGGTTTGTCCTCTGGTAAAACCCCAGCTTGTGGCATTGCAGCTAAACACAGTCTTGTCTCTGCTTATGAGGGCTCCTTTCGAAACAGTTAACAAGGCTGAAATAAAATGTTTGTCATAAAAAGTAGTCTTTCTTTTGGCTGTTATCTCTGCGGGGAGAATACGCAAAATCCAAGTCTTGACAATCCAGGAGCCATATTTTCAGTTTCAAGAGAATAGTTATTTTGAGGACCAGCCCCAAATTCATCCCAAAGGTTCCAACAAATGTTCTCCTCATTGAGACCATTGTGTTGCTAACATTTTTCTGTACCCTTCTTTGCCAGGTGAAAGAGCCTTGCACTCACTTGACGTTAAACGCCATCTCAAGTTTTACCTTGGCAGAACTAAAGTGTTCAGGAAATCGGATCAGCTATTAATTTTGTTTGCCTTCGCTAAGAAAGCACCAGCTCTGTCAAGAGCGAGTATCATTTGATGGCTATATGCAGCTGTCACGTTACTCACCTGTACACTGTGGTTCTCCAGTATTCATATCTTTCATAAATGTATGTGCGACCCACCCTCTGCTCTGATTGGCTGCAGTTTGGGTGCATTAAAACAAGGTCAAATGGTTAGCAATGTCTGTGGTTTTCAATGGGGCTACTTAGGCCTACCTATTAGCACTGCTTTTTTTTTATTGCTGTTGCTGTGGGATGCCCACCATGACGACGAGGAAGATTCAAGCCTGTGAATCTATGAAAGATAATAATACTGGAGAACCACGGTGTACAAGTAAGTAACTATTTTTATATGTACAACATTTCCCCCCCCCTTCCCCGCCCCCCCCCCCCCCCCCCCAGGATCAAGATACCGTTGCATACACCAGCGTGACCATCTCTTCCATGCTGAGCTGTATCTCTTGTCAGTATAATCTGCCAATGCTCTTCTGATGAGGGAGGCAGCCTGTGAAGATAGGCCTGGGATATCCCAACTTCCCCTGTAATCTTCCAATCCATCAGTAGAAGATTTCCGTTCTGAACCAGCTGGTGCAATTTGCCATGAGGATCCGTCAGTATATGAAGAGTCTGGGGAAGTGGAACTGGAAATCCATAGAAAGTTCCAGAAGAACTGGATACCATAATTGTGATTTCCAAAGCGGCGTCACCAGGATCACGTTTGCCTTCTGTCGCCTGACCAACTCTGTGAGTCTGGCTATCATTGAAAACGAAGGAAATGCATAACCCCAAAACGGACTCCAATCTTTGAGAAAGGCATCCGTTGCCTCTGCTAGAGAATCCGAACGCCAATTGAAAAAATTTGGAAGCTGATGGTTGAGTCTTGAAGCAAAGAGATCCACCTGTCATGAACCCCACCGATTTATAATCCTCTGAAACAGAGAGGGATCCAGTTTCCATGTGCTGTAATCCTTCAATATGTCTGGATTGCCAGTCCGCAGACTGATTGAGTATCCTCAGCAGGTATTCCACCGTTACCGACAACTTGTGCTCCAGACAATGGTTCCAGAAATCCTTGGCCAGGTGCGCCAGCACCTTAAACCGGGTACCCCCTAAGCGGTTTATATATCTCACCGCGAGATGTTGTCCAACTTCAAAAGAATGGAACAAGACACCTTGTTGGCCGCTAAACTCTGCACCACAAAGCATCATGTGAGGAGTTCCGGACAAATAATGTGGAGGGCCTCCTCTTGCTCTGACCACTGTCCTCCTGTGGTAACCACAGCGTGCGCCCCATCCATGACAACTGGCGTTGTACTTGATAACCAGGTCTGGAACTCCCTGCCTCTCTCCACCCACAGCATTTCCAACCACTGGGTTTTCAGAAGGGCTGTGAAGACCTGTTCTGATCATTAGTTCCTCTTATGTACCGCCTCACCGTGCTATTTCATAGCGCTGGGACATCCCGTCGCTGGGACAACCATGCGCTCTATAAATATTCTAACATAACAGGTCTAGCGCTGACCAAAAGATGGCTCTGCCGTTCCAGGCCTGCATGTGATTTAGCCACGGAGTTCCGTCCGGGCCTCTGGAGAAAAATCTCTTGTGCATATGTGAGGCCCCTCCTGAGGTGATGTGCAGTCAGGTGTTGCATGGCCTATTAATGCAGTGGACCCGGTGAGATCGCCTGGATAGACGAAGGCAAGAGGCCTACAATCTTAGCCAGATTACAGAGGGAAATCTTCTCCCTCTCCAATTTTTTGCGCAATTCTATACAGATTAGAATCATCTTTTTCTGGGTCAATTGCAGGAAACCGTCACATTGTGTCGACCTTGAATCCCAAAAAGGTTATTTGTTGAGCCGGAACAAATTCCGATTTCGGAACGTTCTCTGTAATCCCCAGGTCTTGCAGAAGAGTCTTAGTCATCTGAAGTTGGAAGGGTAAAGGTGATTTTTCCTGGTGCATCAGGAGAATGTCGTCCAGGTGCACTATTAGCTGAACTTTCTGTGTGCAAAGCCATTCCATGACCGGCCGCAACTCCTTGGTGAAGCACCAAGGTGCTGAGGACAAGCCGAACGGCAGGCTTGTGAATTAAAAAATGTTTCCTTTGCTCTCGAACTGTAAAAATCGTCTGTGGCAAGGAAAAATCGGAGTGTTGAGGTAGGCGTCTTTTAGATCTAGCCTTACCAACCAGTCGTTGGGCAACAGAATATCTTGCAGGAGGTGAATTTACTCCATTTTGAAATGGTGATACACCACTCATCGATTGAAATCTTTCAAATTTATGACTGGTCTGAAACCTTTGTCTTTTTTCTCCATCAGTAAAATATTGCCTAGGCACTCCCTGGGATGAAGGGCAAAATGGGTAATTGCCCCTCTTTCTAGAAGCTCTCTCACCTCTTGGTTTACAACCTGTGTCCCTTCTTGTGAAAAGACCTAGAGACGGGAGTGTTGATAGAGCTTATCATAGAACTCTATGTGAAAGCCCCTCAAGGTTTGAAGCACCCACACAGCCCCTGTCATGGACACCCAATTTTGACTGAACCATTGTTGTTTTTACCCCACCTCTAGTATGGAAGAAGGGATATCACTTACCGTTGGTGCCACCTGGTTGGTTGCTGGTTCCTCAGAAGGCTCCTTTGCTGCCACGTCCTCTGCAGGGGTAGAATTCTCAAAATTTCTGGTTTGAAGTTTATGGAGGTTGAAGTTACACGCTTTCCAAAAATCTGTTGGTTGAAGACCTTCTTGATGGACTTATGAGCCTCGTCCAGGGATGAGAAGGTATTGACGAAGTGTGATAGCTCCTTAATGAATGGTTCTCTGGAGAGACTTCGATGCACCACCGGGCTAGCTTCTGTGGTGGCCAACTCACCCAACCTGGGTTCTATTTTGATCAGCTAGGAGTGTCTGCATTCCTTCGATGAGGCACAGTTGGCATTGGCTCAAAAACATAGGGCCTGGTGAGTTCAACCTGACAATATAGTGGGGTCAGTCATATGACCAGACTCCTTGGTCTCTTCAGTCATATCCAAAATGTTGGTAGGTGGCCACAAAACATCCAACACCTTATCATGACAGGATCACCAGGAACGGTCCAGGCCCTTCTTAGGGTCTTTGACAAATTTTGTAATGAACGTCGCCATTCTGGCCACTACTTTGGCCAATGAGGAGGGTCTAGGGCACTCAGCCCTCAGATGCCCCTAGACCTCCTGGCCAAATAGCGCGGCACTTTAGACGCTGAAACCCAGTCAGACAAACCGAAATGTCAAATTTCCTCTGGGTTCAACATGCCCAGCACCCCTGCGGAGTCCTGTCCACTTTTTACATCCAGCCTGGGTCTCTTGGCACCCCTTTTCGGTCGCCACGGTCTGCTCGGACCTGGGTTGTCACCAGAGCCCCTTCAGGGGTATCTGAACCTTCCCCGGCATTATCATCTATTTCTTGGTGGGAGCAGGAATCGTCCCCTAGGGTATATCCAGGCTGGGAATCATCTTATGCCTCCAGGGCATCCATGCGCCTTTTCAGTAAGGCCTTAACAAAGCCTCTCAAAGGTGTCCGAGGAGGTAGCGGTCGCCCTAACATTGGTGTTTGGTCTAGCCTTGTGTTTATCCTTAGGGGCCCCTGTTTGTCAGTAGGAGGTTCAAGCCTCAGGCCTTCCCCAGCCGGGGGTAATAAACTGCGTCTCACTGTCCGTTCAATCATTTTTTGACTCCGGGGTTCCAGAGCTGAAGAGACAGACCTCTCCAGGGATGCATGTATGACATCCACTAGCTCCTTGTGACTAGGTAGTCCTCAATGGACTCCCAATAGTCATCAAAGGCACCTGTCATGGCTGATCAGGTGAGGTTTGATGTAAATAGGCAGGAATACTGAAGTAAAACGATGTAAAACACTCCCTAGCTGGCCCAGGCAAATTTGGATTAGCCAGTGCTTGTTGGCTCTGCTCGTATAAACTCTAGGCCGGTCCTCAAGATATAACGGGCATAAGGAGAAAAGGCTCTGGGAGCGAAACCGCCTATCAGGAGCAGAAAACTAAGCAATTGAGTTAAGATATGTAGAACTTGTATCATCTTGTGCGCCTGATGAGGTGCTTGTTCTTCACTAGCAGCGGAAGGGGAAAGAGCTACGAGATGCCTGTTATGTTGAAGATATCACAGGTAAGTAAAACGCCAGGACACCGGAAGTACTCGCTTCATCATCCTGGTTACACCAGACATCTTTTATTGCGTAACCAAACTCCACCCCCAATTAGTACGTGCATGTCACATGGTATATATTACAAGGGCGGTCCACCACCACCCCTCTGGGATATGGGAAGGACCGGGACCACATCTCATTCCTCCACAACCTACAAAACAAATCACAAAACAATAAAACAAACAAAACAAAATCCCCCACCAAAACATAAACCCGAAAATAAAGCACAACAATCCAAACTCAATAAGTTACAACTCAATAGGTTCAATAGGTTACATAGTTCTTAAGTCTCGAAGACCTAGCAGGGCACGGCTGAAGCTGGTATCTCTCGACACCCCTTAGCTGGGGACCGAACTCAGTCCCACGAGACTCATCAGGTCGAGGCACTGGATCATACTCTGGTGCCATACGGAGTGTCATTGCAGAAAAGGAAAGACCACATTGTCCCGGCACTATACGACCCCCACCAGGAAGGCCACCTCCGTCCAGCACCTGAGCAGGAGAAGTTCCTTCACCACCCAGATCCACACCATCCATAGACTCATCAGAAACCAAAGTTCCATTGTTTGGTGGCATACCATCTGGTGTCACACCGTCCTCCACTCGATCACCACCAGGCGTCCAGTAAGCTTTAAAGAAAGATACATTTCTAGAGATGCTCACTCCATGTCTCACTGCAGTGATCTTGGTCCCATGAACAGACTGAACAATCCAGGGCTCAGGCTCAAATAGCAAACTAAACTTCCCTTTAGGATGCCGATTCCGCACCATAACAGCATCCCCCACCTTAAAAAA
The DNA here is from genome assembly GCF_964204655.1 of Triturus cristatus. Classification (NCBI taxonomy): domain Eukaryota; kingdom Metazoa; phylum Chordata; class Amphibia; order Caudata; family Salamandridae; genus Triturus; species Triturus cristatus. The sequence goes on from NC_140579.1 coordinate 1,278,761,632, forward strand.
ACTAGCTCTTGCTTCACGCCTGTAAGACACCTTATCATTCTTCAACTGTCGTTTCTGTAGCTCATCTGCCACCAATGCATGTTTGGCAGATACCGTCTCCATCTGAGGGACAAAGTCACCCATAGGCCGGTTCATACACGAAGACATTGGACTCACCTTCGTAGTAGAATGAGGGGTCATCCGATATTCCCTCAAGAAAGTATACAAAGCACAGTCCAACTCCTGTCAGTCAGCCACAGCAATTGTAATGGCTTTATTAAGGGTAAGCATAAAACGCTCAGCCTCCCCATTGGCCTGAGGCCAAAAAGGGGTGATCTTCCTGTGACGAGCACCCCTGGGTTGTAAATAGGTCGAAAAGTCCTGACTTGAAAATGGAGGACCATTGTCAGTACGCCATGATTTTCTCGAACTGAGGAATAGTGTGACAAGCCGTGGTAGTGTCCAGTAACTCAACCTCGGGATATTTAGAAAAATCGTCAATAACCACCAACATATGACGCCCATCCGGTAAACTCCCAAAATCAACACTTGCCCTCTGCCAAGGAAATGAAGGAATGTCTTCTGTAAGAATGGGAACTGGAGAATCACCAGCCCCAGCAGCCTGACAGAGAGCATAACTCAACACAGTGCTCTCCACCAAGTCATCCAGGCCCGGAAACAAAACTTTACACCTCAACCTGGATTTAGTTTTCACAACCCCTTGGTAGGCCAAGTGGGCCAGATCCACCACCCTTTGTTGGAGACAACCAGGAATCACCAGCCGTGGACCTCTCATCAAACACCCCTCCGGGGACATAACCAGTTCATCCCACACATTAAAAAGAGATGCCAAGGTCGCCCTGGCATCCTCAGTACGACATTTGGCTGAATCCACCAGCACATTCCATTTCCCAGTACTCACTGCAGAAAGACAAAGCTGGAGACACCCATCCCGTTTCGTAGACTCCAGAATCTCCTCCAAAGATATGGGAAGAGGCCTGGACCGCTCCACCACCAGACGCACATATTCCTCAGTATCATCAGCATCAGACTCCTCACTAGGAATAGCAGTACGGAAATGCCGGGAAAGATAGTCAGCAGTGTAGGAGAGTAGGATCCGCTTCACATGTTTACCCCCACTTTTTGCTGGTGTTTCACTGTTTTTCGACTTTAGTCTGGTTGGGACCCTGCTATTCAGTGCCCCAGCCTAGCTGCTTCCTCTCTAAAATGATTCCATGTACTTTAGGTACATTACAGATTGGATCTGAGGTGCCCTTAGAAGTCCCTAGTATATGGTATACTACGTACCCAGGGCATAGGTACCCCAGAGGCCTACCAGGGGTTGAAGCATGTATTATGCCACCCCTGGAAAGCCACCCAAAATGACACCACAGATCTGCTACTGCAGCCTGAGTAAAGTGGTGCATGCACCCCTTACTGAGATATAGGTTCACTATATCTCACCATATACTGCACATACAAACCTATCAGTAACCCCCTATGGCAGGCCTTATCAATCCTGAAGGCAGGGTGCTTGGTTATATGTGAGGGGGTGCCCAGGCATGAGCTGAGCCCCTCTGCTGCCTTCGGAATCTCTTCTCCGGGGTTGTCAGTAGCGCAGCCTGACCATATACTCTTAAGTGCATTATAACCAAACGGTAAATGCTAACTTTGGACTGGCTGCACGGAAACATGTCGTGTTTGGTGTCAAACACCTTAGAATCATACCCCCACACCAGTAACTGGTGTGGAGGTATGATCCCACCCTTCTAGAGGGAGAGACATGACAGCACTGGTATACCCGGTAGAAACTTAATAGAGCCCTGGCATAACAAAATGGATGCTGCAGCCACAGACACGGGTCTGGCCTCCTGCTGCTGACCGAAACTCCGGCAGGGGAGGCCTGGACAATAGGTTTCCTGTCACTGGGAGGTGTAACCACCTCCCAGACAGGCTTATGTGTATTGGGGCTGGGTGGGAGCACTCTCTGAGTGCTTTGAAGTCCTGCACTGGGGGCACATTTGGCGTCCCTGTGCATAGTCCACCTCAAACCGGTTCAGGGGCTTCCAGCCCCTGCTCTGGCGCGAATCTGGACAAAGGAAAGGGGTGTAGCCACCCCTCTTTCCAAACCCTCCCATAGGTGGGTCCCCAGGGTATGTCCAACCCCCTACCTTAGTATAAGTATGGGACCCCAGTCCTTAGGACTTTAGATTACCCTGGACGAAACTCTGAAGCCGAATCCTGGACCTTCGACGCTCTGCTCAAGACCTGAGGACTCAAGAAATCTCCCTTGGGGTCAAGGAGTGACTCCCCTGCTTGGCAGGCACCAACAAAGCAATTTGCCGGTCTGCATCATCGAAGCTCCCGCCGGACTCCGAAGTATTTGCAGCCCAGGAAGAGGATTTCCAGACATCTCAGAGGCCGACCCGAGTCTCCAGCAAAGCTGAGACCCGCAGCCCTCGTGAGTAGCATGGAACCGGAACTCCTGGCCACCGTGCACTTTTGCAAGTGCATTGACTTCTCGACGTCTCCTGAAGTCGTGCTTCGGCTGACTTGTAGGCCCCACCTCGAGCTCTGAAGCCACAGAAGATTGTCGGCCTGGTCATTCCGAGTGACCCATGGGCCGCCATTTTGTGTTTCGTCTCGAGATCCCTGGTCCGTTGACTGGTGGGTCCCTGAGGGGGTAACTTTGTATTTCCTTGGGCTTTCCTGGTTGCTCCAGACGTGCCCCAACTCCCTACCAAGTGGTGAGTCCCACAGATCTTGCTGGTCTGCACCGAAGCATCTTTCTCGTTTCTGCGTGGGTTGCTGTTGCCAAGGCTGCTTGTGTCCAATCCGGGCACCGCCGCTGCAGCACTCGACATCCTTCGTGGGAGAGCTCAAATCCAGCTCGTGGTCGTCCTCAACGCCTCCTGGTCCTCGTGGCTGAAGAGTCAAGCTTTACATCTTTCACCTGAGATCACACGACATCGGTGAGCATCTGCTCATTGCCTCCCTGGTCACTGGCTAGTGAGCTAGACTGTCCCCTCTGCTTTCAGGTTCTTCTCATCTTCGATCCAGGCTTGGATCTCTTCGGACACTTCGCATCTTCACGGCAGCAGCACTTCTTCGCCAGCTCCCATTGAAATCGACGACGCGACCAGACACCAAAAGACAACTATGCACCCGGCTTCCCTGGGTGAGGTAACACGAGTACTCCGGTGCTCCTGTGGGTGCTAGCCCTAGAACTTCCTAAGTCCAAAAGGGTTTGGTCCTGATTCATTTCTAAGTGTCCCTAATCTTTAAAAATTTAACCGCGACTTTCCCCATAGAAGCTTACGGGAGCTCACGGCAGTGTTCACACACTGCACACGGCCCCTGTGTCACTACCTTGGGTGGTTCCTTGGGGTCCCAGCGATTCTACAGGCTCTAGGCCTTGTGTGTAGTTAAGTCGTGGTTCTTATACCACTATTTTAGTATATGGTTTGGCTCGCCCCTAGGGCCTGACGTGTATTTGTGCTATTTTACTGTGATTAGTGAAGTGTAACTTATGTGTTTTGACCTCTAGTCTCATAAAGAGGCTAGGAGGGTGTGTTTAGTAATAAATACATATATTTTATATATATACACCTGGTCTGGATATCTTTCATTTAGTGGCTCAAGAGATTATAGACTGGTAAAACAAGCTGCTTTACATTCCTTCAAGACCAAGCCTGAAGGCTGCTCTCCATAGCAATCACTAGGATAGCTTTCAATAAAGGTTGTTTTTAACCTATAACCAATAAGGGGTTGTTTGGACTGATACAAGGTGCCCACTATAACTAGTGGACAGCATATATCAGGCCAACTTCTCACAAGCAGGATTTAAAGTCCCAGGACGAAACACCACGGTAACACAATAATCCTGCAACTGCAGGATCCATTGATCAAATCCGTGGGGGAAGCTTGGAGGAAGAACCCATAAACAACGGAATGAGTGGTTTATGGTCTGTATGTACAGCAAACGGCTGACCATATAAATACAAATGAAAATGGTGACACCCCCAATGGATGGCAATAGCCTCTTTCTCAATATGAGAGTACCGCTGTTCAGTCGCAGTCAATGCACGACTAGCATACGCCACCGGGGCCCATTCCCTACTGCCCTGCCGTTGAGAGAGCACAGCCCCCAAGCCAACGGGACTAGCATCCACCAATAACTCAGATTCAAGTGCAGGATTGAAATATACCAGAGTGGTATCAGCTGACAGGGCCTGCTTAGTAGCTTGAAAAGCACATTCCTGCTCGACCCCAGTCCCATGCAACATTAGACTTAGTAAGTTCCCGCAAAGGAGCCATAAGATTAGTCAGGTTGCGGATAAAACGGCCACAATAGTTCACCATTCCCATGAAACTCCACACACCGGACACATTAATGGGAGCAGGAGCCGTCTGAATATCACGCACTTTCATAGGGTCCGGTGACACACCATCCTGCTAAAAATGATACCCAAAAAATAAAATGTCAGTCTTCAAGAATTCGCACTTTTCTTTGTGAAGCGAGTCCATGCTCCAGTAACCGCTGAAACACACCCCTGAGATGACAAAAGTGCTCATCCAAAGTAGGGGCATGCACCAAAATGTCATCACTGACATTAATCACACCATCCAAGCCAGAAAGAACCCCCCCGAATTGTGTCCTGAAAATCCTCTGCAGCACTGAAGACCCCAAAACTCAAATGCTTATACCTCTGCAATCCCACATGCGTAGAAAATGTGGTAATTGCACAGAAAGCAGGGTCAAGCATCAGCTGATGGTAGTCGGCACGAAGATCCATTTTGGAAAACCAACGTGACCCACTCACCTCTACCACAATATCGTCCACAGTAGGGGTGAGGTGCCGCTTACGTTAGATCGCAAGATTAGGTAACCACATGTCCACACAAATACGGACCTCGCCAGGCTGCTTAGCTTTACGGGCCACCACAATAGGGGACACCCAGGGAGTCGGACCATCCACCCGTTCAATGATGTCTGCCATCTCAAGTTTCTCCAGTTCTGCCTCCACCTTCGGCCGAAGATGGAACACCACTCTCCTATGACGTAAAGCCACTGCCTGGACGGACTCATCAATATGAAGTTTGATCATGCGACCCTTCAAACAGCCAATCCCATCAAACAAAGGTGAAAACTGGGCCAACAACTCCTTCACATTCCATTAATGCACACTCAAAGCAAAGTGACCAATTGCAATCTTTCCGCTGTTCGACAGCTCAGCAACATTCCTTGACCCCCTTGGGTAACATATATCTGTGTCTTTATCGTATGAGAACCATGCATCACCTCTGCAGTAAAACCTCGTGCCAGCAGAATGGGATCAGAGGACCCATAGGCAAAAACCCGTGTAGTGGTCGAACTCAACATGGGAGAAATCGGCAATGTCCGCATCATTGATTTGGTCATCACATTTATTGAGGCACCCATATCAATCAAGGCTGGCACCGGGTGACCATCCACCATCACATGACACTTTGGGATGCCCTTTCGTACATGAAGGATGGATGACGTGTATCGCCCCCTCCACATCATCGTCCATTTCTCCTTCCGCCGGCAATTGAGCAGCAACATACACCTGATCGGATGATACAGGAACAGAACCTTGTGTAGGGGCAGAGCGACACATCTTCGCAAAATGGTTTAACTTGCTGCAATTGGAACACCTCTTCCCAGTAGCAGGACACGTCCCTTTATGAGGAAAAGGACCCCCACAACCATAACAGTGCCTGGACCGTTCCATTCTCCCCTGACTCCGCAGCTTCTTCCTATCAGGAATTCGGGCCGAAACAACATTAACCGGCTCCACCTGTTGGAGCGCCGCCTCCATGTGGGCCGCTCGCACCTTTGAAATTTCCTTAGACCTGCCCCTGGTCAACATATCCGCCATCGACATGCCCGGCACCTGTAGAATAGCTTCACGCAATTTACTAGAGGAACAGCCCTGTATGAATTGGGCCCTGATCTCATCCGCAGTCAGGCAACGTACAGGTGCTGGCCAACTCACGTAGATGGGTATAAAATGTATCCACTGACTCATCTGATAGTTGCCGTGCCTGATGTAACAAAAAACGCTCATGATCCGGATTGGCCAGCGGTTCAAAATGGGCAGTAAGGGCTTGCTTCAAAGTACCATATGTATGCGGTGGTCCACCTTCAACCACCCCAAACGGTGAATGGCCGCTCCACCAGATGGAACAACATTGGGCACCGTCGCTCCTCCTCCAGGTCAATGGCATCAAAATGTGTCTCGAAATGATCCACCCAGTCCTTCCAACGGGCTAACTGGGCTGACGGAGGACCATCCAACAGAAAATGCTCCACAGGAGGGATGGCCGACATGGTGACACCCTCCAGCACGAAGCACCACAGTCCCGGGCACACCACACAGGCACCACCCCTGGACCGGAAGAAATACCACCAGAACCCAATGAGAACCCAGCAACACTTGCCAGAGCCCATAAGTCTCGCTCCAAAACAGTCAAGGCATCAGGTTCCAGATAGGCACAATGCCCTTCACAGCCAGAGAGACACCCCCCCTCAAACCCAGCAAGATGTCAAAAGCCAAGGGCACCAGCAGCGTAAAAACCTGCGTAACGCCCTCCACACCCCAGCAGGACGCCGCGGGGCACCAGCAGCACAAACAGCCGGTGAAACACACCGCTCATCCAGCAAGATGTCACAGGCTCGGGGCATCAGCAGCACTCCCACCGCTGCCACAATCCACCCGACCTGCTCCAGCACGCTGCACGCCGTCAACCGCAGGCCACGCCCCCAGGGAGAACCACGTTACAACAAACAAATGATGGACGGAATGCTGACAATGCAGACATTCTCACCCAGTCAAGAGATCTGGGTTAAATCCATCGTTCTTTTGCCCACTACGCCACCCCAGTTCAGACATGGCCATATGCAAATCAGTCTTGACCCTATGCCTTATGGGAACAGTCCAGCCCGAACTGCCAAGCCATGTCTTCCCTGGACCGGAATCAAGCATCCTAGGACCGGTTTCTGGCTATCAGCCGTCATCAGCCAGGATAGCTTGACTACAGTGGTGTAGTGAGCACGGGTCCCACGTCTGGGAATACCCATCCCACTTAGGGCGAAAAGCGTTACAACAAACAAATGATGGACGGAATGCTGACAATGCAGACATTCTCACCCAGTCAAGAGATCTGGGTTAAATCCATCGTTCTTTTGCCCACTACGCCACCCCAGTTCAGACATGGCCATATGCAAATCAGTCTTGACCCTGTGCCTTATGGGAACAGTCCAGCCCGAACTGCCAAGCCATGTCTTCCCTGGACCGGAATCAAGCATCCTAGGACCGGTTTCTGGCTATCAGCCGCCATCAGCCAGGATAGCTTGACTCCAGTGGCGTAGTGAGCACGGGTCTCACGTCTGGGAATACCCATCCCACTTAGGGCGAAAAGCGTTACAACAAACAAATGATGGACGGAATGCTGACAATGCAGACATTCTCACCCAGTCAAGAGATCTGGGTTAAATCCATCGTTCTTTTGCCCACTACGCCACCCCAGTTCAGACATGGCCATATGCAAATCTGTCTTGACCCTGTGCCTTATGGGAACAGTCCAGCCCGAACTGCCAAGCCATGTCTTCCCTGGACCGGAATCAAGCATCCTAGGACCGGTTTCTGGCTATCAGCCGTCATCAGCCAGGATAGCTTGACTCCAGTGGCGTAGTGAGCACGGGTCCCACGTCTGGGAATACCCATCCCACTTAGGGCGAAAAGCGTTACAACAAACAAATGATGGACGGAATGCTGACAATGCAGACATTCTCACAATGGGTATTCCCAGACGTGGGACCCGTGCTCACTACGCCACTGGAGTCAAGCTATCCTGGCTGATGACGGCTGATAGCCAGAAACCGGTCCTAGGATGCTTGATTCTGGTCCAGGGAAGACATGGCTTGGCAGTTCGGGCTGGACTGTTCCCATGAGGCACAGGGTCAAGACTGATTTGCATATGGCCATGTCTAAACTGGGGTGGCGTAGTGGGCAAAAGAACGATGGATTTAACCCAGATCTCTTGACTGGGGGAGAATGTCTGCATTGTCAGCATTCCGTCCATCATTTGTTTGTTGTAACGCTTTTCGCCCTAAGTGGGATGGGTATTCCCAGACGTGGGACCCGTGCTCACTACGCCACTGAAGTCAAGCTATCCTGGCTGATGACGGCTGATAGCCAGAAACCGGTCCTAGGATGCTTGATTCTGGTCCAGGGAAGACATGGCTTGGCAGTTCGGGCTGGACTGTTCCCATGAGGCACAGGGTCAAGACTGATTTGCATATGGCCATGTCTAAACTGGGGTGGCGTAGTGGGCAAAAGAACGATGGATTTAACCCAGATCTCTTGACTGGGGGAGAATGTCTGCATTGTCAGCATTCCGTCCATCATTTGTTTGTTGTAACGCTTTTCGCCCTAAGTGGGATGGGTATTCCCAGACGTGGGACCCGTGCTCACTACGCCACTGGAGTCAAGCTATCCTGGCTGATGACGGCTGATAGCCAGAAACCGGTCCTAGGATGCTTGATTCTGGTCCAGGGAAGACATGGCTTGGCAGTTCGGGCTGGACTGTTCCCATGAGGCACAGGGTCAAGACTGATTTGCATATGGCCATGTCTAAACTGGGGTGGCGTAGTGGGCAAAAGAACGATGGATTTAACCCAGATCTCTTGACTGAGGGAGAATATCTGCATTGTCAGCATTCCGTCCATCATTTGTTTGTTGTAACGCCCAGGAAGAACCACGGCAGCAGAGACAAGCCAGCAAGGGAGAAAAAACCTGGGAAGCAGGGCAAGCCCCCAGGAACAAACAGGGCGACAGCAGCAATGAGACAGCAACAATCCAGCCAGGAGGCAGGAAGAACAAAAGGCAGCCGGCCACCGCAAGGAACAGGACACGCAGGAACACCCGCTTTATCGCCAAGATGTTATGTTGTCCCTCGTCCCCTTAATTCTTCTCATCCACCTCCCTTCTCTCTTCAACCTCCCCTCCCTCTTCTCGTGCTTCCTAACCATGTCTCCTTCCTCGACAATTCCTTCCTTGTCTCCACCTCACTCCACCTGTTGCCTGTCCCCCTTCAATCACCGTTCATAACTTACAGTACTTGTCCACCACCTTCCTCTCTTTTCTCCCCATACTTATGGCCTTCCTTGGATCCCCCTCCCTCCCCCCCTTGTACAGCACCCTCTCTCTTCTCCACGTACCTTTGGCATTCATCTAACCCCCTGTCCTCCCCTCTCTGTTCAGCCTCTTCTCCTCTCTACTCCCCTTACCTTTGGCCTTCATTTGACCCCCTTCTGACTCCTCAACCTTCTCCTCCTATTTATGATCTCTACTCTTCCCCTCTGTTCAACACCAGTAAAAATATTTCTCTTCCCACCTCTGTTTTATCATCCTCTCCTATCGCCCACCATTTTCCCCACCTTCTACCCTTGCTCCACAACTCCCCACCCATTCCCCCACCCCTCCCCTCCCTCCTTCTCCCTCTGTACTTCCTCCCTTTTCCCCCTCCCCCACCTTGCCCCGTCCTCCCTCACTCCCTCCCATTTCCCGCTCATCCATATCTCCCCGTCCTCAATCACCCTCTGCTCCACCTCCCTTATCCCGTTCCCCCACCCGTCCCCCCTCACCCTCCACACTCCCACCCTTATCCATCAAACCACCCAACACTCCGTGCTCAGCTCTCCTCTCCCTAGAAAATAAACTTGATTCTCTCATCTCTTCCATTTCCCAGCTTGTAGCGTCCATCTCACTTTTAAGCGCCAAGATGTCCCCCTTCCCTAATACCCTCCCGAGGAGTTCCGTGCTCCCGCGCCTCAATAAAGAAAACCACAGTCTGTCCTCTACAGACATCTCCAACTTACTAGCCAGCTACAAGACCACCAGCGTCACTCCCCCTCTACCTTCATCTCCCATTAATTCTACGCAGTGCACTATTCAGACCATCTCCTTTGTCAGAACCTACCAGCCTCCCTCTTACCGGGCACCCTCATTCAAGAATCTTATCCCTATCTCCCTTAACAGCCATAACACCCCCATCACTAAAACAGTTGTGTCAGAGCTGCAATGCTTGCTCCACAACTACAGATCTGCAATCAAACACAAATTGGAAATTTCTGACATTATCACCCTCCAGAATCTTGACATGTTCTTCCTCACTGAGACCTGGTTTAATGACTCCTCTCATACTTTGTTTGATCTTCTGGTACCCACTGACTACTCTATCCTCAGAAATTACAGATCAGACAAAATTGGGGGCGGTGTCGCTATCATCTTCAGGAATTCTCTTCAAATGAAAGCCTTCCCTACCACCCTTTTCCGTACATTCGAATGCCTATCCCTAGAACTTCAAATACATCATGGCTCACCCTTTAGATTCCATGCCATCTACCACCTGCCCAGTAACTGCTCTTCCTTTGTGGAGGAACTCACTGACTTCATCAGTGACCAATTTTCTCAAAGTGACAGACAGATCTTCCTGGGTGACTTTAATCTCCATTGGGGCTCTTTGGAAGACTCGGCTGCCAACAAGCTTGCCACCTTTCTCTCAGCAAACGATCTCTTCCAACATTGCTCTGAAACCACTCATTCCAAGGGCTCAATTCTGGATCTTGTTATATCCAAAGCAGACATGCTGACTACTGCTCCCCTCATCCATGTAGACTGGTCTGACCACTTCCTCGTTCCCTTCCGTTTTCATCTTTCGCACGTTATGACTCTTGGCCAACCTAAAAGAGCTACTACCTGGTTCCGCAACACTAAAAACATTGATTTTGACACTTTTTGTGACTCTGCTATGCGGTCACTTCCTAGACTTGACCCTAACGTGGATGTCAACGCTCTCACCACTCAGTGCCTCTCAGTCCTAGCAGTTGAAATCGACAATATTGCTCCACTCCAAAGCAAAAGGAAAAGACACACCCCCTCAGCACCTTGGTTCAATAAAGCTCTCTACAATGAAAGGAAAAACCTTAGAATCCTGGAGAAACATTTTCCTTCTACCTTCAATCTCTCTCTGCTACGTTCAGAAAGATCCAAATACTACAACCACATCTTCCATGAAAAAGCATCCCATTTCAGATCCCTCCTTGACTCAGCCAAAAACAGACCCAAAAAACTCTTTGTCCTCATCAGAAACCCAAACTGTTCTCCCCTTACTACTAAGCCCAAGGACTCCACAAAGAAAGCAGCCGATTTCGCCATTTTCTTTGATGAAAAGGTCAAAGCACTGGTGGATCAAGTCGCCCACCCCCTTTGAGGAGCGGAAATCCTTAGTCACCTGGCAATACTTTGACGTCATCTCTGAAGATGACCTCCTCAAATGCATCCTTGAAACCAAACCATCCAACCACTCTTCTGACCCCATCCCTAGCATCATCGCCATCGATTTCTACACCCATACTCTCTCTTACTGGACCGGGCTATTTAATCTCTTCCTCAGTCAAGGCTCCCTCCCTGTTGCCCTTAAATCAGGACAGGTTTACCCCTCTTCTAAAAACACCCTCCACTGATGCAACCTACCTCAACAACTTCCGCCCTATCACCAACCTCCCTTTTCTTTCGAAAATCACTGAAAAATGTGTTGCGAAACAACTTTCCCTACATATTATGGACAATAATCTCCTCGATGTTTTCCAATCTGGCTTCATCCAAAATTGCAGCACTGAAACAGCCCTGCTGCAAGTGATTGATGATGCGATGCATATACTCGACTCCGGGGAATCGTGTCTTCTGATTCTTCTAGACCTCTCTGCAGCCTTTGACACTGTTAATCATAGCACCCTCCTCAACACTCTTCAACCGAGAATGGGATTGGATGGCACAGTGCTTAAATGGTTTGCCTGTTTCCTCTCAGACAGATCCCAAATGATTAAAATAGCGAACAGTCTTTCATCTCCATTGGCTGTAGGTCAAGGTGTCCCTCAAGGCTCTATCCTGGCACCCACTCTGTTTAATCTCTACCTGGAACCATTAGGGAACCTCCTAAGCAAATCTGGGATCCATTAGCATCTTTATGCGGATGACACTCATATCTACCTCACTGTCAGGCCGAGCACCCGGTAGTCACTGAGTGCCCCCGATTTGCGAAAGACTACAGTTCCCATGAGGCGCAGCGCGTGACGCGTCTTACGTGGCGCGTATGCTGTGCGCCGAATCCCTTATCCGTGAGCCGGAAGAGCAAACAGACGCTGGTTATTTCTCCTCGGTGTCCAGTCCTGGCGAGCCGTTGAGACGCTCCGACCCGAAGTCCTGCTTCAGCGCTTCTTGATGCTGGCCGTGAGTAAAAGACGCAGAGCAGCCATCGATCCGAACAGGCCCCTTCCTTGTCCGCTCCTCTGTTGGGGAGACTCCTTGGCGGAGCCTCGTGCAGAGGAGCGCTAAAGCTTCTTGTGCTGTTTGAAGGCACCTTCCTTGTCCGCTCCTCTGTTGGGGAGACTCCTTGGCGGAGCCTCGTGCAGAGGAGCGCTAAAGCCTTTTGTGGTGCTGTTTGAAGGCACCTTCCTTGTCCGCTCCTCTGTTGGGGAGACTCCTTGGCGGAGCCTCGTGCAGAGGAGCGCTAAAGCTTCTTGTGGTGCTGTTTGAAGGCACCTTCCTTGTCCGCTCCTCTGTTGGGGAGACTCCTTGGCGGAGCCTCGTGCAGAGGAGCGCTAAAGCCTTTTGTGGTGCTGTTTGCAGGCACCTTCCTTGTCCGCTCCTCTGTTGGGGAGACTCCGTGCTGGAGCCTCGTGCAGAGGAGCGCTAAAGAGGGATTTGAGCCCTAAGTTTCCTACGTTACCTCGTTAACCAAGCAGCCTCAGCAACGTTGCTAAATACCGTGGCAGTGTTCCCCACGACTGATACACAGCCGAAGGCATGGCCATACTGCAGGCACCTCAGTACTCCGAAACCGTAAGACTCCTTAACGGGAGATATTGATTAAGTACTTCTCGCAGAGTTTTGATAAGTATTGTTTGAATTATCTGACAGAAAGTGCGACACCACTGTGACTGAAAACAGTACCCACTGTATTATTTATTCTCTTTTCGTTCTGTTCAGAAGAGGGTCCAAGCGAAGGGGGTAGAAGAGCACTGAGTAGCCCTACCCGTTACAGTTCCTTAGAATTTTGGGTAGGTGAGAACCTCTGCTAAGAAAACACTCGCTAGCTCCCCTTTGACAGTAATGGGTTCTTAACGCATATGTTTTCATCTGCTTATATCATAGGCGGTACCAGTGTCACCCCCTGTTCCCTCTCTCCTGACAAAACTGCATTGTTCTCTTCCTTTACAGGTAGGAGGTTGTCCCTGGGTAGAACAACTCTTCACTATTTACTGCATGTTCGAGAGACAGTGTTCCACCACGCAGATTGATTGTGTGTTTTCTCGTTACAGATCTCCTTCCCTGCTGTCCCTACCCTTTCCTTCCCTCGCTCGACCACTTCACCAGTCTGTGTTATTATATATTCCGGACTTGGGGAGGTCGAGAGGTGGACCCCATTCAGCATCAGTACAACTCCGAGGAACACCGGAAGACGGAGCGTGACACTCAAGGTGTCTTCCGCACACGATCTCTCATTACTCGACTCTACTCTCAACTCCATCCACAACTGGATGTTAGCTCACCAACTCATTCTAAATCCCGCCAAAACTGAATTCCTCCTCCTTTCGACCTCTCTCTCACCTCCTCCTGTTCAATCGTGGATGGATCAGCTGAACCTGCTCAACAACAAACCCATCATTGTCGACAGCGCTAAATCTCTAGGTGTCATTCTTGACAAAAGACTCAACTTAATCTCCCACATCAACTCTATTGCTAAGAACGCACGGTACCAGTTGCGCCTTCTATGGGGGATCCGTCGGTTCTTCCCGGAGAAAGACTTAAAAACCTTGGTACAATCGCTGGTTCTCTCAAGACTGGATTATTGAAATTCTCTTCTGACGGGCCTACCCAAATCCCACCTCTCCCCTCTCAAATCCATCCTCCATTCAGCAGCTCGCTTCATTTCAGGGTCTAAACGGAGCAACCACATCACTCCTATCCTGTCCTCTCTTCGATGGCTTCCGATTGAGGCAAGATCTATTTACAAAACTGCCTGCATCACACACAAAGCCTTGCACACGTCCTCCCCTCGCTACCTGGCAAATAAATTGAAATTGTCCGGAGGCTCTTGACCCTCTCGTAATGCGGAAAAGCTTCTGCTTGAGACCCCCCGTCTTCAAAAGGGAAAGATCGATGGCGCAATCCTTCTCAGGCAATGCGGTGAGAATATGGAACTCACTTCCCCCATTGCTCCGTGCCACCTCCTCTACCTGGATCTTCAAAGCTGAACTCAAAATTCTTCTCTTCCAAAGACACTTTCAGGACTAATACTTTCATACTCCGGCCCCTCTTGGAAGTTCGCTCCTCATTGTAAATTTGTATTTTTTCCTGTGCATCCCTCACCCCTGCGTGCTGTGTTGGAATTTGTGTTTGTGTACCCATTATCCTCAAGCCCCTCTTGGAAGTTCGCTCTTCGTTGTAAATTTGTATTTTTTCCTGTACATTCCTCACCCCTGTGTGCTGTGTTGGATTTTGTAATTGTGTACCCTTCGTATTTGGTCTGTGTAATGTTATATTCTGTACCACTTTTCTCTTGTAACGTAACTAGCTCTATTGTACAGCGCTCTGACACCTTTGGGTAATGTCCGCGCTTTATAAAAATGCACTAAATAATTAAATAAACAAGCATTGGCAAAGCCAATAGGTCTCGCCTATGGGAGAGCTAGTGCTGGCTTTCGCAATCAGGTGGGAGTGGGTAACGCAGGGGTGGATGGGTAAGCTGGGTGGGTAATGCGACAGCTAAAGAAAGCGATATGAAGCGGCCAGCGCTGGCTTTGCAGCGTTTTTTTTCCTTCTCTCAGTGGGAGGGAGAGAAGAAATATGGGCGGAAGGGAGGGTGCTGGGGGAGAAGAAACAGGGATGGGAGTGCAACTGGGAGGGGAGCAGAAACAGGATTAGGGCAGATGAGGAAAAGGAAAAAAGCGCTAGCGTTGACCGCATCATATCGATTAAAAAATATATTTCCTGAATAGCAGCGTATGGCCAGTGGAGGGACTCTAATTAAACTTAAATAATCTGTGCCTGGTCCATGAGCCACCGAAAGAAAAGGAAGTGACACATGGCAGGAACTGCCAATTAGAAGTCAGCAGGGAAAACTGGTAATACTGCAAACGAATGGTAAGCAATGGGCGTGTTTCAAGACCATTATAGAACACAAGAGCATTGCACAGTAGAGCGCATGCACTAGTGCATGCTCATGCAGGTAAGACCTAAAAATGACTTTAAGGAACAGTATGAAGCAACAAGAAGGTGCACACCTGTTTCTTAAATTTATTGGTCAGCCTTGGTGGAAGGCATATAGCGCTGCCTATGTATGAATGAGCGATGATCCCTTGCTGGTCCAAAAGGCATCAGTTCACAACTGACAGACTGGTGAGCACCAGTGGCATCTTTTGTGGCAGTGTTTGCATGAACCCACCAGAGGTTTACCATCTCATTTCAGAAAGTCCTGATAAAGTGATTATGTCAGTCCCTAAAAGTATTCAAGTGTCTATTCTCAGCATACCAAAAGTAGCTCATATTTTACAGGCTCAGGTCTATGAAAGCAGAAAACTCGCTTAGACAGGGTCACTGCATTATACAGCAGAGGAGGGTCAAATTATGTGAAAGGGTTAACTAAATTATACTTTGGGAACAAGCAAATTATGCAGCACAATGCAGCACATTTTCTGCTTGCATTGCTTTATTATTTTGTGTTTCTTTGCACACACCAGACAGTCTTACTATGTGTAAAAGATTTTACCTCATAAGTAGCAGTTTAATAACCAAATATAGTAATAAACAACTAAAAGTTGACCAAATAACATTTACAAAGGGTCTTCTACTGTGCGGAAAGATGTGTTGCCATGTTTTTAGTAATTTTTGATCCGATTGCAGAATAACTATCAATCAGGTTAGAAAGGTTTCCCACCCCAGGCTTTTTAAAGTAAGGCTATACATTAGAGGACATAACTTAAAGGCCCAGTCATCTGACAACAAAGCTATCGCCATGATTACAGAGCACCTATAGGTTCATGTCCATGACAGCACAGGAGGCTTGAAATCTGTGATTGTCGGAGGATTCAAGGTCCTCTCCTGGAAACCTTAGTGAATTCCCAACAGTTGTAAATCTGGAAATATGCGCGTGCATAAACTTCAGTAGCACAATTACAATATTCTTTAACTATCAAATACTCTGGGCTTGATTCTTCAAAAAACACTCAAAAATCTGCACTAGCAAGAAGATTCCAAGCATGCCTGGGTGCAGATTTCCAGTTACAAATTCACAAACCTTTTCTGGTTCCACTTGGAAACCTGCGGCAGTCACAGCTTTCCACTAATAATACTGAATAGGTTTTTATGAATCTCCCCTCACGTGCGAAAATAAACAAAAGCACATATTGGGGAAGAAACAAATGAACACGTTCAGAGACACGTGGCTGTGTGAATTTCTGCCCTGTACCCCCCACTTCCGACCCACAGAGATTTACCCCTAAGAGTACTGTACTTCCATGTGCATAAACTGTCTTTCGAGTGCGAAACTGACTTCTGTCAATTGTAAAACCGATTTGCAGTTGTAAACAAAAATACAGCAGCATGTAAATGAGACTTACACTGCCTGATTTGTTATTGCTAGCACCTACTTAAAGGGGGATAATTTTGCAAATATCTTACTCTGTGTTGAGTGAAATCAAATGCTTGCTGTGATTCATGTTGGGAGGGGCGTTTAGGGACCATCCAAACCACATTCCTGTCTAGGCAGAGGGAGGAAGTAAGGAACGGATGGACTAGTGGGTGGGGGAGGGATCTACTGCAGCTTGCATAGGACAAAGCTGGAGTCAGTAGTTGGCATTGGGGTTGTATAGCGCTCAGCTGCCACTTTTATGGCCTTTTTGATGTAATCCCCTTGTTAGTGTTGTTTGACCTTTAAAATGAAATTGTTTTCAAATATTGTCTGGGCTGTGTCATGAATTCATGTGTCTTTTACTTGGCACTGTTTAACATCCGCTCAGCCCCGGGCTAAGAATAGCGCTTCATCCACTGAAAGCCAGCTTCAATGCGCAGTGCAATATGTCATTTAACTGTTGCTCCTATGAAGCAGCGGAGCTCAAGCGAGCAGGGCGTCTGACAACCGGTGCTCAGAAAGGTATGGTGTTGTAGCACTCTCGGTGCCCTCACTTTTAAGGAACAGTGCCATACACCCCAGAGGAGGGGTACACTCAAAATTCAAGCTTTGGCAAAGCCAATAGGACTCACTAATGGACCAGTTCGCTAGCTTTGACAAATCTGGTGGCTGTGGGTGATTTTAAATAAGCGCTATAAAGCGGCCGGCGCTGGCTGCCTCATAGCAGTTTTTAGGTCGAGATTGAAGAGACGGGCAGGTATGAGGGGGAGATGAACGAGAACGGGCCGAGAAGAAACCGAGAGGGAAGGGTGGGTAGTAAAATAAACAAGCAGGAAGTGGGATAAGGGAGGGGGTGGCAAATGGTGATCACTTTCGCGCCCCCTTTGATGTTCTCAGTGGCCGCGAGGCTCACTGAGAACATCAAAGGGGGCGCGAAAGTGATCAGCAGGCAGCCAAATGGTGCGCGCGCCCGGCGCACATGCACTGTAGTTGGCGGCCTGTTTGCACTTCCAAATCCCGCTTTCTATAGCTCTCGCCAGAGCAGCGCTAAAGCGCTGGCTCAGCGAGACCTAAAAATAAGTAAAACGCCAGGGCACCGGAAGTGCTCTCTTCATCATCCTGTTTACACCAGGCATCTTTTATTGCGTAACCAAACCCCACCCCCCAATTAGTGCGTGCATGTCACGTGGTATATTTTACAATGGCGGCCCACCACCACTCCTCCGGGATACGGGAAGGACCGGGAGCACATCACGATGTCGATACACGCACAATGGAATGCGTGGAATGTGAAGAATGCCACAGGGAGGGGCACGTCTTCTTTTCAGGAAGAGATGCACGCTCTCTACTCCTCCTACTGGGGTCGTCAGGCTACAGCGCCTCTCGTTGCAGCGAAAGGAATGCTTCAGGAGATCGCAGATATGCCGCGCTCAGCCCCCAACACTTCCGGCACACTGCGCGTCACGCTTTAGAGAGGAGGAGCGGGGAGAGCACTGCGATGGATGGAAGTACCTCTGTGCCCCTATCAGAGACAGAGGCAGCGCCGCACTGAAGGGGTTAAATCAGAGGTGCCTGTTTAAGTAGGTAGAAGCATGCTCAACAACACCCATTAGTCAACGCGCCCTGTAGTGCAGCTCAGAAGTGCCCGGCCGCACCGTGGACTCGTCAGCCCTACGGCTCCCCCTATCGGAAAACAAGCCGTATCGCACCAGGAGAAGCCTGTTTGAGATGGGGAGATCCCAGCGCATGTAGTATCTGTACAAAGGCCAAAGCATTCACGTTCAAATAAGGCATACAGTGCATACATGCCAACATTTCAGAAGAGCAAAGTGGGAGATTTTTTAGAAAAAATCGGGAGAATCGGGTTACTGTAATGTATGGGCTTTGGAAGTGTGCTGCTGCAGGATCGCACATTTGAAACGCAAGTGCACGTTTTTGTCTTACCTTTCAGAAGCATGGAGCGCAATGGCAGGCACAGAGAGGGTGATGCAACTGTTGTGCACTGGCTTGGCAGGTTGCTGGCAGTGCATACACCAACCCCCCCCCCCCCCCTCGTGTGTGGCAGCCCGGGCTGAAACAACTTCCCGGGCACCCACACAGCTGCACCCGAGTACTTCACAGGTCTTTAAAAGACCATTCGCTTGTTAATGAGGCTTTGTTGGTTTTTCACCCCTCCTAGAGCCCCTGCATGGCCACTCTGACTATTGCTGGAAGAATTAGCACGTTATACAATACCAAGCCCTGTCAGCTCAAACCCCGAGGAATCGGGTTTCTGGATGCTTGAATCGAGAGGCGGGAGACTAGCCTTGACATCGGTTGTCTCCCGCCTGAATCGGGAGGGTTGGCATGTTTGTAGAGTGTAGATCAACAAACAATTTCCAAGACATTAAGGAAACACACTTATCTGGCTGCCGAGCAGCGAAGAAAGATGAAGTTCTTTTCCTTGAAGTTGGATATATGGGACAAACTCTATCGTTGTCATGTTGAGTTGCAAAGCCTCATGGGATTTGTAGTCATTGAAATATGTTTTGTTAAGGCTGCTGAGTGAATAAAATGAAAGAGTTAAGCATAATCTGAGCTTCCTGTCATGACACAGAATTGAAGGTGTAGGCCTCAATTGGTTCACCTTCTTTCTGTTGACCCGTTCTTAAGTAGTGAACATTGGAAACTGTCTCAAAGCCAGTTAGCCTTCAACAAAGCATCCCCCAAGGCTGGTTTCTCTCTCCAACCCAAATCATTATCTTTCTTGAGCCTCTCTGTATGACCCTTAGGAACCCTGCGATCGTTTTTCACTTGTGCGCTGACGATGTCCAACTCCCCTTGAAGGTTACATCCCGGGACTACATCTCTCTCCTGTCCACCATCTCAATAAGAATTCAGTCATGGGTGGCATTTTAGCACCTTCAATTAAACCCTGCGAAAACAGAATTCCTTCTTATATTTCAGAAGAAAGCTAATCTATCTTTACAAGATGGAAATCGTCCCTGCCTTGGAGTGCTAACCCTTCATTGTTCAGAATGCCAAGTCATTTGTTGCACCCTCGACAGCTGACTCAAACTCCAGAGTCATATTGCATCCTTGGCAAAAGGCACCCAGTTCCAAATGAGAATGCTCTGGGGGATCAAGTAGCTCGTATCAGAACAGGTTCTAAAATCAGTTGCACAGGCGTTGGTTCTTTCCAGCCTGGATCTCACTCCTTTCAAACATACCTAAAGCTCACTTAGGCTCACTCATAACGTTTCTACCTTCTGTGGCCCACTATGTACCGATCACAAGAAATTTTACCACTTTACTCCTATGCTGCTTTTCCTCCAGTGGCTACCTGTAGAAGCAAGATCGCCCAATTTAATACTGCCTGCACTGCACAGAACATACACGGTTCACCTTGTTTCGTTCAGAGACATTTCTGAATCAGCAAATGTATATGCAGAGCACTCGATGAATGTACTAACAAAATACTTAATGTCAGAATGCTATGTGAGACAACACCTCATCCTGTAATTTGGATTTTTATTTGTATGTATCAAAAATATATTCAACCCTAAAAAAACGATCAAAATGATTTTATGTACAAACGCCCAGTTAACACCCATAATCAAAGGACAAGATACATATAAATAAAGGTGCTCAGTGTCCCAGTGCGAAGAAAAACATAGAAGTAAGGAAATCACGCTTATAAAATGACCCGCTTTGAAGTATGTATCTCCAAAGGCGCACGATGAGCTATATTGTCGACATCGTTTTGAACTCATTTGGAATGCGGAGTTCTTGTCAGGACAGTTAAATGGATAGGACTTGGGACATGGAGGTCACACAGTCCAGAATAGTCTGAGTAGCCTATTGGCAGGGTCGAATTTTCGAAACTATCTGAAGATGAGCATGTGCAACAGCTCATAAGGCAATCAAAAAATCCCCACAAAGCGATGTAAAGGAAGATTTACTCGCTCGGTTAGGTGGATAGCCAACCGAGTCTTTTAAAAAGCGCCTATAGCGTGCTCCAACTATTAAATACAGCAGGAAGACGGCCAGCCCTATGGGTCCTGCAGATACTGGATAGTATTGTCAGCGCCTCTAACATTGAATGGGAAGCCGGAATATACCTCGCGGCTTAAACCAGCCATCGTGGTCCGTTATGCAGAATGACAGTTGCAACGCACTGTCACTGTCAAGGCTCCTCTACTGTCTGTGGCACTATGTGAATCTGCAGGCTCCTCTGAAACTCTAGCAGAATGTGCAACATTCAGTTAACAGAAAGTGTTGTTT
This sequence comes from Triturus cristatus, assembly GCF_964204655.1. NCBI lineage: Eukaryota > Metazoa > Chordata > Amphibia > Caudata > Salamandridae > Triturus > Triturus cristatus. The sequence goes on from NC_140579.1 coordinate 1,278,782,596, forward strand.
CCAATCTAACTCAGTAAATATAGGCACCCACATGCGTGGTGTGCACACCTATAAAATGAGGCAAACTCCTCTTGTTCACTTTTGTTTTCTCTGCCAATGCTGTATTGTATGGCTAAAAACCATTGACAAGGGCAGTAGGTCCCAAAGGCAAGACCTTTCATGATGTTTCTAAAACATATTCATAAGATGTCAAGTTATGCAGTGGATTATTTTCCTTTCTTAGCTTTAGGGTACCTTGTCTCTTAGCAGCTGGGTTAGAAATTGATTCTGAAATTGAATTTCAAGACTTTCACTGAGTAGGCATTTGTGTGTCCTATGCGGCACATGTCTATATCTTTGTATATGCGCACCCTCATGAAATAGCCTGGTTCAAAACCAGCAGCAGCCCATCCTTAAGGGCAGAGTCCCACCCCAACCTTATTTCTACGTGAAGAGTGCAGGCCAGGTAGCCAGGCGCTATACATGCACTAAATGTGCAGGCGTCTGGCTGCCTGTGTTGATCTCTGCCGTGCTGAAGATGTCACAGTCATTTGGGGTTGACTTTCTCAACCTGGCAAAGCGCATGGAGGATCTCCCACTCATGATGAGGGGAGTGTCACTGATAGTTAGCCTCGGAGCTGGGCGTTTCAGTTTTAAGCCCTGAAGTGCCCAAGGCCGAGTGTCTTCACTGACATCTCATCACATTTTGGGGTGGAGTCAGTAAGTCTCACTGACCCCCATCTCAGTCTGTGACAAGTCAGGGACTGCTGCCTCCGAAAGAGTGGAAGCAGCAGTCCCAACCTTCCTGGAACTTTGGGAGCATCCCTCCCACCACATATGACTCTGCAGCTGGTAAATTTGATGTTTTTTTAGTTTTGGTGCGTGCATGTATTAATGTATGTGTGTTTGTGCATGATGTGAGTGCATGGGTGTGAGCGAGTGTGCATGTGTGTGCACGCGCGTGCACGCAAGTGTGTGTGTTAGTGTGGACCGCTGTATCCCCATGCTAAAAATACCGGTCGCCACTGGTTCAAAACCTGCTTCTCTTGTATTCGTCAAATTTCTATTGTGGGGTCCTGCCACCAACAGTCGTTGATCTCTCTTTTTGGTTGTTTTTTTCAAATCACCGTCCGCCACTGATTCAAGACCTTCTTTTTTTGTACTTGTCAAATTTCTAATGTGGGGTCTTGCCACCAACAGTCGTTGATCTCTCTCTTTTTTTTTTTTTTTCCAATAACAGATTTTATTGTATTTTAGCAAAATATTTAGGCCAACTCGGCCTACATACAAAATTAAATCATAGATCAAATTCTCAGAAACAATGGAAACATAACAACATTGCACAGTTGGTCCCCAACCTTCCCCACAGTGCAGCAATTAAATCATCATTCAGGTACAAATTCTCAAGGCCCTGCCTTAAAATGTTGTATTTCTGATTCAAGTCGGTACCCTAGGGTGGGAACCGGTGCCAGGAGTACCCCTCTGTAATCAGCCCACCTTTGCATGTTTTTGAGGGCATCCTTTCGCCTGAAACACCGCGACCTCCAGCCCCATGTAGTAATCTAGCCCTTCTTCCAGGCTCCCACCAAGGGCGATGTAGTGGCCTTCCACTGTCTGTCGAGATCCCTTTTCGCTAGCGTGAGACCTAAAATAATTGGGAACTGTTTTCTCTTATTCCTTCAGGGCTGTGAAGCAAGACTAATTTCGGATCTAATGGGATTTCCCAGGAAAGGACCTCTCCCAGGCAAGACATCAACCCCCTCCAAAAGTGATCCAAAGCCACACAGCTCCAGACAGTATGGAAGAAGATGCCCTCTCCAACCCCATTCTCAACCCCACAGTGAAGGCGCACGAAGAGCCAATGACACCCCTTTGGTTGTTTTTGACTCCATATTATTCCTTCGTGTATCCCACAGCTCTTGGGCTTTCAGCCATGCATTTCCATAACCCTTTTCAGACAGCGGTCCGGGGCTTAAATCTATGTAAAATGGTACTTGATGTGGTGTAAACTCCACTTGCAGTAAATACACTATTGCTAATAGGTGCATGTTTTCGGCTAAATAAATGCTTTATTGTTGTAGGGGTTTTTACATTTGTTAATCTCTTCCGGCAGTACTGAACTTCTAATACGCTATGATTAGCTGAGATGTAAATTGTTGTACTAGTCCAATGACTACTGACATTGCACTTTTTTTTAGCAACATGTTATCTAGAGGAGAGATGTGGAAGTGGATCATTCCGGGTAAAAAGGATTTTGTATTTAATTCTTTGTCTATTGATGGAAAAACAATTTCACTCTCCCTCTTGCCTCAAAGATTTCTAAACTCATGGATATTTTGATAGTACTATACCTAAAGATAATATTTGTCCAACCTAACACATCCTGCCAATGCTGGTCTATTTGACACATTTTTGAAGGATGATGTCTTTGGTTCAGCTTTTCACTATCATCGTTCACAACAGGCACTGTCTGTTTTTCAGCACCGTACACAGGAGACACAAACATATTAAAGAACTTGCTTGCTTATTCCATATTTATTTATGAAAATAAGATGTAATTTATATGTAATAATTATTTTTCCTATTTATTAATTATGTTTCTATCGTTATATTTTGAAGATTAAAAGCGATCATGATTTAATTTTATTTAGAGGAAAGTGGTAAATGAAAGTCAGGCTATATGTGTTATTTATTAACTGATATTTAATGTTTTATTTTTGCCTTGACATTTTTGCAGCGCATCATGATGTTAAAAATCAAACTACCTCTCAAGAGAAGCCCGCAAAGGTGAGCACACAGTAATATGAAACTACTGATTATGTTTCGTAATCTTTTAATTATGTGTTATGTTATATATAGTTTGATGTTCAGGCTGTGACAGTTGTTATATTGTATCTTCTTGTTAGGAGTAGCAATTGGAATAGGGAGCAACATGAAGGCATAAATCGTATTATATCCTAGTAGGCAACCTCTTGACCAGTGCTATTTCATAAGCTCCTATTAGCCATCGTACAATGATTTGTATTTTATATCTTTGTATAGTTCGAATTGTTTATTAAATAAACAACAATAACACTCCCTGGACCTCTTCGCATGTTATATATAATTCAATACATCACAATCTTTAAAAATAACAGAAAAGACAGTAACACATTTACGGAAGTAAATATGAGCGTGCAGCCTGACCCATTCTAATTTATCCATATGTAAATATTGGGTTAAAAAAATTGCTTTTCAGTACATGCGGAAATGGATAAATAAAGACGCATCATTTATATTATATTTGCACATAATGGCTATATGCTTTGTGTCACTTCTCTGCCCACCTACGAACCTTTATTATATGTCACTGGCAAACCACCTGGTTTAAAGTTAAAGTAGTGGATGAGCGCCTCCAAATCTAGATTATCTGTCAAATAAAACTTCTTGCTTGTTGTTGTACCTGATAAGTTAATAAGATGTTAATTTGTTTTTCTTTCGCAATTTACCAAATTATGGATTTAGCAGTGTTCAAAAGCACTTTTCTTTAGGCCTTGAGATAGCATTATCTGTCTGTTTAAACCTCATGCCTTCACTGCAGCCCAACCTCAGACAACATGCATGTGCACATGGGCACAAAAGTATACAAAACGTACTGGATGGAATGCTTGAATTAATTTAAATGACTGGTAATTACTCGGGCCGCATCACAATCCATTGTTAATTTGCACACCATTACACCTTAGTTTGGCCCTAGCCATGTGCAAATCAGTCTTGACCCTGCTCCAATGGAAACAGTTCTGTCTAAAATGGCTGGCCAGGTCCTCCTGAAACAGAAAACAAGCAACCCATGGCTGGTTTCGCTCTAATCATCAGCCAGTTATAGCTTGGTTCCACTAGCACAATGTGCACTGGACCCACGTCTGGGCATACCTGTCCCACTTAGGACAACACACTGAAGTTACACTGAACAGGTCTTGGGTTGCTTGCGTTTGCTCAGAGAGGAACTGGCTTGGCAGTTTGGGCTGGACTATTCGGAGCACGGTCAAGACTGACTTGTATTTAGCTGAGTCTAATCTGAGATGGCATAGTGGGCAAAATAATTAGGGGCTAGAATGGTACCATAAGCAATTGCTGGTGCATAGGCTTATTGAAAGCATTCTCCTGTCACCTTTTGTGTGTTTTATGTAACACCCTAAGTGGCCAAGGGTATGACATAAGTCCATTGCTGATTGTGCCACTGGGACTAAGCTGCACCCAACTGAAGAGCCCCAATCAAGGTGAAATCGATCTTTGGTGCTTACGTTCCTGCTCAGAGAGGACCTGGTTTGGCAGTTCGAGCTGGGCAGTTCCTATTGGAGCCGGATTTATTTATTTTATTTGTGGGTTTATATAGCGCTAGAATCGACTCCAAATGGAGTATCTCTGCGCTTTGGGCCAGTATCTTCAACTGTTCACTACAAAGCAAGGGAGGGCTGAACTAGATCTCATTTTTGAACAACAAAGTTTTAAGTTGTTTCCTAAATTTCAGATGTTCGGGACAAAGTCGTAAAGTTAGCGGGAGACTGTTCCACAATGATGGTCCCACCACTGATAAAGCTTTACCACCATGTCTGGCCTTCTTGGCACGTGGCACTGCCAGTAGATGACCATTGCTAGATCTAAGGGTCCTAGTAGGGGTGTAGGGAATGAATTTCTTTTCGAGATAGAGGGGACCTTGCCCATTAATACTTTTGTGAATCAAACAGCATGTTTTAAATTTAGTCCGTTGACGGATTGACAGCCAATGCAATTTTTCTAGAAGTGGCTTTGATGCTGTTCTTGGCGGGGCATTAAGGACCAGTCGAGCCGCTGTGTTTTGAATAACCTGTAATTTGGCCAACACTCCCTCATTGGCTGAGAGGAGCAGGCCATTACAGTAGTCGAGCCGACTCAAAACAAGAGCCTGCACCAAAGTTTTTCTAAAAGAATCCGGCAACAAAGGGAAAACCTTACGTAGCAGTCTAATAGTATGAAAACATACGCCTGCAACATAGTGAGTGTGCTGTTTTAGCACTAGGTCCTGAACGAGGCGGATCCCTAGATTTTTAACGACCCGTTTAGGTTCTGGGACCGTGCCAAGATCAGAAGGCCACCAGTCAGGGGACCACAATATCTTGGCTTCCCCGAACAGCATAATCTCGGTTTTACTGACATTGCATTGTAGGTAGTTGGTGGACATCCATTGTCCTACAGCCTTCATGCCTGCAGAGAAGGAGTTCTTTATTTCCGTAGTGAGGGTTTTGAAAGGGAAGAGGAGCTGCGTGTCGTCAGCATATGACACGGGAATGAAACCAAATTTACGCATCACTCTTGCCAGGGGTGCCACATAGATGTTAAAGAGCGTAGGGCTCAAGCAAGAGCCCTGTGGCACCCCTTTCGTAATTTCCACCTCCCTAGAACGGTATGTACCCATGGTGACAGTCTGGGTACGATCAGTAAGGAAACTCCTCAACCAGGCAAGGGCTTTGTTCTTTACTCCTACGTTCGACAACCGGTTAATAAGAATGTTATGTGACACGGTGTCGAACGCTGCTGACAAGTCAAGTAATACTAAGATTACTGAATAACCTTTGTCTTGGAACATGTGTAGGTCGTCTACCACAGACAAAAGGGTAGACTCAGTGCTATGTTTCGGCCTAAACCCAGATTGAGAGTAGTCTAGGCCGCCCACAGATTCAATGTAGCCGGATAAGAGTCTATTGACGTATTTTTCTGTCAATTTCCCCAGAAAAGGTAGCAGTGAGATGGGCCTTAAATTGGCTAGTTCAGTCCATGGAATGGTGGTATTTTTCCTAATGGGCCTTACCAGCGCACGCTTCCATTCTCTGGGGACGGAACCCGAATCAAGAGACAAATTAACAAGTTTCCGAATGATAGGACATAGTTGTTCAGAAAGAATAGGCATAAGTCTGGCAGGTATAATGTCATCCGGACTACCGCTTTTAATCTGTGTAATTAATGCTAGTAAATCCTTCAAAGATACGGAAGGAAAAGTGTCTAAAAAGTGCATATTGTGCATATATTCCGTATCTTGAAAAACATGGATGGAATCCGTAGTATTAGCATTATTAGAGTCGACTATTTTCTCATAAATCGTATCAATTTTGTTTGAGAAAAAAGAAGATACTTGGTCACAAAGCTGTTGGGACGCCAATTCAGAGCTTTCACAGGCAGCTGGTTTAACAAAAGACTGTAATACCCGATAGAGGACCCTCGGGGAGTTCTCTGCAGCAGCTATCTGAGATGCTATATGGGTTTTTCGTGCCCCACGAATGGCTTTATGATAGTTAGACAAAGAGTCCCAATATTGCTTCTTATCATTCTCCTGATGGGAGGTTCTCCATTTTTTCTCCAACTTCCTAGCGGCCTGTTTTAATACCCTGAGATCATCAGAAAACCAAATTTCTTGTTTGTTGGCGGGCCGAGGTTTAAATTGTTTCAGAGGAGCTATAGTATCTATAGTCAGCCTAGTTGCTAATTCATATTTCCTTAGGGCACAATCAATATTCTCTGAAGCAATATCTGAAGGTTCAATAAAATTGTCTTTAAAAGTCGCTTCATTGACTTTATGCCAAGGACGCCGTTTGCAGGGGAGAGAAATAGGTCCATGGCCAATGAGTTTATGCTGGGAAGTATAAAATTCAATAATAAAATGATCAGACCAGCTGATTTGAGTAGGGGGTAAACATGAGACTGTAGGAAAGTTAGCAATATCAAATCTAAAGTATGTCCTGCCTGGTGTGTGGGCCCTAAGTTAAATTGTGTTAAGCCAAGTAGGGAAAGGTCATGTAATACGGACTGTGCTTCTTTGCAATCTTGTAGTTCACTATGTATATTAAAATCTCCTAATAAGAGAAAATCTCTATCATTACTGATGAATGGGGCAAGGGTCTCAAGTAGAATGTTAGAGAAGTTCGTGCATGGACCCGGGGGGCGATACACTAGGGCACCCATCTGTATATTCTTTGAGGAAGAAGAGATTTTAAAAACTAATAGTTCATTATCCGGTGTAGTTAGCTCAGTTACCATGGTACAGTTAATTTCCTGTTTATAAATAATAGCGATCCCCCCTCCTATTTTCGAGGGACGGTCTAGTCGAATTATTTTAAAACCGGTGGGGATTGCTAATGCAATGGCTGGAGTAGAGTGCGGTTTAAGCCATGTTTCCGTAAGGAAACATAAATCCGGGTTGCTGGAGGAAATTAGGTCCCATACCTCTGAGGTGTGCTTAGGTAGCGACCTTATATTGCACAGTATATTTTTCCTTCCTGTAGGAGTATTGGTAGTAAACTTACTAGTATTGGCGGCGGTTGTGTGAACAGTTATACCCTCATGAGTATCAGCCACATGACTAACAATAGTAAACTGAGCTCGACAATAGCGGCAGGAAAACGGACCTTCTACTTCAACATTACCTCCCGATCCACATCTTTGCGTTAGATTCCCATTCAGTTCTCTTAGTGCAGGTCCTGAGTAGGTTATCCTTGTGTTAGGGGACGTTAGTGAGGTGATCGTATTAGGTCCCATTGCCCCTTGCCCCGTCCTGTCGCGGACGGGCTCAGACGGGCTGGTCTTAGGCTAGTCTTTGGCGCTGTCGAAGGCGCCCCTCTGCGCGCAACCGCTGCGCGCTAGGGCCGACGACTGGCTAAATAGTCCTTTGTCAGTGCTGCTAGAGCGCTAACCGCTCGCCTGCCTCTGTGTTGGTGGGCGTGTCTGGCTCTCACCTGCCCCGCCCTCCGCTCAACGGTAAGGAATACCGAGTCGGACCCGGGCGGGCAGGCTTGAATACCGAGCACAGACCGCGATTTAGCCCCCAGTGCCCCCGCAGATCAGAGAAGACCAATTCAAGGCGAGTAAGTGAAAGCCTTTAAAATACCAATTAAACAACATACAATTACAATGTTAAAAAGTATTTTAAAATTGGACAGTGGTTTTACGTGCAAAAAAGCCAAAAGTGCAAGATATTTAAACAACGATTTTTAGGGTCGCAAACAATTTTTAAAAGAATCTACAGCTCTCTCCACATATTCAGCTATGAGCAATGAAGCCTGACGCCAAGCGGGCTAGGAAGACACTGCCACCGTCCTCCTCTAACTGATTTGCTTATCACTGCGTCTAATCTGAGGTGTTGCAAAAGAGCGATGGGTTGGAATGCTACCCGAGCGATTGACAGTAGCGAGACTTAATGCAAGCATCCTCTCATTACCTTTTGTATATTTGATGTTACCCCCTAAGTGGCCTAGGGTATGCCCAGACATGGGTCCTTTGCTCACTGTGCAACTGGAACCAAGCTACACCTGACTGAAGAGCCCCTTTCAGGGCAAAACCGGTCTTGGGTTGCTTGCCTGCTGGTTCAGAGAGGACCTGGCTTGGCGATTTGGGCTGGACTGTTCCTATTGGAGCAGGGTCAAGACTGATTTGCATATTGCTGGGTGTAATCTGAGGTGGCATGATGGGTAAAAGAATAATGATTTGGATGGTACCTCAAGCGAATGCCAGTGGCTAGACTTATTACAAGCATCCTCCCATTACCTTTTGGGTGTTTGATGTAATGCCCTAGGCCAAGGGTATGCCCAGGCTTGAGTCCCTTGCTCATTGTGCCACTGGAACCAAGGTACACCTGAATGAAGTGGCCAATGAGGGCAAACCCGGTTTGGGTTGCTTGAGTTCTGGTACCCAGCTTGACAGTTCATGTTGGACTGTTCCTATTTGAGCAGAGTCAAGACTGATTTGTATATATCTGGGTCTAAACAGAGGCGGCATGATGGGCAAAAGAATGATGGATTAGAATGCTACCCTGAGTGATTGCTAATGGTTAGACTAATTGCAAGCATACTCCCATCAACTTTTTTGTGTTAGATATACACGTGAATAAACATATAGAAAGAGGCTTTTGGTCATCTCCATGCTGCCATTTGTTGTTTGGGGTGAGCCCTCTTCATGTTCCCTGCTCTCATGTTGGTATTACCCAGCATGAGAGCCGCGACGTGATTGGTATGAGCGCCCGAGTTATGCGCTCACTAAGTCCCTATGACTCTCTGTTCTAACATAGAATTTCTGTACTTCTCTAAAAATTGAAGATGCTTAGCACACTTTAAATACACATACTATTTTTAAACTTGCAGGTAGAAGAGTAACCAGTAAGACCCTCTCGGAATGATTTCCTTCAAACATAGCAAGTCCTAAGTCAATATAATCTGTTCTAAGCATTCTTCCACACCCATTGCCATGAGTAGTGGTATGTGTTTAAGCAATGATCCTAAGAACATTGACGCATTTACTTTAGATTTTATACCTTTCTGTTCCTTGGCTTGGCCTGGTACTTTGAGTTTTATGAGAGTACGAAAAGTCTCAGATGTGTTGTGCCTTTGTGTGTCAGTCTCTCACCATGTGGTCTGCTACCATGTCTCCGAAAACCTCACTAACCACCACTATAGACCTTAGAGCAACATAAAGGAACACATTAGACCGAGCATCTAACATACATCCAACACAGCACAGTTAAGCTCTCGAGCCAGATATTATTACCAATCACAAAGTATACATTACCTAGAACGTCCCACATAGGTGCCATACCTTACAGCTCCAATCACTGAGCCCCCACATATGCATGCAACCAAACACAGAAGCCTGAACATCTCACATGCTTCCAGTATAGCACATATAAGCAATGTAATCAGTGAAGATGTTGCTCTCAATACTTTTAGCTAACGGCACTGAACCACAGAACATTATAGTGAAGCCTTATCTCTATTAATTCAGCAGATAGCATTAAAGAACATCTCTGACACATCAAACAAAGCACTAGTGTACCTTGTAATCTACTAGCACATTGTACTGAAATGCTCTGTCCACTTAGAGACAACTTTGACATGAGGCATAGACTATTTAACTTTAAACACTGGGCAGGAAGCAAATAGCAAAGCCCACTGGCCACATCTCTCTCATGCTTAACCATACATTCCATCTCAGTAAGACTTTGCCATTGAACCATGTAACATGACCACTATCTGAAAGAAACCCGTTAGTTCTCTTCCAGGGGATCCTCATCAATAGTCATAAGCACTGAATATTCCCGCCCATGTGCGGGGACCCCGGAAATAATAAAAATTATATATGAAGAACATATATATACAGCTCTGTATATGTATAAACATATAAAATGCAGCCCCCATAGAAGGCTAAACAATGTAGATACAAATATCCAGTAAGGCACCATAGGTATAATAATACACCTAAATCTCCTTTTTTTTTTTTTTTTTTAATGGGGTAAAACACTCATGATGAAGGAAAAAGAACACTGTGCAAAACACAGATCCACAAAACATTGTTAGCCTGCAGGCTGCATTGCAATACAATACCATAGAGACTGAAAAGCCTTGTACAGGTAAAAACTGGCACCGTGCCTTTAAGGCAGCCCTGACTCCAATATCCCATCATGCCTCAGGGGTGACAGTTGGGTCAGTTGTTCTTTCCGGCTCCTTCAGTCAGGACCCTGGAATTCAGCTCTCTTCTTTTTTGACTTTTCAGTCAAGAATTGTTACTTTTCTAGTAATTTTTTGGGCTTCCTCTGGTTAAAGTCTGTCAGGGAAGCGTATACCTGTGTTTTCTGACTAAATTTAGCAACTTTTTCTGTCAGAAAAATGCCTTCTTTATTCATGCTGTGTCCATCCTGTGGCAAAAAGAAGGCCTCTTCAGAAACACACACGAGGTGTGTATCGTCTGCCTACCAGATTCTCACTCTCCTGCATCCTGTCGTCACTGCAAGACCCTTTCAAAGAGGACTTTGAAAGAGAGAGAGAGAGAATTAGGCTTTATGGCCTTTCGGAGCGGTCGACGTCGAAGCAGCTGGTCTCTGTCTGTTCTCCATCGGCGTCGGGCTCGGCGTCGAAGACTCCAGCGGCGGGATCGTCGCTGAGAGGTGAGGAGTCCAGGGGGAGTCATGCTTCCAAAAGAAAGTCCACGTCGACGCTCGATCCGGCGGCGAAACGCATTTGTTCGTCGTCGGCAACTTCGACATCAAGATATCCTTCAACGCCGAAGGAGGCTCATCGCCGATCAACGTCGAGAAAACATCGTTCGACGTCAAGACATCGCTCAACGTCAAAATTGACACCAAGAGAGAAGTCGACGTCGCAGGAAGAGCACAGGCGTTCGACGTCGAAATCTTCATTGACGTTGAGGCAAAGATCGGTGTCAAAAGATCCTGCAAGATCTTCGATGTCGAGACCTGATTCGCCGTCAAGGGAAAGACGATCCTCTTCGAAGGTGCTGACGACGTCGAGGCAAAGATCATCGTCGGAACATTCGACGTCGAGGCGGGTGCCTCCGTCGGAGTTGACGTTGAGGCGGTTGCCTCTGTCTGAGTCGGCGTCGAGGCAGGTGCCTCCGTCGAAGTCGGCGTCGAGGCAGGAGCCTCCGTCGTCTAAGGTCTCCAGATCTTCGGAGAAGATGGGGACGTCGAGGCGAGATTCCCCGTTGGGTTCTAGACCTCCGTCCAGGACAAGCCCTCCGTCGACGACAAGGCTCTCGACGCCGAGGCAGGACACATCGCCGGTGATCCATTCGGCGGCGAAGTCCAGGTCTCCGGTGATAGGCCTATCACCGTCGAGACGGTCCCCCGAGGTGGGATACTAGGAGACGTCACACATTCGTCTGACTTTCAAGAAAGTATCAAGGCGCAAATCTCCTCATAGAGTGATATATACCACATCGGAGCACGATTCATCGCGTCCGATCTCAATTTCACCCTCAGCCTCTCAAGGCTCGAGATCAAGATCCGGATCACCGGAGGTGTTGGGACTCTCTCCAGTTCCTCCAGTGGAGCATACATCTCAAGACGAGGGCCATGCTCAGCCTCAGAGCCCCGTCAGGGAAATGCCTCAGAACACTGCAATGATTCAGGCAGTTAAGGATTCCTTAACAAGACTAAGGACTCTGGATCAACCATCACGACCAGCAAGATCCCATTCTCGAGGAAGAGAATTGCAAAGGCGCTCACGCTTGCCCAGAAGGCGATCCAGGTCTACATCTCATAGAAGAGAGTCAATCAGATCGGGGAGAAGGCGACGGAGGTCTCCTTCATCTTCCTTGTCAAGCCGTTCGTCCAGAAGGGATTATTCACCCACACTCACAGATACTCCACCATCTAGAGTGTCGCCAGTGGACGACATCACCACTTTCCAAGATGTGCTGTGCAGAGGAGCGACAAAGTTGAACATTCCTATGCCTGTTCAAGAAGCCACCTCTTCTGTCAACTTCGAGACCCTTCATGAGAGAGCGGTGTCTCGTCCATTGTTGCCTTTAGTCCCTGGGTTGCTTCAACCAATGATGGATATCTTCCTCACGCCAGCGACTATCAAATCTGCGCCGGCGCGGATTCTTAAGAAATATCGTCCGGCTCCCGAGGATCCTCTATTTCTCAAGGCGGACCCTCCACCGGACTCTGTGATCACGGCTGCTGCCAGAAAAACCCATTCAGTGGTGTCATCATCCACAGTGCCACCGGATAAGGACAGTAAATCACAAGACTCTTGGGGGAGAAGAGTATGTGGCTCGGCGGCCTTGAGTCTGCAAGTGGCTAGTGCCTCAGCGCTTCTGGGGCGCTACAACCGATCACTATGGGATTCCCTGCAGCGATTTATAGAAAAAGTGCCTTCCGAAGACAGAAAGGACTTTGAAGAGATCCTGCACGAGGGCAGCCTAGTTTCAAACCAAGTGATCAGCGCAGCAGCGGATGGAGCAACGTTGGCAGCGCACTCGTATGCTCATGGTATTTCCGCCAGAAGATCCTCTTGGTTAAGGCTGACGGCCTTGAAACCTGAAGCACAGGCAAGGATTCTGAATCTGCCTTTCTCGGGTAGTTCGCTTTTCGGTTCTCATGCGGATGAAGAAATGGCTCGGATCATGTCAGAACTCGAGACCATGAAGGCCGTGGGCCTAGAGAAACGGAAAGAATTCCGTCGCCGTAGGGGAACGGACAGGCGTGGCTACCAGCAGAGGGTTCAAACCCCTCACTGGCAGAAAAATCAAGACCAACAAGGGCAAAAGAAGCAACAATTTCAGTCCCGTAGACCATCCAGGGGGACGTGGAAATAACCACCAGGCCGGAGGTGGAAACAAGGCTCAAGGAAAGCAATGAGAGCCTGCTTCCTCCAATGCCGTCCACCGCTCCGGTGGGAGGAAGTATTGCAAACCATCTTCCAGAGTGGCAATCCATCACAAAGGACAAGTGGGTTCTGAATATACTGCGACATGGATACTCGCTTCGTTTCCGGAGCCCTCCTCCCTCGATCCACCCTGTACAGTCATCTCAACACCTCAAGATGTTAAGAGAAGAAGTAGCGACCCTTCTGCTCAAATCAGCAATAGAAAGAGTTCCCAGGGTGCAGAGAGGGAGAGGAGTCTACTCCAGATATTTTCTAATCCAAAAAAGAAATACAAAAGCAGAGTTCAGACCCATCTTGGACTTACGAACACTAAACAAGCATATCAAAAGAGAAAAGTTTCGCATGCTTGCGCTTCACCAAATATATCCGCATCTCCGGCAAGGCGATTGGATGTGCTCGCTGGATCTGCAAGACGCGTACTTTCATGTTCCCATCGTACAGAGTCATCGGAAATTCCTACGGTTCGTAGTGGGGACCTCTCACTATCAGTTCAAGGTCCTGCCATTTGGCCTGAAATCGGCCCCTCGAGTATTTACAAAATGCATGGCAGTGGTAGCGGCTGCACTGAGGCGCGCAGGAGTCTTCGTCTATCCCTATCTAGACGATTGGCTGATAAAAGGACCATCGCCTCAGAGTGTACACTCACAGCTGGCACGCTGCCTGAACCTGTGTCACAGATTGGGGCTCAGGGTGAACTTCAAGAAATCCAACTTCACACCAACCCAAAGGATACACTACCTCGGTGCAACTATAGACTCCGCAGTAGGAAAAGTGTTTCCTTCGGAGGAGAGACGGTCATCCCTGATCCACAAAGGCAAGCAGATTATCACCAACAAGCTGTCTACAGCGCGACAGATTTCGTCCCTGCTAGGGGCCATGGCATCTTGCATATTCCTGGTGCCCAATGCCAGGTTGAGGATGCGTCCTCTTTAACAAGATCTGGAGGACAAATGGGACCAAAGGAATTCACTGTGGGAGAAAACAGGCTGTCTTTCCTCAGCGGCCAGGCAGTCAATCAAGTGGTGGTTGAAGCCACTCAATCTACAGGTGGGACTTTCTTTTCATCAAGAACCCCCATCTCAGACGCTGATCACCAACGCATCCCTGCAGGGTTGGGGTGCGCATCTGGGATCCCTACAGACGCAAGGACTGTGGTCCAGCAGCGAACGGTTGTACCACATCAACATGCTAGAACTCAGGGCAGTCCACCTAGCCCTCAAAGCGTTCCTGCCCGCAATCAGGACGAGTCCCATTCTAGTACAAACGGACAATACCACCACAATGTACTACCTGAACAAACGGGGGTATTCGATCCAGGACGCTCTCGCTGGAGGCTCAGTCCCTGTGGCACTGGAGCTTAGCAAGGAACATTTCGATAAAGGCGGTGCACCTGCCAGGAGAGCTCAACGTAAAAGCGGACTTGCTCAGTCGTCACTTTCAAGACGCAGACAACTGGGTACTCAACGACGAGGTGCTAGAGGACATCTTCAAGGAGTGGGGACGTCCGCAAATAGATCTCTTCGCGGATGAACACAACGCGAAATGCCGAGGCTTCGCATCAAGATACCATCGGCCAGGATCCATAGGGAATGCGCTTTTGATCGATTGGTCAATGACATTTGTGTACGCCTTTCCGCCTCCCACTGATCCCCAAGGTGGTGACCAAGCTGCAACACTCGGCGGCCAAGATGATCCTCATAGCACCGGACTGCCCGAGGCAGTGGTGGTACACGGATCTCCTCCACATGTCGATCCGACCTCACAAGCGCCTGCCGTGCAGACCGGACTTGTTAACCAAGATGCAGGGGAAGATTTACCATCCCAGTCTTCCCTCGCTGAGCTTAACAGCATGGCTCCTGAAGTCCTCCAGTATGGCCATTTAAACCTTCCCCAGGAGTGTATGACCATACTGAAGGAGGCTAGGAGGCCTTCTACAAGACACTCTTATTTCTGTAAGTGGAAGAGGTTTTATGTATGGTGTATGCAACATCAGTATAACCCTACAAAATGTCAGGAGTAAGTGATTTTGCCTTATCTTCTTCACTTAGCCAGGGTGGGGTTGAAATTTTCATCCATTAAAGTTCACCTAGTGGCCATTACAGCATATAGGCGCTCCCCTTCGCAGCAGTCATTCTTCAAGCTGCAGGTGGTGAAGGATTTTTTACAGGGGCTCAGAAAGGTTTACCCCCCAGTAAGGCCTCCCTCGCCTTCTTGGGAGCTTAACTTGGTTCTATCAAAACTTATGAGTTCACCTTTCGAGCCCATACACAAAGCTACTTTGCAGCACGTTATGTGGAAAACAGCTTTTTTAATAGCTATCACTTCAGCACGTAGGGTGAGTGAAATACAGGCCCTCTGTTCTAAAGAACCCTACACAATTTTTCATCTGAATAGGGTAGTGATGAGAACTCATCCATCTTTTTTACCAAAGGTGGTGTCAGATTTTCATGTTAACCAGACTATCTCCTTACCTCCCTTTTTTCCCAACCCCTCATCGCCAGCCGAGAGGGCGTTGCACTCTTTAGATGTTAAGCGGGTTCTAAAGTTCTACCTAGATAGGACTAAGGCTGTCAGGAAATCTGACCACTTATTTGTTAACTATGGTTCTGTCCGCACAGGTTTTGCTGCATCTAAGCGTTCCATTGCTAGGTGGATTGTGTCAGCCATTAAATTGGCTAATCAGCTGGCGCAGAAGCCACTGGTCGCTCGACCTAAAGCGCACTCCACAAGAGGAAAGGCAGCTACTGCTGCTTTTCTCAATAATGTCCCACTCTCCGAGATCTGCAAGGCAGCCACTTGGAGATCTGTCCACACATTTACGAGGCATTATTGTCTGGACTCGGACACCAGAGCAGACACTCAAGTAGGACAAGCCTCCTTGAGGAATCTGTTCAATAACTGAATTTGTCAATGGTTTTTACTCCATGTATAGTGCAGTTGTCATTTGCCTGCAGGTTGAAAGTGGGCTTTCTATTCTATTCAGTGCTTATGACTATTGATGAGTATCCCCTGGAAGAGAAGGATAAGTTACTTACCTGTAATCCTAGTTCTCTTCCAGGGGTATCCTCATCAAAGTCATAAGCAACCCACCCGCCTCCCCAGGCAATTATGAGGAGTGGATTATTTAACATGGAGGAAATATTTCTTTGTGTGTAGGACTACGGTCCCGCAAAGAACAACTGACCCAACTGTCACCCCTAAGGCATGATGGGATATTGGAGTCAGGGCTGCCTTAAAGGCACAGTGCCAGTTTTTACCTGTACAAGGCTTTTCAGTCTCTATGGTATTGTATTGCAATGCAGCCTGCAGGCTAACAATGTTTTGTGGATCTGTGTTTTGCACAGTGTTCTTTTTCCTTTATCATGAGTGTTTTACCTCATTAAAAAAAAAAAAGGAGATTTAGGTGTATTATTATACCTATGGTGCATTATTGGATATTTGTATCTACATTGTTTAGCCTTCTATGGGGGCTGCATTTGCTTGGGAAAAAATAATATATGTTTATACATATACAGAGCTGTGTATATATATGTTCTTCATATATAATTTTTATTATTTCCGGGGTCCCCGCACATGGGCGGGTATATTCAGTGCTTATGACTTTGATGAGGATACCCCTGGAAGAGAACTAGGATTACAGGTAAGTAACTTATCCTTAGATTCCTCACCTTAGAATATCCCCAGGCGTCAGGCTGGATCCGGAAAGATTTTTCGTCAGCAATACCCTTGCGCGTCGCTAGGCGTTGTCTGCGGCTCCGCGTCCGGCGTCGTGATCGCCGGGATGACGTCGTCGGAGTACTTAGACGCCGCCCTCGCGCGCTGACGTCAGTTCTTCTTTTTTCCGCGCCAGTAAGCGCTGATCTGGGAAGAGCATACCCTTTTAGTCACTTTTTGACTAAACTTTTTGAACTCTTTTGGTTCCATTTCCAGTCGACCTCGACTCTGGTGCCGGTAGGGATGCCTGGATTCAAACCGTGCGTGTCCTGTCACCGCCTGATGTCAGTCACGGACCATCACCGCCGGTGTCTCTACTGCCTTGGGGCCGACCATGATGCCGAGTCGTGCCTCGACTGCCGGGCCTTGACCTCTAAGGCTAGGCGGGAGCGGTCCCGCAAACTGCTCGAGATCCGGCAGTCGGCTCCGTGCTGCTCGAGGTCCCGGTAGAGGGACCGGCCGCGGAGCCGCAGTCATCACCGTTCGTCGGGGTCAAAGTCCTCGCATTCCGGTAAGTCGAGGCGCAGCAAGAAGTCGAAGAGGCGACATCGCTCTTCCGACTCCCCTCGCCGGTTGCGCGACTCTGCTGAGGCGCCCGACCCCATACCCTCCGGTCCATGGGTCTGACGCGACTCCGGCAGAGATCAGAGACTTCCTCGTGGCCATGAGGAGTCTGGCTCCGCCGTCGACGCCTGCCGGCGCGCCATCGGGCCCCGCAGGCTCGACTGGGAGGCCTAGCGAGCCGGCGACTCCGGCCCTGGCGCCGTCGTCGACTTCGGTCCCGACGCCGCAGGCTCCCGCGGGATCCAGGCCTGGATCCCGGTAGACATTGGTTGACCTTACGACCACTCCGCCGGCGCCGACCCCTTCGGTGCCGCCCCCGGCGCCGCCTTCGGACGACGCCGTTCCCAGTTTTAGTCCCGGTCCGGGCCCGGCGTTGGAGCGGCGCCACCCCCGGCGCCGTATCCGGCGGCGATGGATGACAGGTTCATCTTCCGCCCGGCTCCGATCATTCCACCTGTATACCAGGAGTCGGATGACGGGGACGACTGGGCGGGGTCTGCGGACCCTCTGGCACAGCAGTGCCAGTTATCTCAGGACTGGGCAGAAGAACTGGGAGATACCAGTGGTCTTGACACCTCCCCTGACACTGGCTTCATCTCTACTCCCTCCGTGGCTACGGAGGAGGGTGCTACATATTCTGTGGTGCTGCGCAAGGCGGCCGAAGCCCTTGGGCTGGAGCTCCCTGCTGTGGCCGTGAGAACTAATGTCCTCACTGAAGTGCTTCAACCGCCAGTAAGCTCCTCGGAGCCTCTGCTGCAGTTCAAAGAAGCACTGACCGAGGTTCTGATGGGCACCTGGTCCAAGCCCTCCACAGTCCCTCCTGTGAACAGGAACGTGGCCCGGCGCCACCACCCTACACCGGGCGACCCCAGATTTCTGTCTGTGCACCCCACGCCCGAGAGCCTGGTTATCCAGGCCTCTACCTCCCAGACCACCTTCCCGTCCGCTCCCCCGGATCGGGAATCCAAAAGGTTTGAACAGTTTGGTAAGAAGCTATTCTCCTCCCTTAGTTTGGGGTTGCGGTTTATCAACACCGCGTGCCTTTTGGACCGTTACACCAACTCCTTGTGGGATACGGTGGCGGACGTGCTGCCTCAGTGTCCGGAGGAGGCCCGGACACGGCTTGCCCAGGCTCTTGCCGAGGGGTGGAATGCGGCACGGTATTGAATCCGATGTGGACTGGACACAACGGACTCGCTAGGCAGGGCAATTGCGACCACAGTGGCGATTCGTCACCACGCCTGGCTGAGATCCACAAACTTCTCCGGGGATGTCCAGAGCACCCTCATGGACATGCCCTTCGATGACCGTCGCCTTTTTGGCGACAAAGCGGATAGTGCGCTGGAGCGCTTTAAGGACTCCAGGGCTACGGCCAAGTCCTTGGGCCTCTCGGCCCGTGCCCGCAAACTTCCGCTTTTCGCCCCTTTCTTGGCCAAGGAAGGGGCGCCCCCTCACGTCAGTCGAGCCACAGGCCGCAGAACCAGCCTCAACGCGGTCGCGGACGTGGATTCCGCCGAGGCGGAGCAGGTGGACAACGAGCCGGTCCGTCCACATCTGCCCCAGCAGCATCCGCCTCAAAGCCCTCCTAGTCCGAGATTTCAGGCCCATTCCACGCCAGTGGGAGGCAGAGTTCACCATCACCTGCTCCACTGGCGTACCATCACATCGGACAGGTGGGTGTTGCAAATCGTCCGAAGGGGCTACTCCCTCCCCTTCGAGGCGATCCCTCCAGCCATGCCACCGCAGTACAACCGCATGTCGGGGATCACTTGCAACGTCTGCAGGAGGAAGCTATGGCCCTCTTGGCCAAGGGGGCCATGAAGTTCCTGGCCCAGAAGTGGGTCGGGGTTGTTATTCCCACTACTTTCTGGTTCCCAAGAAGGGCAAAGGGGGCCTACGCCCTATTTTGGACCTCAGGAGCGTCAACGCCTTCCTCCGGAAGGAGAAGTTCAAGATGCTCACCTTAGCTCAGGTTCTGGCTGCCCTAGACCCTGGAGACTGGATGGTAGCGTTGGACTTGCAGGACGCTTATTTCCACATCCCCGTCCTGCCGGCCCACCGGCGTTACCTGCGGTTCACGGTAGGCCACGAGCACTTTCAGTTTACTGTGCTCCCCTTCGGCCCCTCAAGTGTTCACGAAAGTGATGGCGGTGGCCGCAGCTCATCTGCGCAGATTAGGGGTTCCAGTCTTCCCCTATCTCGACGACTGGTTGTTGAACGCGGGCTCGCCCCAAACAGTCGTCACCCACCTCCAGACTACGGCCGACCTCCTGCATTCGCTGGGGTTGTCCATCAACCTGCCGAAGTCGCTTCTGAGTCCCTCCCAGAAGCTCCTCTTCATCGGAGCGGTTCTGGACTTGGTGCAATCCTCCGGAACAGCGGGTTCGGGATATTCAGGCTCTGATTCCGATCTTTCTGCCTTTATCCCAGGTTTCGGTCAGGTTGGTGCTGCGGCTTCTGGGTCTGATGGCCTCCTGCTGGTACATCACACCAGGTGGCGGATGCGGGCTCTGCAGTGGCACCTGAAGTTTCAGTGGGCCCAGCATCGGGGCAACCTGTCCGACCATGTCTTGATCTCAGAGGGCACTGCACTACAGTTGCAGTGGTGGCTCACGGACCGCGATTGGGTCAGTGGCAGATCCCTCTCCCTTCCCCAACCGGAGCACACAGTAGTGACCGATGCGTCCCTCCTGGGATGGGGGGGCCACATGGGAGAGGTGGAGATCAGAGGCCTCTGGTCTCCGGCGGAGTCCCGGCTCCATATGAACATATTGGAGCTGCGGGCGATCCGGCTTGCACTGAAGGCATTCCTTCCCTCTGTTCGGGGAGGTGTAGTGCAGGTGTTCACGGACAACACCACCGCCATGTGGTATTGCAACAAACAGGGCGGGGTGGGGTCGTGGACCCTTTGTCAGGAGGCTCTGCGCCTCTGGACATGGCTGGAACATCAGGGCATCACCCTGGTGGTTCAACACCTGGCGGGCTCTCTCAACGCCAGGGCAGACGAACTCAGCCGCCGGTGCATAATGGATCACGAATGGCGCCTGAACTCGGACGTGGTGCAAGGCCTCTTTCGGCAGTGGGGAGAGCCTTGGTTAGATCTATTCGCCACCGAAGAGAACGCGCAATGTCAGCAGTTCTGCGCGTTGGAATTTCCAAGGCGGCACTCGCTCGGACGCTTTTTCTCGCTAGTGAAGTTGCGGTCTGTTGTACGCCTTTCCACCTATACCACTTCTGCCCAGAGTGCTGAAGAAGATCAGGCGCGACCGGGCCCAAGTCATCCTTGTGGCTCCGGATTGGGCACGAAGATACTGGTATCCCGAGCTACTCAGTCTATCGATCGATCCCCCGATTCGACTGCCTCTTCAGGAGGACCTTCTGTCGCATCAGCAGGGGACGGTCCTCCACCCGAACCTGTCCAGCCTCCACCTCCATGCGTGGAGATTGAGCGGCGGCCCTCCACAAAATCGGTATACGACTGCAGGTGGAACAAATTTGTGGCATGTTGCACAGCAAAGGCTGTGGTTCCCCTTTCCGCCCCTCTTTCTGAGGTTCTCCTCTTTCTTCTTTCCCTGGCCCAGCAGGGCTCTGCTCTGGGCACCCTCAAGGGATACCTTTCGGCTATTTCTGCTTTCTTACGGCTTCCTGATCAGCCTTCTTGTAGGAGAGTAGGGTCTGCTTTCTATGTTCACCCCCACTTTTTGCTTTTGCTCTACTGGTTTTCGACTTAGATGAGGCTGTGGGCCTGCTAATCAGACCCACAGCCCTGCTGTTCTCTCTCTAAATTAATACTATGTACTTTAGGTGCATAACCCAATTGGATAGGATCACCTTATTGGCCCCTGCACAGTGTACCTTAGGTACCCAGGGCATAGGTGTACCCTAGGCCTACCAGGGGCTGCAGCATGCATTATGCCACCCCTGGCCTGGCCTTCCATTATGACACAACTGGCTGATCACTCAGCTGGGGCAAGGTCGTGTAATCACCTCTTGCTTAGGTGTAGTATTCCTATACCTACCTTATATATAGACACATGTGTACCTATCAGCCACTCCTATGGCAGGCCTTAACAATCCTGGAGGCAGAGTGCTTGGTAACATGTGAGATAGTGCTCTAGCAAGAGCTGAGCCTGTCTGCAGCTTTCGGAACCATGTCCTTATAGCTGTTCTATGATATAGCCTACCATATACTCTTAAAGTGCCTTATAATCTTAAACGGTTATGGTAACTATGGTTTGGCTTTATCAAAACATGTCGTGTAAGGTGTCTAACACTTTGGAATAATACACCCATCCCATTTCTGGTGATGAGGATATTATCCCTCCCTTCTAGAGGGAGAAGACCTGTTGAAACGTACTTACCTGGTTAAAGTTAACCAGAGCCCCAGCATCACAAAATGGATGCTGCTGCCACAACACAAGTCTGACCTCCTGCTGCTGGGAGTGATCCCGGCACGGGAGGCTTGGACAATAGGTTTCCTGCCTTGGGAGGTGCGAGCACCACCCCAGACAGGCCTTAGTGTATTGGGGCAGGGAGGGATGAAAGAAACGAGACACTGCCTGGGGCACACAAGGTGTCCCATGCATAGTCCAGTTCAAACCGGTGCTGGGGCACTCCAGCCCCAGTCCTGGCGCGAAACTGGACAAAGGGAAGGGGGTGTAACCACCCCCTCCCAGGTCCCACCCATAAGGCGTGACCTAGCAGGCAACCCAGCCCCCCAGATTAGTATAAGTGTGGTAGCTGGGCCCCAGGAGATTAGATTATCATGAACCTGCAACTTGAACAGAAACTCTGGACCTTCGACATTCGACGAAAGAAGAAGACTGAAGAATCTCCCTTGTGGCCAAGGAGTGGCCACCCTGTGCGAACAGGCACCATCAAGAGACTTACCCTTTGCTTTGCTGAAGTTCTACGAGGGACCGACTGCAGAGCCTGACCAGAGCCTTGACTTTCAGACTTCTCCGACCCTGATCCACATCCACAGCCGAGCTGAGATCCGTGGAGGCGACGAGAGACGTGGGACCGGCTACCTGGGAAAAGTGGCGAGTATCTTCCAGCGCAGCTTCTGAGGCATCCTCGAGGTTGTGCACCGGGGATTGAGAAGCCCCAACCCCAAGCACCATCTGCACCGAAGATCAGCCCCCCACACTCCACGAGTCCTGCGTGGGGCCCTTCTGCATTTTCCTGCTTGCCGCGTCTGTCCGGTTGCTTGCCCGTTGGCTAGCAACCTTTGTGACGACACACCTTCAATTTTCCACTGCTGGTTTGGCTCCTCCAGACTGGCTCCTGCTCTTCTGTAAACGAGAAGCACCCCAGACCTTCCTGGTCTGCACCAGAAGCAAGTCCTCCATTCTTCGTGGGTTCCGCTTGCCAAGGCTTGGTGAGTCCTAGTTCGACTTCGCCGCCGCCGACAGCAAGAGCCTTCGTGGGACAGCTCGCCTCCTGGTCCTGGTCGTCCTCGACGTCTCCTGGTACCCGTGGCTGCTGCGACAAGCTTCACCTCTTCACCTGCAATCTCCCAACATCGCCTGGTTCCTTCCTGGTTCCACGTGGTCACTGGCTAGTGACCCAGACTCTGTCCCTTCTGCTTGCAGGTATCCTTCCTGCTTGATCCCGGCCTTGGGATCCACCGGACACTCTTCACTGACTGCCTGTCAGCATCTTTCCTTCAGGCATCCATAGGAGTCGACGACGAAACCCGACGCAAGTTCACACCTATGCACCCGCAGCCCGTGGGCTAGGTAACTTGGGTACTCCGGTGCTCATCAGGGTATTGACTATCCTAGTGTCTAGTTCTCAAGTCTCGACTTCCTAGCTACTCCAGAAGTGTCCTAAATCTTATTAATTCTAAACTGTACTATTTCTATCGATTATACGCATTACGCGCGAGTGTTTCCAGTCTGCACCTGAATCCCGTGGGCCTCCCACTTCCTAACCTTGGGTAGTATAGTGTAGCCCCAGCGATTGCCTAGGCCTATCCTATTTCCGTGACAGTGGTCCTTATACCACTTACTTAGTATATGGTTTGCGTGGTCCCTAGGGCCTAACTGTATTACTTACCTGTGTGACTTAATGTATGCTTAAATAAGACTGTGTTGTACTTACCTCGAATCTCATAAAGAGTGCTGAGGTGTCCTTTCATTTGGTATTCAAGGGATTACATATGGTATAACAGCTGGCTTCACATGCCATTCAGAGTTTAGCCTAAGACTGCTCTTGTCCATGCTACCACTAGGATAGCTGGTCTATAAGGTTGACTTTACAACCAATCACCATAAGGGTTGTTTGGACTGATACAGGGTGTACACTAGAACTAGTGACATCATATATCAGGCCAACTTCTCACACTTCTCTTTTTAAATCCCCTGTTGTTTCTGTATTCTTTAAGGGCATTACTCACATGTTTCCTCCTGTCCCTTTCGTAATGCCTCAGTGGGACTTGAATCTAGTGTTGACCTATCTGATGTGCGCTCCCTTTGAGCCACTTCATAATTGTCCCCTTCGTCTTCTGACTCTTCAGACTGCTTTCCTGGTTGCATCACCTCTGCTAGAAGGGTGAGTGAGCTCCAGGCTCTATCTTCTAAGCCTCCTTTCCTTTCTGTCCATCCGGACAAAGTTGTTCTCAGGACTCGTCCTTCCTTTCTCCCTAAGGTGGTGACTGCCTTTCACATCGGATAGTCTGTTACGCTGCCCACCTTCTTTCCGCCTCCCTCGAAAGAGGAAGAGAGGCTCCACCGTCTGGACCCAAAATGAGCACTCTCCTTCTATCTGGACCGCACCAAACAGTGCCGGGTGGACGACCAACTCTTTGTTGGCTACGTGGGCGCTAAGAAGGGGCGGGCGGTGCACAAGCGAACCATCTCTCGGTGGGTCGTTTTGTGTATCAAGGCCTGTTATTCCTTAGCTAAAAAGAAACCCCCTGTGGGGTTGAGGGCCCATTCCACTCGGACCACAGCGGTGACCACTGCCCTGGGCCTGGGAGTCCCCTTGCAGGACATTTGTCAGGCAGCAACGTGGGCCTCGCTGCACACGTTTGCCAAACATTATTGCCTGGACAGCCAAGTCCAGAGAGACGGCTTCTTTGGCCATTCCGTCCTCCAGGACTTCCTGGTGTGATCTTGGTTCGCAGACCCCCCCCCCGGTTGGTATTGCTGGGGTATCTATTCTAAGGTGAGGAATCTAACTAACGTGTTTCTTTTAGATGAACAAGTTACTTACCTTCGGTAACGATATATCTGTAAGAAACATTAGTTAGTTAGATTCCTCACCGCCCCACCCATCCTCCCCGTTCTGCGAAGCGATACCTAGGGTTAAGGTCATCCCTTTCAGGGCCCTAGATTCTTGGCACCAGTGTCGGTCTCTTGCATGGCTCTACGTTCCTGACGCGGAAAGCTATGTACATGAACTGACGCCAGCGCGCGAGGGCGGCGTCTAAGTACTCCGACGTCATCCCGGCGATCACGGCGCCGCTGACGGACGCGGAGCCGCAGACGACGCCTAGCGACGCGCAAGGGTATTGCTGACGAAAAGTCTTTCCGGATCCAGCCTAACGCCTGGGGATATTCTAAGGTGAGGAATCTAACTAACTAATGTTTCTTACAGATATATTGTTACCGAAGGTATGTAACTTGTTCTTCAGACTTCATGTAATCAAACACAGTGCTCAGCATTGACATGACATAATGGGCTCAACCCATGCTTAAACACGAACTACCCAAAATGCATCCTCGTAAGATTACTCGTACTAGGTTTCTATAGAGAGCCACAGTGCTGTGAGGCCCTGGTAATAGTAAATATGTGCTGTACACATGCTGTTAACATAATACGTTGTGTATAGGTTCACAGGTTATCATCAATATGGTTTATTTAAGCCTTCCCCAGCTCAACAATCGAGGCACGATTAGCAAGGTGTTTGGTTTGCAGGTCTTGAAATTTCTACCACAAGTACACATGCTTTACGTGCTAAAGAAACACACTGGTGGGGAACCAGAACAGCACATCTCTGTGGGTCACATGTATCCCAGTACCTCCATAGTGATGGACTGCTGCTTCAGTTAATTCTTATTCTGATCTCTAGCGTTGACGCATCTTGATCAATTTCATTTGTTTATCAGCTGTACTACACTATGTTAAAAAGTTGAATTCAACTTGTAAACTTAGCCTTTCATCTTTCAATGTTGATTAAAGTAAGTAGCTTCAAAGTGGGCAATGCTACACAAGTTATTTACAGCAGTAGAACATGGCAAAACCTTCAGTATGTTGTTCTATATAAAAGAAGCATTAGCAGAGCCAACCGCTCTGGATTTAATGTGCTAACTCATGCATAGAGCAGATGTGGATGCCTTAGCACAGTAAACCAAACCTATTGGCTTATTTATGAATTCGTTAGATCGCAAACCTAAAAGAAAAAAGGATCTGGAGACAATCTAAGTATTTTAGTTTTTTTTAAAGATGAAAACAGATGGTTCTGCTCTTCCCAAATCTGAATTTAGGCTTATCCAGTATTGGGGTATCTTTCATAGATTCACATGTTTGAATCCTTCCCCGTCATCGAAGTGGGAGTCCAACGGTACCATAATCGAGCAGTAATTAAAGACACTCATCATAGGCTAGAATGGCCGTAGGCCCTCAGTTTAATAGTTTATCTATGTCTTTTAAAAAAAAAGGACCAACCTTGAACTATAGCCATTCAGCTGCTTACTCCCTCTAGAACACTCCCAAGAGAGGCTGAATCCCTCAGATTTTCACCGCACGTTGTGTGTAAAGGAAGACTTCCTGAGCTTAGCTTAGTTTTTCTCATGAAAAGCTTTATTCAACTGAATATTTCTAATATGTCTGAGGGTAATGGCCTTTTTCATCCGTGAATGAAGGTCCGTATTTTCAGCAGTACTATCCTCCACCAACTAGGTATTATCAGCAACAAGAATACTATTCTGACCCTCCTCCTAAGCGGTACACTTTACATCTTCCTGGTTCTTTGGTGCAGGATCTCCAGGCCAGTCTCTCTACTTATAGGAAGCGTTTCCTACAGCCTCCTGGATAGCAACATAGTCAACCACTACAGCCACTGCCTGCTACCCCTCTGGTTCCGCCATGTCTTTCTCTGCCAGCTACACCTAGGATGAATTCAGCATCCCATATTGCAGTACCGCTTAGGGAGGACTCTTCCTCCTGTGACTAGGAGAGGGAAGAGGGTGCAATTCTGGACATTCCACCACCTCCTGATGAATGAGATAACTATGTAGTCCCAACTCCATTCCCACCTTCACCTCAGCAGACCGACTCGCCTCCCGAAGATATTGGAGGTTTTCATAGCCTAAACGAGAGAGGTACAACAAGGTTTCACCTTCTGATGTTAGTGAAGCAGTCTCACTGCCTCCTCTATGATTTCAAAGAGCAGGCTAGGCAATCGGTTCGCTGTATACCAATAGTTGACTACATTTGGCAAGAGGTAGTAAAGATGAAAAACCCAGCAACTGTACCAACTGTCCTTCCTCGCATAGACAAGCAGGAGCGGCTCCTGACGGTAAGAGCGGTGAGGCTGCGTGGCGGGGGGGGGGGGGGTGAGGGGGGGGAGGATTCGATAGACGACCACGAAGGAAAATGGAATAAATAATTTTTCCCTTATCAACTTCTGTCGAAATTCCCCCCTACCCCACCACCCGGCCCCACCGCCCCCGCTCTTACCTGCACAGGCCTGCAGGCCTGCTGTAGACAAGAAGTACAGGACTCACTGGCATGCTTGACAGGACATCCCAAGCCTGACTTGGTTATCTCTCAGGAGGCGCAGCGGAGATCAAAAAACCCAGCTACTCCTGTTTCCACACCACCTGATAAGGAGGGACGCCCCCAGGATACTATGGGAAAAAGGTTTTTGGCTATGTCTGCAATCACAGTCCGCACAGCTGACTCTAACCATCCTAGGCCGCTATGACAGCCAAATGTGGTCTGATATTGGAGATATCATCAACCCTATAGCTGGTTTCTCCAAACAAGGGCCTCATAGATGACTTCCTAGTCCAAGCCGTTACGCCTGTTGCAAACAGTGAACATCTCCAGACACCATCTGCGACATCCACTCATCCTGTTGGTGCAAATATAACCCATTACCTCCCTCACTGACAAACCATCACCTCAGACAAGTGGGTATAGGACCTTGTCACCTTTGACCATACCCTGGAGTTTATACAAAGACCACCACCCACTCCACCAAAGGAAGCCCCTCCCCCTCGTCTTCACGTACTGCAAAAATAAGCTTGTTTAATGCTCTCAAAAGGGGCAGTAGAGAAGGTCCCAACAGCACAGAAAGGAGAAGGATTCTACTCCTGAGTTTTCCTCATCCGCAACAAATCAGAAAAGTGGAGACTAATCCTAGATCTCTAGAAACTCAACACTTTTCTCCACAAGCAAACCTTCTGGATGATTACTCTCTGCAACATCCTTCACCGCCTCAACTGTGGAAATTTCATAACATCCCTAGACCTGGAAGATGCTTACTTCCATATTCCCATCCACCCCAAACATCTTGACAGTGGCTGTTTCCCATTACCAATTTAAAGTCCTACGCTTCGGTCTAAAGGCTGCACCTCACATTTTCACCAAATGCATGGCACCGGTAGCAGCAGCACTCAGAAAGCAAGGTCATCAACTATTACCTTACTTAGAAGACTGGTTGCTAAAAGCCCCAACGATAGAACAAGCTACCAAAGCAACAGAAGCTTCCCTCTCCCTGTTTCTCAAGCCACGCCTCTCAATTTGAAAAAGTCTTCTACCACACCCAGTCAGATCATGACATTCCTGAGAGCCTGTCCCAACACCATTCAGAACAAAGTCTTCCCCTCCCAAGAAAGGCAAACAAGGTTGGCTCGTTTAGCTCAAAGCATTGCATGAGCTCCACAGCCATAAGCATAGTTCCCTTGGCACGCCTCAAGATGAGTCCGTTGCAAGAGGAGTTACAACTCTAGTGGATCCAGTCAGAAGGGTCCTTTGAGGACTTGAACTCTGCCTCTCCTCGGATGTTGCCCACACTGGCATGGTGGTCTCATCTACCACACTTCTCTGAAGGCCACACTTTCTACAGCTAGTGCTGGATTTTATAATCACGACAGACGCCTCCAAGGAGGGCTGGGGAGGCCACATGCAGGGCCTTCACATCCAGGGAACATGGTCCACAAATCTGAATTTTCTTCATGTTAACATAATAGAACTCAAAGGCATTTTTCTCACCTTGTAAGCCTTCCTCCTAAGGATCGCAAACTCCTCTGTATTGGTTAATACCGACAATACAACAAGCATGTATTATATCTACAAATTGGGAGGAACCCGATCGCTAACTTTATCACAAGAAGCCTAGGATCTTTGGGAATGGCTCACAATACTACTTTAAAAGCTGAACATCTGTATGGAGTCCACAATACACTCGAAGATGCTCTAAGCAGAGCCAAGGACAGCTGTCGCGAGTCAGAACTCAAGCAATGGCAACTCAGCAGGGTATGCTTGGCGTGGGTGAAAGCAGCGCTGGGCCTCTTTGTGACAGAAACCAATAACAAAATGCCAGTTTTATTCCAGGCAATTTCCCCTCCCAGGGTCGTTGGGGAATACCCTTTCAATGAGATGGTCTGAGATTTATGCATATGCTTTTTCCTCCATTCCACTGATTCCCAGAGTCCTCATTAAGATGAAGACAGAGCATTTTCGTCTCCTGTTGATCGCCCAGACAGCACTGGTTTTCTGGGCTTCTCCTCCTTTTAGAGACTAAGCCCATTCTCCTCCTACCAACGCTGTCCCTCCAGACTTGCAGCAGTGGTCATATATGTCACCCGCAGCCAGCATCTCTTCACCTGCTCGCATGGGTCCAGAGTTCTACAAATTTAGGAATGTAAGGATCTTACTAGTCGAAATGGAAAAGATTTGGTCACCAGTGTCTCCAGAACAATTTACATCCGTTCAAAACCTCTTCCAAGCAGATCTTGCCATACCTTCTCTCTCTGGCCAAGTCAGGCCTAGTATACTCTTCAGTGAAGGTTTGCTTGCGGCAATCTCTAGATACAGACGATCTCTAGAGACATAATCTCTATGCTGCTCAAGGCTTGTCAAGCAATTCATGAAAGGACTCTTTAGAATCTTCCCTCCGATGCAAAGCCTTTCACCGAAATGACATCTTAATGTGGTCCTTTCACAGTAAATAAAGCAGCCGTTTGAGCCTATTCATCGGGCTGAATAAAGTTTCTCATGTGGAAGGTTGCTCTTCTCTTTGCTTTCACTTCTACCAGAAGGGTCAGTGAGATACAGGCCTTTACCACTCAGGAACCCTTTCTTTGCTGAATTTGTACTTCTCAGAATGAACCTGAGGTTAGTGCCACAAGGTTCTTTCCCAGTTTCATCTCAACAAACCTGTCATTCTTCAAACTCTTTTCCGGAACCTAGCCTCAAAACTGAACAGGTGCTACACACTTTGGACATTAAAAGAAACCTCAAATTCTACTTGCAAAGAATTAATAACATTCACAAAACTGACCGGTTATTTGTAGCTTATGGTAAACGTTGTCAAGGCTCGGCAGTGACAAAACAAACCATTGCCATATGGATCGCAGCGACAATCTAGTTTTGCCATACCAAAGCGGGCAAACCTCTAGAGAAAAAAGCTATAGCCCACTCGACGCGAGCAGTATCCGCTTCTGCTGGTCTGTTTGCAGGCATTCTACTAGAGAACATTTGATATGCTGCCACATGGAAAAGCACTCACACATTCACGAAGCACTACTGCCTGGAATCAACGCAGCGTACTGATGCAGCCTTTGGTTCAATATTTATAAAATATATGTTTGTGCCCCCGGGCTTCGCAATCATCCATAAAGACAGAGAAAACCAACGTGGAGGAGGTATAGCAATCATACACAAAGAGAACATCTGCATGACAGAGACTGACGCCCTCAAATATAATTCTTTCAAATGTCTAACTGCCACCATTAAGACAAACGACACCAAAACACTACTCTGTCATCTCCTCGACCACCTCTCCGACATGATAACTCAGTGCTCACTCCGAGACTCCAAACACATAATTTTAGGCATCCTCAACCTACACTGGAACTAGGAAAACAAAACCTTTAACGATCTCCTAATCAACAACGATCTCACCCAACACTGCACAGAGACAACCCATAACAGAGGCTCAATCCTGGATGCCATTATCACACAACCAGATATGGTCTCTATTGACCTCACCTTGCCTGTTGACAGGTCTGATCACTATATCATTTTATTCCACATCAAGCAAACAATCCAATGCCAGCCCGTTGAGCAAGATCCTCCCTCCCCCCCCCCCCTTGCTGGGCGAGAAATCTAAGTCCGATTCCCCTTGCAGACCTGGAGGAAAGGGTAAGCTCCCTCCTCCATATCCACACTGGTGAGCGCTCAACAACGGAACTCACCGCGCATTACAACACCACTATGACTTCCATTTTGGACCAAGTAGCCCCCCTGAAACTAAAAAAAGGCAGAAACATACCATCTAGATCATGGTTCAACACAGACATAAACTCCGAAAGAAGAGAACAAAGAGCAGCAGAAAGACTATGGCGGAACAACCCCTCCACTATCCTTCGAGACAGACTCAAGTCAGTACGTGGGAAATAAAACAAACACATAAAGAGCGAAAAAACGTCCTTCTTTTCTAATGCCCTTAGCAATGCAAAAAACAGGCCCAAAGAACTGTTTAATCTCATCAGGCAACAAACTTCAAAGCCCCCCTCTCGACCCTTACTACGGCCTCCAAAAACCTTGGTGATAACTTTGACGATTTCTTCAATTACAAAGTCCCTAAGATAGAACTCTCCTTGAACGCACACCACAGTCCCCCCCCGGCAGTAAACCACCCCCGGGGATAGAAGATATCACACCCAAACTCCCCCCTAATCTATGGAATTCTTTCAACCCCATCTCCGAAGCAGAGGTCATCAAAGTGATCTCCAGCGCCAAACCCTCAACACACGTTTTGAATCCCATTCCTGCACAACTGGCCAAAAAAACTCAATCTCTCTCTAGCCCCACACTGGACCAGGATCAAAAATAGCTCCCTGACTACTGGAGTCGTGCCTGATTGTCTCAAAACCGGCCAAGTCACACCTCTACTGAAAAAACCGGGCTCTGACACCAACGATCTGAAATACAGACCCATCTCCACCCTCCCTCTCCTAGCGAAAATCCTGGAAAGATGTGTTCTTCTCCAACTTACTCAACACCTGGACAACACCAACCTTCTTGACTCCTACCAATCGGGTTTCAGAAAAGGCTGCAGCACAGAGACAGCGATCCTAATTGTAATTGAGGATATGCACAAATCTCTTGCTACGGCCCAGTGCTGCCTACTTACACTCCTGGACCTATCGGCAGCCTTCGACACGGTTGGCCACAAACTACTCATCAAGGCACTGCAAGAAAGGGTTGGAGCGGATGAGGTGGTCTTATAATGGTTCACCTCTTTCCTACAGAACCTCACCCAAAGAATAAAAATCAAAAACTTCATGTCGGACCTACTCCCCATTAGCAGGGGTGTCCCCCCAAGGATCCGTAGTCTCGCCGTAACTCTTCAACATCTCTATGGAACCCCTCACCACCATACTAAAAAAAAAAAAATCCCTTCCACCTATATGCAGACGATACCCAGATCTATCTGGAAACCTCATCCATGGAAGACATTCAGAGACTGAACGAAACTCTAAAAGAAGTCCAACACTGGTTATCACGCAACCACCTAAAACTAAACCAAGACAAGACTGAAGTCCTCCTCATCTCCAACAAGGAGAAGAACCCCCCATATCATAGAATGGCTCAAAGCTATTGATGCTCTCAACTACTACCCCATCCTAGCTGATGATGCAAAATCGCTGGGAATCACTCTGGACTCTAATTTAGACATGAGCAAACATATCAAGAATAACGCAAGGAGCGCCTTCATCAACCTTAAACTACTCAAAATAAAACCCTTCATCCCCCCGAACGACCTCAAACAAGCCACTCAATCCCTGGTGCTGTCCAGACTGGACTATGGGAATGCAACCCTCACAGGATCAGCAAAATTGCACCTAGCTCTGCTCAGAACAACTTTGAACGCAGCAGCCAGAATGGTCACCGGAGTTAAAAAATATGAACACATCTCACCGGCACTCAGAGATCTCAAATGGCTCCCAATCGAAATGCGTGCCAACTTCAGAACTACCTGCCACACCGGAGCCACAAAGCGCTGCACACGGGAAAACCCGCATACCTGGCCTCCAAACTCCAGAAGGCTGGTCCGACAAGAAGCCTAAGGAGTACCAACACCTTACTCCTTATCCCTCTGAAAACCCACAAACAAAAAACAGCATCCCGTTCCATTGCAGGAAATGCGCCCAAAGTCTGGAACTCCATACCAGTCCATATCAGGACTAACCCCTCTTACTCGAATTTGAAAGGCAGCTCAAAGACCTCCTCCTCAAGCGATCTCTCACGAATGGATAGGTACAACCTAATCGCAGGAGCCCTCCTGTAACAGCACACAGAGACTTTGACATTATGATCTCTACCTCGCTCTCCTCATGATTACCTCCTCCACCCCCCCCTACTGGATCCAATCCCATCATAAGTCACTGTAATTTTGCGGCGACAACATGTGAACCGACTTGAGACAATGTACAGACTATTATGATTATTTATCTCACGAATGTCACTGTGATCTTTATGACGAGACTATGCAATGGGTCTGAGGCACTGTACGTATTACTGTATTAATGTATCATACGAATATTAAGGCTGTAAAGTGTTCCGATACCTCTGGGTCTGGCTAGCGCTATATAAAACTCATAAATATATCTATATATATATATATCAGTGAAAAAACCATAGGTTTCACACATGTTATAGTTAGCTGGAAATTTTACTGATAAAAAACCAATGAAATTCCCCCGTTATAGTTAGTGCAGGCAACTATAACTCACGCGACCGCAATCCTCTGCTGATGACATATGTGTCTTTATGAAAAAAAAATATTTGTAATATATGTATAGCTAAAATTTAATGGAAGAAGACATGGGCAAATAAGTGTCTAAATACAGTATTAGCATCAGCAGAAGATTGCGGTCGCGTGAGTTATAGTTGCCTGCACTAACTATAACGGGGGAATTTCATTGGTTTTTTATCAGTAAAATTTCCAGCTAACTATAACATGTGTGAAACCTATGGTTTTTTCACTGAATTTGCAAGGTTTTTTAAATGCTAATTCCTAACTATAACGTGTGTGAAACTTATGGTTTTTTCAGTGAATTTGTACGGTTTTTTAAATGCTAAGTTACTTTACTCCATTCGTGGCGTGCGCGCCCACTTAACGCAGTTCGTTCCGTGCGCGCACGGTGCGCTTCGCGCACCGCGCGCCCACTTTACGCAGTTAGTGCCGTGCACGCACAGTGGGCACGCGGTGCGCTATGCGCACCACGTGCCCACGTTACGCTAGATGGGCCATGTACGCACGATGCGCTTCGCGCACCGTGCGCACATGGAGGACATATGATGCGCTTCGTTGTGAAAGGTAATATTTTATTTTTTCACAGGTTTCATATGCCATGCACAAATGGTGCCCGTCGGGCACTATTTGCACATGGGGTGGGCAGAGTATGGATATTTTTTTTTTTATTATTAATTTTTACCGTACGCGTACGGTAAGCGTAATCGGCGAAATTATCGAAAAATTTAAAATTCCATTTTTTACCTTGGGGGATCTTTGAGGACTCCCTCAACATGGCTAGGTGCTTAGGAGCTGTCTAAACAGCCCCTTTACATATTTTTGGGCTTTGTTTTTTAACCCCCTCTCAGAGTGCGAGAGAGAAAATGGTGGCCGCTACTTCCTGGTTTCCACCGATTCGAATGTTTACTAAGATCTAACAGCCAATCAGAATCGCGCTCGCGCACGTCACCATACTCGTACGGTAAGCGCACCGTAAGCGCACCGTAAGCTGGCTCAGATATATATATTGATTTAAAGGCTATTTTCTCAGAATCTACTGAACAGATTTACACCAAACCTACAAAAGGCACTTCCTTGACCTGTAGACTACCTCTCTGCCAAATTTCTAGTAATTCTGTTCAGCCGTTCGGGCTGTAGCTGTGTCTAAAGGTCCTATGGAAAAATGCATGGGAAAAACGCGTTTTGGGACCCCCTTTTATCTCAGCCCCCGCTTGACGAATCCCCCCGAGACTTTCAGGGTAGGAGCGGAGCGTAGCGCCCCATTAGTTTTGAAAGTTTCGCGAGGATTCGTCGACCGGCGCCAAAGTTATTCAAAATAGAATGTTGCGGTTTTCCTATGGAAACAGGGTCCTAACTATAACTACCTACTGGCGACCGCCAGTAGGTGATATATATATATATATATATATATATATATATATATATATATATATATATATATATATATATATATATATATATATATATATATATATATATATATACTCGTTTGCCAAACCCCAAAATGGCCGCACTCGAATGCTGAACTTGAGGTGGCAAGCCTTTAATAAGCAGCACAGGCAGGATGATGCTGGTAGTTATAATTTGACAGCTGCAAACGCGATATGCCTAACTCGTTTCAAAGGCAAAATCCTTCTTCCTCAGAGGCAGTCGCGGTCACAAATACGTGCTCAGTTCTTTAGTCCATTAATGCTCATAATACGCCCCCAGATAGCCGGTCCAATGTCCCAAAGTATTCTGGATATCATAGTCCCGAAATCAAACCACTGATGGTGCACTAATTTCTGTCTTTCTCAAGCCCGCAGATGGGCCCCCACCAACAGTTTGCCTTAATCCAAAGTCAGCATTCCACATGAACGGCTTGGCATATAACCAGCCGCGTGGCCCCCTCTCTTCGCGGGGTGGTGCAACTCAACGCCAGAAATGAATGCTCGTTTGCCATACCCCCAAAAAAAAAAAATATATATATATATATATATATATATATATATATATATATATATATATATATATATATATATATATATATATATATATATATATATATATATATATATATATATATATATATATATATATATATATATATATATATATATATATATATATATATATATATATATATATATATATATATATATATATATATATATATATATATATATATATATATATATATATATATATATATATATATATATATATATATATATATATATATATATATATATTCTGTCCAAAGTGCCCCCAAGGCATTGAGAGCGCACTCGACGTTCAAAGGCACCTTACGGTTTAATGAGGGAAAAGCGTGCAACGGCATACACTTATTTTAAAAAATCCGACGCGTTTCGAGGCTCCTGCCTCTTAGTCATGGATGGAATGCACACCTGCAGCAGATAACTCTGGGCCTTCGTCGATCTTTAAATACCCCCAGTGGGTTTTGCAAGAAGCGGGATGCTTCGCAGTGCATTCATGGACTTGTAGTCCTAGGCCAGAGTTCAGTATTACCATCAGTGGGCTCTGCTGTCAAGCATTTCTGTACATCACATTGTTGCCCTTCAGTGGGCCGTGATGCCGGTGCATGTTTAATTATTCCGCCTCCGAAGTGCTGGTTAAGTCCGACATAGTTCTGACTCACAGCCCCTTAAAATCGTAGGTGGTGCAGCTCTCCACGGCTGGGCTGCCGTGTAAATCAATTCTGTCCAAAGTGCCCCCAAGGCATTGAGAGCGCACTCGACGTTCAAAGGCACCTTACGGTTTAATGAGGGAAAAGCGTGCAACGGCATACACTTATTTTAAAAAATCCGACGCGTTTCGAGGCTCCTGCCTCTTAGTCATGGATGGAATGCACACCTGCAGCAGATAACTCTGGGCCTTCGTCGATCTTTAAATACCCCCAGTGGGTTTTGCAAGAAGCGGGATGCTTCGCAGTGCATTCATGGACTTGTAGTCCTAGGCCAGAGTTCAGTATTACCATCAGTGGGCTCTGCTGTCAAGCATTTCTGTACATCACATTGTTGCCCTTCAGTGGGCCGTGATGCCGGTGCATGTTTAATTATTCCGCCTCCGAAGTGCTGGTTAAGTCCGACATAGTTCTGACTCACAGCCCCTTAAAATCGTAGGTGGTGCAGCTCTCCACGGCTGGGCTGCCGTGTAAATCAATTCTGTCCAAAGTGCCCCCAAGGCATTGAGAGCGCACTCGACGTTCAAAGGCATCTTACGGTTTAATGAGGGAAAAGCGTGCAACGGCATACACTTATTTTAAAAAATCCGACGCGTTTCGAGGCTCCTGCCTCTTAGTCATGGATGGAATGCACACCTGCAGCAGATAACTCTGGGCCTTCGTCGATCTTTAAATACCCCCAGTGGGTTTTGCAAGAAGCGGGATGCTTCGCAGTGCATTCATGGACTTGTAGTCCTAGGCCAGAGTTCAGTATTACCATCAGTGGGCTCTGCTGTCAAGCATTTCTGTACATCACATTGTTGCCCTTCAGTGGGCCGTGATGCCGGTGCATGTTTAATTATTCCGCCTCCGAAGTGCTGGTTAAGTCCGACATAGTTCTGACTCACAGCCCCTTAAAATCGTAGGTGGTGCAGCTCTCCACGGCTGGGCTGCCGTGTAAATCAATTCTGTCCAAAGTGCCCCCAAGGCATTGAGAGCGCACTCGACGTTCAAAGGCACCTTACGGTTTAATGAGGGAAAAGCGTGCAACGGCATACACTTATTTTAAAAAATCCGACGCGTTTCGAGGCTCCTGCCTCTTAGTCATGGATGGAATGCACACCTGCAGCAGATAACTCTGGGCCTTCGTCGATCTTTAAATACCCCCAGTGGGTTTTGCAAGAAGCGGGATGCTTCGCAGTGCATTCATGGACTTGTAGTCCTAGGCCAGAGTTCAGTATTACCATCAGTGGGCTCTGCTGTCAAGCATTTCTGTACATCACATTGTTGCCCTTCAGTGGGCCGTGATGCCGGTGCATGTTTAATTATTCCGCCTCCGAAGTGCTGGTTAAGTCCGACATAGTTCTGACTCACAGCCCCTTAAAATCGTAGGTGGTGCAGCTCTCCACGGCTGGGCTGCCGTGTAAATCAATTCTGTCCAAAGTGCCCCCAAGGCATTGAGAG
This sequence comes from Triturus cristatus, assembly GCF_964204655.1. Lineage (NCBI taxonomy): Eukaryota > Metazoa > Chordata > Amphibia > Caudata > Salamandridae > Triturus > Triturus cristatus. The sequence continues at coordinate 1,278,820,169 of NC_140579.1, forward strand.
CGCACTCGACGTTCAAAGGCACCTTACGGTTTAATGAGGGAAAAGCGTGCAACGGCATACACTTATTTTAAAAAATCCGACGCGTTTCGAGGCTCCTGCCTCTTAGTCATGGATGGAATGCACACCTGCAGCAGATAACTCTGGGCCTTCGTCGATCTTTAAATACCCCCAGTGGGTTTTGCAAGAAGCGGGATGCTTCGCAGTGCATTCATGGACTTGTAGTCCTAGGCCAGAGTTCAGTATTACCATCAGTGGGCTCTGCTGTCAAGCATTTCTGTACATCACATTGTTGCCCTTCAGTGGGCCGTGATGCCGGTGCATGTTTAATTATTCCGCCTCCGAAGTGCTGGTTAAGTCCGACATAGTTCTGACTCTCAGCCCCTTAAAATCGTAGGTGGTGCAGCTCTCCACGGCTGGGCTGCCGTGTAAATCAATTCTGTCCAAAGTGCCCCCAAGGCATTGAGAGCGCACTCGACGTTCAAAGGCACCTTACGGTTTAATGAGGGAAAAGCGTGCAACGGCATACACTTATTTTAAAAAATCCGACGCGTTTCGAGGCTCCTGCCTCTTAGTCATGGATGGAATGCACACCTGCAGCAGATAACTCTGGGCCTTCGTCGATCTTTAAATACCCCCAGTGGGTTTTGCAAGAAGCGGGATGCTTCGCAGTGCATTCATGGACTTGTAGTCCTAGGCCAGAGTTCAGTATTACCATCAGTGGGCTCTGCTGTCAAGCATTTCTGTACATCACATTGTTGCCCTTCAGTGGGCCGTGATGCCGGTGCATGTTTAATTATTCCGCCTCCGAAGTGACTCCATGATTAAGAGGCAGATGCCTTGAAACGCGTCGGAGCAAAATGTCACAGAAACGCTGCAGCTTGTTTTCCTTTTAAATAAATCAGATGCTTTTGAAGTCGAGTGCGCTTCCGTTGCTGTGGGCATCTTTGGTTTAACATATTTACACGGCAGCCCTGCCGTGGGAAGCTGCACCATCCTGAAACTACAAGGAGGCTGCGAGGTGGAACTTTGCCAGGACTCATGTTACAGCACTTCAAAAGCGGAGAAATCAAACTCGCTCAGCATTATGGCCTACTACAGGATAACAAGGGATTTAATTTCATGCACGAAGCAGAGCCCACTGGAGGGTGTAAAAGGACTCTCATTCTGACCACAAGTCCCAGACTGCATTCACGGCACTACGTCATTAATTAATCCTACTGAGGATATTTAAATGAGCAGGGTGTGAGAGTCATCTGCGGAGAGCATGCTGAGACTCCATGATTAAGAGGCAGATGCCTTGAAACGCGTCGGAGCAAAATGTCACAGAAACGCTGCAGCTTGTTTTCCTTTTAAATAAATCAGATGCTTTTGAAGTCGAGTGCGCTTCCGTTGCTGTGGGCATCTTTGGTTTAACATATTTACACGGCAGCCCTGCCGTGGGAAGCTGCACCATCCTGAAACTACAAGGAGGCTGCGAGGTGGAACTTTGCCAGGACTCATGTTACAGCACTTCAAAAGCGGAGAAATCAAACTCGCTCAGCATTATGGCCTACTACAGGATAACAAGGGATTTAATTTCATGCACGAAGCAGAGCCCACTGGAGGGTGTAAAAGGACTCTCATTCTGACCACAAGTCCCAGACTGCATTCACGGCACTACGTCATTAATTAATCCTACTGAGGATATTTAAATGAGCAGGGTGTGAGAGTCATCTGCGGAGAGCATGCTGAGACTCCATGATTAAGAGGCAGATGCCTTGAAACGCGTCGGAGCAAAATGTCACAGAAACGCTGCAGCTTGTTTTCCTTTTAAATAAATCAGATGCTTTTGAAGTCGAGTGCGCTTCCGTTGCTGTGGGCATCTTTGGTTTAACATATTTACACGGCAGCCCTGCCGTGGGAAGCTGCACCATCCTGAAACTACAAGGAGGCTGCGAGGTGGAACTTTGCCAGGACTCATGTTACAGCACTTCAAAAGCGGAGAAATCAAACTCGCTCAGCATTATGGCCTACTACAGGATAACAAGGGATTTAATTTCATGCACGAAGCAGAGCCCACTGGAGGGTGTAAAAGGACTCTCATTCTGACCACAAGTCCCAGACTGCATTCACGGCACTACGTCATTAATTAATCCTACTGAGGATATTTAAATGAGCAGGGTGTGAGAGTCATCTGCGGAGAGCATGCTGAGACTCCATGATTAAGAGGCAGATGCCTTGAAACGCGTCGGAGCAAAATGTCACAGAAACGCTGCAGCTTGTTTTCCTTTTAAATAAATCAGATGCTTTTGAAGTAGAGTGCGCTTCCGTTGCTGTGGGCATCTTTGGTTTAACATATATATATATATATATATATATATATATCTACTGGCGGTCGCCAGTAGATGGTTATAGTTAGGACCGAGTTTCCATAGGAAATCTGAAAATTCTATTTTGAATAACTTTGGCGCCGGTTGACGAATCCTCGCGAAAATGTCAAAACTAATGGGGCGCTCTGTTGAGCTCCTACCCTGAAAGTCTCGGGGTTGTTCGTCAAGCGGGGGCCGAGAAAAAAGGGGGGTCCCAAAACGCGTTTTCCCAATGCATTTTTCCATAGGACCATTAGTCGAAGGTACAGCCCGAACGGCTGAACAGAATTGCTTGAAATTTGGCAGAGAGGTAGTCCTCAGGTCAGGGAAGTGCCTTTTGCAGGTCTGGTGTCAATCTGTTCAGTAGTTCCTGAGAAGATAGCATTTAAAAGCATATAAATATCGATAAGCGCGCACCGTGCGAGCACCCTAACGTGCACGAGCGTAATTCTGATTGGTGGTTACATGTTAGTCAACGTTCGAATCGGTCGAAATCAGGAAGTGTCGGCCGCCATTTTGTTTGTTTTCAGTGCGAGAGTGAAAAAGGAAGGTGGCGAACGTGAAAAGGGGGCAGGGTAGAGAGTTCCTGACCCCCTAGCCTTTGTCAGGGGTTCATGAAGGCAGAAACATTTTAAAAAATTTTTTTTTTTTTTAAATCGCTGGGGCGCGCACAGTGAAAAACCACCCAAAAAACAATTTTTAATACGTAGTTTATTGTAAAATAAATATATAAAACAAATAATAATACATAAATAAATTAGCATTTAAAAAAACGTACAAATTCACTGAAAAAACCATAGGTTTCACACACGTTATAGTTAGGAATTAGCATTTAAAAAACCTTGCAAATTCACTTAAAAAAGCATAGGTTTCACACGTTATAGTTAAATGGATATTTCACTCGTAAAAAACCAATGAAATTCCCCCGTTATAGTTAGTTCAGATAACTATAACTCGCGCGACCGCCACTCTATCACAAGGTTGATGTCATCAGTGATGTCATGAGTGATGCCACTGACCATGTCATGAGTGATGTAATATGTGACGTCATGAGCAGTGGAGTTATAGTTATCTGAACTAACTATAACGGGGGAATTTCATTGGTTTTTTACGAGTGAAATATCCACCTAACTATAACATGTGTGAAACCTATGGTTTTTTAAGTGAATATATATATATATATATATATATATATATATATATATATATATATATAATCTGTACAGTTGATAATGCATTACTTGTGCATTGATATTAATGTTACCCACCATCCACCCAATACTGGATAAAAAAGAAGTTACTTACCTGTAACTGCAATTATCCAGTATTGGTACCTTTCGTAGATTCACATGCGACCCACCCTCCTCCCCGGAGAGGCTTCCCTTATACCTGGGATATTGCACCCACTTGTGCCAGAAAATATATGGGATTCAGCCTCTCTTAGGAGTATTCTGGAGGGTGCTAGCAGTTGATTGGTTATGGTTCAAGTTTGGTCCTTTATTAAAAAGGATATAGATAGGCTATTAAACTGAGGGCCTAAGGCCATTCTGGCCTATGATAAGTTTCTTTTTTTGCTGCTTGATTATGGTACAGTGGGACTTCCACATCAATGACTGGGTATGATTCAAGCATGTGAATCTATGAAATATACCAATACTGGATAACCGCAGTTACAAATAAGTAACTTATTTTCTTATTGGGCAAGAACACATTCCAAAACATTACCAGAATGGAATCATCTGTATAGCTGTATATCATAACAGTGGTACACATTGACCTTTCAATTTTAGGGAAATCTGCTTGTACCACAGCAAAGTTTATGAATAAATAGATTAAACAAATTAGGATCCAAACTGCATCCCTGCCACACCACTCTTAAAACATAAATCTTCAGTTAGTTGAGTTTTTGGAGCAATATTGTCATTATAAAGTAACCTAATTGCTTAATTCAGTCCTCCTGCCTACATGTAAGATGTCGAAGTGTTGAACAGTTAGAGGAAAAAGACAAACTGAAAGGGATATTTGAAATCTAGGACTGCTGAATATAGTTGTTCTCTCTCAGGGGATCACCATTGATAGTCATAAGCACTGAATAGTCCTGCCCACGTGTGGGGATCCTGTAGCACTTTTTCATAATATGTCTTCTTGAGTGTAGATGTTTGCCTTTCTTCAGGAAGGCGTGTAGAAACACTTAAGACAAGAATATTGTGCTGCTTATAAGAAAGGCTATAATGACCAATTTCTACAGATTGCATTTAAAAAAGGATAACGAATACCAGTGTGTGTGTGTGTGTGTGTGTGTATATATATATATGTGTGTGTGTGTGTGTGTATATGTGTATATATATATATATATATATATATAATATATATTCACTGAAAAAACCATAGGTTTCACACATGTTATAGTTAGGAATTAGCATTTAAAAAACCTTGCAAATTCACTGAAAAAACCATAGGTTTCACACACGTTATAGTTAGGAATTAGCATTTAAAAAACCTTGCAAATTCACTGAAAAAACCATAGGTTTCACACACGTTATAGTTAGGAATTAGCATTTAAAAAACCTTGCAAATTCACTGAAAAAACCATAGGTTTCACACACGTTATAGTTGGGAATTAGCATTTAAAAAACCTTGCAAATTCACTGAAAAAACCATAGGTTTCACACATGTTATAGTTAGCTGGACATTTCACTCGTACAAAACCATTGAAATTCCCCCGTTATAGTTAGTTCAGCTAACTATAACTCGCGCGCCCGCAATCCACTGCTGATGACGTCACATATTACATCACTCATGACATGGTCCGTGACATCACTCATGAAATCACTGATGACATCTCAAATGACATCACTCATGACATCATCCTTGTGTAAGAGTGGCAGACCTCCTCTTATCCTAATATAAATTTTGATACACAGATTGAAAAATACAAACTAAAGTTTTGAAAACTATAGAGATACCAATACCAGTTAGAACAACCTATTCAGTAATTCCAAAATCTACATACGCATCCACTCATTCATCAACACTTCTATATAGTCACTCATACATGTACTCAGTCATCATATGTACTCATACACCTATACATCCTGTTACACACCTACACTCATGCATAGTTACTCACACACATACTGACACATGCAAATAAACATCCATTTACTTGCATGTACAGCTATACACATACCAGTACACTTACTTCTACAGAAACGTACACATACTTACTCTCTAAAACAATCACTTATAGAAACACATACTTATTTATACAGGGTCTCTTCCAATCTCTCACTCTCATATATCCTCACTTATATACATCAATACTCACATATACTAGTTTAAAACATATGGACTTACTCATAAAGACACTATTGAGACAGTCATTCACTCTCTTACTCACCCATACACACACTCATCCACCCATACTGTCCTGCTCACATACTGTCTTCAAAATACATACAGTGAGTCACTCATTCATGCGTCCATACGCTAAGTAACATCCCCCACTGAACCATACAGACACTCATACTGATACTCTAAAAACAAACTAATAACCCATATACACACTCATGTAGCTACTCCCCAACCCATGCAGCTACTTATCCACAAAGTGAGACACTGATACAGATATTTAAACATTACTCACTAATACTTGTATTCACTAAGATACTGTTAATAAGTCAGTTATACAATTAATTTTACAAAAAAAACCCATCCATTTAGACACTTATTTACCCATTTTTTCTTCCATTAACCTTTAGATATACATATATAAAAAATATTTATTTTTCAGAAAGACACATATTCACTGGATGATGTCATCAGTGATGTCATCAGTGATGTCATTTGAGATGTCATCAGTGATGTCATGAGTGATGTCACTGACCATGTCATGAGTGATGTAATATGTGACGTCATCAGCAGTGGATTGCGGGCGCGCGAGTTACAGTTAGCTGAACTAACTATAACGGGGGAATTTCAATGGTTTTGTACGAGTGAAATGTCCAGCTAACTATAACATGTGTGAAACCTATGGTTTTTTCAGTGAATTTGCAAGGTTTTTTAAATGCTAATTCCTAACTATAACGTGAGTGAAACCTATGGTTTTTTCAGTGAATTTGCAAGGTTTTTTAAATGCTAATTCCTAACTATAACGTGTGTGAAACCTATGTGTTTTTTTTTACTGAATTTGTAAGTTTTTTTAAATGCTAATTTATGTATGTATTATATTTTTTATATATTTATTTTACAATAAACTACCTATGTATATAGTTATAGATTGACTGTATCCTGTAATATGGAATGGCTCAGCTCTTTTATTTTTTTGAATTTGGATAAAGTTGAACAGCATAGTTAATATCTTCTATAAACTTATAAACAGTTTAATTATTTTTTTTTAGGGTTTTTGACGGTGCGCGCACGGTGCGCGCTCCCGCAAAATCAAAAGCATTTTTTTTTCCTCTTGTGGGTCCTTTTGAGACCCTGTGACAAGGCCTAGGGCTTTAGGAAGTGTCTTCCGTTACTTGTTTTCACATTCTTAACTTTTCTCTTTGGCTATCTTCTGCCGCGGGGGTGCGTGCACCGTGTGCGCATGCGTGCGTGCTCCGTGTGCGCATGCGTGCTTGCTCCGTGTGCGCATGCGTGCGTGCTCCGTGTGCGCATGCGTGCGTGCTCCGTGTGCGCATGCGTGCGTGCTCCGTGTGCGCATGCGTGCGTGCTCCGTGCGCGCATGGTGCGCGCGAACGGTGCGCGCACGGCAAGTCATGTGATTACGAAACAACACTTTTCATTGGTTCATAGTAGTTTCAGTTCCAGAATCTTCACACACCACACCCACTCCCCTCATTATTTCTTCTTATTTTCTGGGAGAAGGAGCTGAACAGCAATGCCAGAACAGCAGACTTCTTCAGAGAGTGAGGAGGAGACCTTTGTGGCAGCAAGGCAGAGGAAACAAAAGGACTCATTCATGTGGAAGTTCTTTACTTTTCCAGAGGGTCAGAAAAAGGTGAATGCCCCAAAAGTCACCTGCACTGTTTGTGGAGTTGTTTTGTCTCGAGGAGATCCTAAAAATAAATACTCCTTTAGTATTTACACTATGTTGAGGCACTTTCAAACAGTGCATCCTGTGGCTTATGCACGTGAGTGTAGAACAGCCACAAGAGACAACCCTCCAGGTCCTCAGCCGAGTTCATCATCTGCGGCCGCAGAATCACCTGGTTCCAGACCTCGGGATATCCACCCTCTGTTCCAGAGGGTTCATATCCGGTGCAATGTGTGCAGTGTTGTTCTCTGTTATGGTGAGAGCAGCATTAACATGATAGATAACAAAATCCAACAGCACAAATGCACCACCCCATAATAATTTTTTTTTTTTTTTTGTTCCTGGTGAACAGTTTTTCATTTTTTTTTTTTTTTGCTGCTCGACAAAAAAAACAGTTCTTTTCAGAACTCACTTCACTTCTCCAAGGAAGAGCTATATTCTAAATATACTGTGTTGTAATTTTATGGAATTAATGTGTAGTGTATACATGAATGATTGAAATGATTGAAATGACTGAGTGAAGAGGAGGAAACGACTGACAGAATGAGTGAGAAAATTAAAGTATGATCAGTCATGAAAGGGAAGTGAAAGACTAACTGCAACAAAAGGACTAAAGGTAGAGGATACAGGTAAGAAGAGTGAATGAGTAAGGGAATGGCCGTGAGTAATGGAGAGTGAGGGAGGGGTGAGTGAGAAAAGGGGAGTAAGGGACAGAGATGGGAAAAGGGAGTAACAGATGAAGCGGATGAAGTACAGCAGGGTAATGTGATGGTGAGATAACAGGTATGAGGATTAGAAAAGGGGGTAAGGGAAAGTGAGAGATGGGGAGTGAGGGGATGGAGGGATTTAGGAAACTGGAGTGAGAGAAAGGGAGTCAGGATTTCAATGAGCAAAGCAGAGTGAGGGAGAGTGAAGGAAAGAATGCTAAAAGGTGAAGGGGTGTGGGATACAGACAGGAGGAAGTGAAGTAGGAGAATAGGAGTGACTATGAGAAAAGGATAGTGACAGGGAAGGTGAGGGAAGGAGAATGACGGAGAAGGTTAACAAATTAACATAGATGGAAAATGAGTGATGGAAAGAGGAGGAGGGGCAGACCTATAACAAACTAACGCAGCACAGTGCAGCAAGTAATTTTGCTGCGCCATGCTGCGTTAGTTTCGAAGCACAGAGATGCAACATATTTACAAGAATATGTCGCATCTCTATGCTTCCCCTGCGCTGGCGCACAAACAGCAGCCATGCGCCGGCGCACGCTCCCTTGCACCATGCTGCAAGGATGCCTGCGTGGTGGGGAGATTGTTTTTGTGCAGGAAGGTGTCCCTTCCTGCACAAGAACAATCACAAGAGGCTTTTTCCTCTTTCAATGCGTGCTGTAGCATGCAGCACGCACTGAAAGAGGAAAAAACGAGGAGAAATGAAAACATTTCTCCTCGTTGCGCCTCGCTACGCCACCTCTAGGGTGGCGTAGCATTCACACGTATCTCCAGAGTTACGATTTCTCGTAAATCTGCAGATGTGTCTAGTTCTATGGGTGTTGCGTGGGAACACCCACAACAACACCCATTGAACGCCCCTTCAACGCACAGTGCTGCGTGTGAAGTGGCTGTATTTACGAGGAGAGGAAAAGTCACGCAGGGTGGCTTTTCCTCTCCTTGTAAATATGGAGGGGCCCCCTGCGCCACTAGTACGTCATGAAAAGTGACGTAGTGGTGGCGCAGGGGGCTTGTAAATCTGCCCCAGAGATGTTAAGGAAATTAAGGGTAAGTCAGACAAAGGGAGGGAGACAGAAACGGAGACGGAGAGCAAGGAACTGAGAAGGACTAAGGCAGTTAGAATGACTGAGACATATGGAGACAGGGAGAGAAACATGGTTGAAAAAATAGTGATGGAGGCAGTAAACCTAGGGGAGTAGTAGAGAAGGAGTGAGGGAGTTACGAAAGAGCAGTAAAGGAAGAAGAGAGAGGGAAGGGCAATTTGAAAAGCAGAGTGAGGAGAAGTGAAGAAAAGGGAGCATGAAAGTGAAGGGGTGAGAAATACAGATATTTTAAACTTACCTGACCAACAAAATAACTTAATTAGAAATAAATGTTTTTTTTTAATTACAAGAAAAATGGATTCAATTTCCTAAATCTTCTTTCTCGATCTGAAAAAAAAGAAAAAAAGTAGTAATATTTAACAATACATTTTAGAATACAGTACACATATTTTCATATTTAACAAAGTAATTTTTTGCCCTTTTTTTGCTGTTTTCAGAATATATTGAATTTCACTGAAAATAGTGATATCAATTGCATTCATCACTTAACAGCTGGCAAAAAAATTAACAATCTGAAAGATTGTTTAAAAAAGCCCTGAATCTATCCTCAGTTAAACATACCTTGATAGAAATGTAACATATATATTAAAAATATCTTCTAAGAACAATAACTATTTGCAATAAATAACGTCTGTAAATCTTGTTGCTTAAGCACATACACCAAAATAATATCGGTCAAAGAAGTCCACAATAGAAATATTTACCTTTCCATGAGGCCAAATGGTAATTTTTAAACCCTTTTTAGGTGAAATATCCTATGGTAATCTTATAAAATCGAAATAATGGTTTCTTCAGATGCTGCAATTTGTATCTAAAATTTTGGTTTTAGAAAAATTAAGTAGGAATTTGGTAATTCTGCAGGCAAACGTTGCTTGAAAATGAATTGAGAATCATTACATAGTGTCCAGCCTTTTTCACATTTTAGATAAACTGTGTAATGACCAGAAGTTATAGAAGGTCCACCGGAAAATTATTGCAACTGCAACAAAAGTCTTTCCTGATATTGATAATTGATTTCCTGTAAACTTCTTTATTAAAGTGTCCAATTTTGTTCCATCAGCTCTACAACGTTGCATCATTAAAATTATATACTGTCCATATTTCTTTAAAAATAACGTTGATAACATTTCTGATTTACATTGAGAACATTCCATGTTGTGATTTGCATCTTTAACTAATTTACTAAAAGTCACTGCTTTACTCTCTGGTAATGTTAAATATATGAACCTTTCAGAATCAACATTAGTGCTGCATGTGTTCATACAGTTTTCACAACAATGTTCCCATTTATAAGAGAGACCAAACATAGTTTCTATTTCTACCCCTTCTTCTTCCAGTACCATAAGCATATACATTAAGAATTCCTGTGCATCTTGCTGGACATTTTCAGTAAACTGTGTACATCCAGAACATACATCTAAAAGATTTCTAACATCAGAAGCACTTTCTATTTTAGTTTTATCATTACTCAGCTTCTCATAAAGGAAACTCAGCAGAGAACAAAATCTTTTTTCATGATTTAGTATTATCTGATCTTGCAAACTTTCAAGCTAAAATACAACATTCAGCACTACATTAGCGTAGCAGTTGACACCAGAGCTATTTTCAAAATGACAACCAACAACCTCTTCAACATTGTCTTTTTTCTTTTTGCTTGCAATCACATCACTCTCCTTTTGTTTTCTCTTCTGTACATCCTCATTACAGAAATTCTCAATTCTCCTTTTCCGACAAACAACACGTTTTTCAAACACAGGATACTGACCTAAATGAGTAGCATAGCTTCTTCTTAATCTATTATACTCCTTTACACAATTTGCATCAGCACTAACTTTTGAGTCATCAAAGTCTATCATGAATAAACCAGATCATTTTTTCACTCGTGACAAAGCAACATATGCCATACCTTCTTTAAACACACTAGATCCAATGTTTACAAAAGCACTATCTACAGTTAATCCTTGAGATTTGTGAATAGTTACAGCATATGCTAGAGAAAATGGAAACTGCTTCCTACGTACATATAAGTCTTTCACAAGCAAAAAACGAACTGAACATCGACTAATGTCTTTAACCTCTTCAATCTGATCAAATTTTATTTTTAAAAATTCAATTCCATCTTTTTTCTGGTAGTTAACAAAACCCACAACTTTACCGCTTTTCTGCCATTTTCTGTGAGTAGTCCAATTCTGATATCTTTGAGAATACTTGCATAATCATCATCATTTGCTTGCCGCATATTGGTAATGAGTTCTTTGTACTCAAAGTATGACCAAATATTCACATTACCTATACTTCCTAACGACTTTTTCGTGTCTTCATGTGTAACAGTATTAAATACTGGTTGTCCTTTAACTGGAGTGAGCTGCAGTAGATCCCCAAAAACTATAACATGTTTTCCTCCAAATAACACGTCATAGTCTGTCTTTAGAATTTGCTGCATTCTTAAATGCACAAAGGCAAGTATTAAGTTTTATACCATGCTTACCTCATCAATAATGAGAACTTTCATTTTCTTCAACAGTCTTGAAACTTCAAAACATGCTTCTCCTGTTAGCTTGTGGTATTCTATTTTGTTCTCATGCTCTGCTGGTAACATTAGCAAACGATGTAAGGTAATTCCTTTTATGTTGTATGCTGCTAACCCAGTTGGAGCAGTAACAACACAAGACAAAGGTGAATCAGTTTTTTTCTGTAGGTAGCTTCTAATTACTTTAATTAAGAAACTTGTTCCAGTTCCAGCTTGTCCACTCACATACATTCTGATTGGTTCAAATGCTGTGCATGAGTACTCTTTATTTTCATGTAGTAATCCATGATCAATTTGTTTTTTGATTTCTTCATAAATTTGTTGTTGTTCATCATTCAGTTGTTGTTCCAAATTTGGTAAGTCTATTAAATCTTCCTGAGCTTGATTCATAGCTGTTTCCACTTCAGTCATGGCTATTGCAGCTTCATTTTCTACGATTGGTTGTCCTAGGGGATCTTGACTGAGCGTACCAGAACTTTGACTGTCATGAGAACTGTCTCTAGCTACTTCAGCTGCAATTGTAGCTTCTTGTTCAATTTCTTCATTTAACATTTGTACATAATTTGAGAAAGTACTGCATTCTATTTTATCTTTGCATGCATTAAAGGAATCTTCATAGCTCTGAAAATCTCCAAGTAATTCATCCTCTGAACGCCATGGTTTAAACAGCTGTAAAAGTGCTAAGTAATAAAATTCCTTTTTGTCAGTAGTGTCGCAACTCAGCTTCCTGTGATTAATCAAACTTCCTTTTGTTTGTTTCACCAAACATCCTTCCTCACCAATGACTTTATATTTTCCATTGTTGATGTCTTCTGTGGCATTCCGTTTATAAATGTAGTTCTGCAGCACTTCATAGAGACACATGTTCTCAAGATGATGACTTCTGTTTGGGTAATATGTGTCCAACATATTTGTTTTCAAAATGTCTGTACTTTCTGGTTCGTTCACTGTTAAATATTCAATTTCTCGAATAGATTTCAGTACCCGATTTCGCATTCCTGCAAGGCCTAAACTTACCCAAATTATTCTTCTGGATTTGGAGTACAGACTTGCAGATGATAACCTATCTGAGCATTCGTATGAGCCAATTTCTCGATGCGATAACATCTTTAAACTGAAACTGTATAGCTTTTTACTGACAGTCTTCTCGTGAGAAATCTCTTCCCACATTTCTTTCAATTCCATTTTCTCAGCTTTAGTGATGTAAGATGTGACATACCGAGCAACAGCAATAGAATTGTCAGCTACATACTGAATATCCATGTTAGCATTCCACATGGATAAAATGACTGGGTTTTAGTCATTTATATATTTTGACTCTTCTTTTCTTCTTAGGTTGTAGGTATTTTTCGGAGATTTTCTTGTAATGGTATGTCGCACAGCTGACATAAAACTGTTTACTCTTCCTGTTGAAAGAACAGGTCGTGGAAATCCAAATCGACATTTTGTGTAGAATTTATCTTTACTCTTGTACTTTCGTCGACAGTATTTTCCACACCGATGACTTTGGAAACGTAAAACTTGCTCTTTTAAGTTTTTTTTCTTCTGTGCTTTTAGGTATAGCACATGTTGCATATTCTTCAATGAAAGATAAAACTGCATCATCAGAATCTTTTCCAAATTTTGGGGCATCCTTGATCCACAACAGCATATGATTATGAGGAGCACCTCTTGCTTGGTACTCTTTTCTCCAAAAGAAATCCACAACTTCTCCAAGAGGTGGATTTTTTTTTATTGCAGATGAAGGACATCATAGCCTCAAATCTATGATTGAAATATCTGCAAACATTAACCGGATCCAATGAGCACAATTCTCCTGCTGTATTTTCAATATTTGAATTTGCCTCTCGAAGAAAATCCAGTAAATCATCCCAAGCGTACTCAGCACAGCTTAGGGTAAGGAACCATGTAGGAGTTCCTAAATTCCGTAACATACTTTTTAATTCTCCATGGCGTCGGTACCAATATTCATTAGTTCCACGCTGACAAGCCATCAGATTAATCAATTGAGATTCCAAATTATCATCTCGCTGTTGCACTTTGTTCATAAAATCCTTTGCAGACACATTATGTAGATGTACTCCAGTTTTTAAAATGTGATTTACTGCATAAGATAGTGCAGACAAGTCACTTTCAAATAAAAGATGGAACAAATAAGGAATACTTTGACGAAATCTTGGATCTTCTGCATATAATCTTGTAGTCCGATACTCAGAAGCAGGAATCTGTACTAGACGTTCATCATATCGTCCACCTTTTCCTGTAGGAAACAGCTGGGGAAAACAACGAGCTTCCAAGCTCTCCCCCCATACACTCAAGGGAGTTCCTTTTGCTTTTTTCATCTGAAACAGATCAATAGTGTTTCCCATAACTTCTTTAGAATGAAGAGGATGTATGCTGAAATGTTCATAAATTTCTTCTTCTTTTGACTTATCCACTTTTTCAATTTGCCCAGTTGGTATTCCTGTGTCTGCTAGTAAAACTTCTTCATCTTCATCCATATAAATTGATTCATAGTACTTATTATTTCTTTTCAAATATAAATTTACTCTTTGTACTTTTTGTACATCTACTAGCTCCTGCCAAATTTTCTTATTCTTTGTAGGTACACCATTAACCAGAATAACTAATGGTTCAGTTTCCAAACTATCTGCATCAATTGTTTCAATATTTTTTTTCAAATATAATGGCAAATAGACAACTCTTCCTTTTAAACTTCTTTGTAAATCTGAAGGAGGTAATTTACCTGTTTTGGGCTCCATACGAACTATAGTCTGAAACGGGTGGACGCATTGAATGAGTATAGACTCATACGTATTTAAATCACTAAGTTCTGCAGGAATATCAACCAATTCTAAATTATTATGTACAGCTCTAGCTGGCATTTTATTTTCTTCTAACTTGTTATAACAGTATTTACAAATACGCTGATCTTCACCCAAATCAAAACAATTTTCCAGAAACAAATATGTAGCAAAATCCTTCCACTCATAATTATTTTCTTTTTCACTTTTTTTATAGAGATCAACATTCCTTGTTTGAGTTTTATAATGGCTTCTCCGGCAACAAATACAAGTAATATTTGGTCTTTCATTAGAGATGATAGTAAATTTTGTCATTTGATCTTCAAATTGTTTACTAACAGTGGGTTCTACATTCTCTTCCACATTTTCTTCAATAACTGTGTCATTTCCTGCACTTTCTTGCTCTGGACCAAAGTAACAAAACTCAATATCCTCACAAACCTTCTTCACATCTGATACAGATCCACGGAACAGAGCACTTATTCAACTCATTTAACTTTAGTGCTGGACTTTTAGCAAAATACAATCTTCTCACAAACTTTCTCATTTCAGTATGATGTACTGCCAGCATCCTAAAATGGTGAAAAACACTTTGACAAACTTTCCTAGAAAGACAAGCCAGGGAATGTCCTTGCAAACCAGTATTCTTTCTCACTCTGCATGGATCTAGTCTTTGAAGCACCTTAATCTTCTGTTCAACACTTTTTTTTACTATATTCTCTTAGCAAGTCACGTAATTTATCAATAGATTCTTGTCGTACAGTACAAATACTACTACAATTCCAAGTGTACACTGGGGCTTTAGGACGTTTCCCCATAACCTTATCAGCTAACACTTCTTCCTCATTTCTTGGAACCATTTTCTCCTTTTCCATTACACAACCATCCTTAACTTCATAAGCTCGACCACTGGTGTCAACTGCATGCAGCAAACTATTACTTTGAAGATAACTCTCTTCATTAAAAAATGGTCCAGTACTTGAACTATGCTTCCATTCTCCTAAGAACACTTTACAAAAGTTATTTTTTTTTCACTACTCTTTTCCTTTGCTTTTTGACTTCATTACATTGACTATTTTATCTAATGTACGGATCCTGTTCAAAATTAAAATGAATAGTTTTCTTTTTAATTCCAAAGCCTTTGCAACAATTGATTCAATATGTTTCTTTTTCTTATAAAATTTTGCTTTCTTCCTATATTTTTTTCACATCCTTTAGCAAATTGAACATCACTCTTCTCTGAAACATTTTTCTACGAATGTTTTGAAATTCTGTTTTTCTTTTTAACTAGCATTTACTATTTTCTTTCTATTGTCTTGTTGTTTTCTACTTGAAACACTATTTGCACTGGATATATTTTTTACATTTGTTCTATGTTTGAAGATATTTTAAAAAAAATCCTTAGTCTGCTTACCAGAAGACTTTTTCTTTTTTCCAACATGAGGTTCTTCAACTAATTTGTGTTGTCCAGTTGTTTTCAAATATAGATGTTTTTGCTGTTCTTTTCTCTTTCTTGATTTTATAGGCATGTTTAATTTATTTCATTGTTGTTCACCAATACCTAAAAGAAACTAAAAAAAAAAATACCTTTATGTAATTTAAATATATTACTATATTTTTTTTGAGCTTCTAGGCAGAAAACAATATTTGATTGGCAATTTCAAAGCACATTTACTACTGTGGTAGAGCAAGTGATAATTACTTTAACAGCCTGACACATTTTCCTTATAGTTTAGAGAGGCAGAAAAGAGCACATGTCCAAACAGCTACTTGAGACCATGAGCATGTGGAACCTGGGTGAGTGATTAGACTAGAGCAAAGGAAATGAGCCTTGGTGACGTTGAATGTGTTAGCGTTACACACTGCTATCTGAAATACCACACAGTGCTGAATAGTAAGCATGGGAGTGCAGGAAAATCAGCTGCCTGTGTGCTAAGAGTGTGCTTCTGGAGAATGTGTATTGTCAGGTGCAAGAGAGATCTGCATGGACACTTACACAACTGCATGAAGACTGCATAGATGTATGTAAGAGCACATGTGGTAAGGGTTAATTGGGCTTTTGAACATGTAGGAACTACCTCACCCATTGCAGGAGTGGTAGGAAAGTCTACCCTGTTGTTTACAAATGTGTTAGCATTTGCCTCGCATCTGTGAGATAGTGATTTCTGCTGAATGCTAACCATCACAGTTCAAGAAAACAAGCTGCCCCTTTCCTACGAGTGCAAGTCTTACAGAACAAGAGCAACACAAATTAAATCTCTGACAACAATTCCTGTGGGTACACAGACTCATGGTGTGATTCTAGGCACAAAACAGTATTCCTGGGTGATACCAGTACACCTTAACTTATGGTGAAGACATTCTCCATAATATCTTACAAGTTCAAGGCAGTTAAATATCTTCCAAAACATAACATGTAAAACACAACTTTAAAAGAAGAAACACATTTCTATTATTTATATCAAAATACACCACATACATCCCCTCTCAAATTCATAACTCACCTTTAACAGTAGTTAGTTGAGAAAGAAATGTGGCACTCACACAGCAGATTATCAGAGCCAGAATCTCTGAGCTGTACACATCTCACCAGAACCAGTAAATGGCAAACTTTCCCTCTCTTTTTTCACACATATACATGTTACCTTCAAATCACATTGCTTCCCACATTTTTTCAAATGGAAACACACATTTCTATTGGTTGCAAATTTCAACCCTTTACCAAATCATTCCTACCCCCAACATGACTTCTGCCTGCTACCATAGCAACAGGTCATGGAACACTGGTGTGAGCAGAGAGGTCAGAAGTTCAGCACACAATGTTTCTAATCCAAACAGCAAGAGTGCTTGACTTTTCAAACCTAACAGCAAATCCAAAGTAATGTTCTGTGGGAACACATTTTTCTGAACCAATACAAAACATGCTTTTAAAAATGTAAACATACAGCCTAGTTTTTAGTGTAGAATGGTGTGAAACAGCCAATGAGTTCTTTTTATTTTTAAAAAAAGTATGTAAGCCTCCATTTTACAACTATCTTTCTTTTCATATTGCCATTCTACTGAAAGACACCTTCTTAGTGCATCCAGATCTCCTTGAAAGATGTTCACAGTGTGGATTGTAGGTCATAGCTATGTCTTCTGGAGTGAAAAGTATGCAGAAAAAAGAGGTATTGTGAAAGACCTTGCTTTGCCAAATGTAGACATTAAATGGATTGGTCAGAGAGGGTTAAAGTGGCACCAATTAATGCCTTTGGTGAAATCCTTTCTACATCTCCCACAGCCTAACCTTCTAATTGTGCACTGTGGTGGAAATGACCTAGGCACTTTAACTGGGGTAGGTCTGGAAATGCTTGTTAAGGACACCTTTGTGCAATTGATGTCACTTTTTCCACAAACTACCTTTGTATATTCTAATATATGCCAAAGGCAAAAGTGGAACTGGTCCAACCAATATTGTCTGCAGATTGAGAAAGCAAGAAAGCACGTCAATAAGTCTGTTTCTGCTTTCCTCAGAGACTATGGTATGGGTTCTATATACCACAACAACTTGCGTTACAACATGCAAGGCATTTATAGAGGAGACGGTGTACATTTCACAGATGAAGGGAACAGAGTCTTCCTCTTGAACTTTAGACTGTGCATCAGTACTTACTTGTAGGTACCAAAAAACACTCAATGAACACAACAGCTCTTTTTAGAGCCAACCAACATCTAAACACTTAAACTTGATTTTTAATTCTATTTTTTTTCGAATTTTTTTCCACCCTGCGCGCAGCTCGCGGTTTTTTGAAAAAAAATAAAATGTTTTTTTCACTTTTCGGGATCCTTCAGAGACCCCCTGACAAAGGCTAGGGGGTCAGGAACTCTCTACCCTGCCCCCTTTTCACGTTCTCCACCTTTCTTTTAAATGGAAACACACATTTCTATTGGTTGAAAATTTCAACCCTTTCCAAATGATTCCTACCCCCAACATGACTTCTGCCTGCTAGCATAGCAACAGATCATGGAACACTGGTGTGAGCAGAGAGGTCAGAAGTTCAGCACACAATGTTTCTAATCCAAACAGCAAGATTGCTTGACTTTTCAAACCTAACAGCAAATCCAAAGTAATGTTCTGTGGGAACACATTTTTCTGAACCAATACAAAACATGCTTTTAAAAATGTAAACATGCAGCCTAGTTTTTAGTGTAGAATGGTGTGAAACAGCCAATGAGTTATTTTTATTTAAAAAAAGTATGTAAGCCTCCATTTTACAACTACCTTTCTTTTCATATTGTCATTCTACTGAAAGACACCTTCAGAGTGCATCCAGGTCTCCTCCTCACTCCCTGAAGAAAACTGCTGTTCTGCCATTTTCAAGTACAATTGATAGCTGTTCACCTCCTTGTCCCAGGAAATAAGAAGAAATAGTGAGGGGAGTGGGTGTGGTATTTGAAGATTCTGGAACAGAAACTACTATGAACCAATGCTTCTGAGTGGCATTTATAGAGGAGATGGTGTACATTTCACAGATGAAGGGAACAGAGTCTTCCTCTTGAACTTTAGACTGTGCATCGGTACTTACTTGTAGGTACCAAAAAACACTCCATGAACACAACAGCTCTTTTTAGAGCCAACCAACATCTAAACACTTACACATGATTTTTAAATCTATGTTTTTTATGGAAAATGCATGGGGAAAACTCGTTTTGGGACCCCCCTTTTTTCTCAGCCCCCGCTTGACGAATCACCCCGAGACTTTCAGGGTAGGAGCTGAGCGGAGCGCCCCATTAGTTTTGAAAATGTCGCGAGGACCGGCGCCAAGGTTATTCAAAGTGGAATTTTCAGATTTCCTATGGAAACTCGGTCCTAACTATAACTATCTACTGGCGACCGCCAGTAGATAATGTGTGTGTATGTATGTGTATGTGTATATATATATATATATATATATATATATATATATATATTTAAGGCCATATGCTTTAGTAGTATACTTAAATCTCTTTCACAAACCCTTTTTTTTAAACAGACAAAGATGAGGTAAAAAGAGGACAATGTAGCCCTATAGGCATCCATTTTGTGAATTCTAAAACCAGCATCTGCGCCTTTAAGGGCCCAGAGACCACTAATATCCCATCATGCCCAGCAGGTGTCTGTTGTTTCAGTTCTTTTTTCCGGCTCCTAGAGACAGGATCTTGTACTGAGCTTAGCCTTTTTGGGCTTTTATTCATCAAAAACCTCAGTAGGCATGTTTTGAAAACTGACACACTTGACTGATTTCATCTGTCCCTGTGCTTTTCTGTCTTTTTCTGACAGAAAGCTTTTTGTCATTAATCAAATAAAATGCATGCTTTATTTCACTAATGTCTTGTCTTTGGAAGGAAGAAATCCAAATCAGTCCCTCATAATGTCTGAACCATCCGCTTTCCTCAAAGCCATGTTCCAGACAGATCTCCACACTGCAGGAAGTTTTCCAGACGTACCCTGAGTGAAACGGAGAAGATTTGTCTCTATGGTACAGAGGAGTGACGTAGGCAGGTGACGCAGCCTGAAAATGGGACATCCAAAGAGTGAGGAGAAGATCATTGCTCTACCTGGTCTCTCCAACCTTCCTCTGAAGACTCCAGACGTGAGAGATCCAAAAAGAGAAGCACAGCCTAAAAACAACATTATTGTAGGTCGACGTCGAGAACATCGACATGGAGACAAGGTAACATATCTACATGTTCTATGTAAAGGGCTGGGTCGACATCGAAGAGGAAACAAAGGTCTACGTCGAAGCGTAGCTGGACGAAGGAGACTAGAACATCGAGGTGCAGAAGAAATTCGACGTCGAGGAGTGTGTTGACATCGAAACATATGAGAAGGTCTACGTCGAGGTGCATGTTGATGTCAAGAGGTAAGAGAAAGTTGATGTCCAGGAGTCTGTCGAGGTTGAGACCATCCAGACTAGCGGAAAAGGCCAAAGTATCAAGGCACAGACGTCTATCAATCATCTCCGGACAATATTCACGTCGTCGCCTATATGCTGTCAGCCTCTCCTACTCCGCCTGCGTCTCCTCCACTACTTCCACGTCTAGTGCCACATCTGCCTCTGGCGCCTTTTCCACCTCCGGCGCCAAAACCTTTTCTGGAGCCACATCCTGTAGAAGCTCTTCCTCCAAGTCCTTTACCTTTTTAGCGAGGATCGCGTTGAGATCTCACCATTATTAGCGCCACTCCAGGCGTAGGTGCCAGCGTTCCTCATCTGCGCCATCCTCCAAACGCTCACATCGTCATCATGCATCCAGGTCACGAACAAGGTCAATACATCGTTCGCCCTATTATCCTTCCATTACTTTTACCAGCGCAGGCAGATACTCACCAATGCTGTCTGAATCGCCTCCGCCTCTGGCCTCCCCAGTGGATGAAATAAACATCTTTCAGAAGGTCCTGGAGACAGATGCTTTGAATTTAAACATCTTGATGCCGGCTCCTGTACCATCCACATTATTCATTTTTGAGACACTTCATCATAGACCAGCGTCTAGGCCTCTCCTACCATTGGTTCTAGGCCTTTTAGAGCCAACAATGGACCTATTCCTCACATCGGCCTTAGCCAAATCTGCTCTGTTGAGGCTGCAAAAGAAGTACAGACCTCCAGAGCAGAACCCACGTTTTCTCTGCTCAGATTCACCTCCAAATAGTGTAGTCATCCTTGTGGCAAAGAAACACCATTCCACCACTACTTCATCTACAGTACCACCAGACAAGGAGAGTAAAAAGTTTGATTTGAAGGGGCACAAGGTTTTTGGTGCAGGTGCCACTACCATGAAGACTGCAAAAAGAACAATTGATGGACAGAATGCAGAACAATGTCATACATTCACCCCAGTACAGAGATCTGGGCCTAAATCCATCGTTTTTTTGCTAACCATGCCATTACAGTTTGGACCCAGCCATATGAAAATCGGTCTTGACCCTGCGCCCAATGGGAACAGTCCATCCCGAACTGCCAGGCCAGGTCCTCCCTGGACTGGAAACAAGCATCCTAGGACAGGTTTCGGGCTTTCAGCCCTCATCAGCCAGGATAGCTTGACTCCAGTGGCATGGAGAGCACGGGACCCATGTCTGGGCATACCCGTCCCACTCGGGGTGACAAATGCAAAAAGAACAATTGATGGACAGAATGCAGAACAATGTCATACATTCACCCCAGTACAGAGATCTGGGCCTAAATCCTTCGTTTTTTTGCTCACCATGCCATTCCAGTTTGGACCCAGCCATATACAAATCAGTCATGACCCTGCGCCCAATGGGAACAGTCCAGCCCGAACGGTTGCTTGCTCACTGTGCCACTGGATTCAAGCTAGCCTGGCTGAAGAAGGGTGACATACTCTGAAACCGGTCCCAGGATGCTTGTTTCCGGTCCAGGGTGGACCTAGCCTGGCAGTTCGGTCTGGACTGTTCCCATGAGGTACAGGGTCAAGACTGATTTGCATATGGCTGGGTCCAAACTGGGGTGGCGTAGTGGGCAAAAGAACGATGGATTTAACCCAGATCTTTTGACTGGGGGAGAATGTTTGCATTGTCAGCATTCCGTCCATCATTTGTTTGCTGTAACACTACCATGCAGGCAGCAAGTCCATCGGCTCTCCTGGGCAGATACGACAGAGCCTCGTAGGAGTCGTTACAAAACTTTGCAGGAGACCTGCCTAGAGATAAGAGAGAGGACTTCCTCTAAGTGGTTGACAAGCGTATGATGTTCCCCATCCAAATCATCAGCAGTGCTCCTGACTTATTACTCGCAACCTATGAATATGGTTATATTTTAAGCGCTTTGTCTTGGATACCACTTTCCAGCAACTTCTTCCGTATGATAGTGTGGTCCATTGTATCAAATGCTGCACTGAGATCAAGGCGTAGTATAGCATCTGAGCTACCTTGGTCTAGAGTAATTTTGAAATCTTCTGATGCTGCCAGCAGTGCTGATTCCGTGCTGAGCATAGCAGCCCATCTGAGTGGGGTGGAAGCAAAGATTCTTTTCGAGGAACTCTGTTAATGCTCCGTTCAAATGTTTCTCTGTTAACTTGCCAATTATTGGTAAGAGTAATGTAGGACGATAGTTCCCTAATTGAGCTGGATCTAGATCATCTTTTTTTAATAAAGGTCTAATTATAGCATGTTTTCAGGCTTTCAGGACCTCGCCTGCCTATAGCGAGAGAGCAATGATTTCGGCCACTGATGGGAGCAGAGTGTCCCTAACCTTACCAAGCACATGTGGAGGGGCTGGATCTAAAGGCAAGCCTGATTTAGTCTTCTCCATCAGAGATCTCATAACATTTATGTTGGTGGATGGGAAGCGAGTGAGGTCTGACGGGGGGGCCTCTGCCTCTGATCCCATTCCTGGCTTATGGTTATTTCATTTCCTTTCTAAAAAGAGCTGTAAATATCCATGACTTTTTCTGCCACGGGGTGGTCTTGAGAAGGCATTCATGGCTCTTTCTTACAGCCCTTAAACATGAATTCCAGCAACAGATTCTTAATGTTCCATTCTCAGGATCTACACTATTTAGCAGTCATACGGACGACAAATTGACCTTGATGAAGTCTGAAATGGAGCCCCTAAAGGTAGTCGGACTTGTAAAGCAGAAAGAACAGTGAAGACCCTACAAACCTTACCAGTGACGTTTTTACCCACATAGGGTTCAAACCACTCACTGGTCTCAAGATCACCTGCAAAACCAACTGCAGAGATCTTCCCAACAAGGTTGTCAACCCAGCGGAAGAGCCACTCAACAGTCCGCAAGGCCTACAGTAGGTTCTAAATGAATCTCTACTTTCTCCCTATCCTGTTACCCACTCCAATAGGGGGAAGTATATCTCATTTCCTAACAGAGTGGCAAGCAATTACAAGAGATGCCTGGGTGCAAAATATTGTTTGGAATGAGCATTGTCTCAAGTTCACCAGTCCTCCGCCGAATGTTGCTCCAATCACCATCTACAGATGTTGCACACAGAAGTAAACATCCTTCTGCAGATGAATGCAGTGGAGACTGTGCCTCCCAAACAACGGGCAAGAGGTTTTTAATCCTGTTATTTTCTGGTGAAAAAGAAAGCTCCCAGAAATGAGTTCACACCCATTCTTAATTTGAAACTAGCCAACAAGTGGGTTCAACCAGAAAAGCTTCAGATGCTGCCACTGCATCAGAGCTATCCACAGTTACATCAGGGAGACTGTCTCTGTTCGATAGACCTGCAAGATGCGTACCAATGAGAGGATAAGATCACCCTCTCCACCAATGCAAAACAGTCCCTGAAATGGTTGTGCTCTCCGATGAATCTTCTTCAGTGGATACCATTTCATCAGGATGTCCCTTCCAGACCATGATAACAGTTGCCTCTTGTTAGGATGGGGAGCGCACATGGATCACATCCAAATCCAGGGAGCACGATCTCCGAGAGAGATGACCTCTCACATCAATCTCCTTGAGCTAAGAGCAGTTCATCTTTTAAAGCTTTTCTCCCATTCTTCAAAACACAATCTGTGCTTGTTCAGACAACCTGACAACTGTATTACCTCAACAAGCAGGGGGGAACGAGGTCAAGACCGTTATCTCATGAGGTCCTAGACAATTTGGAAGTGGCTGATAGCCAGAGACCTGGGGATCACTACGACTCATCTCCCAGGTGTTAAAAATGTTCAAGCAGATTCCTTCAAGAAAACCACAAATTGGTCTTTCATATGGATGTGCAAAACATTTTTAGAATGTTGGGTGCTCTGCACATCGACTTATTCGCCACCACCGATAACAACAAAGGGATAGCGAAATCCAGGCGTTATGTTCTCACGAACCATACACCGTTTTTCATTCTAGTAGGGTGGTTATGACGACCCTTCCAAAATTCCTACCTAAAGTCATTTTGGACTCATATCAATCAGACCATTTCTTTGCTTCCTGTCTTTCAGCACACTTCCAAACCTGCTGAAAGGACTCTCCATTCTCTTGACGTTAGGTGAGTTTAAAGTTTTATCTGGACAAGACAAAAGATATCCGAAAGTCAACCAATTGTTTGTAAACTATGGGCTAGTCCATACAAGTCTAGCCACGTCCAAACATTCCACATCCCGATGGATAGTATCTTGCATTCTATTATGCAACTAGAAGGCAAATAAGGTTTTGTCCGGTAGACCTAAATCTCACTCCACTAGAGGAAAAATGAGAAATATCCCTATTGCTGAAATCTGTAAAATGGCTACATCGTGATGTGTTTACATGCTTACCAAACATGATTGTTTGGATTCAGATGGTAGAACAGATGCCCAAGTTGGACTCCCTGAGAAATGTAATTGCTTGATTTGGTCGATTAGTCGTTCCTCTGTCTTTTCCACCGCTCTTAGTGGGGTTGGGCTTGGTATTCTATTCAGCATTTATGACTGTCAATGAAGATCCCCTAAGAGAGCAGGAATGATTTCTTACCTGTAATCCCAGTTTCACTCAGGGGAAATCTCAGTTGAACTTGAGTCTAAAATACAACCTAAACTGCTACTCCTCCCACAATCCCAAAACGCAAATGAGCTCACTTAACATTTCAATAAGGCCATTTCTGATGTCCTGGACCAAGTCGCACCATTTAAACTGAAACAACAAAGAGCAATCCAATCCAAATCTAGGTTAAATCCTGAACTCAATAATGAAAGAAGACAACTCAGACTAGCAGAAAGAACATGGAGACAACACCCGTTGCACTCTTATCTAGCCCTCCTCAGATCCGCAAGATCAACATACAAGACGCTCATTTTCAATGATAAAACGTCTTTCTTTTGTGCCCAACTGGATCGTGCCAAAAATAGGCCCAGAGAACTCTTTAACATCAGAAAACAAACGTCATCTGCCCCTCCTGAACTGATGGCCTCAATCGACAGATATGAGGAAATTGCCAACTTCTGCATAGAAAAACATTGCTAAAATTGATCAATCCTTACCACAAATTGTGACCCTGCCTAGCCCCCAAATTTCTGTAAACTTCCCTCCTTTTTCCACATCTACCCTCCATCCTAATCCTCCCATTCACCAATCTACTCCAACAAGTTCTGGATGCATCCTTTCCAATTTACAATTGAAAAATAACGCCTCCTGGACTAGTTTCAATCATATGACTGAGCTCAAAGTCTTTAATATCATTGCGAAATTAAAGCCGACCTCGCGCACCAACGACTCACTCACATCAAAGCTAGTACATAACCTTAACCACATAATTGCCCCATGTTGGACAAAAAATTATTAACTCCTCTTTTGCCTCCATGTGGGTCCCTGACTCCCTCCAACTCGGGCGAATCACTCCCATTCTTAAAACCCTAAAGGCTGACCTTAATGATCCTAACAACCTCCGTCCCATCTCCAACCTCCCACTTCTAGCTAAAACCATGGAGAAATGTGTATTACTTCAACTCGACAGCCACATAGGCAAATACAACTTACTTGACTCCTTTCAATCTGGTTTCAGGAAAGGCTGTAGTACCAAAACCGCTATGCTGAACATTGGTGACGACATTCCCTGCTCCCTAGAGAATGGAGAAGCTTGCGTTCTTATCCTTCCTGAGCTTTCGGCTGCATTCGATACAGTCAATCATTCTTCCTTACTGGAATCTCTCAAATCTCGCTCTGGCCTTAATGGAACTGTCCTTAACTGGTTCACTTCCTACCACCAGCACCGAACACAACAAATAAAAATCAACTCCTGCCTCTCCAATCCTACCCCTGTCTCCCTGGGTGTCCCTCAGGGCTCGTGTCTCTCCCCCTCTCTCTTCAACCTCTTCATGGAACCCCTTACTCTCATTCTGAAACAAGCGGGATCAATTATCACCTTTACGCTGACGACACCCAACTCTAGTACAAAATCAAATCACACAGTGATGTCCTTCATTTAAACAACACTCTGAGCAAGATTCAATCCTGGTTTTACTCCAACCATCTTAAACTGAACTCTAACAAAACGGAAACTATTCTGTTCGAGGCATATGAGCTGCAGATTACACACTGTGCATAGATCGCCATCTGGTGTTGGGCCCGGATGTTTGCAGTTGTTTTTCCTCTTGGAAAGTCTTTGGAAGTCACGAGGTATGTGACTCCTCCTTTGGATCGTATTGCGCATGGGCTTCGGCTCCATCCTCAGATTGTTTTATTCCGCCATCGGGCTCGGATGTGTTCTTCGCGCAGCGGTTCCGAACAGTTTCCATTTCTGATCGGCGAGCAATTCTCCCCATTGCACGGTATTGTTTTTGATCGCAATCTCCACACTCGACGCGACTCTCCTCGTTCGAAGTCTTTGATTCCGGTCGTCGACGAAGGCCTTCGGGCCTTCCTAAGCTCCGGTCCTGGCTGATGGAAAGGACTCTATTCAAGAAGTGTCCTCGATGTGGGTCCAAATTTCCCCACACCGATCTCCATGAGGTGTGCAACCTCTGCCTCTCCCCTGAACACGAGGCTTGAGACTGTCCGGCGTGCAAATCCTCCGGTCCACAAAGACCATTCGAGACCGAAGGGCGAGGAGAACCATGGCACACTCGTCGACAGCGATCCCTGACGACATCTTCGGAGAAGGTGTCGATGTTCCAGAAGAACAGCACACCGAAGAGGGCCTCGTCAGCGCCTCTGAAGCCGACGACTCCGATGTCGAGGACATCACTCCGGCACAGAGGGGCGTGAGTACTAACATCCACCCCCACCCTCGACGGCATCGAAAAAGGCTTCGGTTTCGCCCTCAGGCCTAGACACCACCAAAGACATTGCTTCCCACACCTCGCCTTCGGGCCCGGTTAAGAAGCCTATCAAGCCTTCTGGCGGCTCGGGCTCGAGCCAGCATGCCGTCGGTGCCGAGAAACACTCCTCCGCACCGGCGCCGAAAAAGAAAATGGCCTCCTCCTCTGCGCCGAGCTCCACACCGAAGCACTTGGCGCCGAAGACCAGCACCAGCTCCTCGGTGCCGACACCGCCCCCAGAGCCGAGCAAAAAACCCAAAGCCATCGACACCCACACCTCGAAGCCAAAAATCATCTCGGAGCCGAGGAAACAACCAGCCATCTCGAAGCCGCACAGTTCAAAGCAACGAAGTGATGCCGACTCCAAGACTAAAAAACCTATGGCTCTGACGCCTTCGGCGCCTAGGGATTGGCCACTCACTGAAGAACTATTTCGGCCTGATCCACTACAAAAAACACTGGTCAAAGACCCCAAAACTGGACATTTTGATGCTCAGCATCAAAAAGAGACCGCTTGACAAGCCTGCCCCAGCTCCACCTCCAAAGAGGAAAGACTTTGCTACCTTCCCTTTGAGAATACCTTCACCCCCTCCTCCACCTCCTCCTTCTCCTCCCCCACCTCATCATTCCCCCACACCCTCTCCGGATGAGGATGATGACGATGTCTACGATGACACAGGGGACGAGCCCCATGACAAACCCACAGGGGACCCCACTCCTACAGGCTCCCCAGACCCATGGGACGACTATAACATTCCAGACATCCCTAAAGTCCCGCAGGACGACCTTTACCCTTCAAGACCGTCCCCCCCCCCCGGAAGACACAATGGGGTTTAACCAACTACTCCATAGGGCTGCACACTACCACAGAGTTGATCTCCATACAGACCCCGAGGAGGAGGACTTCCTCCTAGATACCTTTGACACAACACACAGGGCCACTTCCACCCTGCCCATGCTTAAAGGGGTTATCAAGCACGCGCTAGAGGTCTTTAAAGACCCGGTCAGGGCCAGGGTCATCAACCCTCGCATCGAGAAGTAGTATAAGGCCGCCCCTACAGACCCCACCTATATCAGAGGGCCAGCACCACTAGACTCCCTAGTAGTGTCCACTGCAAGAAAGCGTGCAAACTCCCAGGCATCAGGCTAGGCACCACCACCTGATAAGGAGTCCAAACTCCTGGACGCCTCTGGCAAGCGCACTGCATCCCAGGCTGCCAACATATGGCGCATTGCAAACACACAAGCGCTTTTGGCAAGATATGACAGGGCACATTATGATGAACTGGAAGCCATAATGCAACACCTCCCTGACAAATACAAAAATAGAGCCAGCAAGCTAATCCAGGAGGGTAAAACCATCACCAACACCTCCATTCACTGCGCCCTAGATGTAGCTGACACCGCCTCTAGGGCAATTAACACCAGCGTCCTCCTCCGTAGGCATGCCTGGCTACGAATTTCAGGTTTCAAACCTGAGGTGCAGGCTTCCATCCTGAACCACCCCTTTGACCAGGAGCATCTGTTCGGCCCAAACGTTGATAATGCCCTGGAAAAAATGAAAAAAGACACAGATATGGCGAAGTCTATGGGAGCCTTACAGTCGCACCCTCCCAGGCGCTCCTTTCGCCGCTCTTCCTTTTGAAGCACCTCCAGAGGCTACTCCTCCGATAACGCTTCTACTTCCTATAAAGCCCCTACCCAATCCACCTTCACAAGGGGTTACCAAAGAGGAGGCTACAGGGGCAACAATAATAAAGGCAGAGGAAAGACTAACACCTCCCGCTCTGCCTCCACCCCTACCCAATGACTTCCCTCCACTCCCCCCAGACCATCCCACTCCGGTCGGGGGCAGACTCCACAATTTCCTTCCTGTCTGGACTACTATCACCTCAGACAAATGGGTAACACAAATAATTCGGGCAGGCTACTGCCTCAAACTAACATCTACCCCCCACCAAACATTCCACCCAAACAACGCCCAATGTCACAGGAACATTTGTCACTTCTAAAGCAAGAGGTAATCTCCCTCCTACAGAAGAGTGCGATAGAACTAGTTCCTACCCACCAACAAAATATGGGAGTTTACTCCCTATATTTTCTCATACCAAAAAGGAACGAGACTCTAAGGCCCATCCTAGACCTCAGACCCCTAAATCACTATATACACTCAGACCATTTCCACATGGTCACGCTCCGGCAGGTACTTCCCCTGCTCTCCCAAAATGACTTCCTTGCCACCCTAGACCTCAAGGACGCCTATTTCCACATTCCTTTTCACAAGACTCACAGGAAGTTTCTTAGATTTGTAGTGGACGGTCAACACTATCAGTTCAAAGTGCTCCTATTCGGAGTCACCACAACACCACGGGTGTTTACCAAGTGCCTAGCGGTAGGGGCAGCACACCTGCGAAGACAACACATCCACGTCTTCCCATACCTAGGCGACTGGCTCATAAAAGCCAGCTCATACAACCAGTGCGTACAACACACTCACGCCACTATCCAACTTCTTCACGAACTGGGCTTCACAGTAAACCATGCAAAATACCATCTGCAACCATCCCACGTAAAACAATACCTCAGTGCCACCATAGACACCTCAAAAGCGCTAACCTATCCCAGTCCTGCCAGGATAGCAAGCATTCAGGCTCTACGCGCCAAATTTCAACCAGAACACTCTCTTCCAGCTCTAGTGTTCATGCAACTTATAGAAATGATGGCCTCTTGCATACTCATAGTACCTTACGCAAGACTCCAGATGCGTCCTCTCCAAGAGTGCTTAGCACGCCAATGGAACCAGGCCCAGGGTCAATTGACAGATCTGGTGTTGGTAGATGGTCGTGCCCATCGCTCTCTGCAGTGGTGGACCACCAAAAACCTTTCCAATGGGCGACCGTTCCTGGACCCGATTCCTCAGATAGTACTGACAGCGGACTCATCGCTCTCCGGCTGGGGAGCTCACCTACTACATTACACGATGCAGGGCAGGTGGACACCTCAACAAAAGTTACTCCACATCAACCATCTGGAGTTGCTAGCCATATTCTTAGCCCTAAAGGCCTTTCAAACACATGTCTCAGTCAAGGCCGTCCTAGTCCGCACAGACAACATGACAGCCATGTACTACATACAAAAACAAGGCGGCATACACTCTCCGCAGCTTTCTCAGCTAGCACAGAGCATATGGAGATGGGCCATACCAAAACATCTTTCTCCTGGCCCAACATGTCCCAGGAGTCCAAAACACTATGGGTGATCTGCTGAGCAGACAAACGCAACAGATTCACGAGTGGGAACTCCATCCACAAGTTCTTCACCCCTACTTTCAAATGTTAGGGCATCCACAGATAGACCTCTTCGCCACCCACGAAAACTCCAAATGCCCAAACTTCGCCGCCAGGTATCACACCCATTGTCCAAAGGCAATGCGATATGGATGAACTGGTCAGGCAGACATGCGTACGCCTTTCCGCCTCTCCCATTCATTCCACTAGTGTTGCGCAAACTACAGCAACACTCCCTCACTCTCATCCTAGTAGCTCCAACTTGGGCCAGACAACCGTGGTATACCACACTGCTGGAACTATCTGTAGTACCACACCAAAAGTTACACCTCTCTCCACGCCTCCTAACCCAGAACCATGGAGAGATCAGGCACCCGGACCCAGCTCATCTCAACCTTGCGATCTGGCTCCTGAAATCCTAGAATTCGGTTATCTCAATCTTCCCCCTGACTGTATGAACGTCATTAGAGAAGCTAGACGACCTACCACTAGAGCTTGCTACGCAGCCAAGTGGAAACGTTTCGTGGTCTATTGTCACAACAATAACTTCAATCCCCTAGATGTGTCCATTCAACACATCATAGGCTATTTACTACACCTACAAAGAGGCAACCTAGCCTACACGTCTATTAGACTGTACCTTGCGGCCATAGCAGCTTATCTACAAAACAGGCAACATCTATCACTCTTTAGAGTACCTGCCATAAAAGCCTTCATGGAAGGCCTCAAAAGAATAATTTCCCCCAGAGTGCCACCCTCACCTGTGTGGAACCTAAACATCGTTCTCACAAGACTAATGGGGCCTCCCTTTGAACCTCTACACAAATGTGAACTTCAATTCCTAACATGGAAAACTGCCTTTCTTGTAGCCATTACTTCCCTCAGAAGGGTCAGTGAGATTCAAGCACTCACCATTCAAGAACCCTTTCTGCAAATGCACCATAACAAGGTCGTTCTCTGCACTAATCCAAAATTCCTCCCTAAAGTAATTTCTCCCTTTCACCTAAACCAGTCTGTAGAACTGCCTGTATTCTTCTCGCAGCCACAGACCATCGCAGAAAGAGCTCTCCACACACTAGATGTAAAACGAGCCTTACTCTACTACATCGAGAGAACACAACCCTTTCGAAAGACCAAACAGCTGTTCGTTTCTTTCTCACCACCACACAAAGGCAACCCCATCTCTAAATGTGGGATAGCTAGGTGGATTATTAAATGCATACAGATTTGCTACCACAAAGCAAAACGAACGCTATCTGTTCCCCCTAAAGTCCACTCTACACGTAAGATCGGGGCTTCCATGGCATTTTTAGGTAACATCCCCTTAGATGATATCTACAAAGCAGCTACATGGTCTACACCGCACACTTTCACTAAACACTATTGTGTAGATGTGCAAACTAAGCAACAAGCTAGTGTGGGCCAGGCTGTACTCAAAACATTGTTTCAAACCACTGCAACAGATACTGGTGGTCGCCGCTAGGAGCGAGTACTGCTATATAATCTTTGCGCAGTGTGTAATCTGCAGCTCATATGCCTCGAACGGCAAATGCTACTTACCAGTATGCATCTGTTCTTGGCATGTTGAGCTGCAGATCTGCACACGCCCACCCGGCTACCTTTATCTGTTCCAGTTTATCTTATTTAGATACAACACACATGGGCATCTTCACTGCTTATTACTACGCTCCATCATTTCCCTGCTGGCGAAAAACAATCTGAGGATGGAGCCGAAGCCCATGCGCAATACGATCCAAAGGAGGAGTCACATACCTCGTGACTTCCAAAGACTTTCCAAGAGGAAAAACAACTGCAAACATCCGGGCCCAACACCAGATGGCAATCTATGCACAGTGTGTAGATTTGCAGCTCTACATGCCAAGAACAGATGCATACTGGTAAGTAGCATTTGCCTTACTCCCCTAAAAGCAACCTTCTTCCCATCCAAGACTTGATCTCTGACCTAAACGCCCTCACTCTATCCAACTCGGCAAAATCCCTATGTTTCATCCTGGACAAAAATTTGGCACTGAAGGACCATATAAATAACGCGGCCAAAGGAGCACTTTTCACTATCAAACACCTCAAGAAAATCCAACCCTTCATCCCTCAAGCCGACTTCAAATGGGTTGTTCAGTCACTAGTCCTCTCCAAACTTGACTACGGCAATGCTATTCTCACTGGAACCCCTAAAGTTCACTTGACCCCCCCCTCCCCGAGCCATGCTCAACTTGGCAGCCAGGCTTATTACCGACTGCAAACGGTTTGACCACATCAAAACCTGCCCTCAAATCCCTCAATTGGCTTCCCATTGAAGGAAGATGCATCTACAAGACTGCCTGCATCACCCACAAAGCTCTTCACTCTCAATCTCCAGTATACTTAACAAATAAAGTCAAAAAAGCGGGCAGCGCCAGACTGATGAAAAGCTCTAAGGCTCTTCTCCTCGTTCCCCCGTTACTAAAAAAGAAATCCACGCAGACTCGCTCCTTTTCTGGAAACGCACCGAGATTCTGGAATGCCCTTCCGAGGGACCTCTGCTGCAACCCCTCCTACCTTGGCTTCAAAAGAGACCTAAAACGTCTTCTCCTCAACAAATACTGGAGTCCATAATTCTCTCAGATCCTGCTATCCTTTGATCACCTGTATTGGTCATCTTTCTGCTAACCTGTTGACCTTTCTCTCTCCCTATACTCCTCTTATTGTGTACTCCTGCCTCTGCTCTCCCTGGTCTCTCATTTATCCTGTCAGCTCTAACTACTGTGCTGCAAGTTTCTTTTGGCGTTTCCCCTTGTTTTTGTCCATTTGTTCTTGACCTCTCTTCAGCTACCCCTTCCCTCCTACCACTACAAATGTTCTCCTTGTTTATATTTTATTGTGTGCTCTGAGGTTATACCTCCCTTATATTATTTAATTGTATATAACCTTTGAATCCATGCAATTCTGCCTTCTCCTGACTCAATGGGGAGATTTGCATGTTCCTGATTGTAGATTGTTCTTGGAACTATCTTTCCATTTAATTTTGCCTGCTCATGTAAAGCGCTCTGATATCTTTGGGTCTAGCCAGCGCTATATAAAACCTTACAAATAAAATAAATAAATAAATGTTTCAGCCTCTATCCTGGATTTCTGTGAGAATGCCTTTGAGGCTGCTAAGCCTCATGGCCTCTTGCATCCTGCTTGTAACAGATGCCAGATGGCATATGCAGGCGGCTCTGCAGTGGAACCTAAAGTTCCAGTGGGTGCAGCATCAGGGAAATCTTTCAACATGGTCCAGATCTCGGAGGGAACTCCACAGGGCCTGCAGTGGTGGCTGACCAACCATGATTGGGTCAGAAGCAGACCCCTCTCCAGTCCCCAACCAGATAACACAGTAGTAACAGATGTGTCACTCCTGGGATCGGGTGATCATCTGGGAGAGGTGGAGATCAGAGGACTCTGGTCTCTGGTGGAATCCAGAACCCACATCAACTTGCTGGAGCTCCGAACAGTTCATTTGACATTGAAAGCCTTCCTTCCTTCCCGTGCAAGTGTTCACGGACAAACCCACTGCCATGTGGTACTACAACTAACTGCCGTTTGGGTCGTGAACCCTTTGTCAAGAGGCCTTGCGTTCCTGGACCTGGCTGGAACGGCAGGGCAAATCCCTGGTGGTTCAACACCTGGCATGTTCTCTGAGCGCCAGGGCTGACTAACTCAGCTGTCTAAGCCTAGCGGATCATGAATAACATCTCCATCCGGAGGTGGCACAAGGTCTCTTTCTGCAGTGGGGAGAGTCTTGGTTAGATCTGTTTGCCTCCGCAGAGAATGCGTAATGACAGCAGTTTTTCACGCTGGACTTTCCAAGGCAGCTCTCGCTCATGGACGCTTTTTGTCTGTAGCTCAGGCCTCCTGTACGTTTTTCCGCCCATACCACACCCACCCAGAGTGCTCAAAAAGATCAGGAGCAACCGGGACCAAGTCATTCTTGTGGCTCCAGACTGGGCATGGAGAGTCTGGTATCCCGAGCTTCTCCAATTGAGCATCGATCCTCCGATCAGCCTTTCTCTTCGGGAGGATCTTCTGTTGCAGTAGTTAGGGAGGGCCCTCCACCCGAATCTGTCAACTCTACACCTTCTTGTGTGGAGATTGAGCGGCCGTTGATAGCATTCAACCTTTCTCTGGAAGTTTGCAATGTTATTTTGGTGACCAGGCAACACCCACTAAGACTGTGTATAGCTGCCGGTGGAACAAATTTGCAAAATATTGTACAGAAAGACCTATTGATCCTATTTCTGCATCCCTCTCTCTTACTTTTTATTCTGACCCTTGCTCAGCAGGGCTTTGCATTGGTCACTCGTAAAGGGTACCTTTCTGTCTTGTCTGCCTTTTTGAGGCTGCCAGACCAGCACTCTTTATTTAAATCCCCTATTGTAAATTGATTTTTCAAGGGACTTGTACATATGTTTCCACCTGCCCCTTTCATCATGCCTCAGTGGGACCTTAATTTGGTTCTCAACTTCCTGATGTGTGCTCCGTTCGAACCTCTGCACAAATGCCCTCCTCCGGCTGCTTACGGTCAAAACACCCTTTTTAGTGGCAATAACTTCTGC
The DNA here is from genome assembly GCF_964204655.1 of Triturus cristatus. Taxonomy (NCBI): domain Eukaryota; kingdom Metazoa; phylum Chordata; class Amphibia; order Caudata; family Salamandridae; genus Triturus; species Triturus cristatus. The sequence goes on from NC_140579.1 coordinate 1,278,855,312, forward strand.
CAGGAGGGTTAGCGGATTGAAGGCTCTGTCATCCAAGCCTCCTTGCCTGACCATCTTCCCTGATGAGTTGGTGCTTTGCATTAGGGCCTCTTTCTTACCGAAAGTGGTAACACCATTCAGTGTGGGCAATCTGTCACCAAGCCCACTTTCTACGCTCCTTTACACCCATCTAAAGATGTGGAGCGACTCCACCGTCTGGATGCAAAAAGAGCATTGTCGTTTTACCTTGACCACACAAAAGAGTTCTGGGGGATGACCAACTCTTTGTGAGGTACGTGGGAACGAAGAAGAGTTGTGCGGTGCAGGAAAGGACAATCTCTTGATGGGTCGTCCTTTACATCAAAATCTGCTACACTCTACCATGGCATTGCATCATGGAGTTCCAGTCCTAAACATTTGCCAGGCAGGAACGTGGGCATCACTGCACATGTTCACCAAGCACTATTGCCTGGACAGTCAAGTCCGCAGGGATGACCTTTTTGGCCGCTGTGTCCTGCAGGGCTTCTTGGTCTAAACTTGTCCGCAGTCCCTCCTCTGGAGATGGTATTGCTTGGGAATCTATTCAAAGGTAAGGAATCTGCGGCTAGATGTCTTTATCCGATTGACAAGTTACTTACCTTCGGTAATGCCTTATCTGGTAGAGACATGATCTAGGACAGATTTTTAGGGTCAGGGCTGTTCCCTTTCAGGGCCCTAATTGTTCAAAACACACCAATATCGGTACACTTCATGGCTATGCGCTCCCGGCGTGGAAAGTTGTAAAAAGTAACTGACATCAGCATGCCAAAGGATCGCCTATACAGGTGACGCCAACGTCACAAGGGCGGGGACGGCGATGTCAATGGGACGTGGAGCTGACTGAAGCCACCTACCGGCGTTCAAGATGTATTGCTCGAAGAAAAATCTTCCAGTTCCAGTCTGATTCCTGGGAAATTCAAAGGTAAGGAATATGCGATGGGTAGAGCCGGACTGGCCTTGGCCGGCACCGGGCATTTCCCCGGTGGGCCGTGAGCGTGGGGGCCGGTTTTAGATCCATCAGGGCAGTTTTTGTTACCGGGGGCCAGCAATATCGGCCCGGTAACAAAATTGGACGAAGCCGGCCCTAGCAAACAGCTCGGCCGCACCCCGGTTCCCCACAGGAGGGGGGGGGGCAGCCTAGCAGTTTGCCAGGGCCCGTTTTGGTTCCCAGTCCGGCCCTGGCGATGGGATCATGTCTCTATCGGATAAGGCGTTACCGAAGGTAAGTAACTTTCCTGTTAAGTGGTAGACAAGGAAAAGCCAGGTTAGTGGGAGGCATGGGGTTGGGTAGTGGGGGCAAAAGTTGATTTTCCTTGTTAATTCCCATTGGAAACTTTGCCCTCTCCAATGCAGACAAAAATTACACACAATTTGGTTAGGTCTTTACTCAGAAAGCATACTGTTTGTGATTCAATGTAAGTCTATTCAGCTGTTCTCAAGAAATTCGAGTTTAGAGAGGGGCATTGGTTGGGCATTTTGGGGGGTTAAAGTGTTAGGTATATCTGGACTGCCAGTATCCACATTTGCTCTTATTGGGCAATGTAAAAGGAGCTAGTTAATTCTGATTGGCTAGCCACAACATGAACAATATGTTGTTGCAGCCATTACAGGACTCCGGGAAATGGACCCTGCGTCCTGAAAATAAATTTAAAAAAATTCGGGGCCAGGGTGAGCACACCGTGATCTCCAGGGGCATGTGAGAGAGCACCAAAGGGGCCCCCTTGATTGGTTGGCTACAACATCTACAACATGTTGTGGCAGCCATTACAGGACTCCGGGTCATGGTTTCTATTGCAACGCATAGCAGGGAAAGCCTGTTTTTGAGTGTCACAAAAAGGAACACTTATGAAGGGTGATAACAGAGTTTAGTCAAAATATAAATCATTTATTGATGGTTTAATACTCCTTTTCGGAATTCTGGTGACTTGTCAGGTGATTTTCCTCTGTGTTTAAGAGAAAACTGTTTTCTCTCATGATTTTTTCACAGAGATTACGGAAGGTACTCCAGAAGCTAAAATGAGAGTACATTTTCTACACGTTCACACTATCTTTCTTAGCAGAATAAAAATAAAGTCTGATATTTTGAGTAAAACATCTATTCCAAAAGCAGCAGCAACCTGTCAGTTAATTTCCCTCTGTTCTACTGCAGTTTCCCACAGTGTTCTAATGAACAACTAGAGCCCTGACATTCTGTTTCTGATGGATCCCTGTACCCACAGAGTATTCAACTTTAAACTGTACCCCAGGTGCCAGACTGACCCTGGAAGTTTTCTTTGCAGTGTATAGCAAGCTCCGACAATCAGTACCATGCGACTCTGCGTTTCCTTCATTCCACCTCAGAAGTGATGAAGCAAAGCCGTGTATAAGCTCAACCTCAATGCTCCGACATCAGTTCCTTTCTTTACGTGCCTTCGATCGCAGATCCACAGTTCCACTTCATTTTTCGTTGGTTGATTTATTGTTCAAATTGTATTCCAGTGTGAAAGGGAACAGTGTCCCCATCTAAAAGTACAGGGTTCAAACCATGCAGCGACTATCTTAAACACATGTCCAGGATGGACCCACACGAGGTTTGCCTCTGGTGTTTTTGCTCATGGTACAATGCCAAGTCATGTGAGCAATGTGCTCTCTTGCACCCGCAGGCGATTCAAGACCGTGTATTGAAGTTGTAATATCCGAGGGAGCCTGTTCAATCCTGCAGTCATGGGAGTGGACCCTTACCTGCTCTTGAGGTCCATTCTGTAAATGGTCATCATAGTGGTCAAGGTCATCCAGTAAGTCAAAGTTCAAGCTGAACCAAAAGCACAAAAAAGGTAAACTGGACTCAGCTCTACCCTGCCACACTCTATCTAAAGAGGAGAATCGAGGGTATCAAGGTGCCACACGATCTTGTTCCCCAATTGAGGAGCTGATCCCACAGTTGACTCTGATGTTTCATGCTCCCCCTGGTGCACCTTTGGGCATCAAGGATCAAGAGGCCTCCAGTTGGGTTACTGTTGGTCGAGCCATCCTCTGTGTCCCATGAACCCCTGGAACCTGATTCAAGTTCCACACCAACTACGGTGCTGCTTTTCATTCTGTCTCTACGACCTGCGCCAGTCCCTTCTTCGTTGATGCCGGTTGAAGTGCAATGGTTTTTAGGTCTAGCCTAGCGCAGCGTGCATGCGCTGCTCTATCGGGTGCTTCCTGTGAGCACTTTAAACTTCTCCGTGTGGGTCTGACTCCTCCCACACATTCGATTGGCCTTTGCGTGTGTCTTTCAAAAATGAAAGCACAAAAATGACCAAAGGTGGGTGCATGTCCCACCTCTTCTCCAAAGGTTCACTCCCACGGCGTATTGCTCTCTAGAGCGAGCAGCGGCGCGCATGGTGGCAGCTGCATTCCTGGTGGGTCAGGTTACACGCAACGCGGCGTGCTTTTGCTTTTGCTTGTTATTGACTGCTTTCTAAGAGCACATCGAATGCTGACGGCGAGACCACACACAAACGGATGTTTGTTGAGAGGAGCCTCACCAACACTGCCTGCTCTTGCTTTCTCCACATTCCTCTGTTTGTTAACAGATGGGAGGTGACAGGCATTTATTTGTTCCTTGAAGCCCGTCATTTACGCTACCTTCAGTGCACATCTTGACTAGCTTTGGCCCGTAAGTCAGGGGAGTGCCAGCAACTGGCATTGTCGGCTGGTTGCAGTCTCTACGCTTCGTCTTAGTTCGGTTCTAGCTGAGAACTAGTAAATAACACCTGATTTTTGTACTTAAACAATCTCCACATTTCTGTTGACGTATTTCAGATTAAACGTGTCTGTGACGTACATAGAAGTGGCGTCATGCTTCAACAATGCTTACGTGGAGGAGCCTAGCGCGCATCCAAGATGGTCGCGTGAGCACAGGGCTCCCCGGACCCTCGCTGCTCCTCGGAATTTATCCTGACTCTATCCTGACTTGGTTGATGGAATCTGGGAGACGAATGCTGGCTGAACACTAAACTCCTTTCGGAAATCAAATCGGACCTGGCAATCCAGAGTTATGGTGGTTTGAACTTTTGAGGCCCACCCGACGGCTGTGCCCGATGCGAGGGTGATCTGTGGAGCCGGGGCGTAGTTGAACAACAACGGCAGCGGGGCTGTGCCAGTGGCCGTCACATCACTTTCGGTTTCACTTTTGGTCTTTGAGGGGCTGGACTGTGGACTTGCTTGGTGCGACTGGACTCTCATTTTGCCTTCGCTTGATGCCGGTGGCTTCGTCTGCTGCCAGTGTGCTCATTGACGGGGGTCCCTTCGCTCCGCCATATTGCGGCCTGTGGTGCGACACGCGTCTGCCTGGCCTGTGCCACCTCGACGCTTCCTCGGTGGTCCCCTTCGGCGATCGAGTTTCTCATGGGAGGCAAGGGAGACCCCGAGAGGCGTAAGACCAAAACATCCCTACGTGGGGGACCGGTCCAGACGAACAACATGGACCGCTACACTCAGGGTAAAGGATCCCCCGGGACGGCCACTGTCCCCCCGGAGGACACCAGTGGTGGCCCGTCCGTTTCTCCGGATCTGTCCCTGCAGGACATCATGGGCGCCATTAAGGGCATCAGAGAGACCATCGCTACGCAGTACGAGGCCTTGGCCCGTAAAATCGACACGGTGGCCATTGACATTACGCTAATCCGGGCGGATCTCTCTAAGACGAACGAGAGGGTTCAATCGCTGGATGTGCGGACGTCCTCCCTTGGTACGGAGGTGTCGGACCTGCAGGCCACTCTCGGCGATCTCAAGTCGGCCAATGATCTGATGGCCCGGCGGCTGGAAGACTTCGAGGGACGGGCCCGCCGCAATAACATCCGCGTCATAGGCGTTCCGGAGACCTCCGATAACCGCCCGGTTGATCTCCTGGTCGAGGAGCTCATCCTCGAACATCTTGCTCCCGCTGGCCTGAGTAAGTTTTTCGCTGTGGAGCGGGCCCATCGAGTCCCAGGTGGCCGGCCGCGACCGGGTGCCCCCCCGAGGCCTATCGTTGCGAGACTTTTCCATTACAGGGACCGAGACACGATTCTCCAGGCCTCACGGGTCCATGGCCCGGTCCGACATGAGAACTCGTCCATTAACTTTTTCCCGGACTTCACCCAACTTGTCCAGAAACAGCGGATGGGCTTCCAGGGGGTGAAGCGGCGTCTCCGGGACCTCGGTCTCAAGTACTCTATGCTTTATCCTGCAAGGCTCCGAGTGGAACATGAAGATCGGACTACCTTTTTTGACTCTCCTGCGACTGTGAGTGACTGGCTGGATTCGCTGCCGGACCGGGGTGACCGGACTGGGCCCTCTGCCGGTACCGAGGGTGGCGGGTCTCCTTTGGAGTGACTTATGGTCCCGGACTTTGCCAGGTTGTACTGTTCGGCTGGGTTCTACATCTTTTGTGCATTTTGTTTCATTATGTTGTGTGTGGGGAGCGGGCGGGGACGGGTCCCTTCCCTCCTCCGGGGTCTTTTCGTAGAATGGGGTTTGTAGGGCGACAGGCACACTGCAAGTTGGGGTGGTTTTTTGGACCGCAGGGGTGCAGGGGGGGGGGTGTTGGAGTTGGGGGGGTTGGTGGGTGGGTGGGGTTGTTTGGATTTGTGTTTTTTGTTTTCAAGGCGAAGTATTGGCTATGGTTCATCCTTGGGTGTTGAGCTCTTTGCTAGGGGGCCCTTGATCTACTGGAGGGGATGGGGGGGGGACGGGTTGAGATTGATGTCTTGGAACGTCAATGGATTGGGGGACCGTATCAAACGGGGTGTTGTGCTGCAATATCTGCGTCGTCTGACTCCTGATGTGGTGTTCTTACAGGAGACGCATCTGGTTGGCAATGTTTGTCGGGCTATGAACAGGGGGGGATATCGACTTGTGGCCCACTCTGGTTTCACCACTGGTTCGAGAGGGGTGAGCATTCTCTTGCGAGTTTCACTTCCGTTGGAGATCACCAGGGTGGTCCCAGACGATAGAGGGCGCTATGTGGCTCTGACTGGGAGGTGGGAGGGGCAGTCCCTTTCCTTGATCTCGGTCTATGTTCCCCCGGGCCTCCAGAACTCCACCTTCTCAGACTTGGGTCGTATGTTGCTTGGGCTTCCTGACAGTCTTTTGCTTATGGGTGGGGACTTTAATTCGGTTGTCTCGGGTGACCTGGACCGTCATCCGCCCAGGGCCCTCCCTGCTGCCCAGGCGTGGCTGGGCGGGCTCCTGGAGACCTTCGGTCTGGTGGACTGTTGGAGGTTAATGCATCCGACACAGTGTCAGTACACCTTTCACTCTGGGGCCCATGGGAGTCTCTCCAGACTGGATTATTTCCTTATGCCCGCGGCCCAGGCTACTCGGATTCGAGAGGTCAAACACCTGGCCAGGGGTATTTCTGATCATTCCCCACTGTGGTTGCTTTTTGACACCGGGTCGCGGTCCGCTGGGCGGATCGCTCCTATTAACCCTTGGTACCTGCGAGACCCCAAGATCCGTGATAGCCTGATTAAGTCGATTGATCAATATTTTTCTGAGAATGAGGGGTCGGTGTTGTCCTCGGTGTCCCTGTGGGAAGCTTTCAAAGCAGTGCTCCGCGGGCATGCCCTGTCCCAGATAGGCCAAGAGGGTTAAGAGAGAGGCGGTTGTGACGCTGGAGACTGAAATATCGGGGCTGGAGGCAGCCTTGGCGGCGGGCGTCACCCCGGATGGGCTGCATGCCCTCAGCCTGAAGCAGTTTGAATATAAGTCTCTCGTCACTGATGCTGCCAAGACTATGTATAGGGAGCAGCAGGGTAGGTTGTATGACGCCGGAGACAAGGCGGGTAAGCTGATTGCCTGGTTGGACAAGAAGGAGAGAGTGAATCGTGTGGTCCCGGAGCTTCGGGTGTCGGATGGAGTGTGTGTGACTGAGCCTGGTGAGATTGTTGAGTGTTTTGCTGACCACCTCCGTGCAGTGTACTCCCCGGTGTCTGATAGAGATGAGGACGACTCTCGTCTTCTGCTTCGGGATATTGCCCTGCCCGGCTTATCCGTTGAGGACCGCGAGCTGATGGATGCCCCTTTGTCTGTCGAAGAGATAGCTACTGCGATTCGCTCCCTCCGCTCGGGCAAGGCTGTGGGCCCCAACGGTCTGCCGATTGAACTATATAAGTTGCGCCCGGATAAAATCGCGCCTTTCCTCCGCCATATGTTTCAGGAATCGCTCGAGAGGGGTTCCCTTCCTGACGACCAGCGTCTGGCTACTATAGTGGTGATTCCCAAGGAGGGTAAGCCACGTGACCGCTGTGCCTCCTATAGGCCTATTTCCCTGCTAAATGCCGAACCCAAAATCCTTGCTAAGGTCCTCGCCAATCGCCTGCTGAGCGTTATATGTGACTTGATACATCCGGATCAATGTGGCTTCATCCCACATCGTAATACCGCTCTCAATTTACGGCGTCTGCACGGCGTCCTCGCTAGGGCTGAGTACTTCGCTGAACCGGCCATATTGGTTTCCCTAGACGCCACGATGGCCTTTGATACCATTGAATGGCCATTTCTTTGGGCCGTCTTGGCGAAGTTTGGTTTTGGGGAGGGGTTCCTTAGCTGGGTGAAGCTCCTTTATGCTGGACCAATGGCTCAGGTGGTTGTCAATGGGCGGGTTTCTCGGCCTTTCGCTCTCGGGAGGGGAACTAGGCAGGGGTGCCCGTTGTCCCCGCTGCTCTTTGCTCTCGCCCTGGAACCGCTCGCTGCCTGGCTCCGTTGGGAGCCCTCGATTAGAGGGCTCCGGTGGGCCCCGGGCTTCGAGGATCGGGTTTCATTGTACGCGGATGATATTCTCTTGTATCTCACCTCACCGCGGAAGTCGCTCAATGTTCTCTTTGATGTCCTTACTTCCTTCGGGAAAAACTCGGGTCTGATAATTAACTGGTCCAAATCTTGTGTGTATCCTATCTCTGGTGGTCTTCCTCTCTTGCCACCTCGGCTTCCGCTCCAAATATCTCAGTCCGGCTTTAAATACCTGGGGGTGTACGTTTCGTTGGATCCGGCGGTCCGCTATGAGCAGAATCTCCTGTCTCCACTCCGGCGTTTGAGGGCAGATACGGCTCGGTGGTGTAAGCTGCCCTTGTCTCCGCTTGGTCGCGCGGCGCTGTTTAAAATGATGTCCCTTCCCAGATTCCTTTATGCACTCCAGAACTCCTTTGATGTCATTCCTGCGGCCTACTTTAGGGAGGTGGAGAGTTTGCAGAGGAGACTGGTTTGGGACGGGCGATCGCGTATCGCTTTGGCCAAGCTGACTCTTTCCTGGTATGACGGGGGCATCGCGCTTCCTGATATTAGACGGTACTATTGGGCCTCCCAGCTGTCTGCCATTAATCATGCTACGTACGCTCCTGGTTCGAACCCGGCATATGAGATGGATAAGTTCCTGCTCCCCGGCGGTAACTATAACAGAGCGCTTTACTCGCGGTCTGCTGGTAGGGCCCTTACGGGCCCTACCAGGATTGCGGTCCGTGTATGGAAGGCGGCTAACGTAGCGATGGGCTGGAGTGAGCGTTTAACGTGCGCCACTCCTCTATTCGACTCAGACCGCTTGGGAAGCCTCTGGACAACGAAAGGCTTCGAGCGCTGGGATACGATCGGCATCAGCAGAGTGGGGGACCTGTGGGTTAAAGGTGCGGTTAAATCCTTCGCGGCGCTTCAGCGCGAGTATGAGCTTAGTGACAGAGAGTTCTTCCGTTATGCACAGGTTCGGCACGCCCTGCTTTCGGTCTTTGGGGAGGGGACCACGGTCCCTTCTTCTTCGCCTCTCGAGGACCGCATACTCGATGGTCACGTCCCCGACAGTACTATCTCCCTGATTTACAAAAAACTGATAAACAATCGGGCTGACCTCTTGGTGCGTCTTCGGGAGGCATGGACGGGAGATGGGGTGGAGCTGGACGATGAGGACTGGCAGACTGCACTGTCATCCCCTAAGGAGGTGGCCATCCCAGCCCGTCTCCGCCTGGTCCAGCTTAAGATTCTCCATCGTGTATATGTGACGGGCCCCCGCCTGGTCTCGATGGGGTTCTCAGACGACGGACTCTGTAAGCGTGGCTGCGGGCTCAGTGCTACCTTTCTCCATATCCTATGGGAATGCCGCGAGGTGGCGGAATACTGGCGCCGGGTGCATGATATTATGAGACGAGTCACCGGGGTCGCTCTGCTGCCGGAGGTGCGTCGTTGTGTGCTGAATGTATGGGAGCCCAATGACTGCAATGCGGCTCAGGCTCGGTGGGCGGCCTTGGGGAACATGATTGCAAAGAGAGATATTGCACAGCTTTGGGGTTCCCAGCGGCCTCCCACCGTATCCGTCTGGAAGGAGAACATGGACTGGTGCATGTTCAGGGAGAAAACGGTGTATGTGGCCCGTGGTAAACCGGGGGCTTGGGGTAGAATTTGGGGGCAGTGGAACGCGTATCGTGGGTCTATCTGTGCTCCCCCTTTGGTGGATACGTCCGGGGTTGCCTCGCCCCCCTGATCCTTGAGGGTTCCTTGTGTATCTCGTACTTTGGAGTACAGATTTGGTTCTCTCGTGGCCCCCCCCCCTCCCTCTCAGGTCTTCTTTTATTGACCGCCCTCGGGTGGTTGGGTGTTGACTCCCCCGGCTGGTGTTCGCCGCCCTTCATAAGTCGTTTCGCCTTGTTTGTTGTATTTTTGTATTTTTCTTTTTTTGTTGTTATTTATACTAAAAGTGTGTATTCTGATTTCCCCTATGTGCAGTCTGATCTACTGTGATAGTGCGGAGCCCCTGTGGGCCAGTCATTGTTTACTGATATGCTGGAACACTTCGACTACTAGGGGCCGGCCCTGGTGGTTGTAGGCCCGTGTTTGTAACCCTTTTTGTGCACAATAAAATCTTTAAAAAAAAAATAAAAAAAAGGAACTGCCCTAAGGAAAGACATCTGGAAAAAAAAAAAAAAAAAAAAAACAATGCTTACGTGCTCATGTTTGTATAAACATATACAGCTCTTTATGCCCCTCCTAAAATACGGATTGCGACCAATGAATGCATCGCAGTAAAGCGACGTGCATTTCGTGCCCCTCATCACAGCTTCAAAAGATGGCAGCAGTGACGTAGCCAGGGTGCGGCAGCCTTGGGCAGGTATTGAAAATGCCCACCCTCTCACCTCACATTACCTCCGTCTCAGTTGTCAATTGTAGTGGTGGGTGATGCCTCGTCTGCCTGCTAAGACGCTCTGTATCACTGATCCTGCTGCTCCCAGCCGCCCCGCCAGCTCAGGCCACCGTGAATAACAGCGGATGACACAGCGCGCGGCCTGATGCGCCTCTTCTGTGGAGCAAGCATGGCCTTCACCGCCGCTGTCCTGCTAACATCTGGGGCCACTATAAGAATGTTTTTTCTATTTCAAAAGGTTTTATGAGAAGGCTCAACTAATAGTGATAAATGTACAAATGCACACAGAGAGAACTACAGCAATGCTTTGTTCAATTGATCATTTTTGTGGCACATTTCTGGCCCCATTAGCATGAGATTAACAAAACGGAATAACTATGAATAAAGGCTTATCTGAGAACTCTGAGTTTGTGATCCCACTTCAATGTATCCTGCTGAAACAAGAAGGGAGTCGATGGGAATCCTAATCGTACCATTTTTATTTGTTTTAGTTAGACCTCCCATCTAAAAAGTCCATCGTTCTTTTCTTTTCCATGGCATCCAATGAGCTATTGCACAAGATGCAAAAGTGGTGCAGATAAGCCTGATAATGCTTCAATCCATGGCCGCACAGCACCCAGGATAATGTGCTGCATGACTAATCGCCTATAAGGTCCCAAAGGCGAGACCTATTGGCTATGCCAATGCTTGTTTGGTTCTGCAGCCAAACATCTACACATTACTCTATTGGTGACACTGTTTGAGCGGATGCTCAGCTTTACAAAACTACTCACCAGTATGGTTTTCTTTTGTGCATTCATATTGTGCATTACCAATTTTTGGACAGAATATCAAAACATTAACATTTCTTTTTTTAAACTAAGGGGTTATGATTGTGACTAATCATGCTTCCATCAAATCTCACGATTACATATAGAATTATAGATGGATAACAGTGAATTACGGGGATATTTCACCAGGGGGTTTAGATGACATCAAATAGACAAGAGCAAAGCATGAGTTGTCTATGGTGTCACTCAGAACCTCGAGGTGAAAAACAACCCTGTAATTCACTTTTTTACCATCTATAATTCTATATGTTATGCAAGGCCCCCAAAATCCTCTGCCCCACTTTCAACATCAATGAAGGAGCAGTGGAGCAATGGGGAGCCTTACATAACATGGTCTCTTCTCCCTCGCCCAAATGTAAAGAAATGACTTCCTGACACCCTAAATTCGGTTTAGAAGACATTTATGACATAGCTACAGTGGGTATCCAATTTTTCTATTAACTGTTGCTACATCATAGCAGTGAGTTACCATACCAGAGTTTTAATGTGGTGTAAACAATAAAGGCTTCCTAATGAAGCCATGCATAACATATAGAATTGTAGATAGGTAACAGTGAATTAAGGGGATTTTTCTACTGAAGGGTTCTGTAAAATAGACAACGAAAGCGAAGCTCAAGTTGGCTAAGATATCACTCATTACCCTGAGGTGGAAACCATCCCTGTAATTCACTTTTTAGGTCTCGCCTGAGCCAGCGCTTTAGCGCTGCTCTGGCGAGAGCTTTAGAAAGCAGGATTTGGAAGTGCAAACTAGTGCTTTTCAGGCCGCCAACTACAGTGCATGTGCGCCGGGCGCGCCCACCATTTGTCAGCCTGCGGATCACTTTTGCGGCCGCTTTGATGTTCTCAGTGAGCCGCGCCGCCACTAGGAACATCAACGCTGCCGCGAAAGTGCTCACCATATGCCAGCCTTCCCTATGTTGCTTTAGCACTCACCGCCGCGCGGCCAATGCTTGTTAAAATAGCAGGTCGTGTTCATTAAACAGACAAGTGCTGTTTTTTAAGGAAAAATGTTTCCTGTTGGGAAGACATTGGGCAGAGCAAGCAGTGGTCCAGGGAATGACTGCTTTCTCCTACGAAGTCACCGTTTTGACTCCCAAAGGAGATGTGCCAGGGGACAGTTTACCCCTTCTTTTTCATATACCACCCTTTTGATGCATTCCTCTCCGAATTCCAGATAGAATAAGGGCGCCCTTTCACACCCTCTCCTATTTACAATTCATACAGGATCGCAAAGCCCCTTTTTCAAGTCGGAAAGACTTTTCTGACTCATAAAAGAGCTTTTGTAAATAGCAAAAAGGCATTTTGCGGTCACAAACCCTGTGATTTGTGAATCGCAAGCATTGCTGCCACAAAATACCTTTGTACAATAAGGCCCTTATTTCTTACAACCCTAACCTATTGTAGGATGTGGGTTGTAATAGTCATTATAATAGCACAAATTCAAGCAATGCAGAGGCTGTTAAAGTTGCAAGAATAAAAATAACCAAACATTGTATCTCGTTCAGGAAAATCCTATCTCAGATTTTATGAGCTATGTAAAAACCACCAACATACATCATTTTAGGACCGCTAACTTATCATAGCGAATGCCTTTGGGACAGGCAGGGCTCCTACGCTTCAAGCTGGTCTTTCTCCTTTGATTGGGCGAGTCAAGGTTATATAATCTGTGTCTGGATGCAACAGTTGTCTGTTAGAGACAGTATGCAACTTATTGTTTGGTTAGAGTACCCAGTAAACTGCTTCTTGTCCCAGTTGCTTAGTAACTTCATGCTGCACAACGTGCATGACAATCAGTATGTTATAAAACGTTTGCATGGTAACCCAACATAAACACAGTTTGTGAATAGCTCCCACTGTCACAGTGCAATTTGTGTTTACAGTTCTATATACACTCTAAACTCTTTATCATATCTTTATGACTATATAGACGCAAATAATTGAGTGATTATCAGCAATGCTGTGTGAAAACCTTCCATTTAAGATTAGTGTAATCCGAGGGACAGCACATATGTATGACCTTGTAAAAAATTATTTAGCTATGCTGTACTACATGAGATTGCGAAATTTGTGGATTTTTTTTATTTTCCACCCTACGTATTCTAAGGAGATTCTGAGTCAACACGATTGAGAATTTACTTGGAAGGGGCAGATGGAATAATAAAGGAATCCAAATGTAAAACAAGCATTGGCATACCCAATAGGTCTCGCCTTTGGGACCTTATAAGTGTTTAGCCATGCAACAGTTGCATAACTAAATACATATAAGGTCCCAAAAGCGAGACCTATTGGCTATGCCAATGCTTGTTTAATTTTGTTATGTTTGGCCCCCAAAAACACCTGTTCCTGTTTTCAGCTGCTTGGCAGTGGCAGAGGAGTGACGGGAAGCCATACATAACATGGCCTCTGTTATGCATCCCTGTCCCAAATGTTAAAGAAACACCTGCCATCCTTGACCAACTCCTCGACCTCTCCTGCCCCCCTTCCTTTTGATGCATTTGTTCGACCTGCTTTCAGTCAAAGCAGACAAGCAGAGTAGCACTGACAGGCTCTCAGGAAGTCCTGCCAGCCTGGCCTGGAAGGCCTTTCTGACATCACAACAGTGATTAACCAGTTTTGTTATTAACTGTTGCTACATCATAGCAGTAAGTTATGGAATTCAGAAACTGAAATAAACTATATAGAGGCTCTCTTTAAGAGCCATACATAACATAGTGCTTTAGTGACCATCTTGGTTTCCTCTATTCTATCATCACAAGATGTTCATTGGGCACTTCAGGACTCTAGAGATTTTTAATGTGTACTCCTGTACAAAATATTGTATTTCCTTCACCTGATTCATTTGTTATTTTTTTTTATAAATCTTTTTATTGTGTCAAAGGTAAACAAAGAGCAGCAGGAAAACATTATTAAAAGGTCACATTGCGTAATTGCAAATCACAAATCAGTTGACAGCCGGGAATCACAATACATTTCTCATTACACAATCACTTTATATGAATTGTATTGTCCATTAGGTGGAATAGGGCTTTTGATCTTCAGCACGATGTATACGGCCATGGCATCCCAGAAACAGTATGCATATTAGTAACACTAGTCGTCCCCATGTGAAATCACGTTATCGGGATCTAAAACATTCGTTAGTGTACGACATTCACGGCGTAGTTCAACTGTCGGAGACAGACATATGTCTCCTCTGTGTCTGTTCCACCCACCCCATTTATGATCCCATTTTTTGGGGCAGCCTCTATGTTTAAAGACATCTTATTAGCTATCATGGCTCTATGCGTGTCGGCAGCCCAATTGCGTACAGTCGGAACCACTCCCACTCCTCATCGTTGAGCGATATTTCGTTTGGCAATAGCCCATCCCAATGAGGCCCGTGTTTTCTCGGTCTGCGTAAGGTCAGTGGCATCCCAAATATTCATTAGACAGAGCTGGGGGGAAGCAGTCAATGTCTTACCCACCATCCTTTCCATTTTCTTTGTGAGCTTATCCCAGTATGTACATATTTTGGGGCAGTCCCAGAGGATGTGAAAAAAGGTCCCCGTTTGATGACATTGTCTGAGACACAGAGGGTCCGTTCTCCTCCCCATCTTGACCAAGATCCCCGCATCTAAATATATGCAATGTAGGATCTTCAGTTGGACCAAACGCAATCTCATGGGGATGGCCACTTCCCTGGGAGAGGCGAGCGCATCTCGCCAGGTCTCGTCTTCGAGGTCACGCAGGTCCGTCTCCCAATGTTGTCGCAGGCGTAGCAAGGGGTCTGGGCGGTTATTCAATAACTTTTTATATGTGAATGATATAGCTTTTTTGTTCATTGGGTCGAGCAGGAGCCTATCTTCGAGCGGGGAGGCCTCGGGTAGGGGGCTGTGATTGGGCAGAACTGCTTTGATTGCGTGGCTGATTTGTAAATATAGGAATGCTTCGGCCTGTGCAAGGTGATACTTCTGTTGGAGTTCAGCGAAGGTGGCCAATTTCCCCCCCATCCACATATCACCAACCGTAGAGATACCTATAAGGTCCCATTTATCGAAGCCAGGGCATGTGCCTAGGTGGCCCAGGAAGTCTGGTTCCCATAGTGGTGTGGCACGCGTTAGTGTATTGTGGCAGCCCATTTGTCTACTAACTCTGTGCTATAGGTCTACTGTACGTGCAGTGGGCCCAGAGAGGTTCAACTTTTGAGGGTACGTGTAGAGTCCCTATTGTTATCCCCCTTGTCCCAGGAGCCAGCAATCAGTGCGGAAATTTGGATCATCGTGAGCCGCGTATACCCATCTGTTGATCACGGCCAGTTGGGACGCTTGATAATAGAGTCTAATGTCAGACAGTGCAATACCCCCGTCATAACATCCAGAGGTCAGTTTATTCAGGGCTATTCGGGGGGCACGGCCGTCCCACAGCAATGCACGCACTGTACTGTCAATGTTAGTGAAGAAAGAGTCTGGGATTTTATCAGGGGGGTTTTGCAGCACGTATAGAAAGCTTGGTAATGCTAGCATCTTGAAAAGGACTGTGCGTCCCATCAGAGTAAGAGGAAGTGCGCGCCAGTGCTTAGCGTCAGCACGGAAACGTGCCAGGGGCTCGAGCAGATTGGCCTCATAGAAGAGGGCTGGGTCGGGTGTGACGTATATACCTAAATATTTAAAGCCCTTCGATGACACTTGTATATCGTATCCCCGAGGACAGCATGGAGGCGACTCCCACAACACGTAGAGCTGGGACTCAGTCCAATTTATAGTGTAACCAGAATGAGTGCCGAAGATATGAAATATGTGTAGGACACGACGGAGGGATTGTGATGGAGAGGCCAAGTATAACAGAATATCATCAGCGTTTAATGAAATGCGGTCTTCATGGCTCTCCGTCCACTTCAGGCTGTGTATCAGTGGGTCCCCCCTGACCCATGTCGCCTGGTCCCACGTCTCAATTGAAACTGTCATTTGTTATTTTTATCAATCAACTAGTTTTTTTCTTCAGAAAACTATGTGATGTTAGAATATCTACTGACAGTAGGAGAAGGTCTCAGACTTGACACACACTTTTTATGATTTACAGTCTCCGCCCACTTCTGTAGTAGTTTTATGAATGGACACCATCTCTGTCTGGTTGTATTATGTCAACAAGACAGTATATATGCTTTTTAAACGTACTGATCAAATGCCTGCAGCACATTCGAAATATGAGAGTTCACCTTTCCACATGTACCAATAAGTCAGACCACACACCACTTGTACTGTGAGCCTTCTATTGGCTCTATGGCTGACCCATAATGTTCTCAATTTACCGGTTGCAACGTTGCTAATTGCCAAGTTTAAATAATACGTTGTGTGTCTTAGTCCCTTCCAAGGCAGTCGAAGGACATTTTAATGGAATTTATTATGATATAGTAAAATGGAATAAGCTGGGCCACCGGTTCTTAAACTTTTGACTTGTGTAGACCCCTGATTGACTCACTACTGGAAGGTGGGGACCCCATTTTAAGAAATTTCTATAATGTGGACCTCAAAACAATGTATATTAGTACAGAAACAAGTATACACGAAATACACAAATTATGATAATGTTTTTAATTCCCAAACAATAAAAAATGGCTCTAATTTAATGTTTGGCAGATGGTTGCTGCACCACAAACATAAGGGATATCCTGTTCGCCTTTTACAAGTACATTAAGATATAATACACTTGTAATAAGGCAGATGGGATATTCGTCACGTTTGTGATGGAGTGCCTATCCTTCAAACTCTTAATGAGGCCCTTTGTCTTTTTTTGTCCTAGTGCATGCTCTCTTTTTGTCTGCACATACTGGTGCTTCAGTTGAGGCCACCATTACTAGTTTTCGTTTGCTGTACTTATGCTGCTCAAAGAAATCAAAATAGGCCTATCAATTAACTTGTAGCCTCCAATTTCAAATTCCCTAACATTTACAGTGTTTTAAATTGTATAATTTAAAAGGTTGCTTTTTTATAATGTATATGTACTTTATTAAACTGCCATCTTTATTTAATTTTCTAAAGAGTCACAGCCCCCCTGAGTAGGCTTAGTGGAACCCAGGTTAAAAACTGCTAGGCTATTTGTAATATTGGAAACATTTGTTACAAGTTAAAATGAGTGTTGTATCCCATGTTTGTTGCCAGGCAATGACATAAAGCAGTGTGAACAATATCAAGTAATCATATTCAAGACTTTCAAGCATTGTTCCGTTTATACTGTTAGTAAGAAAGCTCTTCCTCCTAACTTTTTAAATGGTGGCTCTGAATGTCCTGAATAGTTATATTAATGTTATTTCCTGGCTTTAATAAATGTTCATCCTTATGTGTACTCCGCTACCTAACAGCAGTGCCAGAATCTGCGTAAACAAATATTTGTGTGCCAGTACTACAGCCACACATGCATGTATCCCTGTACAGGTATGCATCCTCTGAAGTTCTCTTTTCTTTGTGAACAATATGGGTTGTAATCTGCATCTCTCATGCACAGAGATTTCTAGTGCTGGATTCCAGTTAGATAGCAGTATCTAATAGAGACTACTAGCCGCAGATTCCTTAACGTAGAATAATCCCCAGGCGTGTGACTGGACCCGGAAAACTTTCTTGCCCAGCATCTCTGCTTGCCGGGGGGCAGTACCACGTGACTCCGCCCGACGTCCTCCGTGGGTGCGACGTCAGCGAGGTCACATAAGCCCCACCCCGGCGCGCTGACGTCACTTTTCTTCTTTTCCGCGTGCAACACGGATCTGGATCTTGTCCGTGGCCTGTTTCAGGCCTTCTTTTTTACGCTTTTAGGCTATTTTCTTGAGAACAGTGTGCGAATGCCTTCGGGCTTTAAGACATGCTCGTCTTGCGCGCGCCAAATGTCGGCGACGGATCCTCACCCCATCTGCATGTGGTGTTTGGGGGAGCACCACGACTCCACAGACTGTGAGGCGTATCAGCACATGAAGCGGAAGTCCCGGCGGGAGCGCCGGATGAAGCTCCTTTCGGCACGCATGTACAGGTCGGCGGCGTCACCGCGTCGTCCCCCGCGGACGGCTTCAAGAACCTCCGCCTTCGTCCCTGGCATCGTCCTTCTCCCAGGCCGCCAGGGTGTCGCTCACCTGTTGGTAAATGTCGCAGTTTGTCCCCGAGGCCCGGTCCCCGGCCTGTTGGGGGCATGGGTTCTCCGCGGGTGGGGCGGCCCCGCGCGTCGCCACCCTATCTGCCGTTCCCTGGCGCGGGAGCAACCAGATCCCATATGGAGGCCTATGCAGCGGCCTTGCAGGCCTCTTTGGCTCTTCCTTCTCCTCCTTCTCTTCCTTGGATGTCTGCGGTTCCCTTGCAGCGTGTGGGGACTTCTGCGGCATCGCCGGCGGCTCCTGCGCCGACAGTTTCGGATCCAGGTTCGGAGGATGTGGTGCTGTCGGGGTGTGGCCCTTCGGGGTCCCCTCCTTCAGACCACGGCGCCTCTGCCTCACCGCAAACCCCGCAGGGGTCCCTGTGGTGTCACGGGAGGTTGCCGGTGCTCGGGTCGTGTTCTCGAGTCCCCCTCGGTCCTCTGGGCAGGCGGCGGCCTTGGCCGAGGTGACGCCGCTCAGGCGCCGGCGACTGCTGGTCCTGGCGGCGCTGCTGGGGCCGGCTAGGGGTCGGGGCGTGTCCCCGGGCCCCCCTCGTCCTTCCACACAGGTGGCTGCCTCGTCGGAGGTCGAGTCGACGCCTTTTCGACGCCGTTCCTTAGCCGCTCCGGCTCCGACCCAGCTCCGGTCTCCTGCGGCGAAGGTCGTTCTGGCGTCCCCTTCGGCGCCGGTCGACGTTGACCTGACACCGGTCGCGGACTCTACGGCGCCGGGCCGGTGTCGGTTCGTTGATTTGTCTTCGGACGCCCCCTCTTCTCCAGAGGTTCGACGGTTGTTGGTTTCATCTTCTCCGGAGACGGGCCGCCGCGTCATGGCTTTTTCCCCGGCGTCTTCCAAGGACGGCTATTTGCCGCGCCGCGACCGCAGTCTTCGCCGGAAGGACCTCAGGTTCCCCATTCCTCGGTCCTCCTTTTCGGGCTTGGCCTTTCCTTCCTCCGGTTGGACTGGGGGACGGCCGCCTGGCTTGCAGCCGTCGCCCACAGGGGAACTGCTTTCCCTGCCACGGGGCCCTACGGAGGCCAGTGCTGCCTTCGCTCGGGCTGTTTCCACGGTGGCGAGGATCTTGCGCATGAGCGATCCAGTTGCCCATTTCCCCACGGATCATCTTCTGGAGGTCCTCCATCAGGGTTCTGGTGGTCGGGAGCTGCTTCTTCCCTTTGAGGCTTCGCTCCACACATCTCTTTCGGGGGCTTGGGGGTGGCCCGCCACGGGGGACCCGGTGCCCCAGCCTCTTCTGCACCGCCACCGTACTGCGCCGCATGATCCGGTCTGTCTTTCCCTTCACCTCTCTACCAGGGGCCCTCTTTTACAGGCTGTCTTTCCCTCCCTGCCATCGGTGTTGCCTCCCCCGTCACGAGAGGCTCGCTGGTTAGATTCCTGGGGGCACAATATCTTCGCCTCCACCAGTGCGGCTTTGCGGGCCCTTAACACTCTTTGTGTATTGGCAAGGCCACGTCTTGCTTGTGGGACTCGGCGAAGTCCCTTATGTCTGCCGCTTCTCAGGAGGGTGCCTGTGTTGATCTGCGGCACCATGTGTTGGATGGCCGGGAGCTGGCGGACTTTATTCTTCGCTCGGCTCTGGACATTTCGGAGGTGCTTGGTCGTACTATGGCTTCTTCGGTGGCCCTTCGTCGACATGCCTGGCTACGAGTTAGTGTGTTCCCTGGGAACGTTAGGGAACAGTTGGTGGACCTTCCTTTTGATGGCACTCTTTTGTTCCACGCCCCTGCGGATTCTGCCATTCAGAGGTTTCTTGCGGGGCTTCGTACTCCTCCCCCTCCCCCTCATTGACCTGTAAGTCGTTCTGTGTTTTGGGAGGTGTTCTTCCGTTGTTGTCATGGGGCCTTGTAGCTCCGGTTCTGTGTTCTGTGTAGTTGATGTGCCTTCAGGTCCGTTTGTTGGGGCTTTGGTGCTGTTGGCTGCTGGTCCGGCCCTTTTTTGACTTGTGTTTTGGCTGTTGGTAAGCCATGTCAGCCCTGAGATTAGGCCTTCTGTGTATTCTTTATTGGCTGATTGACGAGCCGTCTACGGTTTTCTCCGCAGGTCTTTCTGTTGTCCTGTGCTGCGGAAGCTTTTTCCTAAGAGGGTCCCATGTTCTTGGGACGTAACATGCCCAATGTGGGGTAATGGTAGCTATTATATAGCTCTCTCATGTGCTGGGGAGGTGTGGTCGCCCGTTGGGCCTCTGCTCTCCGTGGTGTCACGGTATGTCGCAGGTGCGATCTTCTTGCTTCCTTCTTCTGGATTGCTGTGTCGCTGGCCTAGTCTGGCCTGCTGTCTGCGGCATTGCGTTGTAGCGGTTTTGCACTTCTGTCCGCTTTGGTCCTTCCTCCGTCTTTCTTTCTTTCTTTCTGCCTGGTTCCACTTCATTTGTGGGTCCGTGTGTGCCAGCCCCTCCCTGGGGGCGTGTCCTGGCCCTTCCTGGCCTCTGCCTTTGGCTGGCGTCTAGCTTGTCCTGGGTGCACGATTCCGGGGTGTTGTCTGCTGCTGGCTGTGCATGCCAGTGCAGGCCTGTTTGTTCTGATACACCATTGTGGCTTCGATGTCTTCTCTTGTGCCCGTCGTCTTCCGTCCCCACTTTTGGCGGTGGAGCCGTCCCTGCCTTATCCGCTGCTTGCGGTTGAGGTGTGTTCAGCTCTTTTCTGTCACTGTTTCTGTGTTTCTTCAGGTGGGCCCTGCCTCCGGTTCTACCTCTTCTCCCTGGGGGTTAAGGTGGTCCTTGTGTTCCTTGAGGCTGTCGGGCGCTGTCTGCCCCTACGGGGTGTTGGGCAGTTCTCCCTTGGTTGGGCTTAGGTTTTCCTGGCCTTTCCCTTCTTGTCCCCATGACATGTCGCCTGCTGGGGCCCTGTGTCTCTCTTGGTGGGGAGGCTCTCTCGCAGGCCCTCCTCCCTTCTGGGTATGGCTAGGGCATCTATTCTACGTTAAGGAATCTGCGGCTTGTAGTCTCTATCAGATGTACAAGTTACTTACCTTCGGTAACGATGTATCTGGTAGAGACGATTCTAGCCGCAGATTCCTTCATGACCCGCCCTTCCTCCCCGTTCTGCGAGGGCTCGCTGCTTGGGTTTCTGCAGTCTCCTCCCTCTGGGTGACTTGTCTTCTGTGGGTGTCCTCTTCGTTTTCTTCCGGTCAGGCATCCCACCAGCGTGAGGGCCTACTTTTGCTCCTTTCCTCTGATGTTAGAGTTTCTGATCCCCAACCGGTCTTCCTCGTTAGGGGTTCTTTTACCTGTCCTTTGACTTCCCGCTCTTTTCAGAGGTTATGGCCCTCCTTGGCACTGTAGTCTGCGGATGGATTACCTGTCCTTTGACCTCCTACTCCTTTTAGGGGTATGGCCATCCTTGGCAGTGTAGTCTGGGAATGGATTGCTGTTGCTTCTCTGTTCCAGGCTTGTAGCCCTTCCCCTTGTGGTTGCAGAGTCTCTCTCTCCTCTCTCCTCTCTCTCTTCTCTCTCTCTTCTCTCTCTCTTCTCTCTCTCTTCTCTCTCTCTCCTCTCTCTCCTCTCTCTTTCTTCTCTCTCTTCTTCTCTCTCTCTCCTCCCTCTCTCTTCACATGCTTGTGCCTCCAGGAGGGCTCTTGCCTTGGCCTGCACGGTGGTTCCACGGAGTGGTGTTTTGCTCTTTTCTTGCTATGGCTTTACTGCTCTGGCCTTCTGGTGCTTTACTGCCACCTGGTGCTTGCGCCTTGGCTTGCACAGTTGTTCCTCAGGGTGGTGCTCTGCTCTTTTCCTGCTCTGGCCTGCTGTTGTCGCCTTGGTGCCACCTGGTGATGTTTCTCACCTTTTGTTTCTCTCTATTTTGTTTCTCTGGTTTTTTCGCACACTGTTCTCATGCTCTCCTCAGTTTTGTTGTGATGGCTCCGCGTTGTGGCGCTGAAAAGTTCTCCGAAGCAAACTGACGTCAGCGCGCCGGGGTGGGGCTTATGTGACCTCGCTGACATCACGCCCGCGGAGGACGTCGGGTGGAGTCGCATGGTACCGCCCCCCGGCGCGCAGAGATGGTGGGCAAGAAAGTTTTCCGGGTCCAGTCTCAAGCCTGGGGATAATTCTACGTTCAGGAATCTGCAGCTAGAATCGTCTCTACCAGATACATCATTACCGAAGGTAAGTAACTTGTACATCTGTCCCCCTTTAACCTTAAGCTCAAGTAGCTTAGCCTGCAATGCTCAAACTTTCAACCATGCCCCATGTATTATTAACCATTTAAAGCAGGTAACCTGCATTTCCATTGTGCCCCTTTTTGGATATAGTAATCTAGTAAATAGCAGTTCCCTGTCTACTAGCATTGGGACAGGCTTATTCTGGCTTGAACGCAGATTAAGAGTGCACCAATCCTGTGCAAGACATTGAATTTCTTTGTTTGTAAGATGAGTCAAAGAAGCGAATAAATGGTCTCAGACGTCATGCATGGTCCTGAAGACTATTCCAGACTGTGTGGTAGCGACAGCCCTACCAAGGGATTATCCTCCTCTCATATGGAAGTTGCCATCTCTGACCTTATGAATGTGGTGCAACGAGACCCCAGGGAAGTTGAAAGTAACAGGCCACGCACCCATCCTTCCAGTTGTATAAGACAATCTGTTTGTCGGATCCAACAATTGATGTTAGGGAAAAGGTCACAAATTACTTACAGCTAAGACCCACTTTAACCAAACCCCATCTGCTCAGAAGCTCTGTTGTGCTGGCCAATGGCGGCCGCTCCATTAGGGCGTTGGAGCGCCTCCCCACTGCTTTCTCGCAGTGCGAGAAGCAGAAAATAAAATGGTATTTTAAATACCATTTTATTTTCTGCTTCTCGCACTGCGAGAGAGCAGAAGGCAGGGGTATGCCTGGTTCGGGGCCCGCTGGTGGGCGTGTCGGGGAGGAGTGGCTTGCACCACTCTGAGTGCCCTGACTCTTAGGTCGGCCCTGGGGCCGACCAAAGCAGTCATGCACACTACATTTTCTCTATGTAGGCAGCCTACATAGAGAAAATGGCGCCCCTACTGGTGCCCGGCTGGGTGCCGTCCGGGACTCCCCACCAAACACAACGCTGCCATTGCAGCGTTGTGATTGCCTTACAGGCGGGGAGGGAGCAGTATGCCTGTTCCTGTTCAGGACTCAGGAGCAGCAGAGGCGGCGTGACGTGGGACCCGGCCCAGGAGCAGAGGTTACATGGACCCGGTCAGGTAAGTTTTCATTTTATTATTCCCTCCCCCCACCCCAAGCGGTAACGCACTGCCATACCCACTATCCCCCCGCACCCCATTCCCCTCCCCTTCCGCGAGTATTAGGAGCCGTGACTGGGCAGCAACATTTTCGTAGTTAAATTACGCCACGGCCGCGAGACACAGCTGCCCTCCAAACAGACAATCCTCTAGGTGCTTATTTTAACTTGAGCAACCAGGAGCATGCTTGAAGAAGGTGTAAGAAAAAAGAAAATCTGCACATTTATAATTGTGCCGTGGTTGTGTACTGGGATTCAAAATAACGGGCTGGATTTTTAAGTCACCTCAGAACGCTGTCAGTCTGACTAAATTATATCTGAGCATTTGCATTGCAGAACAATTATTGTGAACGTTTTAAGCGAGCAGGGGACCAGATACTGAAGGAGTAAAGCGAGCCATTAAACAGAGATAAGGGTACAACCTCCTGAATGTGGATAATCTAGTGCCCAACCACAAAGTTTGGTGACAAAGCACTGTAGAACAGGCACCCTAATTTCACGACACTCCAAGAAATCCAATTTATGTAACTAACCAACAATGGTCCTTTGCATGCAGTTCAATATATACTATGGCGTAACAGTGGTCCTTCGCATAACTCCACAATTAGGTTTCAGGCGCAGCAGTGTTATTTACTACACATGTTCAAGTGTAGAATCTGCAATTGCAATCTTTGTTTTTCTAATTTTAGCTGTGTGGGTGCTGTCTTCATAGCAGTACGTGTAGTTACTGAATGATAATAATAATGTGTGAAACTGGAACCTGTATATTTGGTTGCCTGCACCTGTCATTGCATCACAAACTGCAAAGCAGGCAGCTTGAGTGGCTGATTGGCACAGTGAGCTGTCTTCTGTCACAATGAGCATCAGTGAACGTTCGTTCTGTGATGTCACATGGGCTGTTCTGTGGTATGCTAGTGTATCATCATACTATTAGAAGCAAACCACGTTATTAATGCACATGTAAAATGTTGGCCACTAGATACTGGCACAACTTGCATCCATTTTTGTATTTGGCACAACATTTTTATAAGCAGATGATTATCCGCTTTGGAAATATATAGCTCCTAGGTAATGTGGCAGACCCTGAATTATTGCAATATTACATGCTGTCCCCCATAGACCTGACTGAATATTGTATGGCTTCAAGCCAATGTATTTGATTAATTGTGCTATAATTTTCACTAATTAGACCCATTTTTATAAAAACCAACTTTGTGGCAATGTCTACATATTGTTATATGACATCCCTTATTAATGTAATAACTGCACTTTCACAATTGCTTTATTAACCTTCTTGCTTCTCAAATTTGCTTGAAAATGCACCATTTACCCACTCTTTTTTCAAAATTTTCTCAGGATGAGAAATTCATCCCCCCCCCCCCCCCCCCCCCCCTCCCATAGCCCCCTTGAGATGTTCGTGATCACTCGGTGCGCTTGCTCGCCACTGTGGGCTCCGAAAGAAAGTTTGCGCCTCACCACTTTCAAATGTCACCAGCTACCACTGGTGCTGGCTAGTTAAGCCCAGACGTCCATGTGGTAAAGGAGTTACAAATGGAGGATCAGGACTTAACTCTGGTCTCTCTGATGCAAAGGATAGCTGGAGAGTATGCCTGTGCTAGCAAAATATTCCTGTAGGACCAGCTCTTCTGAATTTCTTGTAATCTCCCCTGGTTGAAGTGCCCTCATCATCCTCTCTGGAGAAGGTGGACTCCGTAGTGGACATATCAGACTTTTCAAATTCAATTAACCTCAAACAGCTGGGTGAGGATTTCCCATCCAGGCCATCTTAGACTTGTGTGTGAATTTCAGAGCTAAACTGAAAACTAGTGATTATGCTAATTCTAACACCTTCGAGTGCCAGTGTAGATCTAACCAATGCCAGTGTTGGAGCCCCTGACACCCAGAGCCGTTCTTCTTCAGTGCAGTAGATACGACGGACGATGATGGGACATAGTTTATGGAGATATTAAACTACTACCTGTTCAGAATTAGGAAGCAGCTTAAATTGCGGTAGTAGTTAAGTAATCCTTTACTCCTACTTCAGTTGATATGGTAGAATTCTTTTCAGGAGATATTACTTCTGTGGTTACTCTAAGACAGTAATATTGAATTAAAACATTTAGTACCCGCCATGAGTTGCAAAACAGAGTATTAAATATTCTGTATGACAGCATTTTGGATAAATTGTGTGCAACCACTGAAAAAGATCCGAATCTGACACACCTAAGAATGTGGGAGGTCTACATTCCACCAATCTGTCCTTATTTATTTTCTTGTCCTGCAGAAGTTGTTCTCATTATTTCTGCAAAGTATGCTCTTGAGTACTGCATATATATATATATATATATATATATATATATATATATATGGCAGCGGTTCATAAAAAACGGAACAGTTCTTTTTCAAATAGTCTTTTTTAAATAGCGCTGTTAAGTCATTGTTCATCAAAGTACATAGCCTCAAGGATTTAATTATGTGATGGTTAAAGTCAATGATCTGCCAGACAAGCTTAGAGCTCTAATCACTCTGATGGCAGCAATCTTTGGGTGCCTTCTGAAATGTGTAATCCACTTAGGTGGAAGATAAGTCCCGACTTTCAGCAAGTGACATTGCCTGTGTTAAATTCGAGTGTGTGATTAAGCATGAGCCTCCATTATTCGGTTACCTCTTAGTAAGACATTCACCTTCCTTGCTTCTGCTAATAAGATATATTAAGATATTCTCCCCAGAACTGGCCTTTTAAAGCATTTCTAAGAGCATGTAATGTTACCAACATAGGTGTACAGTTTTACAAGTAAAAATGTATTGTAAAACAATGCTTACTACATATTTTCCTAGAAACCTCCCAATTCCATTCTGTTAGGGAATGAGTCACAAAGAAGTTAGAACTTCATTAAAGCGATTAATCGTGGTAGTTAGGTGGAACGCTAAATATACTGTCATCTAGCCATTGTTATTTAAAAATGAGGCAGAAAGGGTAGAGAGTGAGCATAGGAAAAAAGATTAAATATTAGACAGGAAATCTTGTGCACAATAGATTACATCGTGCCAAAGACTGATTGAAGCTAAGCAGGCTTTTTGTCACGGTTTTGCTTCGTTTGAAGGCTCTAACTAGCAGATAATTTGAAGAACTTGTGGGGATTAATAGTTAAAGTCGTCACATATTTGCTAGTGGTTTACTTTACTTTATATGATGTCTGCATCTCCAGATTCGCATCTGTCCTCTGTCCAAATGGTCTGAGGAAAATGTATATTGTACATATATGTCTTTCCCATTTAGTCTATTTTCAATAGCTGTGTGTATTTTGTAAGCATTTATCTATAGAGATCTTTATACAGTATTGCAGATGGGGGCAATTCAAAACATGATGGCCACCACAGTAACTGTATGACTACCATGAAACATAGTTGTTATCACTATCTAAATATGTTCTAGTTTTGTTTCGGAATGAAAGAAAAAATGATAGCTCAGTGGAAAATAAATCAGAAATAAAATGTAGGTATTTTGTTAGACTTCCTATTGATAGAAAGACAGAAAATAGAAATTAGAAGTACGAGTGCATGCTGTAGCAGTAGATCATTTGTTTTTACCGAACATGAGTTCGTCCATCACTTTCTTTTGTTGCTGTCACTGATAGATATAAAGGCAAATGCCACGTCCTCTACTTCTGAAGGCATGGACTCCATACTAACGCTAGACGTCAGCCTGCCGTGTTTTCAGTACCTCAAA
This sequence comes from Triturus cristatus, assembly GCF_964204655.1. Taxonomy (NCBI): domain Eukaryota; kingdom Metazoa; phylum Chordata; class Amphibia; order Caudata; family Salamandridae; genus Triturus; species Triturus cristatus. The sequence continues at coordinate 1,278,882,337 of NC_140579.1, forward strand.
ACAATAGTTCGATAGAATAGATGGATTCTATTTGTGAGCAAGCTATAAAACATCAAATGGATTGATAATTTATCATAATTTGTGAAAGTACAATACACGTTATTGCAGAGAATTAAGAGGCTAACATTTGGAAATTGCACCTTTTAATCAAACTTCCTATTTAAGTTCTATTCTCAACCATCCATTTGTTTGTTTTTGTTATGCTGATTTTGTGTTACATTTTTTAATTTTATGTTGCATTTTAAGACATCTACTTCCTCTGCTAAAAACCTGAAAAATAAATCTTCCGTAATCCCTAAACGACCCACTTCAGTTAGTGCAATCCCGTTGAAAAAATCCTCCAGCCCTGCTGTATCTGCAATACCAACTGCAGCTCCTAAACGAGTCTCACCAGTGTCAACCCGATCTGCCAGTATGGGAGCTAAAATGATGACAGCAAAGGTAAGAAATTTCAAAAATTTCAAAACTTTAGCAATGATAGACGCTTCTTATACATCTTATCAGTTTACCGTTCTGACAAACCAATTGTTCAAGTGATTGGGTGCCCATTTCTTTTCTCTTGTTTTCTCCTGGTTTGCCTAATATGAAAATGTGCCACGGTTTATGCTTTCTAGGCTTTAGTAAGAGTTCTAGGTTGATTGCCAAACTACTCACAAACTCAAGTATTACTACATCTGTATGTGAGCCACACTGATTACTTTGTCAGATGAATAAAACAAAAGTTAGATCATAGAACCAAAAGCATCTTTTTTCCACGTTTAAAACAAAGCGGTTTCAGAGGAGGGGGAAGTACAAACAGCTTTGCCGTCTTTAAATTTTTAAGGGAAAAATTATTTATGTTCTATGGGGTGTTGTGTTTGTGTGATTTTAATATTTAAATTTTGGTTTTGTGTCTTCTAGAAAACACACTTTAAAACTAGGACTGGGATTTTAAAGCAAATGGCCCTACTGTAAAAATTTGTGGTTTGCAAGTTATGAACCCTAACTCCACAGCCAACTGACTGAGGTTCTGCCACAGTGAAGAATATGATCCCACTTATATGATAGGTGGACAATGGCATGCCTTCCTTGGATCACCTGACTGAGGTGGGGCTACTGGTGAGCTGTTGCAAGACTCAACTGCACACTTTCCACATCTGGCAATTCTATCAAGACACACCTGATGAACCTTAAAGTCTTGTTTCTTTGGGTAAGGTCTCTGGTTACTCTTTGAGACCAATGGGCGTCCTACCAGACTGTTTTGCAGGCTTTTTAGGGAATGCCCCTCTGTGAAAGTAAAGTTAATTTGTGAAGACAGCCGTCTTAGTAACCATAACATTGGCCAAGGACACACTTGAGTTGCATGTACGGCATGCCTCAGAACTATTTGCGACATTCTTTGAAGTCAGGATGATTATTACCCTCATATCAAAGTACTGCCAGACTTCCATCCAGTAATAGATTGTTATGTTTTTGTATCCTTGTGGCTCCTTGGTTTAAACAGCTTTACACAATCTGGACATCATGTGCGTATTGAGCTTCTAGCTGGATTGCAGATATCTGCATTCTTCAGACCAGCTTTTTGTGATCCAAGCCAAGCAGCTGTTGAAGCCACTTCTTCCAAAGGAACAAGGTCATGCACAGCCCAATGTAACACTGCATAAAAGCCCAACCTCCATCTGGTGTCAACTCACACTGCACCAGTGCTAAAGTGGTGTTGGTGGCATTCCCCAGGCATGTATTTGTCAGACATATGTTCGTGGTCTACATGCTCTTTGTCATCACTTTGTTCTTCCTGGAGCAATGCAAGATTCAGCTAGAAAATTCTACACAACTTTTGTGCCTAGGCCTAAGCTGCCCAATGATTCTTTCCTCACTTTCCTTTTTCATGTTTAACCCATAGATTGATAATAGGAAAGAGCCAGGAAGTAAGAGTAGGATAGACTTACCTTGACGATGGCTTCTTTACTCTTAGAGCACTTTCTCTTTTCCTATGTCAGCAACCTCCTGCCGATTTATTAGTCATCTGTCAGTAAACTAACACTGATTGGCTCTATTATAAAATGAAGAGAACTGGTAGCAGCATATATCAGCAAACGAAGAAACATTTAGACTTGCAACCTGCTCTGGAGATTCTGCCTTCTGTAGGTTCTAAAACCGCACTCCCTCCAAGTCAGCCTCTGAAATTCAGGTTAGCACTTAACGTGTTGCCAAAAACCTCCTTGTCAGCAAAGTTGAGTACTATCTCATAATTCAAAACATCATCAGCAAATCTTCTGCAGTCGAGCCCAACATCATCTAAGGCCCCTCAATGATGACTTTCTCATCATCAACGACCCCTTCCTTGATGAGGCCCACGTAATCAGCACGAAATATCTTCTAAGTTTCCTCATCAATAGGAACTGTGCTATTGAAGATCTTCCCGAGTGACCCTGACATTGTAAATGGGTGTTTGATCATTAATGACCTTGGTGGTGCCAAAAACCTCACATGTCCTCTACAGTCAAAATTTTGATCACCAATAATGCTGTCACAGTTCACACAGCCACAGGCTATTATTTCCACTGTTAATTTGGCCTGGGCGGAGTTTGGGGAGTTCCGCTACGTGGAACTCCTCAAAGTGACCAAAAAATCCACTGCACTACGCAGAGCTCCATAAGCGGCAGAGTGCGTTACGTTGCACCGTTCACACTGATCTTTAGAGCTGGGTGTTTGTCCTGCGCTGTAAAATCAGCGTAAACAGCACTACGCACAGCACAAGAGGGCACTTCTTTCAACCGCTCGAGTACATGTTCTACTCGAGCGGCAGCTTCCTCAATGTGAACAGAATGTTTCTCAATGAAAGAGGTAGCGACCATCCGTGTCCCCGGGGTAGGGAAATCTTGGTCTGGAGTAAGATTTCCCACACTTGCGCTCACCAACTTAACGTTGACGAGCACAGGCAAAGAATAAACTACACTCCGGAATAGGAAAAACTCTTCAGACTCCGCAAGCGGAGCAGAATTTCACGCCCAGGCCTAATATTAATGTGGTCATACCCATTTTCCTTCAAGATTAATCCACAGTCCTCGGCTCAAATTGCAGAGGATGCTCCTTTCTTATAGGAGATGCATGTCTTATAGATGGTTACTAGTCAGGATGAGGGAGAGCATAAAAATAAAAAAGATGAATAGGGTTCAGTATGCAAACTACTGACAATTTAATTCACCCCAGAAGGCAGAGAAAGGGACCATTGTAAGAAGGACAACTTTTACAGCACCCATCCTCACCATTTTAGACCATTCTACTAGTTACATCATGAGGTGCTTCATCAGAGGTATTAGCTATGGCAAAAAATTGCACAATAATGATAGGGCCAAAACATCTAAGAAATGGGTGATACTATTAAAAATACTAATTCTTAAAGAAGAGGCATGGCAGACGGCAACTTATCATAGACCTCTTCAAACTAAACTGAGTTTTAAAATTGTGACTGTACAAGATATATTCCACCTTCAGGTAGACTATTCATTTCTACCGACCTTTAAGATGCATACTTTCTCATCTTCTTTATCCAAATCATTGTCATATCCTATGTTTTTTAAACATTCATCACTAATCAGTTTTTCTTCGGCCTTAAATCAGTGTCAAAAACCTTATAAAATTTGCATAGAACAATTACTGCCCCAAATAAGACATTGTGTCATACCTGCATGTCAGTACTTGGATGATTGACTGCATAAAGCAATTATTTATGTGCTGTTTTATGTAGGGCGAACAAGACCCAAGTGGGTATCACTCTGCTTTCCCTCTACTTAAAGCAGTTGAAATAAGAACTGTTCCCTAATACATATGCGCATTCTGTTACTGGGAATCAATGTCTGAATTATGTGTTGTAGTTGGTCAGTTCTGAAAAGTGAAAAGTTGTTCCTAAAAGTTCCAGGGGGTTGTACATTCAGATTTTTGCTTTTTTGTGGACCAGGGATTAGAGGACCTTCATTTAATATGGCCACCACGTTCTTTGGTGATTCATATGCAGACAAACTGCCGTCAGCAGAAAGATAGGAGAGGTTTAGTCCTTGCAGCCACCCCTTAGCACAAGATGGCTGCCTACTGTGGAGTGCTAGTGCGCTATTTATGGCATGTTCCATTGTCCATTCATCTTTTCTGGCCATGATTCTTCACTCCCTCTGTTATCAGCGTGATATAGACTACCGGATATAGACTACCGGAATATCAACAACAAAAATATTGTGAAGGTAAGTTTAGGTAGGTTTACTATACGTAACTCCACAAATATGTACCAAGGGGCTCAATCGGGTTGGGAGAGTTATTTACTATTTTTTAATATGCTAAGGAAGTGGCCTTATTTGTCATATGATCTATCTTCCATTGGAGAGTATTCCACCAGCATTTCCCTTTCTTTGAGGTATTTACGTAATGCGTGGCCAAGCTGGAGGTATCCATATCGTTCTGTGGCTGACAACTCATACTCGACTTGCAGAGTCTCAAATGCAATCATTGCGTGTCCCCTCCAAACATCTCCCAGGCTTTCAATGCCTAATAGTTTAAAATTTTTGAAACCGGTCAAATTCTCCACCTCACGCAACTGATTGCTATCCCATAGAGGAGTCTTCTCGGTCAGCTTCCCTTCCCATCCTAGATGTTTATTCACTTCTCGCCAAGCACGCACTACGGTCTGGGTATGAGGTGGGAGTAATCTTTCCTTACTTCTACCATACAACGCTGCTAGGTCACCCCTCTTCCCCCATAGCCCAATGATCACTCCTGAATGCCGGGTCATTCCGATCCGTGTAGGCCCAATCATTTACCACAATTAACTGTGATGCCCAATAGTACTGCCGGATATCTGGGACTGCTTGAACCATGTCATTATTGCTAAGACTAATAATGTTATACCTAAGATTGGAAGTATTATTTGACCTATTATGCTCTTACCTATGTTAGAAAACCATCTCTCTATTGTAGTAATACTATTTGCTAATTTCTTCCATACACTGTCAACTTCCAGTGGTTTCAATTCTTCTTCTTCCAATTTCGTAATGTTTTTAATATATCTTCCAATTTCAACGCTTTTATCAGGTATGTAGATGCAACAATTTTGCGCCTTCAGCATTTTACAGACTTCGCCCTCTTTTGCTTATTGGCAAGTCGATTTTGCAAAACCATAGATCTGATCGCAACCATTTCTGTATTGATCATCAAGAATCCTACAGCAGTGTCAGTAGATAACCGATCTACTACTGTAGATAGCTGACACATTTTTCGTGTATTCAGAATTACTCCCACTGAAGGTATCAATGCACTACAAATGTCACCTACTATTTCAGAAAAACTAGCTCTTTTTATACGTGTTAGTTCCTTTTTCTTCATTGCTTCCATTGATTTTTTTTACATGGTATACCTTTGGGAATACTATTCCAAAATAGCATCTCCCGTACCAATGATCAGGCAGTCTGAAATAGGCTTTATTGCCACACACGTAATAAATCCAGGAAATACTGGATCTGTTTTACCTTTTAATCCCCATCCCCAATAACTAAGGGAAATTAGCATGGCGGCGGTGGCGGAAAATGCCTTTTTCCGCACGCCAGCAGCAGGCCTCACGCCCGCCATATTAGTATGGCCAAACACAGCCAATTTCCCATCCGCCGCGGTACGACGTGCACCGCCATCAAAGTGCGCCCGCCACCGCGGGGGTGGGAGCCAATGGAGACTCACCGCCGTGCGGAATGACGTCCCATCCGCTGTACAAATCAGGTTGCCTCAAAAAGTCAGTCGCACCGCAGCGGAGAAACCGCCCAACTAGAGATGGCAGAAGCTCGACAGCGGGGCGCGAAACCTGATTCCTGGTCCCGACCGCAATGGATCCAGCTCTTCACGTCTTTCCGGTGCTGTACCCGGTACATCACCAGCAACTCATGGACCGTCGCGGACGCCGCCGCAGGTACGCAACAACACAATCTCGCACACAACCACAACACACAACTCATGGGCTGATACAGGGTCCCTGGCCACACCAGACACCTTGGTGGGAACAGGCACACAGCCACAAGTGTACCCCCCACATGTCCTACCTGCCACCAAGTCACAACTCCGCAGCCAGGTCACACATCACCGCGGTCCAAGTAATGTCCCGGTCACGTCACCGCAGCGGTGCAGACAAGGGAAAACATGCGCACAATGCAGAAGGCAGGGCTAGCGCCAGGAATGGGCAGGGCATAAAGTACACAGAACCACACCTCGCCACTCCACACACTGCCCACCCAACATGAATTGACATGCCATGTGCACCCCTCTGTGCAACCCCATGCCCAAAACCAAACTAGGTGAATCCACACCCTGCACCACACAACAAACAACTAGGAAGACGGCCACAGCAGGAGTGGCTTTAGAGGAACACACCGCACAGAAGCACAGGCCCAGGGCAAACCACAACACCACCACATCCATGGCAAGAAAGATGAGTACAAGCACCAAATGAACACACACATACAATGAACAAACATCCTACTGGACACACAGTTTGCCAGGTCACACAGACATACCCAACACTGACACACAGCCACATACACAGACCACATGCCACCAGCAATGGAGCACAACATATAGGAAAGCCAAAGTGAGGTGCACACAAATGGAAGGCCAAGGACACAACCAACAAGCATGTGTACTTCACTTGCAAGACAAGGAACAGAGAACAACACCCTCACCCCAGCAAAGCACACATGGCTGGCACAGTGAGTGAACTCAAACCACAGTCACCTCAGTGCAACAACTCGGGGAGAAGGCAAGGCAACCCATGTATAAGCACAGGGATGAAAGGAAGGCCCTGAAGTCAAACTGTGAACAGCCACACATATGTACACAACAACTACACAGGAGTATGCCAGCAGCACAACACACAGGGCACATTGACACACTCCATGACTGACAAACACAAGTAGGATTCTTCACACATACCCCCCTCACATCTGCAGCACACAACCCCAGTGTCAGTCACACAGAAGGGTGTCAATAATGTCCAGTCAATACACAGACAAAAATCACACTCCCTGGGGGTATCCACAAACATCACACACACACTGGGATGCCAGAATCAATGTCTTCACAAAAACAACTGCCAAACACATAACTCGACAGAAACACACACAGAACCACAACAAGACCACACATGACCTGTGCAGCCAAACTGTGTGAAGGCAATGGGAGCACAGACACAACAGGAGTGCACAATCTCATCAGTCAGGAACAATGCACAGACAACATACCACAACACAGACAAGAAGTGCACCATCACAGAACAACACAGCCACATCAAACACGCAACAGATGCACATGACAATAAATCACATAGCAAACACAGCAGGACATCAGGGGATGCACACCAGGGCAGGACAAGGCAACATACACCCACAGGACTGTATGCACAACAAGCACTGTGCACACAAAACATAACAGTCCCACACAGCCATGAGTGACACACCATGAACACTCACAACAACAATCACAACAGCACACTGACAACATCACACTCCGGAAGTCAAGCAGTACCCCAGCATACACATAACACAACACCCACAGATGCACAAATCTGGGACACAAAAGTGGAAACAACTTGACCAGAGGACTGGACAGCACAGACAGTTAAACTGCACATGAGCAACCATGACTGCTGAGCAGTACTAGAACAACACAGATAACTAATTGGGGAAATGTCATGAGTGGCACAGTGCTCCTGGCCAAATACCAGCACCACAAAGCACAGTGTCACAAATTAAGTGATGGGGAGGTACACACACAGGCAACACAAGGGGACAGCTGACATCAAAGTGCAGTGGTGTGCACTTCATGAGTGGACATGGCAGGAGAGTACCACACACAAATAGAGGGAGTGGTGACTCACAATGTCAAGGCATCTGAAGCACAGATAGGGGATGGTATGACACCGCACACCACATGCCACACTGGTGGCAATAAAGCACCATGTGACAGCAATGCATGAGAACATCACACCCACAATGTCAGTGTGGTTGAGCAGGTATGCACAGTGAGTACAAACAGTATCAAGACACACGGCTGTTCAACAAAACAAAAACCTGACTTGCCAGTCACACACTCTGCATACACACAATTGGCAAAAGCAACACGTAGGAGTCAGCCAGAACTGCAAGGACACACCAACACACTGCACAGTCCACAACATACAACTCACACATGTGCACACAATCACAGGCCTGAACAATCACACAAACAGGCACTCAACTCCTGGGTGACGTGTGTAGTTGACATTGCATGGGCACACACACACATCAACACTCACGACAAACTCACCCCCTTCACACTGCTCACTTCCTGACCACCCAAGTGCACACATTGAAAGTAACCCATGTGACTAGGATAACTGCCCATCACAGCATGACCATACACCTACACTGCTGGGCACACAGAAAGTAAGAACACACATGCATGATGACCCTGGCTAGGCTGCCTGCAAGCCTGTGGAAAGAATCACACACTGTGCTGCCAGTGCCCCCAAACCTGACGTGTACAATATAGCTAACATGAACAAAGAATGAAAATTACAACGGCGTACCATCTAAAAACAACATAATTGCACCCACAAGTATCACAGTCAGGAAGAACTGAAGTCCCTGTCACCCCAGTACAAAATTGAACAAGACAGACAAGCCATTGGCAATGTTGAAGTGGCACACAGGGCATGTGGCACGGTAAAACATATACACACAGGAAAAACTTTATTTAGTAAGGACACTGACCAAACAGACAACTGGAGCAACTGTCTTTATTCACAAATTGCACAAATAGGCACCAATATTAGACAAGAGCAAGGCACAAAATGCAGAGCCTGTACACGAGAAGCTGCACAGGCAGGGGGCACACAGCAGTGAACGACAAGGCCAGTGGTCAAAACGAAGTGCAGAGCTTGTCCATGAGAAGCTGCACAGGCAGGGGGCAAACAGCAAGGCCAGTGGCCAGTCCAAGGTGCAGAGTGAGTCCATGAGAAGCGGCAGAGGCAGGGGGCACACAGCAGTGAACAACAAGGCCAGTGGGCAGGACAAAGTGCAGAGCTTGTCCATGAGAAGCTGCACAGGCATGGGGCACAGAGCAGTGAATGGCAAGACCAGTGGGGTACAAAGTGCAGAGCTTGTCCATGAGAAGCTGCACAGGCAGGGGGCAAACAGCAAGGCTAGTGGCCAGTCCAAGTTGCAGAGTGAGTCCATGAGAAGCTGCACAGGCAGGGGGCACACAGCAAGGCCAGTGGCCAGTCCAGGTGCAGAGTGAGTCCATGAGAAGCTGCACAGGCCGGGGGCACACAGCAATGAACGACAAGGCCAGTGGGCGGGACAAAGTGCAGACTGAGTCCATGAGAAGCTGCACAGGGAATGTGTGGACTGTACCCTGCCATGGTCAGCAACACAGTCTGGGGTGTCACTATGGGCAGCACAGGCACTGCTGTGGGAGAGACAGGTGTGAGAGGTTGACCAACATTCAGACTTGGCTGTCAGTCGGACTGGGAGCTGGCTGTGTGTCTGGCACAGTTGGAGCACTGGACTGGTGAGAGAGAGAGGCCCAGCTGAGGTAGAGCTATCGGTGGCTTGGGAAGGCGGAGGGCTGCTTGGAACAGGTGGTGTAGTGGCACGTGGAGGAGGAGTCATGCTGACGTGAGGCACAGTGTGGGTGGGAGATTGTGGAGGGGTGCCTTTCTACTTCTTGGGGATTCTAAATGGCTTGCCTGACTTTGGATTAATGGGAAGTGGTGTGGACACAACAGGCACACTCAACACCAAGGCTGCAGCAGGTGCAGACGCTGGCCCTCCCTCTGGGGACATGCTGGATCCAGCGGTACGCTTCGCCTGGCCTTGCCTCTGCCCCTCTATCCCCTTTTTACCAGGTGTTCCCCCTACAGTGCCCTCTTTTCCCTGCTTCACTGGGCTTGGAATGGGAGTCGAGGTAGTGGGTGAATCTGCCTTGGAGCCCTTATAGGCACCACCTTCTCAGTGGGCACGCAAATGTCTGCTTGTCTTTGCAAGATGCTTTTGGGACAGGAGAGTCCTTGGCTGGGGATGGCTCTAAGGCATGTGACCCTGAGTTCTGCTTCTTTGCTTTTTGGGCCGTGGTGTCGCCTGACGGGGTTTTGTCTTTGCGCTCTGGGCTGGCTTTGGGTTTCTGTGGGGATGGTGTCTGCGCCCTGGACCGCTTGGGCTGCTGCTGCTGTGTGCTACGTGTGCCCTATCGTGAACTTGAGGTCTGTGGAGCGTGGTCACTATCGTCAGATGTGGCCACAGGCATGGGGGTGGACAAAGGGACTGGAGCTGGACTACGAGATTGTGCCAGTTGAAGGGCTGCCGTCACTGTGGAGGACAAAGACTGGACAGTCCGGTGCAGCCCATCCACGTCTGAATGTATGACCTCCATGAAAGCAACCACCTATGCCAATTTTCTGTCGCGGTCTATGAATGCATTGAGGAGAGCTGTTTGGCCTACATACAGCTGGCGCAAAAAGTCCACAGACTCAGCACTGATAGCAGCAGGGGAGACAGGGACAGGGACAGCGGTGCCTGGGGTGAAGGACACTCTTCCCCTCTTACTGGTGCAAACACAGGCAGCACCAGACGAAGTGGCTGGGAGGGTGGGCACTGTTCGCTGTGTTGTGGAAGATGATGCTGAGTCCCGGTTCCCTGTGCCCGCCAACATGGATGCGTCACTGCTGGCATCAGATGACGTAGAACTTTGCGTCTCGGGCTGTGATTCCTCCAGCAGATTCCTGTCCCCCTCTGAGGCGCTAGTCACGTCTGTGTCACTGGGCTCCTGTGCAGCTGTTGTGCTTGTTTCCCCACCACTGGGGTCCGTCCCCTGTCCCTCCGTGACCACGGGCGATGCAGCATGAGAGAGATGTAGGGTCAGTTCAGTGTCAGCAACAGAACAAACCTATGCAAGCAAAGCAACACTGAGGATGACTAAATCGACATGTTGCACGCCACCCTGTGCAATAACATTGTGCAAACACACTTTTGTTACTCAAACAGTGCGCGTAAACAAGAAAAGCAGGCATAAGTGAGCCATGTGATGACCACACAGCACAACATCCTGCATGTGGCTCCGTTCAAACAGTAACACTAATAGCTAAGACCTGAAGCCCACCACCCAGATTGCCATTGAAATGCCCAGTACTCGAATTTCCTCAGGAAGTACAGCTTGGACAAATGCATGACAGCTGCACCCAGCACAGAGGCCACTTACAAGCCACTGCATCACACTAACAACATCACATAGCCCAGCGCTGGCACAGGCTTGGTACACATGCAGCCACTGACACACAGCCAAATTTACCCTTCCCAGAATACTCACCCCTACTTTGCTGCTGACGCTCCTTCAATCGTGCATCCAGCTCAGGCTGTGTCACGGCCAAGATGCGGAACATTAGTGGTGTCATGCTGCGCCGTGCCAACCTGCCAGTGCGAGGGAGCAGCCCCAGTGTCATCTCCGCAACGTTCTTTGCCAGCCGTGAAATGTCGTCCCACCTCTTGTGGCAGTGGGTGCGCCGGCGGTTTGAGACACCCAGAGCCTGCACCTTGGTTGCAATGGCCCTCCACACAGCCTTACGCTGGTGTACTTTGAGCTGCAGGCATGGGAGACAAGAGGGGGAAAACATCAGTGACACACTTATGTAACAAAATCTCTCAGTACAGTAGCATGATACTGACTCATCCCAACTCCACAGATATGTCTTGCAGAAACAGGAATGTATCTCACAGGGTACATCTGCATGTGAGAAGCACACGTAAATGCATGCAGGTGTGAGGGGGGACACACTACCTGCACATCTCATATACAAGCAGGATGCCAGCATAGAAAGCCATGTGTAGTCTGCCCACATCTACTGTCCATTTCCAAGTAGAGCAAGGCATACGTCATATATCAACATGTGTTTGGGGGGACTGTGTCCAACACTGCGCAGGCCTTAACAACCTTGCCCTGTGAATAGCTCACTGTCTCATGTATGTCACATTGAGGAACATGATCTTACAAACCCACACCCTTCTCACAGGGCCAGTCATGTGCAATCTACAGGGCTGATATGGCTCATTGATAGTGTCCTGCAAAAAACACACATGTAACACTGTACATTCAGTGCTGTGTCCATGTCAGATTGGGCGGTGACTGTGCAGGCCAGGTGGGCTCACACTGAGATATACAACAGGGACCCATACAGCCATTCACACAAGCAATCACTGTCCTGACTCCTGCATTACCAACTTGCTGCGTCACTGTATGGCTGCCAAGACCAGACATGTCCCTCCAATCTTGATGTGCAGGCAGGGAAACGTGTGGAGTAGGGTACATCCCCCCCCCCCTTCACCCTAGGAAACAGCATGTTAGGCAGTGCATGACACAACCCCACACTCTCAGGCACATACTGCATGCATCAGACCGACTACATGTGTGCCCCCCCCCCCCCGCACTCTCACCCCAACTGTTGAAGACTTACCCTTACATTTAGGGCACCTTATAGCCTTGGGTACTGGGTGAGCACCTCGTCCACTAGGACCTCCAGCTCCTCGCTTGTGAAGGGACTGGCACGGATCTTCTCAGTCCTTGCCATCACTGTGGACATGAAACAGCAGCGGCAGCAGTGGCTGGTGAGGGGTCTCGGGCAGCAGTCCCTGGAGGCAGCAGCAGGTGAGGGGTCTCAGGCAGCAGTCCCTGGAGGCAGCAGCAGGTGAGGGGTTTCAAGCAGCAGTCCCTGGAGGCAGCAGCAGGTGAGGGGTCTCAGACAGCAGGCTCTGTGAGCAGTGGAAATGCGGTGCTCTCTCCCACACATATTTAACCCCCTTGTCTCGTTTCAGTGGTTCTAAGCTGCTGCAATAGGTGTTCCAGGTCAGCCTTTTTCAAATGCATCCAATGACCGGCTCCGCGGTGGCGGAGTACGCCTACTGTGATTTTCGAAATTGCATCAGGCCACCGCGATAGCGGATCCCATTGGCTGTAGGGGCATGGTCCATGGCGGTGACACACCGCAGGGGCCAGGCGGGTGCAACTGTGGTGGTGCATCTTTCAATTGTACCCAATGACCGGCTCCGCGGTGGCGGAGCACGCCTACCGCGATTTTCAAAATTGCATCAGGCCACCGCGACAGCTGATCCCATTGGCTGTAAGGGCATGGTCCATGGCGGTGACACACCGCAGGAGCCAGGTAGTAGCTACCCCAAGTTGGGTGCCATACAGAGACATGGGTGACCGGGATTTGGGTGGCGGAGCATGGCAACCACCATTTCACAATGTGCATATGCCTATCACTACCGCAATTGTGTCCTGGGCATTGGCGGTGACACACCGCAGGGGGCAGGCGGTAGCTACCGCGAGTTGGGTGCCATACAGGGACATGGGTGACAGGGATTTGGGTGCTGGAGCATGGCAACCGCCATTTCACAATGTGCATATGCCTATCACTACCGCAATTGTGTCTTGGGCATTGGCGGTGACACACCGCAGGGGCCAGGCGGTTGCTTCCGCGATATGTGTGCCACACATTGAATATACTGGCCGTGATTTTGGTGGTGGAGCATGCCAACCGCCATTTGAAGCTATGTATATGCCTAGCCCTACTGCCAGTGTGTCTTGTAATGCACAAGACACACTGGCGATAGGGATAGGCATATACATAGCTTCAAATGGCGGTTGGCATGCTCCGCCACCACAATCACGGCCAGTATGGGCGGTCGCTACGGCGAGCCTGCAGCATCACATTGTTGACTGTGCATTATTGTTTTTTGGGAGCACGTTTTGGACACCTATGGACACATCATGTTGTGTCAATATCAATGGCTTGGTAGCCTTGGATGATGGACTGTAGGCAAAATTGGGGATGGTGCTCACTGCCTGGGAAGTTTGATATGGCATTTGTGAACAGTCAACAGTGGTCCACTATTGCCTGCCCATTGATGGGATGAGTGTGCTTTTATTTGCAGTAATTGTGTGTGCTGTTGGTAGGTAGCACTAGTAGGACACGTGTGCAGTCAATTGTCACCAACACGAGTGTATGTGCCTGCTATGGCGTGGTAGCCTTGCTTGCACACCAGCTGTTACTGCGCAGTGTGGGTGATTTGAATGTGCTGGTGAATCAAGATGATGAGGGCATCCAAGACAGGTGAGATGTACCTTGATAGTGCTGCCTGTGACACTCATCCAGCTCTTACTTTAGTTCATTGTAAGGTACCAGTGGCCAACAAGTGATGTACAGCCAGCATCTTTGTCTGAGGAGGGATGTTGATTGTCCGCTGTGTCGGTCCTGCCAGCCTGTGGGGAATGTGGCTCTGGATGCATGTCCTTTGGAACATGTGGTGTGCAATTACATCCACTGGTGTCATGTGTCTGAGGCTGTTGTGCATTTGTAAGGCACCCAGTCCATTCATGCGCTGACTTGTTGGTATACTGGGGTGGGTTTGTCCTGGTAGTGTTGTAGGTTGGTGTAGTGGCACTGTTGTGTCTCTAAGCAACTGGAGGAATATCTCCATGGCATCTGTTGTAGTTCAAATGTGTCTTTGGGCAGTGCTACCTTCATACTGCATGTCATTGTTCAACTTAAGAGCAGAATAAAGGTTGTCCACACTCCCTGCTGATCACTTACCTTATCCACTTTTTTTGTGCCACATTGACAATCTGTGTGCTTGTTGAGAGTATTGGGCAGTGGTGCAATGGTGTCTTGTTACACGGGTACACATACTCTGCAAATGCTCAGACATATTCAACAGCACTCACAGCAACGTCAAAGGTGATGGCGTTCCTGCATTTCTTGGCTACTGGGTCATTCCAGAACACGGTGGGTATTGCAGGGGGTATGTCTCAACCAACCTTCAGCATGGTGCTACGGGATACCCTGTCGGCTATAATGCAATACAAGGACCGATTCATACATTTCCCAAGGAGGCAGGAATTGGCGAATGTAAAGGGGGATTTTTATGCACTTGGACACATCCCGAATGTTGTTGGTGCAATAGACTGCACACATGTTGGCCTGGTTCCACCACAGGCACGGGAGCACATATACAGGAATCAGAAACATTTCCATTTAATCAATGTGCAGGTGGTGTGCCAGGCCGATATGATCATCTCACACGACTGTGCCAAGTTTCCAGGATCAGCCCACGATTCCTACATCATGCGCAACAGCATTGTGCCCCAGATGATGGCCAATCTGCTTCCGGAGCGGGCAAGGATTGTGGGTGAGTACGCAGAGTCAAGTTGTGTGCTGTATGTGTGCTATGCTGTCCTCGGCCACAGTTAAGACCCTCAATCTGTATGTGTATTTCACACTTAGGTGACTGCATAGCCCAACGGCCCTTGGTTGCTGAGGCCACTACGCAATCCCAGGACACCAGCTGAAGTCCGCTACAACAATGCCCATGGGAGGACACTTCGGGTGGTAGAGCGAACATTTGGACTACTTAAATTGTGTTTTCTCTGCCTGGACAAGACCGGAGGGGCTCTGCAGTACTCACCCAAAATGGTGTGTCAGATGGTAGTAGCATGCTGCATGCTGCACAACCTGGCCTTGCGGAAAGGAATCCCCTTGATCCTGGATGATGATGACCAGCCGCAGCCACCACCTGCAAACCCCCAACTGTCGAGTGACGAGGATAGTGGAGAGGAGGAAGGTGTTGACCAGTGTCAGCAGCTCATCAACAACTACTTCACTTGAAGGTGAGTGAGAATGTACAACAGGGACATTGTCTGCTGATGTTGTGCTTCGTGAAAAGTTCTATGTGAGCTTTGTGACTGCAGCCTGTTGTTGAGTCAGTGCTGGCTGTAAATGTGTTGGTAACAGGGTCGTTTGGCACAGCTACTTGATGTCTATGTCGTTACTGTTGCTCATTGGAATGTGTGCAGATTGGAGTACCTAGATGACAAGTGTTGTGCGATGGTTGAAAGGCCTCCACCTGAGTAGCGAATAATGTTCTGTTGTGTTTTCCTAGGTCCCTTCAGTCTCTATTTGCCTGCAGTGAATCCCAACTCCTGTGACATTGTAATCATGGGTGACATTGCACATACTGTGATAAACATGGACCAGACGCAAATACATTGTTGCGTGATTAGTGTTTATTTACAATGTGTATCTGTGAGAGGGAAGTGGATATTTACATAAATGTGAATGGTGAATCATTGATTTGGCAGGGATGGTAGATGAGACAATCGAGTAAGCACAACATTGCTGTTGTGACACAGTCCAACAGACGGATGCCATTTCCATGGCAGTGTGCGTGAGGACAGTGTACAAATCCTATGGCAGGATGAAGAGGGGTGCCATCATGGCTGGCTCCTTGACTGGCGTTTTGCAAATGCTTTGCCACGGGATGCTCCCAAGGTTTTCTTGGGACGGCCCCTTGATCTTTTGGCAGGGGGCGAACACAGGAGCAGGCTCATGGGAGTCTGAGGAGGCCCCCCTCTCCGTGACCGCAGGGGAGGATGTTGAACTGTGATCCTGCGGGCCACCGTAGGGAGGTGGAGGTGTTGGTTGTGCCGCGGGCCTGTCCCTTAGTACCGCCACTAGCTGGCCCAAGAGGTCCACGATTTGGCCCATGCGGTCCACGAGTTGGCCTATGTGGTTGTCTATGGACCTCAGCAGCTGTTGTTGCTCACGGGCATCTTGCTGAGCCTGGCCCATTTGTCCCTGGCACCGTTCATAGGCCCCAACGACTCTGGTGATGTTTGCCAGGGCTTCGGACCCAGTGTTCTGTTGGCTTTGAGTGACACTTGGCTTCCCACCTGGCCTGCTGTCACGGACCTGTTGCCTCCCCACTGTAGGCACCCGCCTACTCTCCCTGACATCTGCAGTTGTGGGGGTGGGCTGGTTATCCTCTGTGGCAGGGAGAGTGTTGCAGGCAGCAGTGGTGGTGGTGGTAGCGGCGGCACAGGTCGTTCCAGCAGGGGTCAGCGTTGATGTTGTTGCTGAGGGGTGTGGGGCAGTGGGGGCCTGGGACAGATTACTCCCTGGCACACCAGATGGTCCGGCTTGGTCCACCTCATCCTCAGTTTCCTGGTAGTCTGCATCTGAGTATCCATGTTCCGGGGAAGGAGACTGGCTCTGCAGGTTGCGGTTGTCGTCCTCTGCAGTCAGTTGTTGGTCACCTGTGGGACAGAGGGTAGATGGTCATTGCCTTACACCCCTCATGCTTGCTGTGTTTGATGTCTCTTATTTACATGTTTTGCTACACACAGTTAAGTATTTCACACATTGTATGTGTGCACAGTGATGTGTGTCATGACCTGATGTGGAGTTACATTCATTTTGTTAAATGGTATGACATGTAATTGGATACCATGCCCCACGTGTGGAATTTCTCAATACGATGTACGGTTGTCATCTGACAACTGGCAGTTATGCAACTTGATGTGAGGCATCTTTGCTGATTACTCTGCTGGGCAGCCATTACACATGCGCATGAACTAGCCATTGTCATGTCATGCATACCTTGGTCATGTCCTGTGCTTGGATTTCTTTGTACAACAGACCATGCTTCTTTGTTTTTCCTATGGTGCTTCATGCTCAGCACCCATGGCAGTTACAGATGACATTCGGGGCAGTGCATGTATGTTCCTGGATTTGCTTAAACATGATTTTTGGTGAGTCACAGTTCTGTTTCTGTCACAGTTCCGTACGCTTAGCTGTCTGCATACTGTCAAAATATATTTAGTTTGCTCATATTTTGGTGTGAAGTGAGGCCTTGTGTTGTCATATGGCTCAATGCTTTTGGTTAGGGATGGTGGGGTGCATGCACTGTCTGCTTACCTGTCCAGTAGTCATTTAGGGGGGGACTTTCTGACACATGTCAAGAGGGGGGGAGTGCTCCATCCTGCTGAGGGGGGGGGGGTACAGGGGTGGCTGGTGGGAGTTGTAGTGCTGGGTCCCAAGACACATTCCCCCTCCCTGTGAAGTTGGCTACCTACCGGTTAGTTGAGGGTGAAGCAGACAAGGGCTGACACATGCTTCTGGCTGGGGTGGAGGGCTCCATCCTGCTGAGGGGGGGGGGGACAGGGGTTGCTGGTGGGAGTTGTAGTGCTGGGTCCCAAGACACATTCCCTCTCCCTGTGAAGATGGCTACCTACTGGTTAGTTGAGGGTGAAGCAGACAATGGCTGACACATGCTTCTGGCTGGGGTGGAGGGCTCCATCCTGCTGAGGGGGGGGGGGGCAGGGGTGGCTGGTGGGAGTTGTGGACCAGGTCTCCCTACCCCAAACATCCCTACCTGTGAAGATGGCTACCTACCTGTGAGTTGAGGGTGAAGCAGACAATGGCTGACACATGCTTCTGGCTGGGGTGGAGGGCTCCATCCTGCTGAGGGGGGAGGGCAGGGGTGGCTGGTGGGAGTTGTAGTGCTGAGTCCCAAGACACATTCCCTCTCCCTGTGAAGATGGCTACCTACCGGTTAGTTGAGGGTGAAGCAGACAATGACTGACACATGCTTCTGGCTAGGGTGGAGGGCTCCATCCTGCTGAGGGGGGCTGGTGGGAGTTGTGGAGCAGGCCTCCCTACCCCAAACATCCCTCCCTGTGAAGATGGCTACCTACCTGTTAGTTGAGGGTGAAGCAGACAATGGCTGACACATGCTTCTGGCTGGGGTGGAGGGCTCCATCCTGCTGAGGGGGGGGGGGGGACAGGGGTGGCTGGTGGGAGTTGTAGTGCTGGGTCCCAAGACACATTCCCCCTCCCTGTGAAGATGGCTACCTACCGGTTAGTTGAGGGTGAAACAGACAATGGCTGACATATGCTTCTGGCTGGGGTGGAGGGCTCCATCCTGCTGGGGGGGGGGGCAGGGGTGGCTGGTGGGAGTTGTAGTGCTTGTTGGCTGCACACATACAACTCAGTTACTGTTGGGTACCTTTGTGGTGAATCAGGTTGAGTGGAGGTTACATCTGTGGGACCTGTGTTGGGTATTGTGGTGCAGAATAATGGACTTGGGCCTAGGAGGTGTAGCTTTGTAGGCATGCAAGGCAGTACATAGCAGTGTGATGGTATTTATTTGTTAGTACTTACCAACTTCCACTCCCCCGGCTATTGCCTCAAGACTCTCTGGGTGCAGTATGACAAGCACCTTCTCCTCCCACGCAGAGTATGTTTTGGGTGGAATGGGGGGGGGGCTCCACCAGTCCCCTCAGCCAGCTCACTGTTCTTTGCCTTCTTCTTCTTGACGACACGCTTTAGGTCATGCCACCGCTTCTGTATATCTGAAAGAAACACGTTAGTTAGATTCCTCACCTTAGAATATCCCCAGGCGTCAGGCTGGATCCGGAAAGATTTTTCGTCAGCAATACCCTTGCGCGTCGCTAGGCGTCGTCTGCGGCTCCGCGTCCGCCGTCGTGATCGCCTGGATGACGTCATCGGAGTACTTAGACGCCGCCCTCGCGCGCTGACGTCAGTTCTTCTTTTTTCCGCGCCATTAAGCGCCGATCCGGGAAGAGCATACCCTTTTAGTCATTTTTTGTCTAAACTTTTATGAACTCTTTTGGTTCCATTCTTCGTCGACCTCGACTCTGGTGCCGATAGGGATGCCTGGCTTCAAAGCTTGTGACACCTGTCACCGACTGATGTCGGTCACGGATCACCACCGCCGGTGCCTCTATTGCCTTGGAGCCGACTACGATGCCGAGTCGTGCCTCGACTGCCGGGCCAGTGGTCCCGCAGGCTGCTCGAGTTCCGGCAGTCGGCTCCGCGCCGCTCAAGGTCCCGGTCGAGGAGGAGGTTGAGGGACCGGTCGCGGAGCCTCAGCCATCACCGCTCGTCGGGGTCGAAGTATTCGCGATCCGGTAAGTCAAAGCATAGCAAGAAGTCGAAGAGGCGCAGGGGTGTGGAATTTAATCAAATATCTACTTGTCCATGGGGCAGGTTGCTTCATAAATCTACTTGTCCTGTAACAAAATCCACTTGTCCCTTTTGTGCCATGTAATGTGGCGACAAATTACGGCAGCAATCTCATTAAGCAAGAGTTCTGATAAAGCCTCTCTAATTATGCCAGGGCTTGTACCATAGTAGGGTTTGAATACTAGCAATTCCCTTATGTTGCTATGTTTCTGCAGGTCTACATACTGGAGCTGAAGGTAGTGGTAAGCAATAGTTCAAGGGTTGGAATGCCCTTTTGAGTCTGTGCAAACCTACTAATTTGCATGTTTTAAGGGTTTTCACCAATTCTTTTTTAATCTTTTCCCATACTGAAAAAGGTTGGAAATTTACTCTTGGCAGTGGCAGACGTAAAACTTCTTCAGGGTTGGGAAAAAAGTGGTTGGAGGAAAAGTGAACTTGAAACATTCAGATTTTCATATGAGCAAATCTACAGAAGCATATTTGCTCATGTTAAAATGCAGTTCACAAATACTACAGTACTATTTCTTGGCCTACTTCTGTAAATTCTTGTGAATTCATGGCGACTGTATATATGGACTCAATGCATGGATATATACCATGGATGCACTTTTGAGACTTTCTTTAATAATTGGGCCTCTAATTAGGCCTGGGGTTAACCATGACCTTTTGTGTTTTAGTAAAATTATGTCTCTCTCTCTCTCTCTCCTTCTCTCGGTCTGTCAGCTGGCTTCACTGTGAGTGACAGTATTCTGCTCTATTACAAGCAGCATATTGGCACACAAAGTAGTTTTGTTTAGTGCCTGGAAGTGGTGTGGCAATGTGTGCTTTTTGAGACCATAAACTGTTTTTTGCTTTTGCCAATGCTTGTTAGAATGGCGAGGGCCCTGCAGCTCCCACACAGATAAGGTTTTACAAAAAACAATGCCTAAACAAGTCATGTATTGACTAAACCAAAAGCCTGACCACCAATTTCAGACCTACTGGCCTTGCCAATGCTTGTTTATTTTTGTTTCCCACAATCGTATTTTAACTGGTTACACTGATTTTCCATTATGAATATTTTTGGGAAATACAAGCATACATCAACATGTGACTAAATGATGCTGCAAAGATATGGTACCTAAAATTTTACAGTAGTTTAGCAAAATACTTTTTTCCTGCTTGCCTTTTTTTGTGAACATTTTATTTTGAAAGCAAAGAATCATCACGGTTGCTTTCCAGCTTCTGCAAATATTTGCATATAATCAGAGCATTCTGGGAGCATTATACATAGCCTCATATTACTAAACTTTGAAAACGTGTGTACACGTTTATACTGGAACCACCGTCAGTAGTGCAGGCAGAGATGACAACATTTACTTTTAGTGCTCACCCTAATAATAAAGGCTTTGCATTAATGAACCATAAATACAAGTTTGAACAGTGTTAACACATGGACACACATATTACCTTAACTTTAGACAATGCTCTTCCTTGATCCATAATGTGGTATTGTAAACTGGCAGCTAAAGGGTTTGTGCTGTAGAGGGTAGGGCCTGCTTGTCCTAAGGACAAAATAGACATTAAAACTTGTTGCCCTTGACCCCAAACAATATGTCCCGGGCATCAGGCTATAGGAATTCCACATCCCTGGAAGCGACATCGCTCTTCGGGCTCCCCTCGCCGGTCGCGCGACTCGGATGAGGGTTCGGGTGGCACCACCCGCGCGGCTCCGTCGGAGCCGCAGGAGTCCCGTCCGACCCCATACTCTCCGGTCCCTGGGTCTGACGCGACTCCGGCGGAGGTCAGGGACTTCTCGAGGCCATGAGGAACCTGGCTCCGCCGCCGACGCCTGCCGGCGCGCCTTTGGGCCCCGCAGGCTCGACTGGGAGGCCTAGCGAGTCGGTGGCTCCGGCGCCGTCGTCGACTCCGGTCCCAACGCCGCAGGCCCCCGGGGATCCAGGCCTGGATCCCGGTCGGCGCCGGTTGACCTCACGACCCCTGCGCCGACTCCTCCGGTGCCGCCTTCGGACGACGCCGTTCCCCGGTTTAGTCCCGGTCCGGGCCCGGCGCCGGAGCGGTGCCGCCCTGCGCCGCATCAGACGACGATGGGTGACAGATTCATCTTCCGCCCGGCTCCGATCCTTCCACCTGTATACCAGGAATCGGATGACGGTGACGACTGGCAGGGGTCTGAGGACCCTCTGGCCCGGCAGGGCCAGTTATCTCAGGACTGGGCAGACGAACTGGGGGATGCCAGTGGTCTTGACACCTCCCCTGACACTGGCTTCATCTCTCCTCCGACCGTGGCTTCGGAGGAAGGTGCTACATTTTCTGTGGTGCTACGCAAGGCGGCCGAAGCCCTTGGGCTGGAGCTTCCTGCGGTGGCCGTGAGGACTAATCTCCTCACTGAAGTGCTTCAACCGTCAGCAAGCTCCTCGGAGCCTCTGCTGCAGTTCAATGAAGCACTGAGTGACGTTCTGAAGGGCACCTGGTCCAAGCCCTCCTCAGTTCCTCCTGTGGACCGGAACGTGGCCCGGCGCCACCGCCCTGCACCGGGCGACCCCAGTTTTTTGTTGTTGCACCCCACGCCCGAGAGCCTGGTTATCCAGGCCTCTACCTCCCAGACCTCCTTCCCGTCCGCTCCCCCGGATCGGGAATCCAAAAGGTTGGAACAGTTTGGGAAGAAACTGTTCTCCTCCCTTAGTTTGGGGTTGCAGTCTATCAACACCGTGTGCCTTTTGGACCGTTACTCCCACTCGCTGTGGGATACGGTGGAGGACGTGCTGCCCCAGTGTCCGGAGGAGGCCCGGACACGGCTTGCCCAGGCTGTTGCCGAGGGGTGGGATGCGGCACGGCATGCAATCTGATGTGGACTGGACACAACGGACTCGCTAGGCAGGGCAATGGCGACCACGGTGGCGATTCATCGCCACGCCTGGCTGAGGTCAATGAGTTTCTCCGGGGATGTCCAGAGCACCCTCATGGACATGCCCTTCGATGGCAGTCTCCTTTTTGGCGACAAAGCGGATAGTGCGCTGGAGCGCTTTAAGGACTTCAGGGCTACGGCCAAGTCCTTGGGCCTCTCGGCCCCGCACCCGCAAACTTCCGCTTTTCGCCCCTTTCGTGGCCAAGGAAGGGGCGCCCCCTCACGTCCGTCTAGCCAGAGGCCGCAGAACCAACTTCAATGCGGTCGCGGACGTGGATTCCGCCGAGGCAGAGCAGGGGGACAACGAGCCGGTCCGTCCACATCCACCCCAGCAGCATCCGCCTCACAGCCCTCCTAGTCCGAGCTTTCAGGCCCATTCCACGACAGTGGGAGGCAGAGTTCGCCATAACCTGCGCCACTGGCGCACCATCACATCGGACAGGTGGGTGCTGCAAATAATCCGAAGGGGCTACTCCCTCCCCTTCGAGGCGACCCCTCCAGCCATGCCACCGCAGTGCCACCGGATTTTGGGGGATCACTTGCAACTTCTGCAGGAGGAAGTGGGTTCTGTTGGACCATGTTACCAAAGAGCTGTGGTTCAAGTCTTATAATCTCATCTACCATCACTGTCAACTCTGTTTCTGTGAGTTTGGGGGGGGGGGGGGGGGGGGGGTGGGTGTGTGTGTGTGTGTGTGTGTGTGTGTGTGTGCGCAGCTTTGCCTCTATTTTTTGCTCTGCTGTTGGGCCCTTCAGTTGTGTAGTTTTGCAAAGGATTGTGGTCAGGGAAGGGGCTGGTTTTATACTCCGCTATCTGGGTGTGGCAAGCTTGTGTATTGCTGTCAGGTGGGTTGTGTGGGTTGTCCGGTCATTTGTTGGTTTGAATTTGCCATGGGGGTGTGTCATTGTGAGGTTTTAGGTTAATTTGTGGGCAGGGCTAGTTTCTTGTGTGCATTTGGAGGCCTTATTGTGTGTTTTTGTCATCGGATGCCATTTTTTTCACGGAGCCTCGCCAGTGATGGCTGTGCTGCAGCCCATCCGCCGGATATCACATTCATTATTGTTCACGACCGCGGCGGTCGGATACAGCGGAACGTACTGCTGTGTAATCGGGGATATCATGATGTCACGGGCAGTTACTCCGCGTGCCTGGCGGCGTTTTGTTTATTTTTTCGCTGCGGATCCGACCGTCGCGGTAGGATTTTTCACCAGCTCCGCCAGTTACGGTTGGATTTTCGATGCCTCCTACCGCCACGGTCGGAATATTTTTGCGGTTTATCATAATCTGACCGGCATTTGTCCAGGTGGGTCGGCGGGCGGTATTTTCCCGCTACCATGGCGGGTGGGATGGTTTTCCGACTGCCATCCTAATAGGCCCCTATGAAATTATGTTCACACTCACTGGAACCAATAAATACATTGTTATATTCAGTCTTTAATCTATGGAGGCAGATCTTCCCTTTCTTTTCAAAGTCCAAGGACATAGCAGCATGAGTCTTGCCAGTTTTATACATTTCATCTTTCTCAGCGCAGTGAGGTATCTGTGGTTTCGGTTCAGAAGCCCTTCTCTGGAAGTCCTGTCTCCTTAGCTCAACTAAATTCAAAAATATATTTTCTTCTTCGTGTAATTTACATGTTAAATTGTGCTTGTGTGCTTTGGCTATATCTATTGTTTTCATGGTCAGAAAATATTCTCCCACTAACCATAGTGTCCACGTACTGCACTAGCAACTTTGTAAATACATTTAAAGCAGTGTCATTATTTGTCACAATGTGTTGTACATCTAACTCATCTGGTGCTTCTAAATCTATTTTGTCTGTTTTTGTCTTATTCTCATCTGATGCTTCTAATGCTACCCTATTTCCCTTAATGTTAACTATTCTCTCATTCATTTCTGTGTTAGTCCTTTCTTTTTTAACCATCAAATAAGGGATGGCTACTGTCAGTACTAACCAAACTATGAGTACTAAAAATATACTACATATGCATATTCTACAACATTTTTGTGCACAATTTCGTTTCGGTTTTCCAGCAGCCCTATCATCAGTCATTTTGAGTTAAGAAGATTTCTCCTCTTCACTTACGATTTACTTGCGGAATTCTAAATTCTTTAGGGAATTTTCAGGTTGGTCTCACTTCTTCGATAACAATTATTTCTTCATCAATTTCTTCATTTAAATCTAGATTCTCGAATTCTTCAAGAATTACATAGGTCCATTCAGGACCCTTGAATTTATTTTTCAATATTCTCAAGCTTTGACTTTGTCGTCTGGGCTGTTCAGCAGATGTCCCCGACTGACTAGAAATTTCGTTTACTTGGTCAGGTTCTTGATTAACGGTTTTGAAATGATACATTAGCCTTTTCACAACACTCGGCCTGTTGTCACCTCTTCTGACCCTTTTTGCTTGTCACTGTCTTCGAGTGTTCTTTTATTTTCGTTAAGTTGTGGCACAACTTGGTTATCTTTGTCTTCAGAATTCCTCTGTCTGACCCTGTCCAGGGTTTACTCCTATACCGTCCTTTTCTGCCTGGATGCGTTCTTCTTCCCTAGTCTGATCCTGTTCATGTTTTATCTGGATTTTCTCTTCTTCTTCTACCTGAACTTGTTTTTCTTTTCCTTACTGGTCCTGCTCGGGTCTTATTGCACTTTGGGTTTCTGTAGCCCGAACATGTTCTTCTAGATCTTCCTGTCCCTCCTCAGACTCATGGATTGTTGCGTCCACTTCTGTCTGAGTAGATTTTTCTCTCCTTATCTGTTCTTGCTCAGGTTCTCCAACAGCTGTATCATCTTTTTCCTGAGCTGGTTCTTCTATACCTGACTGGTCCTCACTACTCTCCTGTCCTTCTAAACGGATTTGGCTTCTTGTTCTCACATTTACTTCAGGTATGTCAACCACTGGTGTCCAGTCATCCTGACTTGTACTTGGTTGTTCTCGATCAGCTATTTCAGGATTTGTTATTCTAGATCCTTCAGCTGTACAACCTTCCGCAGCCTCAACTGCTTGTGTCAGTTGGGAACCTTCTGTGCCAGGTGCTGGTACTTTTTTGGTATGGCTTGCATGATCCAATTAGGTAAGCCTGCATATTTCACTGCTGTGGTTGTAACCAATATAACCTGCTATGGTTTTCCCCACCTGGGTGCTAGACACGACTCTTGAGTGTGTTCCTTCACCACCACCCAATCACCAGCATTCAGGTCATGTGCTTGATTCGGCTGCCTGGCAACTGCGTCTTCTCCAACCTGGTGAGAGATAGAACGCACTAGGTCAGCCAGTTCTTTGCAATATTCAATACCAAATCATCAGTTATATTCAACTGTTTGTGTCCTGGTATACATGCCTGCCTCATTGCTCTTTCCATGAGTATTTCATGGGAACTCAACCCTGTATTCCTATCGGGAATGCTTCTGAGCCCCATCAAAACAAGAGGTAAAGCATCAGGCCAATCCAGTGGAGTAGATGCACATACTTTTCCCAGTCTTGCTTTTATAGTGCCAGTCAGTTGTTCCACCACTCCAGAAGCCTCTGGGCGGTATGCACAGTGCCGTTTTTGTTCAATTTTAAATGCTTCACAGATTAGTCGAATTACTTCATTATTAAAATGAGACCCTCTATCTGATTCCAAAGTTACTGGAAAACCGAATCGCGGAATCGGTTCGCTCAGCAAAAGTTTGGCAACTGTTATACTGTCATTTCTTCTTGTAGGGTATGCCTCCACCCTCCGTGAAAACAAACAGACTATTACGAGTTTGTACTTCAATCCTCTGCAAGGTGGTAATTGAATAAAGTCAATCTGTAGTGTTATAAATGAGCCTTCTGCTTTTCTAATTGTTCCCATACAGACCACTGTCTTTTGTCCTGTTTTCATTTGTTGACAAATTAAGCATCTCTGGCATATACTCTCTGCTACACTCCTGAACCTTGTATTAAACCAATCCTCTCTAAAGAGTCTGATCATGGCATCCCTGCCTATGTGAGTGTCTCTGTGATACATCCTAGCCATTTGTGGAAGCATGCAGTCTGGCACTACTGGCCTGCCATCTGGACAAATCCATACATCATCTTCTGACCTCGTTTGGCACCCAACTTTGACCCATTCTTCCTTGTCCTTCATCTCTGCCTCATCTTGTAGTTGTCTTACTTCTTCCCATGTCTCTAATCCTGAAAGTAGCATAAGTTGGCAGCTGAATCCATTTGTTTAAATTTTCTTGTTCACTGCTATTTTATATTTGGCACAATGTTGGGCAACTTGGTCAGCATACCTGTTACCAGCTGTCATATAGTCATTTCCTGACTGATGTGCGGCACACTTGACCACCACTTCTTTTGGCAATTGTATTGCTTCAAGCAATTCTTTTTTTTTATTTTTATTTTTTTATTTTTTTTACCTTTTATTTAATAGTTTTCACATGGAACACAACATGACAGCTTACGAGCACCTCACGGTAATTTACTTTTCACGAACATTGTACACTACTATATTACTTCGCAACATTAGCACATTGAATGGAACATCCTTATCAGATATGTAGGCATAGTAAAGCACATAATCAAATCTTGGAGAATGATGGCACCTGCGGAACATTGTTGGTACATTACAGCACATATATAACAACAACCCAGTTGACTGACCTCAGATATGGCGGGTCTCAAAGAGGCAACAAACATTGTGTCTTTCCGTTTGCTCTGTCGTCCTTTTTCTCATAAGCAGCAGTGGCCATAGGGGACACCTTACCAGCAGTCTTAACACAGCAGTACGTAGTAGGACACAGTTCTGCAGTATACCAGTGGTATAACTTCATGACAGAGACAGCTATCAGGTGTCATATCACAATCAGGGTGTTTCCGGCTCACCTGCGTTACGTGTGAGAACGTAAGTCTGAAGCGGCCCCCATATATCCTTCGGCCGAGAGGCCTGGGGAAATGTCTCGGCATAAGCAGCCAGCTGTTCCTGGCAATAAAGTAAGTCTGCCAACCAGTCCTTGAACTTCGGTGCCCTCCCCCACCTGCAGGCCACTCGTCGATTAGCCAGCAGAAGTGAATGGGCGACCAATTTCCTATAGGTTTTGGGTACCTGTGCTGTATAACCCAGAAGTGCCACTAGAGGGGTCCCCTCCAATGTGCGATTTATCATTGCCTTGAGCGCCCCAAATATTTCTTCCCAAAACTCCTGTACTTTTGGGCAGTCCCATGTTAAATGTGAGAATCCTGCTCCCGCCCTCCCACATCTCTCACAGCTATCGTTGTCAGCTAATTTAAATCTATATTTTTTGACAGGCGTGTAATACAAACGATGAAGGAATTTGTAGTGGAGAACCCGTAATCTACAACTAGCAGAGACCTGCGAGGTTTGAAGGCAACAATATGTCCATTGTTCATCAGTTAACTCCCACCCTAAATCTCCATTCCATTGTGCGCGAGCTGGACTACTAACATCTACTAGTTGCGCACGAATGCACCTGTATAGTCCTGATACTAAGTGCTTCCCATCTGTAGAATTCAACATCTGATGCAACGGGGCTAGTTTTGTGGGCTCCTTCGGGAAGTCGGGGAGGATCGCCCGAAGCCCCTGTCGCAAGCGTACATACAGAAAAATGTCTAGAGGCGAAGTTTGTATACCCTGAAAGATGTGGTCCGATGAACGAACTGACCCTCCGTGAAAGAGGTCCCCATGTGACAACATGAATGCGCTGGCACAACTCATGAAAGCCCCGTTTTTGTAGTAGCGGCATGGCTGGGTGATATGACAAGGGAAGCTGTGGAAAAAGGAAGAATTAAGCCGGCCCGAGATACGGTTCCAGGCGTCAACCGTACATGTGACCGTGGTAGGCGGAGTCGCCCGAGGTCTGATTGGACCATGAACAACACCATTCAGCGGTATTGGATCCGCAAGCCAATCCTCCGTAGCCACCTGTGGCATATATTTAGGTGGCTTGATCCAATAGTAGGCATAATGTGCCTGCGCACTGAGATAATAGAGTTCGAAATCGGGTATATCCAGTCCGCCCTGAGCATATGGTCTCGTGAGTACTAACCACCGGAGCCTCGGTTGTTTTCCTCCCCATAACAACCTAATTCAGCGCGCAATGTTTTAAAAAAAAAAGAATCAGGATTGTAGGGGATATTTGAAAACAGGTAAAGAAACTGTGGAAGAATGACCATTTTTATAAGTGACGCCCGACCAGCAAACAAGAGAGGCAGGGATATCCATTGTGTGATATTACTGGTGAGCCTGGTAATAGCCATGCCATAATTAAGCCATAGGTTGTGTTCCCGGTTTCTGGTCACTTGTATTCCCAGATAGCGCAAATCCGCGTCACACCATTCAAGCGGAAAGTCATGGGTAAATCTAGAAACCGCAGGCGTAAGAGGAAACACCTGAGACTTCCCCCAATTGATGGCAACTCCGGATATTCTTCCAAACACTATGAACTCCCGCAGCAACGGGTTGATATTCTGCTGCGGGTCCCGAACATATAATGTCACATCATCTGCGTATAATGAAATCAGAACTTGCCGTAGGCAACAGCAAAATGCCTTGTCTTGATGGTGTTGACGCAGTCTGGAGGCTAATGGCTCAATCGCTATAGCGAAGAGTAGTGGGGAGAGCGGACATCCCTGCCGCGTGCCCCTTGAAATGGAGGACCCGGTGGAAATATGACCATTAATCACCAACCTGGCGGTGGGCTGTTGGTACAATAGGCTGATCCAGGACAAGAATAACGGAGGAAAGCCCATTCGCCGTAGCACACCAAAAAGGTAATCCCACTCCACTGAATCAAATGCCTTTGTGGCATCCAAAAAGACTGCAGCTAGTGGGAACTCCGGTGCTACATTCTCGAGCAGCGAAAACAGGGTGCGAAGATTATGAGTGGTGGCTCGCCCAGGGATAAAACCCGACTGATCTGGTAGTATAAGCTTATCCATTAAGAGAGTAAGCCGATTAGCAAGTACTTTAGCCAATATTTTCGTGTCACAATTTATAAGCGACAGCGGTCGGTAGGAGTCACATGAACTGGCATCCTTGCCAGGCTTTAAGAGGGACGTAATCAACGCCTCCCTCATTGAGGGGGGAAGTGCCCCAACCTCCAAGGATTCCTCATATACTTCCTTAAGAACAGGTGCCATGATGTCTATATAACTCTTATAAAATTCAGCGGGAAGGCCGTCCAATCCTGGCGCCTTTCCGTTTTGCAGTTGCATTATTGCCTCTCTGATTTCATCTAATTCGAACGGCAAGCACAAAAAGCCCCTCTGAGTATCACTGAGCCACCCAAGCACCACGTCCCCAAAACAACTGTCCAGATCCACCTGTCCAGACCGCTGTGTAGTGTATAGCGTTTTGTAATGTGTAATGAAGGTATCTAAAATAATGGCCGTATCTCGCTGTCTTGTCCCGTCTGATCCCACAATTTCTAATATCTGAGTAGAAAAGCGAGGGCAGCGGGTTACCTTATTCCCTGTAATACCACTTGGGAGTTGTTATAATGAGATGCAGCCGTGTTAGATCTATCCATAGCTGGGTTTAGAGCCACATTAAAATCACCTCCCCATATTACATGAGTAGAGCCTACCGCCATGATTTTCCCCCATATGTTAGTAAAAAATTCCGGTGTATCTATGTTCGGCCCATAACAGTTCGCTATTGTGACCGAGTCTCTGCCCAGCCGCCCCCATATTATGTACCTTCCCTGGGGATTTTCCAACGACCCTGCCATCATGAAGGGTGTCTGTTTTTTAATTAGTATAGCCGCTCCTCGAGCGTAGGAGGGGTAGGAAGAAAAGACTCTGCAACTCGCCCACCTACTAGCAAACGTGGCTGGGGATTGTGGACCAATATGCGTCTCTTGCAGCAAAGCTATATTTATCTGTTGCCTGTCTAGATACGCCAAAATCTGCCTACACTTTTTCGGATTTCACAGACCCCTGACGTTCCAAGATACCACCTTCAATAGGGTCTTATCTTCCAGGGCCATCACTGCGTCTCAGCCTATACCTATCCTGATGTTGCGAATATGATAATTTGGTGATTGCATAGTTAAAGAGGTACACTTCGAAAAAAAATATCGCATGTCATACTT
This sequence comes from Triturus cristatus, assembly GCF_964204655.1. NCBI lineage: Eukaryota > Metazoa > Chordata > Amphibia > Caudata > Salamandridae > Triturus > Triturus cristatus. The sequence goes on from NC_140579.1 coordinate 1,278,913,185, forward strand.
TCCATAGTACTCAGTAACTCCCATCCCTACCGCCCCCTCCCACTGCAGCATCCCAAACATGCCAGGCACCAGTAACCCTCCCCCTCCCCGATACTCAGTAACCAATACCGTATACCAATCCTTTCCATTTGAATATCAGTAAAAACCTGAAAAAAACAGATTAAGAAAAAAACAAAAACCTCCAGCAATGAACATAGGGGATCACCCGTTTGGGGGAAACTCGCTAGGTGGCCCACAAGGTCCTCTTGCTGTACCATGACTCCCGTAGCACCATTCAAACCCCCGGGTAAGCATTGAGGGTGTCCGAGAGCTGGCGATCATTGTGTCCCAACTGAGGAGCAAGCCTCGCCCCTAACATCCAGTGAACCATGTCTCTCGGAGCTTGTCTCGGTAGCGCCTATCTTACCAAGGCTCTAGTGTTCCTGTGGCAATTAACTAGTGGGAGAAGCTTCTCTCACCCTTTGTTATACATATTATGTCTCTCTCGACGATTGCGCCCTCGGAGAACCATCCGGCGTGTGGCCTGCATTTGTACGTTTTTTGAGCTGTTTGAGGAATGCCTCAACCTGCTGAGGCGACGTATAAATTGTTTGTTCCCCTGGGTGTGTGATACGTAGGCGCGCCGGATACAGTAAGGCGTAATCAATCTGGGCCTGCCTCAGCTTTTGCTTGACCGGAAGAAATTTGCGCCGCTCCTCCTGGACATGAGCAGTAAAGTCGGGATACATGGTGAAGGGCACCCCCTCAAAGTGTAGCTTCATTTTCTCTCTCGCTACCCTTAGAGCCACGTCTCTGTCCCTATAATTCAATAAGCGTGCAATGATGGGTCGGGGCGCGCTTCCTGGAGGTTGTTTGGGTCCTAAGGAACGATGAGCCCTTTCAACAATGAAGTGAGGAGAGAGTAATTCCATCCCCACTACCTCTTTCAGCAGCCTTTCTATGTACGCCTCCATCTTACCCGTGTTGGCGCTCTCAGGTATTCCTAGAACGCGTATGTTATTGCGTCGGCTTCTCCCTTCCATGTCCTCGCTTTTTGCAGCTATAATCTTTAGTAACTTATCCATCTGTGTGACCGTGGCCTGGATATGGGCTGAGTTATCCTCTGCCTCCGATATTCGCTGCTCAGTGTCCTTTATGCGGGCCTCATGCCCCTCAATTTTGCGGACTATGGAATCCATACGCGTGGTCAAGGTGTCCATTTTGTCTGCCATGGTCGCGAAGCCCTGACGCACCTCCAAGAGGATTGATTTCATATCCTCACCTGAGGAGGATTGAGATTCCATCTGCACCCCGTCCGTACCAGTATCTGACTCCACCGTCTGTTGCCTTGTATTCTTCTTTGTATCGAAGGTAAGGCGCGGTGGGCGCGCATCAGGTTTACCCATCGTGTATCGCACAATGGGCCCCCTGCCCCAGTGCGTGAGAGAAAGCAAGAGCAGTAATCAACTATTGATGCCTTTAACCACCCGCCCGCTAGCTGCAAGCCTTCCTGTACAGCATACAGAAGCACCACTCATCTACTTAGCGCTTCCAAGTGCACCTTACAGCAGTTACCAACAAGCAGTACACAGCACACCCCTCGGCTTCAGAATGGGGCTCGACTCGTATATCCTGCCGCCTCAATGCACAGTTCCTGGCAAGCTGTGAGTCCATGCACAACTCTTCCCCCAGCCCAAGCCCGCCGAGTATTCAGGAGACGTCAGCGTTCGCTCCTCTGTTCCTCTGCGCACTACGTACTGGTTGTGGGGTGCCCTTTTTACTTTTCTTCTGTCTTTTATTTGTTGTTTTTTTTTGGTTTGTTTTGGTGGTAGATTAAAGTATAGCTTTATGTTCTGGGCGCTTCTCACTGCCGCAGTCCAGCTATGCCTGCTTAACGCCAGTGCCAGCCATTTCTCCCGTGGGCAGCCAGGTCTCTGCTTCTACCCTACAGCCGAGCCACCATTCACACTCGCAGCGCTGAAGCGACCCTCTGCGCCACTTCCACCATCAAATGTGACCAGCTCAGCCCCAAACGACCACTACCTGTGTCTTGTAGGCAGCGCTGTTAATCTATGTGCAGCCTCCGTACTGCAAGGTCCGCCGCTCCACTCCTGCCGCCATTACGGGCCGCCGGCCCGCAGACCACGTGTGAGCCGCGGTGCTCGCGTAGGCGCCTCGTCCCTACAGCGGCTCCAGGACGGGTCAGCGCTCAGCTCGGTCGGGTCCACGCCGGAGCCGCAGCAGTCGCTCACTGCCCCCGTTTCCTTTCAAATTGGAGAGGCGCGTTCCTCGGACGTTGCGCCTCTACATGCCGCAATATGGAGCCTTCATTCCTCACCGGGACAGGATAAACGCAGGATCGTTGTGCCGGACAGCGGGAGCCTCACACTGTGGCGGCCATTCCGCTAGTGCGCCACCTAGCGCCCCCTGCTTCAAGCAATTCTTTTACAAAATTTCCATTTTTAATTGGGGATCCTGAAGAAGTCAAGAAATCCCTCTGAATCCAAAGTTGGCCAAAATCACGCACAATCCCGTAACCATTCTGACTATGGTTACTTTCCAATTTTTCCCAATTTTGCATGCTTTAATAAAAGCCACTAATTCGGCTACTTGAGCAGATTTGACTCCTGGCAAATAGGATGCTTCAACTATTCCAGCCAATGTACATATAGCGTAAGCAGCACTCAGCCCTCCATCATGGCGCATACAGGAGCCGTCTACAAACAGCTCATGTACCGTATTTTTCAGGGGTTCTTCCTGTATGTCTGGACGGGGCTTAGTACAAAGCTCAGTCACATCCAATCGTGTTCGACTTCATCCCTCACTTCTTCTCCATAGGCGTCTGGTAACAAGGTTGCAGGGATCAACAATGTACACCTGACTATTGTCACGTTTCTAGCACCTAAGATGATTCTTTTATATTTAGTTATCCGACTAGGAGTGAGATATTGAGTTTGAGTTCTTGTTAATAGAATCTTCACTGAATGTGGGACGTGCACTTTTACTGGATGTCCCATCACAATTGACTCACTTTGCTCTAGACTTGTACAGGTTGCAGCCACTGCTTTTAAACAACCAGGTAAAGCTGAGGCTACAGGGTCCGAAGTAGCAGAAAAATATGCCACTGATCGTCGCATCAAGCCATGTCTCGGAGTTAAAACCGAGAGTGCACAACTATTCCTCTCACAACGAAACAGTGCAAATTCTTTTCAATAATTTGGCATTCCTAAAGCTGGGGCTTCACATAGACATTTTCGTAATTTTGCAAATGCTTCCACACTTTCATCATCCCATTCTATTGGATCTTTTGCTCTTTTCTTGGTCATTTGTATTAGGGGTTTGGCCAGTAAGGAAAACCCTACAATCCACTGCCTACAGTATTCCACAGCTCCGAGGAACATTCTGATTTCTCTCTGGGTTTGATGCAATTTAATTTGTCTTATTATTTTTTTTCTCTCAAACGTCACTCTCCTCACTCCACGTTCTATTTGGTGTCCAAGATATTTGACTCCGGTTTGGCAAAACTGTAATTTTTCTGGGGACACTTTATGCCCACCTTCAGCCAAATGGTTCAACAAGGCAATTGAATCAGCAACACAGTCATCTCTTGTTTTGGATGCGATTCCAAACTAAAATACGATCCTCAAATTTAAAGGAGAAGAGATATTTGCTGTCTGGGTGTAATGGGATAGGGAAAAAGGCATGGCATAGATCAATTATGGTAAACCATCCTGCCTTCCATGGTATCTGGTGCAGAATCACAGCTGGGTTGGGCACTACAGGGCAACAAGGCACAACATTTTTATTAATCTTTCTCAGGTCCTGAACTATCCTATATTTTCCATTAGGTCTCTTTATGTCAATTATAGGGGAATTACAGGGACTATTCATTATTTCTTTTAGAATGCCTTGTTCAATCATTCGATCAATTTATGCTGCAACACCAGCTTTAACTTCAGGACTCATTGTGTATTGTCAGGTGTTTGGGTAATCTGCACCTTCCTTTACGGTTACTTTTACTGGGTCTTCATTTGCCATTAACCCCACATCTTTTCCTGTAAAATCCCACACATCTGGATTTACTGTCGTTTTGACCTCATCTGGTAAGTCATCTTTGGTCATCATAGAATACATCTCGTCTATCTCTGTGCCTTGTTTAGCAAACATGAGTTTGTAGACTCCGTCTTCATCTGGGGTTTGAATTGCAACACCGTCCGGTGTGCAAAATATTGTGCAATTCATTTTGCACAGTAGATCTCTTCCTAATAAATTTACAGGACTGGAATCACACACTACGAATTTGTGCATTTCCCTAAAATTGCCAATGCGTACCTCCATGGGTTCTGTAATAGGGTTTCTAATCTGTTTATTGGAAACGCCCACTACTTGGATCGCTTCTCCCGAGAGGGGTAGGTTTGAAATGTCTGCTGTTCTCACAGTAGAACGGGTAGCACCAGTGTCCAATAAGAAGTTAATATCTTTTCCTTCTACTTTACCATCAACATATGGACCTGACTGATCTACTGGTAAGGATGCGCCAAGTACGCACTCCTTTTCCTCCCCTCTCAGGCACCTTCATTGGTCGCTGTCATCGAAATAAGGGTCCTGTAAAAGAAATTGCGAAGTTACAGAATTTTTCTTACCACTTCCTCCTTGAAATCCGGTGTCCGCACTGTACTTGGCCTGGTTCACAAAATTTGGCATAGGGGCAGGTGGCAACTGACTCTGAAGATTTACAACCTGCTGCGGTTGATTCATTATCACCTCATTCTGCGTCTGTGGGTTTAAATTTTGATTTGGGCCATTATTGTTCTGTATAATTTTACACTCGTTTTTCCAGTGCCCAAATTTTCCGCACCCATGACAAGGAAACGTTTTCTGTGCCTCCTCTCTACTCATTCGTCCCTTCTGTTTTCCCCCATTATTTTCATTTTGGCATTGCCCCTTCCCTTGATTTCCTGTCTGGCTATTTAGTTGGAGTTCCTGCTGTTCTGCTAATTTTACTTGTGCCCACATTACTTTTTCCTCTAATTTCTTTCGTTTATTGTCAATCTCATCTCCGCAATACTTTGCGTATTTGAGAATATAGTCTATGGGCCTCGCTTGCCAACACAACATGTGTTGACGAATCATGTCTCCAATTTCTGGTTTTAATCCTATCACAAATCAATACACAAAATGTCCCATGTCTTTATCTCCAATGTTCTCAAACCCGCTATACTGCTTAAATACCTGCAGTAAGCGTTCATAATAGGTATGTACGGACTCATTTCTGTCCTGGGTTGTTCTGTCTATTTTTACCCAATCTGTTTCTTTCGGAGGAATTTTCCCTTTCAAGAAAGTGATCAGCTGGTGATATTTCTTCATTACCTCTTCTGAAGGAACTCCTGTTTTCTCATCTCTCGGGTATTCATCACTGGGCCAATCAACAGTAATTTTACATTCTGTCCATAAATCAGTAGGCACCACAACCATCCAAATCTTTTAACAGCAGTTTAGAAACTTTCAACTTGCTGATACCACTCAACTGGCTTTTCTCTTAACTTCGGAAAATCATTTGTAAAGGATAAAATATCCTGTCTGGTCCATGGTACATGTACATATCCTCCTCCTGGTACCTCCCTCATAGGACATAATCTTTCTACCTTTCCTGTTTCTTTCATCACAAATGCAGAAGTGGTTCGATTGGCACATGCTTCTTCCCTTTTCCGCATCCATCTAGCTTTCCATTTGTCCAAGTCACCCCATTTTTGTAAGATGGATATTATTCTTTAACCTGTAATTTTCTTCCAGACACATTCATATTTTCCAGGTCCTTATCACTTAATTCTGCTCTGTATGGTTTCGGTAATACTTTGGATTTGCCTATTTCAACTCCCATTTTAGAAGCTAAGTCTGTAAATTTCTCATGGAATATTTTTGTATTTCTGGTGATACTTCTGCAGATAAACAATAACTCTTCTTCACTGTAAGTATTTATCCTGTCTAGTCCCACATTCCCAGCTATCATTTCTTCCAGTTCCACTATCAATTTGTTGATATCTAGGATTTTCATTGGCTGTTTCGGCTTGTCTATTCCCCGTGTCCATCTTTCTATTTGTTCTGGGGATACTATTGTGGCATTCTTAACTCCTGTGCTGTTTCTATTTGTACTTCCTTCGAAGAACTAGGCGTAACTCTACTCGGGGTTTCATTTATCTGACCTCTTATTGGTAAATCCATTAATGATATTACCGAATCACATTTGCTGCCTTGATCATCAATGATTAAGTTATCTTTTCTGGGTTCAATTGTAGGTGTGGACATGACTGGGGTTTGTGAGCGATTGTCTTATCTCCATACAATGGAACCACCGGACCTATAGTCACTGGTATGGTTAGTGCTTCAGGGTGAGTACTCAATTGGGTTATTTTCTGAATCAATTCCTCTCTATTCTTGTTTATTGCCTCTCTTTCTTTTTCCTGCAGTACCCTTCCATTTGTTGTGTCATACATAACTTTGGGAGCTAATGGTGTTCCCAAGACCGGAGCACTAGGAGTAGTTCTGCTCAGTTCCTCTTGGTAAGGTGGAGGGTTTTTCATTAAAATGTCCTCCAAAAAAGTATCTTTCGATTCTCCACTACCTGTCATCGTAAAATTTTTGGGCTTCTCTGTGCACTTGCCTCCTAACTGTTCCTCAGCCATTAGTACAGGATATAATCCTTCAGCTACCATCGCTTGTCTCCATTGTTTCATCTGACTATCTCGAGTTTCACGCTTTAGCCTGGGATAAAATCCGCTAAGGTTTCTGCTACTTCTGGATCTATTGCGCTCAAATGCTTCTGTCTCCCATTCCTTTAAAGCTTCATATTGGGTTAATCTCGGTCTTGGTATATTCTATCCAATTCTCCAACTATACACAAGTATGATAGCCTCTCTCCATCATCCTATATGATGCGGGTGTTTTCGGGAGAGGGATAAGAATTCCCTCTCTAGTCTTAACAGGTTTATCTTTTTTTAAATAATTTTTAATTTTCTGCATAAATGTCAGCTTTCTTTTTTCTCCGTACATTTTAGGTATCGATCCTTTATATATTGTTCTCTTGCAAAACCTAAATACCTTCTGTCGGGCCGATTCCCTATTAATGTTGGATCGGGTCTCCACATACAAACCCCACTGTCAATTATTGTAGCGTCTATCTTGCTAGCCAAATCAAATCTTCGCTTTTACTCTGATTGACCAATACCAGCGCGACTCTTATTCTTTCGACCAATCACATTCTATTTCACACTATGCGCTTAGCCAATACTAGCGCAGATTTTCTGTGACGTCAGTATCGCTCCTTAGTACTGACCCCTCCTTTACAATTTCACGTCGGTCACACGCCCGCCAACCAGTCCCAGCGCGGCCCTCTGTGACGTCAGTGCAGCACCAGCAACTGACCCTCCTTAGCAAGGTAACACGAAAACGTATTTCTTTTTCAATTTACATACAAATTCATTAAATGACAACATAGATACATTCGCTACTGTTTGCGCCGCTAAAATCAGAAAGTCGATTCACATTTACTACGAGTAAAAACTCTTCTGCTTACTCTTCACTCAAGCACCGATGAACCTGCTACTCCTTCAGTACTACCCTTTCTAGGTGATATAGGACCAAAGTTTCACCAGCGAACTCTTTGCTATCAATCACTCTCACTTTTATACAAAATAGTCCCTAATTCAGCACTGTCAGCCTTACATAGCCCTTCAGCGCTACCTTTAGCAAACGAGCAACCTCACTGCAGTGTGGTTCCATTCACCACGCTATTCAATATTCCCGGGAATTTCCAGACAACATAAAACAAGTACAAACAGGTAAGTTAATGCATAACCAATAACCCAGATTCAACTTTTTTTACCTAACTAGCTAATAAATTTAACCATAGCTCTGCTACCAGAAAAACGGATCCAGCAGATTACCAACCTCAGATACTCATTACAATATACCCACTTGGGCCCATAAACACACACTCATTCACAATAGGCTAGTAAATACCACTGGGGTAAATTTATTGTGCTAATACCTGATGAATTTTATCTAATTATATTTTAGCAAACC